>NW_027362008.1:4502500-5873073 GCF_039654945.1 Dendrobates tinctorius | reverse complement strand
ACTTCAGTCTCTCCACCCACCCAATCTGACTGACAGCACTTTAGTCTCCGCCCACCTAATCTGACTGACAGCACTTCAGTCTCCACCCACCCAATCTGACTGACAGCACTTCAGTCTCCGCCCACCTAATCTGACTGACAGCACTTCAGTCTCCGCCCACCTAATCTGACTGACAGCACTTCAGTCTCCACCCACCCAATCTGACTGACAGCACTTCAGTCTCCGCCCACCTAATCTGACTGGCAGCACTTCAGTCTCCACCCACCTAATCTGACTGACAGCACTTCAGTCTCTACCCATCTAATCTGACTGACAGCACTTCAGTCTCCACCCACCAAGCGTAATTCACAGCTAATTATTCTCCTCACACTTAGTATTACATTTACTCAGTTTCTGCCCAACATGTCTGACTGACAACTTATTTTGAGCAGTATGAGATCACAGGAGCAGCATGGAAGAGAGACACTAAGGAGCTTTCGATCAGTAGATGGGGTAGAAAATGACTAAAACTATCAAATGATTACACATCATTCTGATGTTGATTTAGAGATCTGTGTAATGAATGAATCCGGCAACAGCTGTATAATTTCCTGCTCAGAGAGCTCTCGTTCTGGCAGCAGCAGGAAAGCAGAATTGTATTATGTCAAACTGTAGATGTGTGAAGATATGGGCATTTGGGGCTGTTCATCTACTTGTGTCTGAAGTGCACACATTATGTTTAGGCACAAAGCGCTCAATGGCCATTCAGGCCCTCTGGCCTTATGATCTTGGGATCTGAGAGCGGAGGAGAGATAATGAAAAAGGAACAAAGAAAACAAGAAAGAGGCAATGAGATACGGAGAAAAGAAAAGACAAGAGGAGACAAGGAGGAGATGAGTGGCAATAAGGAAAAGATGAGGAGATGAAGATGAAAAGAACAGAGACACAGAGTAAAAGTGGAGGCTGAGGAGACAAAAGGAGAAAAGGTAAGCTGAGAGGAGGCAAGGGGAAGACGTGATGAGGAGGAAGGTGAAGACGAGTAGAGACATGGGGAAGACAAGTAGAGACAAGGGGAAGACGAGTAGAGACAAGGGGAAGACGAGTAGAGACAAGGGGAAGACGAGAGGAGACAAGGGGAAGACGAGAGGAGACAAGGGAAAGACGAGAGGAGACAAGGGAAAGACGAGAGGAGACAAGGGAAAGACGAGAGGAGACAAGGGGAAGACGAGAGGAGAAAATGGGAAAACAAGACAAGGAGAAGATGAGAGGAGACAAGGAGAAGACGAGTAGAGACAAGGGGAAGACGAGTAGAGACAAGGGGAAGATGAGTAGAGACAAGGGGAAGATGAGTAGAGACAAGGGGAAGATGAGAGGAGACAAGGGGAAGATGAGAGAAGACAATGGGAAGAAGAGAGGAGACAAGGGGAAGACGATTGGAGACAAGGGGAAGATGAGTGGAGACAAGGGGAAGATGAGTGGAGACAAGGGGAAGACAAGTAGAGACAAGTGGAAGACAAATGGAGACAAGGAGAAGACTAAAAGGAAACAAGAGGAAGACAAGTGGAGACAAGGGTAATACTAGAGGAAACAAGGGAAAGATTAAAAAGGTCAAGGCGAAGATTAGAGGAGAGGAGATTAATTAATAGTAAGGAAGATGAAGAGCAAAGAAGAGGAGAAGAGAAAAATAAATTTTTAGAATAATGAGCACAGCTCTGGAGTATAATACAGTCTATAATTTCCCAATACCATTCTTAGTCCTTTCTCTTACAGCATAATAAGCACTACAGCATATGATATCAAGCATTTGATAATGTAACCCCCTGGTCAGACTATCACCCTGAATAATATGCAGACCGTCTCATTATTCACTGGGTCTTTACGTATCAATGACTGGTTAATCCTAGTAGACTATATTGTCCCTCTGTTGGTTGCTTGCCTGAAAGGAGACAAGGGGAAGACGAGATGAGACAAGGTGAAGACGAGTAGAGACAAGGGGAAGACTAGAGGAGACAAGGGGAAGACTAGAGGAGACAAGGGAAAGACGAGAGGAGACAAGGGAAAGACGAGAGGAGACAAGGGAAAGACGAGAGGAGACAAGGGAAAGACGAGAGGAGACAAGGGGAAGATGAGAGGAAACAAGGGGAAGAAGAGAGGAGACAAGGGGAAGAAGAGAGGAGACAAGCGGAAGATGAGTAGAGACAAGGGGAAGACGAGAGGAGACAAGGGAATGATGAGAGGAGACAAGGGGAAGACGAGTAGAGACAAGGGGAAGATGAGTAGAAACAAGGGAAAGACAAGAGGAGACAATGGGAAGACGAGAGGAGACAAGGGGAAGACGAGAGGAGACAAGGGGAAGATGAGTAGAGACGAGGGGAAGACGAGTGGAGACGAGGGGAAGACGAGTGGAGACGAGTGGAGACGAGGGGAAGACGAGTGGAGACGAGGGGAAGACGAGAGGAGACAAGCGGAAGACGAGAGGAGACTAGGGAAGATGAGTGGAGACAAGGGGAAGACGAGTGGAGACAAGGGGAAGACGAGTGGAGACAAGGGGAAAATGAATGGAGACAAGGGGAAGACGAGAGGAGATAAAAAAAGACAAGAAAAGATATGGAAAAGACAAGAATAGTAAGGAAGATGAAGAGTAAAGGAGAAGAGAAGAGAAAAATAATTTTTTAGAATAATGAGCACAGCTCTGAAGTATAGTATTATTATTATCTATTTATAAAGCACCATTGATTCCATGGTGCTGTACATGAGAAGGGGTTACATACAAATTACAGATATCACTTACAGTAAACAAACTAACAATCACAGACTGATATAGAGGGGAGAGAGGACCCTGCCCTTTCAGGATTACATTCTACAGGATGGTGGGGAAGGAGACAGTAGGTTGGGGGGTTGCAGCAGCTCAAGTGATGGTGAGGTGATATCACCGGTAGTGGTGAGGAGGCAGCGGGAATCATTGCAGGCTGTAGGCTTTCCTGAGGAGATGGGTTTTCAGGTTCCGTCTGAAGGATCCGAGTGTGGTTGATAGTCGGATGTGTTGGGGAAAAGAATTCCAGTGCATGTAGGATGTTCGGGAGAAGTCTTGGAGGAGGTTGGATGAGGAGCGAATAAGTTTGGAGGAGAGAAGGAGGTCTTGGGAAGACCGGAGATTACGTGAGGGAAGATTTTGGGAGATTAGTTCAGAGATATATGGAAGAAACAGGTTATAGATGGCCTTGTAGGTCAGTATTAGTAATTTGAATTGGATGCGCTGAGGGAATGGAAGCCAGTGAAGAGATTTGCAGAGGGGAGAAGCGGAGAAGTAGCGAGGAGAGAGATGAATTAGTCGGGCAGCAGAGTTAAGGATGGACTGGAAAGATGTGAGGGTGTTAACAGGGAGGCCACAGAAAAGAATGTTGCAATAGTCGAGGTGGGAGATGATGAGGGCATGGACAAGCATTTTATAGTAGATTGAGGGTGGAGGAAGGGACGGATTCTGGAAATATTTTTGAGCTGGAGGTGACAGGAGGCGGAGAGAGCTTGGATGTGCAGTATGAAGGACAGGGCAGAGTCAAGGGTTACTCCGAGGCAGCGGACCTCTGGTACGGGGGAAAGTGTGGTATCGTTAATTGTTATAGGTAGGTCTGGTAAGGAAGATCTGTGAGATGGGGGAAAGATGATCAGTTCAGATTTGTCCACATTGAGTTTGAGGAAACTAGAGAAGAAAAAGGATATGGCTGATAGACACTCCGGGATTCTGGACAGCAGAGAGTTGACGTCTGGGCCAGAGACGTACATATGAGTGTCATCAGCTTAAAGGTGTTACTGGAATCCATGGGACTTTATGAGTTGCCCCAGGCCAAGTGTATAGATTGAGAAGAGTAGGGGTTCGAGAACAGAGCCTTGGGGGACTCCAACAGAGAGAGGGTGGGATGAGGAGGTAGTGTGGGAGTGGAAGACGCTGAATGTGTGGTTGGAAAGCTATGAGGAGATCCAGGACAGGGCGAGATCTTTGATGCCAAAGGAGGAGAGGATCTGTAGTAGGAGGCAGTGGTCAACTGTGTCGAAAGCAGAGGACAGGTCTAGAAGCAGGAGTATAGAGTATTGTCCGTTAGCTTTGGCTGTGAGTAGGTTGAAGTAATTTTGGTCAGGGCTGTCTCAGTGGAGTGATGGGGATGGGAACCAGATTGTAGATTGTCAAAGAGCAAGTTAGATGAGAGGTGGGAGGAAAGTTCAGTGTGGACATGCTGCTCCAGGAGTTTGGAAGCGAATGGGAGCAGCGATATTGGGCGATAGCTGGACATGGCTGTTGGGTCAAGGCTTGGCTTTTTAAGGATAGGCATGATTGTTGCATGTTTGAAAGCAGAAGGGAAGGTACCAGAAGTTAGTGATAGGTTGAAGAGGTGGGTTAGAGATGGGATAAGAGTGGGGGTGATGTTGGGGAGAAGGTGGGATGGGATGGGGTCGAGTGCAAAAGTGGTGGTGAGGTGTGATTTGGAGAGAAGATGAGCAAGCTCTCCTTCAGTGATGTTAGATAGGGAGGTTATGGGATTTGTGCATTGGTCTGGTGTGCAAAGGGGTTGTGGTGGTTGAGCAATAAAGACTTGCCATATCTTGTTTTTGAAGTGTGTGGCAAAGTCCTCGGCAGAGATTAGGGAAGACAGGGGGGGCAGTGGTGGGCGGAGGTGAGATAAGGAAGATACAAGGCATGTAGAGTAGGCCTGTTTAGCAGATGTGAGGGCAGATTTGAATGCGAGTGTTGCTTGCTTGAGTGCAGTGAAGTTGTTTTTGGAATGCATTTTCTTCCAGCGCTGTGCTATAGACTATAGTACAGTCTATAACTTCCCAATACCATTCATAGTCCTTTCTCTTACAGCTTGATATGCATTACAGCATATGATGTCAAGCATTTGATAATGTAACCCCTTGGTCAGACTATCACCCTGGATAATATGCAGACCGTCTCATTATTCACTGTGATTCTTTACATATCACTGGCTGGATAATCCTAGTAGACTATATTGTCCATCAGGTGGTTGCTTGTCTGCCGCCTTCTGATCATGATATGGAAACCCAACAGTAGAGTACGATGCATCTGGACCAGGCACCTGGAATCAAAAAAATCACCTATCATTCGTCTGCAGCAGGAGACTGAGTTTCACTCCTGAGTTTCTATCCATGTCAGGATGAGACACAACTCTCACAACCAGATGATTGATGATTCCAGCAGAGATCTGGAAAGCAACATTTCCTGACAATGGATCACTTGCTTGGGGCGCAGATTCACAATGCTTGGTACCATGTAGGAAAGGCAGGATGGGGGCAAGGAAGGCATCAAAAGCCAGAATCAAGGCCTAATTCATCATTTGCATTTTTTATTATTTTTCTACTTTTATGTTGTGGTATTTGTTGATGTTTTTTGTGCCAAATTCTTCAAAATGGCGCATGTGGTTCATAAATTTAGCAAAAAAAAATCTAAAAGTTCATATACTGCTAAAAAGTAACAAAACTTGAGCAAAAATTCCAGATGTACATAAAATCACATCCTGGAAATGGAATTCATTGAAGCAAAAATCTTGCAACTTTTTAAATCATAAATCAGCTGAAAGTTTCTGGAAACCCCTAAACTGCATCCCGGATGGCAATAAAAAAAAGACAAAAAAACAACAGGAAGACACATAAAATAGACTCAGATTAAATTCAGACACCCAACTACAGGTTAAAATTGATCCAGACCCTTGAAATAATTCTGGAGACCAGATACCAGAACCCACCCCGGTCACTGCTCCTGCTCTCAGATTCCCTTCACTTACCGCTTGTGCGCTGGGCATTAGAGGGTGAGACGTGACATAGGGGTGTGCCGACACACTAGTTTCTCACACTTGGCCATAATGATGACCAAGATAACCCAGTAGCTAGTTTATGACTGCAGGTCTGACTACTTACTGGATTCCTATTAAGCACAAGATGCCCATTTTTATTAACTGCTCTGCAGAAAAAGACGTCCGCTCCTTGAGGTCCGGACCGGTTTATTTTTGAGGATAACCAAACAGAATTCTGGTAACTATGGGCCCTCAATTGGTTAATTTGCCTCCATCCTGCACACATCATTTTCCGCCTCCTCTTGATCAGTGTGGCTGAGATTTGGGGATTGTGCCCCCTGTAACCATCTGAAGATGATGCAACCATGTTGAGATCTTACCCCCACGCGGACATCAGAGATTTCCTGGTAGAAGTGTCCAGATGGTGGGAGCTGTGCTTGGTCTTCACTGGCCGGTAGATGACTGACCGGAGGGAGGATGGTGACTTCATTATTCTCAGGCTTCATCTTTCAAGAGCAACAGAAAAATAGCAATGAGAATCCATAGAATTAAGTGACACAGAGCAAGACTAAAGGACTCGAACTCCTTCCGGGCATTTTATTTTCACTTAAATGCAGGTAATTTTGTATAAAAATGTAATTTCGCAATTGAGTTTCATGAAAATATTTTTCACTTTTTGCCTTATATAATGCCTATTAATGGTTGAAGAATGATTATATCAAGCCTCTGTCAGTGGTCTTGTTCTGACGAGAGAGTTTATAACTTTGAGCTTCTTATGACCACAAAGTACAGCTCCTCTTTCATGTAGTCATTAACTAGCTGATAGGCGTTAAGAAGAAGGATGATAATGGTTGTAACCCCTCCTGTCAGCAGAAGCTCACTGTTGGTGCTCGGCCGCCTGATTCTGGAGCCACCAGTACACAGCGCAACAGGAAAAAACTCAATTAGCAAAATGAGTTTTAGCCAAAACTACATGCGGTTAAATAAACAAAAATTGCCCTTCGTGTTGTCCACATCTTTTAGATACCATAGAAAGAAGTATGTGCGCATCCTGGGACTAGTCAAGAGTGGTGGAAGACAAGATGGTGGATAGCATTACGTGTGGACAGTTCCTCCTTCCCGCCATCACTTGCCCCTGGCCGCATGCAGTCAGAACAAAGGCTGCAATGATACGGCACCTGGTTCCTCCTCCTTCATTGGATTACAAGCATTTGCCAGCTCTGGCATAGTGACCACCTACAGTTTACGTGTCCTGGTAGAAGAGGTTGTGGTGTTCACTCCGGCTCCCCCGATATCCTCCCAATCACTTATATTCTACAAACAGACCAGAAGAGAGTGAATCGTCACTACTAAAGAAAGGGCCCCACTAGCTGTCAGCCGGAGCTGGTCTTATAGCTCTATCCATGCACCATTCCTTGATTGCCGGAAGCATCAGAGGAATCTACAAGAGTTCCCCCAAGGTCTCCTCAAATTTGACTCTTCAGGCTATGTGCTCTTGGATTTTGTTTTGTCCACAGAAGATGTTTCTTCTCTGAGTTTTTGTTTTCTGAAGTGATTTTCGTGGCATTTTTTGTGGAGCATTATTTGCAGCCTGTATATTGGATACTGCCAACTATGGAGCATATTCTGGTGTTAAAGGGAATCTGTCACCCCATTTTCGGCCTATAAGCTGCGGCCACCGCATTCTGTAATGCTATAGATAAGCCCCCGATGAAACCTGAAAGATAAGAAAAAAGAGTTGGATTATACTCATCCGGGCGTCCGGTCCGGTCCGATGGGTGTTGCAGTCCGGCGCCTCCTATCTTCATACGATGCTGTCCTCCTTCTTACTTCTCCCTCGGCTCCTGCGCAGGCGTACTTTATCAGCCCTATTGAGGGCAGAGTACTGCAGTGCGCAAGTGCTGGGAAAGGTCAGAGAGGTCCTGCGCCTGCGCACTGCAGTACTCTGCTCTGCCCTCAACAGGACAGATAAAGTACACCTGCGCAGGAGCCGAGGGAGAAGCAAGGAGGAGGACATCATCGTATGAAGATGGGAGGCTCCAGACCGGACCGTGACACCCAATGGGCCGGACCCGGACCTCCCCCGGGTGAGTATAATATAACTCGTTTTTCTTCTCTTTCAGGTTACATCGGGGGCTTATCTACAGCATGACAGAATGCATTACAGAATGCTGTAGAGAAGCCCCTGATGGTGGTGCCGGCAGCTGATAGGGCTGAAATGGGGCGACAGATTCCCTTTAAGGATATGTATTTGAAATTTCATTATGAAGATATACAATCATGGACGCTTGTATTCAAAATGGACGCTTTGCTGAATATGTATTAGATGATGTGCTTATGTTCATGCCTGTCAGCAGGTTACACAAACCTCAGGTGGACTCTGATATAATGGTGTCATCTACTGAGCTTATCGAGAACACTAAATATGGCTGTACCAGGGTGTACCAGGGACCCACGCCCCTCATGTTAATCAATTATCGACATGCCGTGTGCAAGCCAGATGTCAGACTGACCTAACTGATTAACCATTAGGGCAGGGTTCCCCAACTCGGGTCCTCAAGAGCCACCAACAGGTCATGTTTCCAGGATTTCCTCATTATTGCACAGGTGATGCAACGATTAGGTGGGCCATACTAAGGAAATCCTGAAAACATGACCTGTTGGTGGCTCTTGAGGACCGGAGTTGGGGACCCCTGCATTAGGGTAATATAGATGAGGTGGGCGACAGAAATCAGCAATGACTAGCAATAATGGTGAGATAAGGCAATGCGGTAATATGTGAGAATACCCCCGATTTCTCTCTATAAATACTGTACATTTCCACCAATAAACCAGAATACATCTGAGACACAACTCTGTCTTTGTCTTATGATTTCTCCGGCCGTAAACCTCCAAGATGCGATTTGGCGGCAGACAACTAAGACGAGAACACACGCCATTCGTGTGCCCTGGCGGGAGCCGGGTCACAAAGCGCCATGAACTTTCTTTTCTCCAAAAAGGCATTTTTCAAATCCTGAGTTGGAAAAATAAACACTCGGAATACTGAATGTACGACCAGCCAAATGGTTTTACAATGGAAATGAAATAGAAATTGTTGGAGCTTAGAAGGCAGGAGGCCATGGCTTTTCGGGGCGGATAGAGTCTGGCTCGTCTCTTCTCTCTACCCAGAAGATATTTAGAATTTTCTGGTTCTGCTCTGACAGGACATTGTGGTGACGTCCTGTTCACATGACCAACCCTAAGGACTAACATCAAGAAGGTATTGGATCTCTTGTAGGGAACTTACTTTTACTGTATCCTCATCTTTTCCTCCGAGTCTTCTACAACCTGGAATTATTTTGAAAATATTTGAATATCAGGCAAAAGAAAGTATCTGGTCACCGGTTACCTATATACACGGGCAAATGTCTTACATTGGAAGCAGTGAGAATATTTCCACAGGAGAAAAGCAGAGAGAAGAACCAGGAGGAACAAGAGGATGGCTACTGGAACAAAGATGGTGGCCCTGAGGGAGAAGAAGACACATGGTAAGAAATATACTGAAATACATGTAGACTACATGGCCAAAAGCGTGGAATGCCTATCACAAGGATATGAGCTTGTCGGACATCCCATTCCAGGATAATGAGGACATGTAGAGATTTGTATTCTTCCTCAACCAGTGACTGTGCTGTGCCATCAGAAGAAGACTGCGTCATCTTAGGCCACCAAGGATAGCCTGGCTTACAATGTCATCATCATCACAAACCTCCTGTTCATTCCAGAAGAAAGCATAGCAGGGAACCAATACCATGGGGGACTTCTGAACTTAAAGGGAATCTATCAGCAGGTTTTTATTATGTAATCTGAGAGGAGCGTAATATAGGGCAAGTGATGCTGATTCCAGGGATGGGTCACTTATTAGGATGTGTGCTGTTGTTTCAATGCAATCAGTCTTTTATCAGGAGAAGCTTATGATGGCAGGACTAGGTGTTTTGTGCCTGGCAGTCCAGCCCCATCCCCACCATTGATTGGCAGCTTGCTGACAATGTACATAGGAAGCTGCCAAACATGGATGTGGGAGGGGTTATACAGGGCTCAGCATTTGAGTACTGCTACATTTACATCAAGCAGCCCAGTAAGTGACACATTGTTGGAATCAGGGTCTCCAGGCCTACATCATGCTGCTCTCAGATTCTATAGCAAAGACCTGCTGATTGATTCCCTTTAACAAGAAGAGTGATGCTCCGGTAGCCACATTTTGAAAAGGACTATCACGTCATCTATAACACGAGTTAGCTGGATGTGATCTGCACCAAACTTGGGATGAGCTTATTTTCCTAACTATTATTTCTCTTCCACTCTGCCAAGTCCTGTTCCTATCCACTCTGTAGACGCTGTGCAGAAGGAAAGTCATAAACTTTCCATAGAACGTCACCATCCCTATATTGTGCAGATACTTGTCATTTCCTTTGGTGTTGTCCAGCAAAGCCGGGAAGTCCTGGCATTCAGGGAAAGTAGGAGAGCAGGTCATTCACCTCTCCATGCCCGATACCTTGAGTTTTCCTGAAGTCACCTTTTCTGCTGGATTCTGGGTCTGCAGAAAATGTTCTACACCAATTCTTGGACAACTGTTATTGGACTTCGATTAGGCGGCTGGAAACAAAGTCTCTTTATTGCCCTGATGATGGTGAAGTTCTTCTTAAAGTCATGTGCTTCATCACTGTACTTCGGCAATGTTTCTGCATGTAGGGTCACAACCAGCAGATGTTTTATGTCCTGCAAAGGTCCATGAGCCGCCATCTCTAAGGACAACTGTGGTTTCAGAGGCACAACAGTCAAAAACTGGATCTCCAGCAAGATTCCTAGTTGCAGAAAAAATACTCCTGTAGTCTGCCGGTCATCTGATCACTCTCACCCAAACCTAAGGAACAGTAAAAGTTATCAACCATCCAAAGGATCAATGGGGGCAAAGTCTGGGACCCCCACCAATCCTGAGAATAGTCTCTGAAATGCCCCATCAGAATGAAGTGCTGGCCATTGGCCAATCATGCATGACATCGCTCCATTCACTGTCTAGGGACTGTATTCACTTATCTCCAGCAGCCCCATAGAGAATGGATGTGCTGCATTTAAGAGCTTAGTCCTCTGGATTTGTACTGGTCCCAGTGATTGAACCTCATGGATCCTCAATGGCTTACAATGTAATCTGTATCTGTGAGAGTGAGGAATGGAAAACAGCCATAAAGACTTGTGATCAGCATGTCGAGCATCTTGTCCAGACCATCATGCTTTGACTCAGTGGTTTTTGTCTCACGTCTTCCCAATACTTGTCCATTGCAAAAGTGGTTGAGCCAAACTGCTCCTGGTGCCCATGACAATGCACCCTGACTCTGCCTACTGCTGTCTATGTAAAGAGCTGGATATTGACTTAAAGGGCCACTTAATATGGTGGTAATGGTGGTTTCCGAAAAGAACCACCCCTTGGCTGGGTCCTTCCCTGGAGGAAGATCTGGCTAGTCCCGTGTTTGAGACTCTTAAATGAGGCTCCACGGACTTTATTTGCATATTCGTATTTCCCAGGGAGCAATGCACCTAGGATTTCACTGTGATTGAGCGCCTTTGCCAGCTGCCGCAGTGTTTTCTTTGACTGGTCTCCCTGAGGTCAGTGATTGTTTCGTGATACTGCTGTCTATGGATATACCTGCTGTGACTTGTCCTCCACCCATATCTACTCCCGACTACTCCCAAGTATTCACAACTACTCCCGACTACACACAGGCCTACTCCCAACTACTCCTGACTACACACAGGTCTGCTCCTGACTGCTCCCAACTACTGCCGACTACATACAGGTCTGCTCCTAACTGCTCCCAACTACTGCCGACTACATACAGGTCTGCTCCTGACTGCTCCCAACTACTGCCGACTACATACAGGTCTGCTCCTCACTGCTCCCAACTACTGCCGACTACATACAGGTCTGCTCCTGACTGCTCCCAACTACTGCCGACTACATACAGGTCTGCTCCTAACTGCTCCCAACTACTGCCGACTACATACAGGTCTGCTCCTGACTGCTCCCAACTACTGCTGACTACATACAGGTCTGCTCCTTACTGCTCCCAACTACTTCCGACTACATACAGGTCTGCTCCTAACTGCTCCCAACTACTGCCGACTACATACAGGTCTGCTCCTCACTGCTCCCAACTACTGCCGACTACATACAGGTCTGCTCCTGACTGCTCCCAACTACTGCCGACTACATACAGGTCTGCTCCTAACTGCTCCCAACTACTGCCGACTACATACAGGTCTGCTCCTGACTGCTCCCAACTACTGCTGACTACATACAGGTCTGCTCCTTACTGCTCCCAACTACTTCCGACTACATACAGGTCTGCTCCTAACTGCTCCCAACTACTGCCGACTACATACAGGTCTGCTCCTCACTGCTCCCAACTACTGCCGACTACATACAGGTCTGCTCCTGACTGCTCCCAACTACTGCCGACTACATACAGGTCTGCTCCTAACTGCTCCCAACTACTGCCGACTACATACAGGTCTGCTCCTGACTGCTCCCAACTACTGCCGACTACATACAGGTCTGCTCCTGACTGCTCCCAACTACTGCCGACTACATACAGGTCTGCTCCTGACTGCTCCCAACTACTGCTGACTACATACAGGTCTGCTCCTTACTGCTCCCAACTACTTCCGACTACATACAGGTCTGCTCCTAACTGCTCCCAACTACTGCCGACTACATACAGGTCTGCTCCTCACTGCTCCCAACTACTGCCGACTACATACAGGTCTGCTCCTGACTGCTCCCAACTACTGCCGACTACATACAGGTCTGCTCCTAACTGCTCCCAACTACTGCCGACTACATACAGGTCTGCTCCTGACTGCTCCCAACTACTGCTGACTACATACAGGTCTGCTCCTTACTGCTCCCAACTACTTCCGACTACATACAGGTCTGCTCCTAACTGCTCCCAACTACTGCCGACTACATACAGGTCTGCTCCTCACTGCTCCCAACTACTGCCGACTACATACAGGTCTGCTCCTGACTGCTCCCAACTACTGCCGACTACATACAGGTCTGCTCCTGACTGCTCCCAACTACTTCCGACTACATACAGGTCTTCTCCTGACTGCTCCCAACTACTCCTCTCCCGACTACATACAGGTCTGCCCCCGACTACACCCATCTACTCCAGACTACATACAGGACTGCTCCCGACTACTCCCAACGACTGCCAGCTACATACAGGTCTGCTCATGATTGCTCCCAACTACTCCAGACAAAATACAGATCTACTCCCAACTACATACAGGTCTGCTCCCGACTACACCCAACTACTCCAGACTACATACAGGACTGCTCCTGACTACTCCCAACTATTCCAGACTACATACAGGTCTACACCTGACTGCTCCCAACTGCTCCCGACTACACAGAGGTCTACTCCCAACTACTCCAGTCTAAATACAGGTCTGCTCCTGATTGCTCCCAACTACTGCAGACTAAATACAGGTCTACTCCCAACTACATACAGTTCTGCTCCCGACTGCTCCCGACTACACACATGTCTTCTCCCGACTACTCCCAACTCTTCCTGACTACATACAGGTCTGCTCCTGACTGCTCCCAAATACTTCCGACTACATACAGGTCTGCTCCTGACTGCTCCCAACTACTGCCGACTACATACAGGTCTGCTCCTGACTGCTTCCAACTACTGCCGACTACATACAGGTCTGCTCCTGACTGCTCCCAACTGCTTCCGACTACATACAGGTCTGCTCCTAACTGCTCCCAACTACTGCCGACTACATACAGGTCTGCTCCTGATTGCTCCCAACTACTGCAGACTAAATACAGGTCTACTCCCAACTACATACAGTTCTGCTCCCGACTGCTCCCGACTACACACATGTCTTCTCCCGACTACTCCCAACTCTTCCTGACTACATACAGGTCTGCTCCTGACTGCTCCCAGCTACTGCCGACTACATACAGGTCTGCTCCTGACTGCTCCCAAATACTTCCGACTACATACAGGTCTGCTCCTGACTGCTCCCAACTACTGCCGACTACATACAGGTCTGCTCCTGACTGCTCCCAACTGCTTCCGACTACATACAGGTCTGCTCCTGACTGCTCCCAACCACTGCCGACTACATACAGGTCTGCTCCTGACTGCTCCCAACTACTGCCGACTACATACAGGTCTGCTCCTGATTGCTCCCAACTGCTTCAGACTACATACAGGTCTACTCTCAACTACATACAGGTCTGCTCCCGACTACACACAACTCCTCCTGACTACATACAGGTCTGCTCCCGACTACTCCCAACTGCTCCCGACTACCCACAGGTCTGCTCCTGCTACTCCCAACTACTTCAGACTAAATACAGGTCTGCTCCTGACTGCTCAAAACTACTGCCGACTACATACAGGTCTGCTCCCGACTACACCCAACTCCTCCTGACTACATACAGATCTGCTCCCGACTACTCCCAACTACTGCCGACTACATACAGGTCTGCTCCTGACTGCTCCCAACTACTGCTGACTACATACAGGTCTGCTCCTGACTGCTCCCAACTACTGCCGACTACATACAGGTCTGCTCCTTACTGCTCCCAACTACTGCTGACTACATACAGGTCTGCTCCCAACTACTGCTGACTACATAGAGGTCTGCTCCTGACTGCTCCCAACTACTGCCGACTACATACAGGTCTGCTCCTTACTGCTCCCAACTTCTGCCGACTACATACAGGTCTGCTCCTGACTGCTCCTAACTGCTTCAGACTACATACAGGTCTTCTCCCAACTACATACAGGTCTGCTCCCGACTACACCCAACTCCTCCTGACTACATACAGGTCTACTCCCGACTACTCCCAACTGCTCCCGACTACACAAAGGTCTGCTACTGACTACTCCCAACTACTCCAGACTAAATACTGGTCTGCTCCTGACTGCTCCCAACTACTTCAGACTAAATACAGGTCTGTTCCTGACTGCTCCCAACTGCTTCAGACTACATAGAGGTCTGCTCCTCACTAATCCCAACTACTCCTGACTACATACAGGTCTGTCCCCGACTACACCCAACTACTCCAGACTACATACAGGACTGCTCCCGACTACTCCCAACTACTGCCAACTACATACAGGTCTGCTCCTGATTGCTCCCAACTACTCCAGACTAAATACAGGTCTACTACCAACTACATACAGGTCTGCTCCCGACTATACCCAACTACTCCTGACTACATACAGGTCTGCTCCCGACTACTCCCAACTATTCCAGACTACATACAGGTCTTCTCCCAACTACATACAGGTCTACTCCTGACTGCTCCCAACTGCTCCCGACTACACACAGGTCTACTCCCGACTACTCCCAACTACTCCAGACTAAATACAGGTCTGCTCCTGATTGCTCCCAACTACTCCAGACTATATACAGGTCTACTCCCAACTACATACAGTTCTGCTCCCGACTACACCCAACTACTCCTGACTACATACAGGTCTGCTCCTGACTACTCCCAACTACTGCCGACTACATACAGGTCTACTCCCAACTACACACAGGTCTGCTCCTGACTGCTCCCAACTACTGCCGACTACATACAGTTCTGCTCCTGACTGCTCCCAACTACTTCCGACTACATACAGGTCTGCTCCTGACTGCTCCCATCTACTTCAGACTAAATACAGGTCTGCTCCTGACTGCTCCAAACTACTGGCGACTACATACAAGTCTGCTCCTGACTGCTCCCAACTACTGCTGACTACATACAGGTCTTCTCCTGACTACTCCCAACTACTGCTGACTACATACAGGTCTGCTCCTAACTGCTCCCAACTACTGTCGACTACATACAGGTCTGTGTTGTGAGTTCATTTTTCCCCTTCACCAGTGAGGTCTGATGAACTCCCTCTTCTGGCGAAGGAAGGTAGTGAGGCTGATTACCAAACAGCTGAGCAGGTAGATGATGACTGGGTCACAGGAATTGATGACTGGATATAAGGCAGCCGACGCCCTGCTGCCTTGCCGGAGCTTTTCCTGCTGGATTCTTGGAGACCAGTCTGATTTCTGCTTCTCAAAGCTAAGTTTTGCTCTGTCTTTTGTACACTTTAGTTCTGGTTTTGTTTGCCTTGTTTTTTGGAGTTCAGCCATCCCCGGCCGGGGGTGAGCTGAATTCCATTTTTGTCTCTGATCTGTTTATTTCTGGCTCTGTCTTCAGAATATACCTTAGTGCTGATATAGTCTTTTTGAAGCCTAGCGACTTCAGGGCCTGTTTTCCTATCAGTCTGTTGGTACATTTTTGGATAGGGTTTTTGCGGATTGCAGACAGCAGCTTTTCTATCCTGTCCTATTCTGTTAGCTTGGGCCCCATCATTTGCTCAACCTATCTTTCTGTGTTAGTGTTTTCATCTTGTTTCAGTCATTATATGTTGGGGGCTGCCTATTGCTTTGGGGTCTGCTCTGGGGCAGTTTAGATTTCCCCTTTCTGTCTTTAGGCTAATTTAGTTCTCCGGCTGTGATCGAGGGGTCTAGGGCACCGTAGGAACCCCCCACGTCTACTGCTAGTTGTTGTGGATAGGTTCAGGGGTCTGCAATCCGATAGCTGCCAACTTCTCTGGTTTTCTGGACTTAGCTATTATTTTTGTTTTTTCCTCCTTCGGTGACTCATCCATAACAGGTCTGCTCCTGACAGCTCCCAACTACTGCCGACTACATACAGGTCTGCTCCTTACTGCTCCCAACTACTGCTGACTACATACAGGTCTGCTCCTGACTGCTCCCAACTACTGCCGACTACATAGAGGTCTGCTCCTGACTGCTCCCAACTACTGCCGACTACTTACAGGTCTGCTCCTGACTGCTCCCAACTACTGCCGACTACATACAGGTCTGCTCCTGACTGCTCCCAACTACTGCCGACTACATACAGGTCTGCTCCTGACTGCTCCCAACTACTGCCGACTACATACAGGTCTGCTCCTGACTGCTCCCAACTACTGCCGACTACATACAAGTCTGCTCCTGACTGCTCCCAACTACTGCCGACTACATACAGGTCTGCTCCTGACTGCTCCCAACTACTGTCGACTACATACAGGTCTGCTCCTGACTGCTCCTAACTGCTTCAGACTACATACAGGTCTTCTCCCAACTACATACAGGTCTGCTCCCGACTACACTCAACTCCTCCTGACTACATACAGGTCTACTCCCGACTACTCTCAACTGCTCCCAACTACACAAAGGTCTGCTACTGACTACTCCCAACTACTCCAGACTAAATACTGGCCTGCTCCTGACTGCTCCCAACTACTTCAGACTAAATACAGGTCTGCTCCAGACTGCTCCCAACTGCTTCAGACTACATAGATGTCTGCTCCTGACTAATCCCAACTACTCCTGACTACATACAGGTCTGCCCCCAACTACACCCAACTACTCCAGACTACATACAGGACTGCTCCCGACTACTCCCAACTACTGCCAACAACATACAGGTCTACTCCCAACTACATACAGGTCTACTCCTAACTGCTCCCAACTGCTCCCGACTACACACAGGTCTACTCCTGACTGCTCCCAACTACTTCAGACTAAATACAGGTCTGCTCCAGACTGCTCCCAACTGCTTCAGACTACATAGATGTCTGCTCCTGACTAGAGTTGAGCGATACCAGCCGATACTTGAAAATATCGGATCGGAATGGATCGGCCGATCTTAAAAAAAAGTATCGGTATCGCCGATTCCGATACCGGGAACCAATGCAAGTCAATGGGGCCAAAATATCGGAATTAAAAAAAAACCTTTCTTTCCTTGTAGGTTAATTCTACATGAAGAAAAACAACTAAGAATAATGTAGAATGTATTGTGGGAGGTGGAGGAGACATTAAAGCCATAGAGGTTTAGCCCAATCAAATGGAATAGCAGGAATTAAACTTTTTTTTTTAAAGATGTTAGGAGTTACAAAGATATTGACTATGTTAGCCTCATTTATATTTTGCCAGACATGTATGTCTTCTTCTTCTACTTCCTTTTTTTACATTCTTCTTCTTCTTCTTCTACTTCCTTTTTTTACATTCTTCTTCTTCTTCTTCTACTTCCTTTTTTTACATTCTTCTTCTTATTCCTTTTTTTACATTCTTCTTCTTCTTCTTCTACTTCCTTTTTTTACATTCTTCTTCTTCTTCTTCTTCTTCTTCTTCTTCTTCTTCTTCTTCTTCTTCTTCTTCTTCTTCTTCCTTTTCTTACATTCTTCATATTCTTCTTATTCAACAATTATTATTCTACATATTCAGCTTCTTCATCTTCTTCCTATTCTTCTTCATCATATTCTTGTTTGTGTCAGGCATTCCTGTAGTTGTTATCTAGAAAAGTTAGAAGTTTACACCTTCCGTTCTGCCTGTCACAAAAGATTTACAACAGGATTTGTCCGCGTTCAGTTTGGCCTGCAGAAGCAGGCCTTTTCCAGGGGCACCACGAGGAGGAACGGACTCACCCCCATACACTGCTTAGTCTTCTTCTGCTTATAAATAAGATAATATCATTTGCTCAGAGTATTAGTCTTATGCTTAATGTTCTTCTGCTTTGTTTTTTTTATGCTTCTTTGTCTTCTCTCTCTTGTTGTTCTGCATCTTGGTGGTTGTCTTCCTGTTCTTTGTCCTCTTGAACCAGCTGACGGTACTGGCACCCGGAGGGGCAGCAGAAGGAACAAGAGCCAATGGCACTACCGAGGACCAGCTGACGGTGCTGGAACCCGGTTACTAAGCAGGAGGTACCTGTGCTACAAAGCACTACCAAGGACCAGCAGACGTTGCCGGAACTCGGATACCGAGATGGAGGCACCTAGGCCAAACGCTCTGACGAGAACCAGCTGACGGTGCTGGAACCCGGAGGGGTAGCATAAGCTGCAAGAGCAAATGGAAATAGCGAGGACCAGCTGACAGTGCTGGCACCCGGAGGGGCAGCAGAAGGAATAAGAGCCAATGGCACAACCGAGGACCAGCTGACGGTGCTGGAACCCGGTTACTAAGCAGGAGGTACCTGTGCTACAAAGCACTACCAAGGACCAGCAGACGTTGCCGGAACTCGGATACCGAGATGGAGGCACCTAGGCCAAAGGCTCTGACGAGAACCAGCTGACGGTGCTGGAACCCGGAGGGGTAGCATAAGCTGCAAGAGCAAATGGAAATAGCGAGGACCAGCTGACAGTGCTGGCACCCGGAGGGGCAGCAGAAGGAATAAGAGCCAATGGCACAACCGAGGACCAGCTGACGGTGCTGGAACCCGGTTACTAAGCAGGAGGTACCTGTGCTACAAAGCACTACCAAGGACCAGCAGACGTTGCTGGAACTCGGATACCGAGATGGAGGCACCTAGGCCAAAGGCTCTGATGAGAACCAGCTGACGGTGCTGGAACCCGGAGGGGTATCAGAAGTTACCCCTGAAAAGCAAAGTTGGCATGCCGCAAGCTGGCCGCAGTTACCGAATCACACAGTCCTACAGGGGGTGCTTGTCCTACTGGCACTATGGAACAAACCTTTCTTACCAGAACCCGCAGTCCACATAGGAAGCACCTAAACTGCTGGCACCCTAGCCTCGGCTAACCCAACCGCAACACGACATGGCAACTTGGGGTGGCAAACTGACATTGACACTTCCCGGAAACAGCAGGCAGGGCTGGAACCAAGCTGGGCAGGAGGGAGTACCCGTGCCAAAGTCAGTTATGAGCAGCAACTGGCGATGTTGGAGCCCAGGACAAGCACTTAGCAGGCTGAGGCCTGATGTGCTGTCAATTGGGAGGCAGCAGGACAGATTGCCATCAAAACAGCAGGGGAACAGCTGACGTTACTGAACCCCACAAACACAGGAGCTAGTGTTTTACTCTGTGAAGACGGCACTTCCGAGCAACAACTGGCTGTGTTGAAGCCCAGGGACAAGCACGGAGCAGGCTTAGGCTGCATTGAAGAAATTTTAAGATCGGTTGTAGACTACTAATTTGAACCAAGCTCCACTTAGGCCTGTGGCTTCACTGATTTTCGTATTTCCCCTGTCCTCCAACCCCGCCAGTTACAGCTCCGAAGTGGCGTCTGCACAATCCACACTTGTTCCTGTGTTACAGGTGTTCAGTCCGGTCAGTTAATCCCCTGATGTGTGTCCGGCAATGTCGCCTGCTCTGTCCACATTCCCATAATGGGAATGTGGACAGAGCAGGCGACATTGCCGGACACACATCAGGGGATTAACTGACCGGACTGAACACCTGTAACACAGGAACAAGTGTGGATTGTGCAGACGCCACTTCGGAGCTGTAACTGGCAGGGTTGGAGGACAGGGGAAATACGAGAGACAGTGGAGCCACAGGCCTAATTGGAGCACGGTTAAAAATCAGTAGTGGTACGACTGTGTAGGCAGCAGGAGACTTTGCCATCCACACAGCAGGGGATCAGCTGACATTACTGAACCCCACTGAGACACGGGAGCAAGTATCTCTTTCCGTGTGGACGGCACTTCCGAACTACAACTGGCTGTGTTGAAGCCCAGGAAATAGGAGGGTGTAGGCAGAGGCCTACTGTATTTTGAATGAGTTTACAGCAGGAGAGACTGCCATCCACAAAGCAGGGGATCAGCTGACGTTACTGAACCCCACTGAGACACGGGAGCAAGTATCTCTTTCCGTGTGGACGGCACTTCCGAACTACAACTGGCTGTGTTGAAGCCCAGGAAATAGGAGGGTGTAGGCAGAGGCCTACTGTATTTTGAATGAGTTTACAGCAGGAGAGACTGCCATCCACACAGCAGGGGATCAGCTGACGTTACTGAACCCCACTGAGACACGGGAGCAAGTATCTCTTTCCGTGTGGACGGCACTTCCGAACTACAACTGGCTGTGTTGAAGCCCAGGAAATAGGAGGGTGTAGGCAGAGGCCTACTGAATTTTGAATGAGGTGACAGCAGGAGAGACTGCCATCCACACAGCAGGGGATCAGCTGACGTTACTGAACCCCACTGAGACACGGGAGCAAGTGTCTCTTTCCGTGTGGACGGCACTTCTGAACTACAACTGGCTGTGTTGAAGCCCAGGAAATAGGAGGGTGTAGGCAGAGGCCTACTGAATTTTGAATGAGGTGACAGCAGGAGAGACTGCCATCCACACAGCAGGGGATCAGCTGACGTTACTGAACCCCACTGAGACACGGGAGCAAGTATCTCTTTCCGTGTGGACGGCACTTCCGAACTACAACTGGCTGTGTTGAAGCCCAGGAAATAGGAGGGTGTAGGCAGAGGCCTACTGAATTTTGAATGAGGTGACAGCAGGAGAGACTGCCATCCACACAGCAGGGGATCAGCTGACGTTACTGAACCCCACTGAGACACGGGAGCAAGTATCTCTTTCCGTGTGGACGGCACTTCCGAACTACAACTGGCTGTGTTGAAGCCCAGGAAATAGGAGGGTGTAGGCAGAGGCCTACTGTATTTTGAATGAGTTTACAGCAGGAGAGACTGCCATCCACACAGCAGGGGATCAGCTGACGTTACTGAACCCCACTGAGACACGGGAGCAAGTGTCTCTTTCCGTGTGGACGGCACTTCCGAACTACAACTGGCTGTGTTGAAGCCCAGGAAATAGGAGGGTGTAGGCAGAGGCCTACTGTATTTTGAATGAGTTTACAGCAGGAGAGACTGCCATCCACACAGCAGGGGATCAGCTGACGTTACTGAACCCCACTGAGACACGGGAGCAAGTATCTCTTTCCGTGTGGACGGCACTTCCGAACTACAACTGGCTGTGTTGAAGCCCAGGAAATAGGAGGGTGTAGGCAGAGGCCTACTGAATTTTGAATGAGGTGACAGCAGGAGAGACTGCCATCCACACAGCAGGGGATCAGCTGACGTTACTGAACCCCACTGAGACACGGGAGCAAGTATCTCTTTCCGTGTGGACGGCACTTCCGAACTACAACTGGCTGTGTTGAAGCCCAGGAAATAGGAGGGTGTAGGCAGAGGCCTACTGTATTTTGAATGAGTTTACAGCAGGAGAGACTGCCATCCACACAGCAGGGGATCAGCTGACGTTACTGAACCCCACTGAGACACGGGAGCAAGTATCTCTTTCCGTGTGGACGGCACTTCCGAACTACAACTGGCTGTGTTGAAGCCCAGGAAATAGGAGGGTGTAGGCAGAGGCCTACTGAATTTTGAATGAGGTGACAGCAGGAGAGACTGCCATCCACACAGCAGGGGATCAGCTGACGTTACTGAACCCCACTGAGACACGGGAGCAAGTATCTCTTTCCGTGTGGACGGCACTTCCGAACTACAACTGGCTGTGTTGAAGCCCAGGAAATAGGAGGGTGTAGGCAGAGGCCTACTGAATTTTGAATGAGGTGACAGCAGGAGAGACTGCCATCCACACAGCAGGGGATCAGCTGACGTTACTGAACCCCACTGAGACACGGGAGCAAGTGTCTCTTTCCGTGTGGACGGCACTTCCGAACTACAACTGGCTGTGTTGAAGCCCAGGAAATAGGAGGGTGTAGGCAGAGGCCTACTGAATTTTGAATGAGGTGACAGCAGGAGAGACTGCCATCCACACAGCAGGGGATCAGCTGACGTTACTGAACCCCACTGAGACACGGGAGCAAGTATCTCTTTCCGTGTGGACGGCACTTCCGAACTACAACTGGCTGTGTTGAAGCCCAGGAAATAGGAGGGTGTAGGCAGAGGCCTACTGAATTTTGAATGAGGTGACAGCAGGAGAGACTGCCATCCACACAGCAGGGGATCAGCTGACGTTACTGAACCCCACTGAGACACGGGAGCAAGTATCTCTTTCCGTGTGGACGGCACTTCCGAACTACAACTGGCTGTGTTGAAGCCCAGGAAATAGGAGGGTGTAGGCAGAGGCCTACTGTATTTTGAATGAGTTTACAGCAGGAGAGACTGCCATCCACACAGCAGGGGATCAGCTGACGTTACTGAACCCCACTGAGACACGGGAGCAAGTGTCTCTTTCCGTGTGGACGGCACTTCCGAACTACAACTGGCTGTGTTGAAGCCCAGGAAATAGGAGGGTGTAGGCAGAGGCCTACTGTATTTTGAATGAGTTTACAGCAGGAGAGACTGCCATCCACACAGCAGGGGATCAGCTGACGTTACTGAACCCCACTGAGACACGGGAGCAAGTATCTCTTTCCGTGTGGACGGCACTTCCGAACTACAACTGGCTGTGTTGAAGCCCAGGAAATAGGAGGGTGTAGGCAGAGGCCTACTGAATTTTGAATGAGGTGACAGCAGGAGAGACTGCCATCCACACAGCAGGGGATCAGCTGACGTTACTGAACCCCACTGAGACACGGGAGCAAGTATCTCTTTCCGTGTGGACGGCACTTCCGAACTACAACTGGCTGTGTTGAAGCCCAGGAAATAGGAGGGTGTAGGCAGAGGCCTACTGTATTTTGAATGAGTTTACAGCAGGAGAGACTGCCATCCACACAGCAGGGGATCAGCTGACGTTACTGAACCCCACTGAGACACGGGAGCAAGTATCTCTTTCCGTGTGGACGGCACTTCCGAACTACAACTGGCTGTGTTGAAGCCCAGGAAATAGGAGGGTGTAGGCAGAGGCCTACTGAATTTTGAATGAGGTGACAGCAGGAGAGACTGCCATCCACACAGCAGGGGATCAGCTGACGTTACTGAACCCCACTGAGACACGGGAGCAAGTATCTCTTTCCGTGTGGACGGCACTTCCGAACTACAACTGGCTGTGTTGAAGCCCAGGAAATAGGAGGGTGTAGGCAGAGGCCTACTGAATTTTGAATGAGGTGACAGCAGGAGAGACTGCCATCCACACAGCAGGGGATCAGCTGACGTTACTGAACCCCACTGAGACACGGGAGCAAGTGTCTCTTTCCGTGTGGACGGCACTTCCGAACTACAACTGGCTGTGTTGAAGCCCAGGAAATAGGAGGGTGTAGGCAGAGGCCTACTGAATTTTGAATGAGGTGACAGCAGGAGAGACTGCCATCCACACAGCAGGGGATCAGCTGACGTTACTGAACCCCACTGAGACACGGGAGCAAGTATCTCTTTCCGTGTGGACGGCACTTCCGAACTACAACTGGCTGTGTTGAAGCCCAGGAAATAGGAGGGTGTAGGCAGAGGCCTACTGAATTTTGAATGAGGTGACAGCAGGAGAGACTGCCATCCACACAGCAGGGGATCAGCTGACGTTACTGAACCCCACTGAGACACGGGAGCAAGTGTCTCTTTCCGTGTGGACGGCACTTCCGAACTACAACTGGCTGTGTTGAAGCCCAGGAAATAGGAGGGTGTAGGCAGAGGCCTACTGTATTTTGAATGAGTTTACAGCAGGAGAGACTGCCATCCACACAGCAGGGGATCAGCTGACGTTACTGAACCCCACTGAGACACGGGAGCAAGTATCTCTTTCCGTGTGGACGGCACTTCCGAACTACAACTGGCTGTGTTGAAGCCCAGGAAATAGGAGGGTGTAGGCAGAGGCCTACTGAATTTTGAATGAGGTGACAGCAGGAGAGACTGCCATCCACACAGCAGGGGATCAGCTGACGTTACTGAACCCCACTGAGACACGGGAGCAAGTATCTCTTTCCGTGTGGACGGCACTTCCGAACTACAACTGGCTGTGTTGAAGCCCAGGAAATAGGAGGGTGTAGGCAGAGGCCTACTGTATTTTGAATGAGTTTACAGCAGGAGAGACTGCCATCCACACAGCAGGGGATCAGCTGACGTTACTGAACCCCACTGAGACACGGGAGCAAGTATCTCTTTCCGTGTGGACGGCACTTCCGAACTACAACTGGCTGTGTTGAAGCCCAGGAAATAGGAGGGTGTAGGCAGAGGCCTACTGAATTTTGAATGAGGTGACAGCAGGAGAGACTGCCATCCACACAGCAGGGGATCAGCTGACGTTACTGAACCCCACTGAGACACGGGAGCAAGTATCTCTTTCCGTGTGGACGGCACTTCCGAACTACAACTGGCTGTGTTGAAGCCCAGGAAATAGGAGGGTGTAGGCAGAGGCCTACTGTCTTTGTAATGCGGAGACAGCAGGAGAGACTGCCATCTCCACAGCAGGGGAACAGCTGGCAGTGCTGAACCCCACTAACACTTGAACGAATGTGTTTGGCTCTGTGGAGACGACACTTCTGAACACCAACTGACGCTGTTGGAGCCCAGGATTAGGCGAGGAGCAGGCTGGGGCCTACTGGATTTTGGCAGGTGAAGGCAGCAGGAGACTTGCCATCTCCACAGCAGGGGAACAGCTGGCAGTGCTGAACCCCACTAACACTTGAACGAATGTGTTTGGTTCTGTGGAGACGACACTTCTGAACACCAACTGACGCTGTTGGAGCCCAGGATTAGGCGAGGAGCAGGCTGGGGCCTACTGGATTTTGGCAGGTGAATGCAGCAGGAGACTTGCCATCTCCACAGCAGGGGAACAGCTGGCAGTGCTGAACCCCACTAACACTTGAACGAACGTGTTTGGCTCTGTGGAGACGACACTTCTGAACACCAACTGACGCTGTTGGAGCCCAGGATTAGGCGAGGAGCAGGCTGGGGCCTACTGGATTTTGGCAGGTGAAGGCAGCAGGAGACTTGCCATCTCCACAGCAGGGGAACAGCTGGCAGTGCTGAACCCCACTAACACTTGAACGAATGTGTTTGGCTCTGTGGAGACGACACTTCTGAACACCAACTGACGCTGTTGGAGCCCAGGATTAGGCGAGGAGCAGGCTGGGGCCTACTGGATTTTGGCAGGTGAAGGCAGCAGGAGACTTGCCATCTCCACAGCAGGGGAACAGCTGGCAGTGCTGAACCCCACTAACACTTGAACGAATGTGTTTGGTTCTGTGGAGACGACACTTCTGAACACCAACTGACGCTGTTGGAGCCCAGGATTAGGCGAGGAGCAGGCTGGGGCCTACTGGATTTTGGCAGGTGAAGGCAGCAGGAGACTTGCCATCTCCACAGCAGGGGAACAGCTGGCAGTGCTGAACCCCACTAACACTTGAACGAATGTGTTTGGCTCTGTGGAGACGACACTTCTGAACACCAACTGACGCTGTTGGAGCCCAGGATTAGGCGAGGAGCAGGCTGGGGCCTACTGGATTTTGGCAGGTGAAGGCAGCAGGAGACTTGCCATCTCCACAGCAGGGGAACAGCTGGCAGTGCTGAACCCCACTAACACTTGAACGAATGTGTTTGGCTCTGTGGAGACGACACTTCTGAACACCAACTGACGCTGTTGGAGCCCAGGATTAGGCGAGGAGCAGGCTGGGGCCTACTGGATTTTGGCAGGTGAAGGCAGCAGGAGACTTGCCATCTCCACAGCAGGGGAACAGCTGGCAGTGCTGAACCCCACTAACACTTGAACGAATGTGTTTGGTTCTGTGGAGATGACACTTCTGAACACCAACTGACGCTGTTGGAGCCCAGGATTAGGCGAGGAGCAGGCTGGGGCCTACTGGATTTTGGCAGGTGAAGGCAGCAGGAGACTTGCCATCTCCACAGCAGGGGAACAGCTGGCAGTGCTGAACCCCACTAACACTTGAACGAATGTGTTTGGTTCTGTGGAGACGACACTTCTGAACACCAACTGACGCTGTTGGAGCCCAGGATTAGGCGAGGAGCAGGCTGGGGCCTACTGGATTTTGGCAGGTGAAGGCAGCAGGAGACTTGCCATCTCCACAGCAGGGGAACAGCTGGCAGTGCTGAACCCCACTAACACTTGAACGAATGTGTTTGGCTCTGTGGAGACGACACTTCTGAACACCAACTGACGCTGTTGGAGCCCAGGATTAGGCGAGGAGCAGGCTGGGGCCTACTGGATTTTGGCAGGTGAATGCAGCAGGAGACTTGCCATCTCCACAGCAGGGGAACAGCTGGCAGTGCTGAACCCCACTAACACTTGAACGAATGTGTTTGGCTCTGTGGAGACGACACTTCTGAACACCAACTGACGCTGTTGGAGCCCAGGATTAGGCGAGGAGCAGGCTGGGGCCTACTGGATTTGGGCAGGTGAAGGCAGCAGGAGACTTGCCATCTCCACAGCAGGGGAACAGCTGGCAGTGCTGAACCCCACTAACACTTGAACGAATGTGTTTGGCTCTGTGGAGACGACACTTCTGAACACCAACTGACGCTGTTGGTGCCCAGGATTACGCATGCCGCATGCAGAGGCCAATGGGCAGCGGTTTTTATGGAGGTTGTGGACTACTACTGATTCTAACCATGCTCCACTTAGGCCTCTGGCTCCACTGTCTCTACTATTTACCCTGGCCTCCAACCCCGCCAGCTACATCTCTGAAGTGGCGTCAGCACAATCTACACTTGTTCCTGTGTTACTGGTGCTCAGTCCCATCAGTTGATCCCCTGATGTTTGTCCGGCAAGTTCGCCAGCTCTGTCCTCATTCCCACTACTGGTTATGGGAATGTGGACAGAGCAGGAGACCTTGCCGGACACACATCAGGGGATAAACTGATGGGACTGAGCCACAGGAACACAGGAACAAGTGTAGATTGTGCTGACGCCACTTCAGAGATGTAGATGGCGGGGTTGGAGGTCAGGGGAAATAGTAGAGACAGTGGAGCCAGAGACCTAAGTTGGGCACGGTTAAAAATCAGTAGTGGTTTGAATGTTGATGGAGCTGGTGACTCTGCCGTCCACACAGCAGGGGATCAGCTGGCATTACTGAACCCCAGTAACACAGGAGCTAGTGTGTTTCTCTGTGCAGACGACACATCTGAGCGACAACTGGCTGTGTTGAAGCACAGGGATTATAGTTCAGGTGGTAGAAAAATGAACACACCAGCAGACCTGGATACAGTTGCCAACCACTAATTTAGTCTGTAAGAGGAATGGCAAAGTCTTTGGAGATCCAGGCCTTGTTCATTTTCAGAAAAGTCAGCCGGTCAACATTATCGGAAGATAGTCGCGTGCGACGGTCTGTTAGTACACCACCTGCGGCACTAAAGACACGTTCCGATAATACACTGGCAGCAGGGCAAGCCAGCACCTCCAATGCATACTGGCTAAGCTCTGGCCATGTATCCAGCTTAGAGACCCAAAACTTGAAGGGGGAAGAGCCATCTGGGAGTACAGCGACAGGGCAAGACATGTAGTCTGACACCATCTGACGGAAGCGTTGCCTCCTGCTGACTCGAGGCGTCGCTGATGGTGTAGACAATTGTGGTGGACACACAAAACTTTGCCACATTTGGGCCATAGTGGTCTTGCCTTGTGCTGCGGCACTGCCTCTGCTCCCTCTTTGTGCAGAGTTTCCTCCACTGCCTCGACGCACAGAGCTGCTTTGTAAAGCACTTGCAACAATGCTGTCGGGTGGAATGGAAAACATTATGGACTGCACCAGTGACTCTTCGTACTCCCGCATTTTACGCTCCCGGTTCAACGTTGGTATGAGCCTTTGTACGCTGTCCCGGTAGCGAGGATCTAGGAGGGTGTACACCCAATAATCAGCCGAGACGAGAATGTGGGCGATGCGGCGGTCGTTTCTCAGGCACTGCACCATGAAATCAACCATGTGCTGCAGACTCCCAACTGCCAAAGAACCGCTGTCCCCTGTTTGAGGCGTGACCTCGACCTGCTCTGCATCACCCCACCCTCGCTGTACATACTGAGTAGAGGTTTGTGTACCTCCCTCCTCTGGAGAGATGTCTTCCTCCTCCATCGACTCCTCCTCATCCTCCTCACAAAGTGTCCCCTGCCTAGGCCTTTGTGAGGAAACACGTAGCGCAGACTGTCCAGAAGCAGATGGCATTTGGGACTCCTCATCCTCCACCTCTTCTGAAACCTCATCCCTTAGTGCTTGCAGTGTTTGTTGAAGCAGGCAGATAAGGGGGACAGTCATGCTGACTAGTGCATCATCTGCACTCGCCATCCGCGTGGATTCATCGAAGGCACGCAAAACGAGGCAGATGTCCTTCATAGAGGCCCACTCAATGGTGCTGAAGTGTGAACGGCGCACAGTGCGACTTGTTTGCGCCTGATGCAGCTGGTACTCCATGACTGCTGCCTGCTGCTCACACAACCGCTCCAACATATGTAACGTTGAATTCCACCGGGTGGGTAGGTCACATATGATGCGATGTTCTGGAAGGCCAAATCGTCGCTGCAGAGCAGCGAGGCGCGATCTTGCCGTGCTGGAACGTCGCAAGTGAGCGCACTCTATGCGGACCTTGTGCAACAGTGCATCAAGATCCGGATAGTCCCTCAGAAAGCTCTGCACGACCAAGTTAAGAACATGTGCCAGACATGGGATGTGTGTGAGGTTGCCTAGGCCAAGAGCTGCCACCAGATTTCGGCCATTGTCACACACTACCAAGCCCGGCTGGAGATTCGCTGGCCCAAACCACACATCGCTCTCCAGCTTGATAGCATTCCAGAGCTCCTGCGCTGTGTGGCTTCGATTCCCCAAAGAAATTAATTTGAGTACAGCCTGTTGACGTTTGGCCACGGCTGTGCTCATATCGGTCGTAACAGGCTCCTGCTCTGCTGTTTCTGAGGAACTTGAGTAGGAGGAGGAGTCTATGTGTACAGACTGGAGTCCTGCAATCCGTGGCGTTGGAAGAACACGTACAGCGCCACTCTCCAGATCCGTACCCGGCTCCACAACATTGACCCAGTGGGCAGTGAGGGAAAGGTATCGTCCCTGTCCATGGTTACTGGTCCACGCATCGGTGGTCAGGTGGACCTTGCTACTAACGGCGTTTAGTAGCGCATGTTTTATTTTGCCCTCAACATGTTTCTGCAGGGCAGGGACGGCTCGCCTGCTGAAATAAAAGCGGCTGGGCACGTTGTATTGGGGGACTGCCAATGCCATTAAGTCCCGGAAGGTGTCAGTGTCCACCAGCCTGAATGACAGCATTTCAACTGCCAGAAGTTTGGCAATGCCAGCATTCAGAGACTGTGCTCGGGGATGGTTTGCCGAGTAAGGGCGCCTTTTATCCCATGCCTGTGCTACCGATGGCTGTGATGGATGGGAACGTGCTGTTATGGGTGGAATCTGACAGGGTCTCCGGACAACAGTGGCAGAGGTTCTTCCTTGGCGATCCTGTGAGGAAGCCGAACCAGCAGTGTGTGAGCTGGAGGAAGAGGGCCCAACACGAACTGAAGAGGTGGTAGGTGGTGCTGTACGTTGGCCTACGTCTTGAGGGTGTCTATGCAACTCCAACTCGTGCTTGGTGCGCACATGTTTCCACATATTTGTGGTATTGAGGTTGCTGACATTTCTCCCTCTTTTGACTCTCTGATGACACAGCTTGCATTTGACAAAGCAAATGTCATCTGCAACTGTGTCAAAAAAGGACCACGCACTGCAACTCTTGTGAGCGCCCGGTTTGCCTTTGGAAGGAGGAATGCTCCTAACGGGTGCCGAAGTGGAGGGTACAGGCAACCAAGTCTTCCCCCTCCCTCTGCCTCCTGTTTTGGCCGGTAGGGGAATCTCTTCCTCCGAGCTGCTCCCACCACCTTCCTGTTGCTCACGCCATGATGGGTCAAGGACCTCATCATCTTCCCTCCCCTCTTCAAACAGCTGCTTCTCCGGGGTTGTCTCGCCAGCACCGTACGCACCAGAAAGTGGCAACTGAGTCTCGTCATCATCTGATGCGTACTGAGGTGTGCTGACCATAGGCACTGGCCCACTCGCCTCTTCAGATTCAGAGGGACAAAGAAGTTGCGCATCACTGCATACTCCCTCTTCTTCACATTCAGGAATGCTGCTTGGCTGGCCCCCTCTTTCCAAGCCAACAGATTCCGAGAACAGAAGTAGAGATTGTGATGGCTCCTGTCCATGTCTCTCTGACTGCCTGGGCACTTTGGCAGGTGGTGAAGAGACAGATGGTTGCTCTTCGGTGCTCTGACCCTGAGAGGATGCGGAAGTAATTGAAGTCGATGCGTTAGCTGCCATCCATCCGACAACGGCTTCAATTTGTTCCTCCCGCAGCAGTGGGGTACGTTGAGGTCCTACAAAGCTGCGCATAAAGGACTGTTGCCTGCTAAAACTGGGGGATGCTGATCCACTGGTGCCCGCAGCAGGCCCAGAATCCCCACGTCCTCTACCTGTAGAATCCCCACGTCCTCTCCCTGCAGAATCCCCACGTCCTCTCCCTGCTGAAACTCCACGCCCACGCCCACGCCCCCGCGCCTTACTCCCTGCCTTCTTCATCTTGCAAGACTGCTTAAGATAGGCAAAAAAGGACAAAGGGGGGCCTTAGTGTGCTTATTCCTGAACAGCTGGTTACAGGTACAAGAAACACTAATTTTATGAAGTGTGTGTGTGTGGACTAGACTTTAATAGGAGCTGATGTGGCCTACACAAGTTCAAAATGTAGTGTTTGGTGAACTTTTTATGTGGTTTCTTTGTTTGAAACAAACTCAAAGTATGAGAACAAAGAATTGAAACTGATAGTATCACCAACTTTTTGGAGCTATTACAATGCAGGCAGGTAACCTACAATGCAAAAGATGAGGCTCCAAAAAAATTGGGTAATACTAATCTGGCTGCGCCGGCAGGGCACAAGCCAGAAAAAAAGGCTCCTCTATCTACTCCTATATAGTGTTTGCAACCAACCAATGTTGATGGATACGGATGGATGCACACTAATAGGAGAAGAAAAAATGAGCTGCACTCAGAGACAAATATGTGTGAGGCAGTGACGCACGTTGAGCGTCCTACAACCAGACGTAGCTGCAGGACACTCTACTCAGCGTGAGCTGCACTCACACACAGTCAGAGACCTCTCAGACAGCCGTCAACAGTGCAGCTAAGTGGGCACTGGCACTGACAGGCTGCAGAAAGGCTCCGCTGTGTACTCCTATATAGTGTTTGCAACCACCGTAGATGGAGACGGATGGATGCACACTAATAGAAGAAAAAATGAGCTGCACTCAAATAAAAATATGTGTGAGGCAGTGACGCACGCTGAGCGTCCTACAGCCAGACGTAGCTGCAGGACACACTACTCAGCATGAGCTGCACTCACACACAGTCAGAGACCTCTCAGACAGCCGTGAACAGTGCAGCAAAGTGGACACTAGCACTGAAAGGCTGCAGAAAGGCTCCGCTGTCTACTACTAGTGTTTGCAACCAACGTATATGGATACGGATGGAAGCACACTAGATTGAAATTATTTAAAAAATGCAGCTCAAAAAATAAAAGATGTATGAGGCAGCAGTGATCACACTGGGTGGCCTACAGCCTGACGTGGCTGCAGGACCCACTCCACAGCGTGAGCTGCACTCACACAGCCCTTGCAGACAGCTGTGAAAACAGCGCTGCTAGGGAAAAGCAAGCTACAGTGGTGGTTTATGTAGCCTGGGTAAAGCACAATATTGTTTTTAGAATCGCTATTTCTAACTGTCCCTCACAGTCTTCTACAGCAGCCTGTCCCTAACTGAATTCACAGCAGAGTGACCAGAAATGGCGGCTGCGGTGGCTTTTATAGTGCATCATGACATCATTTCGGCAGCCAATCACAGCCATGCCAATAGTTAACATGCCTACATGCCTAACAGGATGTGCCCACACTTCGGAGGATTCCCATTGGCTTAATCAAAGCAAGCAGGCTCATAGCATGATGGGAACTTCCTATTCCGATTCCGATCCCGGAATCCGATATGAAAAAAGTATCGGAATTAAGTATCGGAATTCCGATACCGCTGATATCGGCCGATACCCGATACTTGCGGTATCGGAATGCTCAACACTACTCCTGACTAATCCCAACTACTCCTGACTACATACAGGTCTGCCCCCAACTACACCCAACTACTCCAGACTACATACAGGACTGCTCCCGACTACTCCCAACTACTGCCAACTACATACAGGTCTGCTCCTGATTGCTCCCAACTACTCCAGACTAAATACAGGTCTACTCCCAACTACATACAGGTCTGCTCCTGACTGCTCCCAACTACTGCCTGTGAGTTCTCCTTCAATGGAAGTTTTCAAACAGAGGCTGGACAGACAACTGTCTGGGATGATTTAGCGAATCCTGCTTTGAGCAGGGGGTTGGACCAGATGGCCCAGGAGGTCCCTTCCAACTCTACGATTCTATGATTCTATGATTCTATGCTCCCGACTACACCCAACTATTCCAGACAACATACAGGTCTACTCCCAACTACATACAGGTCTACTCCTAACTGCTCCCAACTGCTCCCAACTACACACAGGTCTACTCCTGACTACTCCCAACTACTCCAGACTAAATACAGGTCTGCTCCTGATTGCTCCCAACTACTCCAGACTAAATACAGGTCTACTCCCAACTACATACAGTTCTGCTCCCGACTACACCCAACTACTCCAGACTACATACAGGTCTGCTCCTGACTACACCCAGCTACACCAGACTACATACAGGTCTGCTCCTGACTACATACAAGTCTGCTCCCCACTGCTTCCCACAACTCCCGACTACATACAGGTCTGCTCCCGACTACTCCCAACTTCTGCCGACTACATTCAGGTCTGCTCCCGAATACTCCCATATTCTCCCGACTACACTCAGGTCCGCTCCCAACTACTCCCGACTACATACAGGTCTACTCCCAACTAATCTCAACTACTCACAACTACATACAGGCCTGCTCCCGATTACTCCCAACAACTCCCGACTACATACAGGTTTACTCCTGACTACAAACAGGTCTACTCTCGACTACTCCCAACTACATACAGGTCTACTCCTGACTACTCTGAACTACTCCCAACTGCTCCCAACCACATACAGGTCTGCTCCCGACTATTCATAACTACATATAGGTCTGCTTCTGACTACTCCTAACAACAACAAACTCCTCCTGACTACATACAGGTCTACTCCCAACTACTCTCAACTACTTCCAACTACTCCCGACTACATTCAGGTCGGCTCCTTTCTACTCCCAACGACTCCTGACTACATACAGGTCTACTCCTGACTACATGCAGGTCTACTCCCGACTACAAAGAGGTCTACTCCCGACTACATGCAGGTCTACTCCCGACTACATGCAGGTCTACTCCCGACTACATGCAGGTCTACTCCCGACTACATGCAGGTCTACTCCTGACTACATAGAGGTCTACTCCCGATTACATGCAGGTCTACTCCAGACTACATGCAGGTCTACACCAGACTACATCCAGGTCTGCTCCCGACTACATGCAGTTCTACTCCAGACTACATAGAGGTCTACTCCAGACTACATAGAGGTCTACTCCAGACTACATAGAGGTCTACTCCCGACTACATGCAGGTCTACTCCCGACTACATGCAGGTCTACTCCCGACTACATGCAGATCTACTCCAGACTACATAGAGGTCTACTCCCGACTACATGCAGGTCTACTCCAGACTACATAGAGGTCTACTCCAGACTACATAGAGGTCTACTCCCGACTACATGCAGGTCTACTCCCGACTACATGCAGGTCTACCCCCGACTACATGCAGGTCTACTCCCGACTACATGCAGGTCTACTCCCGACTACATGCAGGTCTTCTCCAGACTACATACAGGTCTGCTCCCGACTACATGCAGGTCTACTCCAGACAACATAGAGGTCTACTCCAGACTACATAGAGGTCTACTACCGACTACATAGAGGTCTACTCCCGACTACATGCAGGTCTACTCCCGACTACATGCAGGTCTACTCCCGACTACATGCAGGTCTACTCCAGACTATTTTGAATTGACCATCAAACACCACATGTGACTGTAAGAAGCCATTTCCAACCTACAGATAAAGCATGGACAATTCCTGTACAGGACCAGACTTGTCTCAGATGATGGACATTGATGTTCTGACAATTATTGATGCATCCAATGTAATTATCACCTGACTGATCTTACCGCACACAGTTCACATTGTGGATCACACCATACAGAAATCACACAAGCTGTCCTGTTCGCACCACTAATCCGGAACCATATCCAGTAATATCTCTGTCTATAACATTGGATGGATGCCGGGAATCGATAGGAGGAGAATTAATAATATTTTGTAGAATTAAGACCCCCCCCACACATTATTTTATTCTCTTTTCTTCTTGCTGCTCACGTTTTGTGCTCTCCACTTCCGTAACATATTATTACTTAGAGAAGACAAAGAAATGTGAAGGTAAATATAACTTATTACATCTGGAGGAATAAAATCCCGTGTGTCATCGTTGCCATTGAGGCTCCTTGTCCTGACACTAACCGCGCAGCCCAGGACAGGACCAAGGTTGGGAGAACATCTGACGCCCGTTATCGACAGCTGAGCTAATAATCTCTATACTATATACCAAGAAGTGGGGATAAGGACACAATGTATGGAGCCCTATAGATGCTGTCGTGTGTATAGACACAGTACACAGGACAGCAATAATGAGACACCAGAAGGTAGGTCTCGCTGCTCCGCAGGCTGCAGGAATGGCTGGGTATAATCACATAACTGAGTGCCACCCAAATAACTTCTGTAAAGCTGCTCCTTATTGGGTACAGATACTGCAGAGCTTATGTCATCCATCCCTCTGTGGGGTTATCAGTTCTATCGCTGTTATTAGTCAGGACATAAAAATCCCAAAACGTGTTTCGCCAGATTGCCAGCTTCTTCTGAGGTGAAGGAAGCTGTGCTTGAGTCCTGTTTTAAGATATATGTGTGACTGACACATTATCTAGCCTATCAGGGGTTAAAAGTCTGCATCACCATTGTAGCACATTATTATTATTATTTACCGGCCTTCATCTCGATCTCGGGCCATGGGGACTTGATTGAGGAATGCTCTGTATGAAGATCAATCTTGTGCAGCTTAGATGGGTCCACCAGGGTTTTCTCCTCCGTTATCTTGATAGCAGACAGCCATTGGGTTGCTGGTCTTCCTCTTCGCCTTGTTCCGTCTACTCTTCCGACCATGATGTCCTCTCCAGTGATTGCTCTCTTCGTATCATGTGTCCACAGTAGGCCAGTTGTAGCTTGGTGATCTTTTATTCAAGTGACATGTTTGGCTTGAATTGTTCTAAAATTGATTTGTTCTTCTTGCCATCCACGGTAATGATAACATCTTTCTCCAGCACCACATTTTGAAGGTGTTGATTCTTCTACTGATTTGTTTTTTTATCATCCAGGTTTCACATCTATGTCACTGCAGAAAAGACCAGACTATGTATGAGCCGTGTCTTCGTCATCAGTGAAGTTCCTCAATTTAAAGACTGTCAAAGCCCACAGCCTGGCAGGGGGCACGCTGAACCCACCATGCTGTGACATTTTTGTCACAAACAGCCCTCTGCTGCCCCCTATTATCAGGATAAATATGTAATTGACAGATGATTAACGGAGGAGGCCGCAGGCTGTTTTCATTAATAAGTGGTTATTGGAGAACTAACAGTGAATGCATGGTTAATACACCTCCGATTCCAACGCATGGAATATGTGTATATACCTCCATTACTGTCACTGCCAGCTCCACAATATCAGAAGTAACTACACGCTGCCACCACCAATCATTTATACAGGCTGATTGGACACCTGACAGGTAGCATATGGCTTCAGGGTTGCGGTTTCCTGAACAAAAGGCACAGAGCTATTACATTTTATATTTAATACAAAACGATTGGCAGTGTTTATAAAAAATATACAAAAGATTTTACAAAGGGGACAAAACAATACAGCATGTACAATTACATAAAATAAAAGGGATTAACAAACGAAACTTACTAAACCTGATGTCACTGCAATGGCTTCAGATCTATGGAGGGAAGTGCTCCTAACGAAAAAGTCTATAAGCGTAGATCAAGCCTACACAACAATGTATTTTATGGCATTGAACACAGATCACAATTTGCCTTGTCTATCTATAAGCACCTAAGTTATACCCAAGCACCTCTCCTTGATAATTCATAACAGGGCTATTCCCAACATTCACAATATCTTCGCTCCGGAGGTTAGCAGGCATTCGATATCACCGTCATATTTTTTATTGGGATGTTACCTTTTCATAGACAAAAAATATGGCCTGGCTGTTGTCAGGTATCTGGCTATTATCGATTTGGGGCTGATAGGCGGGTCTCACAGTTATGAAAAATATGCATATTCTTCCCCATTAGACCTGAAGTTGAAAATGTAATAATCCCAATTTTCATACATTGGAGACAGGGGAGGTTCTTTCATCATAGCAGCTTAGGGGCCTGTCACACTAAGCAATATCGCTAGCAATATCGCTATAACGTCACTGATTTTGCGATATCGCTATGTCTGATACTTCCGACCGGCTCCCCCGCTGATTATCGCTGATCGTGCGAGAACGTCCTGGACTGTTTCTCGTCGTCAGCTTCCTGCTGGGCTTCCTGTGGCGCCGACGAGCGACGCGTGGACGCGGGCGGGAGGACGTCAGGATCGCCTCGTCTGACAGGTAAGTAGCGACCCCCGACCACTGCTATGTCGCTGGTGAGATCTGCCTGTGTGGCAGCTCACTAGCGACCACTTAGCGATGCACCAGTGATCCTGACCGCGTCATATCGCTGGTTGGGATCGCTGGTGCATCGCTAAGTGTGACAGTGCCTTTATCACTGAGAAGAGCCTACTTCTCCACCTTTTATTACGCAAACCCCAGACTTCATGTGTATTCCCTGTAAACATACCACTCTTATTTACCTGTTCACACCAGTTGATCCTAGCTTTACTGGGTGTTTTAATGGGTTTTTCTCACATCCTAGCTTCACATAATTTCCTTGTTACACCATATATTAAGCATGTGGTCCTATTTCTAAAAGGGTTTAGGTTGTAAGCTCTTGCTCCTTTTGGAGATTGTAATTTTTCTATGAATGAGACCTTGTCCAATGACTTCATTGTTGATTTGCCCATATCTATTCTCCTATTCACTTCTGGTGTCATCACTGCATCTTGAGTGATCATTGAAGTCCTTGGCAACTTACAGTTTGTCACCATCAATCTAAAACGTGTCCCGGTTGTACCTGGCAGTGGTCTGTGGATATTTCCCCCCAGCTTAAAATAGCAGCCTGCAGCTGCCCAGAAAAGGCACATCTGTTAGATGCGCCAATTATGGCGCTTTACTCGCCTCTTCCCACTTGCCCTGTAGCGGTGGAAAGTGGGGTACATATTCGTGGGGTAGATGTCACCTTTGTATTGTCAGGTGACATCAAGCCCACGGATTAGTAATGGAGAGGCGTCTATAAGAACCTTTCCATTACTAATTCTATAGTTGTATTGTAAATAAACACACAGCCAGAATAAAGTCTTTTATTAGAAATCAAACAAAATGCACTTTTACTTTTTTATTTAAAAATAACAAACACAGTTATAACCATCAAACGCCTAATTCCACCCAAGTCCTCATCTCCTGTAATAAACCTAAAAAAACAGCAATATACCATACCTGTCTGTTGTTCTGACCCACGTCGTAATCCATGTCTGGGAGATAAGGTTGGCACACACTGTTGGTGGTATGTTGGCCAATTCCTCCATGCAGATCAGTCATGTTTTCGGCCTGTTGCCTGGCAACACGGACTTTCAAATCCCTCCAAAGGTTTTCTATGGGGTTGAGATCTGGAGACTGGTTTGGTCACTCCAGGACCTTCGTATGTTTCCATGTTTCAATCATTGTGAATCTGGGCTGTTGTGTCAGGTCAAGGATTTATTATTACTTATTCATGTGTTTCTTATATAGCGCCATCATATTTCACAAGTATTTTATGGACATTTTCACCGCTATATTCCGTATCACTTTGGTTTTGGAATGTGGGAGGAAACAGAAAACCCGGAGAAAACCACGCAAACATGGGGAGAACATACAAACTCTTTGCTCGTGTTGTGCTTAGTGGGACCCAGCGCTGCAAGGCTGCAGTGCTAACCACTGAGCCACCATGGAGCCTCAAAGCACCTGTAAATGGGTCACACAGCAAATATGGAAAATTCTACCTTACATTCACATTTCTAGCTCTTCTCTAAGTAATGATGTGCATAAAGGATAGCAGCATTAGCGGAGGAGAATAAAATAACTGGGGGCTCCGAATGACAGTCAGTATTATTACTCCCCTGCCCCCCAATTCGTGGTATCCATCCAGAGCTAAAGACCGAGATGTTACTGGTTCCCAAATTACTGGTGTGAACGGGACAGTTACATGACCACTGAAGTTTTGAAATGGAATGAATTGAAGTGAATGTGAATATTCATCCGTCCTACAATGAAAGCAGAAATCAGAGCTATGACAAGAAGAAGCAATCCAGACCTGCTCGATAGGGGTGCTGATGACGACGGCGGCGGCGACAGCGGCTCTGCAGTTGTGCCGATTGCAGGTCTACGAATAAAAATCAAATGAAATGATATAAGGAAACAAACACATGTCTGACCCAACAAGGTTATGAAAAGTAAAATTAAAAATGCTACAAGAGGGTGATGAAAGGGACATATTGTAACCTAAAACACTCATGGACACAGGATGCTCACAGATCAGAAGTTTGGTCACAATCATTCACTGTCGCGGCCATAGCTTGTGTTTGGACCCTGTTCTTTCGTCCTGTCAAGTCAAGATGGTTTTCAGTTTTGATTACTTTGTAACACATCTGGCTTGTCTCTAGGCCTCGTTTTTCGAAAAGTCGCCTACCATAACCATTTCTCAGCCTACTAATGTGGAAGAACTCCACCTGCCCTGACTATGGTCTAGCTGACTTCACATTTTCTCTGCTCGGTATCACATATTGGAAGTTACAGCCCGACGATGGTTTGCATCCAAGCCTAGAACTCTATATGCTAAATCCCGAGGAATCCCTAAGTCTCTAGTCCCTTGTTTAGCCCCAAGCTAAATCCATTCAGGGTGCACATCCTTCTGGGTAAGTCTCTGAGCCGTTTTGTCATGTCCCACCAACATCCCACAAACGGAAGGGGTCAACTCCTACTAAACTCTTTAGGCATCGAAGCATTCTCATCAAGATTCTAGAGAGAAATATAATATCCTTTATGACTCAAAGCTAGTAACAATGAAGTTCTCCCTGACCGGTCTGAACTCTGGAGGTCCTGAGCAGATGTCAGATGCTCAGAGGTCTGCTACATAACTGCCGGCTCAGTCACATGGAGCCCGAGGATCATCAGACATGTTTCTTCTTTGCCATTCCTCACCTCGCTTCGCTCCTGGAATCTGATTATTGCTTTGACCCTTTATATAGTATTTTTCCTGGTGTGACTTGTTCTACACCCAACTGATGACTTCAGTCTACAACTGCCGCCTTGTCCGTCAGATTCTACGTTTACTGTAAGGTGAAATTTCCACACCACAGCTAGAGACACTGGTATTTCTGATATGGGACCGGACATTGGAGAGATTTATTATATGAAGATACATCCATCTATTTTACAACATATCTTTCCATATAGAGCTGTAAAGTAGTAATTCTGACCTGCTCGGTAAGGCTGGAGATGATGACTTGCTAGTTGTTCTCAATGCTGGACTAAAGAACAAAACAAAAAGCAAGTCAAACAACTTTAACTCCTGCTGAAAACTTAATATTCGACTCAAATGTCAGACTGCATAAAACTACTACAAGGGGGCTTCCAATGGGCATCACGGACAACAAAGCAGTGGGACATTCAAAGGGGTTTTCCACTTTAATAGACATGATTCCCAAATAGATGTAACCAGGGTCGGTGTTGCCCAGTGACCCCAGACCCTTGGGGGCCTCCAACCTCTACGACAGGAGCTACACTGAAAATAGCATTAAAACAATTTCTAAAAATACTCATATTTGGTATCGTTGCATTTGCTAAAGTCTGATCTATCAAAATATAAAGTAAATTAGGTCAATTGGTAAACGGCGCAATGAGGAAAAAAAATCAAAATTCCAGAATTGTGCTTTTTGGCCGCAGCAACATTACAATAAACTGCAATTATAGGAGATTAAAACATCATATCTGCCTAAAAATTGTATCAGTAAAAACTTCAGCTCAGGTTGCAAAAATAAACCTCACACGGCCCAATATACCAAAAAACATTACGGGTTTGGAAAATGGAGACAAAGGCAAATTGTTTTTGTCATGATCCAGACCGGGTTTTTTCTGTCTCTCTATTTCCCAGCCTACTCATTCAGGGGTTAGCTTTTCTCTGCCTCGTTCTGGTGTCAGGACGGCTATTTCTCTGCGATGCATCCTGTAGGCAGTGTCAGTTATATTTCCCGTTTAGGGCTTGTGTAGCTGACTCTGGAGAACCCCTGGTTTGTCCTGCTGCGATTAGCTGCCTTTGCTTGTGTCTGTGTTTTCCGTCCCTGGCTGTCCTGTCTCTACAGTGCCTTGCGAAAGTATTCGGCCCCCTTGAACTTTTCAACCTTTTCCCACATATCATGCTTCAATAAGAAAGATACCAAATGTAAATTTTTGGTGACGAATCAACAACAAGTGGGACACAATTGTGAAGTGGAACAAAATTTATTGGTTATTTTAAATTTTTGTGGAAATTCAAAAACTGAAAAGTGGGGCGTGCAATATTATTCTGCCCCTTTACTTTCAGTGCAGCAAACTCACTCCAGAAGTTCATTGTGGATCTCTGAATGATCCAATGTTGTCCTAAATGACTAATTATGATAAATATAATCCACCTGTGTGTAATCAAGTCTCTGTATAAATGCACCTGCTCTGTGATAGTCTCAGGGTTCTGTTTGAAGCACAGAGAGCATCATGAAGACCAAGGAACACCACAGGCAGGTCCGTGATACTGTTGTGGAGAAGTTTAAAGCCGGATTTGGATACAAAATGATTTCCAAAACTTTAAACATCCCAAGGAGCACTGTGCAAGCGATCATATTGAAATGGAAGGAGTATCCTACCACTGCAAATCTACCAAGACCCGGCCGTCCCTCTAAACTTTCATCTCAAACAAGGAGAAGACTGATCAGAGATGCAGCCAAGAGGCTCATGATCACTCTGGATGAACTGCAGAGATCTACAGCTGAGGTGGGACAGTCTGTCCATAGGACAACAATCAGTCATACACTGCACAAATCTGGCCTTTATGGAAGAGTGGCAAGAAGAAAGCCATTTCTCAAAAGATATCCATAAAAAGTGTCGTTTAAAGTTTGCAACAAGCCACCTGGGAGACACACCAAACATGTGGAAGAAGGTGCTCTGGTCGATGAAACCAAAATCGAACTTTTTGGCAACAATGCCAAACGATATGTTTGGTGTAAAGGCAACACAGCTCATAACCCTGAACACACCATCCCCACTGTCAAACATGGTGGTGGCAACATCATGGTTTGGGCCTGCTTTTTTTCAGCAGGGACAGGGAAGATGGTTAAAATTGATGGGAAGATGGATGGAGCCAAATACAGGACCATTCTTGAAGAAAACCTGTTGGAGTCTGCAAAAGACCTGAGACTGGGACGGAGATTTGTCTTCCAACAAGACAATGATCCCAAACATAAAGCAAAATCTACAATGGAATGGTTCACAAATAAATGTATCCAGGTGTTAGAATGGCCAAGTCATAGTCCAGACCTGAATCCAATCGGGAATCTGTGGAAAGAGCTGAAAACTGCTGTTCACAAATGATCTCCATCCAACCTCACTGAGCTCGGGCTGTTTGTCAAGGAAGAATGGGCGAGAATTTCAGTCTCTCGATGTACAAAACTGATAGAGACATACCCCAAGCGACTGCAGCTGTAATTGCAGCAAAAGGTGGCGCAACAAAGTATTACGTTAAAGGGGCTGAATAATATTGCACGCCCCACTTTTCAGTTTTTGAATTTCCACAAAAATTAAAAATAACCAATAAATTTCATTCAACTTCACAATTGTGTCCCACTTGTTGTTGATTCTTCACCAAAAATTTACATTTGGTATCTTTATGTTTGAAGCATGATATGTGGGAAAAGGTTGAAAAGTTCCAGGGGGCCGAATACTTTCGCAAGGCACTGTGTGTGTTTGGATTCCCCAGCACCCGACTCTACTTTTGCTCTGACCTGCTCCTGTCTCTTGCTTCTGGTATTTCTGCTTCTGACTGGTACTTACCTTTTTGTCGTTCCTCTGACTGTGTGTTTTGGTATTTCCCTTGGTACTGACCCAGCTTGTATGACTATTCTGGTGCCACCAGGTGGTAGCCTCGCTGCAGTGCTGATGATCTGCTCTGTGCAGTTTTTCAGCCTTCCCTCCACTCTGCTACTATCTTGTGGAATCATAGAATCATAGAATCGTAGAGTTGGAAGGGACCTCCTGGGCCATCTGGTCCAACCCCCTGCTCAAAGCAGGATTCGCTAAATCATCCCAGTCAGATGTCTGTCCAGCCTCTGTTTGAAGACTTCCATTGAAGGAGAACTCACCACTTCTCGTGGCAGCCTGTTCCACTCATTGATCACTCTAACTGTCAAAAAGTTTTTTCTAATATCTAATCTGTGTCTCTTCCCATTCAGTTTCATCCCATTGCTTCTAGTCTTTCCTTGTGCAAATGAGAATAAAGTTGATCCTTCTACAATGTGACAGCCCTTTAGATATTTGTAGACAGCTATTAAGTCTCCTCTCAGTCTTCTCTTTTGCAAACTAAACATTCCCAAATCCTGCAACCTTTCCTCATAAGACAGGGTTTGCAGACCGGTCACCATTCTGGTCGCTCTTTTCTGAACTTGCTCCAGTTTGTTGATGTCTTTTTTAAAATGTGGTGCCCAAAACTGGACACAATATTCCAGATGAGGTCTGACCAAAGAGGAATAGAGGGAAATAATGACTTCACGTGATCTAGACTGTATGCTTCTGTTAATACATCCTAGAATTGCATTTGCCTTTTTTGCTGCTGCATCACACTGTTGACTCATATTCAGTCTGTGATCTATTAGTATACCCAAGTCTTTTTCACATGTGCTGTCACTTAGCCCTATTCCTCCCATTCTATATATGCTTTTTTCATTTTTATTGCCCAGATGTAGTACTTTGCATTTCTCCCTGTTAAAAACCATTCTGTTAGTTGCTGCCCACTTCTCCAGTTTATTTAAATCTTTTTGAATCCTCTCTCTCTCTTCTCTAGTATTAGCTATCCCTCCTAGCTTTGTGTCATCAGCAAATTTAATCAGTTTACCCTCAATTCCTTCATCTAAATCGTTGATAAAGATGTTGAACAATACAGGGCCCAGGACAGAGCCCTGTGGTACCCCACTTGAGACATTCTTCCAACTGGATGTGCAGCCATTTACGACCACTCTTTGGGTCCGATCACTAAGCCAGTTATGAATCCACCTAACAGTTGCCTTGTCCATTCCATACTTAGTCATTTTTTCAATAAGGATTGTATGAGAGACTTTGTCAAATGCTTTGCTGAAGTCAAGATATACTATATCTACAGCATTTCCTTGATCCATCAGTGATACCGTCATAGAAGGAAATTAAGTTAGTCTGACATGACTTATTAGTTAGAAACCCATGCTGACTCTGTTTAATCACTTCATTCTTATCCAGGTATTGACATACATGTTGTTTAATAATTTGTTCAAAGATCTTTCCTGGTATAGAAGTCAGACTCACCGGCCTATAGTTGCCTGGGTCCACCTTCTTCCCCTTTTTGAAGATAGGAACAACATTTGCTCTTCTCCAGTCTTCTGGCACTTCTCCTGTTCTCCAAGAATTTTCAGAGATTATGGAGAGGGGTTCAAAAATTTCTTCTGCTATCTCCTTCAGTACTCTGGGGTGTAATTCATCTGGACCTGGAGACTTGAATTCATTTAGGTTAGCTAAGTGTTTCCTCACTATCTTTCTGTTTATAGATATCCTGGATTCTTCTATTCCCTTAATAGGACAGTGAATAACAGTTGATGTTGCATTTCCTTTCTGAGAGAAAACAGATGCAAAATAGGAATTTAAAAGTTCAGCCTTCTCAACATCCTGTCTTACCATTTCATCATTTTCATACTGTAAAAATCCTATAGCATCTTTGACTTTTCTTTTACTTTTGACATATCCCCAAAATCCTTTATTATTGCTTTTGACATCTCTTGCAAGCCTCAGTTCATTTTCAGCTTTAGATAATCTGATTTGGGCCCTGCAGGTTCTGCAGACAGCATTATATTCTTCTTTAGATATGCCTCCCTCTTTCCATTTTATAAACATTTTTTTCTTCCTTTTTAGCATGTGCTTAAGTTCTGTGTTCATCCATCCTGGTTTCCTTAAATGCTTCCTATTCTTCCCTCTTTTCGGAATTGTTAACAACTGTGCTTTGAGAATTTCATTTTTCAAGATTTCCCATCCTTCCTGGACATTTTTGTCTTTAAGGATATCCAGCCATTGGATCCCTCCAATTCTCTTTCTGAATCCCTTAAAATCTGCCTTTCTGAAATCTAACCTTGACGTCTGAGTCTTCACAGGTCTTCCACCTCTAGTAATCCAAAATTCTAAAATAGCATGGTCGCTACCTCCAAGGGTCCCAGCCACTTTTACCTCCTCAACCATTTCCTCCCTGTTTATAAGGATTAGATCCAAGGTAGCAGTTCCCCTTGTTTTCTCCCTTACCTTTTGGAAGATAAAGTTGTCAGCAAGAGAGGATAAGAATTTCCTTGACCTGTTAGTTTTGCCTGAGAGAGATTCCCAACAAATGTCTGGATAGTTGAAATCTCCCATGACAACTATGTCATATTTTTTGGAGAACTTGGCCATCTGATGCATAAAGAGTTCATCTATATATTCGGCTTGCACAGGCGGCCTGTAGTAAATGCCTACAATGGTGTCCTTTCCATTGTTCTGTCCTTGTATTCTTACCCAAACAGTTTCCACAGAACTCCCAGTCTCTGAAGCTTCAATCTCTGTGCAGATATACGCGTTTCGAACATACAATGCGACACCCCCTCCTCGTTTATCAAGTCTGTTTCTTGCAAATAAGTTGTATCCTTCTAGTCTTGTATTCCAATCATGTGTATTGTCCCACCAAGTTTCAGTGATTCCAATTACATCATATTTCTGTTCCTGTGTTAGTAGTTCCAATTCTCCTTGTTTGTTGCCCATGCTTTGTGCATTAGTATAGAAACATTTTAGTTTGTGATTGGTTTCTCTTTCTCCAATATTTTTATTAATTAGATTCTTTCGTCTTTGTTCTTCCTTTCCACTTCTAATAGCAGAGTTCTCAATAGCATTTGTCAGGTGTATGGCTTTTTCTGGTCTTTTGCTTCCCTTCCCATGTTGTTCTAGTTTAAAGCTCTCCTTACAAGTGTAGCAAGGCGACTTCCAAATACATGCTTTCCAGTCTTCGTAAGGTGCACCCCATCTCTAGCAAGTAGTCCATCGTATAAGTAGTTCACTCCGTGATCCAGAAATCCAAATCGTTGCTGACGGCACCATCGACGTAGCCAGTTGTTCACCTGCAGAATCTTATTCCACCTCCTTGTTCCATGGCCATCCACTGGGAGGATGGAAGAGAAGACCACCTGCGCTCCCAGTTCTTTCACTTTCTTGCCTAAGTCTTCAAAGTCTCTGCAGATGATTTCCAGGTCGTTTCTTGCGGTGTCATTTGTCCCCACATGTAGTAGCAGGAATGGGTAGTCATCTGTAGGTCTGAAGAGTCCTGATATCCTGTCAGACACATCTTTAATTTTTGCACCTGGAAGACAGCACATTTCTCTTGTAGTTATATCCGGTCTGCAGATAGCGGCCTCTGTTCCTCTCAGCAGGGAATCCCCCATGACCACCACTCTCCGTTTCTTCTTCACAACATTTTTCTTTCTCCATCCAGGAGGACTCTGAGGGCGTACAAGGTTGCTGTTTGTTGGCAAAGTCTTATCCTGATGTATTTCTTCATCGTTTTCCTGCGTGAGAGCCTGGTACTGGTTCCTGAGCAGTATGGGTGCTGACTGCCTCCTGATCCTCCTGCTTCTCTGGGTCACATGTCTCCATTCCTCTGTTTCTTCAGGTGCACTTCGAATTTCTTCTCTTTCTGTAACATGAAGAGATAATTCTGCTCTGTCCAAGAACTCTTCACCTTCCTTAATGATCTTCAACGTAGCTAACCTCTCTTCGAGATTTTGCAACTTTTCCTCCAACAGGGACACAAGCTTGCATTTGTGGCATGTGAAGTTTGGCTTTTCCACTGGTAAATCTGTGAACATGTAGCAAGAAATGCAGCTCACCAAATGGCTCCTGGCCTCTTCCATCTTGAGATTTCTTAAAAACGATGAAAGATGAGCCAAATTTCGCGCACCGATAGGCGCGCGGTTTTTCCGATTTCCTCTTTTCAGCTGCAACCGCCAAAACCCAGTGATCGTTGAGCTCGCGGAGACTCTTCACTTATCCCAGAAGGCATTGGGAATATGCAAATGATCTCCTCAAGACTCTTCCCCTGGTTTTCCGATTTCCTCTTTTCAGCTGCAACCGCCAAAACCCAGTGATCGTTGAGCTCGCGGAGACTCTTCACTTATCCCAGAAGGCACTGGGAATATGCAAATGATCTCCTCAAGACTCTTCCCCTGGTTTTCCGATTTCCTCTTTTCAGCTGCAACCGCCAAAACCCAGTGATCGTTGAGCTCGCGGAGACTCTTCACTTATCCCAGAAGGCACTGGGAATATGCAAATGATCTCCTCAAGACTCTTCCCCTGGTTTTCCGATTTCCTCTTTTCAGCTGCAACCGCCAAAACCCAGTGATCGTTGAGCTCGCGGAGACTCTTCACTTATCCCAGAAGGCACTGGGAATATGCAAATGATCTCCTCAAGACTCTTCCCCTGGTTTTCCGATTTCCTCTTTTCAGCTGCAACCGCCAAAACCCAGTGATCGTTGAGCTCGCGGAGACTCTTCACTTATCCCAGAAGGCACTGGGAATATGCAAATGATCTCCTCAAGACTCTTCCCCTGGTTTTCCGATTTCCTCTTTTCAGCTGCAACCGCCAAAACCCAGTAATCGTTGAGCTCGCGGAGACTCTTCACTTATCCCAGAAGGCACTGGGAATATGCAAATGATCTCCTCAAGACTCTTCCCCTGGTTTTCCGATTTCCTCTTTTCAGCTGCAACCGCCAAAACCCAGTGATCGTTGAGCTCGCGGAGACTCTTCACTTATCCCAGAAGGCACTGGGAATATGCAAATGATCTCCTCAAGACTCTTCCCCTGGTTTTCCGATTTCCTCTTTTCAGCTGCAACCGCCAAAACCCAGTGATCGTTGAGCTCGCGGAGACTCTTCACTTATCCCAGAAGTCACTGGGAATATGCAAATGATCTCCTCAAGACTCTTCCCCTGGTTTTCCGATTTCCTCTTTTCAGCTGCAACCGCCAAAACCCAGTAATCGTTGAGCTCGCGGAGACTCTTCACTTATCCCAGAAGGCACTGGGAATATGCAAATGATCTCCTCAAGACTCTTCCCCTGGTTTTCCGATTTCCTCTTTTCAGCTGCAACCGCCAAAACCCAGTGATCGTTGAGCTCGCGGAGACTCTTCACTTATCCCAGAAGGCACTGGGAATATGCAAATGATCTCCTCAAGACTCTTCCCCTGGTTTTCCGATTTCCTCTTTTCAGCTGCAACCGCCAAAACCCAGTGATCGTTGAGCTCGCGGAGACTCTTCACTTATCCCAGAAGGCACTGGGAATATGCAAATGATCTCCTCAAGACTCTTCCCCTGGTTTTCCGATTTCCTCTTTTCAGCTGCAACCGCCAAAACCCAGTGATCGTTGAGCTCGTGTGTTTGTGTATGTGCTCTGTGTATACGTGTGTGTATGTGCTCTGTGTATACGTGTGTGTGTATGTGCTCTGTGTATACGTGTGTGTATGTGCTCTGAGTATTCGTGTGTGTATGTGCTCTGTGTATACATGTGTGTATGTGCTCTGTGTATACATGTGTGCTCTGTGTATACGTGTGTGTATGTGCTCTGTGTATACGTGTGTGTGTGCTCTGTGTATACGTGTGTGTATGTGCTCTGTGTATACGTGTGTGTGCTCTGCGTATACATGTGTGTGTGTGCTCTATGTATACGTGTGTGTGTATGTGCTCTGTGTATACGTGTGTGTGCTCTGTGTATACATGTGTGAATGTGCTCTGTGTATACAGTACGTGTGTGTGTATGTGCTCTGTGTATACGTGTGTGTATGTGTTCTGTGTATACGTGTTGCATGTGCTCTGTGTATACGTGTGTGTATGTGCTCTGTGTATACGTGTGTGCTATGTGTATACATGTGTGTATGTGCTCTGTGTATACGTGTGTGTATGTGCTCTGTGTATACGTGTGTGTATGTGCTCTGTGTATACGTGTGTGTATGTGCTCTGTGTATACGTGTGTGTATGTGCTCTGTGTATATGTGTGTGTGCGTGCTCTGTGTATACGTGTGTTTGTGTGCTCTGTGTATACGTGTGTGTGTGCTCTGTGTATACGTGTGTGTGTGCTCTGTGTATACGTGTGTGTATGTGCTCTGTGTATACGTGTGTGTATGTGCTCTGTGTATACGTGTGTGTATGTGCTCTGTGTATACGTGTGTGTATGTGCTCTGTGTATACGTGTGTGTGCTCTGTGTATACGTGTGTGTATGTGCTCTGTGTATACGTGTGTGTATGTGCTCTGTGTATACGTGTGTGTATGTGCTCTGTGTATACGTGTGCGTATGTCCTCTGTGTATACGTGTGTGTATGTCCTCTGTGTATACGTGTGTGTATGTGCTCTATGTATACGTATGTGTATGTGCTCTTTGTATACGTGTGTGTATGTGCTCTGTGTATACATGTGTGTATACGTGTGTGTATACGTGTGTCTATGTGCTGTGTGTATACGTGTGTGTATGTGCTGTGTGTATACGTGTTTGTATGTGCTCTGTGTATACATATGTCTATGTGCTCTGTGTATACGTGTGTGTGTGTGCTCTGTGTATACGTGTGTGTATGTGCTCTGTGTATACGTGTGTGTTTGTGCTCTGTGTATACATGTGTGTATGTGCTCTGTGTATACGTGTGTGTATGTGCTCTGTGTATACATGTGTGTATGTGCTCTGTGTATACGTGTGTGTGCTCTGTGTATACGTGTGTGTATGTGCTCTGTGTATACGTGTGTGTATGTGCTCTGTGTATACGTGTGTGTGTATGTGCTGTGTGTATACGTGTGTGTATGTGCTCTGTATATACATGTGTCTATGTGCTCTGTGTATACGTGTGTGTATGTGCTCTGTGTATACGTGTATGCTCTGTGTATACGTGTGTGTATGTGCTGTGTGTATACGTGTGTATGTGCTCTGTGTATACGTGTGTGTATGTGCTCTGTGTATACGTGTGTGTATGTGCTCTGTGTATACGTGTGTGTATGTGCTCTGTGTATACGTGTGTGTGTATGTGCTCTGTGTATACGTGTGTCTATGTGCTCTGTGTATACGTGTGTGTGTGTGCTCTGTGTATACGTGTGTGTATGTGCTCTGTGTATACGTGTGTGTATGTGCTCTGTGTATACGTGTGTGCATGTGCTCTGCGTATACGTGTGTGTCTATGTGCTCTGTGTATATGTATGTGCTCTGTGTATACGTGTGTGTATGTGCTCTGTGTATACGTGTGTGAGTGTGCTCTGTGTATACGTGTGTGAATGTGCTCTGTGTATATGTGTGTGTGCTCTGTGTATACGTGTGTGAATGTGCTCTGTGTATACAGTACGTGTGTGTGTATGTGCTCTGTGTATACGTGTGTGTTTGTGCTCTGTGTATACGTGTGTGTATGTGCTCTGTGTATACGTGTGTGTATGTGCTCTGTGTATACGTGTGTGCTCTGTGTATACGTGTGTGTATGTGCTTTGTGTATACGTGTGTGTATGTGCTCTGTGTATACATGTGTGTATGTGCTCTGTGTATACGTGTGTGTATGTGCTCTGTGTATACGTGTGTGTATGTTCTCTGTGTATATGTGTGTGTGCGTGCTCTGTGTATACGTGTGTGTGTGCTCTGTGTATACGTGTGTGTGTGCTCTGTGTATACGTGTGTGTGTGCTCTGTGTATACGTGTGTGTATGTGCTCTGTGTATACGTGTGTGTATGTGCTCTGTGTATACGTGTGTGTATGTGCTCTGTGTATACAGTACGTGTGTGTGTATGTGCTCTGTGTATACGTGTGTGTATGTGCTCTGTGTATACGTGTGTGTGTATGTGCTCTGTGTATACGTGTGTATGTGCTCTGAGTATATGTGTGTGTATGTGCTCTGTGTATACGTGTGTGTATGTGCTCTGTGTATACGTGTGTGCTCTGTGTATACGTGTGTGTATATGCTCTGTGTATACGTGTGTGTGCTCTGTGTATACGTGTGTGTATGTGCTCTGTGTATACGTTTTTGTGTGCTCTGTGTATACATGTGTGTGTGCTCTGTGTATACGTGTGTGTGTATGTGCTCTGTGTATACGTGTGTGTATGTGCTCTGTGTATACGTGTGTGTATGTGCTCTGTGTATACGTGTGTGTATGTGCTCTGTGTATACGTGTGTGTATGTGCTCTGTGTATATGTTTGTGTGTGTGCTCTGTGTATACGTGTGTGAATGTGCTCTGTGTATACAGTACGTGTGTGTGTATGTGCTCTGTGTATACGTGTGTGTATGTGCTCTGTGTATACGTGTGTGTATGTGCTCTGTGTATACGTGTGTGTATGTGCTCTGTGTATACGTGTGTGCTCTTTGTATACGTGTGTGTATGTGCTCTGTGTATACGTGTGTGTATGTGCTCTGTGTATACGTGTGTGTATGTGCTCTGTGTATATGTGTGTGTGCGTGCTCTGTGTATACGTGTGTGTGTGTGCTCTGTGTATACGTGTGTGTGTGCTCTGTGTATACGTGTGTGTGTTTGCTCTGTGTATACGTGTGTGTATCTACTCTTTGTAAAAGTGTGTGTATGTGCTCTGTGTATACGTGTGTGTATGTGCTCTGTGTATACGTGTGTGTATGTGCTCTGTGTATACGTGTGTGTGTGTGCTCTGTGTATACGTGTGTGTATGTGCTCTGTGTATACGTGTGTGTATGTGCTCTGTGTATACGTGTGTGTATGTGCTCTGTGTATACGTGTGTGTATGTCCTCTGTGTATACGTGTGTGTATGTGCTCTGTGTATATGTGTGTGTATGTGCTCTATGTATACGTATGTGTATGTGCTCTGTGTATACGTGTGTGTATGTGCTCTGTGTATACATGTTTGTATACGTGTGTGTATACGTGTCTATGTGCTGTGTGTATACGTGTGTGTATGTGCTGTGTGTATACGTGTGTGTATGTGCTCTGTGTATACATGTGTCTATGTGCTCTGTGTATACGTGTGTGTGTGCTCTGTGTATATGTGTGTGTATGTGCTCTGTGTATACGTGTGTGTGTATGTGCTCTGTGTATACATGTGTGTATGTGCTCTGTGTATACGTGTGTGTATGTGCTCTGTGTATACATGTGTGTATGTGCTCGGTGTATACGTGTGTGTGCTCTGTGTATACGTGTGTGTATGTGCTCTGTGTATACGTGTGTGTATGTGCTCTGTGTATTCGTGTGTGTGTATGTGCTGTGTGTATACGTGTGTGTATGTGCTCTGTGTATACATGTGTCTATGTGCTCTGTGTATACGTGTGTGTATGTGCTCTGTGTATACGTGTGTGCTCTGTGTATACGTGTGTGTATGTGCTGTGTGTATACGTGTGTGTATGTGCTGTGTGTATACGCTCTGTGTATACGTGTGTGTATGTGCTCTGTGTATATGTGTGTATGTGCTCTGTGTATACGTGTGTGTGTGCTCTGTGTATACGTGTGTGTATGTGCTCTGTGTATACGTGTGTGCATGTGCTCTGTGTATACGTGTGTGTATGTGCTCTGTGTATACATGTGTCTATGTGCTCTGTGTATACGTGTGTGTGCTCTGTGTATATGTGTGTGTATGTGCTCTGTGTATACGTGTGTGTATGTGCTCTGTGTATACGTGTGTGTGCTCTGTGTATAAGTGTGTGTCTATGTGCACTGTGTATACGTGTGTGTGTATGTGCTCTGTGTATACGTGTGTGTATGTGCTCTGTGTATACATGTGTGTATGTGCTCTGTGTATACATGTGTGTATGTGCTCTGTGTATACGTGTGTGTATGTGCTCTGTATATACGTGTGTGTGCTCTGTGTATACGTGTGTGTGTGTGCTCTGTGTATACGTGTGTGTGTGCTCTGTGTATACGTGTGTGTATGTGCTCTGCGTATACGTGTGTGTATGTGCTCTGTGTATACGTGTGTGTATTTGCTCTGTGTATACGTGTGTGCTCTGTGTATACGTGTGTGTATGTGCTCTGTGTATACGTGTGTGTATGTGCTCTGTGTATACGTGTGTGCGTGTGCTCTGTGTATACGTGTGTGTATGTGCTCTGTGTATACGTATGTGTATGTGCTCTGTGTATACGTGTGTGTATGTGCTCTGTGTATACGTGTGTGTATATGCTCTGTGTATACGTGTGTGTATGTGCTCTGTGTATACGTGTGTGTATGTGCTCTGTGTATACAGTATTTGTGTGTATGTGCTCTGTGTATACGTGTGTGTATGTGCTCTGTGTATACGTGTGTGTGTATGTGCTCTGTGTATACATGTGTGTGTATGTGCTCTGTGTATACGTGTGTGTATGTGCTCTGTGTATACGTGTGTGTATGTGCTCTGTGTATACGTGTGTGTATGTGCTCTGTGTATACGTGTGTGTATGTGCTCTGTGTATACGTGTGTGCTCTGTGTATACGTGTGTATGTGCTCTGTGTATACGTGTGTGTGTGTGCTCTGTGTATACGTGTGTGTATGTGCTCTGTGTATACGTGTGTGTGTGCTCTGTGTATACATGTGTGTGTGCTCTGTGTATACGTGTGTGTATGTGCTCTGTGTATACGTGTGTGTGTGCTCTGTGTATACGTGTGTGTGTGCTCTGTGTATACGTGTGTGTGTATGTGCTCTGTGTATACGTGTGTGTATGTGCTCTGTGTATACGTGTGTGTATGTGCTCTGTGTATACGTGTGTGTATGTGCTCTGTGTACACCTGTGTGTATGTGCTCTGTGTATACGTGTGTGTGCTCTGTGTATACGTGTGTGTTTGTGCTCTGTGTATACGTGTGTGTATGTGCTCTGTGTATACAGTACGTGTGTGTGTATGTGCTCTGTGTATACGTGTGTGTGTGCTCTGTGTATACGTGTGTGTGTGCTCTGTGTATACGTGTGTGTATGTGCTCTGTGTATACGTGTGTGTATGTGCTCTGTGTATACGTGTGTGTATGTGCTCTGTGTATACGAGTGTGCTCTGTGTATACGTGTGTGTATGTGCTCTGTGTATACGTGTGTGTATGTGCTCTGTGTATACGTGTGTGTATGTGCTCTGTGTATACGTGTGTGTATGTGCTCTGTGTATATGTGTGTGTGTGCTCTGTGTATACGTGTGTGTATGTGCTCTGTGTATGCGTGTATGTATGTGCTCTGTGTATACGTGTGTGTATGTGCTCTGTGTATACGTGTGTGTGTGCTCTGTGTATACGTGTGTGTGTATGTGCTCTGTGTATACGTGTGTGTATGTGCTCTGTGTATATCTGTGTGTATGTGCTCTGTGTATACGTGTGTCTATGTGCTCTGTGTATACGTGTGTGTATGTGCTCTGTGTATACGTGTGTGTATGTGCTCTGTGTATACGTGTGTGTATGTGCTCTGTGTATACGTGTGTGTATGTGCTCTGTGTATACCTGTGTGTATGTGCTCTGTGTATACGTGTTTCTATGTTCTCTGTGTATACGTGTGTCTATGCGCTCTGTGTATACGTGTGTGTATGTGCTCTGTGTATACATGTGTGTATGTGCTCTGTGCATACGTGTGTGTATGTGCTCTGTGTAAACGTGTGTGTATGTGCTCTGTGTATACGAGTGTGCTCTGTGTATACGTGTGTGTATGTGCTCTGAGTATACGTGTGTGTATGTGCTCTGTGTATACGTGTGTGTATGTGCTCTGTGTATACGTGTGTGTATGTGCTCTGTGTATACGTGTGTGTATGTGCTCTGTGTATACGTGTGTGTATGTGCTCTGTGTATACGTGTGTGTATGTGCTCTGTGCATACGTGTGTGTATGTGCTCTGTGTATACGTGTGTGTATGTGCTCTGTGTATACGTGTGTGCTCTTTGTATACGTGTGTGTATGTGCTCTGAGTATACGTGTGTGTATGTGCTCTGTGTATACGTGTGTGTATGTGCTCTGTGTATACGTGTGTATGTGCTCTGTGTATACATGTGTGTATGTGCTCTGTGTATACGTGTGTGTATGTGCTCTGTGTATACGTGTGTGTATGTGCTCTGTGTATACATGTGTGTATGTGCTCTGTGTATACGTGTGTGTATGTGCTCTGTGTATATGTGTGTGTATGTGCTGTGTGTATACATGTGTATGTATGTGCTCTGTGTATACGTATGTGTATGTGCTCTGTGTATACATGTGTGTATGTGCTCTGTGTATACGTGTGTGTATGTGCTCTGTGTATACGTGTGTGTATGTGCTCTGTGTATACGTGTGTGTATGTGCTCTGTGTATACGTTTGTGTATGTGCTCTGTGTATACCTGTGTGTATGTGCTCTGTGTATACGTGTGTCTATGTGCTCTGTGTATACGTGTGTCTATGTGCTCTGTGTATACGTGTGTGTATGTGCTCTGTGTATACGTGTGTGTATGTGCTCTGTGTATACATGTGTGTATGTGCTCTGTGTATACGTGTGTGTATGTGCTCTGTGTATACGTGTGTGTATGTGCTCTGTGTATACATGTGTGTATGTGCTCTGTGTATACGTGTGTGTATGTGCTCTGTGTATACGTGTGTGTGTATGCGCTCTGTGTATACGTGTGTGTATGTGCTCTGTGTATAAGTGTGTGTATGTGCTCTGTGTATACATGTGTGTATGTGCTCTGTGTATACGTGTGTGTATGTGCTCTGTGTATACGTTTGTGTGTGCTCTGTGTATACATGTGTGTGTGTGCTCTGTGTATATGTGTGTCTATGTGCTCTGTGTATACGTGTGTGTATGTGCTCTGTGTATACGTGTGTGTATGTGCTCTGTGTATATGTGTGTGTATGTGCTGTGTGTATACATGTGTATGTATGTGCTCTGTGTATACGTGTGTGTATGTGCTCTGTGTATACGTGTGTATGTGCTCTGTGTATACGTGTGTGTGTATGCGCTCTGTGTATACGTGTATGTCTATGTGCTCTGTGTATACGTGTGTCTATGTGCTCTGTGTATACGTGTGTGTATGTGCTCTGTGTATACATGTGTGTATGTGCTCTGTGCATACGTGTGTGTATGTGCTCTGTGTATACATGTGTGTATGTGCTCTGTGTATACGTGTGTGCTCTGTGTATAAGTGTTTGTATGTTCTCTGAGTATACGTGTGTGTATGTGCTCTGTGTATACGTGTGTGTGTATGTGCTCTGTGTATACGTGTGTGTATGTGCTCTGTGTATACATGTGTGTATGTGCTCTGTGTATACGTGTGTGTATGTGCTCTGTGTATACGTGTGTATGTGCTCTGTGTATACATGTGTGTATGTGCTCTGTGTATACGTGTGTGTATGTGCTCTGTGTATATGTGTGTGTATGTGCTGTGCGTATACATGTGTATGTATGTGCTCTGTGTATACGTGTGTGTATGTGCTCTGTGTATACATGTGTGTATGTGCTCTGTGTATACGTGTGTGTATGTGCTCTGCGTATACGTGTGTGTATGTGCTCTGTGTATAAGTGTGTGTATGTGCTCTGTGTATACGTTTGTGTATGTGCTCTGTGTATACGTGTGTCTATATGCTCTGTGTATACGTGTGTGTATGTGCTCTGTGTATACGTGTGTGTATGTGCTCTGTGTATACATGTGTGTATGTGCTCTGTGTATACGTGTGTGTGTGCTCTGTGTATACGTGTGTGTATGTCCTCTGTATATACGTGTGTGTATGTGCTCTGTGTATACGTGTGTGTATGTGCTCTGTGTATACGTGAGTGTGTGTGCTCTGTGTATACGTATGTGTATGTGCTCTGTGTATACGTGTGTGTATGTGCTCTGTGTATACGTGTGTGTGTGCTCTGTGTATACGTGTGTGTATGTGCTCTGTGTATACGTGTGTGTATGTGCTCTGTGTATACGTGTGTGTATGTGCTCTGTGTATACGTGTGTGTATGTCCTCTGTGTATACGTGTGTGTATGTCCTCTGTGTATACGTGTGTGTATGTGCTCTATGTATACGTATGTGTATGTGCTCTGTGTATACGTGTGTGTATGTGCTCTGTGTATACATGTGTGTATGCATGTGTTTATACGTGTGTCTATGTGCTGTGTGTATACGTGTGTGTATGTGCTGTGTGTATACGTGTGTGTATGTGCTCTGTGTATACATATGTCTATGTGCTCTGTGTATACGTGTGTGTGTGCTCTGTGTATACGTGTGTATGTGCTCTGTGTATACGTGTGTGTATGTGCTCTGTGTATACGTGTGTGTATGTGCTCTGTGTATACGTGTGTGTATGTGCTCTGTGTGTACAGTACGTGTGTGTGTATGTGCTCTGTGTATACATGTGTGTATGTGCTCTGTGTATACGTGTGTGCATGTGCTCTGTGTATACGTGTGTGTGTATGTGCTCTGTGTATACGTGTGTGTATGTGCTCTGAGTATACATGTGTGTATGTGCTCTGTGTATACATGTGTGTATGTGCTCTGTGTATACGTGTGTGCTATCTGTATACGTGTGTGTATGTGCTCTGTGTATACGTGTGTGTGTGCTCTGTGTATACGTGTGTGTATGTGCTCTGTGTATACGTGTGTGTGTGTGCTCTGTGTATACATGTGTGTGTGTGCTCTGTGTACACGTGTGTGTGTATGTGCTCTGTGTATACGTGTGTGTGTGCTCTGTGTATACATGTGTGTGTGCTCTGTGTATACAGTACGTGTGTGTGTATGTGCTCTGTGTATACGTGTGTGTATGTGCTCTGTGTATACGTTTTGTATGTGCTCTGTGTATACGTGTGTGTATGTGCTCTGTGTATACGTGTGTGTATGTGCTCTGTGTATACGTGTGTGTATGTGCTCTGTGTATACATGTGTGTACGTGCTCTGTGTATACGTGTGTGTATGTGCTCTGTGTATACAGTACGTGTGTGTGTATGTGCTCTGTGTATACGTGTGTGTATGTGCTCTGTGTATACGTGTGTGCATGTGCTCTGCGTATACGTGTGTGTGTATGTGCTCTGTGTATACGTGTGTGTATGTGCTCTGAGTATACGTGTGTGTATGTGCTCTGTGTATACGTGTGTGTATGTGCTCTGTGTATACGTGTGTGTGTGCTCTGTGTATACGTGTGTGTATGTGCTCTGTGTATACGTGTGTGTGCTCTGTGTATACATGTGTGTGTGTGCTCTGTGTATACGTGTGTGTGTATGTGCTCTGTGTATACGTGTGTGTGTGTGCTCTGTGTATACATGTGTGAATGTGCTCTGTGTATACAATACGTGTGTGTGTATGTGCTCTGTGTATACGTTTGTGTATGTGTTCTGTGTATACGTGTTGTATGTGCTCTGTGTATACGTGTGTGTATGTGCTCTGTGTATATGTGTGTGCTATGTGTATACGTGTGTGTATGTGCTCTGTGTATACGTGTGTGTATGTGCTCTGTGTATACATGTGTGTTTGTGCTCTGTGTATACGTGTGTGTATGTGCTCTGTGTATACGTGTGTGTATGTGCTCTGTGTATATGTGTGTGTGCGTGCTCTGTGTATACGTGTGTGTGTGCTCTGTGTATACGTGTGTGTGTGCTCTGTGTACACGTGTGTGTATGTGCTCTGTGTATACGTGTGTGTATGTGTTCTCTGTATACGTGTGTGTATGTGCTCTGTGTATACGTGTGTGTGCTCTGTGTATACGTGTGTGTATGTGCTCTGTGGATACGTGTGTGTATGTGCTCTGTGTATACGTGTGTGTATGTGCTCTGTGTATACGTGTGTGTATGTCCTCTGTGTATACGTGTGTGTATGTCCTCTGTGTATACGTGTGTGTATGTGCTCTATGTATACGTATGTGTATGTGCTCTGTGTATACGTGTGTGTATGTGCTCTGTGTATACATGTGTGTATACGTGTGTGTATACGTGTGTCTATGTGCTGTGTGTATACGTGTGTGTATGTGCTGTGTGTATACGTGTGTGTGTATGTGCTCTGTGTATACATATGTCTATGTGCTCTGTGTATACGTGTGTGTGTGTGCTCTGTGTATACGTGTGTGTATGTGCTCTGTGTATACGTGTGTGTATGTGCTCTGTGTATACATGTGTGTATGTGCTCTGTGTATACGTGTGTGTATGTGCTCTGTGTATACATGTGTGTATGTGCTCTGTGTATACGTGTGTGTGCTCTGTGTATACGTCTGTGTATGTGCTCTGTGTATACGTGTGTGTATGTGCTCTGTGTATACGTGTGTGTGTATGTGCTGTGTGTATACGTGTGTGTATGTGCTCTGTGTATACATGTGTCTTTGTGCTCTGTGTATACGTGTGTGTATGTGCTCTGTGTATACGTGTGTGCTCTGTGTATACGTGTGTGTATGTGCTGTGTGTATACGTGTGTATGTGACCTGTGTATACGTGTGTGTATGTGCTCTGTGTATACGTGTGTGTATGTGCTCTGTGTATACGTGTGTGTATGTGTTCTGTGTATACGTGTGTGTGTATGTGCTCTGTGTATACGTGTGTCTATGTGCTCTGTGTATACGTGTGTGTGTGTGCTCTGTGTATACGTGTGTGTATGTGCTCTGTGTATACGTGTGTGTATGTGCTCTGTGTATACGTGTGTGTGCTCTGTGTATACGTGTGTGTCTATGTGCTCTGAGTATACGTGTGTGTGTATGTGCTCTGTGTATACGTGTGTGTATGTGCTCTGTGTATACGTGTGTGTATGTGTTCTGTGTATACGTGTGTGTGTATGTGCTCTGTGTATACGTGTGTCTATGTGCTCTGTGTATACGTGTGTGTGTGTGTGCTCTGTGTATACGTGTGTGTATGTGCTCTGTGTATACGTGTGTGTATGTGCTCTGTGTATACGTGTGTGTATGTGCTCTGTGTATACGTGTGTGTATGTGCTCTGTGTATACGTGTGTGTATGTGCTCTGTGTATACGTGTTTGTGTGTGCTCTGTGCATACGTGTGTGTATGTGCTCTGTGTATACGTGTGTGTATGTGCTCTGTGTATACGTGTGTGCTCTTTGTATACGTGTGTGTATGTGCTCTGAGTATACGTGTGTGTATGTGCTCTGTGTATACGTGTGTGTATGTGCTCTGTGTATACGTGTGTATGTGCTCTGTGTATACATGTGTGTATGTGCTCTGTGTATACGTGTGTGTATGTGCTCTGTGTATACGTGTGTGTATGTGCTCTGTGTATACATGTGTGTATGTGCTCTGTGTATACGTGTGTGTATGTGCTCTGTGTATATGTGTGTGTATGTGCTGTGTGTATACATGTGTATGTATGTGCTCTGTGTATACGTGTGTGTATGTGCTCTGTGTATACATGTGTGTATGTGCTCTGTGTATACGTGTGTGTATGTGCTCTGTGTATACGTGTGTGTATGTGCTCTGTGTATACGTGTGTGTATGTGCTCTGTGTATACGTTTGTGTATGTGCTCTGTGTATACCTGTGTGTATGTGCTCTGTGTATACGTGTGTCTATGTGCTCTGTGTATACGTGTGTCTATGTGCTCTGTGTATACGTGTGTGTATGTGCTCTGTGTATACGTGTGTGTATGTGCTCTGTGTATACATGTGTGTATGTGCTCTGTGTATACGTGTGTGTATGTGCTCTGTGTATACGTGTGTGTATGTGCTCTGTGTATACATGTGTGTATGTGCTCTGTGTATACGTGTGTGTATGTGCTCTGTGTATACGTGTGTGTGTATGCGCTCTGTGTATACGTGTGTGTATGTGCTCTGTGTATAAGTGTGTGTATGTGCTCTGTGTATAAGTGTGTGTATGTGCTCTGTGTATACATGTGTGTATGTGCTCTGTGTATACGTTTGTGTGTGCTCTGTGTATACATGTGTGTGTGTGCTCTGTGTATATGTGTGTCTATGTGCTCTGTGTATACGTGTGTCTATGTGCTCAGTGTATACGTGTGTGTATGTGCTCTGTGTATACGTGTGTGTATGTGCTCTGTGTATACGTGTGTGTATGTGCTGTGTGTATACATGTGTATGTATGTGCTCTCTGTATATGTGTGTGTATGTGCTCTGTGTATACGTGTGTATGTGCTCTGTGTATACGTGTGTGTGTATGCGCTCTGTGTATACGTGTATGTCTATGTGCTCTGTGTATACGTGTGTCTATGTGCTCTGTGTATACGTGTGTGTATGTGCTCTGTGTATACATGTGTGTATGTGCTCTGTGCATACGTGTGTGTATGTGCTCTGTGTATACATGTGTGTATGTGCTCTGTGTATACGTGTGTGCTCTGTGTATACGTGTTTGTATGTTCTCTGAGTATACGTGTGTGTATGTGCTCTGTGTATACGTGTGTGTGTATGTGCTCTGTGTATACGTGTGTGTATGTGCTCTGTGTATACATGTGTGTATGTGCTCTGTGTATACGTGTGTGTATGTGCTCTGTGTATACGTGTGTATGTGCTCTGTGTATACATGTGTGTATGTGCTCTGTGTATACGTGTGTGTATGTGCTGTGTGTATATGTGTGTGTATGTGCTGTGCGTATACATGTGTATGTATATGCTCTGTGTATACGTGTGTGTATGTGCTCTGTGTATACATGTGTGTATGTGCTCTGTGTATACGTGTGTGTATGTGCTCTGCGTATACGTGTGTGTATGTGCTCTGTGTATACGTGTGTGTATGTGCTCTGTGTATACGTTTGTGTATGTGCTCTGTGTATACCTGTGTGTATGTGCTCTGTGTATACGTGTGTCTATGTGCTCTGTGTATACGTGTGTCTATGTGCTCTGTGTATACGTGTGTGTATGTGCTCTGTGTATACGTGTGTGTATGTGCTCTGTGTATACATGTGTGTATGTGCTCTGTGTATACGTGTGTGTGTGCTCTGTGTATACGTGTGTGTATGTCCTCTGTATATATGTGTGTGTATGTGCTCTGTGTATACGTGTGTGTATGTGCTCTGTGTATACGTGTGTGTGTGTGCTCTGTGTATACGTGTGTGTATGTGCTCTGTGTATACGTGTGTGTATGTGCTCTGTGTATACGTGTGTGTGCTCTGTGTATACGTGTGTGTATGTGCTCTGTGTATACGTGTGTGTATGTGCTCTGTGTATACGTGTGTGTATGTGCTCTGTGTATACGTGTGTGTATGTCCTCTGTGTATACGTGTGTGTATGTCCTCTGTGTATACGTGTGTGTATGTGCTCTATGTATACGTATGTGTATGTGCTCTGTGTATACGTGTGTGTATGTGCTCTGTGTATACATGTGTGTATACGTGTGTTTATACGTGTGTCTATGTGCTGTGTGTATACGTGTGTGTATGTGCTGTGTGTATACGTGTGTGTATGTGCTCTGTGTATACATATGTCTATGTGCTCTGTGTATACGTGTGTGTGTGCTCTGTGTATACGTGTGTATGTGCTCTGTGTATACGTGTGTGTATGTGCTCTGTGTATACGTGTGTGTATGTGCTCTGTGTGTACAGTACGTGTGTGTGTATGTGCTCTGTGTATACATGTGTGTATGTGCTCTGTGTATACGTGTGTGCATGTGCTCTGTGTATACGTGTGTGTGTATGTGCTCTGTGTATACGTGTGTGTATGTGCTCTGAGTATACATGTGTGTATGTGCTCTGTGTATACATGTGTGTATGTGCTCTGTGTATACGTGTGTGCTATCTGTATACGTGTGTGTATGTGCTCTGTGTATACGTGTGTGTGTGCTCTGTGTATACGTGTGTGTATGTGCTCTGTGTATACGTGTGTGTGCTCTGTGTATACATGTGTGTGTGTGCTCTGTGTACACGTGTGTGTGTATGTGCTCTGTGTATACGTGTGTGTGTGCTCTGTGTATACATGTGTGTGTGCTCTGTGTATACAGTACGTGTGTGTGTATGTGCTCTGTGTATACGTGTGTGTATGTGCTCTGTGTATACGTGTGTGTATGTGCTCTGTGTATACGTGTGTGTATGTGCTCTGTGTATACGTGTGTGTATGTGCTCTGTGTATACATGTGTGTACGTGCTCTGTGTATACGTGTGTGTATGTGCTCTGTGTATACAGTACGTGTGTGTGTATGTGCTCTGTGTATACGTGTGTGTATGTGCTCTGTGTATACGTGTGTGCATGTGCTCTGCGTATACGTGTGTGTGTATGTGCTCTGTGTATACGTGTGTGTATGTGCTCTGAGTATACGTGTGTGTATGTGCTCTGTGTATACGTGTGTGTATGTGCTCTGTGTATACGTGTGTGTGTGCTCTGTGTATACGTGTGTGTATGTGCTCTGTGTATACGTGTGTGTGCTCTGTGTATACATGTGTGTGTGTGCTCTGTGTATACGTGTGTGTGTATGTGCTCTGTGTATACGTGTGTGTGTGTGCTCTGTGTATACATGTGTGAATGTGCTCTGTGTATACAATACGTGTGTGTGTATGTGCTCTGTGTATACGTTTGTGTATGTGTTCTGTGTATACGTGTTGTATGTGCTCTGTGTATACGTGTGTGTATGTGCTCTGTGTATACGTGTGTGCTATGTGTATACGTGTGTGTATGTGCTCTGTGTATACGTGTGTGTATGTGCTCTGTGTATACGTGTGTGTTTGTGCTCTGTGTATACGTGTGTGTATGTGCTCTGTGTATACGTGTGTGTATGTGCTCTGTGTATATGTGTGTGTGTGTGCTCTGTGTATACGTGTGTGTGTGTGCTCTGTGTATACGTGTGTGTGTGCTCTGTGTATACGTGTGTGTATGTGCTCTGTGTATACGTGTGTGTATGTGTTCTCTGTATACGTGTGTGTATGTGCTCTGTGTATACGTGTGTGTGCTCTGTGTATACGTGTGTGTATGTGCTCTGTGGATACGTGTGTGTATGTGCTCTGTGTATACGTGTGTGTATGTGCTCTGTGTATACGTGTGTGTATGTCCTCTGTGTATACGTGTGTGTATGTCCTCTGTGTATACGTGTGTGTATGTGCTCTATGTATACGTATGTGTATGTGCTCTGTGTATACGTGTGTGTATGTGCTCTGTGTATACATGTTTGTATACGTGTGTGTATACGTGTGTCTATGTGCTGTGTGTATACGTGTGTGTATGTGCTGTGTGTATACGTGTGTGTGTATGTGCTCTGTGTATACATATGTCTATGTGCTCTGTGTATACGTGTGTGTGTGTGCTCTGTGTATACGTGTGTGTATGTGCTCTGTGTATACGTGTGTGTATGTGCTCTGTGTATACATGTGTGTATGTGCTCTGTGTATACGTGTGTGTATGTGCTCTGTGTATACATGTGTGTATGTGCTCTGTGTATACGTGTGTGTGCTCTGTGTATACGTCTGTGTATGTGCTCTGTGTATACGTGTGTGTATGTGCTCTGTGTATACGTGTGTGTGTATGTGCTGTGTGTATACGTGTGTGTATGTGCTCTGTGTATACATGTGTCTATGTGCTCTGTGTATACGTGTGTGTATGTGCTCTGTGTATACGTGTGTGCTCTGTGTATACGTGTGTGTATGTGCTGTGTGTATACGTGTGTATGTGACCTGTGTATACGTGTGTGTATGTGCTCTGTGTATACGTGTGTGTATGTGCTCTGTGTATACGTGTGTGTATGTGTTCTGTGTATACGTGTGTGTGTATGTGCTCTGTGTATACGTGTGTCTATGTGCTCTGTGTATACGTGTGTGTGTGTGCTCTGTGTATACGTGTGTGTATGTGCTCTGTGTATACGTGTGTGTATGTGCTCTGTGTATACGTGTGTGTGCTCTGTGTACACGTGTGTGTCTATGTGCTCTGAGTATACGTGTGTGTGTATGTGCTCTGTGTATACGTGTGTGTATGTGCTCTGTGTATACGTGTGTGTGTGTGCTCTGTGTATACGTATGTGAATGTGCTCTGTGTATACGTGTGTGTGTGCTCTGTGTATACGTGTGTGAATGTGCTCTGTGTATACAGTACGTGTGTGTGTATGTGCTCTGTGTATACGTGTGTGTATGTGCTCTGTGTATACGTGTGTTTATGTGCTCTGTGTATACGTGTGTGTATGTGCTCTGTGTATACGTGTGTTCTCTGTGTATACGTGTGTGTATGTGCTTTGTGTATACGTGTGTGTATGTGCTCTGTGTATACGTGTGTGTATGTGCTCTGTGTATACGTGTGTGTATGTGCTCTGTGTATACGTGTGTGTATGTGCTCTGTGTATATGTGTGTGTGCATGCTCTGTGTATACGTGTGTGTGCTCTGTGTATACGTGTGTGTGTGCTCTGTGTATACGTGTGTGTGTGTGCTCTGTGTATACGTGTGTGTGTGTGCTCTGTGTATACGTGTGTGTATGTGCTCTGTGTATGCGTGTGTGTATGTGCTCTGTGTATACGTGTGTGTATGTGCTCTGTGTATACCTGTGTGTATGTGCTCTGTGTATACGTGTGTCTATGTGCTCTGTGTATACGTGTGTCTATGTGCTCTGTGTATACGTGTGTGTATGTGCTCTGTGTATACATGTGTGTATGTGCTCTGTGCATACGTGTGTGTATGTGCTCTGTGTATACGTGTGTGTATGTGCTCTGTGTATACGTGTGTGCTCTGTGTATACGTGTGTGTATGTGCTCTGAGTATACGTGTGTGTATGTGCTCTGTGTATACGTGTGTGTATGTGCTCTGTGTATACGTGTGTGTATGTGCTCTGTGTATACATGTGTGTATGTGCTCTATGTATACGTGTGTGTATGTGCTCTGTGTATACGTGTGTGTATGTGCTCTGTGTATACGTGTGTGTATGTGCTCTGTGTATACGTGTGTGTATGTGCTCTGTGCATACGTGTGTGTATGTGCTCTGTGTATACGTGTGTGTATGTGCTCTGTGTATACGTGTGTGCTCTGTGTATACGTGTGTGTATGTGCTCTGAGTATACGTGTGTATATGTTCTCTGTGTATACGTGTGTGTATGTGCTCTGTGTATACGTGTGTGTATGTGCTCTGTGTATACATGTGTGTATGTGCTCTGTGTATACGTGTGTGTATGTGCTCTGTGTATACGTGTGTGTATGTGCTCTGTGTATACATGTGTGTATGTGCTCTGTGTATATGTGTGTGTATGTGCTCTGTGTATATGTGTGTGTATGTGCTGTGTGTATACATGTGTATGTATGTGCTCTGTGTATGCGTGTGTGTATGTGCTCTGTGTATACATGTGTGTATGTGCTCTGTGTATACGTGTGTGTATGTGCTCTGTGTATACGTGTGTGTATGTGCTCTGTGTATACGTGTGTGTATGTGCTCTGTGTATACGTTTGTGTATGTGCTCTGTGTATACCTGTGTGTATGTGCTCTGTGTATACGTGTGTCTATGTGCTCTGTGTATACGTGTGTCTATGTGCTCTGTGTATACGTGTGTGTATGTGCTCTGTGTATACGTGTGTGTATGTGCTCTGTGTATACATGTGTGTATGTGCTCTGTGTATACGTGTGTGTATGTGCTCTGTGTATACGTGTGTGTATGTGCTCTGTGTATACATGTGTGTATGTGCTCTGTGTATACGTGTGTGTATGTGCTCTGTGTATACGTGTGTGTGTATGCGCTCTGTGTATACGTGTGTGTATGTGCTCTGTGTATAAGTGTGCGTATGTGCTCTGTGTATACATGTGTGTATGTGCTCTGTGTATACGTGTGTGTATGTGCTCTGTGTATACGTTTGTGTGTGCTCTGTGTATACGTGTGTGTGTGCTCTGTGTATACGTGTGTCTATGTGCTCTGTGTATACGTGTGTGTATGTGCTCTGTGTATACGTGTGTGTATGTGCTCTGTGTATACGTTTGTGTATGTGCTGTGTGTATACATGTGTATGTATGTGCTCTGTGTATACGTGTGTGTATGTGCTCTGTGTATACGTGTGTATGTGCTCTGTGTATACGTGTGTGTATGCGCTCTGTGTATACGTGTGTGTGTATGTGCTCTGTGTATACATGTGTGTATGTGCTCTGTGTATACGTGTGTGTATTTGCTGTGTGTATACGTGTGTGTATGTGCTCTGTGTGTACGTGTGTGTATGTGCTCTGTGGATACTTGTGTATATGTGCTCTGTGTATACGTGTGTGTATGTGCTCTGTGTATACGTGTGTGTATGTGCTCTGTGTATACGTGTGTGTGCTCTGTGTATACCTGTGTGTATGTGCTCTGTGTATACGTGTGTGTATGTGCTCTGTGTATATGTGTGTATGCGCTCTGTGTATACGTGTGTGTATGCGCTCTGTGTATACGTGTGTGTATGTGCTCTGTGTATACGTGTGTGTATGTGCTCTGTGTATACGTGTGTGTATGTGCTGTGTGTATACGTGTGTGTATGTGCTCTGTGTATACGTGTGTGTATGTGCTCTGTGTATACGTGTGTGTATGTGCTCTGTGTGTACGTGTGTGTATGTGCTCTGTGTATACGTGTGTGTATGTGCTCTGTGTATACGTGTGTGTATACGTGTGTGTATGTGCTCTGTGTATACGTGTGTGTATGTGCTCTGTGTATACGTGTGTGTGTATGTGCTCTGTGTATACGTGTGTGAATGTGCTCTGTGTATACGTGTGTGTATGTGCTCTGTGTATACGTGTGTGTGTGTGCTCTGTGTATACTTGTGTGTATGTGCTCTGTGTATACATGTGTGTATGTGCTCTGTGTATACGTGTGTGTATGTGCTCTGTGTATACGTGTGTGTATGTGCTCTGTGTATACGTGTGTGTATGTGCTCTGTGTATACATGTGTGTATGTGCTCTGTGTATACGTGTGTGTATGTGCTCTGTGTATACATGTGTGTATGTGCTCTGTGTATACATGTGTGTATGTGCTCTGTGTATACGTGTGTGTATGTGCTCTGTGTATACGAGTGTGTGTGCTCTGTGTATACGTGTGTGTATGTGCTCTGTGTATACGTGTGTGTATGTGCTCTGTGTATACGAGTGTATGTGCTCTGTGTATACGTGTGTATGTGCTCTGTGTATACGAGTGTATGTGCTCTGTGTATACGTGTGTGTATGTGCTCTGTGTATACGAGTGTGTGTGCTCTGTGTATACATGTGTGTATGTGCTCTGTGTATACGTGTGTGTATGTGCTCTGTGTATACGTGTGTGTATGTGCTCTGTGTATACGAGTGTATGTGCTCTGTGTATACGTGTGTGTATGTGCTCTGTGTATACGTGTGTGTATGTGCTCTGTGTATACGAGTGTATGTGCTCTGTGTATACGTGTGTGTATGTGCTCTGTGTATACGAGTGTATGTGCTCTGTGTTTACGTGTGTGTATGTGCTCTGTTTATACGAGTGTGTGTGCTCTGTGTATACATGTGTGTATGTGCTCTGTGTATACGTGTGTGTATGTGCTCTGTGTATACGTGTGTGTATGTGCTCTGTGTATACGTGTGTGTATGTGCTCTGTGTATACTTGTGTGTATGTGCTCTGTTTATACGTGTGTGTATGTGCTCTGTGTATACGAGTGTATGTGCTCTGTGTATACGTGTGTGTATGTGCTCTGTGTATACGTGTGTGTATGTGCTCTGTGTATACGAGTGTATGTGCTCTGTGTATACGTGTGTGTATGTCCTCTGTGTATACGTGTGTGTATGTGCTCTGTGTATACGTGTGTGTATGTGCTCTGTGTATACGTGTGTGTATGTGCTCTGTGTATACGTGTGTGTATGTGCTCTGTGTATACGTGTGTGTATGTGCTCTGTGTATACGTGTGTGTATGTGCTCTGTGTATACGTGTGTGTATGTGCTCTGTGTATACGTGTGTGTATGTGCTCTGTGTATACGTGTGTGTATGTCCTCTGTGTATACGTGTGTGTATGTGCTCTGTGTATACGTGTGTGTATGTGCTCTGTGTATACGTGTGTGTATGTGCTCTGTGTATACGTGTGTGTATGTGCTCTGTGTATACGTGTGTGTATGTGCTCTGTGTATACGTGTGTGTATGTCCTCTGTGTATACGTGTGTGTATGTGCTCTGTGTATACGTGTGTGTATGTGCTCTGTGTATACGTGTGTGTGTGTGCTCTGTGTATACGTGTGTGTATGTGCTCTGTGTATACGTGTGTGTGTGTGCTCTGTGTATACGTGTGTGTATGTGCTCTGTGTATACGTGTGTGTGTGTCAATGCTGTGTATGGAGCATCCACATTTATTAGCACGGACGAGAGCTCATAGGTGTAAACATGTCGGCAATCACTCAAAGAATGACCAAAATGCTGCCTGTTCATCAGGTGATTGGATTGTTCTCAGCCCATCACCGTTGTAAACAGTAGATGTGCTGCTGATAACAGACTGATCGACTAGTGATCGTTCTGTCAGCGTGATTCTTCCTCACACGGTGTAAAGTGGCCATGAAACCAGCGTCAGACGACTTCAATATTGTCAATTACACTCGTTTAATGGCCGAAACTCAGCGCCTGTAAATACAAGTAAAATGTGTGAGTGTGATATCCAATATGTCAGCATCTTGGTCCTCACTTTAACCCCTTCACCCCCAAGGGTGGTTTGCACGTTCATGACCGGGCCAATTTTTACAATTCTGACCACTGACCCTTTATGAGGTCATAACTCTGGAACGCTTCCATGGATCCCGGTGATTCTGACATTGTTTTCTCGTGACATATTGTACTTCATGTTATTGGTAAAATTTCATTCAAATAACTTGCATTTATTTGTGAGAAAAATGGAAATTTGGCGAAAATTTCGCAATTTTCCAACTTTGAATTTTTATGCCCTTAAATCACAGAAATACGGTACCCAAAAAACTTGATAAATAACATTTCCCACATATTTACTTTACATCAGCACAATTTTGGAACCAAAATTTTTTTTTGTTAGGAAGTTATAAGGGTTAAAAGTTGACCAGCGATTTCTCATTTTTACAACACCGTTTTATTTTTACGGACCACATCACATTTGAAGCCAATTTGAGGGGTCTATATGATAGAAAATACCCAAAAGTGACACCATTCTAAAAACTGCACCCCTTAAGGTGCTCAAAACCACATTCAAGAAGTTTATTAACCCTTTAGGTGCGTCACAGGAATTTTTTTTGAATATTTAAAAAAAAATGAACATCTAACTTTTTTTCACAAAAAAAATACTTCAGGTTCAATTTTTTTTATTTTACCAAGGGTAACAGGAGAAATTGGACTGCAAAAGTTATTGTGCAATTTGTCCTGAGTACACTGATACCTGATATGTGGGGGGGAACGACTGTTTCGGCGCATGGCAGAGCTCAGAATGGAAGGAGCGCCATTTGACTTTTTCAATGCAAAATTGTCTGGAATTCAGATCGGACACCATGTCACGTTTGGAGAGTCCCTGATGTACCTAAACAGTGGAAACCCCCTACAAATGACCCCATTTTGGAAACTAGACCCCCCAAGGAACTTATCTAGATATGTGGTGAGAACTTTGAACCCACAAGGGCTTTACAGAAGTTTATAACGTACAGCGGTACAATTAAAAAATCATATTTTTTCCACAAAAATGATCCTTTCACCCCAATTTTTATTTTCCCAAGGGTAACAGGACCCTAAAAGTTATTGTGCAATTTGTCCTGAGTATGCTGATACCCCACATGTGGGGTAAACCACTATTTGGGCGCATGGCAGAGCTCGGAAGGGAAGCAGCGCCATTTGACGTTTTTGGCTGGAATTGAGATCGGACACCATGTCGCGATTGGAAAACCCCTGATGTACCAAAACAGTGGAAACCCCCCACAAATGACACCATTTTGTAAACTAGACCCCCCAAGGAACGCATCTAGATGTGTGGTGAGCACTTTGAACCCCCCAGTGCTTCACAGAAGTTTATAACGCCCGGGCGTGAAAATAAAAAATTCGTATTTTTTCCACAAACATGATCTTTTAGTCACCATTTTTTTATTTTCCCAAGGGTAACAGGAGAAATTGGACCCCAAAAGTTGTTGTCCAATTTTTCCTGAGTATGCTGATACCCCATATGTGGGAGAAAACTACTGTATGGGGACACGTCGGGGCTCGGAAGGGAAGTAGTGACGTTTTGGAATGCAGACTTTGATGGAATGGTCTGCGGGTGTCATGTTGCCTTTGGAGAGCCCCTAATGTACCTAAACAGTGGAAACCCCCCACAAATGACCCCATTTTGAAAATTAGACCCCCTAAGGAACTTATCTAGATGTGAGGTGAGCACTTTGAACCCCCAAGGGCTTCGCAGAAGTTTATAATGCCCGGGCATGAAAATAAAAAAATCGTATTTTTTCCACAAACATGATCAATTAGTCCCCAATTTTTTTATTTTCCCAAGGGTAACAGGAGAAATTGAACCCCAAAAGTTGTTGTCCAATTTGTCCTGAGTACGCTGACGCCCCATATGTGGGAGAAAACTACTGTATGGACACACGTCAGGGCTCGGAAGGGAAGTAGTGACGTTTTGGAATGCAGACTTTGATGGAATGGTCTGCGGGTGTCATGTTGCCTTTGGAGAGCCCCTAATGTACCTAAACAGTGGAAACCCCCCACAAATGACCCCATTTTGAAAACTAGACCCCCTAAGGAACTTATCTAGATGTGAGGTGAGCACTTTGAACCCCCAAGGGCTTCACAGAAGTTTATAATGCCCGGGCATGAAAATAAAAAAATCGTATTTTTTCCACAAACATGATCAATTAGTCCCCAATTTTTTTTATTTTCCCAAGGGTAACAGGAGAAATTGGACCCCAAAAGTTGTTGTCCAATTTGTCCTGAGTAGGCTGACACCCCATATGTGGGAGAAAACTACTGTATGGACACACGTCAGGGCTCAGAAGGGAAGTAGTGATGTTTTGGAATGCAGACTTTGATGGAATGGTCTGCGGGTGTCATGTGCATTTGGAGAGCCCCTGATGTACCTAAACTATTGAAACTCCCCACAAGTGACCCCATTTTGGACACTAGACCCCCCACGGAACTTATCTAGATGTGTGGTGAGCACTTTGAACCCCCAAGTGCTTCACAGAAGTTTATAACGCTCGGACGTGAAAATAAAAAAATCATTTTTTTCCACAAAAATGATATTTTTGCCCCCAATTTTTTATTTTCCTAAGGGTAACAGGAGAAATTGGACCCCAAAAATTTGTCCTGAGTAGGCTGATACCCTACTTGTGGGGGTAAAACACTGTTTGGGCGCATGTCAGAGCTTGGAAGGGAAGGAGCACCATTTGACTTTTTCAACTCAGAATTGGCTGGAATTGAAATCAGACGCCAAGTTGCATTTGGAGAGCCCCTGATGTGCCCAAATAGTGGAAACCCCCAATTCTAACTCCAACCCGAACCCCAACACACCCCTAACCCTAATCTCAGCCCTAACCCTAGCCCTAACCCTAGCCCTAACCCTAGCCCTAGCCCTAACCCTAACCGTAATGGAAAAATGGAAATAAATACATTTTCTTTTTATTTTATTATTTTTCCCTAACTAAGGGGGTGATAACGGGGGGTTTGATTTACTATTTATGGCGGTTTTTATGTTTGGCGGCTGTCATACGCTAAAAGACGCTTTTTATTGTAAAAATAGTTTTTGCATCACCACATATTGAGAGCTATAGTTTTTCCGTATTTTGACCCACCGAGTCATGTGAGGTCTTATTTTTTGCGGGACGAGTTGACGTTTTTATTGGTACCATTTTCGGGCACGTGACATTTTTTGATCGCTTTTTATTCCGATTTTTGGGACGCAGAATGAACAAAAACCAGCGTTTCATGAATTTCTTTTGGGGGGGTGCGTTTACACCGTTCCGCGTGCGGTAAAATTGATAAAGCGGTTTTATTCTTCGGGTCAGTACGGTTACAGCGATACCTCATTTAGGTCTTTTTTTATGTTTTGTCGGTTTTATGCAATGAAAACTATTTTATATAAAAAATAATTATTTTTGCATCGCTTTATTCTGCGAGCTATAACTTTTTTATTTTTTCGCTGATGATGCTGTGTGGCAGATCGTTTTTTGTGGGACAAGATGACGTTTTCAGCGGTACCATGGCTATTTATATGTGTCTTTTTGATCGCGCGTTATTACACTTTTTGTTTGGCGGTATGATAATAAATCATTATTTTTTGCTTTGTTTTTTATTTTTATTTTTTAAGGGGTTCGCTAAAGGGGTTAACTAATGGGACAGTTTTATAGGGCGGGTCGTTACGGACGCGGGGATACCTAATATGTGTACTTTTATTGTTTGGTTTTTTTTTTTCAAAAAATGGATTTATTTGGGGGAATATTTTTTTTTTTTTTGTAATTTATTTGGCGATTTTTTTAAAATTATTTTAACACTTTTTTTAATTCTTTTTTTACTTTATTAAATAGTCCCAGGTGGGACATCACTGTTCTGTGACAGATCGCTGATCTGTCACATCACAGATCACTGTGACAGATCAGCAATCTGTCACAGGCAGTGCACAAGGCTTCCTCATGCCTGCGCTTTGCAGGCACTGAGGAAGCCAGCTTCCTGCAGGCCCCCGAAGGCCCCCGTCGCCATCTTGGATTCGGGGGCCTGCAGGAAAGGAGCCCCCAGCAGCAGCGCTGCACATTACGCTGCCGTGGGGGGCTCAGGGAAGCACGGAGGGAGCCCCCTCCCTGCCGATGCTTCCCTTTAACCCCCGGTACACCGCGATCATGTTTGATCGCGGTGTGCAAGGGGTTAACGTGTCGGGGGCGGTCCGTGACACATTGTGCCGGGTGTCAGCTGTGATAATCAGCTGACACCCGGCCGCGATCAGCGGCGCTCACCACGTGGGCGCCGCTGATCGCGGTAGACGCATTATCTCGTCCATGGGCATAGGGGCCCGGGTCCCATGGACGGGATAGTACGTCTGATGTCAGGAAGGGGTTACCCAGGGCCCCACTGGCCAAAACTGTCCCTGCATGTAGCATGAGAAACACCGGGGCTCACCGGGGCCATCACCAGCTACGCAACATTGCTCCCATCTCTGTGTTTTGTCTGGGTCACGCTGTAAAGCTGAGGGTTACTGCAGAGTAACAGGAAAGTTGTATATCTTTGTACCGTTTTAGGCTAGTTTCACACTTGCTTTTTTTTGCAGCGCGTTTTTCCCGCAAAAAAATCGCATTGAAAAAACGCATACAAAAGCATACAACTGCTGCGTTTTTTCAAGCATTTTTATGAGCATGCATGAATAAAACGCAGCGTTTTTATGCGTTTGTATGCGTTTTTAGTGCGTTTTTACCGCGTTTGCGTTTTTTTCCAACATTAGGTGGCCCCTCACACTAACCCAAACCATGACTTTACTAACTCTAACCCTGACCCTAACCCTAACCCTAACCCTGACCCTAACCCTAACCCTAACCCTGACCCTAACCCTTAACCAAATCATACTTAACCCTAACCCAAACCCTAAACCCTAACTAACCCTAACCCTAACCCTGACCCTAACCCTAACCCTAACCCTGACCCTAACCCTAACCCTAACCCTGACCCTAACCCTAACCCTGACCCTAACCCTAACCCTAACCCTGACCCTAACCCTTAACAAAACCATACTTAACCCTGACCCTAACCCTAACCCTGACCCTAACCCTAACCCTGACCCTGACCCTAACCCTAACCCTAACCCTAACCCTGACCCTAACCCTTAACCAAACCATACTTAACCCTAATCCTGACCCTAACCCTGACCCTAACCCTTAACAAAACCATACTTAACCCTAACCCTGACCCTAACCCTAACCCTGACCCTAACCCTAACCCTGACCCTAACCCTAACCCTAACCCTGACCCTAACCCTTAACCAAACCATACTTAACCCTAACCCTGACCCTAACCCTGACCCTAACCCTTAACCAAACCATACTTAACCCTAACCCTGACCCAAACCCCAACCCTAACCCTAACCCTGACCCTAACCCTTAACCAAACCATACTTAACCCTAACCCTGACCCTAACCCTTAACCAAACCATACTTAACCCTAACCCTGACCCAAACCCCAACCCTAACCCTGACCCTAACCCTAAACCCCCTTAACTAACCCTAACTCTAACCCAAACCCCTAAATTCCATGGTTAAAAAAAAAAACGCATATGCAAAAAAACGCATACATGAGCATGCCAGTGCGCACATATGCGCATCCATAGGCTATAATGGCCATTTTTAGCGCAAAACGTGCGCATATGTGCGCATGCGCTTTTTTGCAGGGCCAAAAAATGCAACATGCTGCGTCTGGAAAATACAAACGCACACCCCAAAAAAACGCAGCGCATGAAAATCGCATACATGCGCTTACAAGCGCGCAGGTATGCGCACCCATGTTAAATATAGGGGAAAAAACGCATGCGCACATATGCGTTTTTTTCCAGCGCTAAAAAACGCAAATGTGAAACCAGCCTTAGCCAGTAAATAGAAGAATATTCAGAATTGAGAGTCCTCAGTGGTTGATACCTTTTAATGGTGAACTGAAAAGATGGTAACACATTGCAGCTTTCGAGACTACTCAGGTCTCTTCATCAGGCTAGACTAATACACAATCTGAAGTCACATATTTATGCACAATACAGCACAGAAAAAATGCAATAGATGAGACAAGTGACTGCGTCTCATCACTTGTCTTATCTACTGCGTTATTTCTGTGCTGTATTGTGCATAATTATGTGATTATTCAGATGTTCTATTAGTCAAGCCTGATGAAGAGACCTGAGTAGTCTCGAAAGCTGCTATGTGTTACCATCTTTGCAGAGTAACATGAACTCCACTAGATGGCAGCAGAGTGGAGAATGAGCTGAATATTCTGCAATGAAGCAGAACAGCGGAAATACAGCAAAACAACCACTAGGTGGCAGCAGAATAGTTAGGGAGCCGAGTCGATACCAGGGAATAATGAAGAGTCAGAAGAGACCAAAAGATCAGTGCCAGTCAATAGCTGAGCTAACTGATGGGAGAGACAGGATCAGGTCAGAGACGAGCTTAAGTCAAATACCGGGAAATCCAAACACACAGGGAAATAAGGAGCATGGACAGGTAAGAGGAAGGTCAACAGACACGGGTAGGGTCAGATCAATGCATCAGAACAGATCAGGAACTCACCAGAGCTATCTAAACATGCCAAAGGTAAGCAATATAACTGGCACTGGACACAGGTTGCATTGCAGAGATATAGCAGACTGAACACAGGAACGAGGCAGGGAAAATTAACCCCTGACATGACCTGACTGGGAAAGGAGAGACAAGACCAAAACCTGGCCTGGATCATGACAGACTGCAGCAGTGACATCATGATGACTGCAGAGATCACTGCTGCAGCTAATCACCGAGGTCAGCAGCTCATCATGTCTACATTGTCAAAGCCACTGACTCCAGTGTTTGGCTGCTTTGGTCATGACATAACTGCTGCAGCCAAACATATAGAGACCAGAGGGCCAGCACTGAACCTGAAGCGGGTGAGTGCCTGTTGTGTTACATAAAGAAAGTGTTTAGGAACCACTTTAATAAAATTGGAAAATCCCTTTTTTGCACTCCGTCTTCCATGCTTTTAATTTTCCTGCTCTCCAGAAAGACTTTGTCTCTGTTCATCATCATAACTTGCCTGTACTGTACTGAATACAGGTGTCACGATCCATTTTTGGATCCGTGGCAGATCTGGATTCTCACATATAAATTTTTTCCTTTCAGGCCAGCTGGGGTTAATGTCTGTTTTTCCCCACGGTGGCCACTGGTGTAATTATATTCCTGCTGAATTTGCTGATGCTGGTGGTTACCGCTCCCACCATCCTTTAAAATGTCACCTGATGCATCAGCTGACCGTTGGTGTTAGAGGACATTCTGCAGCGACCACTCTGGGAGAAGGAAATTGCTGGGAGCAGTGGTGCCTCAGCTGTTCATGGTGAATTTGGTGCCGTGATCCTGCTGTGCGGTGCTTTACAGCAGAAAGCTAAGTGTTGTTTGTTTTTAACTTGTCTGTCATATCTTCCCTTGGTGTTGTATTAGTGCAGTAGTGGGACCACTGTCCGCACTTGCCAATTCCCTACTTAGGGATAGGTGCAGGACATGCGAGGGCTAAGGTATCCTGCTGGCGACGGTTGGAAAGAAGCCGTATAGGGATGTCAGGATAGACCTGGGCACAGCCCTAGGAGAGTGCAGGAGGTGTCCATTCCCCGTTCCCTATTGCAGGGCCCAACATTGTAATTGTGTCCCCGGTGTTCTCTTGTTTGTTTGCTGGTTGGTGACAGACCAATCATTGGGTCGTGTCGCACTGGTCAGTCACTCTGTGACATTAACACTGACCAAACATTTTTTTTTTCGGGTGAGCCATGGCCGAAATGCAGGTTTTTGCGCAACTGCTTCAGACCCTCACCGATGAGCTTAGAGTGTTGCGTGGTGAGGTGGTGCAGCTGTTTCAGCCATTGGTGGGGTTTGTGGCCTCAGCTCAGGTGCAGGCTCATCCAGGACCCAAGATAGCTCTCCCAGACAGGTGTTCTGGTGGCAGAGATACATTTTCATTTTTTCAGGAGGCCTGCAAGCCCCACCCTCGTTCATCAGGGAGTGAGGAACAACGGGTGGGATTCATCATATCCCTTCTTAGGCTACTTTCACACATCAGTTTTTTGCCGTCAGGCAGGATCCGGCTTTTTTTAGAAAAAACGGATCCGACATAAATTTTGGAGAACTGTAGAAACGGATCCGTTTTTTTTGCTGGATCCGTCTCTGTTCCTGGGGGCTGGCCAATTGGATCTGAGAATGCGCAGACTTAAAAAAACCGGATTTGGTGGCTGGATCCGTCTTTTTCTGGATCCGGCGCATTCCGGCGCCCATAGACTTTCATTGTAGCAAAAAGCTGGAAGCGCCGGATCCGGCGCTTCCGGCTTTTTCGCCGGAGACAAAAAACGTTACAGTAGCCGTTTTTTCCAGACGCCGGAATGAGACAAGTTGCCGGATCCGGCAAAAAACGGATGAAACGCAATGCCATCCGGCACGATCCGGCGCTAATGCAAGTCAATGGGGAAAAACCGGATCCGGCATTGCATTTTGCCGGATCCGGTTTTACAAAAAAAAGCCGGATCGCGCCTGAAGGCAAAAAACTGATGTGTGAAAGAGGCCTTAAGTGTGATCCCCAATCCTGGGCCTTCTCCCTGCCGGCCGATTCACCATCTCTACGGTCAGTGGACAAGTTTTTCGTGGCTTTGGCGAATGTGCCCCCTGTAGTCCTTGCTAGGGAGGAGGACACAGCGGTGCAGTTGGAGGTGCCCATGCAGGTGGGAGGAGTTGGTTTCCAAACGGTGTTGCCTGTGGTTTGTCTTGGTGTGGGGGCATGTTTTTACTGTGGGCAGACTGGGCATTTTATCGGGGTCTACCCAGCATGCGTCAAATTATCTGTACCATCTAAGAAGCCGCGTCCACTTGGTCATGTGGGTGGAGGCGACCAGGGAGTGTATATTTCCTCTGTCTTTCTACAACCTACCCCTTTTTCTCTGGTGGGAGCAGCAGAGGTGCTGCCAGGGAGTAGGGGCAAGTCGCAACCCTCACCACAAGCTAACCCTGTGTGTCAGAGTCCTCGTAGGAGGAGCGGTCCGAGGAGAGTGGTGGTTGCCTCTGTGCATAGTGGGGGGTGTGAGTGTGATGACACAGGGGGACGCCTCTGTTGTCGGTTCTGTAAAGAGTTCACCATCTTGTGACAAATGTGTGAGTGGCAATTAACGTTCAGGTCTGGACTTGTGTGTGAACGAGTTCATATGGGTGTCAACCAAAAACATCCGGTGGAAGGGTGCTGCTGGGGCCTGGAGTTCTTCGGTGATCGGGCCGTATCAGGTGTTGGCCATTCTTGGACTGGGGACTTACCAGCTGGAGTTACCCCCAGTAATGCCCATACACAACTCATTCCCAAGGTGGGCACTCTGGAGATTTGTGGCACCTCTGGAGCATATGTTGTCACTTCCATCAGTCCGCGTTTGTCATAAACTTGAGAGTCAGGTGACTGCCGAGGTGAACTCTGGTGGATTGAGGCGTCCTCACGATAGGTTGCTTTCAGGTGAGGTCCAGTGTTGAGGGTCCAGAGGCCCCTCATTGAGGGAAAGGTACTGTCACGATCCATTTTTGGATCCGTGGCAGATCTGGATTCTCACATATAAACTTTTTTCCTTTCAGGACATTGGGGGTTAATGTCTGTTTTTCCTCACCGTGGCCGCTGGTGTAATTACATTGCTGCTGAATTTGCTGATCCAGGTGGTGACCACTTCCACCATCCTTTAAAAGGTCACCTGATGCATCAGTTGACCGTCGGTGTTAGAGGTCATTCTGCAGAGACCACTCTGGGAGAAGGAGCTTGCCTCAGCTGTTCATGGTGAATTTGTGTCATGATCCTGCTGTACGGTGCTTTAAAGCAGAATGCTAAGTGTTGTTTGTTTTTATCTTGTTTGTCATATCTTCCCTTGGTGTTGTATTAGTGCAGCGGTGGGACCAGTGTCCTCACTTGCCAATTCCCTACTTAGGGATAGATGCAGGGCAAGTGAGGGCTAAGGAATCCTGCTCAGTGACGGTTTAAAAGACGCTGTATAGAGACGTCAGGATAGACCAGGGCACAGCTCTAGGAGAGTGCAGGAGGTGTTCATTCCCCGTTCCCTATTGCAGGGCCCATTGTTGTAATTGTGTCCCCGATGTTCCCTTGTTTGTTTGCTGGTTGGTGACCGACCAATCGTTGGGTCATGTCGCACTGGTCAGTCACTCCGTGACTACAGGGGAGAGGTTGAACCAAGTCCACCCTGTCATATCCATCTTCCTAGGTGATGAGAGCTCGCAGCCCTGAATATGAGAGGTAGATTTACACCACAGCACTGAGCAAAGGCAGACATGACAGTGGGAGGGGACCAATAATGCCTTCACTTTCCATAGCTGTTTAGATTTTAAGTAAGGGGATCCTGCTTTAGCTTCCTGTTGTACCTCTCGCTTCCTCTTGGTGTTTTACAGGGAAAGTGGCATCAATTTTTTTTTTCAACAATTAAAAAAATGTAAAGTATTAATGTTTAAATTAAAAAATACTGAAATAAAATATGAAAAATAGCTTAGGATGCTGACGGTCCATTGAGGTACGTGGCCACGTGACCCGATTGTCCCAACCTGGCTTCTCTAAACGTCTCTTTGGGGCAAGGAGACCTTATTGTTTCAACCTGACTTCTCAAAAAGGGGCCAGGTGATCGGATGATCGCAATATGGCTTCTCCAAACACCTACATGGGGCAAAGCGACCGGATGGTACCGATCTGGCTTCTCTGAACGACTCCATGGGGCCAGGTGACCTGATTGTCCCAACCTAGCTTCTCCCAAAGACTCCATTGGATCAGTGATGGTCAATGAATCCGATCTGTATCCCTTCAGCTGGGGCCATGGTCTCTTAAGCTGGCATCCTGTAGAGTGTATCTAATCTGTATTCCTCCAGTTGGAGCCATGCTACCCTGGCTGTTGTTCTGTAGAGTTTCTCTCCAGAAGGATAGAGGTCCTTTTTATACCCACACCTGTCCTTCAGGACACCATTCATAGGTCAGGGGTTAAGATGGGATGAGGTCAACTCTCACTGTTCAATTATTCAATCAATCTGCATAGTTTGTCCGTCAATGTTTTCAGGTCAACAAGCTGCATGGACTGACACAATGCGTAATCCACATTTTAGCAAATATTGATTGTTCAGTTACACTGCGTCCCTCTCTCCCAAGGCTAAACAGCAATTCAAGAGTCAACGTTCAGGCTCATATAAATAATGGTCTATGTATCCTGACCTACTGAAAAATAACAACTGTTAGTGCTTTGTTTTTTTTAATTAGGGTTGTTGATGGTTGAATCCATTTAAGGTCCTTCTAATGGAGGTTTAGAAGGCAGGTGGAAGTTGCATGCCAGTCACAGGTGACTATTTATATCTACTAGAGGATGTAAAACATCATGGTGGTGATCACACTCGGCTTCAGTGGCCAGCCTGAGGGATGCCACATGGTAACGTCAATCATGGATAGGCACTGTGATTAAGACCAGGAGGGAGGATCTCCAATAGGGTCATTGGTGCCCTGAATGTTTTCTCAGGTACATAAGTAGGTGGATGGCATAAAAACAAATAGAAGAGAACCACAAGGTGAATAAGTCATGACAATTATGGAATAAAACAGAACTTGTTTAGGTAATCAACTTGTGGGGTTGTAAAAATTGAGCACAACGTCATTAAATGCTTTAAAATGCATAAGGCAATGCAGCTACTGTCCTTCTCCCAAGGTTGTGGATATCAAATGACGCAGAGAGGCAATGATAGAAAAGATAAAGGTTTGTGGAACGTTGTCCAAATAAACTGAAAAAAACAGATCCTGGTGCAAAATGGATAAAAATCTCATTTATTCTGTAATCTGAAATACGCAACGCGTTTCAGGGCTAGAGGTTCATTTATCAGGTGAAAGAGATATGTACCCAAAGAGCATTCTATTATTATTATTTTATAATTTAGCGGTCTTCAGCTCGATATAGAGCTATGGCGACTTGATGGATGAACGCTCTGTATAACAATTGACCTTGTGCAGCCTAGATAAGTCCACCAGGATTTTCTATACTGTTATCTTGATAGTATCAAGCAACTGGATTGCTTGTCTTCATCTTCATCTTCTTCCTTCTATTCTTCCGACCATGATGTCTTCTCCAGTGATTGCTCTCCTTGTATGATGTGTCCAAAGTAGGCAAGTCATAGCTTGGCGATCCTTGCTTCGAGTGATATGTCTGGCCTGGCTTGACTTGTTTCCAAATGAATTTGTTTGTTCTTCTTGCCATCCATGGTATTGATATCATCATTCTCCAGCACCACAAAGCTTTGATTCTTCTTCTGTCTTGTTTCTTTATTGACCAGGTTTCGTATCCATATGCTACAACAGAAAAGACTAGACTATGTATACGAGCAGATTCTTCATCACCAGTGAAATGTTCCTGGATTTGAAGACCTTGTCCAGTGACTTCATTGTTGATTGGCCGCCCATGGCTAATCTCCTATAAACTTCTGTTGTCATTGTTGCACCTTGAGTGATCATTTATATAAAAATTTGAGGTCCTTTACGACTTCCATTTTGTCGCAGTCCATCTGAAATGTATCCCGGTCATGCTCGGCAGTAGTCAATATCTTTGTCTTTTTTACGTTGCGTAGCAGTCCACCAAGAGATAGCGATAGGTGCACAAAGAGTATCCGAAATCTGATAAATACATTAAGAAAGAGCACCAACGAAAGAGTGGCCGTCCTCATCCTAAGCCAATAATATTATTACATAAAAACGGTTCAAAAAGTGTGTGCAATATGCAAGCTAATGCGAAGATTAACAGATGTAACAAATGTAATATTAAATGTAATATTAAAAGGAGAGTGATCAATTATTCCTCAGTAGTGACGAGCCACTAATAAATAAAAGCCATGAATCGCTACTTGGTATCCACAGAACAAGAGTAGAAATGTAAAGTGCTGTGATCGGTGGAGCGCATGAGCGGAGTTATCGCATGCTGTCCCCACGGTGAAGTGGAGTGATTGGGGGTGCGCATGAGCGGAGTTGTCGCTTTCTGTCCCCACGGTGAAGTGGAGTGATTGGGGGTGCGCATGAGCGGAGTTGTCGCATTCTGTCCCCACGGTGAAGTGGAGTGATTGGGAGTGCGCATGAGCGGAGTTGTCGCATTCTGTCCCCATGGTGAAGTGCTGTGATCGGTGGAGCGCATGAGCGGAGTTGTCGCATGCTGTCCCCACGGTGAAGTGGAGTGATTGGGGGTGCGCATGAGCGGCGTTGTCGCATTCTGTCCCCACGGTGAAGTGGAGTGATTGGGGGTGCGCATGAGCGGAGTTGTCGCATTCTGTCCCCACGGTGAAGTGGAGTGATTGGGGGTGCGCATGAGCGGAGTTGTCGCATTCTGTCCCCACGGTGAAGTGCTGTGATTGGTGGAGCGCATGAGCGGAGTTGTCGCATTCTGTCCCCATGGTGAAGTGCTGTGATCGGTGGAGCGCATGAGCGGAGTTGTCGCATGCTGTCCCCACGGTGAAGTGGAGTGATTGGGGGTGCGCATGAGCGGCGTTGTCGCATTCTGTCCCCACGGTGAAGTGGAGTGATTGGGGGTGCGCATGAGCGGAGTTGTCGCATTCTGTCCCCACGGTGAAGTGGAGTGATTGGGAGTGCGCATGAGCGGAGTTGTCGCATTCTGTCCCCATGGTGAAGTGCTGTGATCGGTGGAGCGCATGAGCGGAGTTGTCGCATGCTGTCCCCACGGTGAAGTGGAGTGATTGGGGGTGCGCATGAGCGGCGTTGTCGCATTCTGTCCCCACGGTGAAGTGGAGTGATTGGGGGTGCGCATGAGCGGAGTTGTCGCATTCTGTCCCCACGGTGAAGTGGAGTGATTGGGGGTGCGCATGAGCGGAGTTGTCGCATTCTGTCCCCATGGTGAAGTGCTGTGATCGGTGGAGCGCATGAGCGGAGTTGTCGCATGCTGTCCCCACGGTGAAGTGGAGTGATTGGGGGTGCGCATGAGCGGCGTTGTCGCATTCTGTCCCCACGGTGAAGTGGAGTGATTGGGGGTGCGCATGAGCGGAGTTGTCGCATTCTGTCCCCACGGTGAAGTGCTGTGATTGGTGGAGCACATGAGCGGCGTTGTCGCATGCTGTCCCCATGGTGAAGTGCTGTGATCGGTGGAGCGCATGAGCGGAGTTGTTGCATGCTGTCCCCACGGTGAAGTGCTGTGATTGGTGGTGCACATGAGCGGAGTAGTCGTATGCTGTCCCCAAGGTAAAGTGCTGTGATCGGTGGAGCGCATTAGCGGAGTTGTCACATGCTGTCCCCACTGTGAAGTGCTGTGATCGGTGGATAGCATGAGTGGATCTGTCGCATGCTGTCCCCACGGTGAAGTGTTGTGATCAGTGGAGCGCATGAGTGGAGCTGTCGCACGTTGTCCCCACGATGAAGTGCTGTGATCGGTGGCGTGCATGAGCGGAGTTGTCACATGCTGTCCCCACGGTGAAGTGCTGTGATCGGTGGAGTGCATGAGTGGAGCTGTCGCATGCTGTCCCCACGGTGAAGTGCTGTGATTGGTGGAGCGCATGAGTGGAGCTGTCGCACGCTGATTCCATGGTAAAGTGCTGTGATCGGTGAAGTGCATGAGTGGAGTATTCGTATGCTGTCCCCATGGTGAAGTGCTGTGATCGGTGGAGCGCATGAGCGGAGCTGTCGCATGCTGTCCCCACGGTGAAGTGCTGTGATCGGTGGAGTGCATGAGCGGAGTTGTCGCACGCTGTCTCCACGGTGAAGTGCTGTGATTGGTGGAGCGCATGAGTGGAGCTGTCACATGCTGTCCCTACGGTGAAGTGCTGTGATCGGTGGAGCGCATGAGCGGAGTTGTCACATGCTGTCCCCACTGTGAAGTGCTGTGATCGGTGGAGCGCATGAGCGGAGTTGTCGCATGCTGTCCCCACTGTGAAGTGCTGTGATTGGTGGAGCGCATGAGTGGAGCTGTCGCATGCTGTCCCCACGGTGAAGTGCTGTGATCGGTGGAGCGCATGAGCGGAGTTGTCACATGCTGTCCCCACTGTGAAGTGCTGTGATCGGTGGATAGCATGAGTTGGGCTGTCGCATGCTGTCCCCACGGTAAAGTGCTGTGATCGGTGGAGCGCATGAGCGGAGTCATCACATGCTGTCCCCACGGTAAAGTGCTGTGATCGGTGGAGTGCATGAGTGGAGCTGTCGCATGCTGTCCCCATGGTGAAGTGTTGTGATCGGTGGAGTGCATGAGTGGAGCTGTCGCATGCTGTCCCCACGGTAAAGTGCTGTGATCGGTGGAGTGCATGAGTGGAGCTGTCGCATGCTGTCCCCACGGTGAAGTGTTGTGATCGGTGGAGTGCATGAGTGGAGCTGTCGCATGCTGTCCCCACGGTGAAGTGCTGTGATTGGTGGAGCGCATGAGTGGAGCTGTCGCACGCTGATCCCATGGTAAAGTGCTGTGATCGGTGAAGTGCATGAGTGGAGTATTCGCATGCTGTCCCCATGGTGAAGTGCTGTGATCGGTGGAGCGCATGAGTGGAGCTGTCGCATGCTGTCCCCACGGTGAAGTGCTGTGATTGGTGGAGCGCATGAGCGGAGTTGCCGCATGCTGTCCCCATGGTGAAGTGCTGTGATCGGTGGAGCGCATGAGCAGAGTTGTCGCATGCTGTCCCCATGGTGAAGTGCTGTGATTGGTGGAGCGCATGAGTGGAGCTGTCGCATGCTGTCCCCACGGTGAAGTGGTGTGATCGGTGGAGTGCATGAGCGGACTTGTCGCACGCTGTCCCCACGGTGAAGTGCTGTGATTGGTGGAGCGCATGAGTGGAGCTGTCGCATGCTGTCCCCACGGTGAAGTGGTGTGATCGGTGGAGCGCATGAGCGGAGTTGTCGCATGCTGTCCCCACGGTGAAGTGGTGTGATCGGTGGAGCGCATGAGCGGAGTTGTCGCATGCTGTCCCAACGGTGAAGTGCTGTGATTGGTGGAGCGCATGAGGGGAGCTGTCGCATGCTGTCCCCACGGTGAAGTGGTGTGATCGGTGGAGCGCATGAGCGGAGTTGTCGCATGCTGTCCCCACGGTAAAGTGGAGTGATTGGTGGAGCGCATGAGTGGAGCTGTCGCATGCGGTCCCCACGGTAAAGTGCTGTGATCGGTGGAGTGCATGAGTGGAGCTGTCGCATGCTGTCCCCACGGTGAAGTGTTGTGATCGGTGGAGTGCATGAGTGGAGCTGTTGCATGCTGTCCCCACGGTGAAGTGCTGTGATTGGTGGAGCGCATGAGTAGAGCTGTCGCACGCTGATCCCATGGTAAAGTGCTGTGATCGGTGAAGTGCATGAGTGGAGTATTCGCATGCTGTCCCCATGGTGAAGTGCTGTGATCGGTGGAGCGCATGAGTGGAGCTGTCGCATGCTGTCCCCACGGTGAAGTGCTGTGATTGGTGGAGCGCATGAGCGGAGTTGCCGCATGCTGTCCCCACGGTAAAGTGGAGTGATTGGTGGTGTGCATGAGCGGAGTTGTCGCATGCTGTCCCCATGGTGAAGTGCTGTGATCGGTGGAGCGCATGAGCAGAGTTGTCGCATGCTTTCCCCATGGTGAAGTGCTGTGATTGGTGGAGCGCATGAGTGGAGCTGTCGCACGCTGTCCCCACGGTGAAGTGGTGTGATCGGTGGAGTGCATGAGCGGAGTTGTCGCACGCTGTCCCCACGGTGAAGTGCTGTGATTGGTGGAGCGCATGAGTGGAGCTGTCGCACGCTGTCCCCACGGTGAAGTGGTGTGATCGGTGGAGTGCATGAGCGGAGTTGTCGCATGCTGTCCCCACGGTGAAGTGGTGTGATCGGTGGAGCGCATGAGCGGAGTTGTCGCATGCTGTCCCCACGGTGAAGTGCTGTGATTGCTGGAGCGCATGAGTGGAGCTGTCGCATGCTGTCCCCACGGTGAAGTGGTGTGATCGGTGGAGCGCATGAGCGGAGTTGTCGCATGCTGTCCCCACGGTAAAGTGGAGTGATTGGTGGAGCGCATGAGTGGAGCTGTCGCATGCTGTCCCCACGGTAAAGTGCTGTGATCGGTGGAGTGCATGAGTGGAGCTGTCGCATGCTGTCCCCACGGTGAAGTGTTGTGATCGGTGGAGTGCATGAGTGGAGCTGTCGCATGCTGTCCCCACGGTGAAGTGCTGTGATTGGTGGAGCGCATGTGTAGAGCTGTCGCACGCTGATCCCATGGTAAAGTGCTGTGATCGGTGAAGTGCATGAGTGGAGTATTCGCATGCTGTCCCCATCGTGAAGTGCTGTGATCGGTGGAGCGCATGAGTGGAGCTGTCGCATGCTGTCCCCAGGGTGAAGTGCTGTGATTGGTGAAGCGCATGAGTGGAGTTGCCGCATGCTGTCCCCACGGTAAAGTGGAGTGATTGGTGGTGTGCATGAGCGGAGTTGTCGCATGCTGTCCCCATGGTGAAGTGCTGTGATCGGTGGAGCGCATGAGCAGAGTTGTCGCATGCTGTCCCCATGGTGAAGTGCTGTGATTGGTGGCGCGCATGAGTGGAGCTGTCGCACACTGTCCCCACGGTGAAGTGGTGTGATCGGTGGAGTGCATGAGCGGAGTTGTCGCACGCTGTCCCCACGGTGAAGTGCTGTGATTGGTGGAGCGCATGAGTGGAGCTGTCGCACGCTGTCCCCACGGTGAAGTGGTGTGATCGGTGGAGTGCATGAGCGGAGTTGTCGCATGCTGTCCCCACGGTGAAGTGGTGTGATCGGTGGAGCGCATGAGCGGAGTTGTCGCATGCTGTCCCCACGGTGAAGTGCTGTGATTGGTGGAGCGCATGAGTGGAGCTGTCGCATGCTGTCCCCACGGTGAAGTGGTGTGATCGGTGGAGCGCATGAGCGGAGTTGTCGCATGCTGTCCCCACGGTAAAGTGGAGTGATTGGTGGAGCGCATGAGTGGAGCTGTCGCATGCTGTCCCCACGGTAAAGTGCTGTGATCGGTGGAGTGCATGAGTGGAGCTGTCGCATGCTGTCCCCACGGTGAAGTGCTGTGATTGGTGGAGCGCATGAGTAGAGCTGTCGCACGCTGATCCCATGGTAAAGTGCTGTGATCGGTGAAGTGCATGAGTGGAGTATTCGCATGCTGTCCCCATGGTGAAGTGCTGTGATCGGTGGAGCGCAGGAGTGGAGCTGTCGCATGCTGTCCCCAGGGTGAAGTGCTGTGATTGGTGGAGCGCATGAGCGGAGTTGCCGCATGCTGTCCCCACGGTAAAGTGGAGTGATTGGTGGTGTGCATGAGCGGAGTTGTCGCATGCTGTCCCCATGGTGAAGTGCTGTGATCGGTGGAGCGCATGAGCAGAGTTGTCGCATGCTGTCCCCATGGTGAAGTGCTGTGATTGGTGGAGCGCATGAGTGGAGCTGTCGCACGCTGTCCCCACGGTGAAGTGGTGTGATCGGTGGAGTGCATGAGCGGAGTTGTCGCACGCTGTCCCCACGGTGAAGTGCTGTGATTGGTGGAGCGCATGAGTGGAGCTGTCGCACGCTGTCCCCACGGTGAAGTGGTGTGATCGGTGGAGTGCATGAGCGTAGTTGTCGCATGCTGTCCCCACGGTGAAGTGCTGTGATTGGTGGAGCGCATGAGTGGAGCTGTCGCATGCTGTCCCCACGGTGAAGTGGTGTGATCGGTGGAGCGCATGAGCAGAGTTGTCGCATGCTGTCCCCACGGTAAAGTGGAGTGATTGGTGGAGCGCATGAGTGGAGCTGTCGCATGCTGTCCCCATGGTGAAGTGCTGTGATCGGTGGAGCGCATGAGCAGAGTTGTCGCACGCTGTCCCCATGGTAAAGTGCTGTGATCGGTGGAGCGCATGAGCGGAGTTGTCGCATGCTGTCCCCACAGTAAAGTGGAGTGATTGGTGGAGCGCATGAGTGGAGCTGTCGCATGCTGTCCCCATGGTGAAGTGCTGTGATCAGTGGAGCGCATGAGTGGAGCTGTCGCATGCTGTCCCCATGGTGAAGTGCTGTGATCGGTGGAGCGCATGAGCAGAGTTGTCGCACGCTGTCCCCATGGTAAAGTGCTGTGATCGGTGGAGCGCATGAGCGGAGTTGTCGCACGCTGTCCCCATGGTGAAGTGCTGTGATTGGTGGAGCGCATGAGCGGAGTTGTCGCACGCTGTCCCCATGGTGAAGTGCTGTGATCGGTGGAGTGCATGAGCAGAGTTGTCGCATGCTGTCCCCACGGTGAAGTGGTGTGATCGGTGGAGCGCATGAGCGGAGTTGTCGCATGCTGTCCCCACTGTGAAGTGGTGTGATCGGTGGAGCGCATGAGCGGAGTTGTCGCATGCTGTCCCCACTGTGAAGTGGTGTGATCGGTGGAGCGCATGAGTGGAGCTGTCGCATGCTGTCCCCACGGTAAAGTGGAGTGATTGGTGGTGTGCATGAGCGGAGTTGTCGCATGCTGTCCCCATGGTAAAGTGGAGTGATTGGTGGTGTGCATGAGCGGAGTTGTCGTATGCTGTCCCCATGGTGAAGTGCTGTGATTGGTGGAGCGCATGAGTGGAGTTGTCGTATGCTGTCCCCATGGTAAAGTGCTGTGATCGGTGGAGCGCATGAGTGGAGTTGTCGCATGCTGTCCCCACGGTAAAGTGGAGTGATTGGTGGAGCGCATGAGTGGAGCTGTCGCATGCTGTCCCCACGGTAAAGTGGAGTGATTGGTGGAGCGCATGAGTGGAGCTGTCGCATGCTGTCCCCATGGTGAAGTGCTGTGATCAGTGGAGCGCATGAGTGGAGCTGTCGCATGCTGTCCCCATGGTGAAGTGCTGTGATCGGTGGAGCGCATGAGCAGAGTTGTCGCACGCTGTCCCCATGGTAAAGTGCTGTGATCGGTGGAGCGCATGAGCGGAGTTGTCGCACGCTGTCCCCATGGTGAAGTGCTGTGATTGGTGGAGCGCATGAGCGGAGTTGTCGCACGCTGTCCCCATGGTGAAGTGCTGTGATCGGTGGAGCGCATGAGCGGAGTTGTCGCATGCTGTCCCCACGGTGAAGTGGTGTGATCGGTGGAGCGCATGAGCGGAGTTGTCGCATGCTGTCCCCACTGTGAAGTGGTGTGATCGGTGGAGCGCATGAGCGGAGTTGTCGCATGCTGTCCCCACGGTAAAGTGGAGTGATTGGTGGTGTGCATGAGCGGAGTTGTCGCATGCTGTCCCCACGGTAAAGTGGAGTGATTGGTGGTGTGCATGAGCGGAGTTGTCGTATGCTGTCCCCATGGTGAAGTGCTGTGATTGGTGGAGCGCATGAGTGGAGTTGTCGCATGCTGTCCCCATGGTAAAGTGCTGTGATCGGTGGAGCGCATGAGCGGAGTTGTCGCACGCTGTCCCCATGGTGAAGTGCTGTGATTGGTGGAGCGCATGAGCGGAGTTGTCGCACGCTGTCCCCATGGTGAAGTGCTGTGATCGGTGGAGTGCATGAGCGGAGTTGTCGCATGCTGTCCCCACTGTGAAGTGGTGTGATCGGTGGAGCGCATGAGTGGAGTTGTCGCATGCTGTCCCCATGGTAAAGTGGAGTGATCGGTGGAGCGCATGAGCAGAGTTGTCGCACGCTGTCCCCATGGTGAAGTGCTGTGATTGGTGGAGCGCATGAGTGAAGTTGTCGCATGCTGTCCCCATGGTAAAGTGCTGTGATCGGTGGAGCGCATAAGCAGAGTTGTCGCACGCTGTCCCCATGGTAAAGTGCTGTGATCGGTGGAGCGCATGAGTGGAGTTGTCGCATGCTGTCCCCATGGTAAAGTGCTGTGATCGGTGGAGCGCATGAGCAGAGTTGTCGCACGCTGTCCCCATGGTAAAGTGCTGTGATCGGTGAAGTGCATGAGTGGAGCTGTCGCATGCTGTCCCCATGGTAAAGTGCTGTGATTGGTGGAGCGCATGAGTGGAGCTGTCGCACGCTGTCCCCATGGTAAAGTGCTGTGATCGGTGGAGCGCATGAGTGGAGCTGTCGCATGCTGTCCCCATGGTAAAGTGCTGTGATCGGTGGAGCGCATGAGTGGAGCTGTCACACGCTGTCCCCATGGTAAAGTGCTGTGATCGGTGGAGCGCATGAGTGGAGCTGTCGCATGCTGTCCCCATGGTAAAGTGCTGTGATCGGTGGAGCGCATGAGCAGAGTTGTCGCACGCTGTCCCCACGGTAAAGTGCTGTGATCGGTGAAGTGCATGAGTGGAGCTGTCGCATGCTGTCCCCATGGTAAAGTGCTGTGATCGGTGGAGCGCATGAGCGGAGTTGTCGCACGCTGTCCCCATGGTAAAGTGCTGTGATTGGTGGAGCGCATGAGTGGAGCTGTCGCACGCTGTCCCCATGGTAAAGTGCTGTGATCGGTGGAGCGCATGAGTGGAGTTGTCGCACGCTGTCCCCATGGTAAAGTGCTGTGATCGGTGGAGCGCATGAGTGGAGCTGTCGCATGCTGTCCCCATGGTAAAGTGCTGTGATCGGTGGAGCGCATGAGCAGAGTTGTCGCACGCTGTCCCCATGGTAAAGTGCTGTGATCGGTGAAGTGCATGAGTGGAGCTGTCGCATGCTGTCCCCATGGTAAAGTGCTGTGATCGGTGAAGTGCATGAGTGGAGCTGTCGCATGCTGTCCCCATGGTAAAGTGCTGTGATCGGTGAAGTGCATGAGTGGAGCTGTCGCACGCTGTCCCCACGGTAAAGTGCTGTGATCGGTGAAGTGCATGAGTGGAGTTGTCGCACGCTGTCCCCATGGTAAAGTGCTGTGATCGGTGAAGTGCATGAGTGGAGCTGTCGCATGCTGTCCCCATGGTAAAGTGCTGTGATCGGTGAAGTGCATGAGTGGAGCTGTCGCATGCTGTCCCCATGGTAAAGTGCTGTGATCGGTGAAGTGCATGCATAGAATAGCAGGGCTGCGTCACAAGGGTGAGGCCAATCGTTAGATTATTACCACTGGATTCAGCAGTGAATCGTTCGTAGGATATATTGGATCGTCATATTGCTACAGCAATGAACAGGTGATATATCGCAGCATCATGTTGCTGGCGGTATTAATATTTCAGTGTTGCGTTGTTTTACATGTTTTTATAGCCAATATGATGTACAACAAGAAACATGTAACAAATCCCGGATTTCTATCATGAAGACGGTGTTAGTTCTTGATAAGAATACAGTCACTGTTTTTCCTTCCATTTTATTTCTCTGTATTGATTTTAATATTATTTTTATTTTAGTCATTCTTTATTACTTATAATATAATAATAGTTACCGTCTTGTTTATGACTATTGATCGATCTTAGAATAAAACATTTACAAATCAGGACACAGAGCTCTACGACAAGAAGAAGCCATCCTGACCTGCTCAATGGGGCAGCTGGCGACGTCACTGTAGTTGTTCTTGATGTTGGTCTATATAAAATATTAGATGAAAACGTTATGAGATTCAAACACCGGCCGCAGACTTATATCTGAGCAAACAAAGGAATGAAAAGGTAGCTGTACAAAATGCTGCGAGTGTTGTGAGGGTGCAGCACCTCTGCTTCCATTGTTATGACTCACAAACCCTTTATCTAGGACTTACAAGGGCTCAATAAGAAACCTGGTGAGGTCCATTGTGTATAGGGTACATTGTGAGGAGAAAGGTTGGTAGCATGGTTATGTCCTTCGAGAGGGCGTTACTGATGACTGAAGCCTACAGACGGTATGACCTGACCTGGAAATTTCATGCAGAGATAACCGGATTCCAATAGATGGTTAACATGGTGAGAGGTGACTTCCCAGAGTGGACTGGAGGAGGAGTAGGACTTCATACACTTTTCTCCATCATTTGATCGGGGACATTCCAGAAGCTTATTGTCTACATGCACATTATACCAAAGTCAGATGAACTTGCCAATATCGATGGGTTCGGCCAACAATCTAATGTGTGTGGGGCCCCCAACAAATAATGTTACAAGAGATAAAGATCTGAATGACTTATTTTGCTTGCTGATCCTTTAGGTCAGAGATAAGCCACCACCAGAAATGTCTGACAGCAGCTCTTTCATAGAGATCATAGGTCGCACATCAACGTATGTATGGGAAAGTCAGCTGAGTTCAGCCAATGATTATCCACAGTGTATGATGGGATTTAGGGACTTGATATGAACAACCCCAAACATCCATCACCCACAAGTGATTTTGAAGGTTAGAATTGTTGGCGGTGAATGACCTTCTGAAGCTCGGGAGAAGGATTGATCTGTGTCACAATAAATGTTTGGTACGTTCACTATTAAAAAATGAGAGTCAAAAAAACCTTACACAGGGAAGATGTAATCACAGGAACCTTACACAAGGAAGGGCTAATCACAGGAACCTTACACAAGGAAGGGCTAATCACAGGAACCTTACACACGGAAGGTGTAATCACAGGTACCTTACACAAGGAAGGGCTAAGCACAGGAACCTTACACAAGGAAGAGTTAATCACAGGATCCTTACACATGGAAGGTGTAATCACAGGATCCTTACAAATGGAAGGTGTCACGATCCATTTTTGGATCTGTCAGATTCTGGATTATCTGATATAACTTTTTTCCCCCCAGTGGCCGCTGGTTTTACTGCAACTGTAGTTGGTCTACGTGTGGGTTTTTGCCCCCCCGGTGGCCGCTGGTGTTACTGCATGTTAAGATTAGTCAACTGCTGGTGACCACTCACTCCTTCCTATATAAGGTCACCTGATCCACCAACTAGCTGTTGGTAATACTGGTCATTTGGAAGCCAACCGTCTGAAGAGAGGAGTGTCCTGGAGCAGTGCTGTTGCAGCTTTCTGGAGCCTTGGTGTTTCTGCTGGAAGCTGTGTCCAGGTGCCTTACTCTGCGGTCCTGTGCATGACTGTAGAGCAAGCTAAGTTTGTTTATTTTTCCCTGTCTGTTATCTTCCCTGGTGTTTATTAGTATGGTGGTGAGGACCAGTGTCCGCACTTGCCAGTTCCCTAGTAAGGGATAGGTGAAGGGCAAGTGAGGGACTCAGGTATCCTGGTTGGCAACAAGTTGAAAGAACCTGTATAGGGAACGTGAGGAGAGTCAGGGCTCTTCCTTAGGAGAGTGCAGGAGGTGTCCACTTCCCCGTTCCCTATCATAGGGCCCACCGTTGTAATTGTTTCCCCGGTGTCCCCTTGTCTGTCTTATTGTTTTGTGACCGACCGATCGTAAGGTCACGTCACACAAAGCCAGAGATACCGTGACAGAAGGTGTAATAACAGGATTCTTATATATGGAAGGTGTATTCACAGGAACCTTACACATGGAAGGTGTAATCACAGGATCCTTACATATGGAAGGTCAAACAAGAATAGAGTACACGTCACTCCGTCTTCGAGGTGCACGGAAAAGGATACCACTCCTCAAAATGTATAGCATAAGAAATTCCAGCACTCAAAAGAAATATATGCAGAAGAAATTTATTTGTACAACAGATTCTCCCAAAATTATATGACGTTTCGGTCTACAACTCAGACCTTCTTCAGACTAGAGGTATGGAGATATATGTGAGCATGTAAAGTCCATGGAAGGCAGCCACAATAAGGCTTTACCACGGGGCGACCCAGCCCCCCTGCCAGCACTGCGTGCACGCCTGACTATGTGCCCACAGGGACTCTCTCCCTTTTTCCCAAGACCTTGATATCTCTCTCCTCCCCTCCAGAAAGGAGAATATTGCTACTTATCGTGGCTGCCTTCCATGGACTTTCCATGCTCACATATATCTCCATACCTCTAGTCTGATGAAGGTCTGAGTTGTAGACCGAAACATCATATAATTTTGGGAGAATCTGTAGTACAAATAAATTTCTTCTGCATATATTTCTTTTGAGTGCCGGAATTTTTGTTATACTATACATATGGAAGGTGTAATCACAGGATCCTTACATATGGAAGGTGTAATCACGGGAACCTTACACATGGAAGGGCTAATCACAGGATCCTTACATATAGAAGGGCTAATCACAGGATCCTTACATATAGAAGGGCTAATCACAGGAACCTTACACATGGAAGGTGTAATCACAGGATCCTTACATATGGAAGGTGTAATCAGAGGATCCTTACATATGGAAGGTGTAATCACAGGATCCTTACATATGGAAGGTGTAATCACAGGATCCTTACATATGGAAGGTGTAATCACAGGATCCTTACATATGGAAGGGCTAATCACAGGATCCTTACATATGGAAGGGCTAATCACAGGAACCTTAAACATGGAAGATGTAATCACAGGATCCTTACATATGGAAGATGTAATCACAGGATCCTTACACATGGAAGGTGTAATCACAGGATCCTTACATATGGAAGGGCTAATCACGGGAACCTTACACATGGAAGATGTAATCACGGGAACCTTACACATGGAAGGTGTAATCACAGGAACCTTACACATGGAAGATGTAATCACAGGATCCTTACACATGGAAGGTGTAATCACAGGATCCTTACATATGAAAGGGCTAATCACGGGAACCTTACACATGGAAGGGCTAATCACGGGAACCTTACACATGGAAGGTGTAATCACAGGAACCTTACACATGGAAGGTGTAATCACAGGATCCTTACACATGGAAGGGCTAATCACAGGATCCTTACACATGGAAGGTGTAATCACAGGATCCTTACATATGAAAGGGCTAATCACGGGAACCTTACACATGGAAGGGCTAATCATGGGAACCTTACACATGGAAGGTGTAATCACAGGATCCTTACACATGGAAGGTGTAATCACAGGAACCTTACACATGGAAGGTGTAATCACAGGATCCTTACACATGGAAGGGCTAATCATGGGAACCTTACACATGGAAGGTGTAATCACAGGATCCTTACACATGAAAGGGCTAATCACAGGATCCTTACATATGGAAGGTGTAATCACGGGATCCTTACATATGGAAGGGCTAATCACGGGAACCTTACACATGGAAGGGCTAATCACGGGAACCTTACACATGGAAGGTGTAATCACAGGATCCTTACACATGGAAGGGCTAATCACGGGAACCTTACACATGGAAGGGCTAATCACGGGAACCTTACACATGGAAGGTGTAATCACGGGATCCTTACATATGGAAGGGCTAATCACGGGAACCTTACACATGGAAGGGCTAATCACGGGAACCTTACACATGGAAGGGCTAATCACGGGAACCTTACACATGGAAGGTGTAATCACGGGATCCTTACATATGGAAGGGCTAATCACGGGAACCTTACACATGGAAGGGCTAATCACGGGAACCTTACACATGGAAGGGCTAATCACGGGAACCTTAAGCCCCTGATACACACTGCGATATCGCTAGCAGTATCGCTGTAAAGTCACCGATTTTGTGACGTTACAGCGATATTACTAGCGATATCGCTGCATGTGATACTTACCTACGACCGGCTCCCCCTCTGGTTATCGCTGATCGCGCGAGAAGCTGCTGGATCATTCCTCGTCGGTCACTTCCTGCGGCGCTTCCTGCTGTGAGGACGAGCGGCGCGTGGAGCCGGGCGGGAGGACGCAGGATCACCGCGTCTGACAGGTAAGTAGCGATCCCCATCCCCTGCGATGTCGCTGGTGAGATCTGCCTGTGTGGCAGCTCACTAGCAACCACCCAGCGATTCACCAGCGATCCTGACCGCGTCATGTCGCTGGTTGGGATCGCTGGTGAGTCGCTAGGTGTAACGGTACCCTTACACATGGAAGGTGTAATCACAGGATCCTTACACATGAAAGGGCTAAGCACAGGAACCTTGCACATGGAAGGTGTAATCACAGGATCCTTACACATGAAAGGGCTAAGCACAGGAACCTTGCACATGGAAGGTGTAATCACAGGATCCTTACATATGGAAGGTGTAATCACAGGAACCTTGCACATGGAAGGTGTAATCACAGGATCCTTACATATGGAAGGTGTAATCACAGGAACCTTACACATGGAAGGTGTAATCACAGGATCCTTACATATGGAAGGTGTAATCACAGGAACCTTACACATGGAAGGGCTAATCATGGGAACCTTACACATGGAAGGTGTAATCACAGGATCCTTACACATGAAAGGGCTAATCACAGGAACCTTACACATGGAAGGTGTAATCACAGGAACCTTACACATGAAAGGGCTAATCACAGGAACCTTACACATGGAAGGGCTAATCACAGGAACCTTACACATGGAAGGTGTAATCACAGGATCCTTACACATGAAAGGGCTAAGCACGGGAACCTTACATATGGAAGGTGTAATCACAGGATCTTTACACATGGAAGGTGTAATCACAGGATCCTTACATATGGAAGGAGTAATCACAGGAACCTTACACATGGAAGGTGTAATCACAGGATCCTTACATATGGAAGGAGTAATCACAGGAACCTTACACATGGAAGGTGTAATTACAAGATCCTTTCATATGAAAGGTGAAATTACAGGATCCTTACACACAGAGGGTGTGATCACAATATCATTACATACAAAGGTGTAATCACGGGATCATCACATACGGAAGTTGTGATCAGAAAAGTCTCATATTTTCAATATTACGAAGATATCTTATAGTTGATGCTAATAACCTCAGTAGCCATAGTCAGAGATGGGTGACATAGTGATACAAATACATGACGTCAAAGCAATGGATGACAGCCTCGCTGCTGTACGTACCTTGTGATCAGCGAGCCCTCACCAGGGTTTCTTCCACCTTGACATTTATTTTGTTTTTTCTCCTTACATTTGTTTATGGGTCTCGTGGACATATCTGGGAGTGGTATCAGTGAAAGTAAAGATTCAAGAATAGCTCTTCCTGTTAATTATTTTTTTTAATTAAGTGAAAGATCCCAGTCCCAGGGAACAAAAGAAACACAAAGATCATGATTATGTCACGTCCAACACATCCTTAGAAAGAAAATGTTTTTAATAAAAGCATTCTAAAAAAAAAAATATCATTATACTCATCATCATCACTCACATCATCAAGATAATTATCAACATCACGATGATGATCATCATCTTCTCACAACTTCATCTTTATCACTTTCATTCACCTTATCACAGACATCATCCATATACTCATCATTATCCAAACAGGCACCCATGTCCTCATCATCCCAACATCAACATTATCATCACAGTTATCAACAAAACAACATGGTTTCATTATTACCCTCATCACTGCTGATTTCATTTTCATCACTATCGTTTTCATCACATTCACCACGGTCTATGGTGGCGCCCAGTGCAAAGAAACCTGAGAACAGAAACCATATTACTAAGTTATTAGACACAAATCATTCAGCCCTAATACTTGTATCTAACATGAAAGATCACCCAGAATGATCTAATAAGAACCGACAGATGTCTGCAATTGATGTCCCCAGGATGTAACCAATGTTCCTCCTGTACATACTGAAGGTCAATGGTGGCCAGGGTGTCGGTTATATCACTGGAAACACCATATATTTATGGCCTGAGAACATGTTCTGCATTCAGTGTATAGAAGAATTGTAATTGGTATAATGTAGAGAGGACAGAGGATGAGTCTGCACTTGCCATAATGTAGAGAGGGCGGAGGAAGAGTCTGCTGATATGAATGAGTCACCGGAGGAGGAAAAAACAAAAATGCAGGCTAAGTCCAGAAAACCGGAGAGGTTGGTAGCTCTCGGATTGCAGACCTCTGATCCTATTCACAACAACTAACAGTAGCCGTGGAGCGTTCCTACGGTGGTCCTAGATGCCTCTTCACAGCCGGAGAACTAAATAAGCCTAAAGAAAGAAAGGGGAAATCTAAACTGGCCCAAAGCAATAGACAGCCCCCAACATGTATTGTCGGTGAAAACAGATGAAAACACAAAGACAGACAGAAAGACAGGCAGAGCAAACGATGGGGCCCAACTAACTAGATAGGAAAGGACAGAAAAGATGCTGGCTGCAATCCGCAAAAACCCTACCAAAAATGTCCCAACGCGTCTGATAGGAAAAACGGCCCTGAAGTCCCTAGACTTCAAAATCCCTATATCAGCACTCCGATATATTCTGAAGACAGAGCAAAAGAGATTTAACCGATCAGGGACAAAAATGGAAATTCAGCAGAGCCACAGCCGGGGCTGGCAGAATACAAAACTAAGCAAATCAGACAAAAAATCTCATGGAACAATAACAGAGCAAAACTTAGCTTTAGAAGACAGGAACTGAACTGGAGGCCAGAGCTCAGAGCAGAGAAATCACCAGCAACCCTACAGGGCGTCGGCTGCCTTATATCCACTCAGAGATTCCGGATGTCCAATCGCAATCCACCTGTTCAGGTGACAGGTTTCTCCCATCCAAATCAGTTTCACCACCTCCTTTCACCAGCAGAGGGAGTTCATCGGACATCAAAGGTGAACGAGAAAATGAGCTCACAACAGTCTGCTCTTGGTATAATGTAGAGAGGACAGAGGACGAGTCTGCACTTGCCATAATGTAGAGAGGACGGAGGAAGAGTCTGCACTTGGTATAATGTATAGAGGATGGAGGAAGAGTCTGCACTTTATATAATGTAGAGAGGACGGAGGAAGAGTCTGCACTTGGTATAATGTAGAGAGGACGGACGAAGAGTCTGCAATTGGTATAATGTAGAGAGGACGGAGGAAGAGTCTGTACTTGGTATAATGTAGAGAGGACAGAGGACGAGTCTGCACTTGGTATAATGTAGAGAGGAAGGAGGAAGAGTCTGTAATTGGTATAATGTAGAGAGGCCAGAGAACGAGTCTGCACTTGGTATAATGTAGAGAGGACTTAGGAAGAGTCTGCACTTGGTAAAATGTAGAGAGGACAGAGGAAGAGTCTGCTCTTGCAATAAGGTAGAGAGGACGGAGGAAGAGTCTGCACTTGGTATAATGTAGAGAGGATGGAGGAAGAGTCTGCACTTGGTATAATGTAGAGAGGATGGAGGAAGAGTCTGCATTTGGTATAATGTAGAGGGGACGGAGGAAGAGTCTGTACTTGGTATGATGTAGAGAGGAGGGAGGAAGAGTCTGCACTTGGTATAATGTAGAGAGGATGGAGGAAGAGTCTGCATTTGGTATAATGTAGAGGGGACGGAGGAAGAGTCTGTACTTGGTATGATGTAGAGAGGAGGGAGGAAGAGTCTGCACTTGGTATAATGTAGAGAGGATGGAGGAAGAGTCTGCACACAGTATAATGAGGAGGGGACGGAGGAAGAGTCTGCACTTGGTATAATGTAGAGTGGACGGAGGAAGAGTCTGCACTTGGTATAATGTAGAGTGGACGGAGGAAGAGTCTGCACTTGGTATAATGTAGAGAGGATGGAGGAAGAGTCTGCATTTGGTATAATGTAGAGGGGACGGAGGAAGAGTCTGTACTTGGTATGATGTAGAGAGGATGGAGGAAGAGTCTGCACTTGGTATAATGTAGAGAGGATGGAGGAAGAGTCTGTACTTGGTATAATGTAGAGGGGACGGAGGAAGAGTCTGCACTTGGTATAATGTAGAGAGGACAGAGGAAGAGTCTGTACTTGGTATGATGTAGAGAGGAGGGAGGAAGAGTCTGCACTTGGTATAATGTAGAGAGGATGGAGGAAGAGTCTGCACACAGTATAATGAGGAGGGGACGGAGGAAGAGTCTGCACTTGGTATAATGTAGAGAGGAAGGAGGAAGAGTCTGCACTTGGTATAATGTAGAGAGGACGGAGGAAGAGTCTGTACTTGGTATAATGTAGAGAGGACGGAGGAAGAGTCTGCACTTGGTATAATGTAGAGAGGAAGGAGGAAGAGTCTGCACTTGGTATAATGTAGAGAGGATGGAGGAAGAGTCTGCACACAGTATAATGAGGAGGGGACGGAGGAAGAGTCTGCACTTGGTATAATGTAGAGAGGACGGAGGAAGAGTCTGTACTTGGTATAATGTAGACAGGATGGAGGAAGAGTCTGCACTTGGTATAATGTAGAGAGGAAGGAGGAAGAGTCTGCACTTGGTATAATGTAGAGAGGACGGAGGAAGAGTCTGTACTTGGTATAATGTAGAGAGGACGGAGGAAGAGTCTGTACTTGGTATAATGTAGACAGGATGGAGGAAGAGTCTGCACTTGGTATAATGTAGAGAGGAAGGAGGAAGAGTCTGCACTTGGTATAATGTAGAGTGGACGGAGGAAGAGTCTGTACTTGGTATAATGTAGAGAGGACGGAGGAAGAGTCTACACTTGGTATAATGTAGAGAGGAAGGAGGAAGAGTCTGCACTTGGTATAATGTAGAGAGGAAGGAGGAAGAGTCTGCACTTGGTATAATGTAGAGTGGACGGAGGACGAGTCTGCACTTGGTATAATGTAGAGTGGACGGAGGAAGAGTCTGCACTTTGTATAATGTAGAGAGGATGGAGGAAGAGTCTGTACTTGGTATAATGTAGAGAGGATGGAGGAAGAGTCTGCACTTGGTATAATGTAGAGAGGAAGGAGGAAGAGTCTGCACTTGGTATAATGTAGAGTGGACGGAGGAAGAGTCTGCACTTGGTATAATGTAGAGAGGACAGAGGAAGAGTCTGCACTTGGTATAATGTAGAGTGGACGGAGGAAGAGTCTGTACTTGGTATAATGTAGAGAGGACGGAGTAAGAGTCTGCACTTGGTATAATGTAGAGGGGACGGAGGAAGAGTCTGTACTTGGTATAATGTAGAGAGGACGGAGGAAGAGTCTGCACTTGGTATAATGTAGAGTGGACGGAGGAAGAGTCTGCACTTGGTATAATGTAGAGAGGACGGAGGAAGAGTCTGCACTTGGTATAATGTAGAGTGGACGGAGGAAGAGTCTGCACTTGGTATAATGTAGAGAGGATGGAGGAAGAGTCTGTACTTGGTATAATGTAGAGAGGATGGAGGAAGAGTCTGCACTTGGTATAATGTAGAGAGGATGGAGGAAGAGTCTGCACTTGGTATAATGTAGAGAGGATGGAGGAAGAGTCTGTACTTGGTATAATGTAGAGAGGATGGAGGAAGAGTCTGTACTTGGTATAATGTAGAGAGGATGGAGGAAGAGTCTGTACTTGGTATAATGTAGAGAGGATGGAGGAAGAGTCTGCACTTGGTATAATGTAGAGAGGATGGAGGAAGAGTCTGCACTTGGTATAATGTAGAGAGGAAGGAGGAAGAGTCTGCACTTGGTATAATGTAGAGTGGACGGAGGAAGAGTCTGTACTTGGTATAATGTAGAGAGGACGGAGGAAGAGTCTGCACTTGGTATAATGTAGAGATGACGGAGGAAGAGTCTGCACTTGGTATAATGTAGAGAGGATGGAGGAAGAGTCTGCACTTGGTATAATGTAGAGAGGAGGGAGGAAGAGTCTGCACTTGGTATAATGTAGAGAGGATGGAGGAAGAGTCTGCACTTGGTATAATGTAGAGAGGATGGAGGAAGAGTCTGTACTTGGTATAATGTAGAGAGGAGGGAGGAAGAGTCTGCACTTGGTATAATGTAGAGAGGAAGGAGGAAGAGTCTGCACTTGGTATAATGTAGAGTGGACGGAGGAAGAGTCTGTACTTGGTATAATGTAGAGAGGACGGAGGAAGAGTCTGCACTTGGTATAATGTAAAGTGGACGGAGGAAGAGTCTGCACTTGGTATAATGTAGAGATGACGGAGGAAGAGTCTGCACTTGGTATAATGTAGAGGGGACGGAGGAAGAGTCTGTACTTGGTATAATGTAGAGAGGATGGAGGAAGAGTCTGCACTTGGTATAATGTAGAGAGGATGGAAGAAGAGTCTGCACTTGGTATAATGTAGAGATGATGGAGGAAGAGTCTGCACTTGGTATAATGTAGAGAGGAAGGAGGAAGAGTCTGCACTTGGTATAATGTAGAGAGGAGGGAGGAAGAGTCTGCACTTGGTATAATGTAGAGAGGAAGGAGGAAGAGTCTGTACTTGGTATAATGTAGAGAGGAGGGAGGAAGAGTCTGCACTTGGTATAATGTAGAGAGGAGGGAGGAAGAGTCTGCACTTGGTATAATGTAGAGAGGACGGAGGATGAGTCTGCACTTGGTATAATGTAGAGAGGAGGGAGGAAGAGTCTGCACTTGGTATAATGTAGAGAGGAGGGAGGAAGAGTCTGTACTTGGTATAATGTAGAGAGGAGGGAGGAAGAGTCTGCACTTGGTATAATGTAGAGAGGAGGGAGGAAGAGTCTGCACTTGGTATAATGTAGAGAGGAGGGAGGAAGAGTCTGCACACAGTATAATGAGGAGGGGACGGAGGAAGAGTCTGCACTTGGTATAATGTAGAGAGGACGGAGGAAGAGTCTGCATTTGGTATAATGTAGAGAGGATGGAGGAAGAGTCTGCACTTGGTATAATGTAGAGGGGAAGGAGGAAGAGTCTGTACTTGGTATAATGTAGAGAGGACGGAGGAAGAGTCTGCACTTGGTATAATGTAGAGAGGACGGAGGAAGAGTCTGCACTTGGTATAATGTAGAGGGGACGGAGGAAGAGTCTGCACTTGGTATAATGTAGAGAGGATGGAGGAAGAGTCTGCACTTGATATAATGTAGAGAGGACGGAGGAAGAGTCTGTACTTGGTATAATGTAGAGAGGAGGGAGGAAGAGTCTGCACTTGGTATAATGTAGAGAGGAAGGAGGAAGAGTCTGCACTTGGTATAATGTAGAGTGGACGGAGGAAGAGTCTGTACTTGGTATAATGTAGAGAGGACGGAGGAAGAGTCTGCACTTGGTATAATGTAAAGTGGACGGAGGAAGAGTCTGCACTTGGTATAATGTAGAGATGACGGAGGAAGAGTCTGCACTTGGTATAATGTAGAGGGGACGGAGGAAGAGTCTGTACTTGGTATAATGTAGAGAGGATGGAGGAAGAGTCTGCACTTGGTATAATGTAGAGAGGATGGAAGAAGAGTCTGTACTTGGTATAATGTAGAGAAGAGGGAGGAAGAGTCTGCACTTGGTATAATGTAGAGAGGATGGAGGAAGAGTCTGCACTTGGTATAATGTAGAGTGGACGGAGGAAGAGTCTGCACTTGGTATAATGTAGAGAGGATGGAGGAAGAGTCTGTACTTGGTATAATGTAGAGAGGAGGGAGGAAGAGTCTGCACTTGGTATAATGTAGAGAGGAGGGAGGAAGAGTCTGCACTTGGTATAATGTAGAGAGGACGGAGGATGAGTCTGCACTTGGTATAATGTAGAGAGGAGGGAGGAAGAGTCTGCACTTGGTATAATGTAGAGAGGAGGGAGGAAGAGTCTGTACTTGGTATAATGTAGAGAGGAGGGAGGAAGAGTCTGCACTTGGTATAATGTAGAGAGGAGGGAGGAAGAGTCTGCACTTGGTATAATGTAGAGAGGAGGGAGGAAGAGTCTGCACACAGTATAATGAGGAGGGGACGGAGGAAGAGTCTGCACTTGGTATAATGTAGAGAGGACGGAGGAAGAGTCTGCATTTGGTATAATGTAGAGAGGATGGAGGAAGAGTCTGCACTTGGTATAATGTAGAGGGGAAGGAGGAAGAGTCTGTACTTGGTATAATGTAGAGAGGACGGAGGAAGAGTCTGCACTTGGTATAATGTAGAGAGGACGGAGGAAGAGTCTGCACTTGGTATAATGTAGAGGGGACGGAGGAAGAGTCTGCACTTGGTATAATGTAGAGAGGATGGAGGAAGAGTCTGCACTTGATATAATGTAGAGAGGAGGGAGGAAGAGTCTGCACTTGGTATAATGTAGAGAGGAGGGAGGAAGAGTCTGTACTTGGTATAATGTAGAGAGGAGGGAGGAAGAGTCTGCACTTGGTATAATGTAGAGAGGAGGGAGGAAGAGTCTGCACACAGTATAATGAGGAGGGGACGGAGGAAGAGTCTGCACTTGGTATAATGTAGAGAGGACGGAGGAAGAGTCTGCATTTGGTATAATGTAGAGAGGATGGAGGAAGAGTCTGCACTTGGTATAATGTAGAGGGGAAGGAGGAAGAGTCTGTACTTGGTATAATGTAGAGAGGACGGAGGAAGAGTCTGCACTTGGTATAATGTAGAGAGGACGGAGGAAGAGTCTGCACTTGGTATAATGTAGAGGGGACGGAGGAAGAGTCTGCACTTGGTATAATGTAGAGAGGATGGAGGAAGAGTCTGCACTTGGTATAATGTAGAGAGGAGGGAGGAAGAGTCTGCACTTGGTATAATGTAGAGAGGAGGGAGGAAGAGTCTGTACTTGGTATAATGTAGAGAGGAGGGAGGAAGAGTCTGCACTTGGTATAATGTAGAGAGGAGGGAGGAAGAGTCTGCACACAGTATAATGAGGAGGGGACGGAGGAAGAGTCTGCACTTGGTATAATGTAGAGAGGACGGAGGAAGAGTCTGCATTTGGTATAATGTAGAGAGGATGGAGGAAGAGTCTGCACTTGGTATAATGTAGAGGGGAAGGAGGAAGAGTCTGTACTTGGTATAATGTAGAGAGGACGGAGGAAGAGTCTGCACTTGGTATAATGTAGAGAGGACGGAGGAAGAGTCTGCACTAGGTATAATGTAGAGGGGACGGAGGAAGAGTCTGCATTTGGTATAATGTAGAGAGGATGGAGGAAGAGTCTGCATTTGGTATAATGTAGAGAGGACGGAGGAAGAGTCTGCACTTGGTATAATGTAGAGGGGACGGAGGAAGAGTCTGCACTTGGTATAATGTAGAGAGGACGGAGGAAGAGTCTGCACTTGGTATAATGTAGAGGGGACGGAGGAAGAGTCTGCATTTGGTATAATGTAGAGAGGATGGAGGAAGAGTCTGCATTTGGTATAATGTAGAGAGGATGGAGGAAGAGTCTGCACTTGGTATAATGTAGAGAGGACGGAGGAAGAGTCTGCACTTGGTATAATGTAGAGAGGACGGAGGATGAGTCTGCACTTGGTATAATGTAGAGAGGACGGAGGAAGAGTCTGCACTTGGTATAATGTAGAGATGACGGAGGAAGAGTCTGCACTTGGTATAATGTAGAGAGGACAGAGGAAGAGTCTGCACTTGGTATAATGTAGAGAGGACGGAGGATGAGTCTGCACTTGGTATAATGTAGAGAGGACGGAGGAAGAGTCTGCACTTGGTATAATGTAGAGAGGACGGAGGATGAGTCTGCACTTGGTATAATGTAGAGATGACGGAGGAAGAGTCTGCACTTGGTATAATGTAGAGAGGACAGAGGACGAGTCTGCACTTGGTATAATGTAGAGGGGACGGAGGAAGAGTCTGCACTTGGTATAATGTAGAGAGGACAGAGGACGAGTCTGCACTTGGTATAATGTAGAGGGGACGGAGGAAGAGTCTGCATTTGGTATAATGTAGAGAGGACGGAGGATGAGTCTGCACTTGGTATAATGTAGAGGGGACGGAGGAAGAGTCTGCACTTGGTATAATGTAGAGAGGACGGAGGATGAGTCTGCACTTGGTATAATGTAGAGGGGACGGAGGAAGAGTCTGCACTTGGTATAATGTAGAGGGGACGGAGGAAGAGTCTGCACTTGGTATAATGTAGAGAGGACAGAGGACGAGTCTGCACTTGGTATAATGTAGAGGGGACGGAGGAAGAGTCTGCACTTGGTATAATGTAGAGAGGACGGAGGATGAGTCTGCACTTGGTATAATGTAGAGAGGACGGAGGATGAGTCTGCACTTGGTATAATGTAGAGAGGACAGAGGACGAGTCTGCACTTGGTATAATGTAGAGAGGATGGAGGAAGAGTCTGTACTTGGTATAATGTAGAGAGGAAGGAGGAAGAGTCTGCACTTGGTATAATGTAGAGTGGACGGAGGAAGAGTCTGTACTTGGTATAATGTAGAGTGGACGGAGGAAGAGTCTGCACTTGGTATAATGTAGAGAGGAAGGAGGAAGAGTCTGCACTTGGTATAATGTAGAGTGGACGGAGGAAGAGTCTGTACTTGGTATAATGTAGAGAGGAAGGAGGAAGAGTCTGCACTTGGTATAATGTAGAGTGGACGGAGGAAGAGTCTGCACTTGGTATAATGTAGAGTGGACGGAGGAAGAGTCTGCACTTGGTATAATGTAGAGAGGAAGGAGGAAGAGTCTGCACTTGGTATAATGTAGAGTGGACGGAGGAAGAGTCTGTACTTGGTATAATGTAGAGAGGACGGAGGAAGAGTCTGCACTTGGTATAATGTAGAGTGGACGGAGGAAGAGTCTGCACTTGGTATAATGTAGAGAGGACGGAGGAAGAGTCTGCACTTGGTATAATGTAGAGTGGACGGAGGAAGAGTCTGTACTTGGTATAATGTAGAGAGGACGGAGGACGAGTCTGCACTTGGTATAATGTAGAGTGGACGGAGGAAGAGTCTGTACTTGGTATAATGTAGAGAGGACGGAGGAAGAGTCTGCACTTGGTATAATGTAGAGTGGACGGAGGAAGAGTCTGCACTTGGTATAATGTAGAGATGACGGAGGAAGAGTCTGCACTTGGTATAATGTAGAGGGGACGGAGGAAGAGTCTGTACTTGGTATAATGTAGAGAGGATGGAGGAAGAGTCTGCACTTGGTATAATGTAGAGAGGATGGAAGAAGAGTCTGCACTTGGTATAATGTAGAGATGATGGAGGAAGAGTCTGCACTTGGTATAATGTAGAGAGGAAGGAGGAAGAGTCTGCACTTGGTATAATGTAGAGTGGACGGAGGAAGAGTCTGCACTTGGTATAATGTAGAGAGGATGGAGGAAGAGTCTGTACTTGGTATAATGTAGAGAGGATGGAGGAAGAGTCTGCACTTGGTATAATGTAGAGAGGAGGGAGGAAGAGTCTGCACACAGTATAATGAGGAGGGGACGGAGGAAGAGTCTGCACTTGGTATAATGTAGAGAGGACGGAGGAAGAGTCTGCACTTGGTATAATGTAGAGAGGATGGAGGAAGAGTCTGTACTTGGTATAATGTAGAGAGGAGGGAGGAAGAGTCTGCACTTGGTATAATGTAGAGAGGAGGGAGGAAGAGTCTGCACTTGGTATAATGTAGAGAGGAGGGAGGAAGAGTCTGTACTTGGTATAATGTAGAGAGGAGGGAGGAAGAGTCTGCACTTGGTATAATGTAGAGAGGAGGGAGGAAGAGTCTGCACTTGGTATAATGTAGAGAGGACGGAGGAAGAGTCTGCATTTGGTATAATGTAGAGAGGAGGGAGGAAGAGTCTGTACTTGGTATAATGTAGAGAGGAGGGAGGAAGAGTCTGCACTTGGTATAATGTAGAGAGGAGGGAGGAAGAGTCTGCACTTGGTATAATGTAGAGAGGAGGGAGGAAGAGTCTGCATTTGGTATAATGTAGAGAGGACGGAGGAAGAGTCTGCATTTGGTATAATGTAGAGAGGACGGAGGAAGAGTCTGCACTTGGTATAATGTAGAGAGGAGGGAGGAAGAGTCTGTACTTGGTATAATGTAGAGAGGAGGGAGGAAGAGTCTGCACTTGGTATAATGTAGAGAGGAGGGAGGAAGAGTCTGCACTTGGTATAATGTAGAGAGGACGGAGGAAGAGTCTGCATTTGGTATAATGTAGAGGGGACGGAGGAAGAGTCTGCACTTGGTATAATGTAGAGAGGACGGAGGAAGAGTCTGCACTTGGTATAATGTAGAGAGGAGGGAGGAAGAGTCTGCACTTGGTATAATGTAGAGAGGAGGGAGGAAGAGTCTGTACTTGGTATAATGTAGAGAGGATGGAGGAAGAGTCTGCACTTGGTATAATGTAGAGAGGACGGAGGAAGAGTCTGCACTTGGTATAATGTAGAGAGGAGGGAGGAAGAGTCTGCACTTGGTATAATGTAGAGGGGACGGAGGAAGAGTCTGCACTTGGTATAATGTAGAGAGGACGGAGGAAGAGTCTGCACTTGGTATAATGTAGAGAGGAGGGAGGAAGAGTCTGCACTTGGTATAATGTAGAGGGGACGGAGGAAGAGTCTGCACTTGGTATAATGTAGAGAGGAGGGAGGAAGAGTCTGTACTTGGTATAATGTAGAGAGGAGGGAGGAAGAGTCTGCACTTGGTATAATGTAGAGAGGATGGAGGAAGAGTCTGTACTTGGTATAATGTAGAGAGGACAGAGGAAGAGTCTGCACTTGGTATAATGTAGAGAGGAGGGAGGAAGAGTCTGTACTTGGTATAATGTAGAGAGGAGGGAGGAAGAGTCTGCACTTGGTATAATGTAGAGAGGATGGAGGAAGAGTCTGTACTTGGTATAATGTAGAGAGGACGGAGGAAGAGTCTGCACTTGGTATAATGTAGAGAGGACGGAGGAAGAGTCTGCATTTGGTATAATGTAGAGAGGATGGAGGAAGAGTCTGCACTTGGTATAATGTAGAGATGACGGAGGAAGAGTCTGCACTTGGTATAATGTAGAGAGGAGGGAGGAAGAGTCTGCACTTGGTATAATGTAGAGGGGACGGAGGAAGAGTCTGCACTTGGTATAATGTAGAGAGGACGGAGGAAGAGTCTGCATTTGGTATAATGTAGAGAGGATGGAGGAAGAGTCTGCACTTGGTATAATGTAGAGGGGACGGAGGAAGAGTCTGCACTTGGTATAATGTAGAGAGGATGGAGGAAGAGTCTGTACTTGGTATAATGTAGAGAGGACGGAGGAAGAGTCTGCACTTGGTATAATGTAGAGAGGACGGAGGAAGAGTCTGCACTTGGTATAATGTAGAGAGGATGGAGGAAGAGTCTGCACTTGGTATAATGTAGAGAGGATGGAGGAAGAGTCTGCATTTGGTATAATGTAGAGAGGACGGAGGAAGAGTCTGTACTTGGTATAATGTAGAGAGGACGGAGGAAGAGTCTGCATTTGGTATAATGTAGAGAGGATGGAGGAAGAGTCTGCACTTGGTATAATGTAGAGGGGACGGAGGAAGAGTCTGCACTTGGTATAATGTAGAGAGGACGGAGGAAGAGTCTGCATTTGGTATAATGTAGAGAGGATGGAGGAAGAGTCTGCACTTGGTATAATGTAGAGGGGACGGAGGAAGAGTCTGCACTTGGTATAATGTAGAGAGGATGGAGGAAGAGTCTGTACTTGGTATAATGTAGAGAGGACGGAGGAAGAGTCTGCACTTGGTATAATGTAGAGGGGACGGAGGAAGAGTCTGCACTTGGTATAATGTAGAGAGGATGGAGGAAGAGTCTGCACTTGGTATAATGTAGAGAGGATGGAGGAAGAGTCTGCATTTGGTATAATGTAGAGAGGACGGAGGAAGAGTCTGCACTTGGTATAATGTAGAGAGGACGGAGGAAGAGTCTGCACTTGGTATAATGTAGAGAGGACGGAGGAAGAGTCTGCACTTGGTATAATGTAGAGAGGATGGAGGAAGAGTCTGCATTTGGTATAATGTAGAGAGGACGGAGGAAGAGTCTGCACTTGGTATAATGTAGAGAGGATGGAGGAAGAGTCTGCACTTGGTATAATGTAGAGAGGATGGAGGAAGAGTCTGCACTTGGTATAATGTAGAGAGGACGGAGGAAGAGTCTGCACTTGGTATAATGTAGAGGGGACGGAGGAAGAGTCTGCACTTGGTATAATGTAGAGAGGACGGAGGAAGAGTCTGCATTTGGTATAATGTAGAGAGGATGGAGGAAGAGTCTGCATTTGGTATAATGTAGAGAGGACGGAGGAAGAGTCTGCACTTGGTATAATGTAGAGGGGACGGAGGAAGAGTCTGCACTTGGTATAATGTAGAGAGGACGGAGGAAGAGTCTGCATTTGGTATAATGTAGAGAGGATGGAGGAAGAGTCTGCATTTGGTATAATGTAGAGAGGACGGAGGAAGAGTCTGCACTTGGTATAATGTAGAGAGGATGGAGGAAGAGTCTGCACTTGGTATAATGTAGAGAGGATGGAGGAAGAGTCTGCACTTGGTATAATGTAGAGAGGACGGAGGAAGAGTCTGCACTTGGTATAATGTAGAGGGGACGGAGGAAGAGTCTGCACTTGGTATAATGTAGAGAGGATGGAGGAAGAGTCTGCACTTGGTATAATGTAGAGAGGATGGAGGAAGAGTCTGCATTTGGTATAATGTAGAGAGGACGGAGGAAGAGTCTGCACTTGGTATAATGTAGAGGGGACGGAGGAAGAGTCTGCACTTGGTATAATGTAGAGAGGACGGAGGAAGAGTCTGCACTTGGTATAATGTAGAGGGGACGGAGGAAGAGTCTGCATTTGGTATAATGTAGAGAGGATGGAGGAAGAGTCTGCATTTGGTATAATGTAGAGGGGACGGAGGAAGAGTCTGCACTTGGTATAATGTAGAGAGGATGGAGGAAGAGTCTGCACTTGGTATAATGTAGAGGGGACGGAGGAAGAGTCTGCACTTGGTATAATGTAGAGAGGACGGAGGAAGAGTCTGCATTTGGTATAATGTAGAGAGGATGGAGGAAGAGTCTGCACTTGGTATAATGTAGAGGGGACGGAGGAAGAGTCTGCACTTGGTATAATGTAGAGAGGATGGAGGAAGAGTCTGTACTTGGTATAATGTAGAGAGGACGGAGGAAGAGTCTGCACTTGGTATAATGTAGAGAGGATGGAGGAAGAGTCTGCACTTGGTATAATGTAGAGAGGATGGAGGAAGAGTCTGTACTTGGTATAATGTAGAGAGGACGGAGGAAGAGTCTGCACTTGGTATAATGTAGAGGGGACGGAGGAAGAGTCTGCACTTGGTATAATGTAGAGAGGATGGAGGAAGAGTCTGCACTTGGTATAATGTAGAGAGGATGGAGGAAGAGTCTGCATTTGGTATAATGTAGAGAGGACGGAGGAAGAGTCTGCACTTGGTATAATGTAGAGGGGACGGAGGAAGAGTCTGCACTTGGTATAATGTAGAGAGGACGGAGGAAGAGTCTGCATTTGGTATAATGTAGAGAGGATGGAGGAAGAGTCTGCATTTGGTATAATGTAGAGGGGACGGAGGAAGAGTCTGCACTTGGTATAATGTAGAGGGGACGGAGGAAGAGTCTGCACTTGGTATAATGTAGAGAGGACGGAGGAAGAGTCTGCATTTGGTATAATGTAGAGAGGATGGAGGAAGAGTCTGCACTTGGTATAATGTAGAGGGGACGGAGGAAGAGTCTGCACTTGGTATAATGTAGAGAGGATGGAGGAAGAGTCTGCACTTGGTATAATGTAGAGAGGATGGAGGAAGAGTCTGCATTTGGTATAATGTAGAGAGGACGGAGGAAGAGTCTGCACTTGGTATAATGTAGAGGGGACGGAGGAAGAGTCTGCACTTGGTATAATGTAGAGGGGACGGAGGAAGAGTCTGCATTTGGTATAATGTAGAGAGGATGGAGGAAGAGTCTGCATTTGGTATAATGTAGAGGGGACGGAGGAAGAGTCTGCACTTGGTATAATGTAGAGAGGATGGAGGAAGAGTCTGCACTTGGTATAATGTAGAGGGGACGGAGGAAGAGTCTGCACTTGGTATAATGTAGAGAGGACGGAGGAAGAGTCTGCATTTGGTATAATGTAGAGAGGATGGAGGAAGAGTCTGCACTTGGTATAATGTAGAGGGGACGGAGGAAGAGTCTGCACTTGGTATAATGTAGAGAGGATGGAGGAAGAGTCTGTACTTGGTATAATGTAGAGAGGACGGAGGAAGAGTCTGCACTTGGTATAATGTAGAGGGGACGGAGGAAGAGTCTGCACTTGGTATAATGTAGAGAGGATGGAGGAAGAGTCTGCACTTGGTATAATGTAGAGAGGATGGAGGAAGAGTCTGCATTTGGTATAATGTAGAGAGGACGGAGGAAGAGTCTGCACTTGGTATAATGTAGAGGGGACGGAGGAAGAGTCTGCACTTGGTATAATGTAGAGAGGAGGGAGGAAGAGTCTGCACTTGGTATAATGTAGAGAGGATGGAGGAAGAGTCTGCACTTGGTATAATGTAGAGAGGACGGAGGAAGAGTCTGCACTTGGTATAATGTAGAGGGGACGGAGGAAGAGTCTGCACTTGGTATAATGTAGAAAGGACGGAGGAAGAGTCTGCACTTGGTATAATGTAGAGGGGACGGAGGAAGAGTCTGCATTTGGTATAATGTAGAGAGGATGGAGGAAGAGTCTGCATTTGGTATAATGTAGAGAGGATGGAGGAAGAGTCTGCACTTGGTATAATGTAGAGGGGACGGAGGAAGAGTCTGCACTTGGTATAATGTAGAGAGGATGGAGGAAGAGTCTGTACTTGGTATAATGTAGAGAGGACGGAGGAAGAGTCTGCACTTGGTATAATGTAGAGAGGACGGAGGAAGAGTCTGCACTTGGTATAATGTAGAGAGGATGGAGGAAGAGTCTGCACTTGGTATAATGTAGAGAGGACGGAGGAAGAGTCTGCACTTGGTATAATGTAGAGGGGACGGAGGAAGAGTCTGCATTTGGTATAATGTAGAGAGGATGGAGGAAGAGTCTGCACTTGGTATAATGTAGAGGGGACGGAGGAAGAGTCTGCACTTGGTATAATGTAGAGAGGATGGAGGAAGAGTCTGCACTTGGTATAATGTAGAGAGGACGGAGGAAGAGTCTGCACTTGGTATAATGTAGAGGGGACGGAGGAAGAGTCTGCACTTGGTATAATGTAGAGAGGATGGAGGAAGAGTCTGCATTTGGTATAATGTAGAGGGGACGGAGGAAGAGTCTGCACTTGGTATAATGTAGAGAGGATGGAGGAAGAGTCTGCACTTGGTATAATGTAGAGGGGACGGAGGAAGAGTCTGCACTTGGTATAATGTAGAGAGGATGGAGGAAGAGTCTGTACTTGGTATAATGTAGAGAGGACGGAGGAAGAGTCTGCACTTGGTATAATGTAGAGAGGACGGAGGAAGAGTCTGCACTTGGTATAATGTAGAGAGGATGGAGGAAGAGTCTGCACTTGGTATAATGTAGAGAGGACGGAGGAAGAGTCTGCACTTGGTATAATGTAGAGAGGACGGAGGAAGAGTCTGCATTTGGTATAATGTAGAGAGGATGGAGGAAGAGTCTGCATTTGGTATAATGTAGAGAGGACGGAGGAAGAGTCTGCACTTGGTATAATGTAGAGGGGACGGAGGAAGAGTCTGCACTTGGTATAATGTAGAGAGGACGGAGGAAGAGTCTGCACTTGGTATAATGTAGAGGGGACGGAGGAAGAGTCTGCATTTGGTATAATGTAGAGAGGATGGAGGAAGAGTCTGCATTTGGTATAATGTAGAGGGGACGGAGGAAGAGTCTGCACTTGGTATAATGTAGAGAGGATGGAGGAAGAGTCTGCACTTGGTATAATGTAGAGGGGACGGAGGAAGAGTCTGCACTTGGTATAATGTAGAGAGGATGGAGGAAGAGTCTGTACTTGGTATAATGTAGAGAGGATGGAGGAAGAGTCTGCACTTGGTATAATGTAGAGAGGACGGAGGAAGAGTCTGCACTTGGTATAATGTAGAGAGGACGGAGGAAGAGTCTGCACTTGGTATAATGTAGAGAGGATGGAGGAAGAGTCTGCACTTGGTATAATGTAGAGAGGACGGAGGAAGAGTCTGCACTTGGTATAATGTAGAGGGGACGGAGGAAGAGTCTGCATTTGGTATAATGTAGAGAGGATGGAGGAAGAGTCTGCACTTGGTATAATGTAGAGAGGACGGAGGAAGAGTCTGCACTTGGTATAATGTAGAGGGGACGGAGGAAGAGTCTGCACTTGGTATAATGTAGAGAGGACGGAGGAAGAGTCTGCACTTGGTATAATGTAGAGGGGACGGAGGAAGAGTCTGCATTTGGTATAATGTAGAGAGGATGGAGGAAGAGTCTGCATTTGGTATAATGTAGAGAGGATGGAGGAAGAGTCTGCACTTGGTATAATGTAGAGAGGACGGAGGAAGAGTCTGCACTTGGTATAATGTAGAGAGGACGGAGGATGAGTCTGCACTTGGTATAATGTAGAGAGGACAGAGGACGAGTCTGCACTTGGTATAATGTAGAGGGGACGGAGGAAGAGTCTGCACTTGGTATAATGTAGAGAGGACAGAGGACGAGTCTGCACTTGGTATAATGTAGAGGGGACGGAGGAAGAGTCTGCACTTGGTATAATGTAGAGAGGACAGAGGATGAGTCTGCACTTGGTATAATGTAGAGAGGACGGAGGATGAGTCTGCACTTGGTATAATGTAGAGAGGATGGAGGAAGAGTCTGCACTTGGTATAATGTAGAGGGGACGGAGGAAGAGTCTGCACTTGGTATAATGTAGAGAGGACAGAGGATGAGTCTGCACTTGGTATAATGTAGAGGGGACGGAGGATGAGTCTGCACTTGGTATAATGTAGAGAGGACAGAGGATGAGTCTGCACTTGGTATAATGTAGAGAGGACGGAGGATGAGTCTGCACTTGGTATAATGTAGAGAGGACGGAGGATGAGTCTGCACTTGGTATAATGTAGAGAGGACGGAGGATGAGTCTGCACTTGGTATAATGTAGAGAGGACGGAGGATGAGTCTGCACTTGGTATAATGTAGAGAGGACGGAGGATGAGTCTGCACTTGGTATAATGTAGAGAGGACAGAGGACGAGTCTGCACTTGGTATAATGTAGAGGGGACGGAGGAAGAGTCTCCACTTGGTATAATGTAGAGGGGACGGAGGAAGAGTCTGCACTTGGTATAATGTAGAGGGGACGGAGGAAGAGTCTGCACTTGGTATAATGTAGAGAGGACAGAGGACGAGTCTGCACTTGGTATAATGTAGAGAGGACAGAGGACGAGTCTGCACTTGGTATAATGTAGAGATGACGGAGGAAGAGTCTGCACTTGGTATAATGTAGAGAGGAGGGAGGAAGAGTCTGTACTTGGTATAATGTAGAGAGGACGGAGGAAGAGTCTGCACTTGGTATAATGTAGAGAGGAGGGAGGAAGAGTCTGCACTTGGTATAATGTAGAGAGGACGGAGGAAGAGTCTGCACTTGGTATAATGTAGAGAGGACGGAGGAAGAGTCTGCACTTGGTATAATGTAGAGGGGACGGAGGAAGAGTCTGCACTTGGTATAATGTAGAGAGGACGGAGGAAGAGTCTGCACTTGGTATAATGTAGAGAGGATGGAGGAAGAGTCTGCACTTGGTATAATGTAGAGAGGATGGAGGAAGAGTCTGCACTTGGTATAATGTAGAGAGGATGGAGGAAGAGTCTGCACTTGGTATAATGTAGAGAGGATGGAGGAAGAGTCTGCACTTGGTATAATGTAGAGAGGATGGAGGAAGAGTCTGCACTTGGTATAATGTAGAGAGGATGGAGGAAGAGTCTGCACTTGGTATAATGTAGAGAGGAGGGAGGAAGAGTCTGCACACAGTATAATGAGGAGGGGACGGAGGAAGAGTCTGCACTTGGTATAATGTAGAGAGGACGGAGGAAGAGTCTGCACTTGGTATAATGTAGAGAGGATGGAGGAAGAGTCTGCACTTGGTATAATGTAGAGAGGATGGAGGAAGAGTCTGCACTTGGTATAATGTAGAGAGGACGGAGGAAGAGTCTGCACTTGGTATAATGTAGAGAGGATGGAGGAAGAGTCTGCACACAGTATAATGAGGAGGGGACGGAGGAAGAGTCTGCACTTGGTATAATGTAGAGAGGACGGAGGAAGAGTCTGCACTTGGTATAATGTAGAGAGGATGGAGGAAGAGTCTGCACTTGGTATAATGTAGAGAGGATGGAGGAAGAGTCTGCACTTGGTATAATGTAGAGAGGATGGAGGAAGAGTCTGCACTTGGTATAATGTAGAGAGGATGGAGGAAGAGTCTGCACTTGGTATAATGTAGAGATGACGGAGGAAGAGTCTGCACTTGGTATAATGTAGAGAGGAGGGAGGAAGAGTCTGCACTTGGTATAATGTAGAGAGGATGGAGGAAGAGTCTGCACTTGGTATAATGTAGAGAGGATGGAGGAAGAGTCTGCACTTGGTATAATGTAGAGAGGAGGGAGGAAGAGTCTGCACACAGTATAATGAGGAGGGGACGGAGGAAGAGTCTGCACTTGGTATAATGTAGAGAGGACGGAGGAAGAGTCTGCACTTGGTATAATGTAGAGAGGATGGAGGAAGAGTCTGCACTTGGTATAATGTAGAGAGGATGGAGGAAGAGTCTGCACTTGGTATAATGTAGAGAGGAAGGAGGAAGAGTCTGTACTTGATATAATGTAGAGAGGACGGAGGAAGAGTCTGCACTTGGTATAATGTAGAGAGGATGGAGGAAGAGTCTGCACTTGGTATAATGTAGAGAGGATGGAGGAAGAGTCTGCACTTGGTATAATGTAGAGAGGAGGGAGGAAGAGTCTGCACACAGTATAATGAGGAGGGGACGGAGGAAGAGTCTGCACTTGGTATAATGTAGAGAGGACGGAGGAAGAGTCTGCACTTGGTATAATGTAGAGAGGATGGAGGAAGAGTCTGCACTTGGTATAATGTAGAGAGGAGGGAGGAAGAGTCTGCACACAGTATAATGAGGAGGGGACGGAGGAAGAGTCTGCACTTGGTATAATGTAGAGAGGACGGAGGAAGAGTCTGCATTTGGTATAATGTAGAGAGGATGGAGGAAGAGTCTGCACTTGGTATAATGTAGAGAGGACGGAGGAAGAGTCTGCACTTGGTATAATGTAGAGAGGACGGAGGAAGAGTCTGCACTTGGTATAATGTAGAGGGGACGGAGGAAGAGTCTGCATTTGGTATAATGTAGAGAGGATGGAGGAAGAGTCTGCATTTGGTATAATGTAGAGAGGATGGAGGAAGAGTCTGCACTTGGTATAATGTAGAGAGGACGGAGGAAGAGTCTGCACTTGGTATAATGTAGAGAGGACGGAGGATGAGTCTGCACTTGGTATAATGTAGAGAGGACAGAGGACGAGTTTGCACTTGGTATAATGTAGAGAGGACGGAGGAAGAGTCTGCACTTGGTATAATGTAGAGAGGATGGAGGAAGAGTCTGCACTTGGTATAATGTAGAGAGGACGGAGGAAGAGTCTGCACTTGGTATAATGTAGAGAGGACGGAGGAAGAGTCTGCACACAGTATAATGAGGAGGGGACGGAGGAAGAGTCTGCACTTGGTATAATGTAGAGAGGACGGAGGAAGAGTCTGCATTTGGTATAATGTAGAGAGGATGGAGGAAGAGTCTGTACTTGGTATAATGTAGAGAGGATGGAGGAAGAGTCTGCACTTGGTATAATGTAGAGTGGACGGAGGAAGAGTCTGTACTTGGTATAATGTAGAGAGGATGGAGGAAGAGTCTGCACTTGGTATAATGTAGAGAGGATGGAGGAAGAGTCTGCACTTGGTATAATGTAGAGAGGACGGAGGAAGAGTCTGCACTTGGTATAATGTAGAGAGGACGGAGGAAGAGTCTGCACTTGGTATAATGTAGAGAGGTCGGAGGAAGAGTCTGCACACAGTATAATGAGGAGGGGACGGAGGAAGAGTCTGCACTTGGTATAATGTAGAGAGGTCGGAGGAAGAGTCTGCACACAGTATAATGAGGAGGGGACGGAGGAAGAGTCTGCACTTGGTATAATGTAGAGAGGACGGAGGAAGAGTCTGCATTTGGTATAATGTAGAGAGGATGGAGGAAGAGTCTGTACTTGGTATAATGTAGAGAGGATGGAGGAAGAGTCTGCACTTGGTATAATGTAGAGTGGACGGAGGAAGAGTCTGTACTTGGTATAATGTAGAGAGGACGGAGGAAGAGTCTGTACTTGGTATAATGTAGAGAGGACGGAGGAAGAGTCTGCACTTGGTATAATGTAGAGAGGATGGAGGAAGAGTCTGTACTTGGTATAATGTAGAGAGGATGGAGGAAGAGTCTGCACTTGGTATAATGTAGAGTGGACGGAGGAAGAGTCTGTACTTGGTATAATGTAGAGAGGACGGAGGATGAGTCTGCACTTGGTATAATGTAAAGAGGACGGAGGAAGAGTCTGCACTTGGTATAATGTAGAGAGGACGGAGGAAGAGTCTGCACTTGGTATAATGTAGAGAGGACGGAGGAAGAGTCTGCACTTGGTATAATGTAGAGGGGACGGAGGAAGAGTCTGCACTTGGTATAATGTAGAGAGGACGGAGGAAGAGTCTGCACTTGGTATAATGTAGAGAGGATGGAGGAAGAGTCTGCACTTGGTATAATGTAGAGAGGACGGAGGAAGAGTCTGCACTTGGTATAATGTAGAGAGGATGGAGGAAGAGTCTGCACTTGGTATAATGTAGAGAGGACGGAGGAAGAGTCTGCACACAGTATAATGAGGAGGGGACGGAGGAAGAGTCTGCACTTGGTATAATGTAGAGAGGTCGGAGGAAGAGTCTGCACACAGTATAATGAGGAGGGGACGGAGGAAGAGTCTGCACTTGGTATAATGTAGAGAGGTCGGAGGAAGAGTCTGCACACAGTATAATGAGGAGGGGACGGAGGAAGAGTCTGCACTTCGTATAATGTAGAGAGGACGGAGGAAGAGTCTGCACTTGGTATAATGTAGAGAGGACGGAGGAAGAGTCTGCATTTGGTATAATGTAGAGAGGATGGAGGAAGAGTCTGCACTTGGTATAATGTAGAGAGGACGGAGGAAGAGTCTGCATTTGGTATAATGTAGAGAGGATGGAGGAAGAGTCTGTACTTGGTATAATGTAGAGAGGATGGAGGAAGAGTCTGCACTTGGTATAATGTAGAGTGGACGGAGGAAGAGTCTGTACTTGGTATAATGTAGAGAGGACGGAGGAAGAGTCTGTACTTGGTATAATGTAGAGAGGACGGAGGAAGAGTCTGCACTTGGTATAATGTAGAGAGGATGGAGGAAGAGTCTGTACTTGGTATAATGTAGAGAGGATGGAGGAAGAGTCTGCACTTGGTATAATGTAGAGTGGACGGAGGAAGAGTCTGTACTTGGTATAATGTAGAGAGGACGGAGGATGAGTCTGCACTTGGTATAATGTAAAGAGGACGGAGGAAGAGTCTGCACTTGGTATAATGTAGAGAGGACGGAGGAAGAGTCTGCACTTGGTATAATGTAGAGAGGACGGAGGAAGAGTCTGCACTTGGTATAATGTAGAGGGGACGGAGGAAGAGTCTGTACTTGGTATAATGTAGAGAGGATGGAGGAAGAGTCTGTACTTGGTATAATGTAGAGAGGATGGAGGAAGAGTCTGTACTTGGTATAATGTAGAGAGGATGGAGGAAGAGTCTGCACTTGGTATAATGTAGAGTGGACGGAGGAAGAGTCTGTACTTGGTATAATGTAGAGAGGATGGAGGAAGAGTCTGCACTTGGTATAATGTAGAGAGGACGGAGGAAGAGTCTGCACTTGGTATAATGTAGAGAGGACGGAGGAAGAGTCTGCACTTGGTATAATGTAGAGAGGACGGAGGAAGAGTCTGCACTTGGTATAATGTAGAGAGGACGGAGGAAGAGTCTGCACTTGGTATAATGTAGAGGGGACGGAGGAAGAGTCTGCATTTGGTATAATGTAGAGAGGATGGAGGAAGAGTCTGTACTTGGTATAATGTAGAGAGGACGGAGGAAGAGTCTGCACTTGGTATAATGTAGAGAGGATGGAGGAAGAGTCTGTACTTGGTATAATGTAGAGAGGATGGAGGAAGAGTCTGCACTTGGTATAATGTAGAGTGGACGGAGGAAGAGTCTGTACTTGGTATAATGTAGAGAGGATGGAGGAAGAGTCTGCACTTGGTATAATGTAGAGAGGACGGAGGAAGAGTCTGCACTTGGTATAATGTAGAGGGGACGGAGGAAGAGTCTGCACTTGGTATAATGTAGAGAGGACGGAGGAAGAGTCTGTACTTGGTATAATGTAGAGAGGACGGAGGAAGAGTCTGCACTTGGTATAATGTAGAGGGGACGGAGGAAGAGTCTGCATTTGGTATAATGTAGAGAGGATGGAGGAAGAGTCTGTACTTGGTATAATGTAGAGAGGATGGAGGAAGAGTCTGTACTTGGTATAATGTAGAGAGGATGGAGGAAGAGTCTGCACTTGGTATAATGTAGAGAGGACGGAGGAAGAGTCTGTACTTGGTATAATGTAGAGAGGATGGAGGAAGAGTCTGCACTTGGTATAATGTAGAGAGGACGGAGGAAGAGTCTGCACTTGGTATAATGTAGAGGGGACGGAGGAAGAGTCTGTACTTGGTATAATGTAGAGAGGACGGAGGAAGAGTCTGCACTTGGTATAATGTAGAGAGGACGGAGGAAGAGTCTGCACTTGGTATAATGTAGAGGGGACGGAGGAAGAGTCTGCACTTGGTATAATGTAGAGAGGATGGAGGAAGAGTCTGCACTTGGTATAATGTAGAGAGGATGGAGGAAGAGTCTGCACTTGGTATAATGTAGAGAGGACGGAGGAAGAGTCTGCACTTGGTATAATGTAGAGAGGACAGAGGAAGAGTCTGCACTTGGTATAATGTAGAGAGGATGGAGGAAGAGTCTGTACTTGGTATAATGTAGAGAGGATGGAGGAAGAGTCTGTACTTGGTATAATGTAGAGAGGATGGAGGAAGAGTCTGTACTTGGTATAATGTAGAGAGGATGGAGGAAGAGTCTGCACTTGGTATAATGTAGAGTGGACGGAGGAAGAGTCTGTACTTGGTATAATGTAGAGAGGATGGAGGAAGAGTCTGCACTTGGTATAATGTAGAGAGGACGGAGGAAGAGTCTGCACTTGGTATAATGTAGAGGGGACGGAGGAAGAGTCTGTACTTGGTATAATGTAGAGAGGACGGAGGAAGAGTCTGCACTTGGTATAATGTAGAGAGGACGGAGGAAGAGTCTGCACTTGGTATAATGTAGAGGGGACGGAGGAAGAGTCTGTACTTGGTATAATGTAGAGAGGACGGAGGAAGAGTCTGCACTTGGTATAATGTAGAGAGGATGGAGGAAGAGTCTGCACTTGGTATAATGTAGAGAGGACGGAGGAAGAGTCTGCACTTGGTATAATGTAGAGAGGACGGAGGATGAGTCTGCACTTGGTATAATGTAGAGAGGACAGAGGACGAGTCTGCACTTGGTATAATGTAGAGGGGACGGAGGAAGAGTCTGCACTTGGTATAATGTAGAGAGGACAGAGGACGAGTCTGCACTTGGTATAATGTAGAGGGGACGGAGGAAGAGTCTGCACTTGGTATAATGTAGAGGGGACGGAGGAAGAGTCTGCACTTGGTATAATGTAGAGAGGACAGAGGACGAGTCTGCACTTGGTATAATGTAGAGGGGACGGAGGAAGAGTCTGCACTTGGTATAATGTAGAGAGGACAGAGGATGAGTCTGCACTTGGTATAATGCAGAGAGGACGGAGGAAGAGTCTGCACTTGGTATAATGTAGAGAGGACGGAGGATGAGTCTGCACTTGGTATAATGTAGAGAGGACGGAGGATGAGTCTGCACTTGGTATAATGTAGAGAGGACAGAGGACGAGTCTGCACTTGGTATAATGTAGAGGGGACGGAGGAAGAGTCTGCACTTGGTATAATGTAGAGAGGACAGAGGACGAGTCTGCACTTGGTATAATGTAGAGAGGACAGAGGACGAGTCTGCACTTGGTATAATGTAGAGGGGACGGAGGAAGAGTCTGCACTTGGTATAATGTAGAGAGGATGGAGGAAGAGTCTGCACTTGGTATAATGTAGAGAGGACGGAGGAAGAGTCTGCACTTGGTATAATGTAGAGAGGACGGAGGAAGAGTCTGCACTTGGTATAATGTAGAGGGGACGGAGGAAGAGTCTGTACTTGGTATAATGTAGAGAGGACGGAGGAAGAGTCTGCACTTGGTATAATGTAGAGAGGACGGAGGAAGAGTCTGCACTTGGTATAATGTAGAGGGGACGGAGGAAGAGTCTGCATTTGGTATAATGTAGAGAGGACGGAGGAAGAGTCTGCACTTGGTATAATGTAGAGAGGACGGAGGATGAGTCTGCACTTGGTATAATGTAGAGAGGACAGAGGACGAGTCTGCACTTGGTATAATGTAGAGGGGACGGAGGAAGAGTCTGCACTTGGTATAATGTAGAGAGGACAGAGGACGAGTCTGCACTTGGTATAATGTAGAGGGGACGGAGGAAGAGTCTGCACTTGGTATAATGTAGAGGGGACGGAGGAAGAGTCTGCACTTGGTATAATGTAGAGAGGACAGAGGACGAGTCTGCACTTGGTATAATGTAGAGGGGACGGAGGAAGAGTCTGCACTTGGTATAATGTAGAGAGGACAGAGGATGAGTCTGCACTTGGTATAATGCAGAGAGGACGGAGGAAGAGTCTGCACTTGGTATAATGTAGAGAGGACGGAGGATGAGTCTGCACTTGGTATAATGTAGAGAGGACGGAGGATGAGTCTGCACTTGGTATAATGTAGAGAGGACAGAGGACGAGTCTGCACTTGGTATAATGTAGAGGGGACGGAGGAAGAGTCTGCACTTGGTATAATGTAGAGAGGACAGAGGACGAGTCTGCACTTGGTATAATGTAGAGAGGACAGAGGACGAGTCTGCACTTGGTATAATGTAGAGGGGACGGAGGAAGAGTCTGCACTTGGTATAATGTAGAGAGGATGGAGGAAGAGTCTGCACTTGGTATAATGTAGAGATGACGGAGGAAGAGTCTGCACTTGGTATAATGTAGAGAGGATGGAGGAAGAGTCTGCACTTGGTATAATGTAGAGAGGACGGAGGAAGAGTCTGCACTTGGTATAATGTAGAGGGGACGGAGGAAGAGTCTGCACTTGGTATAATGTAGAGAGGACAGAGGACGAGTCTGCACTTGGTATAATGTAGAGAGGACAGAGGACGAGTCTGCACTTGGTATAATGTAGAGGGGACGGAGGAAGAGTCTGCACTTGGTATAATGTAGAGAGGATGGAGGAAGAGTCTGCACTTGGTATAATGTAGAGATGACGGAGGAAGAGTCTGCACTTGGTATAATGTAGAGAGGATGGAGGAAGAGTCTGCACTTGGTATAATGTAGAGAGGATGGAGGAAGAGTCTGCACTTGGTATAATGTAGAGATGACGGAGGAAGAGTCTGCACTTGGTATAATGTAGAGAGGATGGAGGAAGAGTCTGCACTTGGTATAATGTAGAGGGGACGGAGGAAGAGTCTGCACTTGGTATAATGTAGAGAGGATGGAGGAAGAGTCTGCACTTGGTATAATGTAGAGAGGACGGAGGAAGAGTCTGCACTTGGTATAATGTAGAGGGGACGGAGGAAGAGTCTGCACTTGGTATAATGTAGAGAGGACGGAGGAAGAGTCTGCACTTGGTATAATGTAGAGAGGATGGAGGAAGAGTCTGCACTTGGTATAATGTAGAGAGGACGGAGGAAGAGTCTGCACTTGGTATAATGTAGAGAGGACAGAGGACGAGTCTGCACTTGGTATAATGTAGAGGGGACGGAGGATGAGTCTGCACTTGGTATAATGTAGAGAGGATGGAGGAAGAGTCTGCACTTGGTATAATGTAGAGGGGACGGAGGAAGAGTCTGCACTTGGTATAATGTAGAGATGACGGAGGAAGAGTCTGCACTTGGTGTAATGTAGAGAGGATGGAGGAAGAGTCTGCACTTGGTATAATGTAGAGAGGACAGAGGACGAGTCTGCACTTGGTATAATGTAGAGAGGACAGAGGATGAGTGTACTTGGTATAATGTAGAGATGACGGAGGATGAGTCTGCACTTGGTATAATGTAGAGAGGAAGGAGGAAGAGTCTGCACTTGGTATAATGTAGAGAGGAAGGAGGAAGAGTCTGCACTTGGTATAATGTAGAGGGGACGGAGGACGAGTCTGCACTTGGTATAATGTAGAGAGGACGGAGGAAGAGTCTGCACTTGGTATAATGTAGAGATGACGGAGGAAGAGTCTGCACTTGGTATAATGTAGAGAGGACAGAGGACGAGTCTGCACTTGGTATAATGTAGAGAGGACAGAGGATGAGTGTACTTGGTATAATGTAGAGATGACGGAGGATGAGTCTGCACTTGGTATAATGTAGAGAGGAAGGAGGAAGAGTCTGCACTTGGTATAATGTAGAGAGGAAGGAGGAAGAGTCTGCACTTGGTATAATGTAGAGGGGACGGAGGAAGAGTCTGCACTTGGTATAATGTAGAGATGACGGAGGAAGAGTCTGCACTTGGTATAATGTAGAGAGGAAGGAGGAAGAGTCTGAACTTGGTATAATGTAGAGAGGACGGAGGAAGAGTCTGCACTTGGTATAATGTAGAGATGACGGAGGAAGAGTCTGCACTTGGTATAATGTAGAGAGGAAGGAGGAAGAGTCTGCACTTGGTATAATGTAGAGAGGACGGAGGAAGAGTCTGCACTTGGTATAATGTAGAGATGACGGAGGAAGAGTCTGCACTTGGTATAATGTAGAGAGGATGGAGGAAGAGTCTGCACTTGGTATAATGTAGAGGGGACGGAGGACGAGTCTGCACTTGGTATAATGTAGAGAGGACGGAGGAAGAGTCTGCACTTGGTATAATGTAGAGAGGACAGAGGACGAGTGTACTTGGTATAATGTAGAGATGACGGAGGATGAGTCTGCACTTGGTATAATGTAGAGAGGAAGGAGGAAGAGTCTGCACTTGGTATAATGTAGAGGGGACGGAGGACGAGTCTGCACTTGGTATAATGTAGAGAGGACGGAGGAAGAGTCTGCACTTGGTATAATGTAGAGATGACGGAGGAAGAGTCTGCACTTGGTATAATGTAGAGAGGACGGAGGAAGAGTCTGCACTTGGTATAATGTAGAGATGACAGAGGACGAGTCTGCATTTGGTATAATGTAGAGAGGACAGAGGAAGAGTCTGCATTTGGTATAATGTAGAGATGACGGAGGAAGAGTCTGCTCTTGGTATAATGTAGAGATGACGGAGGAAGAGTCTGCATTTGGTATAATGTAGAGGGGACGGAGGAAGAGTCTGCACTTGGTATAATGTAGAGAGGACGGAGGAAGAGTCTGCACTTGGTATAATGTAGAGAGGATGGAGGAAGAGTCTGCACTTGGTATAATGTAGAGAGGACAGAGGAAGAGTCTGCACTTGGTATAATGTAGAGAGGATGGAGGAAGAGTCTACACTTGGTATAATGTAGAGATGACGGAGGAAGAGTCTGCACTTGGTATAATGTAGAGAGGACGGAGGAAGAGTCTGCACTTGGTATAATGTAGAGAGGATGGAGGAAGAGTCTGCACTTGGTATAATGTAGAGAGGATGGAGGAAGAGTCTGCACTTGGTATAATGTAGAGAGGACAGAGGAAGAGTCTGCACTTGGTATAATGTAGAGAGGATGGAGGAAGAGTCTGCACTTGGTATAATGTAGAGAGGACAGAGGAAGAGTCTGCACTTGGTATAATGTAGAGAGGACGGAGGAAGAGTCTACACTTGGTATAATGTAGAGAGGACGGAGGAAGAGTCTGCACTTGGTATAATGTAGAGATGACGGAGGAAGAGTCTGCACTTGGTATAATATAGAGATGACGGAGGAAGAGTCTGCACTTGGTATAATGTAGAGAGGACGGAGGAAGAGTCTACACTTGGTATAATGTAGAGGGGACGGAGGAAGAGTCTGCATTTGGTATAATGTAGAGATGACGGAGGAAGAGTCTGCACTTGGTATAATGTAGAGAGGACGGAGGAAGAGTCTGCACTTGGTATAATGTAGACAGGATGGAGGAAGAGTCTGCACTTGGTATAATGTAGAGAGGACGGAGGAAGAGTCTGCACTTGGTATAATGTAGAGAGGACGGAGGATGAGTCTGCACTTGGTATAATGTAGAGAGGACGGAGGAAGAGTCTACACTTGGTATAATGTAGAGGGGACGGAGGAAGAGTCTGCATTTGGTATAATGTAGAGAGGACGGAGGAAGAGTCTGTACTTGGTATAATGTAGAGAGGAAGGAGGAAGAGTCTGTACTTGGTATAATGTAGACAGGATGGAGGAAGAGTCTACACTTGGTATAATGTAGAGGGGACGGAGGAAGAGTCTGCATTTGGTATAATGTAGAGATGACGGAGGAAGAGTCTGCACTTGGTATAATGTAGAGAGGACGGAGGAAGAGTCTACACTTGGTATAATGTAGAGGGGACGGAGGAAGAGTCTGCATTTGGTATAATGTAGAGATGACGGAGGAAGAGTCTGCACTTGGTATAATGTAGAGAGGACGGAGGAAGAGTCTGTACTTGGTATAATGTAGAGAGGAAGGAGGAAGAGTCTGTACTTGGTATAATGTAGACAGGATGGAGGAAGAGTCTGCACTTGGTATAATGTAGAGAGGACGGAGGAAGAGTCTGCACTTGGTATAATGTAGAGAGGACGGAGGAAGAGTCTGCACTTGGTATAATGTAGAGGGGACGGAGGAAGAGTCTGCACTTGGTATAATGTAGAGAGGAAGGAGGAAGAGTCTGCACTTGGTATAATGTAGAGAGGACGGAGGAAGAGTCTGCACTTGGTATAATGTAGAGATGACGGAGGAAGAGTCTGCACTTGGTATAATGTAGAGAGGACGGAGGAAGAGTCTGCACTTGGTATAATGTAGAGATGACAGAGGACGAGTCTGCACTTGGTATAATGTAGAGAGGACGGAGGAAGAGTCTGCACTTGGTATAATGTAGAGAGGACGGAGGAAGAGTCTGCACTTGGTATAATGTAGAGAGGACAGAGGAAGAGTCTGCATTTGGTATAATGTAGAGATGACGGAGGAAGAGTCTGTACTTGGTATAATGTAGAGAGGACGGAGGAAGAGTCTGCACTTGGTATAATGTAGAGAGGACAGAGGAAGAGTCTGCATTTGGTATAATGTAGAGATGACAGAGGAAGAGTCTGCATTTGGTATAATGTAGAGAGGACGGAGGAAGAGTCTGCACTTGGTATAATGTAGAGAGGACAGAGGAAGAGTCTGCATTTGGTATAATGTAGAGATGACGGAGGAAGAGTCTGTACTTGGTATAATGTAGAGAGGACGGAGGAAGAGTCTGCACTTGGTATAATGTAGAGAGGACAGAGGAAGAGTCTGCATTTGGTATAATGTAGAGATGACGGAGGAAGAGTCTGCACTTGGTATAATGTAGAGAGGACGGAGGAAGAGTCTGCACTTGGTATAATGTAGAGAGGACGGAGGAAGAGTCTGCACCTGGTATAATGTAGAGAGGACAGAGGAAGAGTCTGCATTTGGTATAATGTAGAGATGACGGAGGAAGAGTCTGCATTTGGTATAATGTAGAGAGGACGGAGGAAGAGTCTGCATTTGGTATAATGTAGAGAGGACGGAGGAAGAGTCTGCACTTGGTATAATGTAGAGAGGACGGAGGAAGAGTCTGCATTTGGTATAATGTAGAGAGGACGGAGGAAGAGTCTGCATTTGGTATAATGTAGAGAGGACAGAGGAAGAGTCTGCATTTGGTATAATGTAGAGATGACGGAGGAAGAGTCTGCATTTGGTATAATGTAGAGAGGACGGAGGAAGAGTCTGCATTTGGTATAATGTAGAGAGGACGGAGGAAGAGTCTGCATTTGGTATAATGTAGAGATGACGGAGGAAGAGTCTGCATTTGGTATAATGTAGAGAGGACAGAGGAAGAGTCTGCATTTGGTATAATGTAGAGAGGACGGAGGAAGAGTCTGCACTTGGTATAATGTAGAGAGGACGGAGGAAGAGTCTGCATTTGGTATAATGTAGAGGGGACGGAGGAAGAGTCTGCATTTGGTATAATGTAGAGAGGACGGAGGAAGAGTCTGCATTTGGTATAATGTAGAGATGACGGAGGAAGAGTCTGCATTTGGTATAATGTAGAGAGGACAGAGGAAGAGTCTGCATTTGGTATAATGTAGAGAGGACGGAGGAAGAGTCTGCACTTGGTATAATGTAGAGAGGACGGAGGAAGAGTCTGCACTTGGTATAATGTAGAGAGGACAGAGGAAGAGTCTGCATTTGGTATAATGTAGAGATGACGGAGGAAGAGTCTGCACTTGGTATAATGTAGAGAGGACAGAGGACGAGTCTGCACTTGGTATAATGTAGAGAGGATGGAGGAAGAGTCTGCAATTGGTATAATGTAGAGAGGACAGAGGAAGAGTCTGCATTTGGTATAATGTAGAGATGACGGAGGAAGAGTCTGCTCTTGGTATAATGTAGAGAGGACGGAGGAAGAGTCTGCACTTGGTATAATGTAGAGATGACGGAGGAAGAGTCTGCACTTGGTATAATGTAGAGAGGACGGAGGAAGAGTCTGCACTTGGTATAATGTAGAGAGGACAGAGGAAGAGTCTGCACTTGGTATAATGTAGAGATGACAGAGGACGAGTCTGCATTTGGTATAATGTAGAGATGACGGAGGAAGAGTCTGCTCTTGGTATAATGTAGAGATGACGGAGGAAGAGTCTGCATTTGGTATAATGTAGAGGGGACGGAGGAAGAGTCTGCACTTGGTATAATGTAGAGAGGACGGAGGAAGAGTCTGCACTTGGTATAATGTAGAGAGGACAGAGGAAGAGTCTGCACTTGGTATAATGTAGAGATGACGGAGGAAGAGTCTGCACTTGGTATAATGTAGAGAGGACGGAGGAAGAGTCTGCACTTGGTATAATGTAGAGAGGACGGAGGAAGATTCTACACTTGGTATAATGTAGAGAGGACAGAGGAAGAGTCTGCACTTGGTATAATGTAGAGAGGACGGAGGAAGAGTCTACACTTGGTATAATGTAGGGGGGACGGAGGAAGAGTCTGCATTTGGTATAATGTAGAGATGACGGAGGAAGAGTCTGCACTTGGTATAATGTAGAGAGGAAGGAGGAAGAGTCTGCACTTGGTATAATGTAGAGATGACGGAGGAAGAGTCTGCACTTGGTATAATATAGAGATGACGGAGGAAGAGTCTGCACTTGGTATAATGTAGAGAGGACGGAGGAAGAGTCTGCATTTGTTATAATGTAGAGAGGATGGAGGAAGAGTCTGCACTTGGTATAATGTAGAGAGGACGGAGGAAGAGTCTGCACTTGGTATAATGTAGAGAGGACGGAGGAAGAGTCTGCACTTGGTATAATGTAGAGATGACGGAGGAAGAGTCTGCACTTGGTATAATGTAGAGATGACGGAGGAAGAGTCTGCACTTGGTATAATGTAGAGAGGACGGAGGAAGAGTCTGTACTTGGTATAATGTAGAGAGGACGGAGGAAGAGTCTGCACTTGGTATAATGTAGACAGGATGGAGGAAGAGTCTGCACTTGGTATAATGTAGAGAGGACGGAGGAAGAGTCTGCACTTGGTATAATGTAGAGAGGACGGAGGAAGAGTCTGCACTTGGTATAATGTAGAGGGGACGGAGGAAGAGTCTGCACTTGGTATAATGTAGAGAGGAAGGAGGAAGAGTCTGCACTTGGTATAATGTAGAGAGGACGGAGGAAGAGTCTGCACTTGGTATAATGTAGAGATGACGGAGGAAGAGTCTGCACTTGGTATAATGTAGAGAGGACGGAGGAAGAGTCTGCACTTGGTATAATGTAGAGATGACAGAGGACGAGTCTGCATTTGGTATAATGTAGAGAGGATGGAGGAAGAGTCTGCTCTTGGTATAATGTAGACATGACGGAGGAAGAGTCTGCATTTGGTATAATGTAGAGATGACGGAGGAAGAGTCTGCTCTTGGTATAATGTAGACATGACGGAGGAAGAGTCTGCATTTGGTATAATGTAGAGGGGACGGAGGAAGAGTCTGCACTTGGTATAATGTAGAGAGGACGGAGGAAGAGTCTGCACTTGGTATAATGTAGAGAGGATGGAGGAAGAGTCTGCACTTGGTAGAATGTAGAGATGACGGAGGAAGAGTCTGCACTTGGTATAATGTAGAGAGGACAGAGGAAGAGTCTACACTTGGTATAATGTAGAGGGGACGGAGGAAGAGTCTGCATTTGGTATAATGTAGAGATGACGGAGGAAGAGTCTGCACTTGGTATAATGTAGAGAGGACGGAGGAAGAGTCTGTACTTGGTATAATGTAGAGAGGACGGAGGAAGAGTCTGCACTTGGTATAATGTAGACAGGATGGAGGAAGAGTCTGCACTTGGTATAATGTAGAGAGGACGGAGGAAGAGTCTGCACTTGGTATAATGTAGAGAGGACGGAGGAAGAGTCTGCACTTGGTATAATGTAGAGGGGACGGAGGAAGAGTCTGCATTTGGTATAATGTAGAGAGGATGGAGGAAGAGTCTGCACTTGGTATAATGTAGAGAGGATGGAGGAAGAGTCTGCACTTGGTATAATGTAGAGAGGACAGAGGAAGAGTCTGCACTTGGTATAATGTAGAGAGGACGGAGGAAGAGTCTGCATTTGGTATAATGTAGAGAGGATGGAGGAAGAGTCTGCACTTGGTATAATGTAGAGAGGACGGAGGAAGAGTCTGCACTTGGTATAATGTAGAGAGGACAGAGGATGAGTCTGCACTTGGTATAATGTAGAGAGGATGGAGGAAGAGTCTGCACTTGGTATAATGTAGAGAGGACAGAGGAAGAGTCTGCACTTGGTATAATGTAGAGAGGACGGAGGAAGAGTCTGCATTTGGTATAATGTAGAGAGGATGGAGGAAGAGTCTGCACTTGGTATAATGTAGAGAGGACGGAGGAAGAGTCTGCACTTGGTATAATGTAGAGGGGACGGAGGAAGAGTCTGCATTTGGTATAATGTAGAGAGGATGGAGGAAGAGTCTGCACTTGGTATAATGTAGAGAGGATGGAGGAAGAGTCTGCACTTGGTATAATGTAGAGAGGATGGAGGAAGAGTCTGCACTTGGTATAATGTAGAGAGGACGGAGGAAGAGTCTGCACTTGGTATAATGTAGAGGGGACGGAGGAAGAGTCTGCATTTGGTATAATGTAGAGAGGATGGAGGAAGAGTCTGCATTTGGTATAATGTAGAGAGGACGGAGGAAGAGTCTGCACTTGGTATAATGTAGAGAGGATGGAGGAAGAGTCTGCACTTGGTATAATGTAGAGAGGACAGAGGACGAGTCTGCACTTGGTATAATGTAGAGAGGATGGAGGAAGAGTCTGCACTTGGTATAATGTAGAGATGATGGAGGAAGAGTCTGCACTTGGTATAATGTAGAGGGGACGGAGGAAGAGTCTGCACTTGGTATAATGTAGAGATGACGGAGGAAGAGTCTGCACTTGGTATAATGTAGAGAGGACGGAGGAAGAGTCTGCACTTGGTATAATGTAGAGGGGACGGAGGAAGAGTCTGCACTTGGTATAATGTAGAGAGGACAGAGGACGAGTCTGCACTTGGTATAATGTAGAGATGACGGAGGAAGAGTCTGCACTTGGTATAATGTAGAGAGGACGGAGGACGAGTCTGCACTTGGTATAATGTAGAGAGGACGGAGGAAGAGTCTGCACTTGGTATAATGTAGAGAGGACAGAGGACGAGTCTGCACTTGGTATAATGTAGAGAGGACGGAGGAAGAGTCTGCACTTGGTATAATGTAGAGAGGACAGAGGACGAGTCTGCACTTGGTATAATGTAGAGAGGACAGAGGATGAGTCTGCACTTGGTGTAATGTAGAGAGGACGGAGGAAGAGTCTGCACTTGGTATAATGTAGAGGGGACGGAGGAAGAGTCTGCACTTGGTATAATGTAGAGAGGATGGAGGAAGAGTCTGCACTTGGTATAATGTAGAGGGGAAGGAGGAAGAGTCTGCACTTGGTATAATGTAGAGAGGACGGAGGAAGAGTCTGTACTTGGTATAATGTAGAGAGGACAGAGGACGAGTCTGCACTTGGTATAATGTAGAGATGACGGAGGAAGAGTCTGCACTTGGTATAATGTAGAGATGACGGAGGAAGAGTCTGCACTTGGTATAATGTAGAGAGGATGGAGGAAGAGTCTGCACTTGGTATAATGTAGAGGGGAAGGAGGAAGAGTCTGCACTTGGTATAATGTAGAGAGGACGGAGGAAGAGTCTGCACTTGGTATAATGTAGAGAGGACGGAGGAAGAGTCTGCACTTGGTATAATGTAGAGGGGACGGAGGAAGAGTCTGCATTTGGTATAATGTAGAGAGGATGGAGGAAGAGTCTGCACTTGGTATAATGTAGAGGGGACGGAGGAAGAGTCTGCACTTGGTATAATGTAGAGAGGACAGAGGACGAGTCTGCACTTGGTATAATGTAGAGATGACGGAGGAAGAGTCTGCACTTGGTATAATGTAGAGATGACGGAGGAAGAGTCTGCACTTGGTATAATGTAGAGAGGATGGAGGAAGAGTCTGCACTTGGTATAATGTAGAGATGACGGAGGAAGAGTCTGCACTTGGTATAATGTAGAGAGGATGGAGGAAGAGTCTGCACTTGGTATAATGTAGAGGGGACGGAGGAAGAGTCTGCACTTGGTATAATGTAGAGAGGACAGAGGACGAGTCTGCACTTGGTATAATGTAGAGATGACGGAGGAAGAGTCTGCACTTGGTATAATGTAGAGAGGATGGAGGAAGAGTCTGCACTTGGTATAATGTAGAGAGGACAGAGGACGAGTCTGCATTTGGTATAATGTAGAGAGGACGGAGGAAGAGTCTGCACTTGGTATAATGTAGAGAGGACAGAGGACGAGTCTGCACTTGGTATAATGTAGAGAGGACGGAGGAAGAGTCTGCACTTGGTATAATGTAGAGAGGACAGAGGACGAGTCTGCACTTGGTATAATGTAGAGAGGACAGAGGATGAGTCTGCACTTGGTGTAATGTAGAGAGGACGGAGGAAGAGTCTGCACTTGGTATAATGTAGAGGGGACGGAGGAAGAGTCTGCACTTGGTATAATGTAGAGAGGATGGAGGAAGAGTCTGCACTTGGTATAATGTAGAGGGGAAGGAGGAAGAGTCTGCACTTGGTATAATGTAGAGAGGACGGAGGAAGAGTCTGTACTTGGTATAATGTAGAGAGGACAGAGGACGAGTCTGCACTTGGTATAATGTAGAGATGACGGAGGAAGAGTCTGCACTTGGTATAATGTAGAGAGGATGGAGGAAGAGTCTGCACTTGGTATAATGTAGAGGGGAAGGAGGAAGAGTCTGCACTTGGTATAATGTAGAGGGGAAGGAGGAAGAGTCTGCACTTGGTATAATGTAGAGAGGACGGAGGAAGAGTCTGCACTTGGTATAATGTAGAGAGGACGGAGGAAGAGTCTGCACTTGGTATAATGTAGAGGGGACGGAGGAAGAGTCTGCATTTGGTATAATGTAGAGAGGATGGAGGAAGAGTCTGCACTTGGTATAATGTAGAGGGGACGGAGGAAGAGTCTGCACTTGGTATAATGTAGAGAGGACAGAGGACGAGTCTGCACTTGGTATAATGTAGAGATGACGGAGGAAGAGTCTGCACTTGGTATAATGTAGAGATGACGGAGGAAGAGTCTGCACTTGGTATAATGTAGAGAGGATGGAGGAAGAGTCTGCACTTGGTATAATGTAGAGATGACGGAGGAAGAGTCTGCACTTGGTATAATGTAGAGAGGATGGAGGAAGAGTCTGCACTTGGTATAATGTAGAGGGGACGGAGGAAGAGTCTGCACTTGGTATAATGTAGAGAGGACAGAGGACGAGTCTGCACTTGGTATAATGTAGAGATGACGGAGGAAGAGTCTGCACTTGGTATAATGTAGAGAGGATGGAGGAAGAGTCTGCACTTGGTATAATGTAGAGAGGACAGAGGACGAGTCTGCATTTGGTATAATGTAGAGAGGACGGAGGAAGAGTCTGCACTTGGTAAAATGTAGAGATGACGGAGGAAGAGTCTGCACTTGGTATAATGTAGAGAGGACAGAGGATGAGTCTGCACTTGGTATAATGTAGAGAGGACAGAGGACGAGTCTGCACTTGGTATAATGTAGAGATGACGGAGGAAGAGTCTGCACTTGGTATAATGTAGAGAGGATGGAGGAAGAGTCTGCACTTGGTATAATGTAGAGAGGACAGAGGACGAGTCTGCATTTGGTATAATGTAGAGATGACGGAGGAAGAGTCTGCACTTGGTAAAATGTAGAGATGACGGAGGAAGAGTCTGCACTTGGTATAATGTAGAGAGGATGGAGGAAGAGTCTGCACTTGGTATAATGTAGAGAGGACGGAGGAAGAGTCTGCACTTGGTATAATGTAGAGATGACGGAGGAAGAGTCTGCACTTGGTATAATGTAGAGAGGACGGAGGAAGAGTCTGCACTTGGTATAATGTAGAGATGACGGAGGATGAGTCTGCACTTGGTATAATGTAGAGGGGACGGAGGAAGAGTCTGTACTTGGTATAATGTAGAGATGACGGAGGAAGAGTCTGCACTTGGTATAATGTAGAGGGGACGGAGGAAGAGTCTGCATTTGGTATAATGTAGAGAGGATGGAGGAAGAGTCTGCACTTGGTATAATGTAGAGAGGATGGAGGAAGAGTCTGCACTTGGTATAATGTAGAGAGGACGGAGGAAGAGTCTGCACTTGGTATAATGTAGAGAGGACGGAGGAAGAGTCTGCACTTGGTATAATGTAGAGATGACGGAGGATGAGTCTGCACTTGGTATAATGTAGAGAGGATGGAGGAAGAGTCTGCACTTGGTATAATGTAGAGAGGACGGAGGAAGAGTCTGCACTTGGTATAATGTAGAGATGACGGAGGAAGAGTCTGTACTTGGTATAATGTAGAGGGGACGGAGGAAGAGTCTGCACTTGGTATAATGTAGAGAGGACGGAGGAAGAGTCTGTACTTGGTATAATGTAGAGATGACGGAGGAAGAGTCTGCACTTGGTATAATGTAGAGGGGACGGAGGAAGAGTCTGCACTTGGTATAATGTAGAGAGGACGGAGGAAGAGTCTGCACTTGGTATAATGTAGAGAGGACGGAGGAAGAGTCTGCACTTGGTATAATGTAGAGGGGACGGAGGAAGAGTCTGTACTTGGTATAATGTAGAGGGGACGGAGGAAGAGTCTGCACTTGGTATAATGTAGAGGGGACGGAGGAAGAGTCTGCATTTGGTATAATGTAGAGAGGATGGAGGAAGAGTCTGCACTTGGTATAATGTAGAGATGACGGAGGAAGAGTCTGCACTTGGTATAATGTAGAGAGGACGGAGGAAGAGTCTGCACTTGGTATAATGTAGAGGGGACGGAGGAAGAGTCTGCATTTGGTATAATGTAGAGAGGATGGAGGAAGAGTCTGCACTTGGTATAATGTAGAGATGACGGAGGAAGAGTCTGCACTTGGTATAATGTAGAGAGGACGGAGGAAGAGTCTGCACTTGGTATAATGTAGAGGGGACGGAGGAAGAGTCTGCACTTGGTATAATGTAGAGATGACGGAGGAAGAGTCTGCACTTGGTATAATGTAGAGGGGACGGAGGAAGAGTCTGCACTTGGTATAATGTAGAGAGGACAGAGGACGAGTCTGCACTTGGTATAATGTAGAGATGACGGAGGAAGAGTCTGCACTTGGTATAATGTAGAGATGACGGAGGAAGAGTCTGCACTTGGTATAATGTAGAGATGACGGAGGAAGAGTCTGCACTTGGTATAATGTAGAGAGGACGGAGGAAGAGTCTGCACTTGGTATAATGTAGAGAGGACAGAGGAAGAGTCTGCACTTGGTATAATGTAGAGAGGACGGAGGAAGAGTCTGCACTTGGTATAATGTAGAGATGACGGAGGAAGAGTCTGCACTTGGTATAATGTAGAGAGGACGGAGGAAGAGTCTGCACTTGGTATAATGTAGAGATGACGGAGGAAGAGTCTGCACTTGGTATAATGTAGAGAGGACAGAGGACGAGTCTGCACTTGGTATAATGTAGAGGGGACGGAGGAAGAGTCTGCACTTGGTATAATGTAGAGAGGACGGAGGAAGAGTCTGCACTTGGTATAATGTAGAGAGGAAGGAGGAAGAGTCTGCACTTGGTATAATGTAGAGATGACGGAGGAAGAGTCTGCACTTGGTATAATGTAGAGAGGACGGAGGAAGAGTCTGCACTTGGTATAATGTAGAGAGGACAGAGGAAGAGTCTGCACTTGGTATAATGTAGAGAGGACGGAGGAAGAGTCTGCACTTGGTATAATGTAGAGAGGACGGAGGAAGAGTCTGCACTTGGTATAATGTAGAGAGGAAGGAGGAAGAGTCTGCACTTGGTATAATGTAGAGATGACGGAGGAAGAGTCTGCACTTGGTATAATGTAGAGATGACGGAGGAAGAGTCTGCACTTGGTATAATGTAGAGATGACGGAGGAAGAGTCTGCACTTGGTATAATGTAGAGAGGACAGAGGAAGAGTCTGCACTTGGTATAATGTAGAGAGGACGGAGGAAGAGTCTGCACTTGGTATAATGTAGAGAGGACGGAGGAAGAGTCTGCACTTGGTATAATGTAGAGATGACGGAGGAAGAGTCTGCACTTGGTATAATGTAGAGAGGACGGAGGACGAGTCTGCACTTGGTATAATGTAGAGATGACGGAGGAAGAGTCTGCACTTGGTATAATGTAGAGAGGACGGAGGAAGAGTCTGCACTTGGTATAATGTAGAGAGGACGGAGGAAGAGTCTGCACTTGGTATAATGTAGAGATGACGGAGGAAGAGTCTGCACTTGGTATAATGTAGAGAGGACGGAGGACGAGTCTGCACTTGGTATAATGTAGAGAGGATGGAGGAAGAGTCTGCACTTGGTATAATGTAGAGATGACGGAGGAAGAGTCTGCACTTGGTATAATGTAGAGAGGACAGAGGAAGAGTCTGCACTTGGTATAATGTAGAGATGACGGAGGAAGAGTCTGCACTTGGTATAATGTAGAGAGGACGGAGGAAGAGTCTGCACTTGGTATAATGTAGAGAGGACGGAGGAAGAGTCTACACTTGGTATAATGTAGAGGGGACGGAGGAAGAGTCTGCACTTGGTATAATGTAGAGAGGACGGAGGAAGAGTCTGCACTTGGTATAATGTAGAGAGGATGGAGGAAGAGTCTGCACTTGGTATAATGTAGAGAGGACGGAGGAAGAGTCTGCACTTGGTATAATGTAGAGGGGACGGAGGAAGAGTCTGCACTTGGTATAATGTAGAGATGACGGAGGAAGAGTCTGCACTTGGTATAATGTAGAGAGGAGGGAGGAAGAGTCTGCACACAGTATAATGAGGAGGGGACGGAGGAAGAGTCTGCACTTGGTATAATGTAGAGAGGACGGAGGAAGAGTCTGCATTTGGTATAATGTAGAGAGGATGGAGGAAGAGTCTGCACTTGGTATAATGTAGAGAGGATGGAGGAAGAGTCTGCACTTGGTATAATGTAGAGAGGATGGAGGAAGAGTCTGCACTTGGTATAATGTAGAGAGGAGGGAGGAAGAGTCTGCACACAGTATAATGAGGAGGGGACGGAGGAAGAGTCTGCACTTGGTATAATGTAGAGAGGACGGAGGAAGAGTCTGCACTTGGTATAATGTAGAGAGGACGGAGGAAGAGTCTGCACTTGGTATAATGTAGAGGGGACGGAGGAAGAGTCTGCACTTGGTATAATGTAGAGAGGAGGGAGGAAGAGTCTGTACTTGGTATAATGTAGAGAGGAGGGAGGAAGAGTCTGCACTTGGTATAATGTAGAGAGGACGGAGGAAAAGTCTGCACTTGGTATAATGTAGAGAGGAGGGAGGAAGAGTCTGCACACAGTATAATGAGGAGGGGACGGAGGAAGAGTCTGCACTTGGTATAATGTAGAGAGGACGGAGGAAGAGTCTGCATTTGGTATAATGTAGAGAGGATGGAGGAAGAGTCTGCACTTGGTATAATGTAGAGAGGATGGAGGAAGTGTCTGCACTTGGTATAATGTAGAGAGGATGGAGGAAGAGTCTGCACTTGGTATAATGTAGAGAGGAGGGAGGAAGAGTCTGCACACAGTATAATGAGGAGGGGACGGAGGAAGAGTCTGCACTTGGTATAATGTAGAGAGGACGGAGGAAGAGTCTGCACTTGGTATAATGTAGAGAGGACGGAGGAAGAGTCTGCACTTGGTATAATGTAGAGGGGACGGAGGAAGAGTCTGTACTTGGTATAATGTAGAGAGGATGGAGGAAGAGGCTGCACTTGGTATAATGTAGAGAGGACGGAGGAAGAGTCTGCATTTGGTATAATGTAGAGAGGATGGAGGAAGAGTCTGCACTTGGTATAATGTAGAGAGGATGGAGGAAGAGTCTGCATTTGGTATAATGTAGAGAGGATGGAGGAAGAGTCTGCACTTGGTATAATGTAGAGAGGACGGAGGAAGAGTCTGCACTTGGTATAATGTAGAGAGGACGGAGGATGAGTCTGCACTTGGTATAATGTAGAGAGGACAGAGGACGAGTTTGCACTTGGTATAATGTAGAGAGGACGGAGGAAGAGTCTGCACTTGGTATAATGTAGAGAGGATGGAGGAAGAGTCTGCACTTGGTATAATGTAGAGAGGACAGAGGAAGAGTCTGCACTTGGTATAATGTAGAGAGGACGGAGGAAGAGTCTGCACTTGGTATAATGTAGAGAGGACGGAGGAAGAGTCTGCACACAGTATAATGAGGAGGGGACGGAGGAAGAGTCTGCACTTGGTATAATGTAGAGAGGACGGAGGAAGAGTCTGCATTTGGTATAATGTAGAGAGGATGGAGGAAGAGTCTGTACTTGGTATAATGTAGAGAGGATGGAGGAAGAGTCTGCACTTGGTATAATGTAGAGAGGACAGAGGAAGAGTCTGCACTTGGTATAATGTAGAGTGGACGGAGGAAGAGTCTGCACTTGGTATAATGTAGAGAGGAGGGAGGAAGAGTCTGCACACAGTATAATGAGGAGGGGACGGAGGAAGAGTCTGCACTTGGTATAATGTAGAGTGGACGGAGGAAGAGTCTGCACTTGGTATAATGTAGAGAGGATGGAGGAAGAGTCTGTACTTGGTATAATGTAGAGAGGATGGAGGAAGAGTCTGTACTTGGTATAATGTAGAGTGGACGGAGGAAGAGTCTGCACTTGGTATAATGTAGAGAGGAGGGAGGAAGAGTCTGCACTTGGTATAATGTAGAGAGGAGGGAGGAAGAGTCTGCATTTGGTATAATGTAGAGAGGACGGAGGAAGAGTCTGTACTTGGTATAATGTAGAGTGGACGGAGGAAGAGTCTGCACTTGGTATAATGTAGAGAGGAGGGAGGAAGAGTCTGCATTTGGTATAATGTAGAGAGGATGGAGGAAGAGTCTGTACTTGGTATAATGTAGAGAGGATGGAGGAAGAGTCTGTACTTGGTATAATGTAGAGTGGACGGAGGAAGAGTCTGCACTTGGTATAATGTAGAGAGGAGGGAGGAAGAGTCTGCACTTGGTATAATGTAGAGAGGAGGGAGGAAGAGTCTGCATTTGGTATAATGTAGAGAGGACGGAGGAAGAGTCTGTACTTGGTATAATGTAGAGAGGAGGGAGGAAGAGTCTGCACTTGGTATAATGTAGAGAGGAGGGAGGAAGAGTCTGCATTTGGTATAATGTAGAGAGGACGGAGGAAGAGTCTGTACTTGGTATAATGTAGAGAGGATGGAGGAAGAGTCTGCACTTGGTATAATGTAGAGAGGATGGAGGAAGAGTCTGCACTTGGTATAATGAGGAGGGGACGGAGGAAGAGTCTGCACTTGGTATAATGTAGAGTGGACGGAGGAAGAGTCTGCACTTGGTATAATGTAGAGAGGATGGAGGAAGAGTCTGTACTTGGTATAATGTAGAGAGGATGGAGGAAGAGTCTGTACTTGGTATAATGTAGAGTGGACGGAGGAAGAGTCTGCACTTGGTATAATGTAGAGAGGACGGAGGAAGAGTCTGCACTTGGTATAATGAGGAGGGGACGGAGGAAGAGTCTGCACTTGGTATAATGTAGAGAGGACGGAGGATGAGTCTGCACTTGGTATAATGTAGAGATGACGGAGGAAGAGTCTGCACTTGGTATAATGTAGAGAGGAAGGAGGAAGAGTCTGCACTTGGTATAATGTAGAGAGGACGGAGGAAGAGTCTGCACTTGGTATAATGTAGAGATGACGGAGGAAGAGTCTGCACTTGGTATAATGTAGAGAGGACGGAGGATGAGTCTGCACTTGGTATAATGTAGAGATGACGGAGGAAGAGTCTGCACTTGGTATAATGTAGAGAGGACGGAGGATGAGTCTGCACTTGGTATAATGTAGAGGGGACGGAGGACGAGTCTGCACTTGGTATAATGTAGAGAGGACGGAGGAAGAGTCTGCACTTGGTATAATGTAGAGAGGACGGAGGAAGAGTCTGCACTTGGTATAATGTAGAGGGGACGGAGGACGAGTCTGCACTTGGTATAATGTAGAGAGGACGGAGGAAGAGTCTGCACTTGGTATAATGTAGAGAGGACAGAGGATGAGTGTACTTGGTATAATGTAGAGATGACGGAGGATGAGTCTGCACTTGGTATAATGTAGAGAGGAAGGAGGAAGAGTCTGCACTTGGTATAATGTAGAGGGGACGGAGGACGAGTCTGCACTTGGTATAATGTAGAGAGGATGGAGGAAGAGTCTGCACTTGGTATAATGTAGAGATGACGGAGGAAGAGTCTGCACTTGGTATAATGTAGAGAGGACGGAGGAAGAGTCTGCACTTGGTATAATGTAGAGAGGACGGAGGAAGAGTCTGCACTTGGTATAATGTAGAGATGACGGAGGAAGAGTCTGCACTTGGTATAATGTAGAGAGGACGGAGGAAGAGTCTGCACTTGGTATAATGTAGAGATGACAGAGGACGAGTCTGCATTTGGTATAATGTAGAGAGGACAGAGGAAGAGTCTGCACTTGGTATAATGTAGAGAGGACAGAGGAAGAGTCTGCACTTGGTATAATGTAGAGATGACGGAGGAAGAGTCTGCATTTGGTATAATGTAGAGATGACGGAGGAAGAGTCTGCATTTGGTATAATGTAGAGAGGACAGAGGAAGAGTCTGCATTTGGTATAATGTAGAGATGACGGAGGAAGAGTCTGCATTTGGTATAATGTAGAGGGGACGGAGGAAGAGTCTGCACTTGGTATAATGTAGAGAGGATGGAGGAAGAGTATGCACTTGGTAGAATGTAGAGATGACGGAGGAAGAGTCTGCACTTGGTATAATGTAGAGAGGACAGAGGAAGAGTCTGCACTTGGTATAATGTAGAGAGGACGGAGGAAGAGTCTACACTTGGTATAATGTAGAGGGGACGGAGGAAGAGTCTGCACTTGGTATAATATAGAGATGACGGAGGAAGAGTCTGCACTTGGTATAATGTAGAGAGGACGGAGGAAGAGTCTGTACTTGGTATAATGTAGAGAGGACGGAGGAAGAGTCTGCACTTGGTATAATGTAGAGATGACGGAGGAAGAGTCTGCACTTGGTATAATGTAGAGAGGACGGAGGAAGAGTCTACACTTGGTATAATGTAGAGGGGACGGAGGAAGAGTCTGCATTTGGTATAATGTAGAGATGACGGAGGAAGAGTCTGCACTTGGTATAATATAGAGATGACGGAGGAAGAGTCTGCACTTGGTATAATGTAGAGATGACGGAGGAAGAGTCTGCACTTGGTATAATATAGAGATGACGGAGGAAGAGTCTGCACTTGGTATAATATAGAGATGACGGAGGAAGAGTCTGCACTTGGTATAATGTAGAGAGGACGGAGGAAGAGTCTACACTTGGTATAATGTAGAGGGGACGGAGGAAGAGTCTGCATTTGGTATAATGTAGAGATGACGGAGGAAGAGTCTGCACTTGGTATAATGTAGAGAGGACGGAGGAAGAGTCTGCACTTGGTATAATGTAGAGAGGACGGAGGAAGAGTCTGTACTTGGTATAATGTAGAGAGGACGGAGGAAGAGTCTGCACTTGGTATAATGTAGAGAGGAAGGAGGAAGAGTCTGCACTTGGTATAATGTAGAGAGGACGGAGGAAGAGTCTGCACTTGGTATAATGTAGAGAGGACGGAGGAAGAGTCTGCACTTGGTATAATGTAGAGGGGACGGAGGAAGAGTCTGCACTTGGTATAATGTAGAGAGGAAGGAGGAAGAGTCTGCACTTGGTATAATGTAGAGAGGACGGAGGAAGAGTCTGCACTTGGTATAATGTAGAGATGACGGAGGAAGAGTCTGCACTTGGTATAATGTAGAGAGGACAGAGGACGAGTCTGCACTTGGTATAATGTAGAGAGGACGGAGGAAGAGTCTGCACTTGGTATAATGTAGAGAGGACGGAGGAAGAGTCTGCACTTGGTATAATGTAGAGATGACAGAGGACGAGTCTGCACTTGGTATAATGTAGAGAGGACGGAGGAAGAGTCTGCACTTGGTATAATGTAGAGAGGACGGAGGAAGAGTCTGTACTTGGTATAATGTAGAGAGGACGGAGGAAGAGTCTGTACTTGGTATAATGTAGAGAGGACGGAGGAAGAGTCTGCACTTGGTATAATGTAGAGAGGATGGAGGAAGAGTCTGCACTTGGTATAATGTAGAGAGGACAGAGGAAGAGTCTGCACTTGGTATAATGTAGAGAGGATGGAGGAAGAGTCTGCACTTGGTATAATGTAGAGAGGATGGAGGAAGAGTCTGCACTTGGTATAATGTAGAGAGGACGGAGGAAGAGTCTGTACTTGGTATAATGTAGAGAGGACGGAGGAAGAGTCTGCACTTGGTATAATGTAGAGAGGACAGAGGAAGAGTCTGCATTTGGTATAATGTAGAGAGGACGGAGGAAGAGTCTGCACTTGGTATAATGTAGAGAGGACGGAGGAAGAGTCTGCACTTGGTATAATGTAGAGGGGACGGAGGAAGAGTCTGCACTTGGTATAATGTAGAGAGGAAGGAGGAAGAGTCTGCACTTGGTATAATGTAGAGAGGACGGAGGAAGAGTCTGCACTTGGTATAATGTAGAGATGACAGAGGACGAGTCTGCACTTGGTATAATGTAGAGAGGACGGAGGAAGAGTCTGCACTTGGTATAATGTAGAGAGGACGGAGGAAGAGTCTGTACTTGGTATAATGTAGAGAGGACGGAGGAAGAGTCTGTACTTGGTATAATGTAGAGAGGACGGAGGAAGAGTCTGCACTTGGTATAATGTAGAGAGGACAGAGGAAGAGTCTGCACTTGGTATAATGTAGAGAGGACGGAGGAAGAGTCTGCACTTGGTATAATGTAGAGAGGATGGAGGAAGAGTCTGCACTTGGTATAATGTAGAGAGGACGGAGGAAGAGTCTGTACTTGGTATAATGTAGAGAGGACGGAGGAAGAGTCTGCACTTGGTATAATGTAGAGAGGACAGAGGAAGAGTCTGCATTTGGTATAATGTAGAGAGGACGGAGGAAGAGTCTGCACTTGGTATAATGTAGAGAGGACGGAGGAAGAGTCTGCACTTGGTATAATGTAGAGGGGACGGAGGAAGAGTCTGCACTTGGTATAATGTAGAGAGGAAGGAGGAAGAGTCTGCACTTGGTATAATGTAGAGAGGACGGAGGAAGAGTCTGCACTTGGTATAATGTAGAGATGACGGAGGAAGAGTCTGCACTTGGTATAATGTAGAGAGGACAGAGGACGAGTCTGCACTTGGTATAATGTAGAGAGGACGGAGGAAGAGTCTGCACTTGGTATAATGTAGAGAGGACGGAGGAAGAGTCTGCACTTGGTATAATGTAGAGATGACAGAGGACGAGTCTGCACTTGGTATAATGTAGAGAGGACGGAGGAAGAGTCTGCACTTGGTATAATGTAGACAGGATGGAGGAAGAGTCTGCACTTGGTATAATGTAGAGAGGACGGAGGAAGAGTCTGCACTTGGTATAATGTAGAGAGGACGGAGGAAGAGTCTGCACTTGGTATAATGTAGAGGGGACGGAGGAAGAGTCTGCACTTGGTATAATGTAGAGAGGAAGGAGGAAGAGTCTGCACTTGGTATAATGTAGAGAGGACGGAGGAAGAGTCTGCACTTGGTATAATGTAGAGATGACGGAGGAAGAGTCTGCACTTGGTATAATGTAGAGAGGACAGAGGACGAGTCTGCACTTGGTATAATGTATAGAGGACGGAGGAAGAGTCTGCACTTGGTATAATGTAGAGAGGACGGAGGAAGAGTCTGCACTTGGTATAATGTAGAGATGACAGAGGACGAGTCTGCACTTGGTATAATGTAGAGAGGACGGAGGAAGAGTCTGCACTTGGTATAATGTAAAGAGGACGGAGGAAGAGTCTGTACTTGGTATAATGTAGAGAGGACGGAGGAAGAGTCTGCACTTGGTATAATGTAGAGATGACGGAGGAAGAGTCTGCATTTGGTATAATGTAGAGAGGACGGAGGAAGAGTCTGCACTTGGTATAATGTAGAGATGACGGAGGAAGAGTCTGCATTTGGTATAATGTAGAGAGGACGGAGGAAGAGTCTGCACTTGGTATAATGTAGAGATGACGGAGGAAGAGTCTGCACTTGGTATAATGTAGAGATGACGGAGGAAGAGTCTGCACTTGGTATAATGTAGAGAGGACGGAGGACGAGTCTGCACTTGGTATAATGTAGAGAGGATGGAGGAAGAGTCTGTACTTGGTATAATGTAGAGGGGACGGAGGAAGAGTCTGCACTTGGTATAATGTAGAGGGGACGGAGGAAGAGTCTGCACTTGGTATAATGTAGAGAGGACGGAGGAAGAGTCTGTACTTGGTATAATGTAGAGAGGACGGAGGAAGAGTCTGCACTTGGTATAATGTAGAGAGGACAGAGGAAGAGTCTGCACTTGGTATAATGTAGAGAGGACGGAGGAAGAGTCTGCACTTGGTATAATGTAGAGATGACGGAGGAAGAGTCTGCACTTGGTATAATGTAGAGATGACGGAGGAAGAGTCTGCACTTGGTATAATGTAGAGATGACGGAGGAAGAGTCTGCACTTGGTATAATGTAGAGAGGATGGAGGAAGAGTCTGTACTTGGTATAATGTAGAGAGGACGGAGGAAGAGTCTGCACTTGGTATAATGTAGAGATGACGGAGGAAGAGTCTGCACTTGGTATAATGTAGAGAGGATGGAGGAAGAGTCTGCACTTGGTATAATGTAGAGTGGACAGAGGAAGAGTCTGCACTTGGTATAATGTAGAGAGGACGGAGGAAGAGTCTGTACTTGGTATAATGTAGAGAGGACGGAGGAAGAGTCTGCACTTGGTATAATGTAGAGATGACGGAGGAAGAGTCTGCACTTGGTATAATGTAGAGAGGACGGAGGAAGAGTCTGCACTTGGTATAATGTAGAGATGACGGAGGAAGAGTCTGCACTTGGTATAATGTAGAGAGGACGGAGGAAGAGTCTGCACTTGGTATAATGTAGAGAGGACAGAGGAAGAGTCTGCACTTGGTATAATGTAGAGAGGACGGAGGAAGAGTCTGTACTTGGTATAATGTAGAGAGGACGGAGGAAGAGTCTGCACTTGGTATAATGTAGAGATGACGGAGGAAGAGTCTGCACTTGGTATAATGTAGAGAGGATGGAGGAAGAGTCTGCACTTGGTATAATGTAGAGTGGACGGAGGAAGAGTCTGCACTTGGTATAATGTAGAGAGGACGGAGGAAGAGTCTGCATTTGGTATAATGTAGAGAGGACGGAGGAAGAGTCTGCACTTGGTATAATGTAGAGATGACGGAGGAAGAGTCTGCACTTGGTATAATGTAGAGAGGATGGAGGAAGAGTCTGCACTTGGTATAATGTAGAGTGGACGGAGGAAGAGTCTGCACTTGGTATAATGTAGAGAGGACAGAGGAAGAGTCTGCATTTGGTATAATGTAGAGAGGACGGAGGAAGAGTCTGCACTTGGTATAATGTAGAGATGACGGAGGAAGAGTCTGCACTTGGTATAATGTAGAGAGGACGGAGGAAGAGTCTGCACTTGGTATAATGTAGAGAGGATGGAGGAAGAGTCTGCACTTGGTATAATGTAGAGAGGACAGAGGAAGAGTCTGCATTTGGTATAATGTAGAGATGACGGAGGAAGAGTCTGCATTTGGTATAATGTAGAGAGGACGGAGGAAGAGTCTGCACTTGGTATAATGTAGAGAGGACAGAGGAAGAGTCTGCATTTGGTATAATGTAGAGATGACGGAGGAAGAGTCTGCATTTGGTATAATGTAGAGTGGACGGAGGAAGAGTCTGCACTTGGTATAATGTAGAGAGGACAGAGGAAGAGTCTGCATTTGGTATAATGTAGAGAGGACGGAGGAAGAGTCTGCACTTGGTATAATGTAGAGAGGACGGAGGAAGAGTCTGCACTTGGTATAATGTAGAGAGGACAGAGGATGAGTCTGCACTTGGTATAATGTAGAGAGGACGGAGGAAGAGTCTGCACTTGGTATAATGTAGAGAGGATGGAGGAAGAGTCTGCACTTGGTATAATGTAGAGAGGACAGAGGAAGAGTCTGCATTTGGTATAATGTAGAGATGACGGAGGAAGAGTCTGCATTTGGTATAATGTAGAGAGGACGGAGGAAGAGTCTGCACTTGGTATAATGTAGAGAGGACAGAGGATGAGTCTGCATTTGGTATAATGTAGAGATGACGGAGGAAGAGTCTGCACTTGGTATAATGTAGAGATGACGGAGGAAGAGTCTGCACTTGGTATAATGTAGAGAGGATGGAGGAAGAGTCTGCACTTGGTATAATGTAGAGAGGACAGAGGAAGAGTCTGCATTTGGTATAATGTAGAGATGACGGAGGAAGAGTCTGCACTTGGTATAATGTAGAGAGGACGGAGGAAGAGTCTGCACTTGGTATAATGTAGAGAGGACAGAGGACGAGTCTGCACTTGGTATAATGTAGAGAGGATGGAGGAAGAGTCTGCACTTGGTATAATGTAGAGAGGACAGAGGAAGAGTCTGCATTTGGTATAATGTAGAGATGACGGAGGAAGAGTCTGCTCTTGGTATAATGTAGAGAGGACGGAGGAAGAGTCTGCACTTGGTATAATGTAGAGATGACGGAGGAAGAGTCTGCACTTGGTATAATGTAGAGAGGACGGAGGAAGAGTCTGCACTTGGTATAATGTAGAGAGGACAGAGGAAGAGTCTGCACTTGGTATAATGTAGAGATGACAGAGGACGAGTCTGCATTTGGTATAATGTAGAGATGACGGAGGAAGAGTCTGCACTTGGTATAATGTAGAGAGGACAGAGGAAGAGTCTGCATTTGGTATAATGTAGAGATGACGGAGGAAGAGTCTGCTCTTGGTATAATGTAGAGAGGACGGAGGAAGAGTCTGCACTTGGTATAATGTAGAGATGACAGAGGAAGAGTCTGCACTTGGTATAATGTAGAGATGACGGAGGAAGAGTCTGCACTTGGTATAATGTAGAGAGGACGGAGGAAGAGTCTGCATTTGGTATAATGTAGAGAGGACGGAGGAAGAGTCTGCACTTGGTATAATGTAGAGATGACGGAGGAAGAGTCTGCACTTGGTATAATGTAGAGAGGATGGAGGAAGAGTCTGCACTTGGTATAATGTAGAGTGGACGGAGGAAGAGTCTGCACTTGGTATAATGTAGAGAGGACAGAGGAAGAGTCTGCATTTGGTATAATGTAGAGAGGACGGAGGAAGAGTCTGCACTTGGTATAATGTAGAGATGACGGAGGAAGAGTCTGCACTTGGTATAATGTAGAGAGGACGGAGGAAGAGTCTGCACTTGGTATAATGTAGAGAGGACGGAGGAAGAGTCTGCACTTGGTATAATGTAGAGTGGACGGAGGAAGAGTCTGCACTTGGTATAATGTAGAGAGGACGGAGGAAGAGTCTGCACTTGGTATAATGTAGAGAGGATGGAGGAAGAGTCTGCACTTGGTATAATGTAGAGAGGACGGAGGAAGAGTCTGCACTTGGTATAATGTAGAGAGGACAGAGGAAGAGTCTGCATTTGGTATAATGTAGAGATGACGGAGGAAGAGTCTGCATTTGGTATAATGTAGAGAGGACGGAGGAAGAGTCTGCACTTGGTATAATGTAGAGAGGACAGAGGACGAGTCTGCACTTGGTATAATGTAGAGAGGATGGAGGAAGAGTCTGCACTTGGTATAATGTAGAGAGGACAGAGGAAGAGTCTGCATTTGGTATAATGTAGAGATGACGGAGGAAGAGTCTGCTCTTGGTATAATGTAGAGAGGACGGAGGAAGAGTCTGCACTTGGTATAATGTAGAGATGACGGAGGAAGAGTCTGCACTTGGTATAATGTAGAGAGGACGGAGGAAGAGTCTGCACTTGGTATAATGTAGAGAGGACAGAGGAAGAGTCTGCACTTGGTATAATGTAGAGATGACAGAGGACGAGTCTGCATTTGGTATAATGTAGAGATGACGGAGGAAGAGTCTGCTCTTGGTATAATGTAGAGATGACGGAGGAAGAGTCTGCATTTGGTATAATGTAGAGGGGACGGAGGAAGAGTCTGCACTTGGTATAATGTAGAGAGGACGGAGGAAGAGTCTGCACTTGGTATAATGTAGAGAGGACAGAGGAAGAGTCTGCACTTGGTATAATGTAGAGAGGACGGAGGAAGATTCTACACTTGGTATAATGTAGAGAGGACAGAGGAAGAGTCTGCACTTGGTATAATGTAGAGAGGACGGAGGAAGAGTCTACACTTGGTATAATGTAGAGGGGACGGAGGAAGAGTCTGCATTTGGTATAATGTAGAGATGACGGAGGAAGAGTCTGCACTTGGTATAATGTAGAGAGGAAGGAGGAAGAGTCTGCACTTGGTATAATGTAGAGATGACGGAGGAAGAGTCTGCACTTGGTATAATATAGAGATGACGGAGGAAGAGTCTGCACTTGGTATAATGTAGAGAGGACGGAGGAAGAGTCTGCATTTGTTATAATGTAGAGAGGATGGAGGAAGAGTCTGCACTTGGTATAATGTAGAGAGGACGGAGGAAGAGTCTGCACTTGGTATAATGTAGAGAGGACGGAGGAAGAGTCTGCACTTGGTATAATGTAGAGATGACGGAGGAAGAGTCTGTAATTGGTATAATGTAGAGTGGACGGAGGAAGAGTCTGCACTTGGTATAATGTAGAGATGACGGAGGAAGAGTCTGTACTTGGTATAATGTAGAGAGGACGGAGGAAGAGTCTGCACTTGGTATAATGTAGACAGGATGGAGGAAGAGTCTGCACTTGGTATAATGTAGAGAGGACGGAGGAAGAGTCTGCACTTGGTATAATGTAGAGAGGACGGAGGAAGAGTCTGTACTTGGTATAATGTAGAGAGGACGGAGGAAGAGTCTGCACTTGGTATAATGTAGACAGGATGGAGGAAGAGTCTGCACTTGGTATAATGTAGAGAGGACGGAGGAAGAGTCTGCACTTGGTATAATGTAGAGAGGACGGAGGAAGAGTCTGTACTTGGTATAATGTAGAGAGGACGGAGGAAGAGTCTGCACTTGGTATAATGTAGACAGGATGGAGGAAGAGTCTGCACTTGGTATAATGTAGAGAGGACGGAGGAAGAGTCTGCACTTGGTATAATGTAGAGAGGACGGAGGAAGAGTCTGTACTTGGTATAATGTAGAGGGGACGGAGGAAGAGTCTGCACTTGGTATAATGTAGAGAGGACGGAGGAAGAGTCTGCACTTGGTATAATGTAGAGATGACAGAGGACGAGTCTGTACTTGGTATAATGTAGAGTGGACGGAGGAAGAGTCTGCACTTGGTATAATGTAGAGATGACGGAGGAAGAGTCTGTACTTGGTATAATGTAGAGAGGACGGAGGAAGAGTCTGTACTTGGTATAATGTAGAGAGGACGGAGGAAGAGTCTGCACTTGGTATAATGTAGACAGGATGGAGGAAGAGTCTGCACTTGGTATAATGTAGAGAGGACGGAGGAAGAGTCTGCACTTGGTATAATGTAGAGAGGACGGAGGAAGAGTCTGCACTTGGTATAATGTAGACAGGATGGAGGAAGAGTCTGCACTTGGTATAATGTAGAGAGGACGGAGGAAGAGTCTGCACTTGGTATAATGTAGAGAGGACGGAGGAAGAGTCTGTACTTGGTATAATGTAGAGAGGACGGAGGAAGAGTCTGCACTTGGTATAATGTAGACAGGATGGAGGAAGAGTCTGCACTTGGTATAATGTAGAGAGGACGGAGGAAGAGTCTGCACTTGGTATAATGTAGAGAGGACGGAGGAAGAGTCTGTACTTGGTATAATGTAGAGGGGACGGAGGAAGAGTCTGCACTTGGTATAATGTAGAGAGGAAGGAGGAAGAGTCTGCACTTGGTATAATGTAGAGAGGACGGAGGAAGAGTCTGCACTTGGTATAATGTAGAGATGACGGAGGAAGAGTCTGCACTTGGTATAATGTAGAGAGGACGGAGGAAGAGTCTGCACTTGGTATAATGTAGAGATGACAGAGGACGAGTCTGCATTTGGTATAATGTAGAGAGGATGGAGGAAGAGTCTGCTCTTGGTATAATGTAGACATGACGGAGGAAGAGTCTGCATTTGGTATAATGTAGAGATGACGGAGGAAGAGTCTGCACTTGGTATAATGTAGAGAGGATGGAGGAAGAGTCTGCACTTGGTAGAATGTAGAGTGGACGGAGGAAGAGTCTGCACTTGGTATAATGTAGAGAGGACGGAGGAAGAGTCTGCACTTGGTATAATGTAGAGAGGATGGAGGAAGAGTCTGCACTTGGTAGAATGTAGAGATGACGGAGGAAGAGTCTGCACTTGGTATAATGTAGAGAGGACAGAGGAAGAGTCTGCACTTGGTATAATGTAGAGAGGACGGAGGAAGAGTCTACACTTGGTATAATGTAGAGGGGACGGAGGAAGAGTCTGCATTTGGTATAATGTAGAGATGACGGAGGAAGAGTCTGCACTTGGTATAATGTAGAGAGGACGGAGGAAGAGTCTACACTTGGTATAATGTAGAGGGGACGGAGGAAGAGTCTGCATTTGGTATAATGTAGAGATGACGGAGGAAGAGTCTGCACTTGGTATAATGTAGAGAGGACGGAGGAAGAGTCTGTACTTGGTATAATGTAGAGAGGACGGAGGAAGAGTCTGCACTTGGTATAATGTAGACAGGATGGAGGAAGAGTCTGCACTTGGTATAATGTAGAGAGGACGGAGGAAGAGTCTGCACTTGGTATAATGTAGAGAGGACGGAGGAAGAGTCTGCACTTGGTATAATGTAGAGGGGACGGAGGAAGAGTCTGCATTTGGTATAATGTAGAGAGGATGGAGGAAGAGTCTGCACTTGGTATAATGTAGAGAGGATGGAGGAAGAGTCTGCACTTGGTATAATGTAGAGAGGACAGAGGAAGAGTCTGCACTTGGTATAATGTAGAGAGGACGGAGGAAGAGTCTGCATTTGGTATAATGTAGAGAGGATGGAGGAAGAGTCTGCACTTGGTATAATGTAGAGAGGACGGAGGAAGAGTCTGCACTTGGTATAATGTAGAGAGGACAGAGGATGAGTCTGCACTTGGTATAATGTAGAGAGGATGGAGGAAGAGTCTGCACTTGGTATAATGTAGAGAGGACAGAGGAAGAGTCTGCACTTGGTATAATGTAGAGAGGACGGAGGAAGAGTCTGCATTTGGTATAATGTAGAGAGGATGGAGGAAGAGTCTGCACTTGGTATAATGTAGAGAGGACGGAGGAAGAGTCTGCACTTGGTATAATGTAGAGGGGACGGAGGAAGAGTCTGCATTTGGTATAATGTAGAGAGGATGGAGGAAGAGTCTGCACTTGGTATAATGTAGAGAGGATGGAGGAAGAGTCTGCACTTGGTATAATGTAGAGAGGATGGAGGAAGAGTCTGCACTTGGTATAATGTAGAGAGGACGGAGGAAGAGTCTGCACTTGGTATAATGTAGAGGGGACGGAGGAAGAGTCTGCATTTGGTATAATGTAGAGAGGATGGAGGAAGAGTCTGCACTTGGTATAATGTAGAGAGGATGGAGGAAGAGTCTGCACTTGGTATAATGTAGAGAGGACAGAGGACGAGTCTGCACTTGGTATAATGTAGAGAGGATGGAGGAAGAGTCTGCACTTGGTATAATGTAGAGATGATGGAGGAAGAGTCTGCACTTGGTATAATGTAGAGGGGACGGAGGAAGAGTCTGCACTTGGTATAATGTAGAGATGACGGAGGAAGAGTCTGCACTTGGTATAATGTAGAGAGGACGGAGGAAGAGTCTGCACTTGGTATAATGTAGAGGGGACGGAGGAAGAGTCTGCACTTGGTATAATGTAGAGAGGACAGAGGACGAGTCTGCACTTGGTATAATGTAGAGATGACGGAGGAAGAGTCTGCACTTGGTATAATGTAGAGAGGACGGAGGACGAGTCTGCACTTGGTATAATGTAGAGAGGACGGAGGAAGAGTCTGCACTTGGTATAATGTAGAGAGGACAGAGGACGAGTCTGCACTTGGTATAATGTAGAGAGGACGGAGGAAGAGTCTGCACTTGGTATAATGTAGAGAGGACAGAGGACGAGTCTGCACTTGGTATAATGTAGAGAGGACAGAGGATGAGTCTGCACTTGGTGTAATGTAGAGAGGACGGAGGAAGAGTCTGCACTTGGTATAATGTAGAGGGGACGGAGGAAGAGTCTGCACTTGGTATAATGTAGAGAGGATGGAGGAAGAGTCTGCACTTGGTATAATGTAGAGGGGAAGGAGGAAGAGTCTGCACTTGGTATAATGTAGAGAGGACGGAGGAAGAGTCTGTACTTGGTATAATGTAGAGAGGACAGAGGACGAGTCTGCACTTGGTATAATGTAGAGATGACGGAGGAAGAGTCTGCACTTGGTATAATGTAGAGATGACGGAGGAAGAGTCTGCACTTGGTATAATGTAGAGAGGATGGAGGAAGAGTCTGCACTTGGTATAATGTAGAGATGACGGAGGAAGAGTCTGCACTTGGTATAATGTAGAGAGGATGGAGGAAGAGTCTGCACTTGGTATAATGTAGAGGGGAAGGAGGAAGAGTCTGCACTTGGTATAATGTAGAGGGGAAGGAGGAAGAGTCTGCACTTGGTATAATGTAGAGAGGACGGAGGAAGAGTCTGCACTTGGTATAATGTAGAGAGGACGGAGGAAGAGTCTGCACTTGGTATAATGTAGAGGGGACGGAGGAAGAGTCTGCATTTGGTATAATGTAGAGAGGATGGAGGAAGAGTCTGCACTTGGTATAATGTAGAGGGGACGGAGGAAGAGTCTGCACTTGGTATAATGTAGAGAGGACAGAGGACGAGTCTGCACTTGGTATAATGTAGAGATGACGGAGGAAGAGTCTGCACTTGGTATAATGTAGAGATGACGGAGGAAGAGTCTGCACTTGGTATAATGTAGAGAGGATGGAGGAAGAGTCTGCACTTGGTATAATGTAGAGATGACGGAGGAAGAGTCTGCACTTGGTATAATGTAGAGAGGATGGAGGAAGAGTCTGCACTTGGTATAATGTAGAGGGGACGGAGGAAGAGTCTGCACTTGGTATAATGTAGAGAGGACAGAGGACGAGTCTGCACTTGGTATAATGTAGAGATGACGGAGGAAGAGTCTGCACTTGGTATAATGTAGAGAGGATGGAGGAAGAGTCTGCACTTGGTATAATGTAGAGATGACGGAGGAAGAGTCTGCACTTGGTAAAATGTAGAGATGACGGAGGAAGAGTCTGCACTTGGTATAATGTAGAGAGGATGGAGGAAGAGTCTGCACTTGGTATAATGTAGAGAGGACGGAGGAAGAGTCTGCACTTGGTATAATGTAGAGATGACGGAGGAAGAGTCTGCACTTGGTATAATGTAGAGAGGACGGAGGAAGAGTCTGCACTTGGTATAATGTAGAGATGACGGAGGATGAGTCTGCACTTGGTATAATGTAGAGGGGACGGAGGAAGAGTCTGTACTTGGTATAATGTAGAGATGACGGAGGAAGAGTCTGCACTTGGTATAATGTAGAGGGGACGGAGGAAGAGTCTGCATTTGGTATAATGTAGAGAGGATGGAGGAAGAGTCTGCACTTGGTATAATGTAGAGAGGATGGAGGAAGAGTCTGCACTTGGTATAATGTAGAGAGGACGGAGGAAGAGTCTGCACTTGGTATAATGTAGAGATGACGGAGGAAGAGTCTGCACTTGGTATAATGTAGAGAGGACGGAGGAAGAGTCTGCACTTGGTATAATGTAGAGATGACGGAGGATGAGTCTGCACTTGGTATAATGTAGAGAGGATGGAGGAAGAGTCTGCACTTGGTATAATGTAGAGAGGACGGAGGAAGAGTCTGCACTTGGTATAATGTAGAGATGACGGAGGAAGAGTCTGTACTTGGTATAATGTAGAGGGGACGGAGGAAGAGTCTGCACTTGGTATAATGTAGAGAGGACGGAGGAAGAGTCTGTACTTGGTATAATGTAGAGATGACGGAGGAAGAGTCTGCACTTGGTATAATGTAGAGAGGACGGAGGAAGAGTCTGCACTTGGTAAAATGTAGAGGGGACGGAGGAAGAGTCTGTACTTGGTATAATGTAGAGATGACGGAGGAAGAGTCTGCACTTGGTATAATGTAGAGGGGACGGAGGAAGAGTCTGCATTTGGTATAATGTAGAGAGGATGGAGGAAGAGTCTGCACTTGGTATAATGTAGAGATGACGGAGGAAGAGTCTGCACTTGGTATAATGTAGAGAGGATGGAGGAAGAGTCTGCACTTGGTATAATGTAGAGGGGACGGAGGAAGAGTCTGCACTTGGTATAATGTAGAGGGGACGGAGGAAGAGTCTGCACTTGGTATAATGTAGAGATGACGGAGGAAGAGTCTGCACTTGGTATAATGTAGAGGGGACGGAGGAAGAGTCTGCACTTGGTATAATGTAGAGAGGACAGAGGACGAGTCTGCACTTGGTATAATGTAGAGATGACGGAGGAAGAGTCTGCACTTGGTATAATGTAGAGATGACGGAGGAAGAGTCTGCACTTGGTATAATGTAGAGAGGACGGAGGAAGAGTCTGCACTTAGTATAATGTAGAGATGACGGAGGAAGAGTCTGCACTTGGTATAATGTAGAGAGGACGGAGGAAGAGTCTGCACTTGGTATAATGTAGAGAGGACAGAGGAAGAGTCTGCACTTGGTATAATGTAGAGAGGACGGAGGAAGAGTCTGCACTTGGTATAATGTAGAGATGACGGAGGAAGAGTCTGCACTTGGTATAATGTAGAGAGGACGGAGGAAGAGTCTGCACTTGGTATAATGTAGAGATGACGGAGGAAGAGTCTGCACTTGGTATAATGTAGAGAGGACAGAGGACGAGTCTGCACTTGGTATAATGTAGAGGGGACGGAGGAAGAGTCTGCACTTGGTATAATGTAGAGAGGACGGAGGAAGAGTCTGCACTTGGTATAATGTAGAGAGGAAGGAGGAAGAGTCTGCACTTGGTATAATGTAGAGATGACGGAGGAAGAGTCTGCACTTGGTATAATGTAGAGAGGACGGAGGAAGAGTCTGCACTTGGTATAATGTAGAGAGGACAGAGGAAGAGTCTGCACTTGGTATAATGTAGAGAGGACGGAGGAAGAGTCTGCACTTGGTATAATGTAGAGAGGAAGGAGGAAGAGTCTGCACTTGGTATAATGTAGAGATGACGGAGGAAGAGTCTGCACTTGGTATAATGTAGAGATGACGGAGGAAGAGTCTGCACTTGGTATAATGTAGAGATGACGGAGGAAGAGTCTGCACTTGGTATAATGTAGAGAGGACAGAGGAAGAGTCTGCACTTGGTATAATGTAGAGAGGACGGAGGAAGAGTCTGCACTTGGTATAATGTAGAGAGGACGGAGGAAGAGTCTGCACTTGGTATAATGTAGAGATGACGGAGGAAGAGTCTGCACTTGGTATAATGTAGAGAGGACGGAGGACGAGTCTGCACTTGGTATAATGTAGAGAGGACGGAGGATGAGTCTGCACTTGGTATAATGTAGAGAGGACGGAGGAAGAGTCTGCACTTGGTATAATGTAGAGAGGACGGAGGACGAGTCTGCACTTGGTATAATGTAGAGAGGACGGAGGACGAGTCTGCACTTGGTATAATGTAGAGAGGACGGAGGACGAGTCTGCACTTGGTATAATGTAGAGATGACGGAGGAAGAGTCTGCACTTGGTATAATGTAGAGAGGACGGAGGACGAGTCTGCACTTGGTATAATGTAGAGAGGACGGAGGAAGAGTCTGCACTTGGTATAATGTAGAGGGGACGGAGGAAGAGTCTGCACTTGGTATAATGTAGAGATGACGGAGGAAGAGTCTGCACTTGGTATAATGTAGAGAGGACAGAGGAAGAGTCTGCACTTGGTATAATGTAGAGATGACGGAGGAAGAGTCTGCACTTGGTATAATGTAGAGAGGACGGAGGAAGAGTCTGCACTTGGTATAATGTAGAGGGGACGGAGGAAGAGTCTGCACTTGGTATAATGTAGAGGGGACGGAGGAAGAGTCTGCACTTGGTATAATGTAGAGAGGACGGAGGAAGAGTCTGCACTTGGTATAATGTAGAGAGGATGGAGGAAGAGTCTGCACTTGGTATAATGTAGAGAGGACGGAGGAAGAGTCTGCACTTGGTATAATGTAGAGGGGACGGAGGAAGAGTCTGCACTTGGTATAATGTAGAGATGACGGAGGAAGAGTCTGCACTTGGTATAATGTAGAGAGGACGGAGGAAGAGTCTGCACTTGGTATAATGTAGAGAGGACAGAGGAAGAGTCTGCACTTGGTATAATGTAGAGATGACGGAGGAAGAGTCTGCACTTGGTATAATGTAGAGAGGACGGAGGAAGAGTCTGCACTTGGTATAATGTAGAGAGGACGGAGGAAGAGTCTACACTTGGTATAATGTAGAGGGGACGGAGGAAGAGTCTGCACTTGGTATAATGTAGAGAGGAGGGAGGAAGAGTCTGTACTTGGTATAATGTAGAGATGACGGAGGAAGAGTCTGCACTTGGTATAATGTAGAGATGACGGAGGAAGAGTCTGCACTTGGTATAATGTAGAGGGGACGGAGGAAGAGTCTGCACTTGGTATAATGTAGAGATGACGGAGGAAGAGTCTGCACTTGGTATAATGTAGAGAGGACAGAGGAAGAGTCTGCACTTGGTATAATGTAGAGATGACGGAGGAAGAGTCTGCACTTGGTATAATGTAGAGAGGACGGAGGAAGAGTCTGCACTTGGTATAATGTAGAGGGGACGGAGGAAGAGTCTGCACTTGGTATAATGTAGAGGGGACGGAGGAAGAGTCTGCACTTGGTATAATGTAGAGAGGACGGAGGAAGAGTCTGCACTTGGTATAATGTAGAGAGGATGGAGGAAGAGTCTGCACTTGGTATAATGTAGAGAGGACGGAGGAAGAGTCTGCACTTGGTATAATGTAGAGGGGACGGAGGAAGAGTCTGCACTTGGTATAATGTAGAGATGACGGAGGAAGAGTCTGCACTTGGTATAATGTAGAGAGGACGGAGGAAGAGTCTGCACTTGGTATAATGTAGAGAGGACAGAGGAAGAGTCTGCACTTGGTATAATGTAGAGATGACGGAGGAAGAGTCTGCACTTGGTATAATGTAGAGAGGACGGAGGAAGAGTCTGCACTTGGTATAATGTAGAGAGGACGGAGGAAGAGTCTACACTTGGTATAATGTAGAGGGGACGGAGGAAGAGTCTGCACTTGGTATAATGTAGAGAGGACGGAGGAAGAGTCTGCACTTGGTATAATGTAGAGAGGATGGAGGAAGAGTCTGCACTTGGTATAATGTAGAGAGGACGGAGGAAGAGTCTGCACTTGGTATAATGTAGAGGGGACGGAGGAAGAGTCTGCACTTGGTATAATGTAGAGATGACGGAGGAAGAGTCTGCACTTGGTATAATGTAGAGAGGACGGAGGAAGAGTCTGCACTTGGTATAATGTAGAGAGGACAGAGGAAGAGTCTGCACTTGGTATAATGTAGAGATGACGGAGGAAGAGTCTGCACTTGGTATAATGTAGAGAGGACGGAGGAAGAGTCTGCACTTGGTATAATGTAGAGAGGACGGAGGAAGAGTCTACACTTGGTATAATGTAGAGGGGACGGAGGAAGAGTCTGCACTTGGTATAATGTAGAGAGGAGGGAGGAAGAGTCTGTACTTGGTATAATGTAGAGAGGAGGGAGGAAGAGTCTGCACTTGGTATAATGTAGAGAGGACGGAGGAAGAGTCTGCACTTGGTATAATGTAGAGAGGAGGGAGGAAGAGTCTGCACACAGTATAATGAGGAGGGGACGGAGGAAGAGTCTGCACTTGGTATAATGTAGAGAGGACGGAGGAAGAGTCTGCATTTGGTATAATGTAGAGAGGATGGAGGAAGAGTCTGCACTTGGTATAATGTAGAGAGGATGGAGGAAGAGTCTGCACTTGGTATAATGTAGAGAGGATGGAGGAAGAGTCTGCACTTGGTATAATGTAGAGAGGAGGGAGGAAGAGTCTGCACACAGTATAATGAGGAGGGGACGGAGGAAGAGTCTGCACTTGGTATAATGTAGAGAGGACGGAGGAAGAGTCTGCACTTGGTATAATGTAGAGAGGACGGAGGAAGAGTCTGCACTTGGTATAATGTAGAGGGGACGGAGGAAGAGTCTGCACTTGGTATAATGTAGAGAGGAGGGAGGAAGAGTCTGTACTTGGTATAATGTAGAGAGGAGGGAGGAAGAGTCTGCACTTGGTATAATGTAGAGAGGACGGAGGAAAAGTCTGCACTTGGTATAATGTAGAGAGGAGGGAGGAAGAGTCTGCACACAGTATAATGAGGAGGGGACGGAGGAAGAGTCTGCACTTGGTATAATGTAGAGAGGACGGAGGAAGAGTCTGCATTTGGTATAATGTAGAGAGGATGGAGGAAGAGTCTGCACTTGGTATAATGTAGAGAGGATGGAGGAAGAGTCTGCACTTGGTATAATGTAGAGAGGATGGAGGAAGAGTCTGCACTTGGTATAATGTAGAGAGGAGGGAGGAAGAGTCTGCACACAGTATAATGAGGAGGGGACGGAGGAAGAGTCTGCACTTGGTATAATGTAGAGAGGACGGAGGAAGAGTCTGCACTTGGTATAATGTAGAGAGGACGGAGGAAGAGTCTGCACTTGGTATAATGTAGAGGGGACGGAGGAAGAGTCTGTACTTGGTATAATGTAGAGAGGATGGAGGAAGAGGCTGCACTTGGTATAATGTAGAGAGGACGGAGGAAGAGTCTGCATTTGGTATAATGTAGAGAGGATGGAGGAAGAGTCTGCACTTGGTATAATGTAGAGAGGATGGAGGAAGAGTCTGCATTTGGTATAATGTAGAGAGGATGGAGGAAGAGTCTGCACTTGGTATAATGTAGAGAGGACGGAGGAAGAGTCTGCACTTGGTATAATGTAGAGAGGACGGAGGATGAGTCTGCACTTGGTATAATGTAGAGAGGACGGAGGAAGAGTCTGCACTTGGTATAATGTAGAGAGGACGGAGGACGAGTTTGCACTTGGTATAATGTAGAGAGGACGGAGGAAGAGTCTGCACTTGGTATAATGTAGAGAGGATGGAGGAAGAGTCTGCACTTGGTATAATGTAGAGAGGACGGAGGAAGAGTCTGCACACAGTATAATGAGGAGGGGACGGAGGAAGAGTCTGCACTTGGTATAATGTAGAGAGGACGGAGGAAGAGTCTGCATTTGGTATAATGTAGAGAGGATGGAGGAAGAGTCTGTACTTGGTATAATGTAGAGAGGATGGAGGAAGAGTCTGCACTTGGTATAATGTAGAGAGGATGGAGGAAGAGTCTGTACTTGGTATAATGTAGAGTGGACGGAGGAAGAGTCTGCACTTGGTATAATGTAGAGAGGAGGGAGGAAGAGTCTGCACACAGTATAATGAGGAGGGGACGGAGGAAGAGTCTGCACTTGGTATAATGTAGAGTGGACGGAGGAAGAGTCTGCACTTGGTATAATGTAGAGAGGATGGAGGAAGAGTCTGTACTTGGTATAATGTAGAGAGGATGGAGGAAGAGTCTGTACTTGGTATAATGTAGAGGGGACGGAGGAAGAGTCTGCACTTGGTATAATGTAGAGAGGAGGGAGGAAGAGTCTGCACTTGGTATAATGTAGAGAGGAGGGAGGAAGAGTCTGCATTTGGTATAATGTAGAGAGGACGGAGGAAGAGTCTGTACTTGGTATAATGTAGAGTGGACGGAGGAAGAGTCTGCACTTGGTATAATGTAGAGAGGAGGGAGGAAGAGTCTGCACTTGGTATAATGAGGAGGGGACGGAGGAAGAGTCTGCACTTGGTATAATGTAGAGTGGACGGAGGAAGAGTCTGCACTTGGTATAATGTAGAGAGGATGGAGGAAGAGTCTGTACTTGGTATAATGTAGAGAGGATGGAGGAAGAGTCTGTACTTGGTATAATGTAGAGTGGACGGAGGAAGAGTCTGCACTTGGTATAATGTAGAGAGGATGGAGGAAGAGTCTGCACTTGGTATAATGAGGAGGGGACGGAGGAAGAGTCTGCACTTGGTATAATGTAGAGTGGACGGAGGAAGAGTCTGCACTTGGTATAATGTAGAGAGGATGGAGGAAGAGTCTGTACTTGGTATAATGTAGAGAGGATGGAGGAAGAGTCTGTACTTGGTATAATGTAGAGTGGACGGAGGAAGAGTCTGCACTTGGTATAATGTAGAGAGGACGGAGGAAGAGTCTGCACTTGGTATAATGAGGAGGGGACGGAGGAAGAGTCTGCACTTGGTATAATGTAGAGAGGACGGAGGAAGAGTCTGCATTTGGTATAATGTAGAGAGGACGGAGGACGAGTCTGTACTTGGTATAATGTAGAGAGGATGGAGGAAGAGTCTGCACTTGGTATAATGTAGAGTGGACGGAGGAAGAGTCTGTACTTGGTATAATGTAGAGAGGATGGAGGAAGAGTCTGCACTTGGTATAATGTAGAGAGGACGGAGGAAGAGTCTGCACTTGGTATAATGTAGAGAGGAGGGAGGAAGAGTCTGCACTTGGTATAATGTAGAGAGGAGGGAGGAAGAGTCTGCATTTGGTATAATGTAGAGAGGACGGAGGAAGAGTCTGCACTTGGTATAATGTAGAGGGGACGGAGGAAGAGTCTGCACTTGGTATAATGTAGAGAGGACGGAGGAAGAGTCTGTAATTGGTATAATGTAGAGAGGATGGAGGAAGAGTCTGCACTTGGTATAATGTAGAGTGGACGGAGGAAGAGTCTGTACTTGGTATAATGTAGAGAGGATGGAGGAAGAGTCTGCACTTGGTATAATGTAGAGAGGACGGAGGAAGAGTCTGCACTTGGTATAATGTAGAGGGGACGGAGGAAGAGTCTGTACTTGGTATAATGTAGAGAGGACGGAGGAAGAGTCTGCACTTGGTATAATGTAGAGAGGACGGAGGAAGAGTCTGCACTTGGTATAATGTAGAGAGGACGGAGGAAGAGTCTGCACTTGGTATAATGTAGAGGGGACAGAGGAATAGTCTGCATTTGGTATAATGTAGAGAGGATGGAGGAAGAGTCTGCACTTGGTATAATGTAGAGAGGACGGAGGATGAGTCTGCACTTGGTATAATGTAGAGGGGACGGAGGAAGAGTCTGTACTTGGTATAATGTAGAGAGGACGGAGGAAGAGTCTGCACTTGGTATAATGTAGAGGGGACGGAGGAAGAGTCTGCATTTGGTATAATGTAGAGAGGATGGAGGAAGAGTCTGCACTTGGTATAATGTAGAGAGGACGGAGGAAGAGTCTGCACTTGGTATAATGTAGAGAGGACGGAGGATGAGTCTGCACTTGGTATAATGTAGAGAGGACAGAGGACGAGTCTGCACTTGGTATAATGTAGAGGGGACGGAGGAAGAGTCTGCACTTGGTATAATGTAGAGAGGACAGAGGACGAGTCTGCACTTGGTATAATGTAGAGGGGACGGAGGAAGAGTCTGCACTTGGTATAATGTAGAGAGGACAGAGGATGAGTCTGCACTTGGTATAATGTAGAGAGGACGGAGGATGAGTCTGCACTTGGTATAATGTAGAGAGGACGGAGGATGAGTCTGCACTTGGTATAATGTAGAGAGGACAGAGGACGAGTCTGCACTTGGTATAATGTAGAGGGGACGGAGGACGAGTCTGCACTTGGTATAATATAGAGGGGACGGAGGAAGAGTCTGCACTTGGTATAATGTAGAGAGGACAGAGGACGAGTCTGCACTTGGTATAATGTAGAGGGGACGGAGGAAGAGTCTGCACTTGGTATAATGTAGAGAGGACAGAGGACGAGTCTGCACTTGGTATAATGTAGAGAGGACAGAGGACGAGTCTGCACTTGGTATAATATAGAGAGGATGGAGGAAGAGTCTGCACTTGGTATAATGTAGAGATGACGGAGGAAGAGTCTGCACTTGGTATAATGTAGAGAGGACAGAGGACGAGTCTGCACTTGGTATAATATAGAGAGGATGGAGGAAGAGTCTGCACTTGGTATAATGTAGAGATGACGGAGGAAGAGTCTGCACTTGGTATAATGTAGAGGGGACGGAGGAAGAGTCTGCACTTGGTATAATGTAGAGAGGACAGAGGACGAGTCTGCACTTGGTATAATGTAGAGGGGACGGAGGATGAGTCTGCACTTGGTATAATGTAGAGAGGATGGAGGAAGAGTCTGCACTTGGTATAATGTAGAGAGGACAGAGGATGAGTGTACTTGGTATAATGTAGAGATGACGGAGGATGAGTCTGCACTTGGTATAATGTAGAGATGACGGAGGATGAGTCTGCACTTGGTATAATGTAGAGAGGAAGGAGGAAGAGTCTGCACTTGGTATAATGTAGAGAGGAAGGAGGAAGAGTCTGCACTTGGTATAATGTAGAGGGGACGGAGGACGAGTCTGCACTTGGTATAATGTAGAGAGGACGGAGGAAGAGTCTGCACTTGGTATAATGTAGAGAGGACGGAGGAAGAGTCTGCACTTGGTATAATGTAGAGAGGACGGAGGAAGAGTCTGCACTTGGTATAATGTAGAGAGGACAGAGGACGAGTCTGCACTTGGTATAATGTAGAGAGGACAGAGGATGAGTGTACTTGGTATAATGTAGAGATGACGGAGGATGAGTCTGCACTTGGTATAATGTAGAGAGGAAGGAGGAAGAGTCTGCACTTGGTATAATGTAGAGAGGAAGGAGGAAGAGTCTGCACTTGGTATAATGTAGAGGGGACGGAGGACGAGTCTGCACTTGGTATAATGTAGAGAGGACGGAGGAAGAGTCTGCACTTGGTATAATGTAGAGATGACGGAGGAAGAGTCTGCACTTGGTATAATGTAGAGAGGAAGGAGGAAGAGTCTGCACTTGGTATAATGTAGAGAGGACGGAGGAAGAGTCTGCACTTGGTATAATGTAGAGATGACGGAGGAAGAGTCTGCACTTGGTATAATGTAGAGAGGACGGAGGATGAGTCTGCACTTGGTATAATGTAGAGATGACGGAGGAAGAGTCTGCACTTGGTATAATGTAGAGAGGACGGAGGATGAGTCTGCACTTGGTATAATGTAGAGGGGACGGAGGACGAGTCTGCACTTGGTATAATGTAGAGAGGACGGAGGAAGAGTCTGCACTTGGTATAATGTAGAGAGGACGGAGGAAGAGTCTGCACTTGGTATAATGTAGAGGGGACGGAGGAAGAGTCTGCACTTGGTATAATGTAGAGAGGACGGAGGAAGAGTCTGCACTTGGTATAATGTAGAGAGGACAGAGGATGAGTGTACTTGGTATAATGTAGAGAGGAGGGAGGAAGAGTCTGCACTTGGTATAATGTAGAGAGGACGGAGGATGAGTCTGCACTTGGTATAATGTAGAGATGACGGAGGAAGAGTCTGCACTTGGTATAATGTAGAGAGGACGGAGGATGAGTCTGCACTTGGTATAATGTAGAGGGGACGGAGGACGAGTCTGCACTTGGTATAATGTAGAGAGGACGGAGGAAGAGTCTGCACTTGGTATAATGTAGAGAGGACGGAGGAAGAGTCTGCACTTGGTATAATGTAGAGAGGACGGAGGAAGAGTCTGCACTTGGTATAATGTAGAGAGGACGGAGGAAGAGTCTGCACTTGGTATAATGTAGAGAGGACAGAGGATGAGTGTACTTGGTATAATGTAGAGATGACGGAGGATGAGTCTGCACTTGGTATAATGTAGAGAGGAAGGAGGAAGAGTCTGCACTTGGTATAATGTAGAGGGGACGGAGGACGAGTCTGCACTTGGTATAATGTAGAGAGGATGGAGGAAGAGTCTGCACTTGGTATAATGTAGAGATGACGGAGGAAGAGTCTGCACTTGGTATAATGTAGAGAGGACGGAGGAAGAGTCTGCACTTGGTATAATGTAGAGAGGACGGAGGAAGAGTCTGCACTTGGTATAATGTAGAGATGACGGAGGAAGAGTCTGCACTTGGTATAATGTAGAGAGGACGGAGGAAGAGTCTGCACTTGGTATAATGTAGAGATGACAGAGGACGAGTCTGCATTTGGTATAATGTAGAGAGGACAGAGGAAGAGTCTGCATTTGGTATAATGTAGAGATGACGGAGGAAGAGTCTGCATTTGGTATAATGTAGAGGGGACGGAGGAAGAGTCTGCACTTGGTAGAATGTAGAGATGACGGAGGAAGAGTCTGCACTTGGTATAATGTAGAGAGGACAGAGGAAGAGTCTGCACTTGGTATAATGTAGAGAGGACGGAGGAAGAGTCTGCACTTGGTATAATGTAGAGAGGATGGAGGAAGAGTATGCACTTGGTAGAATGTAGAGATGACGGAGGAAGAGTCTGCACTTGGTATAATGTAGAGAGGACAGAGGAAGAGTCTGCACTTGGTATAATGTAGAGAGGACGGAGGAAGAGTCTACACTTGGTATAATGTAGAGGGGACGGAGGAAGAGTCTGCACTTGGTATAATATAGAGATGACGGAGGAAGAGTCTGCACTTGGTATAATGTAGAGAGGACGGAGGAAGAGTCTGTACTTGGTATAATGTAGAGAGGACGGAGGAAGAGTCTGCACTTGGTATAATGTAGAGATGACGGAGGAAGAGTCTGCACTTGGTATAATGTAGAGAGGACGGAGGAAGAGTCTACACTTGGTATAATGTAGAGGGGACGGAGGAAGAGTCTGCATTTGGTATAATGTAGAGATGACGGAGGAAGAGTCTGCACTTGGTATAATATAGAGATGACGGAGGAAGAGTCTGCACTTGGTATAATGTAGAGATGACGGAGGAAGAGTCTGCACTTGGTATAATATAGAGATGACGGAGGAAGAGTCTGCACTTGGTATAATGTAGAGAGGACGGAGGAAGAGTCTACACTTGGTATAATGTAGAGGGGACGGAGGAAGAGTCTGCATTTGGTATAATGTAGAGATGACGGAGGAAGAGTCTGCACTTGGTATAATGTAGAGAGGACGGAGGAAGAGTCTGTACTTGGTATAATGTAGAGAGGACGGAGGAAGAGTCTGCACTTGGTATAATGTAGAGAGGAAGGAGGAAGAGTCTGCACTTGGTATAATGTAGAGAGGACGGAGGAAGAGTCTGCACTTGGTATAATGTAGAGAGGACGGAGGAAGAGTCTGCACTTGGTATAATGTAGAGGGGACGGAGGAAGAGTCTGCACTTGGTATAATGTAGAGAGGAAGGAGGAAGAGTCTGCACTTGGTATAATGTAGAGAGGACGGAGGAAGAGTCTGCACTTGGTATAATGTAGAGATGACGGAGGAAGAGTCTGCACTTGGTATAATGTAGAGAGGACAGAGGACGAGTCTGCACTTGGTATAATGTAGAGAGGACGGAGGAAGAGTCTGCACTTGGTATAATGTAGAGAGGACGGAGGAAGAGTCTGCACTTGGTATAATGTAGAGATGACAGAGGACGAGTCTGCACTTGGTATAATGTAGAGAGGACGGAGGAAGAGTCTGCACTTGGTATAATGTAGAGAGGACGGAGGAAGAGTCTGTACTTGGTATAATGTAGAGAGGACGGAGGAAGAGTCTGCACTTGGTATAATGTAGAGAGGACAGAGGAAGAGTCTGCATTTGGTATAATGTAGAGAGGACGGAGGAAGAGTCTGCACTTGGTATAATGTAGAGAGGACGGAGGAAGAGTCTGGACTTGGTATAATGTAGAGGGGACGGAGGAAGAGTCTGCACTTGGTATAATGTAGAGAGGAAGGAGGAAGAGTCTGCACTTGGTATAATGTAGAGAGGACGGAGGAAGAGTCTGCACTTGGTATAATGTAGAGATGACGGAGGAAGAGTCTGCACTTGGTATAATGTAGAGAGGACAGAGGACGAGTCTGCACTTGGTATAATGTAGAGAGGACGGAGGAAGAGTCTGCACTTGGTATAATGTAGAGAGGACGGAGGAAGAGTCTGCACTTGGTATAATGTAGAGATGACAGAGGACGAGTCTGCACTTGGTATAATGTAGAGAGGACGGAGGAAGAGTCTGCACTTGGTATAATGTAGACAGGATGGAGGAAGAGTCTGCACTTGGTATAATGTAGAGAGGACGGAGGAAGAGTCTGCACTTGGTATAATGTAGAGAGGACGGAGGAAGAGTCTGCACTTGGTATAATGTAGAGGGGACGGAGGAAGAGTCTGCACTTGGTATAATGTAGAGAGGAAGGAGGAAGAGTCTGCACTTGGTATAATGTAGAGAGGACGGAGGAAGAGTCTGCACTTGGTATAATGTAGAGATGACGGAGGAAGAGTCTGCACTTGGTATAATGTAGAGAGGACAGAGGACGAGTCTGCACTTGGTATAATGTAGAGAGGACGGAGGAAGAGTCTGCACTTGGTATAATGTAGAGAGGACGGAGGAAGAGTCTGCACTTGGTATAATGTAGAGAGGACGGAGGAAGAGTCTGCACTTGGTATAATGTAGAGGGGACGGAGGAAGAGTCTGCACTTGGTATAATGTAGAGAGGAAGGAGGAAGAGTCTGCACTTGGTATAATGTAGAGAGGACGGAGGAAGAGTCTGCACTTGGTATAATGTAGAGATGACGGAGGAAGAGTCTGCACTTGGTATAATGTAGAGAGGACGGAGGAAGAGTCTGCACTTGGTATAATGTAGACAGGATGGAGGAAGAGTCTGCACTTGGTATAATGTAGAGAGGACGGAGGAAGAGTCTGCACTTGGTATAATGTAGAGAGGACGGAGGAAGAGTCTGCACTTGGTATAATGTAGAGGGGACGGAGGAAGAGTCTGCACTTGGTATAATGTAGAGAGGAAGGAGGAAGAGTCTGCACTTGGTATAATGTAGAGAGGACGGAGGAAGAGTCTGCACTTGGTATAATGTAGAGATGACGGAGGAAGAGTCTGCACTTGGTATAATGTAGAGAGGACAGAGGACGAGTCTGCACTTGGTATAATGTAGAGAGGACGGAGGAAGAGTCTGCACTTGGTATAATGTAGAGAGGACGGAGGAAGAGTCTGCACTTGGTATAATGTAGAGATGACAGAGGACGAGTCTGCACTTGGTATAATGTAGAGAGGACGGAGGAAGAGTCTGCACTTGGTATAATGTAGAGAGGACGGAGGAAGAGTCTGTACTTGGTATAATGTAGAGAGGACGGAGGAAGAGTCTGCACTTGGTATAATGTAGAGAGGACAGAGGAAGAGTCTGCATTTGGTATAATGTAGAGAGGACGGAGGAAGAGTCTGCACTTGGTATAATGTAGAGATGACGGAGGAAGAGTCTGCACTTGGTATAATGTAGAGATGACGGAGGAAGAGTCTGCACTTGGTATAATGTAGAGAGGACGGAGGACGAGTCTGCACTTGGTATAATGTAGAGAGGATGGAGGAAGAGTCTGTACTTGGTATAATGTAGAGGGGACGGAGGAAGAGTCTGCACTTGGTATAATGTAGAGGGGACGGAGGAAGAGTCTGCACTTGGTATAATGTAGAGAGGACGGAGGAAGAGTCTGTACTTGGTATAATGTAGAGAGGACGGAGGAAGAGTCTGCACTTGGTATAATGTAGAGGGGACGGAGGAAGAGTCTGCACTTGGTATAATGTAGAGAGGACAGAGGAAGAGTCTGCACTTGGTATAATGTAGAGGGGACGGAGGAAGAGTCTGCACTTGGTATAATGTAGAGGGGACGGAGGAAGAGTCTGCACTTGGTATAATGTAGAGAGGACGGAGGAAGAGTCTGTACTTGGTATAATGTAGAGAGGACGGAGGAAGAGTCTGCACTTGGTATAATGTAGAGAGGACGGAGGAAGAGTCTGCACTTGGTATAATGTAGAGAGGACAGAGGAAGAGTCTGCACTTGGTATAATGTAGAGAGGATGGAGGAAGAGTCTGCATTTGGTATAATGTAGAGAGGATGGAGGAAGAGTCTGCACTTGGTATAATGTAGAGTGGACGGAGGAAGAGTCTGCACTTGGTATAATGTAGAGAGGACGGAGGAAGAGTCTGCATTTGGTATAATGTAGAGAGGACGGAGGAAGAGTCTGCACTTGGTATAATGTAGAGATGACGGAGGAAGAGTCTGCACTTGGTATAATGTAGAGAGGATGGAGGAAGAGTCTGCACTTGGTATAATGTAGAGTGGACGGAGGAAGAGTCTGCACTTGGTATAATGTAGAGAGGACAGAGGAAGAGTCTGCATTTGGTATAATGTAGAGAGGACGGAGGAAGAGTCTGCACTTGGTATAATGTAGAGATGACGGAGGAAGAGTCTGCACTTGGTATAATGTAGAGAGGACGGAGGAAGAGTCTGCACTTGGTATAATGTAGAGAGGACGGAGGAAGAGTCTGCACTTGGTATAATGTAGAGTGGACGGAGGAAGAGTCTGCACTTGGTATAATGTAGAGAGGACGGAGGAAGAGTCTGCACTTGGTATAATGTAGAGATGACAGAGGACGAGTCTGCATTTGGTATAATGTAGAGATGACGGAGGAAGAGTCTGCATTTGGTATAATGTAGAGGGGACGGAGGAAGAGTCTGCACTTGGTATAATGTAGAGAGGACGGAGGAAGAGTCTGCACTTGGTATAATGTAGAGAGGATGGAGGAAGAGTCTGCACTTGGTATAATGTAGAGAGGACAGAGGAAGAGTCTGCACTTGGTATAATGTAGAGAGGACGGAGGAAGAGTCTGCACTTGGTATAATGTAGAGAGGACGGAGGAAGAGTCTGCACTTGGTATAATGTAGAGTGGACGGAGGAAGAGTCTGCACTTGGTATAATGTAGAGAGGACGGAGGAAGAGTCTGCACTTGGTATAATGTAGAGATGACAGAGGACGAGTCTGCACTTGGTATAATGTAGAGATGACGGAGGAAGAGTCTGCATTTGGTATAATGTAGAGGGGACGGAGGAAGAGTCTGCACTTGGTATAATGTAGAGAGGACGGAGGAAGAGTCTGCACTTGGTATAATGTAGAGAGGATGGAGGAAGAGTCTGCACTTGGTATAATGTAGAGAGGACAGAGGAAGAGTCTGCACTTGGTATAATGTAGAGAGGACGGAGGAAGAGTCTGCACTTGGTATAATGTAGAGGGGACGGAGGAAGAGTCTGCATTTGGTATAATGTAGAGATGACGGAGGAAGAGTCTGCACTTGGTATAATATAGAGATGACGGAGGAAGAGTCTGCACTTGGTATAATGTAGAGAGGACGGAGGAAGAGTCTACACTTGGTATAATGTAGAGGGGACGGAGGAAGAGTCTGCATTTGGTATAATGTAGAGAGGATGGAGGAAGAGTCTGCACTTGGTATAATGTAGAGAGGACGGAGGAAGAGTCTACACTTGGTATAATGTAGAGAGGATGGAGGAAGAGTCTGCACTTGGTATAATGTAGAGAGGATGGAGGAAGAGTCTGCACTTGGTATAATGTAGAGAGGACAGAGGAAGAGTCTGCACTTGGTATAATGTAGAGGGGACGGAGGAAGAGTCTGCACTTGGTATAATGTAGAGAGGACGGAGGAAGAGTCTGCACTTGGTATAATGTAGAGAGGATGGAGGAAGAGTCTGCACTTGGTATAATGTAGAGAGGACAGAGGAAGAGTCTGCACTTGGTATAATGTAGAGAGGACGGAGGAAGAGTCTGCACTTGGTATAATGTAGAGGGGACGGAGGAAGAGTCTGCATTTGGTATAATGTAGAGATGACGGAGGAAGAGTCTGCACTTGGTATAATATAGAGATGACGGAGGAAGAGTCTGCACTTGGTATAATGTAGAGAGGACGGAGGAAGAGTCTACACTTGGTATAATGTAGAGGGGACGGAGGAAGAGTCTGCATTTGGTATAATGTAGAGAGGATGGAGGAAGAGTCTGCACTTGGTATAATGTAGAGAGGACGGAGGAAGAGTCTGCACTTGGTATAATGTAGAGATGACGGAGGAAGAGTCTGCACTTGGTATAATGTAGAGAGGACGGAGGAAGAGTCTGTACTTGGTATAATGTAGAGAGGACGGAGGAAGAGTCTGCACTTGGTATAATGTAGACAGGATGGAGGAAGAGTCTGCACTTGGTATAATGTAGAGAGGACGGAGGAAGAGTCTGTACTTGGTATAATGTAGAGATGACGGAGGAAGAGTCTGCACTTGGTATAATGTAGAGAGGACGGAGGAAGAGTCTACACTTGGTATAATGTAGAGGGGACGGAGGAAGAGTCTGCATTTGGTATAATGTAGAGAGGACGGAGGAAGAGTCTGCACTTGGTATAATATAGAGATGACGGAGGAAGAGTCTGCACTTGGTATAATGTAGAGATGACGGAGGAAGAGTCTGTACTTGGTATAATGTAGAGGGGACGGAGGAAGAGTCTGCATTTGGTATAATGTAGAGAGGATGGAGGAAGAGTCTGCACTTGGTATAATGTAGAGAGGACGGAGGAAGAGTCTGTACTTGGTATAATGTAGAGAGGACGGAGGAAGAGTCTGCACTTGGTATAATGTAGAGAGGACGGAGGAAGAGTCTGCACTTGGTATAATGTAGAGAGGACGGAGGAAGAGTCTGTACTTGGTATAATGTAGAGAGGACGGAGGAAGAGTCTGCACTTGGTATAATGTAGAGAGGAAGGAGGAAGAGTCTGCACTTGGTATAATGTAGACAGGATGGAGGAAGAGTCTGCACTTGGTATAATGTAGAGAGGACGGAGGAAGAGTCTGCACTTGGTATAATGTAGAGAGGAAGGAGGAAGAGTCTGCACTTGGTATAATGTAGAGAGGACGGAGGAAGAGTCTGCACTTGGTATAATGTAGAGAGGAAGGAGGAAGAGTCTGCACTTGGTATAATGTAGAGAGGACGGAGGAAGAGTCTGCACTTGGTATAATGTAGAGATGACGGAGGAAGAGTCTGCACTTGGTATAATGTAGAGAGGACGGAGGAAGAGTCTGCACTTGGTATAATGTAGAGAGGACGGAGGAAGAGTCTGTACTTGGTATAATGTAGAGAGGACGGAGGAAGAGTCTGCATTTGGTATAATGTAGAGAGGACAGAGGAAGAGTCTGCATTTGGTATAATGTAGAGATGACGGAGGAAGAGTCTGCATTTGGTATAATGTAGAGAGGATGGAGGAAGAGTCTGCACTTGGTATAATGTAGAGAGGACAGAGGAAGAGTCTGCACTTGGTATAATGTAGAGAGGACGGAGGAAGAGTCTACACTTGGTATAATGTAGAGAGGACGGAGGAAGAGTCTGCACTTGGTATAATGTAGAGAGGACGGAGGAAGAGTCTGCACTTGGTATAATGTAGAGAGGACGGAGGAAGAGTCTGCACTTGGTATAATGTAGAGAGGACGGAGGAAGAGTCTACACTTGGTATAATGTAGAGGGGACGGAGGAAGAGTCTGTACTTGGTATAATGTAGAGATGACGGAGGAAGAGTCTGCACTTGGTATAATATAGAGATGACGGAGGAAGAGTCTGCACTTGGTATAATGTAGAGAGGACGGAGGAAGAGTCTACACTTGGTATAATGTAGAGGGGACGGAGGAAGAGTCTGCACTTGGTATAATATAGAGATGACGGAGGAAGAGTCTGCACTTGGTATAATGTAGAGAGGAAGGAGGAAGAGTCTACACTTGGTATAATGTAGAGGGGACGGAGGAAGAGTCTGCATTTGGTATAATATAGAGATGACGGAGGAAGAGTCTGCACTTGGTATAATGTAGAGAGGAAGGAGGAAGAGTCTACACTTGGTATAATGTAGAGATGACGGAGGAAGAGTCTGCACTTGGTATAATATAGAGATGACGGAGGAAGAGTCTGCACTTGGTATAATGTAGAGAGGAAGGAGGAAGAGTCTACACTTGGTATAATGTAGAGGGGACGGAGGAAGAGTCTGCACTTGGTATAATATAGAGATGACGGAGGAAGAGTCTGCACTTGGTATAATGTAGAGAGGAAGGAGGAAGAGTCTACACTTGGTATAATGTAGAGATGACGGAGGAAGAGTCTGCACTTGGTATAATATAGAGATGACGGAGGAAGAGTCTGCACTTGGTATAATGTAGAGAGGAAGGAGGAAGAGTCTACACTTGGTATAATGTAGAGGGGACGGAGGAAGAGTCTGCATTTGGTATAATGTAGAGAGGATGGAGGAAGAGTCTGCACTTGGTATAATGTAGAGAGGACGGAGGAAGAGTCTGCACTTGGTATAATGTAGAGAGGACGGAGGATGAGTGTGCATTTGGTATAATGTAGAGAGGACGGAGGAAGAGTCTGTACTTGGTATAATGTAGAGATGACGGAGGAAGAGTCTGCACTTGGTATAATGTAGAGATGACGGAGGAAGAGTCTGCACTTGGTATAATGTAGAGAGGACGGAGGAAGAGTCTGTACTTGGTATAATGTAGAGAGGACGGAGGAAGAGTCTGCACTTGGTATAATGTAGACAGGATGGAGGAAGAGTCTGCACTTGGTATAATGTAGAGAGGACGGAGGAAGAGTCTGCACTTGGTATAATGTAGAGGGGACGGAGGAAGAGTCTGCACTTGGTATAATGTAGAGAGGATGGAGGAAGAGTCTGCACTTGGTATAATGTAGAGAGGACGGAGGAAGAGTCTGCACTTGGTATAATGTAGAGAGGACGGAGGATGAGTGTGCATTTGGTATAATGTAGAGAGGACGGAGGAAGAGTCTGTACTTGGTATAATGTAGAGATGACGGAGGAAGAGTCTGCACTTGGTATAATGTAGAGATGACGGAGGAAGAGTCTGCACTTGGTATAATGTAGAGAGGACGGAGGAAGAGTCTGTACTTGGTATAATGTAGAGAGGACAGAGGAAGAGTCTGCACTTGGTATAATGTAGAGAGGACGGAGGAAGAGTCTGCACTTGGTATAATGTAGACAGGATGGAGGAAGAGTCTGCACTTGGTATAATGTAGAGAGGACGGAGGAAGAGTCTGCACTTGGTATAATGTAGAGGGGACGGAGGAAGAGTCTGCACTTGGTATAATGTAGAGAGGATGGAGGAAGAGTCTGCACTTGGTATAATGTAGAGAGGACGGAGGAAGAGTCTGCACTTGGTATAATGTAGAGAGGACGGAGGATGAGTGTGCATTTGGTATAATGTAGAGAGGACGGAGGAAGAGTCTGTACTTGGTATAATGTAGAGATGACGGAGGAAGAGTCTGCACTTGGTATAATGTAGAGATGACGGAGGAAGAGTCTGTACTTGGTATAATGTAGAGAGGACGGAGGAAGAGTCTGTACTTGGTATAATGTAGAGAGGACGGAGGAAGAGTCTGTACTTGGTATAATGTAGAGATGACGGAGGAAGAGTCTGCACTTGGTATAATGTAGAGATGACGGAGGAAGAGTCTGCACTTGGTATAATGTAGAGAGGATGGAGGAAGAGTCTGCACTTGGTATAATGTAGAGAGGACGGAGGAAGAGTCTGCACTTGGTATAATGTAGACAGGATGGAGGAAGAGTCTGCACTTGGTATAATGTAGAGAGGACGGAGGAAGAGTCTGCACTTGGTATAATGTAGAGAGGACGGAGGAAGAGTCTGCACTTGGTATAATGTAGAGAGGACGGAGGAAGAGTCTGCACTTGGTATAATGTAGAGGGGACGGAGGAAGAGTCTGCACTTGGTATAATGTAGAGAGGACGGAGGAAGAGTCTGCACTTGGTATAATGTAGAGAGGAAGGAGGAAGAGTCTGCACTTGGTATAATGTAGAGAGGACGGAGGAAGAGTCTGCACTTGGTATAATGTAGAGATGACGGAGGAAGAGTCTGCACTTGGTATAATGTAGAGATGACAGAGGACGAGTCTGCATTTGGTATAATGTAGAGAGGACAGAGGAAGAGTCTGCATTTGGTATAATGTAGAGAGGATGGAGGAAGAGTCTGTAATTGGTATAATGTAGAGAGGACGGAGGAAGAGTCTGCACTTGGTATAATGTAGAGAGGATGGAGGAAGAGTCTGTAATTGGTATAATGTAGAGGGGACGGAGGAAGAGTCTGCACTTGGTATAATGTAGAGATGACGGAGGAAGAGTCTGCATTTGGTATAATGTAGAGGGGACGGAGGAAAAGTCTGCACTTGGTATAATGTAGAGAGGACGGAGGAAGAGTCTGCACTTGGTATAATGTAGAGAGGATGGAGGAAGAGTCTGCACTTGGTAGAATGTAGAGATGACGGAGGAAGAGTCTGCACTTGGTATAATGTAGAGAGGACAGAGGAAGAGTCTGCACTTGGTATAATGTAGAGATGACGGAGGAAGAGTCTGCACTTGGTATAATGTAGAGAGGACGGAGGAAGAGTCTGTACTTGGTATAATGTAGAGAGGACGGAGGAAGAGTCTGCACTTGGTATAATGTAGACAGGATGGAGGAAGAGTCTGCACTTGGTATAATGTAGAGAGGACGGAGGAAGAGTCTGCACTTGGTATAATGTAGAGAGGACGGAGGAAGAGTCTGCACTTGGTATAATGTAGAGGGGACGGAGGAAGAGTCTGCACTTGGTATAATGTAGAGAGGACGGAGGAAGAGTCTGCACTTGGTATAATGTAGAGAGGAAGGAGGAAGAGTCTGCACTTGGTATAATGTAGAGAGGACGGAGGAAGAGTCTGCACTTGGTATAATGTAGAGATGACGGAGGAAGAGTCTGCACTTGGTATAATGTAGAGATGACAGAGGACGAGTCTGCATTTGGTATAATGTAGAGAGGACAGAGGAAGAGTCTGCATTTGGTATAATGTAGAGATGACGGAGGAAGAGTCTGCATTTGGTATAATGTAGAGGGGACGGAGGAAGAGTCTGCACTTGGTATAATGTAGAGAGGACGGAGGAAGAGTCTGCACTTGGTATAATGTAGAGAGGATGGAGGAAGAGTCTGCACTTGGTAGAATGTAGAGATGACGGAGGAAGAGTCTGCACTTGGTATAATGTAGAGAGGACAGAGGAAGAGTCTGCACTTGGTATAATGTAGAGAGGACAGAGGAAGAGTCTGCACTTGGTATAATGTAGAGGGGACGGAGGAAGAGTCTGCATTTGGTATAATGTAGAGATGACGGAGGAAGAGTCTGCACTTGGTATAATATAGAGATGACGGAGGAAGAGTCTGCACTTGGTATAATGTAGAGATGACGGAGGAAGAGTCTGCACTTGGTATAATATAGAGATGACGGAGGAAGAGTCTACACTTGGTATAATGTAGAGGGGACGGAGGAAGAGTCTGCATTTGGTATAATGTAGAGATGACGGAGGAAGAGTCTGCACTTGGTATAATGTAGAGAGGACGGAGGAAGAGTCTGTACTTGGTATAATGTAGAGAGGACGGAGGAAGAGTCTGCACTTGGTATAATGTAGAGAGGATGGAGGAAGAGTCTGCACTTGGTATAATGTAGAGAGGACGGAGGAAGAGTCTGCACTTGGTATAATGTAGAGAGGACGGAGGAAGAGTCTGCATTTGGTATAATGTAGAGAGGACAGAGGAAGAGTCTGCACTTGGTATAATGTAGAGAGGACGGAGGAAGAGTCTGCACTTGGTATAATGTAGAGAGGATGGAGGAAGAGTCTGTACTTGGTATAATGTAGAGAGGATGGAGGAAGAGTCTGCACTTGGTATAATGTAGAGAGGACAGAGGAAGAGTCTGCACTTGGTATAATGTAGAGAGGACGGAGGAAGAGTCTGCACTTGGTATAATGTAGAGAGGATGGAGGAAGAGTCTGCACTTGGTATAATGTAGAGAGGACGGAGGAAGAGTCTGCACTTGGTATAATGTAGAGAGGACGGAGGATGAGTCTGCATTTGGTATAATGTAGAGAGGATGGAGGAAGAGTCTGCACTTGGTATAATGTAGAGAGGACGGAGGAAGAGTCTGCACTTGGTATAATGTAGAGGGGACGGAGGAAGAGTCTGCATTTGGTATAATGTAGAGAGGATGGAGGAAGAGTCTGCACTTGGTATAATGTAGAGAGGATGGAGGAAGAGTCTGCACTTGGTATAATGTAGAGAGGATGGAGGAAGAGTCTGCACTTGGTATAATGTAGAGAGGACGGAGGAAGAGTCTGCACTTGGTATAATGTAGAGGGGACGGAGGAAGAGTCTGCATTTGGTATAATGTAGAGAGGATGGAGGAAGAGTCTGCACTTGGTATAATGTAGAGAGGATGGAGGAAGAGTCTGCACTTGGTATAATGTAGAGAGGACAGAGGATGAGTCTGCACTTGGTATAATGTAGAGAGGACAGAGGACGAGTCTGCACTTGGTATAATGTAGAGATGACGGAGGAAGAGTCTGCACTTGGTATAATGTAGAGGGGACGGAGGAAGAGTCTGTACTTGGTATAATGTAGAGAGGACAGAGGAAGAGTCTGCACTTGGTATAATGTAGAGAGGATGGAGGAAGAGTCTGCACTTGGTATAATGTAGAGAGGACAGAGGACGAGTCTGCACTTGGTATAATGTAGAGGGGACGGAGGAAGAGTCTGCACTTGGTATAATGTAGAGGGGACCGAGGAAGAGTCTGCACTTGGTATAATGTAGAGAGGACAGAGGACGAGTCTGCACTTGGTATAATGTAGAGAGGACAGAGGACGAGTCTGCACTTGGTATAATGTAGAGGGGACGGAGGAAGAGTCTGCACTTGGTATAATGTAGAGGGGACCGAGGAAGAGTCTGCACTTGGTATAATGTAGAGAGGACAGAGGACGAGTCTGCACTTGGTATAATGTAGAGGGGACGGAGGAAGAGTCTGCACTTGGTATAATGTAGAGGGGACCGAGGAAGAGTCTGCACTTGGTATAATGTAGAGAGGACGGAGGAAGAGTCTGCACTTGGTATAATGTAGAGATGACGGAGGAAGAGTCTGCACTTGGTATAATGTAGAGATGACGGAGGAAGAGTCTGCACTTGGTATAATGTAGAGATGACAGAGGACGAGTCTGCATTTGGTATAATGTAGAGAGGACAGAGGAAGAGTCTGCATTTGGTATAATGTAGAGATGACGGAGGAAGAGTCTGCACTTGGTATAATGTAGAGAGGATGGAGGAAGAGTCTGCACTTGGTATAATGTAGAGGGGACGGAGGAAGAGTCTGCACTTGGTATAATGTAGAGAGGATGGAGGAAGAGTCTGCACTTGGTAGAATGTAGAGATGACGGAGGAAGAGTCTGCACTTGGTATAATGTAGAGAGGACAGAGGAAGAGTCTGCATTTGGTATAATGTAGAGAGGACAGAGGAAGAGTCTGCATTTGGTATAATGTAGAGGGGACGGAGGAAGAGTCTGCACTTGGTATAATGTAGAGAGGATGGAGGAAGAGTCTGCACTTGGTAGAATGTAGAGATGACGGAGGAAGAGTCTGCACTTGGTAGAATGTAGAGATGACGGAGGAAGAGTCTGCACTTGGTATAATGTAGAGAGGACAGAGGACGAGTCTGCATTTGGTATAATGTAGAGAGGACAGAGGAAGAGTCTGCATTTGGTATAATGTAGAGGGGACGGAGGAAGAGTCTGCACTTGGTATAATGTAGAGAGGATGGAGGAAGAGTCTGCACTTGGTAGAATGTAGAGATGACGGAGGAAGAGTCTGCACTTGGTATAATGTAGAGAGGACAGAGGAAGAGTCTGCATTTGGTATAATGTAGAGAGGACAGAGGAAGAGTCTGCATTTGGTATAATGTAGAGATGACGGAGGAAGAGTCTGCACTTGGTATAATGTAGAGGGGACGGAGGAAGAGTCTGCACTTGGTATAATGTAGAGAGGATGGAGGAAGAGTCTGCACTTGGTAGAATGTAGAGATGACGGAGGAAGAGTCTGCACTTGGTATAATGTAGAGAGGACGGAGGAAGAGTCTACACTTGGTATAATGTAGAGGGGACGGAGGAAGAGTCTGCATTTGGTATAATGTAGAGAGGACAGAGGAAGAGTCTGCACTTGGTATAATGTAGAGAGGACGGAGGAAGAGTCTGCACTTGGTATAATGTAGAGAGGATGGAGGAAGAGTCTGTACTTGGTATAATGTAGAGAGGATGGAGGAAGAGTCTGCACTTGGTATAATGTAGAGAGGATGGAGGAAGAGTCTGCACTTGGTATAATGTAGAGAGGACAGAGGAAGAGTCTGCACTTGGTATAATGTAGAGAGGATGGAGGAAGAGTCTGTACTTGGTATAATGTAGAGAGGATGGAGGAAGAGTCTGTACTTGGTATAATGTAGAGAGGATGGAGGAAGAGTCTGCACTTGGTATAATGTAGAGAGGATGGAGGAAGAGTCTGCACTTGGTATAATGTAGAGAGGACGGAGGAAGAGTCTGCACTTGGTATAATGTAGAGAGGATGGAGGAAGAGTCTGCACTTGGTATAATGTAGAGAGGACGGAGGAAGAGTCTGCACTTGGTATAATGTAGAGAGGACGGAGGATGAGTCTGCATTTGGTATAATGTAGAGAGGATGGAGGAAGAGTCTGCACTTGGTATAATGTAGAGAGGACGGAGGAAGAGTCTGCACTTGGTATAATGTAGAGGGGACGGAGGAAGAGTCTGCATTTGGTATAATGTAGAGAGGATGGAGGAAGAGTCTGCACTTGGTATAATGTAGAGAGGATGGAGGAAGAGTCTGCACTTGGTATAATGTAGAGAGGATGGAGGAAGAGTCTGCACTTGGTATAATGTAGAGAGGACGGAGGAAGAGTCTGCACTTGGTATAATGTAGAGGGGACGGAGGAAGAGTCTGCATTTGGTATAATGTAGAGAGGATGGAGGAAGAGTCTGCACTTGGTATAATGTAGAGAGGACAGAGGATGAGTCTGCACTTGGTATAATGTAGAGAGGACAGAGGACGAGTCTGCACTTGGTATAATGTAGAGATGACGGAGGAAGAGTCTGCACTTGGTATAATGTAGAGGGGACGGAGGAAGAGTCTGTACTTGGTATAATGTAGAGGGGACCGAGGAAGAGTCTGCACTTGGTATAATGTAGAGAGGACAGAGGACGAGTCTGCACTTGGTATAATGTAGAGGGGACGGAGGAAGAGTCTGCACTTGGTATAATGTAGAGGGGACCGAGGAAGAGTCTGCACTTGGTATAATGTAGAGAGGATGGAGGAAGAGTCTGCACTTGGTATAATGTAGAGAGGACGGAGGAAGAGTCTGCACTTGGTATAATGTAGAGATGACGGAGGAAGAGTCTGCACTTGGTATAATGTAGAGATGACGGAGGAAGAGTCTGCACTTGGTATAATGTAGAGAGGACGGAGGAAGAGTCTGCACTTGGTATAATGTAGAGATGACAGAGGACGAGTCTGCATTTGGTATAATGTAGAGAGGACAGAGGAAGAGTCTGCATTTGGTATAATGTAGAGATGACGGAGGAAGAGTCTGCATTTGGTATAATGTAGAGGGGACGGAGGAAGAGTCTGCACTTGGTATAATGTAGAGAGGATGGAGGAAGAGTCTGCACTTGGTAGAATGTAGAGATGACGGAGGAAGAGTCTGCATTTGGTATAATGTAGAGAGGATGGAGGACGAGTCTGCACTTGATATAATGTAGAGAGGACAGAGGACGAGTCTGCACTTGGTATAATGTAGAGGGGACGGAGGAAGAGTCTGCACTTGGTATAATGTAGAGGGGACCGAGGAAGAGTCTGCACTTGGTATAATGTAGAGAGGACAGAGGACGAGTCTGCACTTGGTATAATGTAGAGGGGACGGAGGAAGAGTCTGCACTTGGTATAATGTAGAGGGGACCGAGGAAGAGTCTGCACTTGGTATAATGTAGAGAGGATGGAGGAAGAGTCTGCACTTGGTATAATGTAGAGAGGACGGAGGAAGAGTCTGCACTTGGTATAATGTAGAGATGACGGAGGAAGAGTCTGCACTTGGTATAATGTAGAGATGACGGAGGAAGAGTCTGCACTTGGTATAATGTAGAGAGGACGGAGGAAGAGTCTGCACTTGGTATAATGTAGAGATGACAGAGGACGAGTCTGCATTTGGTATAATGTAGAGAGGACAGAGGAAGAGTCTGCATTTGGTATAATGTAGAGATGACGGAGGAAGAGTCTGCATTTGGTATAATGTAGAGGGGACGGAGGAAGAGTCTGCACTTGGTATAATGTAGAGAGGATGGAGGAAGAGTCTGCACTTGGTAGAATGTAGAGATGACGGAGGAAGAGTCTGCACTTGGTATAATGTAGAGAGGACAGAGGAAGAGTCTGCACTTGGTATAATGTAGAGAGGACGGAGGAAGAGTCTACACTTGGTATAATGTAGAGGGGACGGAGGAAGAGTCTGCACTTGGTATAATATAGAGATGACGGAGGAAGAGTCTGCACTTGGTATAATGTAGAGAGGACGGAGGAAGAGTCTGCACTTGGTATAATATAGAGATGACGGAGGAAGAGTCTGCACTTGGTATAATGTAGAGAGGACGGAGGAAGAGTCTACACTTGGTATAATGTAGAGGGGACGGAGGAAGAGTCTGCATTTGGTATAATGTAGAGATGACGGAGGAAGAGTCTGCACTTGGTATAATGTAGAGAGGAAGGAGGAAGAGTCTGTAATTGGTATAATGTAGAGAGGACGGAGGAAGAGTCTGCACTTGGTATAATGTAGAGAGGACGGAGGAAGAGTCTGCACTTGGTATAATGTAGAGATGACGGAGGAAGAGTCTGCACTTGGTATAATGTAGAGAGGACGGAGGAAGAGTCTGTACTTAGTATAATGTAGAGAGGACGGAGGAAGAGTCTGCACTTGGTATAATGTAGACAGGATGGAGGAAGAGTCTGCACTTGGTATAATGTAGAGAGGACGGAGGAAGAGTCTGCACTTGGTATAATGTAGAGAGGACGGAGGAAGAGTCTGCACTTGGTATAATGTAGAGGGGACGGAGGAAGAGTCTGCACTTGGTATAATGTAGAGAGGAAGGAGGAAGAGTCTGCACTTGGTATAATGTAGAGAGGACGGAGGAAGAGTCTGCACTTGGTATAATGTAGAGATGACGGAGGAAGAGTCTGCACTTGGTATAATGTAGAGAGGACAGAGGACGAGTCTGCACTTGGTATCATGTAGAGAGGACGGAGGAAGAGTCTGCACTTGGTATAATGTAGAGAGGACGGAGGAAGAGTCTGCACTTGGTATAATGTAGAGATGACAGAGGACGAGTCTGCACTTGGTATAATGTAGAGAGGACGGAGGAAGAGTCTGCACTTGGTATAATGTAGAGAGGACGGAGGAAGAGTCTGCACTTGGTATAATGTAGAGAGGACGGAGGAAGAGTCTGTACTTGGTATAATGTAGAGAGGACGGAGGAAGAGTCTGCACTTGGTATAATGTAGAGAGGACAGAGGAAGAGTCTGCATTTGGTATAATGTAGAGAGGACGGAGGAAGAGTCTGCACTTGGTATAATGTAGAGATGACGGAGGAAGAGTCTGCACTTGGTATAATGTAGAGATGACAGAGGACGAGTCTGCACTTGGTATAATGTAGAGAGGACGGAGGAAGAGTCTGTACTTGGTATAATGTAGAGAGGACGGAGGAAGAGTCTGCACTTGGTATAATGTAGAGAGGACAGAGGAAGAGTCTGCATTTGGTATAATGTAGAGATGACGGAGGAAGAGTCTGCTCTTGGTATAATGTAGAGAGGACGGAGGAAGAGTCTGCACTTGGTATAATGTAGAGATGACGGAGGAAGAGTCTGCACTTGGTATAATGTAGAGAGGACGGAGGAAGAGTCTGCACTTGGTATAATGTAGAGAGGACGGAGGAAGAGTCTGCACTTGGTATAATGTAGAGAGGACGGAGGAAGAGTCTGCACTTGGTATAATGTAGAGATGACAGAGGACGAGTCTGCATTTGGTATAATGTAGAGATGACGGAGGAAGAGTCTGCTCTTGGTATAATGTAGAGATGACGGAGGAAGAGTCTGCATTTGGTATGATGTAGAGGGGACGGAGGAAGAGTCTGCACTTGGTATAATGTAGAGAGGACGGAGGAAGAGTCTGCACTTGGTATAATGTAGAGAGGATGGAGGAAGAGTCTGCACTTGGTATAATGTAGAGAGGACAGAGGAAGAGTCTGCACTTGGTATAATGTAGAGAGGACGGAGGAAGAGTCTGCACTTGGTATAATGTAGAGAGGACGGAGGAAGAGTCTACACTTGGTATAATGTAGAGGGGACGGAGGAAGAGTCTGCATTTGGTATAATGTAGAGATGACGGAGGAAGAGTCTACACTTGGTATAATGTAGAGGGGACGGAGGAAGAGTCTACACTTGGTATAATGTAGAGGGGACGGAGGAAGAGTCTGCACTTGGTATAATGTAGAGAGGATGGAGGAAGAGTCTGCACTTGGTATAATGTAGAGAGGACGGAGGAAGAGTCTGCACTTGGTATAATGTAGAGATGACGGAGGAAGAGTCTGCACTTGGTATAATGTAGAGAGGACGGAGGAAGAGTCTGTACTTGGTATAATGTAGAGGGGACGGAGGAAGAGTCTGCATTTGGTATAATATAGAGATGACGGAGGAAGAGTCTGCACTTGGTATAATGTAGAGAGGACGGAGGAAGAGTCTACACTTGGTATAATGTAGAGGGGACGGAGGAAGAGTCTGCATTTGGTATAATGTAGAGAGGATGGAGGAAGAGTCTGCACTTGGTATAATGTAGAGAGGACGGAGGAAGAGTCTGCACTTGGTATAATGTAGAGATGACGGAGGAAGAGTCTGCACTTGGTATAATGTAGAGAGGACGGAGGAAGAGTCTGTACTTGGTATAATGTAGAGAGGACGGAGGAAGAGTCTGCACTTGGTATAATGTAGACAGGATGGAGGAAGAGTCTGCACTTGGTATAATGTAGAGAGGACGGAGGAAGAGTCTGTACTTGGTATAATGTAGAGATGACGGAGGAAGAGTCTGCACTTGGTATAATGTAGAGAGGACGGAGGAAGAGTCTGCACTTGGTATAATGTAGAGAGGACGGAGGAAGAGTCTGCACTTGGTATAATGTAGAGAGGATGGAGGAAGAGTCTGCACTTGGTATAATGTAGAGAGGACGGAGGAAGAGTCTGTACTTGGTATAATGTAGAGATGACGGAGGAAGAGTCTGCACTTGGTATAATGTAGAGATGACGTAGGAAGAGTCTGCACTTGGTATAATGTAGAGAGGACGGAGGAAGAGTCTGTACTTGGTATAATGTAGAGAGGACGGAGGAAGAGTCTGCACTTGGTATAATGTAGAGAGGACGGAGGAAGAGTCTGTACTTGGTATAATGTAGAGAGGACGGAGGAAGAGTCTGCACTTGGTATAATGTAGAGAGGACGGAGGAAGAGTCTGCATTGGTATAATGTAGAGAGGACGGAGGAAGAGTCTGTACTTGGTATAATGTAGAGAGGACGGAGGAAGAGTCTGCACTTGGTATAATGTAGAGAGGACGGAGGAAGAGTCTGTACTTGGTATAATGTAGAGAGGACGGAGGAAGAGTCTGCACTTGGTATAATGTAGACAGGATGGAGGAAGAGTCTGCACTTGGTATAATGTAGAGAGGACGGAGGAAGAGTCTGCATTTGGTATAATGTAGAGAGGACGGAGGAAGAGTCTGCACTTGGTATAATGTAGAGGGGACGGAGGAAGAGTCTGCACTTGGTATAATGTAGAGATGACGGAGGAAGAGTCTGCATTTGGTATAATGTAGAGAGGATGGAGGAAGAGTCTGCACTTGGTATAATGTAGAGAGGACAGAGGAAGAGTCTGCACTTGGTATAATGTAGAGAGGACGGAGGAAGAGTCTGCACTTGGTATAATGTAGAGAGGACGGAGGAAGAGTCTACACTTGGTATAATGTAGAGAGGACGGAGGAAGAGTCTGCACTTGGTATAATGTAGAGAGGACAGAGGAAGAGTCTGCATTTGGTATAATGTAGAGATGACGGAGGAAGAGTCTGCACTTGGTATAATGTAGAGATGACGGAGGAAGAGTCTGCACTTGGTATAATATAGAGATGACGGAGGAAGAGTCTGCACTTGGTATAATGTAGAGAGGACGGAGGAAGAGTCTACACTTGGTATAATGTAGAGAGGATGGAGGAAGAGTCTGCACTTGGTATAATGTAGAGAGGACGGAGGAAGAGTCTGCACTTGGTATAATGTAGAGATGACGGAGGAAGAGTCTGCACTTGGTATAATGTAGAGATGACGGAGGAAGAGTCTGCACTTGGTATAATGTAGAGAGGACGGAGGAAGAGTCTGCACTTGGTATAATGTAGACAGGATGGAGGAAGAGTCTGCACTTGGTATAATGTAGAGAGGAAGGAGGAAGAGTCTGCACTTGGTATAATGTAGAGAGGACGGAGGAAGAGTCTGCACTTGGTATAATGTAGAGAGGAAGGAGGAAGAGTCTGCACTTGGTATAATGTAGAGAGGACGGAGGAAGAGTCTGCACTTGGTATAATGTAGAGAGGAAGGAGGAAGAGTCTGCACTTGGTATAATGTAGAGATGACGGAGGAAGAGTCTGCACTTGGTATAATGTAGAGATGACAGAGGACGAGTCTGCATTTGGTATAATGTAGAGAGGACAGAGGAAGAGTCTACATTTGGTATAATGTAGAGATGACGGAGGAAGAGTCTGCATTTGGTATAATGTAGAGAGGACAGAGGAAGAGTCTGCACTTGGTATAATGTAGAGAGGACGGAGGAAGAGTCTGCACTTGGTATAATGTAGAGAGGATGGAGGAAGAGTCTGCACTTGGTAGAATGTAGAGATGACGGAGGAAGAGTCTGCACTTGGTATAATGTAGAGATGACGGAGGAAGAGTCTGCACTTGGTATAATGTAGAGATGACTGAGGAAGAGTCTGCACTTGGTATAATGTAGAGATGACGGAGGAAGAGTCTGCACTTGGTATAATGTAGAGATGACGGAGGAAGAGTCTGCACTTGGTATAATGTAGAGATGACAGAGGACGAGTCTGCACTTGGTATAATGTAGAGATGACGGAGGAAGAGTCTGCACTTGGTATAATGTAGAGATGACGGAGGAAGAGTCTGCACTTGGTATAATGTAGAGATGACGGAGGAAGAGTCTGCACTTGGTATAATGTAGAGAGGACGGAGGAAGAGTCTGCATTTGGTATAATGTAGAGAGGACGGAGGAAGAGTCTGTACTTGGTATAATGTAGAGAGGACAGAGGAAGAGTCTGCATTTGGTATAATGTAGAGAGGACAGAGGAAGAGTCTGCACTTGGTATAATGTAGAGAGGAGGGAGGAAGAGTCTGCACTTGGTATAATGTAGAGATGACGGAGGAAGAGTCTGCATTTGGTATAATGTAGAGAGGACGGAGGAAGAGTCTGCACTTGGTATAATGTAGAGAGGACGGAGGAAGAGTCTGCACTTGGTATAATGTAGAGAGGATGGAGGAAGAGTCTGCACTTGGTAGAATGTAGAGATGACGGAGGAAGAGTCTGCACTTGGTATAATGTAGAGAGGACAGAGGAAGAGTCTGCACTTGGTATAATGTAGAGAGGACAGAGGAAGAGTCTGCACTTGGTATAATGTAGAGGGGACGGAGGAAGAGTCTGCATTTGGTATAATGTAGAGATGACGGAGGAAGAGTCTGCACTTGGTATAATATAGAGATGACGGAGGAAGAGTCTGCACTTGGTATAATGTAGAGAGGACGGAGGAAGAGTCTACACTTGGTATAATGTAGAGGGGACGGAGGAAGAGTCTGCATTTGGTATAATGTAGAGATGACGGAGGAAGAGTCTGTACTTGGTATAATGTAGAGAGGACGGAGGAAGAGTCTGTACTTGGTATAATGTAGAGAGGACGGAGGAAGAGTCTGCACTTGGTATAATGTAGAGAGGATGGAGGAAGAGTCTGCACTTGGTATAATGTAGAGAGGACGGAGGAAGAGTCTGCACTTGGTATAATGTAGAGAGGACGGAGGAAGAGTCTGCACTTGGTATAATGTAGAGGGGACGGAGGAAGAGTCTGCATTTGGTATAATGTAGAGAGGACAGAGGAAGAGTCTGTACTTGGTATAATGTAGAGAGGATGGAGGAAGAGTCTGCACTTGGTATAATGTAGAGTGGACGGAGGAAGAGTCTGCACTTGGTATAATGTAGAGAGGATGGAGGAAGAGTCTGCACTTGGTATAATGTAGAGAGGACAGAGGAAGAGTCTGCATTTGGTATAATGTAGAGAGGACAGAGGAAGAGTCTGTACTTGGTATAATGTAGAGAGGATGGAGGAAGAGTCTGCACTTGGTATAATGTAGAGTGGACGGAGGAAGAGTCTGCACTTGGTATAATGTAGAGAGGACGGAGGAAGAGTCTGCATTTGGTATAATGTAGAGAGGACAGAGGAAGAGTCTGTACTTGGTATAATGTAGAGAGGATGGAGGAAGAGTCTGCACTTGGTATAATGTAGAGTGGACGGAGGAAGAGTCTGCACTTGGTATAATGTAGAGAGGACGGAGGAAGAGTCTGCACTTGGTATAATGTAGAGAGGATGGAGGAAGAGTCTGCACTTGGTATAATGTAGAGAGGACGGAGGAAGAGTCTGCACTTGGTATAATGTAGAGGGGACGGAGGAAGAGTCTGCATTTGGTATAATGTAGAGAGGACAGAGGAAGAGTCTGTACTTGGTATAATGTAGAGAGGATGGAGGAAGAGTCTGCACTTGGTATAATGTAGAGTGGACGGAGGAAGAGTCTGCACTTGGTATAATGTAGAGAGGACGGAGGAAGAGTCTGCACTTGGTATAATGTAGAGAGGATGGAGGAAGAGTCTGCACTTGGTATAATGTAGAGAGGACGGAGGAAGAGTCTGCACTTGGTATAATGTAGAGAGGACGGAGGAAGAGTCTGCACTTGGTATAATGTAGAGGGGACGGAGGAAGAGTCTGCATTTGGTATAATGTAGAGAGGACAGAGGAAGAGTCTGTACTTGGTATAATGTAGAGAGGATGGAGGAAGAGTCTGCACTTGGTATAATGTAGAGTGGACGGAGGAAGAGTCTGCACTTGGTATAATGTAGAGAGGATGGAGGACGAGTCTGCACTTGGTATAATGTAGAGAGGACGGAGGAAGAGTCTGCATTTGGTATAATGTAGAGAGGATGGAGGAAGAGTCTGCACTTGGTATAATGTAGAGAGGACGGAGGAAGAGTCTGCACTTGGTATAATGTAGAGGGGACGGAGGAAGAGTCTGCATTTGGTATAATGTAGAGAGGATGGAGGAAGAGTCTGCACTTGGTATAATGTAGAGAGGATGGAGGAAGAGTCTGCACTTGGTATAATGTAGAGAGGATGGAGGAAGAGTCTGCACTTGGTATAATGTAGAGAGGACGGAGGAAGAGTCTGCACTTGGTATAATGTAGAGGGGACGGAGGAAGAGTCTGCATTTGGTATAATGTAGAGAGGATGGAGGAAGAGTCTGCACTTGGTATAATGTAGAGAGGATGGAGGAAGAGTCTGCACTTGGTATAATGTAGAGAGGACAGAGGACGAGTCTGCACTTGGTATAATGTAGAGAGGACGGAGGAAGAGTCTGCACTTGGTATAATGTAGAGAGGATGGAGGAAGAGTCTGCACTTGGTATAATGTAGAGAGGATCGAGGAAGAGTCTGCACTTGGTATAATGTAGAGATGACGGAGGAAGAGTCTGCACTTGGTATAATGTAGAGGGGACGGAGGAAGAGTCTGTACTTGGTATAATGTAGAGAGGACAGAGGACGAGTCTGCACTTGGTATAATGTAGAGGGGACGGAGGAAGAGTCTGCACTTGGTATAATGTAGAGGGGACGGAGGAAGAGTCTGCACTTGGTATAATGTAGAGATGACGGAGGAAGAGTCTGCACTTGGTATAATGTAGAGAGGACAGAGGACGAGTCTGCACTTGGTATAATGTAGAGATGACGGAGGAAGAGTCTGCACTTGGTATAATGTAGAGATGACGGAGGAAGAGTCTGCACTTGGTATAATGTAGAGAGGACAGAGGACGAGTCTGCACTTGGTATAATGTAGAGATGACGGAGGAAGAGTCTGCACTTGGTATAATGTAGAGAGGAAGGAGGAAGAGTCTGCACTTGGTATAATGTAGAGAGGACAGAGGACGAGTCTGCACTTGGTATAATGTAGAGATGACGGAGGAAGAGTCTGCACTTGGTATAATGTAGAGAGGACGGAGGAAGAGTCTGCACTTGGTATAATGTAGAGAGGACGGAGGAAGAGTCTGCACTTGGTATAATGTAGAGAGGATGGAGGACGAGTCTGCACTTGGTATAATGTAGAGATGACGGAGGAAGAGTCTGCACTTGGTATAATGTAGAGGGGACGGAGGAAGAGTCTGTACTTGGTATAATGTAGAGAGGACAGAGGACGAGTCTGCACTTGGTATAATGTAGAGGGGACGGAGGAAGAGTCTGCACTTGGTATAATGTAGAGGGGACGGAGGAAGAGTCTGCACTTGGTATAATGTAGAGAGGACAGAGGACGAGTCTGCACTTGGTATAATGTAGAGATGACGGAGGAAGAGTCTGCACTTGGTATAATGTAGAGAGGACGGAGGACGAGTCTGCACTTGGTATAATGTAGAGAGGACGGAGGAAGAGTCTGCACTTGGTATAATGTAGAGAGGACAGAGGACGAGTCTGCACTTGGTATAATGTAGAGATGACGGAGGAAGAGTCTGCACTTGGTATAATGTAGAGAGGACAGAGGACGAGTCTGCACTTGGTATAATGTAGAGAGGACGGAGGACGAGTCTGCACTTGGTATAATGTAGAGAGGACGGAGGAAGAGTCTGTACTTGGTATAATGTAGAGAGGACAGAGGACGAGTCTGCACTTGGTATAATGTAGAGATGACGGAGGAAGAGTCTGCACTTGGTATAATGTAGAGGGGACGGAGGAAGAGTCTGCACTTGGTATAATGTAGAGAGGACGGAGGAAGAGTCTGCACTTGGTATAATGTAGAGGGGACGGAGGAAGAGTCTGCACTTGGTATAATGTAGAGAGGACAGAGGACGAGTCTGCACTTGGTATAATGTAGAGATGACGGAGGAAGAGTCTGCACTTGGTATAATGTAGAGAGGACGGAGGACGAGTCTGCACTTGGTATAATGTAGAGAGGACGGAGGAAGAGTCTGCACTTGGTATAATGTAGAGAGGACAGAGGACGAGTCTGCACTTGGTATAATGTAGAGAGGACGGAGGAAGAGTCTGCACTTGGTATAATGTAGAGAGGAGAGAGGACGAGTCTGCACTTGGTATAATGTAGAGAGGACAGAGGATGAGTCTGCACTTGGTATAATGTAGAGAGGATGGAGGAAGAGTCTGCACTTGGTATAATGTAGAGGGGACGGAGGAAGAGTCTGCACTTGGTATAATGTAGAGAGGATGGAGGAAGAGTCTGCACTTGGTATAATGTAGAGGGGAAGGAGGAAGAGTCTGCACTTGGTATAATGTAGAGAGGACGGAGGAAGAGTCTGTACTTGGTATAATGTAGAGAGGACGGAGGACGAGTCTGCACTTGGTATAATGTAGAGGGGACGGAGGAAGAGTCTGCACTTGGTATAATGTAGAGAGGATGGAGGAAGAGTCTGCACTTGGTATAATGTAGAGGGGAAGGAGGAAGAGTCTGCACTTGGTATAATGTAGAGAGGACGGAGGAAGAGTCTGCACTTGGTATAATGTAGAGAGGACGGAGGAAGAGTCTGCACTTGGTATAATGTAGAGGGGACGGAGGAAGAGTCTGCACTTGGTATAATGTAGAGAGGACAGAGGACGAGTCTGCACTTGGTATAATGTAGAGATGACGGAGGAAGAGTCTGCACTTGGTATAATGTAGGGATGACGGAGGAAGAGTCTGCACTTGGTATAATGTAGAGAGGATGGAGGAAGAGTCTGCACTTGGTATAATGTAGAGATGACGGAGGAAGAGTCTGCACTTGGTATAATGTAGAGAGGATGGAGGAAGAGTCTGCACTTGGTATAATGTAGAGAGGACGGAGGAAGAGTCTGCACTTGGTATAATGTAGAGGGGACGGAGGAAGAGTCTGCACTTGGTATAATGTAGAGAGGACAGAGGACGAGTCTGCATTTGGTATAATGTAGAGAGGATGGAGGAAGAGTCTGCACTTGGTAAAATGTAGAGATGACGGAGGAAGAGTCTGCACTTGGTATAATGTAGAGAGGACAGAGGACGAGTCTGCATTTGGTATAATGTAGAGAGGACAGAGGATGAGTCTGCACTTGGTATAATGTAGAGAGGACGGAGGAAGAGTCTGCACTTGGTAAAATGTAGAGATGACGGAGGAAGAGTCTGCACTTGGTATAATGTAGAGAGGATGGAGGAAGAGTCTGCACTTGGTATAATGTAGAGAGGACGGAGGAAGAGTCTGCACTTGGTATAATGTAGAGATGACGGAGGAAGAGTCTGCACTTGGTATAATGTAGAGAGGACGGAGGAAGAGTCTGCACTTGGTATAATGTAGAGATGACGGAGGAAGAGTCTGCACTTGGTATAATGTAGAGGGGACGGAGGAAGAGTCTGTACTTGGTATAATGTAGAGATGACGGAGGAAGAGTCTGCACTTGGTATAATGTAGAGGGGACGGAGGAAGAGTCTGCATTTGGTATAATGTAGAGAGGATGGAGGAAGAGTCTGCACTTGGTATAATGTAGAGATGACGGAGGAAGAGTCTGCACTTGGTATAATGTAGAGAGGACGGAGGAAGAGTCTGCACTTGGTATAATGTAGAGAGGACAGAGGAAGAGTCTGCACTTGGTATAATGTAGAGATGACGGAGGAAGAGTCTGCACTTGGTATAATGTAGAGAGGACGGAGGAAGAGTCTGCACTTGGTATAATGTAGAGATGACGGAGGAAGAGTCTGCACTTGGTATAATGTAGAGGGGACGGAGGAAGAGTCTGCACTTGGTATAATGTAGAGGGGACGGAGGAAGAGTCTGCACTTGGTATAATGTAGAGATGACGGAGGAAGAGTCTGCACTTGGTATAATGTAGAGGGGACGGAGGAAGAGTCTGCACTTGGTATAATGTAGAGAGGATGGAGGAAGAGTCTGCACTTGGTATAATGTAGAGATGACGGAGGAAGAGTCTGCACTTGGTATAATGTAGAGGGGACGGAGGAAGAGTCTGCACTTGGTATAATGTAGAGAGGATGGAGGAAGAGTCTGCACTTGGTATAATGTAGAGATGACGGAGGAAGAGTCTGCACTTGGTATAATGTAGAGGGGACGGAGGAAGAGTCTGCACTTGGTATAATGTAGAGAGGATGGAGGAAGAGTCTGCACTTGGTATAATGTAGAGATGACGGAGGAAGAGTCTGCACTTGGTATAATGTAGAGGGGACGGAGGAAGAGTCTGCACTTGGTATAATGTAGAGAGGATGGAGGAAGAGTCTGCACTTGGTATAATGTAGAGATGACGGAGGAAGAGTCTGCACTTGGTATAATGTAGAGATGACGGAGGAAGAGTCTGCACTTGGTATAATGTAGAGAGGACGGAGGAAGAGTCTGCACTTGGTATAATGTAGAGATGACGGAGGAAGAGTCTGCACTTGGTATAATGTAGAGGGGACGGAGGAAGAGTCTGCACTTGGTATAATGTAGAGGGGACGGAGGAAGAGTCTGCACTTGGTATAATGTAGAGGGGACGGAGGAAGAGTCTGCACTTGGTATAATGTAGAGGGGACGGAGGAAGAGTCTGCACTTGGTATAATGTAGAGAGGATGGAGGAAGAGTCTGCACTTGGTATAATGTAGAGATGACGGAGGAAGAGTCTGCACTTGGTATAATGTAGAGAGGACGGAGGAAGAGTCTGCACTTGGTATAATGTAGAGAGGACAGAGGAAGAGTCTGCACTTGGTATAATGTAGAGATGACGGAGGAAGAGTCTGCACTTGGTATAATGTAGAGAGGACGGAGGAAGAGTCTGCACTTGGTATAATGTAGAGATGACGGAGGAAGAGTCTGCACTTGGTATAATGTAGAGGGGACGGAGGAAGAGTCTGCACTTGGTATAATGTAGAGGGGACGGAGGAAGAGTCTGCACTTGGTATAATGTAGAGGGGACGGAGGAAGAGTCTGCACTTGGTATAATGTAGAGAGGACAGAGGACGAGTCTGCACTTGGTATAATGTAGAGATGACGGAGGAAGAGTCTGCACTTGGTATAATGTAGAGATGACGGAGGAAGAGTCTGCACTTGGTATAATGTAGAGATGACGGAGGAAGAGTCTGCACTTGGTATAATGTAGAGAGGACAGAGGAAGAGTCTGCACTTGGTATAATGTAGAGAGGACGGAGGAAGAGTCTACACTTGGTATAATGTAGAGGGGACGGAGGAAGAGTCTGCATTTGGTATAATGTAGAGATGACGGAGGAAGAGTCTGCACTTGGTATAATGTAGAGAGGACGGAGGAAGAGTCTACACTTGGTATAATGTAGAGGGGACGGAGGAAGAGTCTGCATTTGGTATAATGTAGAGATGACGGAGGAAGAGTCTGCACTTGGTATAATGTAGAGAGGACGGAGGAAGAGTCTGCACTTGGTATAATGTAGAGAGGACGGAGGAAGAGTCTGCACTTGGTATAATGTAGAGAGGACAGAGGAAGAGTCTGCACTTGGTATAATGTAGAGAGGACGGAGGAAGAGTCTGCACTTGGTATAACGTAGAGATGACGGAGGAAGAGTCTGCACTTGGTATAATGTAGAGAGGACGGAGGAAGAGTCTGCACTTGGTATAATGTAGAGATGACGGAGGAAGAGTCTGCACTTGGTATAATGTAGAGAGGACAGAGGACGAGTCTGCACTTGGTATAATGTAGAGAGGAAGGAGGAAGAGTCTGCACTTGGTATAATGTAGAGAGGACGGAGGAAGAGTCTGCACTTGGTATAATGTAGAGAGGACGGAGGAAGAGTCTGCACTTGGTATAATGTAGAGAGGACAGAGGAAGAGTCTGCACTTGGTATAATGTAGAGATGACGGAGGAAGAGTCTGCACTTGGTATAATGTAGAGAGGACGGAGGAAGAGTCTGCACTTGGTATAATGTAGAGATGACGGAGGAAGAGTCTGCACTTGGTATAATGTAGAGAGGACAGAGGACGAGTCTGCACTTGGTATAATGTAGAGAGGAAGGAGGAAGAGTCTGCACTTGGTATAATGTAGAGAGGACGGAGGAAGAGTCTGCACTTGGTATAATGTAGAGAGGACGGAGGAAGAGTCTGCACTTGGTATAATGTAGAGAGGACGGAGGAAGAGTCTGCACTTGGTATAATGTAGAGAGGACAGAGGAAGAGTCTGCACTTGGTATAATGTAGAGAGGACGGAGGAAGAGTCTGCACTTGGTATAATGTAGAGAGGACGGAGGAAGAGTCTGCACTTGGTATAATGTAGAGAGGAAGGAGGAAGAGTCTGCACTTGGTATAATGTAGAGATGACGGAGGAAGAGTCTGCACTTGGTATAATGTAGAGAGGACGGAGGAAGAGTCTGCACTTGGTATAATGTAGAGATGACGGAGGAAGAGTCTGCACTTGGTATAATGTAGAGAGGACAGAGGAAGAGTCTGCACTTGGTATAATGTAGAGAGGACGGAGGAAGAGTCTGCACTTGGTATAATGTAGAGAGGACGGAGGAAGAGTCTGCACTTGGTATAATGTAGAGAGGACGGAGGAAGAGTCTGCACTTGGTATAATGTAGAGAGGACGGAGGAAGAGTCTGCACTTGGTATAATGTAGAGAGGACGGAGGATGAGTCTGCACTTGGTATAATGTAGAGAGGACAGAGGACGAGTCTGCACTTGGTATAATGTAGAGGGGACGGAGGAAGAGTCTGCATTTGGTATAATGTAGAGATGACGGAGGAAGAGTCTGCACTTGGTATAATGTAGAGGGGACGGAGGAAGAGTCTGCACTTGGTATAATGTAGAGAGGACAGAGGAAGAGTCTGCACTTGGTATAATGTAGAGAGGACAGAGGAAGAGTCTGCACTTGGTATAATGTAGAGAGGACAGAGGAAGAGTCTGCACTTGGTATAATGTAGAGTGGACGGAGGAAGAGTCTGCACTTGGTATAATGTAGAGATGACGGAGGAAGAGTCTGCACTTGGTATAATGTAGAGAGGACGGAGGAAGAGTCTGCACTTGGTATAATGTAGAGATGACGGAGGAAGAGTCTGCACTTGGTATAATGTAGAGAGGACGGAGGAAGAGTCTGCACTTGGTATAATGTAGAGATGACGGAGGAAGAGTCTGCACTTGGTATAATGTAGAGGGGACGGAGGAAGAGTCTGCACTTGGTATAATGTAGAGAGGATGGAGGAAGAGTCTGCACTTGGTATAATGTAGAGAGGACGGAGGAAGAGTCTACACTTGGTATAATGTAGAGGGGACGGAGGAAGAGTCTGCACTTGGTATAATGTAGAGATGACGGAGGAAGAGTCTGCACTTGGTATAATGTAGAGAGGACGGAGGACGAGTCTGCACTTGGTATAATGTAGAGGGGACGGAGGAAGAGTCTGCACTTGGTATAATGTAGAGAGGACAGAGGAAGAGTCTGCACTTGGTATAATGTAGAGAGGACAGAGGAAGAGTCTGCACTTGGTATAATGTAGAGAGGACAGAGGAAGAGTCTGCACTTGGTATAATGTAGAGGGGACGGAGGAAGAGTCTGCACTTGGTATAATGTAGAGATGACGGAGGAAGAGTCTGCACTTGGTATAATGTAGAGAGGACAGAGGACGAGTCTGCACTTGGTATAATGTAGAGGGGACGGAGGAAGAGTCTGCACTTGGTATAATGTAGAGATGACGGAGGATGAGTCTGTACTTGGTATAATGTAGAGTGGACAGAGGAAGAGTCTGCACTTGGTATAATGTAGAGGGGACGGAGGAAGAGTCTGCACTTGGTATAATGTAGAGATGACGGAGGATGAGTCTGTACTTGGTATAATGTAGAGTGGACAGAGGAAGAGTCTGCACTTGGTATAATGTAGAGATGACGGAGGATGAGTCTGTACTTGGTATAATGTAGAGTGGACAGAGGAAGAGTCTGCACTTGGTATAATGTAGAGAGGACAGAGGAAGAGTCTGCACTTGGTATAATGTAGAGGGGACGGAGGAAGAGTCTGCACTTGGTATAATGTAGAGATGACGGAGGAAGAGTCTGCACTTGGTATAATGTAGAGATGACGGAGGAAGAGTCTGCACTTGGTATAATGTAGAGAGGACGGAGGAAGAGTCTGCACTTGGTATAATGTAGAGAGGACAGAGGATGAGTCTGTACTTGGTATAATGTAGAGTGGACGGAGGAAGAGTCTGCACTTGGTATAATGTAGAGATGACGGAGGAAGAGTCTGCACTTGGTATAATGTAGAGAGGACAGAGGACGAGTCTGCACTTGGTATAATGTAGAGGGGACGGAGGAAGAGTCTGCACTTGGTATAATGTAGAGATGACGGAGGATGAGTCTGTACTTGGTATAATGTAGAGAGGACAGAGGAAGAGTCTGCACTTGGTATAATGTAGAAAGGACAGAGGAAGAGTCTGCACTTGGTATAATGTAGAGAGGACGGAGGAAGAGTCTGCACTTGGTATAATGTAGAGAGGACAGAGGAAGAGTCTGCACTTGGTATAATGTAGAGATGACGGAGGAAGAGTCTGCACTTGGTATAATGTAGAGAGGACGGAGGAAGAGTCTGCACTTGGTATAATGTAGAGAGGACGGAGGAAGAGTCTACACTTGGTATAATGTAGAGGGGACGGAGGAAGAGTCTGCACTTGGTATAATGTAGAGAGGACGGAGGAAGAGTCTGCACTTGGTATAATGTAGAGAGGATGGAGGAAGAGTCTGCACTTGGTATAATGTAGAGAGGACGGAGGAAGAGTCTGCACTTGGTATAATGTAGAGGGGACGGAGGAAGAGTCTGCACTTGGTATAATGTAGAGAGGACAGAGGAAGAGTCTACACTTGGTATAATGTAGAGGGGACGGAGGAAGAGTCTGCACTTGGTATAATGTAGAGATGACGGAGGAAGAGTCTACACTTGGTATAATGTAGAGGGGACGGAGGAAGAGTCTGCACTTGGTATAATGTAGAGATGACGGAGGAAGAGTCTGCACTTGGTATAATGTAGAGAGGACGGAGGACGAGTCTGCACTTGGTATAATGTAGAGGGGACGGAGGAAGAGTCTGCACTTGGTATAATGTAGAGAGGACAGAGGAAGAGTCTGCACTTGGTATAATGTAGAGAGGACAGAGGAAGAGTCTGCACTTGGTATAATGTAGAGAGGACAGAGGAAGAGTCTGCACTTGGTATAATGTAGAGTGGACGGAGGAAGAGTCTGCACTTGGTATAATGTAGAGATGACGGAGGAAGAGTCTGCACTTGGTATAATGTAGAGAGGACAGAGGACGAGTCTGCACTTGGTATAATGTAGAGGGGACGGAGGAAGAGTCTGCACTTGGTATAATGTAGAGATGACGGAGGATGAGTCTGTACTTGGTATAATGTAGAGAGGACAGAGGAAGAGTCTGCACTTGGTATAATGTAGAAAGGACAGAGGAAGAGTCTGCACTTGGTATAATGTAGAGAGGACGGAGGAAGAGTCTGCACTTGGTATAATGTAGAGAGGACAGAGGAAGAGTCTGCACTTGGTATAATGTAGAGATGACGGAGGAAGAGTCTGCACTTGGTATAATGTAGAGAGGACGGAGGAAGAGTCTGCACTTGGTATAATGTAGAGAGGACGGAGGAAGAGTCTACACTTGGTATAATGTAGAGAGGACGGAGGAAGAGTCTGTACTTGGTATAATGTAGAGAGGACGGAGGAAGAGTCTACACTTGGTATAATGTAGAGGGGACGGAGGAAGAGTCTGTACTTGGTATAATGTAGAGAGGATGGAGGAAGAGTCTGTACTTGGTATAATGTAGAGAGGATGGAGGAAGAGTCTGCACTTGGTATAATGTAGAGAGGACGGAGGAAGAGTCTGCACTTGGTATAATGTAGAGAGGATGGAGGAAGAGTCTGCACTTGGTATAATGTAGAGAGGATGGAGGAAGAGTCTGCACTTGGTATAATGTAGAGAGGACGGAGGAAGAGTCTGCACTTGGTATAATGTAGAGAGGATGGAGGAAGAGTCTGCACTTGGTATAATGTAGAGAGGACGGAGGAAGAGTCTGCATTTGGTATAATGTAGAGAGGATGGAGGAAGAGTCTGCACTTGGTATAATGTAGAGAGGATGGAGGAAGAGTCTGCACTTGGTATAATGTAGAGGGGACGGAGGAAGAGTCTGCATTTGGTATAATGTAGAGAGGACGGAGGAAGAGTCTGCACTTGGTATAATGTAGAGAGGATGGAGGAAGAGTCTGCACTTGGTATAATGTAGAGAGGATGGAGGAAGAGTCTGCACTTGGTATAATGTAGAGAGGACGGAGGAAGAGTCTGCACTTGGTATAATGTAGAGAGGATGGAGGAAGAGTCTGCACTTGGTATAATGTAGAGGGGACGGAGGAAGAGTCTGCACTTGGTATAATGTAGAGGGGACGGAGGAAGAGTCTGCACTTGGTATAATGTAGAGGGGACGGAGGAAGAGTCTGCACTTGGTATAATGTAGAGATGACGGAGGAAGAGTCTGCACTTGGTATAATGTAGAGAGGACAGAGGACGAGTCTGCACTTGGTATAATGTAGAGGGGACGGAGGAAGAGTCTGCATTTGGTATAATGTAGAGATGACGGAGGAAGAGTCTGCACTTGGTATAATGTAGAGAGGATGGAGGAAGAGTCTGCACTTGGTATAATGTAGAGAGGACGGAGGAAGAGTCTGCACTTGGTATAATGTAGAGAGGACGGAGGAAGAGTCTGCACTTGGTATAATGTAGAGAGGACGGAGGAAGAGTCTGCACTTGGTATAATGTAGAGATGACGGAGGAAGAGTCTGCACTTGGTATAATGTAGAGATGACGGAGGAAGAGTCTGCACTTGGTATAATGTAGAGATGACGGAGGAAGAGTCTGCACGTGGTATAATGTAGAGAGGACGGAGGAAGAGTCTGCACTTGGTATAATGTAGAGATAACGGAGGAAGAGTCTGCACTTGGTATAATGTAGAGATGACGGAGGAAGAGTCTGCACTTGGTATAATGTAGAGAGGACGGAGGAAGAGTCTGCACTTGGTATAATGTAGAGAGGACAGAGGAAGAGTCTGCACTTGGTATAATGTAGAGAGGACGGAGGAAGAGTCTGCACTTGGTATAATGTAGAGATGACGGAGGAAGAGTCTGCACTTGGTATAATGTAGAGAGGACAGAGGACGAGTCTGCACTTGGTATAATGTAGAGGGGACGGAGGAAGAGTCTGCACTTGGTATAATGTAGAGGGGACGGAGGAAGAGTCTGCACTTGGTATAATGTAGAGAGGACGGAGGAAGAGTCTGCACTTGGTATAATGTAGAGAGGACGGAGGAAGAGTCTGCACTTGGTATAATGTAGAGAGGAAGGAGGAAGAGTCTGCACTTGGTATAATGTAGAGATGACGGAGGAAGAGTCTGCACTTGGTATAATGTAGAGAGGACGGAGGAAGAGTCTGCACTTGGTATAATGTAGAGAGGACAGAGGAAGAGTCTGCACTTGGTATAATGTAGAGAGGACGGAGGAAGAGTCTGCACTTGGTATAATGTAGAGAGGACGGAGGAAGAGTCTGCACTTGGTATAATGTAGAGAGGAAGGAGGAAGAGTCTGCACTTGGTATAATGTAGAGATGACGGAGGAAGAGTCTGCACTTGGTATAATGTAGAGAGGAAGGAGGAAGAGTCTGTACTTGGTATAATGTAGAGATGACGGAGGAAGAGTCTGCAATTGGTATAATGTAGAGATGACGGAGGAAGAGTCTGCACTTGGTATAATGTAGAGATGACGGAGGAAGAGTCTGCACTTGGTATAATGTAGAGAGGACAGAGGAAGAGTCTGCACTTGGTATAATGTAGAGAGGACGGAGGAAGAGTCTGCACTTGGTATAATGTAGAGAGGACGGAGGAAGAGTCTGCACTTGGTATAATGTAGAGAGGACGGAGGAAGAGTCTGCACTTGGTATAATGTAGAGAGGACGGAGGAAGAGTCTGCACTTGGTATAATGTAGAGAGGACGGAGGATGAGTCTGCACTTGGTATAATGTAGAGAGGACAGAGGACGAGTCTGCACTTGGTATAATGTAGAGATGACAGAGGAAGAGTCTGCACTTGGTATAATGTAGAGATGACGGAGGAAGAGTCTGCACTTGGTATAATGTAGAGAGGAAGGAGGAAGAGTCTGTACTTGGTATAATGTAGAGATGACGGAGGAAGAGTCTGCACTTGGTATAATGTAGAGATGACGGAGGAAGAGTCTGCACTTGGTATAATGTAGAGATGACGGAGGAAGAGTCTGCACTTGGTATAATGTAGAGAGGACAGAGGAAGAGTCTGCACTTGGTATAATGTAGAGAGGACGGAGGAAGAGTCTGCACTTGGTATAATGTAGAGAGGACGGAGGAAGAGTCTGCACTTGGTATAATGTAGAGAGGACGGAGGAAGAGTCTGCACTTGGTATAATGTAGAGAGGACGGAGGAAGAGTCTGCACTTGGTATAATGTAGAGAGGACGGAGGAAGAGTCTGCACTTGGTATAATGTAGAGAGGACGGAGGATGAGTCTGCACTTGGTATAATGTAGAGAGGAAGGAGGAAGAGTCTGTACTTGGTATAATGTAGAGATGACGGAGGAAGAGTCTGCACTTGGTATAATGTAGAGAGGACGGAGGAAGAGTCTGCACTTGGTATAATGTAGAGAGGACGGAGGAAGAGTCTGCACTTGGTATAATGTAGAGAGGATGGAGGAAGAGTCTGCACTTGGTATAATGTAGAGGGGACGGAGGAAGAGTCTGCATTTGGTATAATGTAGAGATGACGGAGGAAGAGTCTGCACTTGGTATAATGTAGAGAGGACGGAGGAAGAGTCTGCACTTGGTATAATGTAGAGAGGAAGGAGGAAGAGTCTGCACTTGGTATAATGTAGAGATGACGGAGGAAGAGTCTGCACTTGGTATAATGTAGAGATGACGGAGGAAGAGTCTGCACTTGGTATAATGTAGAGATGACGGAGGAAGAGTCTGCACTTGGTATAATGTAGAGAGGACGGAGGAAGAGTCTGCACTTGGTATAATGTAGAGAGGACGGAGGATGAGTCTGCACTTGGTATAATGTAGAGAGGACAGAGGACGAGTCTGCACTTGGTATAATGTAGAGAGGAAGGAGGAAGAGTCTGTAATTGGTATAATGTAGAGAGGACAGAGGACGAGTCTGCACTTGGTATAATGTAGAGAGGACGGAGGACGAGTCTGCACTTGGTATAATGTAGAGATGACGGAGGAAGAGTCTGCACTTGGTATAATGTAGAGAGGACAGAGGACGAGTCTGCACTTGGTATAATGTAGAGAGGACTTAGGAAGAGTCTGCACTTGGTAAAATGTAGAGAGGACAGAGGAAGAGTCTGCACTTGGTATAATGTAGAGTGGACGGAGGAAGAGTCTGTACTTGGTATAATGTAGAGAGGAGGGAGGAAGAGTCTGCACACAGTATAATGAGGAGGGGACGGAGGAAGAGTCTGTACTTGGTATGATGTAGAGAGGAGGGAGGAAGAGTCTGTACTTGGTATGATGTAGAGAGGAGGGAGGAAGAGTCTGCACTTGGTATAATGTAGAGAGGAGGGAGGAAGAGTCTGCACACAGTATAATGAGGAGGGGACGGAGGAAGAGTCTGCACTTGGTATAATGTAGAGATGACGGAGGAAGAGTCTGCACTTGGTATAATGTAGAGGGGACGGAGGAAGAGTCTGCACTTGGTATAATGTAGAGAGGACGGAGGAAGAGTCTGCACTTGGTATAATGTAGAGAGGAAGGAGGAAGAGTCTGCACTTGGTATAATGTAGAGAGGAAGGAGGAAGAGTCTGCACTTGGTATAATGTAGAGAGGAAGGAGGAAGAGTCTGCACTTGGTATAATGTAGAGAGGAAGGAGGAAGAGTCTGCACTTGGTATAATGTAGAGAGGAGGGAGGAAGAGTCTGCACTTGGTATAATGTAGAGGGGACGGAGGAAGAGTCTGCACTTGGTATAATGTAGAGAGGACGGAGGAAGAGTCTGCACTTGGTATAATGTAGAGAGGAAGGAGGAAGAGTCTGCACTTGGTATAATGTACAGGGGACGGAGGAAGAGTCTGCACTTGGTATAATGTAGAGAGGACGGAGGAAGAGTCTGCACTTGGTATAATGTAGAGGGGACGGAGGAAGAGTCTGCACTTGGTATAATGTAGAGAGGAAGGAGGAAGAGTCTGCACTTGGTATAATGTAGAGGGGACGGAGGAAGAGTCTGCACTTGGTATAATGTAGAGAGGACGGAGGAAGAGTCTGCACTTGGTATAATGTAGAGAGGAAGGAGGAAGAGTCTGCACTTGGTATAATGTAGAGAGGAAGGAGGAAGAGTCTGCACTTGGTATAATGTAGAAAGGAAGGAGGAAGAGTCTGCACTTGGTATAATGTAGAGAGGAAGGAGGAAGAGTCTGCACTTGGTATAATGTAGAGAGGACGGAGGAAGAGTCTGCACTTGGTATAATGTAGAGAGGAAGGAGGAAGAGTCTGCACTTGGTATAATGTAGAGGGGACGGAGGAAGAGTCTGTACTTGGTATAATGTAGAGAGGACGGAGGAAGAGTCTGCACTTGGTATAATGTAGAGAGGACGGAGGAAGAGTCTTCACTTGGTATAATGTAGAGAGGAAGGAGGAAGAGTCTGCACTTGGTATAATGTAGAGATGACGGAGGAAGAGTCTGCACTTGGTATAATGTAGAGAGGAAGGAGGAAGAGTCTGCACTTGGTATAATGTAGAGAGGAAGGAGGAAGAGTCTGCACTTGGTATAATGTAGAGAGGAAGGAGGAAGAGTCTGCACTTGGTATAATGTAGAGAGGAAGGAGGAAGAGTCTGCACTTGGTATAATGTAGAGGGGACGGAGGAAGAGTCTGCACTTGGTATAATGTAGAGAGGACGGAGGAAGAGTCTGCACTTGGTATAATGTAGAGAGGAAGGAGGAAGAGTCTGCACTTGGTATAATGTAGAGGGGACGGAGGAAGAGTCTGTACTTGGTATAATGTAGAGAGGACGGAGGAAGAGTCTGCACTTGGTATAATGTAGAGAGGAAGGAGGAAGAGTCTGCACTTGGTATAATGTAGAGAGGAAGGAGGAAGAGTCTGCACTTGGTATAATGTAGAGAGGAAGGAGGAAGAGTCTGCACTTGGTATAATGTAGAGAGGAAGGAGGAAGAGTCTGCACTTGGTATAATGTAGAGAGGACGGAGGAAGAGTCTGCACTTGGTATAATGTAGAGAGGAAGGAGGAAGAGTCTGCACTTGGTATAATGTAGAGGGGACGGAGGAAGAGTCTGTACTTGGTATAATGTAGAGAGGACGGAGGAAGAGTCTGCACTTGGTATAATGTAGAGAGGAAGGAGGAAGAGTCTGCACTTGGTATAATGTAGAGAGGAAGGAGGAAGAGTCTGCACTTGGTATAATGTAGAGAGGAAGGAGGAAGAGTCTGCACTTGGTATAATGTTCAGAGGAAGGAGGAAGAGTCTGCACTTGGTATAATGTAGAGAGGACGGAGGAAGAGTCTGCACTTGGTATAATGTAGAGAGGAAGGAGGAAGAGTCTGCACTTGGTATAATGTAGAGGGGACGGAGGAAGAGTCTGTACTTGGTATAATGTAGAGAGGACGGAGGAAGAGTCTGCACTTGGTATAATGTAGAGAGGACGGAGGAAGAGTCTTCACTTGGTATAATGTAGAGAGGAAGGAGGAAGAGTCTGCACTTGGTATAATGTAGAGATGACGGAGGAAGAGTCTGCACTTGGTATAATGTAGAGAGGAAGGCGGAAGAGTCTGCACTTGGTGTAATGTAGAGAGGAAGGAGGAAGAGTCTGCACTTGGTATAATGTAGAGGGGATGGAGGAAGAGTCTGTACTTGGTATAATGTAGAGGGGACGGAGGAAGAGTCTGTACTTGGTATAATGTAGAGAGGACGGAGGAAGAGTCTGCACTTGGTATAATGTAGAGAGGAAGGAGGAAGAGTCTGCACTTGGTATAATGTAGAGGGGACGGAGGAAGAGTCTGTACTTGGTATAATGTAGAGAGGACGGAGGAAGAGTCTGCACTTGGTATAATGTAGAGAGGACGGAGGAAGAGTCTTCACTTGGTATAATGTAGAGAGGAAGGAGGAAGAGTCTGCACTTGGTATAATGTAGAGAGGACGGAGGAAGAGTCTGCACTTGGTATAATGTAGAGAGGAAGGAGGAAGAGTCTGCACTTGGTATAATGTAGAGAGGAAGGAGGAAGAGAGTCTGCACTTGGTATAATGTAGAGAGGAAGGAGGAAGAGTCTGCACTTGGTATAATGTAGAGAGGAAGGAGGAAGAGTCTGCACTTGGTATAATGTAGAGAGGACGGAGGAAGAGTCTGCACTTGGTATAATGTAGAGAGGAAGGAGGAAGAGTCTGCACTTGGTATAATGTAGAGGGGACGGAGGAAGAGTCTTCACTTGGTATAATGTAGAGAGGAAGGAGGAAGAGTCTGCACTTGGTATAATGTAGAGAGGACGGAGGAAGAGTCTGCACTTGGTATAATGTAGAGAGGAAGGAGGAAGAGTCTGCACTTGGTATAATGTAGAGATGACGGAGGAAGAGTCTGCACTTGGTATAATGTAGAGAGGACAGAGGAAGAGTCTGCACTTGGTATAATGTAGAGAGGATGGAGGAAGAGTCTGCACTTGGTATAATGTAGAGAGGACGGAGGAAGAGTCTGCACTTGGTATAATGTAGAGAGGACGGAGGAAGAGTCTGCACTTGGTATAATGTAGAGAGGACGGAGGATGAGTCTGCACTTGGTATAATGTAGAGAGGACAGAGGACGAGTCTGCACTTGGTATAATGTAGAGGGGACGGAGGAAGAGTCTGCATTTGGTATAATGTAGAGATGACGGAGGAAGAGTCTGCACTTGGTATAATGTAGAGAGGACGGAGGAAGAGTCTGCACTTGGTATAATGTAGAGAGGAAGGAGGAAGAGTCTGCACTTGGTATAATGTAGAGATGACGGAGGAAGAGTCTGCACTTGGTATAATGTAGAGAGGACGGAGGAAGAGTCTGCACTTGGTATAATGTAGAGATGACGGAGGAAGAGTCTGCACTTGGTATAATGTAGAGATGACGGAGGAAGAGTCTGCACTTGGTATAATGTAGAGAGGACGGAGGAAGAGTCTGCACTTGGTATAATGTAGAGAGGACGGAGGATGAGTCTGCACTTGGTATAATGTAGAGAGGACAGAGGACGAGTCTGCACTTGGTATAATGTAGAGAGGAAGGAGGAAGAGTCTGTAATTGGTATAATGTAGAGAGGACAGAGGACGAGTCTGCACTTGGTATAATGTAGAGAGGACGGAGGACGAGTCTGCACTTGGTATAATGTAGAGATGACGGAGGAAGAGTCTGCACTTGGTATAATGTAGAGAGGACAGAGGACGAGTCTGCACTTGGTATAATGTAGAGAGGACTTAGGAAGAGTCTGCACTTGGTAAAATGTAGAGAGGACAGAGGAAGAGTCTGCACTTGGTATAATGTAGAGTGGACGGAGGAAGAGTCTGTACTTGGTATAATGTAGAGAGGAGGGAGGAAGAGTCTGCACACAGTATAATGAGGAGGGGACGGAGGAAGAGTCTGTACTTGGTATGATGTAGAGAGGAGGGAGGAAGAGTCTGTACTTGGTATGATGTAGAGAGGAGGGAGGAAGAGTCTGCACTTGGTATAATGTAGAGAGGAGGGAGGAAGAGTCTGCACACAGTATAATGAGGAGGGGACGGAGGAAGAGTCTGCACTTGGTATAATGTAGAGATGACGGAGGAAGAGTCTGCACTTGGTATAATGTAGAGGGGACGGAGGAAGAGTCTGCACTTGGTATAATGTAGAGAGGACGGAGGAAGAGTCTGCACTTGGTATAATGTAGAGAGGAAGGAGGAAGAGTCTGCACTTGGTATAATGTAGAGAGGAAGGAGGAAGAGTCTGCACTTGGTATAATGTAGAGAGGAAGGAGGAAGAGTCTGCACTTGGTATAATGTAGAGAGGAAGGAGGAAGAGTCTGCACTTGGTATAATGTAGAGAGGAGGGAGGAAGAGTCTGCACTTGGTATAATGTAGAGGGGACGGAGGAAGAGTCTGCACTTGGTATAATGTAGAGAGGACGGAGGAAGAGTCTGCACTTGGTATAATGTAGAGAGGAAGGAGGAAGAGTCTGCACTTGGTATAATGTACAGGGGACGGAGGAAGAGTCTGCACTTGGTATAATGTAGAGAGGACGGAGGAAGAGTCCGCACTTGGTATAATGTAGAGGGGACGGAGGAAGAGTCTGCACTTGGTATAATGTAGAGAGGAAGGAGGAAGAGTCTGCACTTGGTATAATGTAGAGGGGACGGAGGAAGAGTCTGCACTTGGTATAATGTAGAGAGGACGGAGGAAGAGTCTGCACTTGGTATAATGTAGAGAGGACGGAGGAAGAGTCTGCACTTGGTATAATGTAGAGAGGAAGGAGGAAGAGTCTGCACTTGGTATAATGTAAAGAGGAAGGAGGAAGAGTCTGCACTTGGTATAATGTAGAGAGGAAGGAGGAAGAGTCTGCACTTGGTATAATGTAGAGAGGAAGGAGGAAGAGTCTGCACTTGGTATAATGTAGAGAGGACGGAGGAAGAGTCTGCACTTGGTATAATGTAGAGAGGAAGGAGGAAGAGTCTGCACTTGGTATAATGTAGAGGGGACGGAGGAAGAGTCTGTACTTGGTATAATGTAGAGAGGACGGAGGAAGAGTCTGCACTTGGTATAATGTAGAGAGGACGGAGGAAGAGTCTTCACTTGGTATAATGTAGAGAGGAAGGAGGAAGAGTCTGCACTTGGTATAATGTAGAGATGACGGAGGAAGAGTCTGCACTTGGTATAATGTAGAGAGGAAGGAGGAAGAGTCTGCACTTGGTATAATGTAGAGAGGAAGGAGGAAGAGTCTGCACTTGGTATAATGTAGAGAGGAAGGAGGAAGAGTCTGCACTTGGTATAATGTAGAGAGGAAGGAGGAAGAGTCTGCACTTGGTATAATGTAGAGGGGACGGAGGAAGAGTCTGCACTTGGTATAATGTAGAGAGGACGGAGGAAGAGTCTGCACTTGGTATAATGTAGAGAGGAAGGAGGAAGAGTCTGCACTTGGTATAATGTAGAGGGAACGGAGGAAGAGTCTGTACTTGGTATAATGTAGAGAGGACGGAGGAAGAGTCTGCACTTGGTATAATGTAGAGAGGAAGGAGGAAGAGTCTGCACTTGGTATAATGTAGAGAGGAAGGAGGAAGAGTCTGCACTTGGTATAATGTAGAGAGGAAGGAGGAAGAGTCTGCACTTGGTATAATGTAGAGAGGAAGGAGGAAGAGTCTGCACTTGGTATAATGTAGAGAGGACGGAGGAAGAGTCTGCACTTGGTATAATGTAGAGAGGAAGGAGGAAGAGTCTGCACTTGGTATAATGTAGAGGGGACGGAGGAAGAGTCTGTACTTGGTATAATGTAGAGAGGACGGAGGAAGAGTCTGCACTTGGTATAATGTAGAGAGGAAGGAGGAAGAGTCTGCACTTGGTATAATGTAGAGAGGAAGGAGGAAGAGTCTGCACTTGGTATAATGTAGAGAGGAAGGAGGAAGAGTCTGCACTTGGTATAATGTTCAGAGGAAGGAGGAAGAGTCTGCACTTGGTATAATGTAGAGAGGACGGAGGAAGAGTCTGCACTTGGTATAATGTAGAGAGGAAGGAGGAAGAGTCTGCACTTGGTATAATGTAGAGGGGACGGAGGAAGAGTCTGTACTTGGTATAATGTAGAGAGGACGGAGGAAGAGTCTGCACTTGGTATAATGTAGAGAGGACGGAGGAAGAGTCTTCACTTGGTATAATGTAGAGAGGAAGGAGGAAGAGTCTGCACTTGGTATAATGTAGAGATGACGGAGGAAGAGTCTGCACTTGGTATAATGTAGAGAGGAAGGCGGAAGAGTCTGCACTTGGTATAATGTAGAGAGGAAGGAGGAAGAGTCTGCACTTGGTATAATGTAGAGGGGACGGAGGAAGAGTCTGTACTTGGTATAATGTAGAGGGGACGGAGGAAGAGTCTGTACTTGGTATAATGTAGAGAGGACGGAGGAAGAGTCTGCACTTGGTATAATGTAGAGAGGAAGGAGGAAGAGTCTGCACTTGGTATAATGTAGAGGGGACGGAGGAAGAGTCTGTACTTGGTATAATGTAGAGAGGACGGAGGAAGAGTCTGCACTTGGTATAATGTAGAGAGGACGGAGGAAGAGTCTTCACTTGGTATAATGTAGAGAGGAAGGAGGAAGAGTCTGCACTTGGTATAATGTAGAGAGGACGGAGGAAGAGTCTGCACTTGGTATAATGTAGAGAGGAAGGAGGAAGAGTCTGCACTTGGTATAATGTAGAGAGGAAGGAGGAAGAGAGTCTGCACTTGGTATAATGTAGAGAGGAAGGAGGAAGAGTCTGCACTTGGTATAATGTAGAGAGGAAGGAGGAAGAGTCTGCACTTGGTATAATGTAGAGAGGACGGAGGAAGAGTCTGCACTTGGTATAATGTAGAGAGGAAGGAGGAAGAGTCTGCACTTGGTATAATGTAGAGGGGACGGAGGAAGAGTCTTCACTTGGTATAATGTAGAGAGGAAGGAGGAAGAGTCTGCACTTGGTATAATGTAGAGAGGACGGAGGAAGAGTCTGCACTTGGTATAATGTAGAGAGGACGGAGGAAGAGTCTGCACTTGGTATAATGTAGAGAGGAAGGAGGAAGAGTCTGCACTTGGTATAATGTAGAGATGACGGAGGAAGAGTCTGCACTTGGTATAATGTAGAGAGGACAGAGGAAGAGTCTGCACTTGGTATAATGTAGAGAGGATGGAGGAAGAGTCTGCACTTGGTATAATGTAGAGAGGACGGAGGAAGAGTCTGCACTTGGTATAATGTAGAGAGGACGGAGGAAGAGTCTGCACTTGGTATAATGTAGAGAGGACGGAGGATGAGTCTGCACTTGGTATAATGTAGAGAGGACAGAGGACGAGTCTGCACTTGGTATAATGTAGAGGGGACGGAGGAAGAGTCTGCATTTGGTATAATGTAGAGATGACGGAGGAAGAGTCTGCACTTGGTATAATGTAGAGAGGACGGAGGAAGAGTCTGCACTTGGTATAATGTAGAGAGGAAGGAGGAAGAGTCTGCACTTGGTATAATGTAGAGATGACGGAGGAAGAGTCTGCACTTGGTATAATGTAGAGAGGACGGAGGAAGAGTCTGCACTTGGTATAATGTAGAGAGGACAGAGGATGAGTCTGCACTTGGTATAATGTAGAGAGGACGGAGGAAGAGTCTGCACTTGGTATAATGTAGAGAGGACGGAGGATGAGTCTGCACTTGGTATAATGTAGAGAGGACAGAGGACGAGTCTGCACTTGGTATAATGTAGAGAGGAAGGAGGAAGAGTCTGTAATTGGTATAATGTAGAGAGGACGGAGGACGAGTCTGCACTTGGTATAATGTAGAGATGACGGAGGAAGAGTCTGCACTTGGTATAATGTAGAGAGGAAGGAGGAAGAGTCTGTAATTGGTATAATGTAGAGAGGACGGAGGACGAGTCTGCACTTGGTATAATGTAGAGAGGACAGAGGATGAGTCTGCACTTGGTATAATGTAGAGAGGACGGAGGAAGAGTCTGCACTTGGTATAATGTAGAGAGGACAGAGGACGAGTCTGCACTTGGTATAATGTAGAGAGGAAGGAGGAAGAGTCTGTAATTGGTATAATGTAGAGAGGACGGAGGAAGAGTCTGCACTTGGTATAATGTAGAGAGGACAGAGGAAGAGTCTGCACTTGGTATAATGTAGAGAGGATGGAGGAAGAGTCTGCACTTGGTATAATGTAGAGAGGACGGAGGAAGAGTCTGCACTTGGTATAATGTAGAGAGGACGGAGGAAGAGTCTGCACTTGGTATAATGTAGAGAGGACGGAGGATGAGTCTGCACTTGGTATAATGTAGAGAGGATGGAGGAAGAGTCTGCACTTGGTATAATGTAGAGAGGACAGAGGAAGAGTCTGCACTTGGTATAATGTAGAGAGGATGGAGGAAGAGTCTGCACTTGGTATAATGTAGAGAGGACGGAGGAAGAGTCTGCACTTGGTATAATGTAGAGAGGACGGAGGAAGAGTCTGCACTTGGTATAATGTAGAGAGGACGGAGGATGAGTCTGCACTTGGTATAATGTAGAGAGGACAGAGGACGAGTCTGCACTTGGTATAATGTAGAGGGGACGGAGGAAGAGTCTGCATTTGGTATAATGTAGAGATGACGGAGGAAGAGTCTGCACTTGGTATAATGTAGAGAGGACGGAGGAAGAGTCTGCACTTGGTATAATGTAGAGAGGAAGGAGGAAGAATCTGCACTTGGTATAATGTAGAGAGGACGGAGGAAGAGTCTGCACTTGGTATAATGTAGAGATGACGGAGGAAGAGTCTGCACTTGGTATAATGTAGAGAGGACGGAGGAAGAGTCTGCACTTGGTATAATGTAGAGAGGACAGAGGATGAGTCTGCACTTGGTATAATGTAGAGAGGACGGAGGAAGAGTCTGCACTTGGTATAATGTAGAGAGGACGGAGGATGAGTCTGCACTTGGTATAATGTAGAGAGGACAGAGGACGAGTCTGCACTTGGTATAATGTAGAGAGGAAGGAGGAAGAGTCTGTAATTGGTATAATGTAGAGAGGATGGAGGACGAGTCTGCACTTGGTATAATGTAGAGATGACGGAGGAAGAGTCTGCACTTGGTATAATGTAGAGAGGACAGAGGACGAGTCTGCACTTGGTATAATGTAGAGAGGAAGGAGGAAGAGTCTGTAATTGGTATAATGTAGAGAGGACGGAGGACGAGTCTGCACTTGGTATAATGTAGAGAGGACGGAGGACGAGTCTGCACTTGGTATAATGTAGAGAGGAAGGAGGAAGAGTCTGTAATTGGTATAATGTAGAGAGGATGGAGGAGGAGTCTGCACTTGGTATAATGTAGAGAGGACGGAGGACGAGTCTGCACTTGGTATAATGTAGAGATGACGGAGGAAGAGTCTGCACTTGGTATAATGTAGAGAGGACAGAGGAAGAGTCTGCACTTGGTACAATGTAGAGAGGATGGAGGAAGAGTCTGTAATTGGTATAATGTAGAGAGGACAAAGGACGAGTCTGCACTTGGTATAATGTAGAGAGGACGGAGGACGAGTCTGTAATTGGTATAATGTAGAGAGGACAGAGGACGAGTCTGCACTTGGTATAATGTAGAGAGGACGGAGGAAGAGTCTGCACTTGGTATAATGTAGAGAGGAAGGAGGACGAGTCTGCACTTGGTATAATGTAGGGAGGAAGGAGGAAGAGTCTGTAATTGGTATAATGTAGAGAGGACGGAGGACGAGTCTGCACTTGGTATAATGTAGAGATGACGGAGGAAGAGTCTGTACTTGGTATAATGTAGAGAGGACAGAGGACGAGTCTGCACTTGGTATAATGTAGAGAGGACGGAGGAAGAGTCTGTAATTGGTATAATGTAGAGAGGACAGAGGACGAGTCTGCACTTGGTATAATGTAGAGAGGACGGAGGAAGAGTCTGCACTTGGTATAATGTAGAGAGAAAGGAGGACGAGTCTGCACTTGGTATAATGTAGGGAGGAAGGAGGAAGAGTCTGTAATTGGTATAATGTAGAGAGGACGGAGGACGAGTCTGCACTTGGTATAATGTAGAGATGACGGAGGAAGAGTCTGCACTTGGTATAATGTAGAGAGGACAGAGGACGAGTCTGCACTTGGTATAATGTAGAGAGGAAGGAGGAAGAGTCTGTAATTGGTATAATGTAGAGAGGACGGAGGACGAGTCTGCACTTGGTATAATGTAGAGATGACGGAGGAAGAGTCTGTACTTGGTATAATGTAGAGAGGACGGAGGATGAGTCTGCACTTGGTATAATGTAGAGAGGACAGAGGACGAGTCTGCACTTGGTATAATGTAGAGAGGAAGGAGGAAGAGTCTGCACTTTGTATAATGTAGAGAGGACGGAGGAAGAGTCTGCACTTGGTATAATGTAGAGAGGACAGAGGACGAGTCTGCACTTGGTATAATGTAGAGAGGAAGGAGGAAGAGTCTGCACTTTGTATAATGTAGAGAGGAAGGAGGAAGAGTCTGCACTTTGTATAATGTAGAGAGGACAGAGGACGAGTCTGCACTTGGTATAATGTAGGGAGGACTTAGCAAGAGTCTGCACTTGGTAAAATGTAGAGAGGACAGAGGAAGAGTCTGCACTTGGTATATTGTAGAGAGGACGGAGGAAGAGTCTGCATTTGGTATTATGTAGAGTGGACGGAGGAAGAGTCTGTACTTGGTATAATGTAGAGAGGATGGAGGAAGAGTCTGTACTTGGTATGATGTAGAGAGGAGGGAGGAAGAGTCTGCACTTGGTATAATGTAGAGAGGAGGGAGGAAGAGTCTGCACACAGTATAATGAGGAGGGGACGGAGGAAGAGTCTGCACTTGGTATAATGTAGAGAGGAGGGAGGAAGAGTCTGCACTTGGTATAATGTAGAGGGGACGGAGGAAGAGTCTGCACTTGGTATAATGTAGGGAGGACTTAGGAAGAGTCTGCACTTGGTAAAATGTAGAGAGGACGGAGGAAGAGTCTGTACTTGGTATAATGTAGAGATGACGGAGGAAGAGTCTGCACTTGGTATAATGTAGAGTGGACGGAGGAAGAGTCTGTACTTGGTATAATGTAGAGATGACGGAGGAAGAGTCTGCACTTGGTATAATGTAGAGTGTACGGAGGAAGAGTCTGTACTTGGTATAATGTAGAGAGGATGGAGGAAGAGTCTGTACTTGGTATGATGTAGAGAGGACGGAGGAAGAGTCTGCACTTGGTATAATGTAGAGAGGACGGAGGAAGAGTCTGCACTTGGTATAATGTAGAGAGGACGGAGGAAGAGTCTGCACTTGGTATAATGTAGAGAGGAGGGAGGAAGAGTCTGCACTTGGTATAATGTAGAGAGGAGGGAGGAAGAGTCTGCACACAGTATAATGAGGAGGGGACGGAGGAAGAGTCTGCACTTGGTATAATGTAGAGAGGACGGAGGAAGAGTCTGCACTTGGTATAATGTAGAGAGGAGGGAGGAAGAGTCTGCACTTGGTATAATGTAGAGGGGACGGAGGAAGAGTCTGCACTTGGTATAATGTAAAGAGGAGGGAGGAAGAGTCTGCACTTGGTATAATGTAGAGAGGACGGAGGAAGAGTCTGCACTTGGTATAATGTAGAGAGGAGGGAGGAAGAGTCTGCACTTGGTATAATGTAGAGAGGAGGGAGGAAGAGTCTGCACTTGGTATAATGTAGAGAGGACGGAGGAAGAGTCTGCACTTGGTATAATGTAGAGAGGACGGAGGAAGAGTCTGCACTTGGTATAATGTAGAGAGGAAGGAGGAAGAGTCTGCACTTGGTATAATGTAGAGAGGAGGGAGGAAGAGTCTGCACACAGTATAATGTAGAGAGGACGGAGGAAGAGTCTGCACTTGGTATAATGTAGAGAGGACGGAGGAAGAGTCTGCACTTGGTATAATGTAGAGAGGAGGGAGGAAGAGTCTGCACTTGGTATAATGTAGAGAGGACGGAGGAAGAGTCTGCACTTGGTATAATGTAGAGAGGATGGAGGAAGAGTCTGTACTTGGTATAATGTAGAGAGGATGGAGGAAGAGTCTGCACTTGGTATAATGTAGAGAGGATGGAGGAAGAGTCTGCACTTGGTATAATGTAGAGAGGACGGAGGAAGAGTCTGCACTTGGTATAATGTAGAGAGGTCAGAGGACGAGTCTGCACTTGGTATAATGAGGAGGGGACGGAGGAAGAGTCTGCATTTGGTATAATGTAGAGAGGACGGAGGAAGAGTCTGCACTTGGTATAATGTAGAGAGGAAGGAGGAAGAGTCTGCACTTGGTATAATGTAGAGAGGAAGGAGGAAGAGTCTGCACTTGGTATAATGTAGAGAGGAAGGAGGAAGAGTCTGCACTTGGTATAATGTAGAGAGGAAGGAGGAAGAGTCTGCACTTGGTATAATGTAGAGGGGACGGAGGAAGAGTCTGCACTTGGTATAATGTAGAGAGGAAGGAGGAAGAGTCTGCACTTGGTATAATGTAGAGGGGACGGAGGAAGAGTCTGCACTTGGTATAATGTAGAGGGGACGGAGGAAGAGTCTGCACTTGGTATAATGTAGAGAGGACGGAGGAAGAGTCTGCACTTGGTATAATGTAGAGAGGAAGGAGGAAGAGTCTGCACTTGGTATAATGTAGAGAGGACGGAGGAAGAGTCTGCACTTGATATAATGAAGAGAGGAAGGAGGAAGAGTCTGCACTTGGTATAATGTAGAGAGGACGGAGGATGAGTCTGTACTTGGTATAATGTAGAGAGGATGGAGGATGAGTCTGCACTTGGTATAATGTAGAGAGGATGGAGGAAGAGTCTGCACTTGGTATAATGTAGAGAGGACGGAGGAAGATTCTGCACTTGGTATAATGTAGAGAGGACGGAGGAAGAGTCTGCACTTGGTATAATGTAGAGAGGACGGAGGAAGAGTCTGCACTTGGTATAATGTAGAGAGGAAGGAGGAAGAGTCTGCACTTGGTATAATGTAGAGAGGACGGAGGAAGAGTCTGCACTTGGTATAATGTAGAGAGGACGGAGGAAGAGTCTGCACTTGATATAATGTAGAGAGGAAGGAGGAAGAGTCTGCACTTGGTATAATGTAGAGAGGACGGAGGATGAGTCTGTACTTGGTATAATGTAGAGAGGATGGAGGATGAGTCTGCACTTGGTATAATGTAGAGAGGATGGAGGAAGAGTCTGCACTTGGTATAATGTAGAGAGGACGGAGGAAGAGTCTGCACTTGGTATAATGTAGAGAGGACGGAGGAAGAGTCTGCACTTGGTATAATGTAGAGAGGACGGAGGAAGAGTCTGCACTTGGTATAATGTAGAGAGGAAGGAGGAAGAGTCTGCACTTGGTATAATGTAGAGAGGACGGAGGAAGAGTCTGCACTTGGTATAATGTAGAGAGGAAGGAGGAAGAGTCTGCACTTGGTATAATGTAGAGAGGACGGAGGATGAGTCTGCACTTGGTATAATGTAGAGAGGATGGAGGATGAGTCTGCACTTGGTATAATGTAGAGAGGACGGAGGAAGAGTCTGCACTTGGTATAATGTAGAGAGGACAGAGGAAGAGTCTGTACTTGGTATAATGTAGAGAGGATGGAGGATGAGTCTGCACTTGGTATAATGTAGAGAGGACGGAGGAAGAGTCTGCACTTGGTATAATGTAGAGAGGACAGAGGAAGAGTCTGCACTTGGTATAATGTAGAGAGGATGGAGGATGAGTCTGCACTTGGTATAATGTAGAGAGGACGGAGGATGAGTCTGCACTTGGTATAATGTAGAGAGGATGGAGGAAGAGTCTGCACTTGGTATAATGTAGAGAGGACGGAGGAAGAGTCTGCACTTGGTATAATGTAGAGAGGACGGAGGAAGAGTCTGCACTTGGTATAATGTAGAGAGGACGGAGGAAGAGTCTGCACTTGGTATAATGTAGAGATGATGGAGGAAGAGTCTGCACTTGGTATAATGTAAAGAGGACAGAGGATGAGTGTTCTTGGTATAATGTAGAGATGACGGAGGAAGAGTCTGCACTTGGTATAATGTAGAGAGGACAGAGGAAGAGTCTGCACTTGGTATAATGTAGAGAGGACAGAGGAAGAGTCTGCACTTGGTATAATGTAGAGAGGATGGAGGAAGAGTCTGCACTTGGTATAATGTAAAGAGGACAGAGGAAGAGTCTGCACTTGGTATAATGTAGAGATGACGGAGGAAGAGTCTGCACTTGGTATAATGTAGAGAGGACAGAGGAAGAGTCTGCACTTGGTATAATGTAGAGAGGACAGAGGAAGAGTCTGCACTTGGTATAATGTAGAGATGATGGAGGAAGAGTCTGCACTTGGTATAATGTAAAGAGGACAGAGGATGAGTGTTCTTGGTATAATGTAGAGATGACGGAGGAAGAGTCTGCACTTGGTATAATGTAGAGAGGACGGAGGAAGAGTCTGCACTTGGTATAATGTAGAGAGGACAGAGGAAGAGTCTGCACTTGGTATAATGTAGAGAGGATGGAGGATGAGTCTGCACTTGGTATAATGTAGAGAGGACGGAGGATGAGTCTGCACTTGGTATAATGTAGAGAGGATGGAGGAAGAGTCTGCACTTGGTATAATGTAGAGAGGACGGAGGAAGAGTCTGCACTTGGTATAATGTAGAGAGGACGGAGGAAGAGTCTGCACTTGGTATAATGTAGAGAGGACGGAGGAAGAGTCTGCACTTGGTATAATGTAGAGATGATGGAGGAAGAGTCTGCACTTGGTATAATGTAAAGAGGACAGAGGATGAGTGTTCTTGGTATAATGTAGAGAGGACGGAGGAAGAGTCTGCACTTGGTATAATGTAGAGAGGACAGAGGAAGAGTCTGCACTTGGTATAATGTAGAGAGGACGGAGGAAGAGTCTGCACTTGGTATAATGTAGAGAGGACGGAGGAAGAGTCTGCACTTGGTATAATGTAGAGAGGACGGAGGAAGAGTCTGCACTTGGTATAATGTAGAGATGACGGAGGAAGAGTCTGCACTTGGTATAATGTAAAGAGGACAGAGGAAGAGTCTGCACTTGGTATAATGTAGAGAGGACAGAGGATGAGTGTACTTGGTATAATGTAGAGATGACGGAGGAAGAGTCTGCACTTGGTATAATGTAGAGAGGACTGAGGAAGAGTCTGCACTTGGTATAATGTAGAGATGACGGAGGAAGAGTCTGCACTTGGTATAATGTAGAGAGGACAGAGGAAGAGTCTGCACTTGGTATAATGTAGAGAGGACAGAGGATGAGTCTGCACTTGGTATAATGTAGAGATGACGGAGGAAGAGTCTGCACTTGGTATAATGTAGAGAGGACGGAGGAAGAGTCTGCACTTGGTATAATGTAGAGAGGAAGGAGGAAGAGTCTGCACACAGTATAATGAGGAGGGGACGGAGGAAGAGTCTGCATTTGGTATAATGTAGAGAGGACGGAGGAAGAGTCTGCACTTGGTATAATGTAGAGAGGACGGAGGAAGAGTCTGCACTTGGTATAATGTAGAGAGGACGGAGGAAGAGTCTGCACTTGGTATAATGTAGAGAGGACAGAGGAAGAGTCTGTACTTGGTATAATGTAGAGAGGAAGGAGGAAGAGTCTGCACTTGGTATAATGTAGAGAGGACGGAGGAAGAGTCTGCACTTGGTATAATGTAGAGAGGAAGGAGGAAGAGTCTGCACTTGGTATAATGTAGAGAGGACGGAGGATGAGTCTGTACTTGGTATAATGTAGAGAGGATGGAGGATGAGTCTGCACTTGGTATAATGTAGAGAGGACGGAGGATGAGTCTGCACTTGGTATAATGTAGAGAGGACGGAGGAAGAGTCTGCACTTGGTATAATGTAGAGAGGACGGAGGAAGAGTCTGCACTTGGTATAATGTAGAGAGGATGGAGGAAGAGTCTGCACTTGGTATAATGTAGAGAGGACAGAGGATGAGTGTACTTGGTATAATGTAGAGATGACGGAGGAAGAGTCTGCACTTGGTATAATGTAGAGAGGACGGAGGAAGAGTCTGCACTTGGTATAATGTAGAGAGGACAGAGGAAGAGTCTGCACTTGGTATAATGTAGAGATGACGGAGGAAGAGTCTGCACTTGGTATAATGTAGAGAGGACTGAGGAAGAGTCTGCATTTGGTATAATGTAGAGATGACGGAGGAAGAGTCTGCACTTGGTATAATGTAGAGAGGACAGAGGAAGAGTCTGCACTTGGTATAATGTAGAGAGGACAGAGGATGAGTCTGCACTTGGTATAATGTAGAGATGACGGAGGAAGAGTCTGCACTTGGTATAATGTAGAGATGACGGAGGAAGAGTCTGCACTTGGTATAATGTAGAGATGACGGAGGAAGAGTCTGCACTTGGTATAATGTAGAGAGGACGGAGGATGAGTCTGCACTTGGTATAATGTAGAGAGGACGGAGGAAGAGTCTACACTTGGTATAATGTAGAGGGGACGGAGGAAGAGTCTGCACTTGGTATAATGTAGAGAGGACGGAGGAAGAGTCTGCACTTGGTATAATGTAGAGATGACGGAGGAAGAGTCTGCACTTGGTATAATGTAGACAGGATGGAGGAAGAGTCTGCACTTCGTATAATGTAGAGAGGACGGAGGAAGAGTCTGCACTTGGAACAATGTAGAGAGGATGGAGGAAGAGTCTGCACTTGGAACAATGTAGAGAGGACGGAGGAAGAGTCTGCACTTGGTATAATGTAGAGATGACGGAGGATGAGTCTGCACTTGGTATAATGTAGACAGGATGGAGGAAGAGTCTGCACTTCGTATAATGTAGAGAGGACGGAGGAAGAGTCTGCACTTGGAACAATGTAGAGAGGATGGAGGAAGAGTCTGCACTTGGTATAATGTAGAGAGGACAGAGGAAGAGTCTGCACTTGGTATAATGTAGAGATGACGGAGGAAGAGTCTGCACTTGGTATAATGTAGAGAGGACAGAGGAAGAGTCTGCACTTGGTATAATGTAGAGAGGACAGAGGATGAGTGTACTTGGTATAATGTAGAGATGACGGAGGAAGTCTGCACTTGGTATAATGTAGAGAGGACGGAGGAAGAGTCTGCACTTGGTATAATGTAGAGAGGACAGAGGAAGAGTCTGCACTTGGTATAATGTAGAGAGGACAGAGGATGAGTGTACTTGGTATAATGTAGAGATGACGGAGGAAGAGTCTGCACTTGGTATAATGTAGAGAGGACAGAGGATGAGTGTACTTGGTATAATGTAGAGATGACGGAGGAAGAGTCTGCACTTGGTATAATGTAGAGATGACGGAGGATGAGTCTGTACTTGGTATAATGTAGAGAGGATGGAGGATGAGTCTGCACTTGGTATAATGTAGAGAGGACGGAGGATGAGTGTACTTGGTATAATGTAGAGATGACGGAGGAAGAGTCTGCACTTGGTATAATGTAGAGAGGACGGAGGAAGAGTCTGCACTTGGTATAATGTAGAGAGGACAGAGGAAGAGTCTGCACTTGGTATAATGTAGAGATGACGGAGGAAGAGTCTGCACTTGGTATAATGTAGAGAGGACTGAGGAAGAGTCTGCACTTGGTATAATGTAGAGATGACGGAGGAAGAGTCTGCACTTGGTATAATGTAGAGAGGACAGAGGAAGAGTCTGCACTTGGTATAATGTAGAGAGGACAGAGGATGAGTCTGCACTTGGTATAATGTAGAGAGGACGGAGGAAGAGTCTGCACTTGGTATAATGTAGAGAGGACGGAGGAAGAGTCTGCACTTAGTATAATGTAGAGAGGACAGAGGAAGAGTCTGCACTTGGTATAATGTAGAGATGACGGAGGAAGAGTCTGCACTTGGTATAATGTAGAGAGGACAGACAATGAGTGTACTTGGTATAATGTAGAGATGACGGAGGAAGAGTCTGCACTTGGTATAATGTAGAGAGGACGGAGGAAGAGTCTGCACTTGGTATAATGTAGAGAGGACGGAGGAAGAGTCTGCACTTGGTATAATGTAGAGAGGACAGAGGAAGAGTCTGCACTTGGTATAATGTAGAGAGGATGGAGGAAGAGTCTGCACTTGGTATAATGTAGAGAGGACGGAGGAAGAGTCTGCACTTGGTATAATGTAGAGAGGACAGAGGAAGAGTCTGCACTTGGTATAATGTAGAGATGACGGAGGAAGAGTCTGCACTTGGTATAATGTAGAGAGGACTGAGGAAGAGTCTGCACTTGGTATAATGTAGAGATGACGGAGGAAGAGTCTGCACTTGGTATAATGTAGAGAGGACAGAGGAAGAGTCTGCACTTGGTATAATGTAGAGAGGACAGAGGATGAGTCTGCACTTGGTATAATGTAGAGATGATGGAGGAAGAGTCTGCACTTGGTATAATGTAGAGATGACGGAGGAAGAGTCTGCACTTGGTATAATGTAGAGATGACGGAGGAAGAGTCTGCACTTGGTATAATGTAGAGAGGACGGAGGATGAGTCTGCACTTGGTATAATGTAGAGAGGACGGAGGAAGAGTCTACACTTGGTATAATGTAGAGGGGACGGAGGAAGAGTCTGCACTTGGTATAATGTAGAGAGGACGGAGGAAGAGTCTGCACTTGGTATAATGTAGAGATGACGGAGGAAGAGTCTGCACTTGGTATAATGTAGACAGGATGGAGGAAGAGTCTGCATTTGGTATAATGTAGACAGGATGGAGGAAGAGTCTGCACTTGGAACAATGTAGAGAGGATGGAGGAAGAGTCTGCACTTGGAACAATGTAGAGAGGATGGAGGAAGAGTCTGCATTTGGTATAATGTAGAGAGGACGGAGGAAGAGTCTGCACTTGGTATAATGTAGAGAGGACGGAGGAAGAGTCTGCACTTGGTATAATGTAGAGAGGACGGAGGAAGAGTGTGCATTTGGTATAATGTAGAGATGACGGAGGATGAGTCTGCACTTGGTATAATGTAGAGAGGACGGAGGAAGAGTCTGCACTTGGTATAATGTAGAGATGACGGAGGAAGAGTCTGTACTTGGTATAATGTAGAGAGGAAGGAGGAAGAGTCTGCACTTGGTATAATGTAGAGAGGACGGAGGAAGAGTCTGCACTTGGTATAATGTAGAGATGACGGAGGAAGAGTCTGTACTTGGTATAATGTAGAGAGGACGGAGGATGAGTCTGCACTTGGTATAATGTAGAGAGGACAGAGGATGAGTCTGCACTTGGTATAATGTAGAGAGGACGGAGGAAGAGTCTGCACTTGGTATAATGTAGAGAGGACGGAGGAAGAGTCTGCACTTGGTATAATGTAGAGAGGACGGAGGAAGAGTCTGCACTTGGTATAATGTAGAGATGACGGAGGAAGAGTCTGTACTTGGTATAATGTAGAGAGGAAGGAGGAAGAGTCTGCACTTGGTATAATGTAGAGAGGAAGGAGGAAGAGTCTGCACTTGGTATAATGTAGAGATGACGGAGGAAGAGTCTGTACTTGGTATAATGTAGAGAGGACGGAGGAAGAGTCTGCACTTGGTATAATGTAGAGAGGATGGAGGAAGAGTCTGTACTTGGTATAATGTAGAGAGGATGGAGGAAGAGTCTGCACTTGGTATAATGTAGAGATGAAGGAGGAAGAGTCTGCACTTGGTATAATGTAGAGGGGACGGAGGATGAGTCTGCACTTGGTATAATGTAGAGAGGACAGAGGATGAGTCTACACTTGGTATAATGTAGAGAGGACGGAGGAAGAGTCTGCACTTGGTATAATGTAGAGAGGATGGAGGAAGAGTCTGCACTTGGTATAATGTAGAGAGGAAGGAGGAAGAGTCTGCACTTGGTATAATGTAGAGAGGAAGGAGGAAGAGTCTGCACTTGGTATAATGTAGAGATGACGGAGGATGAGTCTGTACTTGGTATAATGTAGAGAGGATGGAGGAAGAGTCTGCACTTGGTATAATGTAGAGAGGACAGAGGAAGAGTCTGCACTTGGTATAATGTAGAGAGGAAGGAGGAAGAGTCTGCACTTGGTATAATGTAGAGATGACGGAGGATGAGTCTGTACTTGGTATAATGTAGAGAGGAAGGAGGAAGAGTCTGCACTTGGTATAATGTAGAGATGACGGAGGATGAGTCTGTACTTGGTATAATGTAGAGAGGAAGGAGGAAGAGTCTGCACTTGGTATAATGTAGAGAGGACAGAGGAAGAGTCTGCACTTGGTATAATGTAGAGAGGATGGAGGAAGAGTCTGCACTTGGTATAATGTAGAGAGGAAGGAGGAAGAGTCTGCACTTGGTATAATGTAGAGAGGAAGGAGGAAGAGTCTGCACTTGGTATAATGTAGAGATGACGGAGGATGAGTCTGTACTTGGTATAATGTAGAGAGGAAGGAGGAAGAGTCTGCACTTGGTATAATGTAGAGAGGACAGAGGAAGAGTCTGCACTTGGTATAATGTAGAGGGGACGGAGGACGAGTCTGCACTTGGTATAATGTAGAGATGACGGAGGAAGAGTCTGTACTTGGTATAATGTAGAGAGGATGGAGGAAGAGTCTGCACTTGGTATAATGTAGAGAGGAAGGAGGAAGAGTCTGCACTTGGTATAATGTAGAGATGACGGAGGATGAGTCTGTACTTGGTATAATGTAGAGAGGATGGAGGAAGAGTCTGCACTTGGTATAATGTAGAGAGGAAGGAGGAAGAGTCTGCACTTGGTATAATGTAGAGAGGAAGGAGGAAGAGTCTGCACTTGGTATAATGTAGAGGGGACGGAGGAAGAGTCTGCACTTGGTATAATGTAGACAGGATGGAGGAAGAGTCTGCATTTGGTATAATGTAGACAGGATGGAGGAAGAGTCTGCACTTGGAACAATGTAGAGAGGATGGAGGAAGAGTCTGCACTTGGAACAATGTAGAGAGGATGGAGGAAGAGTCTGCATTTGGTATAATGTAGAGAGGTCGGAGGAAGAGTCTGCACTTGGTATAATGTAGAGAGGACGGAGGAAGAGTCTGCACTTGGTATAATGTAGAGATGACGGAGGATGAGTCTGTACTTGGTATAATGTAGAGAGGATGGAGGAAGAGTCTGTACTTGGTATAATGTAGAGATGACGGAGGAAGAGTCTGCACTTGGTATAATGTAGAGAGGAAGGAGGAAGAGTCTGCACTTGGTATAATGTAGAGAGGACAGAGGAAGAGTCTGCACTTGGTATAATGTAGAGGGGACGGAGGACGAGTCTGCACTTGGTATAATGTAGAGAGGATGGAGGAAGAGTCTGCACTTGGTATAATGTAGAGAGGAAGGAGGAAGAGTCTGCACTTGGTATAATGTAGAGAGGAAGGAGGAAGAGTCTGCACTTGGTATAATGTAGAGATGACGGAGGATGAGTCTGTACTTGGTATAATGTAGAGAGGATGGAGGAAGAGTCTGCACTTGGTATAATGTAGAGAGGAAGGAGGAAGAGTCTGCACTTGGTATAATGTAGAGAGGACAGAGGAAGAGTCTGTACTTGGTATAATGTAGAGATGACGGAGGAAGAGTCTGCACTTGGTATAATGTAGAGATGACGGAGGATGAGTCTGTACTTGGTATAATGTAGAGAGGATGGAGGAAGAGTCTGCACTTGGTATAATGTAGAGAGGAAGGAGGAAGAGTCTGCACTTGGTATAATGTAGAGATGACGGAGGATGAGTCTGTACTTGGTATAATGTAGAGAGGATGGAGGAAGAGTCTGCACTTGGTATAATGTAGAGAGGAAGGAGGAAGAGTCTGCACTTGGTATAATGTAGAGAGGACAGAGGAAGAGTCTGTACTTGGTATAATGTAGAGAGGACGGAGGAAGAGTCTGTACTTGGTATAATGTAGAGAGGATGGAGGAAGAGTCTGCACTTGGTATAATGTAGAGATGACGGAGGATGAGTCTGTACTTGGTATAATGTAGAGAGGATGGAGGAAGAGTCTGCACTTGGTATAATGTAGAGAGGAAGGAGGAAGAGTCTGCACTTGGTATAATGTAGAGAGGACAGAGGAAGAGTCTGTACTTGGTATAATGTAGAGAGGACGGAGGAAGAGTCTGTACTTGGTATAATGTAGAGAGGATGGAGGAAGAGTCTGCACTTGGTATAATGTAGAGGGGACGGAGGACGAGTCTGCACTTGGTATAATGTAGAGATGACGGAGGATGAGTCTGTACTTGGTATAATGTAGAGAGGATGGAGGAAGAGTCTGCACTTGGTATAATGTAGAGAGGAAGGAGGAAGAGTCTGCACTTGGTATAATGTAGAGAGGACAGAGGAAGAGTCTGTACTTGGTATAATGTAGAGATGACGGAGGAAGAGTCTGCACTTGGTATAATGTAGAGATGACGGAGGAAGAGTCTGTACTTGGTATAATGTAGAGAGGATGGAGGAAGAGTCTGCACTTGGTATAATGTAGAGAGGAAGGAGGAAGAGTCTGCACTTGGTATAATGTAGAGGGGACGGAGGAAGAGTCTGCACTTGGTATAATGTAGACAGGATGGAGGAAGAGTCTGCATTTGGTATAATGTAGACAGGATGGAGGAAGAGTCTGCACTTGGAACAATGTAGAGAGGATGGAGGAAGAGTCTGCACTTGGAACAATGTAGAGAGGATGGAGGAAGAGTCTGCATTTGGTATAATGTAGAGAGGTCGGAGGAAGAGTCTGCACTTGGTATAATGTAGAGAGGACGGAGGAAGAGTCTGCACTTGGTATAATGTAGAGAGGACGGAGGAAGAGTGTGCATTTGGTATAATGTAGAGATGACGGAGGATGAGTCTGCACTTGGTATAATGTAGAGATGACGGAGGAAGAGTCTGCACTTGGTATAATGTAGAGAGGACAGAGGAAGAGTCTGTACTTGGTATAATGTAGAGGGGACGGAGGACGAGTCTGCACTTGGTATAATGTAGAGATGACGGAGGAAGAGTCTGTACTTGGTATAATGTAGAGAGGATGGAGGAAGAGTCTGCACTTGGTATAATGTAGAGAGGAAGGAGGAAGAGTCTGCACTTGGTATAATGTAGAGGGGACGGAGGAAGAGTCTGCACTTGGTATAATGTAGACAGGATGGAGGAAGAGTCTGCATTTGGTATAATGTAGACAGGATGGAGGAAGAGTCTGCACTTGGAACAATGTAGAGAGGATGGAGGAAGAGTCTGCACTTGGAACAATGTAGAGAGGATGGAGGAAGAGTCTGCATTTGGTATAATGTAGAGAGGTCGGAGGAAGAGTCTGCACTTGGTATAATGTAGAGAGGACGGAGGAAGAGTCTGCACTTGGTATAATGTAGAGAGGACGGAGGAAGAGTGTGCATTTGGTATAATGTAGAGATGACGGAGGATGAGTCTGCACTTGGTATAATGTAGAGATGACGGAGGAAGAGTCTGCACTTGGTATAATGTAGAGAGGACGGAGGAAGAGTCTGCACTTGGTATAATGTAGAGATGACGGAGGAAGAGTCTGTACTTGGTATAATGTAGAGAGGAAGGAGGAAGAGTCTGCACTTGGTATAATGTAGAGAGGACGGAGGAAGAGTCTGCACTTGGTATAATGTAGAGATGACGGAGGAAGAGTCTGTACTTGGTATAATGTAGAGAGGACGGAGGATGAGTCTGCACTTGGTATAATGTAGAGAGGACGGAGGATGAGTCTGCACTTGGTATAATGTAGAGAGGACGGAGGAAGAGTCTGCACTTGGTATAATGTAGAGAGGACGGAGGAAGAGTCTGCACTTGGTATAATGTAGAGATGACGGAGGAAGAGTCTGTACTTGGTATAATGTAGAGAGGAAGGAGGAAGAGTCTGCACTTGGTATAATGTAGAGAGGAAGGAGGAAGAGTCTGCACTTGGTATAATGTAGAGATGACGGAGGAAGAGTCTGTACTTGGTATAATGTAGAGAGGACGGAGGAAGAGTCTGCACTTGGTATAATGTAGAGAGGATGGAGGAAGAGTCTGTACTTGGTATAATGTAGAGAGGATGGAGGAAGAGTCTGCACTTGGTATAATGTAGAGATGAAGGAGGAAGAGTCTGCACTTGGTATAATGTAGAGGGGACGGAGGATGAGTCTGCACTTGGTATAATGTAGAGAGGACAGAGGATGAGTCTGCACTTGGTATAATGTAGAGAGGACGGAGGAAGAGTCTGCACTTGGTATAATGTAGAGAGGATGGAGGAAGAGTCTGCACTTGGTATAATGTAGAGAGGAAGGAGGAAGAGTCTGCACTTGGTATAATGTAGAGAGGAAGGAGGAAGAGTCTGCACTTGGTATAATGTAGAGGGGACGGAGGACGAGTCTGCACTTGGTATAATGTAGAGATGACGGAGGAAGAGTCTGTACTTGGTATAATGTAGAGAGGAGGGAGGAAGAGTCTGCACTTGGTATAATGTAGAGAGGAAGGAGGAAGAGTCTGTACTTGGTATAATGTAGAGAGGATGGAGGAAGAGTCTGCACTTGGTATAATGTAGAGGGGACGGAGGACGAGTCTGCACTTGGTATAATGTAGAGATGACGGATGAAGAGTCTGTACTTGGTATAATGTAGAAAGGACGGAGGAAGAGTCTGCACTTGGTATAATGTAGAGAGGAAGGAGGAAGAGTCTGCACTTGGTCTAATGTAGAGAGGACAGAGGAAGAGTCTGCACTTGGTCTAATGTAGAGAGGACAGAGGAAGAGTCTGCACTTGGTATAATGTAGAGGGGACGGAGGACGAGTCTGCACTTGGTATAATGTAGAGATGACGGATGAAGAGTCTGCACTTGGTATAATGTAGAGAGGAAGGAGGAAGAGTCTGCACTTGGTATAATGTAGAGTGGACGGAGGAAGAGTCTGTAATTGGTATAATGTAGAGAGGACGGAGGATGATTCTGCACTTGGTATAATGTAGAGAGGACGGAGGAAGAGTCTGTACTTGGTATAATGTAGAGAGGAAGGAGGAAGAGTCTGCACTTGGTATAATGTAGAGGGGACGGAGGACGAGTCTGCACTTGGTATAATGTAGAGATGACGGAGGAAGAGTCTGTACTTGGTATAATGTAGAAAGGACGGAGGAAGAGTCTGCACTTGGTATAATGTAGAGAGGAAGGAGGAAGAGTCTGCACTTGGTCTAATGTAGAGAGGAAGGAGGAAGAGTCTGTAATTGGTATAATGTAGAGAGGACGGAGGATGATTCTGCACTTGGTATAATGTAGAGAGGACGGAGGAAGAGTCTGTACTTGGTATAATGTAGAGAGGACGGAGGAAGAGTCTGCTCTTGGTATAATGTAGAGAGGAAGGAGGAAGAGTCTGCACTTGGTCTAATGTAGAGAGGAAGGAGGAAGAGTCTGTAATTGGTATAATGTAGAGAGGACGGAGGATGATTCTGCACTTGGTATAATGTAGAGAGGAAGGAGGAAGAGTCTGTAATTGGTATAATGTAGAGAGGACGGAGGATGATTCTGCACTTGGTATAATGTAGAGAGGAAGGAGGAAGAGTCTGTAATTGGTATAATGTAGAGAGGACGGAGGATGATTCTGCACTTGGTATAATGTAGAGAGGACGGAGGAAGAGTCTGCACTTGGTATAATGTAGAGAGGAAGGAGGAAGAGTCTGCACTTGGTCTAATGTAGAGAGGAAGGAGGAAGAGTCTGTAATTGGTATAATGTAGAGAGGACGGAGGATGATTCTGCACTTGGTATAATGTAGAGAGGACGGAGGAAGAGTCTGCACTTGGTATAATGTAGAGAGGACGGAGGAAGAGTCTGTACTTGGTATAATGTAGAGAGGACGGAGGAAGAGTCTGCACTTGGTATAATGTAGAGAGGACGGAGGAAGAGTCTGCACTTGGTATAATGTAGAGAGGATGGAGGAAGAGTCTGTACTTGGTATAATGTAGAGGGGACGGAGGAAGAGTCTGCACTTGGTATAATGTAGAGAGGACGGAGGATGATTCTGCACTTGGTATAATGTAGAGAGGACGGAGGAAGAGTCTGCACTTGGTATAATGTAGAGAGGACGGAGGATGATTCTGCACTTGGTATAATGTAGAGAGGACGGAGGAAGAGTCTGCACTTGGTATAATGTAGAGAGGACGGAGGAAGAGTCTGTACTTGGTATAATGTAGAGAGGACAGAGGAAGAGTCTGCACTTGGTATAATGTAGAGAGGACGGAGGAAGAGTCTGCACTTGGTATAATGTAGAGAGGACGGAGGAAGAGTCTGCACTTGGTATAATGTAGAGAGGATGGAGGAAGAGTCTGCACTTGGTATAATGTAGAGAGGATGGAGGAAGAGTCTGTACTTGGTATAATGTAGAGGGGACGGAGGAAGAGTCTGCACTTGGTATAATGTAGAGAGGACAGAGGAAGAGTCTGCACTTGGTATAATGTAGAGAGGAAGGAGGAAGAGTCTGCACTTGGTATAATGTAGAGAAGATGGAGGAAGAGTCTGTACTTGGTATAATGTAGAGAGGATGGAGGAAGAGTCTGTACTTGGTATAATGTAGAGGGGACGGAGGAAGAGTCTGCACTTGGTATAATGTAGAGAGGACAGAGGAAGAGTCTGCACTTGGTATAATGTAGAGAGGAAGGAGGAAGAGTCTGCACTTGGTATAATGTAGAGAGGAAGGAGGAAGAGTCTGCACTTGGTATAATGCAGAGAGGACGGAGGAAGAGTCTGCACTTGGTATAATGTAGAGAGGACGGAGGAAGAGTCTGCACTTGGTATAATGTAGAGAGGATGGAGGAAGAGTCTGCACTTGGTATAATGTAGAGGGGACGGAGGAAGAGTCTGCACTTGGTATAATGTAGAGAGGATGGAGGAAGAGTCTGCACTTGGTATAATGTAGAGAGGATGGAGGAAGAGTCTGCACTTGGTATAATGTAGAGAGGAAGGAGGAAGAGTCTGCACTTGGTATAATGTAGAGAGGACGGAGGATGAGTCTGCACTTGGTATAATGTAGAGAGGACGGAGGAAGAGTCTGCACTTGGTATAATGTAGAGAGGACGGAGGAAGAGTCTGCACTTGGTATAATGTAGAGAGGACGGAGGAAGAGTCTGCACTTGGTATAATGTAGAGAGGATGGAGGAAGAGTCTGCACTTGGTATAATGTAGAGAGGAAGGAGGAAGAGTCTGCACTTGGTATAATGTAGAGAGGAAGGAGGAAGAGTCTGCACTTGGTATAATGTAGAGAGGACGGAGGATGAGTCTGCACTTGGTATAATGTAGAGAGGACGGAGGAAGAGTCTGCACTTGGTATAATGTAGAGAGGATGGAGGAAGAGTCTGCACTTGGTATAATGTAGAGAGGAAGGAGGAAGAGTCTGCACTTGGTATAATGTAGAGATGACGTAGGAAGAGTCTGCACTTGGTATAATGTAGAGAGGACGGAGGATGAGTCTGCACTTGGTATAATGTAGAGAGGACGGAGGAAGAGTCTGCACTTGGTATAATGTAGAGAGGACGGAGGAAGAGTCTGTACTTGGTATAATGTAGAGAGGACGGAGGAAGAGTCTGCACTTGGTATAATGTAGAGATGACGGAGGAAGAGTCTGCACTTGGTATAATGTAGAGATGACGGAGGAAGAGTCTGCACTTGGTATAATGTAGAGAGGACGGAGGAAGAGTCTGTACTTGGTATAATGTAGAGAGGACGGAGGAAGAGTCTGCACTTGGTATAATGTAGAGAGGACGGAGGAAGAGTCTGCACTTGGTATAATGTAGAGAGGAAGGAGGAAGAGTCTGCACTTGGTATAATGTAGAGAGGACAGAGGATGAGTCTGCACTTGGTATAATGTAGAGAGGACGGAGGATGAGTCTGCACTTGGTATAATGTAGAGAGGAAGGAGGAAGAGTCTGCACTTGGTATAATGTAGAGAGGACAGAGGATGAGTCTGCACTTGGTATAATGTAGAGAGGACGGAGGATGAGTCTGCACTTGGTATAATGTAGAGAGGACGGAGGAAGAGTCTGCACTTGGTATAATGTAGAGAGGAAGGAGGAAGAGTCTGCACTTGGTATAATGTAGAGAGGACGGAGGATGAGTCTGTACTTGGTATAATGTAGAGAGGATGGAGGATGAGTCTGCACTTGGTATAATGTAGAGAGGACGGAGGATGAGTCTGCACTTGGTATAATGTAGAGAGGATGGAGGAAGAGTCTGCACTTGGTATAATGTAGAGATGACGGAGGAAGAGTCTGCACTTGGTATAATGTAGAGAGGACGGAGGAAGAGTCTGTACTTGGTATAATGTAGAGAGGACGGAGGAAGAGTCTGCACTTGGTATAATGTAGAGATGACGGAGGATGAGTCTGCACTTGGTATAATGTAGAGATGACGGAGGAAGAGTCTGCACTTGGTATAATGTAGAGAGGACGGAGGAAGAGTCTGTACTTGGTATAATGTAGAGAGGACGGAGGAAGAGTCTGCACTTGGTATAATGTAGAGATGACGGAGGAAGAGTCTGCACTTGGTATAATGTAGAGATGACGGAGGAAGAGTCTGCACTTGGTATAATGTAGAGAGGACGGAGGAAGAGTCTGTACTTGGTATAATGTAGAGAGGACGGAGGAAGAGTCTGCACTTGGTATAATGTAGAGAGGACGGAGGAAGAGTCTGCACTTGGTATAATGTAGAGAGGAAGGAGGAAGAGTCTGCACTTGGTATAATGTAGAGAGGACAGAGGATGAGTCTGCACTTGGTATAATGTAGAGAGGACGGAGGATGAGTCTGCACTTGGTATAATGTAGAGAGGAAGGAGGAAGAGTCTGCACTTGGTATAATGTAGAGAGGACAGAGGATGAGTCTGCACTTGGTATAATGTAGAGAGGACGGAGGATGAGTCTGCACTTGGTATAATGTAGAGAGGACGGAGGAAGAGTCTGCACTTGGTATAATGTAGAGAGGACGGAGGAAGAGTCTGCACTTGATATAATGTAGAGAGGAAGGAGGAAGAGTCTGCACTTGGTATAATGTAGAGAGGACGGAGGATGAGTCTGTACTTGGTATAATGTAGAGAGGATGGAGGATGAGTCTGCACTTGGTATAATGTAGAGAGGACGGAGGATGAGTCTGCACTTGGTATAATGTAGAGAGGATGGAGGATGAGTCTGCACTTGGTATAATGTAGAGAGGACGGAGGATGAGTCTGCACTTGGTATAATGTAGAGAGGATGGAGGATGAGTCTGCACTTGGTATAATGTAGAGAGGACGGAGGATGAGTCTGCACTTGGTATAATGTAGAGAGGATGGAGGAAGAGTCTGCACTTGGTATAATGTAGAGGGGACGGAGGAAGAGTCTGCACTTGGTATAATGTAGAGAGGACGGAGGAAGAGTCTGCACTTGGTATAATGTAGAGAGGACGGAGGAAGAGTCTGCACTTGGTATAATGTAGAGAGGAAGGAGGAAGAGTCTGCACTTGGTATAATGTAGAGAGGACGGAGGAAGAGTCTGCACTTGGTATAATGTAGAGAGGAAGGAGGAAGAGTCTGCACTTGGTATAATGTAGAGAGGACGGAGGATGAGTCTGTACTTGGTATAATGTAGAGAGGATGGAGGATGAGTCTGCACTTGGTATAATGTAGAGAGGACGGAGGATGAGTCTGCACTTGGTATAATGTAGAGAGGATGGAGGAAGAGTCTGCACTTGGTATAATGTAGAGAGGACGGAGGAAGAGTCTGCACTTGGTATAATGTAGAGAGGACGGAGGAAGAGTCTGCACTTGGTATAATGTAGAGAGGACGGAGGAAGAGTCTGCACTTGGTATAATGTAGAGATGATGGAGGAAGAGTCTGCACTTGGTATAATGTAAAGAGGACAGAGGAAGAGTCTGCACTTGGTATAATGTAGAGAGGACAGAGGATGAGTCTGTACTTGATATAATGTAGAGATGACGGAGGAAGAGTCTGCACTTGGTATAATGTAGAGATGACGGAGGAAGAGTCTGCACTTGGTATAATGTAGAGAGGACGGAGGAAGAGTCTGCACTTGGTATAATGTAGAGAGGACAGAGGAAGAGTCTGCACTTGGTATAATGTAGAGAGGACGGAGGAAGAGTCTGCACTTGGTATAATGTAGAGAGGACGGAGGAAGAGTCTGCACTTGGTATAATGTAGAGAGGACGGAGGAAGAGTCTGCACTTGGTATAATGTAGAGAGGACTGAGGAAGAGTCTGCACTTGGTATAATGTAGAGAGGACGGAGGAAGAGTCTGCACTTGGTATAATGTAGAGAGGACTGAGGAAGAGTCTGCACTTGGTATAATGTAGAGAGGACAGAGGATGAGTGTACTTGGTATAATGTAGAGATGACGGAGGAAGAGTCTGCACTTGGTATAATGTAGAGAGGACTGAGGAAGAGTCTGCACTTGGTATAATGTAGAGATGACGGAGGAAGAGTCTGCACTTGGTATAATGTAGAGAGGACAGAGGAAGAGTCTGCACTTGGTATAATGTAGAGAGGACAGAGGATGAGTCTGCACTTGGTATAATGTAGAGATGACGGAGGAAGAGTCTGCACTTGGTATAATGTAGAGATGACGGAGGATGAGTCTGTACTTGGTATAATGTAGAGAGGACGGAGGAAGAGTCTGCATTTGGTATAATGTAGAGAGGACGGAGGAAGAGTCTGCACTTGGTATAATGTAGAGAGGAAGGAGGAAGAGTCTGCACTTGGTATAATGTAGAGAGGAAGGAGGAAGAGTCTGCACTTGGTATAATGTAGAGAGGAAGGAGGAAGAGTCTGCACACAGTATAATGAGGAGGGGACGGAGGAAGAGTCTGCACTTGGTATAATGTAGAGAGGACGGAGGAAGAGTCTGCACTTGGTATAATGTAGAGAGGACGGAGGAAGAGTCTGCACTTGGTATAATGTAGAGAGGACGGAGGAAGAGTCTGCACTTGGTATAATGTAGAGAGGACGGAGGAAGAGTCTGCACTTGGTATAATGTAGAGAGGACAGAGGAAGAGTCTGTACTTGGTATAATGTAGAGAGGAAGGAGGAAGAGTCTGCACTTGGTATAATGTACAGAGGACGGAGGAAGAGTCTGCACTTGGTATAATGTAGAGAGGAAGGAGGAAGAGTCTGCACTTGGTATAATGTAGAGAGGACGGAGTAAGAGTCTGCACTTGGTATAATGTAGAGAGGACGGAGGATGAGTCTGTACTTGGTATAATGTAGAGAGGACGGAGGATGAGTCTGCACTTGGTATAATGTAGAGAGGACGGAGGAAGAGTCTGCACTTGGTATAATGTAGAGAGGACGGAGGAAGAGTCTGCACTTGGTATAATGTAGAGAGGACAGAGGAAGAGTCTGCACTTGGTATAATGTAGAGAGGACAGAGGATGAGTGTACTTGGTATAATGTAGAGATGACGGAGGAAGAGTCTGCACTTGGTATAATGTAGAGAGGACAGAGGATGAGTGTACTTGGTATAATGTAGAGAGGACAGAGGAAGAGTCTGTACTTGGTATAATGTAGAGAGGACGGAGGAAGAGTCTGCACTTGGTATAATGTAGAGAGGACGGAGGATGAGTCTGCACTTGGTATAATGTAGAGAGGACGGAGGAAGAGTCTGCACTTGGTATAATGTAGAGAGGACGGAGGAAGAGTCTGCACTTGGTATAATGTAGAGAGGACAGAGGAAGAGTCTGCACTTGGTATAATGTAGAGAGGACAGAGGATGAGTGTACTTGGTATAATGTAGAGATGACGGAGGAAGAGTCTGCACTTGGTATAATGTAGAGAGGACGGAGGATGAGTCTGTACTTGGTATAATGTAGAGAGGACAGAGGAAGAGTCTGTACTTGGTATAATGTAGAGAGGACGGAGGAAGAGTCTGCACTTGGTATAATGTAGAGAGGACGGAGGATGAGTCTGTACTTGGTATAATGTAGAGAGGACGGAGGATGAGTCTGCACTTGGTATAATGTAGAGAGGACGGAGGAAGAGTCTGCACTTGGTATAATGTAGAGAGGACGGAGGAAGAGTCTGCACTTGGTATAATGTAGAGAGGACAGAGGAAGAGTCTGCACTTGGTATAATGTAGAGAGGACAGAGGATGAGTGTACTTGGTATAATGTAGAGATGACGGAGGAAGAGTCTGCACTTGGTATAATGTAGAGAGGACGGAGGAAGAGTCTGCACTTGGTATAATGTAGAGAGGACAGAGGAAGAGTCTGCACTTGGTATAATGTAGAGATGACGGAGGAAGAGTCTGCACTTGGTATAATGTAGAGAGGACTGAGGAAGAGTCTGCATTTGGTATAATGTAGAGATGACGGAGGAAGAGTCTGCACTTGGTATAATGTAGAGAGGACAGAGGAAGAGTCTGCACTTGGTATAATGTAGAGAGGACAGAGGATGAGTCTGCACTTGGTATAATGTAGAGATGACGGAGGAAGAGTCTGCACTTGGTATAATGTAGAGATGACGGAGGAAGAGTCTGCACTTGGTATAATGTAGAGATGACGGAGGAAGAGTCTGCACTTGGTATAATGTAGAGAGGACGGAGGATGAGTCTGCACTTGGTATAATGTAGAGAGGACGGAGGAAGAGTCTACACTTGGTATAATGTAGAGGGGACGGAGGAAGAGTCTGCACTTGGTATAATGTAGAGAGGACGGAGGAAGAGTCTGCACTTGGTATAATGTAGAGATGACGGAGGAAGAGTCTGCACTTGGTATAATGTAGACAGGATGGAGGAAGAGTCTGCATTTGGTATAATGTAGACAGGATGGAGGAAGAGTCTGCACTTGGAACAATGTAGAGAGGATGGAGGAAGAGTCTGCACTTGGAACAATGTAGAGAGGATGGAGGAAGAGTCTGCATTTGGTATAATGTAGAGAGGACGGAGGAAGAGTCTGCACTTGGTATAATGTAGAGAGGACAGAGGAAGAGTCTGCACTTGGTATAATGTAGAGATGACGGAGGATGAGTCTGCAATTGGTATAATGTAGACAGGATGGAGGAAGAGTCTGCACTTCGTATAATGTAGAGAGGACGAAGGAAGAGTCTGCACTTGGAACAATGTAGAGAGGATGGAGGAAGAGTCTGCACTTGGTATAATGTAGAGAGGACAGAGGAAGAGTCTGCACTTGGTATAATGTAGAGATGACGGAGGAAGAGTCTGCACTTGGTATAATGTAGAGAGGACAGAGGAAGAGTCTGCACTTGGTATAATGTAGAGAGGACAGAGGATGAGTGTACTTGGTATAATGTAGAGATGACGGAGGAAGAGTCTGCACTTGGTATAATGTAGAGATGACGGAGGATGAGTCTGCACTTGGTATAATGTAGAGAGGACGGAGGAAGAGTCTGCACTTGGTATAATGTAGAGAGAACGGAGGAAGAGTCTGCACTTGGTATAATGTAGAGAGGACGGAGGAAGAGTCTGCACTTGGTATAATGTAGAGAGGACAGAGGAAGAGTCTGCACTTGGTATAATGTAGAGAGGACGGAGGAAGAGTCTGCACTTGGTATAATGTAGAGAGGACAGAGGAAGAGTCTGCACTTGGAACAATGTAGAGAGGATGGAGGAAGAGTCTGCACTTGGTATAATGTAGAGAGGACAGAGGAAGAGTCTGCACTTGGTATAATGTAGAGAGGACAGAGGATGAGTCTGCACTTGGTATAATGTAGAGATGACGGAGGAAGAGTCTGCACTTGGTATAATGTAGAGATGACGGAGGATGAGTCTGTACTTGGTATAATGTAGAGAGGACGGAGGAAGAGTCTGCATTTGGTATAATGTAGAGAGGACGGAGGAAGAGTCTGCACTTGGTATAATGTAGAGAGGAAGGAGGAAGAGTCTGCACTTGGTATAATGTAGAGAGGAAGGAGGAAGAGTCTGCACTTGGTATAATGTAGAGAGGAAGGAGGAAGAGTCTGCACACAGTATAATGAGGAGGGGACGGAGGAAGAGTCTGCATTTGGTATAATGTAGAGAGGACGGAGGAAGAGTCTGCACTTGGTATAATGTAGAGAGGACGGAGGAAGAGTCTGCACTTGGTATAATGTAGAGAGGACGGAGGAAGAGTCTGCACTTGGTATAATGTAGAGAGGACAGAGGAAGAGTCTGTACTTGGTATAATGTAGAGAGGAAGGAGGAAGAGTCTGCACTTGGTATAATGTAGAGAGGACGGAGGAAGAGTCTGCACTTGGTATAATGTAGAGAGGAAGGAGGAAGAGTCTGCACTTGGTATAATGTAGAGAGGACGGAGGAAGAGTCTGCACTTGGTATAATGTAGAGATGACGGAGGAAGAGTCTGCACTTGGTATAATGTAGACAGGATGGAGGAAGAGTCTGCATTTGGTATAATGTAGACAGGATGGAGGAAGAGTCTGCACTTGGAACAATGTAGAGAGGATGGAGGAAGAGTCTGCACTTGGAACAATGTAGAGAGGATGGAGGAAGAGTCTGCATTTGGTATAATGTAGAGAGGACGGAGGAAGAGTCTGCACTTGGTATAATGTAGAGAGGACAGAGGAAGAGTCTGCACTTGGTATAATGTAGAGATGACGGAGGATGAGTCTGCAATTGGTATAATGTAGACAGGATGGAGGAAGAGTCTGCACTTCGTATAATGTAGAGAGGACGAAGGAAGAGTCTGCACTTGGAACAATGTAGAGAGGATGGAGGAAGAGTCTGCACTTGGTATAATGTAGAGAGGACAGAGGAAGAGTCTGCACTTGGTATAATGTAGAGATGACGGAGGAAGAGTCTGCACTTGGTATAATGTAGAGAGGACAGAGGAAGAGTCTGCACTTGGTATAATGTAGAGAGGACAGAGGATGAGTGTACTTGGTATAATGTAGAGATGACGGAGGAAGAGTCTGCACTTGGTATAATGTAGAGATGACGGAGGATGAGTCTGCACTTGGTATAATGTAGAGAGGACGGAGGAAGAGTCTGCACTTGGTATAATGTAGAGAGGACGGAGGAAGAGTCTGCACTTGGTATAATGTAGAGAGGACAGAGGAAGAGTCTGCACTTGGTATAATGTAGAGAGGACGGAGGAAGAGTCTGCACTTGGTATAATGTAGAGAGAACGGAGGAAGAGTCTGCACTTGGTATAATGTAGAGAGGACGGAGGAAGAGTCTGCACTTGGTATAATGTAGAGAGGACAGAGGAAGAGTCTGCACTTGGTATAATGTAGAGAGGACGGAGGAAGAGTCTGCACTTGGTATAATGTAGAGAGGACAGAGGAAGAGTCTGCACTTGGAACAATGTAGAGAGGATGGAGGAAGAGTCTGCACTTGGTATAATGTAGAGAGGACAGAGGAAGAGTCTGCACTTGGTATAATGTAGAGAGGACAGAGGATGAGTCTGCACTTGGTATAATGTAGAGATGACGGAGGAAGAGTCTGTACTTGGTATAATGTAGAGAGGACAGAGGAAGAGTCTGCACTTGGTATAATGTAGAGAGGACAGAGGATGAGTCTGCACTTGGTATAATGTAGAGATGACGGAGGAAGAGTCTGTACTTGGTATAATGTAGAGAGGATGGAGGAAGAGTCTGCACTTGGTATAATGTAGAGAGGACAGAGGAAGAGTCTGCACTTGGTATAATGTAGAGAGGACAGAGGATGAGTCTGCACTTGGTATAATGTAGAGATGACGGAGGAAGAGTCTGCACTTGGTATAATGTAGAGAGGACAGAGGAAGAGTCTGCACTTGGTATAATGTAGAGAGGACAGAGGATGAGTCTGCACTTGGTATAATGTAGAGATGACGGAGGATGAGTCTGTACTTGGTATAATGTAGAGAGGACGGAGGAAGAGTCTGCATTTGGTATAATGTAGAGAGGACGGAGGAAGAGTCTGCACTTGGTATAATGTAGAGAGGAAGGAGGAAGAGTCTGCACTTGGTATAATGTAGAGAGGAAGGAGGAAGAGTCTGCACTTGGTATAATGTAGAGAGGAAGGAGGAAGAGTCTGCACACAGTATAATGAGGAGGGGACGGAGGAAGAGTCTGCATTTGGTATAATGTAGAGAGGACGGAGGAAGAGTCTGCACTTGGTATAATGTAGAGAGGACGGAGGAAGAGTCTGCACTTGGTATAATGTAGAGAGGACGGAGGAAGAGTCTGCACTTGGTATAATGTAGAGAGGACAGAGGAAGAGTCTGTACTTGGTATAATGTAGAGAGGAAGGAGGAAGAGTCTGCACTTGGTATAATGTAGAGAGGACGGAGGAAGAGTCTGCACTTGGTATAATGTAGAGAGGAAGGAGGAAGAGTCTGCACTTGGTATAATGTAGAGAGGACGGAGGAAGAGTCTGCACTTGGTATAATGTAGAGAGGACGGAGGATGAGTCTGTACTTGGTATAATGTAGAGAGGACGGAGGATGAGTCTGCACTTGGTATAATGTAGAGAGGACGGAGGAAGAGTCTGCACTTGGTATAATGTAGAGATGACGGAGGAAGAGTCTGCACTTGGTATAATGTAGAGAGGACAGAGGATGAGTGTACTTGGTATAATGTAGAGAGGACAGAGGAAGAGTCTGTACTTGGTATAATGTAGAGAGGACGGAGGATGAGTCTGCACTTGGTATAATGTAGAGAGGACGGAGGAAGAGTCTGCACTTGGTATAATGTAGAGAGGACGGAGGATGAGTCTGCACTTGGTATAATGTAGAGAGGACGGAGGAAGAGTCTGCACTTGGTATAATGTAGAGAGGACGGAGGAAGAGTCTGCACTTGGTATAATGTAGAGAGGACAGAGGAAGAGTCTGCACTTGGTATAATGTAGAGAGGACAGAGGATGAGTGTACTTGGTATAATGTAGAGATGACGGAGGAAGAGTCTGCACTTGGTATAATGTAGAGAGGACGGAGGATGAGTCTGTACTTGGTATAATGTAGAGAGGACAGAGGAAGAGTCTGTACTTGGTATAATGTAGAGAGGACGGAGGAAGAGTCTGCACTTGGTATAATGTAGAGAGGACGGAGGATGAGTCTGTACTTGGTATAATGTAGAGAGGACGGAGGATGAGTCTGCACTTGGTATAATGTAGAGAGGACGGAGGAAGAGTCTGCACTTGGTATAATGTAGAGAGGACGGAGGAAGAGTCTGCACTTGGTATAATGTAGAGAGGACAGAGGAAGAGTCTGCACTTGGTATAATGTAGAGATGACGGAGGAAGAGTCTGCACTTGGTATAATGTAGAGAGGACAGAGGAAGAGTCTGCACTTGGTATAATGTAGAGAGGACAGAGGATGAGTCTGCACTTGGTATAATGTAGAGAGGACTGAGGAAGAGTCTGCACTTGGTATAATGTAGAGAGGACGGAGGAAGAGTCTGCACTTGGTATAATGTAGAGATGACGGAGGAAGAGTCTGCACTTGGTATAATGTAGAGAGGACAGAGGAAGAGTCTGCACTTGGTATAATGTAGAGAGGACAGAGGATGAGTCTGCACTTGGTATAATGTAGAGATGACGGAGGAAGAGTCTGCACTTGGTATAATGTAGAGAGGACGGAGGAAGAGTCTGCACTTGGTATAATGTAGAGAGGACAGAGGAAGAGTCTGCACTTGGTATAATGTAGACATGACGGAGGAAGAGTCTGCACTTGGTATAATGTAGAGAGGACTGAGGAAGAGTCTGCATTTGGTATAATGTAGAGATGACGGAGGAATAGTCTGCACTTGGTATAATGTAGAGAGGACAGAGGAAGAGTCTGCACTTGGTATAATGTAGAGAGGACAGAGGATGAGTCTGCACTTGGTATAATGTAGAGATGACGGAGGAAGAGTCTGCACTTGGTATAATGTAGAGATGACGGAGGAAGAGTCTGCACTTGGTATAATGTAGAGATGACGGAGGAAGAGTCTGCACTTGGTATAATGTAGAGAGGACGGAGGATGAGTCTGCACTTGGTATAATGTAGAGAGGACGGAGGAAGAGTCTACACTTGGTATAATGTAGAGGGGACGGAGGAAGAGTCTGCACTTGGTATAATGTAGAGAGGACGGAGGAAGAGTCTGCACTTGGTGTAATGTAGAGATGACGGAGGAAGAGTCTGCACTTGGTATAATGTAGACAGGATGGAGGAAGAGTCTGCATTTGGTATAATGTAGAGAGGACGGAGGAAGAGTCTGCACTTGGTATAATGTAGAGATGACGGAGGAAGAGTCTGCACTTGGAACAATGTAGAGAGGATGGAGGAAGAGTCTGCACTTGGAACAATGTAGAGAGGATGGAGGAAGAGTCTGCATTTGGTATAATGTAGAGAGGACGGAGGAAGAGTCTGCACTTGGTATAATGTAGAGAGGACAGAGGAAGAGTCTGCACTTGGTATAATGTAGAGATGACGGAGGATGAGTCTGCACTTGGTATAATGTAGACAGGATGGAGGAAGAGTCTGCACTTCGTATAATGTAGAGAGGACGGAGGAAGAGTCTGCACTTGGAACAATGTAGAGAGGATGGAGGAAGAGTCTGCACTTGGTATAATGTAGAGAGGACAGAGGAAGAGTCTGCACTTGGTATAATGTAGAGATGACGGAGGAAGAGTCTGCACTTGGTATAATGTAGAGAGGACAGAGGAAGAGTCTGCACTTGGTATAATGTAGAGAGGACAGAGGATGAGTCTGCACTTGGTATAATGTAGAGATGACGGAGGAAGTCTGCACTTGGTATAATGTAGAGAGGACAGAGGAAGAGTCTGCACTTGGTATAATGTAGAGAGGACAGAGGATGAGTGTACTTGGTATAATGTAGAGAGGACGGAGGAAGAGTCTGCACTTGGTATAATGTAGAGATGACGGAGGATGAGTCTGCACTTGGTATAATGTAGAGAGAACGGAGGAAGAGTCTGCACTTGGTATAATGTAGAGAGAACGGAGGAAGAGTCTGCACTTGGTATAATGTAGAGAGGACGGAGGAAGAGTCTGCACTTGGTATAATGTAGAGAGGACAGAGGAAGAGTCTGCACTTGGTATAATGTAGAGAGGACAGAGGATGAGTGTACTTGGTATAATGTAGAGATGACGGAGGAAGAGTCTGCACTTGGTATAATGTAGAGAGGACAGAGGATGAGTGTACTTGGTATAATGTAGAGATGACGGAGGAAGAGTCTGCACTTGGTATAATGTAGAGATGACGGAGGATGAGTCTGTACTTGGTATAATGTAGAGAGGATGGAGGATGAGTGTACTTGGTATAATGTAGAGATGACGGAGGAAGAGTCTGCACTTGGTATAATGTAGAGAGGACGGAGGAAGAGTCTGCACTTGGTATAATGTAGAGAGGACAGAGGAAGAGTCTGCACTTGGTATAATGTAGAGATGACGGAGGAAGAGTCTGCACTTGGTATAATGTAGAGATGACGGAGGAAGAGTCTGCACTTGGTATAATGTAGAGAGGACAGAGGATGAGTGTACTTGGTATAATGTAGAGATGACGGAGGAAGAGTCTGCACTTGGTATAATGTAGAGATGACGGAGGATGAGTCTGCACTTGGTATAATGTAGAGAGAACGGAGGAAGAGTCTGCACTTGGTATAATGTAGAGAGAACGGAGGAAGAGTCTGCACTTGGTATAATGTAGAGAGGACGGAGGAAGAGTCTGCACTTGGTATAATGTAGAGAGGACAGAGGAAGAGTCTGCACTTGGTATAATGTAGAGAGGACAGAGGATGAGTGTACTTGGTATAATGTAGAGATGACGGAGGAAGAGTCTGCACTTGGTATAATGTAGAGAGGACAGAGGATGAGTGTACTTGGTATAATGTAGAGATGACGGAGGAAGAGTCTGCACTTGGTATAATGTAGAGATGACGGAGGATGAGTCTGTACTTGGTATAATGTAGAGAGGATGGAGGATGAGTCTGCACTTGGTATAATGTAGAGAGGACGGAGGATGAGTGTACTTGGTATAATGTAGAGATGACGGAGGAAGAGTCTGCACTTGGTATAATGTAGAGAGGACGGAGGAAGAGTCTGCACTTGGTATAATGTAGAGAGGACAGAGGAAGAGTCTGCACTTGGTATAATGTAGAGATGACGGAGGAAGAGTCTGCACTTGGTATAATGTAGAGAGGACGGAGGAAGAGTCTGCACTTGGTATAATGTAGAGAGGACAGAGGAAGAGTCTGCACTTGGTATAATGTAGAGATGACAGAGGAAGAGTCTGCACTTGGTATAATGTAGAGAGGACGGAGGAAGAGTCTGCACTTGGTATAATGTAGAGATGACGGAGGAAGAGTCTGCACTTGGTATAATGTAGAGAGGACGGAGGAAGAGTCTGCACTTGGTATAATGTAGAGAGGACGGAGGAAGAGTCTGCACTTGGTATAATGTAGAGATGACGGAGGAAGAGTCTGCACTTGGTATAATGTAGAGAGGACGGAGGAAGAGTCTGCACTTGGTATAATGTAGAGAGGACGGAGGATGAGTCTGCACTTGGTATAATGTAGAGAGGACAGAGGATGAGTGTACTTGGTATAATGTAGAGATGACGGAGGAAGTCTGCACTTGGTATAATGTAGAGAGGACGGAGGAAGAGTCTGCACTTGGTATAATGTAGAGAGGACAGAGGAAGAGTCTGCACTTGGTATAATGTAGAGATGACAGAGGAAGAGTCTGCACTTGGTATAATGTAGAGAGGACGGAGGAAGAGTCTGCACTTGGTATAATGTAGAGATGACGGAGGAAGAGTCTGCACTTGGTATAATGTAGAGAGGACGGAGGAAGAGTCTGCACTTGGTATAATGTAGAGAGGACAGAGGAAGAGTCTGCACTTGGTATAATGTAGAGATGACAGAGGAAGAGTCTGCACTTGGTATAATGTAGAGAGGACGGAGGATGAGTCTGCACTTGGTATAATGTAGAGAGGACAGAGGAAGAGTCTGCACTTGGTATAATGTAGAGAGGATGGAGGATGAGTCTGCACTTGGTATAATGTAGAGAGGACGGAGGATGAGTCTGCACTTCGTATAATGTAGATAGAATGGAGGAAGAGTCTGCACTTGGTATAATGTAGAGATGACGGAGGAAGAGTCTGCACTTGGTATAATGTAGAGGGGACGGAGGAAGAGTCTGCACTTGGTATAATGTAGAGAGGACGGAGGAAGAGTCTGCACTTGGTATAATGTAGAGGGGACGGAGGAAGAGTCTGCACTTCGTATAATGTAGAGGGGACGGAGGAAGAGTCTGCACTTGGTATAATGTAGAGAGGACGGAGGAAGAGTCTGCACTTCGTATAATGTAGAGGGGACGGAGGAAGAGTCTGCACTTCGTATAATGTAGAGGGGACGGAGGAAGAGTCTGCACTTGGTATAATGTAGAGAGGACGGAGGAAGAGTCTGCACTTGGTATAATGTAGAGAGGACGGAGGAAGAGTCTGTACTTCGTATAATGTAGAGGGGACGGAGGAAGAGTCTGCACTTGGTATAATGTAGAGGGGACGGAGGAAGAGTCTGCACTTGGTATAATGTAGAGGGGACGGAGGAAGAGTCTGCACTTCGTATAATGTAGAGGGGACGGAGGAAGAGTCTGCACTTGGTATAATGTAGAGAGGACGGAGGAAGAGTCTGCACTTCGTATAATGTAGAGGGGACGGAGGAAGAGTCTGCACTTGGTATAATGTAGAGAGGACGGAGGAAGAGTCTGCACTTGGTATAATGTAGAGAGGAAGGAGGAAGAGTCTGCACTTCGTATAATGTAGAGGGGACGGAGGAAGAGTCTGCACTTGGTATAATGTAGAGAGGATGGAGGAAGAGTCTGCACTTCGTATAATGTAGAGGGGACGGAGGAAGAGTCTGCACTTGGTATAATGTAGAGAGGACGGAGGAAGAGTCTGTACTTCGTATAATGTAGAGGGGACGGAGGAAGAGTCTGCACTTGGTATAATGTAGAGAGGACGGAGGAAGAGTCTGCACTTGGTATAATGTAGAGAGGAAGGAGGAAGAGTCTGCACTTGGTATAATGTAGAGAGGACGGAGGAAGAGTCTGCACTTCGTATAATGTAGAGGGGACGGAGGAAGAGTCTGCACTTGGTATAATGTAGAGAGGACGGAGGAAGAGTCTGCACTTGGTATAATGTAGAGAGGAAGAAGGAAGAGTCTGCACTTGGTATAATGTAGAGAGGACGGAGGAAGAGTCTGCACTTCGTATAATGTAGAGGGGACGGAGGAAGAGTCTGCACTTCGTATAATGTAGAGGGGACGGAGGAAGAGTCTGCACTTGGTATAATGTAGAGAGGACGGAGGAAGAGTCTGCACTTGGTATAATGTAGAGAGGAAGGAGGAAGAGTCTGCACTTGGTATAATGTAGAGAGGACGGAGGATGAGTCTGCACTTCGTATAATGTAGAGGGGACGGAGGAAGAGTCTGCACTTGGTATAATGTAGAGAGGACGGAGGAAGAGTCTGCACTTGGTATAATGTAGAGAGGAAGGAGGAAGAGTCTGCACTTCGTATAATGTAGATAGAATGGAGGAAGAGTCTGCACTTGGTATAATGTAGAGATGACGGAGGAAGAGTCTGCACTTGGTATAATGTAGAGAGGACGGAGGAAGAGTCTGCACTTCGTATAATGTAGAGAGGACGGAGGAAGAGTCTGCACTTGGTATAATGTAGAGAGGACGGAGGAAGAGTCTGCACTTCGTATAATGTAGAGAGGACGGAGGAAGAGTCTGCACTTGGTATAATGTAGAGATGACGGAGGAAGAGTCTGCACTTGGTATAATGTAGAGAGGACGGAGGAAGAGTATGCACTTGGTATAATGTAGAGATGACGGAGGAAGAGTCTGCACTTGGTATAATGTAGAGAGGATGGAGGAAGAGTCTGCACTTGGTATAATGTAGAGAGGACGGAGGATGAGTCTGCACTTGGTATAATGTAGAGAGGATGGAGGAAGAGTCTGCACTTGGTATAATGTAGAGATGACGGAGGAAGAGTCTGCACTTGGTATAATGTAGAGAGGAAGGAGGAAGAGTCTGCACTTGGTATAATGTAGAGATGACGGAGGAAGAGTCTGCACTTGGTATAATGTAGAGAGGACGGAGGATGAGTCTGCACTTGGTATAATGTAGAGAGGACGGAGGAAGAGTCTGCACTTGGTATAATGTAGAGATGACGGAGGATGAGTCTGCACTTGGTATAATGTAGAGATGACGGAGGATGAGTCTGCACTTGGTATAATGTAGAGATGACGGAGGAAGAGTCTGCACTTGGAACAATGTAGAGAGGATGGAGGAAGAGTCTGCACTTGGTATAATGTAGAGAGGACGGAGGAAGAGTCTGCACTTGGTATAATGTAGAGAGGACAGAGGAAGAGTCTGCACTTGGTATAATGTAGAGAGGATGGAGGAAGAGTCTGCACTTGGTATAATGTAGAGAGGATGGAGGAAGAGTCTGCACTTGGTATAATGTAGAGAGGATGGAGGATGAGTCTGCACTTGGTATAATGTAGAGAGGACGGAGGAAGAGTCTGCACTTGGTATAATGTAGAGAGGATGGAGGAAGAGTCTGCACTTGGTATAATGTAGAGAGGATGGAGGATGAGTCTGCACTTGGTATAATGTAGAGAGGATGGAGGAAGAGTCTGCACTTGGTATAATGTAGAGAGGATGGAGGATGAGTCTGCACTTGGTATAATGTAGAGAGGACGGAGGAAGAGTCTGCACTTGGTATAATGTAGAGAGGACAGAGGAAGAGTCTGCACTTGGTATAATGTAGAGAGGATGGAGGATGAGTCTGCACTTGGTATAATGTAGAGAGGATGGAGGAAGAGTCTGCACTTGGTATAATGTAGAGAGGATGGAGGATGAGTCTGCACTTGGTATAATGTAGAGAGGACGGAGGAAGAGTCTGCACTTGGTATAATGTAGAGAGGATGGAGGAAGAGTCTGCACTTGGTATAATGTAGAGAGGACAGAGGAAGAGTCTGCACTTGGTATAATGTAGAGAGGACGGAGGAAGAGTCTGCACTTGGTATAATGTAGAGAGGACGGAGGAAGAGTCTGCACTTGGTATAATGTAGAGAGCACAGAGGAAGAGTCTGCACTTGGTATAATGTAGAGAGGACGGAGGAAGAGTCTGCACTTGGTATAATGTAGAGAGCACAGAGGAAGAGTCTGCACTTGGTATAATGTAGAGATGACGGAGAAAGAGTCTGTACTTGATATAATGTAGAGAGGACGGAGGAAGAGTCTGTACTTGATATAATGTAGAGAGGATGGAGGAAGAGTCTGCACTTGGTATAATGTAGAGAGGACAGAAGAAGAGTCTGTACTTGGTATAATGTAGAGATGACGGAGGAAGAGTCTGCACTTGGTATAATGTAGAGAGGACAGAGGAAGAGTCTGCACTTGGTATAATGTAGAGAGGACAGAGGAAGAGTCTGCACTTGGTATAATGTAGAGATGACGGAGGAAGAGTCTGCACTTGGTATAATGTAGAGAGGACAGAGGAAGAGTCTGCACTTGGTATAATGTAGAGAGGACAGAGGAAGAGTCTGCACTTGGTATAATGTAGAGATGACGGAGGAAGAGTCTGCACTTGGTATAATGTAGAGAGGACGGAGGAAGAGTCTGCACTTGGTATAATGTAGAGAGGATGGAGGATGAGTCTGCACTTGGTATAATGTAGAGAGGACAGAGGAAGAGTCTGTACTTGGTATAATGTAGAGAGGATGGAGGATGAGTCTGTACTTGGTATAATGTAGAGAGGACGGAGGAAGAGTCTGCACTTGGTATAATGTAGAGAGGATGGAGGATGAGTCTGCACTTGGTATAATGTAGAGAGGACAGAGGAAGAGTCTGCACTTGGTATAATGTAGAGAGGATGGAGGAAGAGTCTGCACTTGGTATAATGTAGAGAGGACGGAGGAAGAGTCTGCACTTGGTATAATGTAGAGAGCACAGAGGAAGAGTCTGCACTTGGTATAATGTAGAGAGGACGGAGGAAGAGTCTGCACTTGGTATAATGTAGAGATGACGGAGAAAGAGTCTGCACTTGGTATAATGTAGAGAGGACAGAAGAAGAGTCTGTACTTGGTATAATGTAGAGATGACGGAGGAAGAGTCTGCACTTGGTATAATGTAGAGAGGACAGAGGAAGAGTCTGCACTTGGTATAATGTAGAGAGGACAGAGGAAGAGTCTGCACTTGGTATAATGTAGAGATGACGGAGGAAGAGTCTGCACTTGGTATAATGTAGAGAGGACGGAGGAAGAGTCTGCACTTCGTATAATGTAGAGATGAAGGAGGAAGAGTCTGCACTTGGTATAATGTAGAGAGGACAGAGGAAGAGTCTGCACTTGGTATAATGTAGAGAGGACAGAGGAAGAGTCTGTACTTGATATAATGTAGAGATGACGGAGGAAGAGTCTGTACTTGATATAATGTAGAGATGACGGAGGAAGAGTCTGCACTTGGTATAATGTAGAGAGGACAGAGGAAGAGTCTGCACTTGGTATAATGTAGAGAGGACAGAGGAAGAGTCTGCACTTGGTATAATGTAGAGATGACGGAGGAAGAGTCTGCACTTGGTATAATGTAGAGAGGACAGAGGATGAGTGTACTTGGTATAATGTAGAGAGGACAGAGGAAGAGTCTGCACTTGGTATAATGTAGAGATGAAGGAGGAAGAGTCTGCACTTGGTATAATGTAGAGAGGACAGAGGAAGAGTCTGCACTTGGTATAATGTAGAGAGGACGGAGGAAGAGTCTGCACTTGGTATAATGTAGAGGGGACGGAGGAAGAGTCTGCACTTGGTATAATGTAGAGAGGACGGAGGATGAGTCTGTACTTGGTATAATGTAGAGAGGACGGAGGATGAGTCTGCACTTGGTATAATGTAGAGAGGACGGAGGAAGAGTCTGCACTTGGTATAATGTAGAGAGGACGGAGGAAGAGTCTGCACTTGGTATAATGTAGAGAGGACGGAGGAAGAGTCTGCACTTGGTATAATGTAGAGATGACGGAGGAAGAGTCTGCACTTGGTATAATGTAGAGAGGACAGAGGAAGAGTCTGCACTTGGTATAATGTAGAGAGGACAGAGGATGAGTGTACTTGGTATAATGTAGAGATGACGGAGGAAGAGTCTGCACTTGGTATAATGTAGAGATGACGGAGGAAGAGTCTGCACTTGGTATAATGTAGAGAGGACTGAGGAAGAGTCTGCATTTGGTATAATGTAGAGATGACGGAGGAATAGTCTGCACTTGGTATAATGTAGAGAGGACAGAGGAAGAGTCTGCACTTGGTATAATGTAGAGAGGACAGAGGATGAGTCTGCACTTGGTATAATGTAGAGATGACGGAGGAAGAGTCTGCACTTGGTATAATGTAGAGATGACGGAGGAAGAGTCTGCACTTGGTATAATGTAGAGATGACGGAGGAAGAGTCTGCACTTGGTATAATGTAGAGAGGACGGAGGATGAGTCTGCACTTGGTATAATGTAGAGAGGACGGAGGAAGAGTCTACACTTGGTATAATGTAGAGGGGACGGAGGAAGAGTCTGCACTTGGTATAATGTAGAGAGGACGGAGGAAGAGTCTGCACTTGGTGTAATGTAGAGATGACGGAGGAAGAGTCTGCACTTGGTATAATGTAGACAGGATGGAGGAAGAGTCTGCATTTGGTATAATGTAGAGAGGACGGAGGAAGAGTCTGCACTTGGTATAATGTAGAGATGACGGAGGAAGAGTCTGCACTTGGAACAATGTAGAGAGGATGGAGGAAGAGTCTGCACTTGGAACAATGTAGAGAGGATGGAGGAAGAGTCTGCATTTGGTATAATGTAGAGAGGACGGAGGAAGAGTCTGCACTTGGTATAATGTAGAGAGGACAGAGGAAGAGTCTGCACTTGGTATAATGTAGAGATGACGGAGGATGAGTCTGCACTTGGTATAATGTAGACAGGATGGAGGAAGAGTCTGCACTTCGTATAATGTAGAGAGGACGGAGGAAGAGTCTGCACTTGGAACAATGTAGAGAGGATGGAGGAAGAGTCTGCACTTGGTATAATGTAGAGAGGACAGAGGAAGAGTCTGCACTTGGTATAATGTAGAGATGACGGAGGAAGAGTCTGCACTTGGTATAATGTAGAGAGGACAGAGGAAGAGTCTGCACTTGGTATAATGTAGAGAGGACAGAGGATGAGTGTACTTGGTATAATGTAGAGATGACGGAGGAAGTCTGCACTTGGTATAATGTAGAGAGGACAGAGGAAGAGTCTGCACTTGGTATAATGTAGAGAGGACAGAGGATGAGTGTACTTGGTATAATGTAGAGATGACGGAGGAAGAGTCTGCACTTGGTATAATGTAGAGATGACGGAGGATGAGTCTGCACTTGGTATAATGTAGAGAGAACGGAGGAAGAGTCTGCACTTGGTATAATGTAGAGAGAACGGAGGAAGAGTCTGCACTTGGTATAATGTAGAGAGGACGGAGGAAGAGTCTGCACTTGGTATAATGTAGAGAGGACAGAGGAAGAGTCTGCACTTGGTATAATGTAGAGAGGACAGAGGATGAGTGTACTTGGTATAATGTAGAGATGACGGAGGAAGAGTCTGCACTTGGTATAATGTAGAGAGGACAGAGGATGAGTGTACTTGGTATAATGTAGAGATGACGGAGGAAGAGTCTGCACTTGGTATAATGTAGAGATGACGGAGGATGAGTCTGTACTTGGTATAATGTAGAGAGGATGGAGGATGAGTCTGCACTTGGTATAATGTAGAGAGGACGGAGGATGAGTGTACTTGGTATAATGTAGAGATGACGGAGGAAGAGTCTGCACTTGGTATAATGTAGAGAGGACGGAGGAAGAGTCTGCACTTGGTATAATGTAGAGAGGACAGAGGAAGAGTCTGCACTTGGTATAATGTAGAGATGACGGAGGAAGAGTCTGCACTTGGTATAATGTAGAGAGGACGGAGGAAGAGTCTGCACTTGGTATAATGTAGAGAGGACAGAGGAAGAGTCTGCACTTGGTATAATGTAGAGATGACAGAGGAAGAGTCTGCACTTGGTATAATGTAGAGAGGACGGAGGAAGAGTCTGCACTTGGTATAATGTAGAGATGACGGAGGAAGAGTCTGCACTTGGTATAATGTAGAGAGGACGGAGGAAGAGTCTGCACTTGGTATAATGTAGAGAGGACGGAGGAAGAGTCTGCACTTGGTATAATGTAGAGATGACGGAGGAAGAGTCTGCACTTGGTATAATGTAGAGAGGACGGAGGAAGAGTCTGCACTTGGTATAATGTAGAGAGGACGGAGGATGAGTCTGCACTTGGTATAATGTAGAGAGGACAGAGGATGAGTGTACTTGGTATAATGTAGAGATGACGGAGGAAGTCTGCACTTGGTATAATGTAGAGAGGACGGAGGAAGAGTCTGCACTTGGTATAATGTAGAGAGGACAGAGGAAGAGTCTGCACTTGGTATAATGTAGAGATGACAGAGGAAGAGTCTGCACTTGGTATAATGTAGAGAGGACGGAGGAAGAGTCTGCACTTGGTATAATGTAGAGATGACGGAGGAAGAGTCTGCACTTGGTATAATGTAGAGAGGACGGAGGAAGAGTCTGCACTTGGTATAATGTAGAGAGGACAGAGGAAGAGTCTGCACTTGGTATAATGTAGAGATGACAGAGGAAGAGTCTGCACTTGGTATAATGTAGAGATGACGGAGGAAGAGTCTGCACTTGGTATAATGTAGAGAGGACGGAGGAAGAGTCTGCACTTGGTATAATGTAGAGAGGACGGAGGAAGAGTCTGCACTTGGTATAATGTAGAGAGGACGGAGGATGAGTCTGCACTTGGTATAATGTAGAGAGGACAGAGGAAGAGTCTGCACTTGGTATAATGTAGAGAGGATGGAGGATGAGTCTGCACTTGGTATAATGTAGAGAGGACGGAGGATGAGTCTGCACTTCGTATAATGTAGATAGAATGGAGGAAGAGTCTGCACTTGGTATAATGTAGAGATGACGGAGGAAGAGTCTGCACTTGGTATAATGTAGAGGGGACGGAGGAAGAGTCTGCACTTGGTATAATGTAGAGAGGACGGAGGAAGAGTCTGCACTTGGTATAATGTAGAGGGGACGGAGGAAGAGTCTGCACTTGGTATAATGTAGAGAGGACGGAGGAAGAGTCTGCACTTCGTATAATGTAGAGGGGACGGAGGAAGAGTCTGCACTTCGTATAATGTAGAGGGGACGGAGGAAGAGTCTGCACTTGGTATAATGTAGAGAGGACGGAGGAAGAGTCTGCACTTGGTATAATGTAGAGAGGACGGAGGAAGAGTCTGTACTTCGTATAATGTAGAGGGGACGGAGGAAGAGTCTGCACTTGGTATAATGTAGAGGGGACGGAGGAAGAATCTGCACTTGGTATAATGTAGAGGGGACGGAGGAAGAGTCTGCACTTCGTATAATGTAGAGGGGACGGAGGAAGAGTCTGCACTTGGTATAATGTAGAGAGGACGGAGGAAGAGTCTGCACTTCGTATAATGTAGAGGGGACGGAGGAAGAGTCTGCACTTCGTATAATGTAGAGGGGACGGAGGAAGAGTCTGCACTTGGTATAATGTAGAGAGGACGGAGGAAGAGTCTGTACTTCGTATAATGTAGAGGGGACGGAGGAAGAGTCTGCACTTGGTATAATGTAGAGAGGACGGAGGAAGAGTCTGCACTTGGTATAATGTAGAGAGGAAGGAGGAAGAGTCTGCACTTGGTATAATGTAGAGAGGACGGAGGAAGAGTCTGCACTTCGTATAATGTAGAGGGGACGGAGGAAGAGTCTGCACTTGGTATAATGTAGAGAGGACGGAGGAAGAGTCTGCACTTGGTATAATGTAGAGAGGAAGAAGGAAGAGTCTGCACTTGGTATAATGTAGAGAGGACGGAGGAAGAGTCTGCACTTCGTATAATGTAGAGGGGACGGAGGAAGAGTCTGCACTTCGTATAATGTAGAGGGGACGGAGGAAGAGTCTGCACTTGGTATAATGTAGAGAGGACGGAGGAAGAGTCTGCACTTGGTATAATGTAGAGAGGAAGGAGGAAGAGTCTGCACTTGGTATAATGTAGAGAGGACGGAGGATGAGTCTGCACTTCGTATAATGTAGAGGGGACGGAGGAAGAGTCTGCACTTGGTATAATGTAGAGAGGACGGAGGAAGAGTCTGCACTTGGTATAATGTAGAGAGGAAGGAGGAAGAGTCTGCACTTCGTATAATGTAGATAGAATGGAGGAAGAGTCTGCACTTGGTATAATGTAGAGATGACGGAGGAAGAGTCTGCACTTGGTATAATGTAGAGAGGACGGAGGAAGAGTCTGCACTTCGTATAATGTAGAGAGGACGGAGGAAGAGTCTGCACTTGGTATAATGTAGAGAGGACGGAGGAAGAGTCTGCACTTCGTATAATGTAGAGAGGACGGAGGAAGAGTCTGCACTTGGTATAATGTAGAGATGACGGAGGAAGAGTCTGCACTTGGTATAATGTAGAGAGGACGGAGGAAGAGTATGCACTTGGTATAATGTAGAGATGACGGAGGAAGAGTCTGCACTTGGTATAATGTAGAGAGGATGGAGGAAGAGTCTGCACTTGGTATAATGTAGAGAGGACGGAGGATGAGTCTGCACTTGGTATAATGTAGAGAGGATGGAGGAAGAGTCTGCACTTGGTATAATGTAGAGATGACGGAGGAAGAGTCTGCACTTGGTATAATGTAGAGAGGAAGGAGGAAGAGTCTGCACTTGGTATAATGTAGAGATGACGGAGGAAGAGTCTGCACTTGGTATAATGTAGAGAGGACGGAGGATGAGTCTGCACTTGGTATAATGTAGAGAGGACGGAGGAAGAGTCTGCACTTGGTATAATGTAGAGATGACGGAGGATGAGTCTGCACTTGGTATAATGTAGACAGGATGGAGGAAGAGTCTGCACTTGGAACAATGTAGAGAGGATGGAGGAAGAGTCTGCACTTGGTATAATGTAGAGAGGACGGAGGAAGAGTCTGCACTTGGTATAATGTAGAGAGGACAGAGGAAGAGTCTGCACTTGGTATAATGTAGAGAGGATGGAGGAAGAGTCTGCACTTGGTATAATGTAGAGAGGATGGAGGATGAGTCTGCACTTGGTATAATGTAGAGAGGACGGAGGAAGAGTCTGCACTTGGTATAATGTAGAGAGGATGGAGGAAGAGTCTGCACTTGGTATAATGTAGAGAGGACGGAGGAAGAGTCTGCACTTGGTATAATGTAGAGAGGACGGAGGAAGAGTCTGCACTTGGTATAATGTAGAGAGCACAGAGGAAGAGTCTGCACTTGGTATAATGTAGAGAGGACGGAGGAAGAGTCTGCACTTGGTATAATGTAGAGAGCACAGAGGAAGAGTCTGCACTTGGTATAATGTAGAGATGACGGAGAAAGAGTCTGCACTTGGTATAATGTAGAGAGGACAGAAGAAGAGTCTGTACTTGGTATAATGTAGAGATGACGGAGGAAGAGTCTGCACTTGGTATAATGTAGAGAGGACAGAGGAAGAGTCTGCACTTGGTATAATGTAGAGAGGACAGAGGAAGAGTCTGCACTTGGTATAATGTAGAGATGACGGAGGAAGAGTCTGCACTTGGTATAATGTAGAGAGGACGGAGGAAGAGTCTGCACTTGGTATAATGTAGAGAGGATGGAGGATGAGTCTGCACTTGGTATAATGTAGAGAGGACAGAGGAAGAGTCTGTACTTGGTATAATGTAGAGAGGATGGAGGATGAGTCTGTACTTGGTATAATGTAGAGAGGACGGAGGAAGAGTCTGCACTTGGTATAATGTAGAGAGGATGGAGGATGAGTCTGCACTTGGTATAATGTAGAGAGGACAGAGGAAGAGTCTGCACTTGGTATAATGTAGAGAGGATGGAGGAAGAGTCTGCACTTGGTATAATGTAGAGAGGACGGAGGAAGAGTCTGCACTTGGTATAATGTAGAGAGGACGGAGGAAGAGTCTGCACTTGGTATAATGTAGAGAGCACAGAGGAAGAGTCTGCACTTGGTATAATGTAGAGAGGACGGAGGAAGAGTCTGCACTTGGTATAATGTAGAGATGACGGAGAAAGAGTCTGCACTTGGTATAATGTAGAGAGGACAGAAGAAGAGTCTGTACTTGGTATAATGTAGAGATGACGGAGGAAGAGTCTGCACTTGGTATAATGTAGAGAGGACAGAGGAAGAGTCTGCACTTGGTATAATGTAGAGATGACGGAGGAAGAGTCTGCACTTGGTATAATGTAGAGAGGACGGAGGAAGAGTCTGCACTTCGTATAATGTAGAGATGAAGGAGGAAGAGTCTGCACTTGGTATAATGTAGAGAGGACAGAGGAAGAGTCTGCACTTGGTATAATGTAGAGAGGACAGAGGAAGAGTCTGTACTTGATATAATGTAGAGATGACGGAGGAAGAGTCTGCACTTGGTATAATGTAGAGAGGACAGAGGATGAGTGTACTTGGTATAATGTAGAGAGGACAGAGGAAGAGTCTGCACTTGGTATAATGTAGAGATGAAGGAGGAAGAGTCTGCACTTGGTATAATGTAGAGAGGACAGAGGAAGAGTCTGCACTTGGTATAATATAGAGAGGACAGAGGAAGAGTCTGTACTTGATATAATGTAGAGATGACGGAGGAAGAGTCTGCACTTGGTATAATGTAGAGAGGACAGAGGAAGAGTCTGCACTTGGTATAATGTAGAGAGGACAGAGGAAGAGTCTGCACTTGGTATAATGTAGAGATGACGGAGGAAGAGTCTGCACTTGGTATAATGTAGAGAGGACAGAGGATGAGTGTACTTGGTATAATGTAGAGAGGACAGAGGAAGAGTCTGCACTTGGTATAATGTAGAGATGAAGGAGGAAGAGTCTGCACTTGGTATAATGTAGAGAGGACAGAGGAAGAGTCTGCACTTGGTATAATGTAGAGAGGACGGAGGAAGAGTCTGCACTTGGTATAATGTAGAGGGGACGGAGGAAGAGTCTGCACTTGGTATAATGTAGAGAGGACGGAGGATGAGTCTGCACTTGGTATAATGTAGAGAGGACGGAGGTTGAGTCTGCACTTCGTATAATGTAGATAGAAAGGAGGAAGAGTCTGCACTTGGTATAATGTAGAGAGGACGGAGGATGAGTGTACTTGGTATAATGTAGAGATGACGGAGGAAGAGTCTGCACTTGGTATAATGTAGAGAGGACGGAGGAAGAGTCTGCACTTGGTATAATGTAGAGGGGACGGAGGATGAGTCTGCACTTGGTATAATGTAGAGGGGACGGAGGACGAGTCTGCACTTGGTATAATGTAGAGATGACGGAGGAAGAGTCTGTACTTGGTATAATGTAGAGAGGACAGAGGATGAGTCTGCACTTGGTATAATGTAGAGAGGAAGGAGGAAGAGTCTGCACTTGGTATAATGTAGAGAGGAAGGAGGAAGAGTCTGCACTTGGTATAATGTAGAGAGGAAGGAGGAAGAGTCTGCACTTGGTATAATGTAGAGAGGAAGGAGGAAGAGTCTGCACTTGGTATAATGTAGAGAGGAAGGAGGAAGAGTCTGCACTTGGTATAATGTAGAGATGACGGAGGAAGAGTCTGCACTTGGTATAATGTAGAGAGGATGGAGGAAGAGTCTGCACTTGGTATAATGTAGAGAGGAAGGAGGAAGAGTCTGCACTTGGTATAATGTAGAGATGACGAGGAAGAGTCTGCACTTGGTATAATGTAGAGAGGAAGGAGGAAGAGTCTGCACTTGGTATAATGTAGAGATGACGAGGAAGAGTCTGCACTTGGTATAATGTAGAGAGGACGGAGGATGAGTCTGCACTTGGTATAATGTAGAGAGGACGGAGGAAGAGTCTGCACTTGGTATAATGTAGAGAGGACGGAGGAAAAGTCTGTACTTGGTATAATGTAGAGAGGACAGAGGACGAGTCTGCACTTGGTATAATGTAGAGATGACGGAGGAAGAGTCTGCACTTGGTATAATGTAGAGATGACGGAGGAAGAGTCTGCACTTGGTATAATGTAGAGAGGACGGAGGAAGAGTCTGTACTTGGTATAATGTAGAGATGACGGAGGAAGAGTCTGTACTTGGTATAATGTAGAGATGACGGAGGAAGAGTCTGCACTTGGTATAATGTAGAGAGGACGGAGGAAGAGTCTGTACTTGGTATAATGTAGAGAGGACGGAGGAAGAGTCTGCACTTGGTATAATGTAGAGAGGACGGAGGAAGAGTCTGCACTTGGTATAATGTAGAGAGGAAGGAGGAAGAGTCTGCACTTGGTATAATGTAGAGATGACGGAGGAAGAGTCTGCACTTGGTATAATGTAGAGAGGACAGAGGATGAGTCTGCACTTGGTATAATGTAGAGAGGACGGAGGAAGAGTCTGCACTTGGTATAATGTAGAGAGGACGGAGGAAGAGTCTGCACTTGGTATAATGTAGAGAGGACGGAGGATGAGTCTGCACTTGGTATAATGTAGAGAGGACGGAGGAAGAGTCTGCACTTGGTATAATGTAGAGAGGATGGAGGAGGAGTTTGCACTTGGTATAATGTAGAGAGGACGGAGGAAGAGTCTGCACTTGGTATAATGTAGAGAAGACGGAGGATGAGTCTGCACTTAGTATAATGTAGAGATGACGGAGGAAGAGTCTGCACTTGGTATAATGTAGAGAGGACGGAGGATGAGTCTGCACTTGGTATAATGTAGAGAGGACGGAGGATGAGTCTGCACTTGGTATAATGTAGAGAGGATGGAGGATGAGTCTGCACTTGGTATAATGTAGAGATGACGGAGGAAGAGTCTGCACTTGGTATAATGTAGAGAGGACGGAGGACGAGTCTGCACTTGGTATAATGTAGAGAGGACAGAGGACGAGTCTGCACTTGGTATAATGTAGAGAGGACGGAGGATGAGTCTGCACTTGGTATAATGTAGAGAGGACAGAGGACGAGTCTGCACTTGGTATAATGTAGAGAGGACAGAGGATGAGTCTGCACTTGGTATAATGTAGAGAGGATGGAGGATGAGTCTGCACTTAGTATAATGTAGAGATGACGGAGGAAGAGTCTGCACTTGGTATAATGTAGAGAGGACAGAGGACGAGTCTGCACTTGGTATAATGTAGAGAGGACGGAGGATGAGTCTGCACTTGGTATAATGTAGAGATGATGGAGGAAGAGTCTGTACTTGGTATAATGTAGAGAGGACGGAGGATGAGTCTGCACTTGGTATAATGTAGAGAGGACGGAGGATGAGTCTGCACTTGGTATAATGTAGAGAGGACAGAGGACGAGTCTGCACTTGGTATAATGTAGAGAGGACAGAGGATGAGTCTGCACTTGGTATAATGTAGAGAGGATGGAGGATGAGTCTGCACTTAGTATAATGTAGAGATGACGGAGGAAGAGTCTGCACTTGGTATAATGTAGAGAGGACAGAGGACGAGTCTGCACTTGGTATAATGTAGAGAGGACGGAGGATGAGTCTGCACTTGGTATAATGTAGAGATGATGGAGGAAGAGTCTGTACTTGGTATAATGTAGAGAGGACAAAGGATGAGTGTACTTGGTATAATGTAGAGATGACGGAGGAAGAGTCTGTACTTGGTATAATGTAGAGAGGATGGAGGAAGAGTCTGTACTTGGTATAATGTAGAGAGGACAGAGGATGAGTCTGCACTTGGTATAATGTAGAGAGGACGGAGGAAGAGTCTGTACTTGGTATAATGTAGAGAGGACAAAGGATGAGTCTGCACTTGGTATAATGTAGAGAGGACAGAGGACGAGTCTGCACTTGGTATAATGTAGAGAGGACAGAGGATGAGTCTGCACTTGGTATAATGTAGAGAGGACAGAGGATGAGTCTGCACTTGGTATAATGTAGAGAGGACGGAGGAAGAGTCTGTACTTGGTATAATGTAGAGAGGACAAAGGATGAGTCTGCACTTGGTATAATGTAGAGGGGACAGAGGACGAGTCTGCACTTGGTATAATGTAGAGATGACGGAGGAAGAGTCTGTACTTGGTATAATGTAGAGAGGACAAAGGATGAGTGTACTTGGTATAATGTAGAGAGGACAAAGGATGAGTGTACTTGGTATAATGTAGAGAGGACAAAGGATGAGTGTACTTGGTATAATGTAAAGATGACGGAGGAAGAGTCTGTACTTGGTATAATGTAGAGAGGATGGAGGAAGAGTCTGTACTTGGTATAATGTAGAGAGGACAGAGGATGAGTCTGCACTTGGTATAATGTAGAGAGGACGGAGGAAGAGTCTGTACTTGGTATAATGTAGAGAGGACAAAGGATGAGTGTACTTGGTATAATGTAGAGATGACGGAGGATGAGTCTGTACTTGGTATAATGTAGAGAGGATGGAGGAAGAGTCTGCACTTGGTATAATGTAGAGAGGACAAAGGATGAGTGTACTTGGTATAATGTAGAGATGACGGAGGATGAGTGTACTTGGTATAATGTAGAGAGGACAGAGGATGAGTCTGCACTTGGTATAATGTAGAGAGGACGGAGGAAGAGTCTGTACTTGGTATAATGTAGAGAGGACAAAGGATGAGTCTGCACTTGGTATAATGTAGAGGGGACAGAGGACGAGTCTGCACTTGGTATAATGTAGAGATGACGGAGGAAGAGTCTGTACTTGGTATAATGTAGAGAGGACAAAGGATGAGTGTACTTGGTATAATGTAGAGATGACGGAGGAAGAGTCTGTACTTGGTATAATGTAGAGAGGACAGAGGAAGAGTCTGCACTTGGTATAATGTAGAGAGGATGGAGGAAGAGTCTGTACTTGGTATAATGTAGAGAGGACAGAGGATGAGTCTGCACTTGGTATAATGTAGAGAGGACGGAGGAAGAGTCTGTACTTGGTATAATGTAGAGAGGATGGAGGAAGAGTCTGCACTTGGTATAATGTAGAGGGGACAGAGGACGAGTCTGCACTTGGTATAATGTAGAGAGGACGGAGGATGAGTCTGCACTTGATATAATGTAGAGATGACGGAGGAAGAGTCTGCACTTCGTATAATGTAGATAGAAAGGAGGAAGAGTCTGCACTTGGTATAATGTAGAGAGGACGGAGGATGAGTGTACTTGTTATAATGTAGAGATGACGAAGGAAGAGTCTGCACTTGGTATAATGTAGAGGGGACGGAGGAAGAGTCTGCACTTGGTATAATGTAGAGAGGACGGAGGATGAGTGTACTTGGTATAATGTAGAGATGACGGAGGAAGAGTCTGCACTTGGTATAATGTAGAGAGGACGGAGGAAGAGTCTGCACTTGGTATAATGTAGAGGGGACGGAGGATGAGTCTGCACTTGGTATAATGTAGAGGGGACGGAGGACGAGTCTGCACTTGGTATAATGTAGAGATGACGGAGGAAGAGTCTGTACTTGGTATAATGTAGAGAGGACAGAGGATGAGTCTGCACTTGGTATAATGTAGAGAGGAAGGAGGAAGAGTCTGCACTTGGTATAATGTAGAGAGGAAGGAGGAAGAGTCTGCACTTGGTATAATGTAGAGGGGACGGAGGAAGAGTCTGCACTTGGTATAATGTAGAGAGGAAGGAGGAAGAGTCTGCACTTGGTATAATGTAGAGAGGAAGGAGGAAGAGTCTGCACTTGGTATAATGTAGAGATGACGGAGGAAGAGTCTGCACTTGGTATAATGTAGAGAGGATGGAGGAAGAGTCTGCACTTGGTATAATGTAGAGAGGAAGGAGGAAGAGTCTGCACTTGGTATAATGTAGAGATGACGAGGAAGAGTCTGCACTTGGTATAATGTAGAGAGGAAGGAGGAAGAGTCTGCACTTGGTATAATGTAGAGATGACGGGGAAGAGTCTGCACTTGGTATAATGTAGAGAGGACGGAGGATGAGTCTGCACTTGGTATAATGTAGAGAGGACGGAGGAATAGTCTGCACTTGGTATAATGTAGAGAGGACGGAGGAAAAGTCTGTACTTGGTATAATGTAGAGAGGATGGAGGAAGAGTCTGCACTTGGTATAATGTAGAGAGGATGGAGGAAGAGTCTGCACTTGGTATAATGTAGAGAGGACAGAGGACGAGTCTGCACTTGGTATAATGTAGAGATGACGGAGGAAGAGTCTGCACTTGGTATAATGTAGAGATGACGGAGGAAGAGTCTGCACTTGGTATAATGTAGAGAGGACGGAGGAAGAGTCTGTACTTGGTATAATGTAGAGAGGACGGAGGAAGAGTCTGTACTTGGTATAATGTAGAGAGGACGGAGGAAGAGTCTGCACTTGGTATAATGTAGAGAGGACGGAGGAAGAGTCTGCACTTGGTATAATGTAGAGAGGAAGGAGGAAGAGTCTGCACTTGGTATAATGTAGAGATGACGGAGGAAGAGTCTGCACTTGGTGTAATGTAGAGAGGACAGAGGATGAGTCTGCACTTGGTATAATGTAGAGAGGACGGAGGATGAGTCTGCACTTGGTATAATGTAGAGAGGACGGAGGATGAGTCTGCACTTGGTATAATGTAGAGAGGACGGAGGAAGAGTCTGCACTTGGTATAATGTAGAGAGGAAGGAGGAAGAGTCTGCACTTGGTATAATGTAGAGATGACGGAGGAAGAGTCTGCACTTGGTATAATGTAGAGAGGACAGAGGATGAGTCTGCACTTGGTATAATGTAGAGAGGACGGAGGAAGAGTCTGCACTTGGTATAATGTAGAGAGGACGGAGGTTGAGTCTGCACTTGGTATAATGTAGAGAGGACGGAGGAAGAGTCTGCACTTGGTATAATGTAGAGAGGACGGAGGAAGAGTCTGCACTTGGTATAATGTAGAGAGGACGGAGGAAGAGTCTGCACTTGGTATAATGTAGAGAGGACGGAGGATGAGTCTGCACTTGGTATAATGTAGAGAGGACGGAGGAAGAGTCTGCACTTGGTATAATGTAGAGAGGATGGAGGAGGAGTTTGCACTTGGTATAATGTAGAGAGGACAGAGGATGAGTCTGCACTTGGTATAATGTAGAGAAGACGGAGGATGAGTCTGCACTTAGTATAATGTAGAGATGACGGAGGAAGAGTCTGCACTTGGTATAATGTAGAGAGGACGGAGGATGAGTCTGCACTTGGTATAATGTAGAGAGGACGGAGGATGAGTCTGCACTTGGTATAATGTAGAGAGGACAGAGGACGAGTCTGCACTTGGTATAATGTAGAGAGGACAGAGGAAGAGTCTGCACTTGGTATAATGTAGAGAGGACGGAGGAAGAGTCTGTACTTGGTATAATGTAGAGAGGATGGAGGATGAGTCTGCACTTAGTATAATGTAGAGATGACGGAGGAAGAGTCTGCACTTGGTATAATGTAGAGAGGACGGAGGAAGAGTCTGCACTTGGTATAATGTAGAGAGGACGGAGGATGAGTCTGCACTTGGTATAATGTAGAGAGGATGGAGGAAGAGTCTGTACTTGGTATAATGTAGAGAGGACGGAGGATGAGTGTACTTGGTATAATGTAGAGATGACGGAGGAAGAGTCTGTACTTGGTATAATGTAGAGAGGACAGAGGATGAGTCTGTACTTGGTATAATGTAGAGAGGATGGAGGAAGAGTCTGTACTTGGTATAATGTAGAGAGGACAGAGGATGAGTCTGCACTTGGTATAATGTAGAGAGGACAAAGGATGAGTCTGCACTTGGTATAATGTAGAGAGGACGGAGGAAGAGTCTGTACTTGGTATAATGTAGAGAGGACAAAGGATGAGTCTGCACTTGGTATAATGTAGAGGGGACAGAGGACGAGTCTGCACTTGGTATAATGTAGAGATGACGGAGGAAGAGTCTGTACTTGGTATAATGTAGAGAGGACGGAGGATGAGTGTACTTGGTATAATGTAGAGAGGACAAAGGATGAGTGTACTTGGTATAATGTAGAGATGACGGAGGAAGAGTCTGTACTTGGTATAATGTAGAGAGGACAGAGGAAGAGTCTGCACTTGGTATAATGTAGAGAGGATGGAGGAAGAGTCTGTACTTGGTATAATGTAGAGAGGACAAAGGATGAGTCTGCACTTGGTATAATGTAGAGGGGACAGAGGACGAGTCTGCACTTGGTATAATGTAGAGATGACGGAGGAAGAGTCTGCACTTGGTATAATGTAGAGAGGACGGAGGAAGAGTCTGCACTTGGTATAATGTAGAGAGGACGGAGGATGAGTGTACTTGGTATAATGTAGAGAGGACGGAGGAAGAGTCTGCACTTGGTATAATGTAGAGGGGACAGAGGACGAGTCTGCACTTGGTATAATGTAGAGAGGACAGAGGAAGAGTATGCACTTGGTATAATGTAGAGAGGACGGAGGAAGAGTCTGCACTTGGTATAATGTAGAGAGGACGGAGGAAGAGTCTGCACTTGGTATAATGTAGAGATGACGGAGGAAGAGTCTGCACTTGGTATAATGTAGAGAGGACGGAGGAAGAGTCTGCACTTGGTATAATGTAGAGAGGACGGAGGAAGAGTCTGTAATTGGTATAATGTAGAGAGGACAGAGGACGAGTCTGCACTTGGTATAATGTAGAGATGATGGAGGATGAGTCTGCACTTAGTATAATGTAGAGATGACGGAGGAAGAGTCTGCACTTGGTATAATGTAGAGAGGATGGAGGATGAGTCTGCACTTAGTATAATGTAGAGATGACGGAGGAAGAGTCTGCACTTGGTATAATGTAGAGAGGACAGAGGACGAGTCTGCACTTGGTATAATGTAGAGATGATGGAGGAAGAGTCTGTACTTGGTATAATGTAGAGAGGACGGAGGATGAGTGTACTTGGTATAATGTAGAGAGGACAAAGGATGAGTGTACTTGGTATAATGTAGAGATGACGGAGGAAGAGTCTGTACTTGGTATAATGTAGAGAGGACAGAGGATGAGTGTACTTGGTATAATGTAGAGAGGACAGAGGAAGAGTCTGCACTTGGTATAATGTAGAGAGGATGGAGGAAGAGTCTGTACTTGGTATAATGTAGAGAGGACAGAGGATGAGTCTGCACTTGGTATAATGTAGAGAGGACGGAGGAAGAGTCTGTACTTGGTATAATGTAGAGAGGACGGAGGATGAGTCTGCACTTGGTATAATGTAGAGAGGACAAAGGATGAGTCTGCACTTGGTATAATGTAGAGGGGACAGAGGACGAGTCTGCACTTGGTATAATGTAGAGATGACGGAGGAAGAGTCTGTACTTGGTATAATGTAGAGAGGACGGAGGATGAGTGTACTTGGTAGAATGTAGAGAGGACAAAGGATGAGTCTGCACTTGGTATAATGTAGAGGGGACAGAGGACGAGTCTGCACTTGGTATAATGTAGAGATGACGGAGGAAGAGTCTGTACTTGGTATAATGTAGAGAGGACAGAGGAAGAGTCTGCACTTGGTATAATGTAGAGAGGATGGAGGAAGAGTCTGTACTTGGTATAATGTAGAGATGATGGAGGAAGAGTCTGTACTTGGTATAATGTAGAGAGGATGGAGGAAGAGTCTGTACTTGGTATAATGTAGAGGGGACGGAGGAAGAGTCTGCACTTGGTATAATGTAGAGATGACGGAGGAAGAGTCTGCACTTGGTATAATGTAGAGGGGACGGAGGAAGAGTCTGCACTTGGTATAATGTAGAGAGGACGGAGGAAGAGTCTGCACTTGGTATAATGTAGAGATGACGGAGGAAGAGTCTGCACTTGGTATAATGTAGAGAGGACGGAGGAAGAGTCTGCACTTGGTATAATGTAGAGAGGACGGAGGATGAGTCTGCACTTGGTATAATGTAGAGATGACGGAGGAAGAGTCTGCACTTGGTATAATGTAGAGAGGATGGAGGAAGAGTCTGCACTTGGTATAATGTAGAGAGGATGGAGGAAGAGTCTGCACTTGGTATAATGTAGAGAGGATGGAGGAAGAGTCTGTACTTGGTATAATGTAGAGAGGATGGAGGAAGAGTCTGCACTTGGTATAATGTAGAGATGACGGAGGAAGAGTCTGCACTTGGTATAATGTAGAGAGGACGGAGGAAGAGTCTGCACTTGGTATAATGTAGAGAGGACGGAGGATGAGTCTGCACTTGGTATAATGTAGAGATGACGGAGGAAGAGTCTGCACTTGGTATAATGTAGAGAGGATGGAGGAAGAGTCTGCACTTGGTATAATGTAGAGAGGATGGAGGAAGAGTCTGCACTTGGTATAATGTAGAGAGGATGGAGGAAGAGTCTGTACTTGGTATAATGTAGAGAGGAAGGAGGAAGAGTCTGTACTTGGTATAATGTAGAGGGGACGGAGGAAGAGTCTGCACTTGGTATAATGTAGAGAGGATGGAGGAAGAGTCTGCACTTGGTATAATGTAGAGAGGACGGAGGAAGAGTCTGTACTTGGTATAATGTAGAGAGGATGGAGGAAGAGTCTGTACTTGGTATAATGTAGAGAGGAAGGAGGAAGAGTCTGTACTTGGTATAATGTAGAGGGGACGGAGGAAGAGTCTGCACTTGGTATAATGTAGAGATGACGGAGGAAGAGTCTGCACTTGGTATAATGTAGAGGGGACGGAGGAAGAGTCTGCACTTGGTATAATGTAGAGAGGATGGAGGAAGAGTCTGTACTTGGTATAATGTAGAGAGGATGGAGGAAGAGTCTGTACTTGGTATAATGTAGAGAGGAAGGAGGAAGAGTCTGTACTTGGTATAATGTAGAGGGGACGGAGGAATTGTCTGCACTTGGTATAATGTAGAGAGGATGGAGGAAGAGTCTGCACTTGGTATAATGTAGAGAGGACGGAGGAAGAGTCTGTACTTGGTATAATGTAGAGAGGATGGAGGAAGAGTCTGTACTTGGTATAATGTAGAGAGGAAGGAGGAAGAGTCTGTACTTGGTATAATGTAGAGGGGACGGAGGAAGAGTCTGCACTTGGTATAATGTAGAGATGACGGAGGAAGAGTCTGCACTTGGTATAATGTAGAGGGGATGGAGGAAGAGTCTGCACTTGGTATAATGTAGAGAGGATGGAGGAAGAGTCTGCACTTGGTATAATGTAGAGAGGACGGAGGAAGAGTCTGTACTTGGTATAATGTAGAGAGGATGGAGGAAGAGTCTGTACTTGGTATAATGTAGAGAGGAAGGAGGAAGAGTCTGTACTTGGTATAATGTAGAGGGGACGGAGGAAGAGTCTGCACTTGGTATAATGTAGAGATGACGGAGGAAGAGTCTGCACTTGGTATAATGTAGAGGGGACGGAGGAAGAGTCTGCACTTGGTATAATGTAGAGAGGATGGAGGAAGAGTCTGTACTTGGTATAATGTAGAGAGGATGGAGGAAGAGTCTGTACTTGGTATAATGTAGAGAGGAAGGAGGAAGAGTCTGTACTTGGTATAATGTAGAGGGGACGGAGGAATTGTCTGCACTTGGTATAATGTAGAGAGGATGGAGGAAGAGTCTGCACTTGGTATAATGTAGAGAGGACGGAGGAAGAGTCTGTACTTGGTATAATGTAGAGAGGATGGAGGAAGAGTCTGTACTTGGTATAATGTAGAGAGGAAGGAGGAAGAGTCTGTACTTGGTATAATGTAGAGGGGACGGAGGAAGAGTCTGCACTTGGTATAATGTAGAGATGACGGAGGAAGAGTCTGCACTTGGTATAATGTAGAGGGGACGGAGGAAGAGTCTGCACTTGGTATAATGTAGAGAGGACGGAGGAAGAGTCTGCACTTGGTATAATGTAGAGAGGATGGAGGAAGAGTCTGTACTTGGTATAATGTAGAGAGGAAGGAGGAAGAGTCTGTACTTGGTATAATGTAGAGGGGACGGAGGAAGAGTCTGCACTTGGTATAATGTAGAGATGACGGAGGAAGAGTCTGCACTTGGTATAATGTAGAGGGGACGGAGGAAGAGTCTGCACTTGGTATAATGTAGAGAGGACGGAGGATGAGTCTGCACTTGGTATAATGTAGAGAGGATGGAGGAAGAGTCTGCACTTGGTATAATGTAGAGATGACGGAGGAAGAGTCTGCACTTGGTATAATGTAGAGAGGACGGAGGAAGAGTCTGCACTTGGTATAATGTAGAGAGGACGGAGGATGAGTCTGCACTTGGTATAATGTAGAGATGACGGAGGAAGAGTCTGCACTTGGTATAATGTAGAGAGGACGGAGGAAGAGTCTGCACTTGGTATAATGTAGAGAGGACGGAGGAAGAGTCTGCACTTGGTATAATGTAGAGAGGACGGAGGAAGAGTCTGTAATTGGTATAATGTAGAGAGGACAGAGGACGAGTCTGCACTTGGTATAATGTAGAGAGGACGGAGGATGAGTCTGCACTTGATATAATGTAGAGATGACGGAGGAAGAGTCTGCACTTGGTATAATGTAGAGAGGACGGAGGTTGAGTGTACTTGGTATAATGTAGAGAGGACGGAGGAAGAGTCTGCACTTGGTATAATGTAGAGAGGACAGAGGACGAGTCTGCACTTGGTATAATGTAGAGAGGACAGAGGAAGAGTCTGCTCTTGCAATAAGGTAGAGAGGACGGAGGAAGAGTCTGCACTTGGTATAATGTAGAGATGACGGAGGAAGAGTCTGTACTTGGTATGATGTAGAGAGGAGGGAGGAAGAGTCTGCACTTGGTATAATGTAGAGAGGAGGGAGGAAGAGTCTGCACACAGTATAATGAGGAGGGGACGGAGGAAGAGTCTGCACTTGGTATAATGTAGAGTGGACGGAGGAAGAGTCTGTACTTGGTATAATGTAGAGAGGACGGAGGAAGAGTCTGCACTTGGTATAATGTAGAGAGGAAGGAGGAAGAGTCTGCACTTGGTATAATGTAGAGAGGACGGAGGAAGAGTCTGCATTTGGTATAATGTAGAGAGGACGGAGGAAGAGTCTGCACTTGGTATAATATAGAGAGGAAGGAGGAAGAGTCTGCATTTGGTATAATGTAGAGAGGACGGAGGAAGAGTCTGCATTTGGTATAATGTAGAGAGGACGGAGGAAGAGTCTGCACTTGGTATAATGTAGAGTGGACGGAGGAAGAGTCTGTACTTGGTATAATGTAGAGAGGACGGAGGAAGAGTCTGCACTTGGTATAATGTAGAGAGGACAGAGGAAGAGTCTGTACTTGGTATAATGTAGAGAGGATGGAGGAAGAGTCTGTACTTGGTATAATGTAGAGAGGACGGAGGAAGAGTCTGCACTTGGTATAATGTAGAGTGGACGGAGGAAGAGTCTGTACTTGGTATAATGTAGAGAGGACGGAGGAAGAGTCTGCATTTGGTATAATGTAGAGAGGACGGAGGAAGAGTCTGCATTTGGTATAATGTAGAGAGGACGGAGGAAGAGTCTGCACTTGGTATAATGTAGAGAGGATGGAGGAAGAGTCTGTACTTGGTATAATGTAGAGAGGACGGAGGAAGAGTCTGCATTTGGTATAATGTAGAGAGGACGGAGGAAGAGTCTGTACTTGGTATAATGTAGAGAGGACGGAGGAAGAGTCTGCACTTGGTATAATGTAGAGAGGAAGGAGGAAGAGTCTGCACTTGGTATAATGTAGAGAGGACGGAGGAAGAGTCTGCACTTGGTATAATGTAGAGTGGACGGAGGAAGAGTCTGTACTTGGTATAATGTAGAGTGGACGGAGGAAGAGTCTGTACTTGGTATAATGTAGAGAGGACGGAGGAAGAGTCTGCACTTGGTATAATGTAGAGAGGAAGGAGGAAGAGTCTGCACTTGGTATAATGTAGAGAGGACGGAGGAAGAGTCTGCACTTGGTATAATGTAGAGAGGACGGAGGAAGAGTCTGCACTTGGTATAATGTAGAGAGGAAGGAGGAAGAGTCTGCACTTGGTATAATGTAGAGAGGAAGGAGGAAGAGTCTGTACTTGGTATAATGTAGAGAGGACGGAGGAAGAGTCTGCACTTGGTATAATGTAGAGAGGAAGGAGGAAGAGTCTGCACTTGGTATAATGTAGAGAGGAAGGAGGAAGAGTCTGCACTTGGTATAATGTAGAGAGGACGGAGGAAGAGTCTGCACTTGGTATAATGTAGAGAGGACGGAGGAAGAGTCTGCATTTGGTATAATGTAGAGAGGACGGAGGAAGAGTCTGCACTTGGTATAATATAGAGAGGAAGGAGGAAGAGTCTGCATTTGGTATAATGTAGAGAGGACGGAGGAAGAGTCTGCATTTGGTATAATGTAGAGAGGACGGAGGAAGAGTCTGCACTTGGTATAATGTAGAGTGGACGGAGGAAGAGTCTGTACTTGGTATAATGTAGAGAGGACGGAGGAAGAGTCTGCACTTGGTATAATGTAGAGAGGACAGAGGACGAGTCTGTACTTGGTATAATGTAGAGAGGATGGAGGAAGAGTCTGTACTTGGTATAATGTAGAGAGGACGGAGGAAGAGTCTGCACTTGGTATAATGTAGAGTGGACGGAGGAAGAGTCTGTACTTGGTATAATGTAGAGAGGACGGAGGAAGAGTCTGCATTTGGTATAATGTAGAGAGGACGGAGGAAGAGTCTGCATTTGGTATAATGTAGAGAGGACGGAGGAAGAGTCTGCATTCGGTATAATGTAGAGAGGACGGAGGAAGAGTCTGCACTTGGTATAATGTAGAGAGGATGGAGGAAGAGTCTGTACTTGGTATAATGTAGAGAGGACGGAGGAAGAGTCTGCACTTGGTATAATGTAGAGAGGACGGAGGAAGAGTCTGCACTTGGTATAATGTAGAGAGGACGGAGGAAGAGTCTGCATTTGGTATAATGTAGAGAGGACGGAGGAAGAGTCTGTACTTGGTATAATGTAGAGAGGATGGAGGAAGAGTCTGTACTTGGTATAATGTAGAGAGGACGGAGGAAGAGTCTGCACTTGGTATAATGTAGAGTGGACGGAGGAAGAGTCTGTACTTGGTATAATGTAGAGAGGACGGAGGAAGAGTCTGCATTTGGTATAATGTAGAGAGGACGGAGGAAGAGTCTGCATTTGGTATAATGTAGAGAGGACGGAGGAAGAGTCTGCATTTGGTATAATGTAGAGATGACGGAGGAAGAGTCTGTACTTGGTATAATGTAGAGAGGACGGAGGAAGAGTCTGCATTTGGTATAATGTAGAGAGGACGGAGGAAGAGTCTGCATTTGGTATAATGTAGAGAGGACGGAGGAAGAGTCTGCACTTGGTATAATGTAGAGAGGACGGAGGAAGAGTCTGCACTTGGTATAATGTAGAGAGGACGGAGGAAGAGTCTGCATTTGGTATAATGTAGAGAGGACGGAGGAAGAGTCTGCATTTGGTATAATGTAGAGAGGACGGAGGAAGAGTCTGCACTTGGTATAATGTAGAGAGGAAGGAGGAAGAGTCTGCACTTGGTATAATGTAGAGAGGACAGAGGAAGAGTCTGCTCTTGCAATAAGGTAGAGAGGACGGAGGAAGAGTCTGCACTTGGTATAATGTAGAGAGGAGGGAGGAAGAGTCTGCACTTGGTATAATGTAGAGTGGACGGAGGAAGAGTCTGTACTTGGTATAATGTAGAGAGGACGGAGGAAGAGTCTGCACTTGGTATAATGTAGAGATGACGGAGGAAGAGTCTGTACTTGGTATAATGTAGAGGGGACGGAGGAAGAGTCTGTACTTGGTATAATGTAGAGAGGAGGGAGGAAGAGTCTGCACTTGCAATAAGGTAGAGAGGACGGAGGAAGAGTCTGCACTTGGTATAATGTAGAGAGGAGGGAGGAAGAGTCTGTACTTGGTATAATGTAGAGAGGACAGAGGAAGAGTCTGCTCTTGCAATAAGGTAGAGAGGACGGAGGAAGAGTCTGCACTTGGTATAATGAGGAGGGGACGGAGGAAGAGTCTGCACTTTGTATAATGTAGAGAGGAGGGAGGAAGAGTCTGCATTTGGTATAATGTAGAGTGGACGGAGGAAGAGTCTGTACTTGGTATAATGTAGAGAGGACGGAGGAAGAGTCTGCACTTGCAATAAGGTAGAGAGGACGGAGGAAGAGTCTGCACTTGGTATAATGTAGAGAGGAGGGAGGAAGAGTCTGTACTTGGTATAATGTAGAGAGGACAGAGGAAGAGTCTGCTCTTGCAATAAGGTAGAGAGGACGGAGGAAGAGTCTGCACTTTGTATAATGTAGAGAGGAGGGAGGAAGAGTCTGCATTTGGTATAATGTAGAGTGGACGGAGGAAGAGTCTGTACTTGGTATAATGTAGAGAGGACGGAGGAAGAGTCTGCATTTGGTATAATGTAGAGAGGACGGAGGAAGAGTCTGCACTTGCAATAAGGTAGAGAGGACGGAGGAAGAGTCTGCACTTGGTATAATGTAGAGAGGAGGGAGGAAGAGTCTGCACTTGGTATAATGTAGAGTGGATGGAGGAAGAGTCTGTACTTGGTATAATGTAGAGAGGACGGAGGAAGAGTCTGCATTTGGTATAATGTAGAGAGGAGGGAGGAAGAGTCTGCACTTGGTATAATGTAGAGTGGACGGAGGAAGAGTCTGCACTTGCAATAAGGTAGAGAGGACGGAGGAAGAGTCTGTACTTGGTATAATGTAGAGAGGACGGAGGAAGAGTCTGCACTTGCAATAAGGTAGAGAGGACGGAGGAAGAGTCTGCACTTGGTATAATGTAGAGAGGAGGGAGGAAGAGTCTGTACTTGGTATAATGTAGAGAGGACAGAGGAAGAGTCTGCTCTTGCAATAAGGTAGAGAGGACGGAGGAAGAGTCTGCACTTTGTATAATGTAGAGAGGAGGGAGGAAGAGTCTGCATTTGGTATAATGTAGAGTGGACGGAGGAAGAGTCTGTACTTGGTATAATGTAGAGAGGACGGAGGAAGAGTCTGCATTTGGTATAATGTAGAGAGGACGGAGGAAGAGTCTGCACTTGCAATAAGGTAGAGAGGACGGAGGAAGAGTCTGCACTTGGTATAATGTAGAGAGGAGGGAGGAAGAGTCTGCACTTGGTATAATGTAGAGTGGACGGAGGAAGAGTCTGCATTTGGTATAATGTAGAGAGGACGGAGGAAGAGTCTGCATTTGGTATAATGTAGAGAGGAGGGAGGAAGAGTCTGCACTTGGTATAATGTAGAGAGGACGGAGGAAGAGTCTGCATTTGGTATAATGTAGAGAGGAGGGAGGAAGAGTCTGCACTTGGTATAATGTAGAGAGGACGGAGGAAGAGTCTGCATTTGGTATAATGTAGAGAGGACGGAGGAAGAGTCTGCATTTGGTATAATGTAGAGAGGAGGGAGGAAGAGTCTGCACTTGGTATAATGTAGAGAGGACGGAGGAAGAGTCTGCATTTGGTATAATGTAGAGAGGACGGAGGAAGAGTCTGCATTTGGTATAATGTAGAGAGGAGGGAGGAAGAGTCTGCACTTGGTATAATGTAGAGAGGAGGGAGGAAGAGTCTGCACTTGGTATAATGTAGAGAGGAGGGAGGAAGAGTCTGCACTTGGTATAATGTAGAGAGGAGGGAGGAAGAGTCTGCACTTGGTATAATGTAGAGAGGACGGAGGAAGAGTCTGCACTTGGTATAATGTAGAGAGGAGGGAGGAAGAGTCTGCACTTGGTATAATGTAGAGAGGAGGGAGGAAGAGTCTGCACTTGGTATAATGTAGAGAGGACGGAGGAAGAGTCTGCACTTGGTATAATGTAGAGAGGACGGAGGAAGAGTCTGCATTTGGTATAATGTAGAGAGGAGGGAGGAAGAGTCTGCACTTGGTATAATGTAGAGAGGACGGAGGAAGAGTCTGCACTTGGTATAATGTAGAGAGGAGGGAGGAAGAGTCTGCACTTGGTATAATGTAGAGAGGACGGAGGAAGAGTCTGCACTTGGTATAATGTAGAGAGGAGGGAGGAAGAGTCTGCATTTGGTATAATGTAGAGAGGAGGGAGGAAGAGTCTGCACTTGGTATAATGTAGAGAGGACGGAGGAAGAGTCTGCACTTGGTATAATGTAGAGAGGACGGAGGAAGAGTCTGCATTTGGTATAATGTAGAGAGGAGGGAGGAAGAGTCTGCACTTGGTATAATGTAGAGAGGACGGAGGAAGAGTCTGCATTTGGTATAATGTAGAGAGGACGGAGGAAGAGTCTGCACTTGGTATAATGTAGAGATGACGGAGGAAGAGTCTGCACTTGGTATAATGTAGAGAGGACGGAGGAAGAGTCTGCACTTGGTATAATGTAGAGATGACGGAGGAAGAGTCTGCACTTGGTATAATGTAGAGAGGAAGGAGGAAGAGTCTGTACTTGGTATAATGTAGAGAGGACGGAGGAAGAGTCTGCCCTTGGTATAATGTAGAGAGGAAGGAGGAAGAGTCTGCACTTGGTATAATGTAGAGAGGAAGGAGGAAGAGTCTGCATTTGGTATAATGTAGAGAGGACGGAGGAAGAGTCTGCACTTGGTATAATGTAGAGAGGAAGGAGGAAGAGTCTGTACTTGGTATAATGTAGAGAGGAAGGAGGAAGAGTCTGCATTTGGTATAATGTAGAGAGGACGGAGGAAGAGTCTGCACTTGGTATAATGTAGAGAGGAAGGAGGAAGAGTCTGTACTTGGTATAATGTAGAGAGGAAGGAGGAAGAGTCTGCACTTGGTATAATGTAGAGAGGAAGGAGGAAGAGTCTGTACTTGGTATAATGTAGAGAGGAAGGAGGAAGAGTCTGCATTTGGTATAATGTAGAGAGGACGGAGGAAGAGTCTGCACTTGGTATAATGTAGAGATGACGGAGGAAGAGTCTGTACTTGGTATAATGTAGAGAGGACGGAGGATGAGTCTGCACTTGGTATAATGTAGAGAGGACGGAGGAAGAGTCTGCACTTGGTATAATGTAGAGAGGAAGGAGGAAGAGTCTGTACTTGGTATAATGTAGAGAGGACGGAGGAAGAGTCTGCACTTGGTATAATGTAGAGAGGACGGAGGAAGAGTCTGCATTTGGTATAATGTAGAGATGACGGAGGAAGAGTCTGTACTTGGTATAATGTAGAGAGGACGGAGGAAGAGTCTGCACTTGGTATAATGTAGAGAGGAAGGAGGAAGAGTCTGCACTTGGTATAATGTAGAGAGGATGGAGGAAGAGTCTGCACTTGGTATAATGTAGAGAGGACGGAGGAAGAGTCTGCACTTGGTATAATGTAGAGAGGACGGAGGAAGAGTCTGCACTTGGTATAATGTAGAGAGGACGGAGGAAGAGTCTGCACTTGGTATAATGTAGAGAGGATGGAGGAAGAGTCTGCACTTGGTATAATGTAGAGAGGACGGAGGAAGAGTCTGCACTTGGTATAATGTAGAGAGGACGGAGGAAGAGTCTGCACTTGGTATAATGTAGAGAGGACGGAGGAAGAGTCTGCACTTGGTATAATGTAGAGGGGACGGAGGAAGAGTCTGCACTTGGAACAATGTAGAGAGAATGGAGGAAGAGTCTGCATTTGGTATAATGTAGAGAGGACGGAGGAAGAGTCTGCACTTGGTATAATGTAGAGAGGATGGAGGAAGAGTCTGCACTTGGAACAATGTAGAGAGGATGGAGGAAGAGTCTGCACTTGGTATAATGTAGAGAGGACGGAGGAAGAGTCTGCACTTGGTATAATGTAGAGAGGACAGAGGAAGAGTCTGCACTTGGTATAATGTAGAGAGGATGGAGGAAGAGTCTGCACTTGGTATAATGTAGAGAGGATGGAGGAAGAGTCTGCACTTGGTATAATGTAGAGAGGACAGAGGACGAGTCTGCACTTGGTATAATGTAGAGAGGACGGAGGAAGAGTCTGCACTTCGTATAATGTAGATAGAATGGAGGAAGAGTCTGCACTTGGTATAATGTAGAGAGGATGGAGGAGGAGTCTGCATTTGGTATAATGTAGAGAGGATGGAGGAAGAGTCTGCACTTGGTATAATGTAGAGAGGATGGAGGAGGAGTCTGTACTTGGTATAATGTAGAGAGGACAGAGGACGAGTCTGCACTTGGTATAATGTAGAGAGGACGGAGGAAGAGTCTGCACTTGGTATAATGTAGAGAGGACAGAGGACGAGTCTGCACTTGGTATAATGTAGAGAGGACGGAGGAAGAGTCTGCACTTGGTATAATGTAGAGAGGATGGAGGAAGAGTCTGCACTTGGTATAATGTAGAGAGGATGGAGGAAGAGTCTGCACTTGGTATAATGTAGAGAGGATGGAGGAGGAGTCTGCACTTGGAACAATGTAGAGAGGATGGAGGAAGAGTCTGCACTTGGTATAATGTAGAGAGGATGGAGGAAGAGTCTGCACTTGGTATAATGTAGAGAGGATGGAGGAGGAGTCTGTACTTGGTATAATGTAGAGAGGACAGAGGACGAGTCTGCACTTGGTATAATGTAGAGAGGACGGAGGAAGAGTCTGCACTTGGTATAATGTAGAGAGGACAGAGGACGAGTCTGCACTTGGTATAATGTAGAGAGGACGGAGGAAGAGTCTGCACTTGGAACAATGTAGAGAGGACGGAGGACGAGTCTGCACTTGGTATAATGTAGAGAGGATGGAGGAGGAGTCTGCATTTGGTATAATGTAGAGAGGATGGAGGAAGAGTCTGCACTTGGTATAATGTAGAGAGGATGGAGGAGGAGTCTGTACTTGGTATAATGTAGAGAGGACAGAGGACGAGTCTGCACTTGGTATAATGTAGAGAGGACGGAGGAAGAGTCTGCACTTGGTATAATGTAGAGAGGATGGAGGAGGAGTCTGCATTTGGTATAATGTAGAGAGGATGGAGGAAGAGTCTGCACTTGGTATAATGTAGAGAGGATGGAGGAGGAGTCTGCATTTGGTATAATGTAGAGAGGATGGAGGAAGAGTCTGCACTTGGTATAATGTAGAGAGGATGGAGGAGGAGTCTGTACTTGGTATAATGTAGAGATGACGGAGGAAGAGTCTGCACTTGGTATAATGTAGAGAGGACGGAGGAAGAGTCTGCACTTGGTATAATGTAGAGAGGATGGAGGAAGAGTCTGCACTTGGTATAATGTAGAGAGGACAGAGGACGAGTCTGCACTTGGTATAATGTAGAGAGGATGGAGGAAGAGTCTGCACTTGGTATAATGTAGAGAGGACAGAGGACGAGTCTGCACTTGGTATAATGTAGAGAGGACGGAGGAAGAGTCTGCACTTGGTATAATGTAGAGAGGATGGAGGAAGAGTCTGCACTTGGTATAATGTAGAGAGGATGGAGGAAGAGTCTGCACTTGGTATAATGTAGAGAGGATGGAGGAGGAGTCTGCACTTGGAACAATGTAGAGAGGACGGAGGAAGAGTCTGCACTTGGTATAATGTAGAGAGGACGGAGGAAGAGTCTGCACTTGGTATAATGTAGAGAGGACGGAGGAAGAGTCTGCACTTGGTATAATGTAGAGAGGACGGAGGAAGAGTCTGCACTTGGTATAATGTAGAGAGGACGGAGGATGAGTGTACTTGGTATAATGTAGAGATGACGGAGGAAGAGTCTGCACTTGGTATAATGTAGAGGGGACGGAGGAAGAGTCTGCACTTGGTATAATGTAGAGAGGACGGAGGAAGAGTCTGCACTTGGTATAATGTAGAGAGGACAGAGGACGAGTCTGCACTTGGTATAATGTAGAGAGGACGGAGGAAGAGTCTGTACTTGGTATAATGTAGAGGGGACGGAGGAAGAGTCTGCACTTGGTATAATGTAGAGAGGACGGAGGATGAGTGTACTTGGTATAATGTAGAGATGACGGAGGAAGAGTCTGCACTTGGTATAATGTAGAGGGGACAGAGGAAGAGTCTGCACTTGGTATAATGTAGAGAGGATGGTGGAGGAGTCTGCACTTGGAACAATGTAGAGAGGATGGAGGAAGAGTCTGCACTTGGTATAATGTAGAGGGGACAGAGGAAGAGTCTGCATTTGGTATAATGTAGAGAGGACAGAGGACGAGTCTGCACTTGGTATAATGTAGAGGGGACAGAGGAGGAGTCTGCACTTGGTATAATGTAGAGAGGATGGTGGAGGAGTCTGCACTTGGAACAATGTAGAGAGGATGGAGGAAGAGTCTGCACTTGGTATAATGTAGAGGGGACAGAGGAAGAGTCTGCATTTGGTATAATGTAGAGAGGACAGAGGACGAGTCTGCACTTGGTATAATGTAGAGAGGACGGAGGAAGAGTCTGCACTTGGTATAATGTAGAGAGGATGGTGGAGGAGTCTGCACTTGGAACAATGTAGAGAGGATGGAGGAAGAGTCTGCACTTGGAACAATGTAGAGAGGACGGAGGAAGAGTCTGCACTTGGTATAATGTAGAGGGGACAGAGGAAGAGTCTGCATTTGGTATAATGTAGAGAGGACAGAGGACGAGTCTGCACTTGGTATAATGTAGAGAGGACGGAGGAAGAGTCTGCACTTGGTATAATGTAGAGAGGATGGTGGAGGAGTCTGCACTTGGAACAATGTAGAGAGGATGGAGGAAGAGTCTGCACTTGGTATAATGTAGAGAGGACGGAGGAGGAGTCTGCACTTGGAACAATGTAGAGAGGACGGAGGAAGAGTCTGCACTTGGTATAATGTAGAGAGGATGGTGGAGGAGTCTGCACTTGGAACAATGTAGAGAGGATGGAGGAAGAGTCTGCACTTGGTATAATGTAGAGAGGATGGTGGAGGAGTCTGCACTTGGAACAATGTAGAGAGGATGGAGGAAGAGTCTGCACTTGGTATAATGTAGAGAGGACAGAGGACGAGTCTGCACTTGGTATAATGTAGAGAGGACGGAGGAAGAGTCTGCACTTGGTATAATGTAGAGAGGATGGAGGAAGAGTCTGCACTTGGTATAATGTAGAGAGGATGGAGGAGGAGTCTGCACTTGGAACAATGTAGAGAGGACGGAGGAAGAGTCTGCACTTGGTATAATGTAGAGAGGACAGAGGATGAGTCTGCACTTGGTATAATGTAGAGAGGATGGAGGAAGAGTCTGCACTTGGTATAATGTAGAGAGGATGGTGGAGGAGTCTGCACTTGGAACAATGTAGAGAGGATGGAGGAAGAGTCTGCACTTGGTATAATGTAGAGAGGACAGAGGACGAGTCTGCACTTGGTATAATGTAGAGAGGACGGAGGAAGAGTCTGCACTTGGTATAATGTAGAGAGGACGGAGGATGAGTGTACTTGGTATAATGTAGAGATGACGGAGGAAGAGTCTGCACTTGGTATAATGTAGAGGGGACGGAGGAAGAGTCTGCACTTGGTATAATGTAGAGAGGACGGAGGAAGAGTCTGCACTTGGTATAATGTAGAGAGGACAGAGGACGAGTCTGCACTTGGTATAATGTAGAGAGGACGGAGGAAGAGTCTGTACTTGGTATAATGTAGAGGGGACGGAGGAAGAGTCTGCACTTGGTATAATGTAGAGAGGACGGAGGATGAGTGTACTTGGTATAATGTAGAGATGACGGAGGAAGAGTCTGCACTTGGTATAATGTAGAGGGGACAGAGGAAGAGTCTGCACTTGGTATAATGTAGAGAGGATGGTGGAGGAGTCTGCACTTGGAACAATGTAGAGAGGATGGAGGAGGAGTCTGCACTTGGAACAATGTAGAGAGGACGGAGGAAGAGTCTGCACTTGGTATAATGTAGAGAGGACAGAGGACGAGTCTGCACTTGGTATAATGTAGAGAGGACGGAGGAAGAGTCTGCACTTGGTATAATGTAGAGAGGATGGAGGAGGAGTCTGTAATTGGTATAATGTAGAGAGGACGGAGGAAGAGTCTGCACTTGGAACAATGTAGAGAGGATGGAGGAAGAGTCTGCACTTGGTATAATGTAGAGAGGACAGAGGACGAGTCTGCACTTGGTATAATGTAGAGAGGACGGAGGAAGAGTCTGCACTTGGTATAATGTAGAGAGGACGGAGGAAGAGTCTGCACTTGGTATAATGTAGAGGGGACGGAGGAAGAGTCTGCACTTGGTATAATGTAGAGAGGATGGAGGAAGAGTCTGTACTTGGTATAATGTAGAGAGGAGGGAGGAAGAGTCTGCACTTGGAACAATGTAGAGAGGATGGAGGAAGAGTCTGCACTTGGTATAATGTAGAGAGGATGGAGGAGGAGTCTGCACTTGGTATAATGTAGAGAGGATGGAGGAAGAGTCTGTACTTGGTATAATGTAGAGAGGATGGAGGAAGAGTCTGCACTTGGTATAATGTAGAGAGGACGGAGGAAGAGTCTGCACTTGGTATAATGTAGAGAGGACGGAGGAAGAGTCTGCACTTGGTATAATGTAGAGAGGATGGAGGAAGAGTCTGTACTTGGTATAATGTAGAGAGGACAGAGGACGAGTCTGCACTTGGTATAATGTAGAGAGGACGGAGGAAGAGTCTGCACTTGGTATAATGTAGAGAGGATGGAGGAAGAGTCTGTACTTGGTATAATGTAGAGAGGACAGAGGACGAGTCTGCACTTGGTATAATGTAGAGAGGACGGAGGAAGAGTCTGCACTTGGTATAATGTAGAGAGGATGGAGGAAGAGTCTGTACTTGGTATAATGTAGAGAGGACAGAGGACGAGTCTGCACTTGGTATAATGTAGAGAGGACGGAGGAAGAGTCTGCACTTGGTATAATGTAGAGAGGATGGAGGAAGAGTCTGTACTTGGTATAATGTAGAGAGGACAGAGGACGAGTCTGCACTTGGTATAATGTAGAGAGGACGGAGGAAGAGTCTGCACTTGGTATAATGTAGAGAGGATGGAGGAAGAGTCTGTACTTGGTATAATGTAGAGAGGATGGAGGAAGAGTCTGCACTTGGTATAATGTAGAGAGGACGGAGGAAGAGTCTGCACTTGGTATAATGTAGAGAGGACGGAGGAAGAGTCTGCACTTGGTATAATGTAGAGAGGATGGAGGAGGAGTCTGCACTTGGTATAATGTAGAGAGGACGGAGGAAGAGTCTGCACTTGGTATAATGTAGAGAGGATGGAGGAAGAGTCTGTACTTGGTATAATGTAGAGAGGAGGGAGGAAGAGTCTGCACTTGGAACAATGTAGAGAGGATGGAGGAGGAGTCTGCACTTGGTATAATGTAGAGAGGATGGAGGAGGAGTCTGCACTTGGTATAATGTAGAGAGGATGGAGGAGGAGTCTGCACTTGGTATAATGTAGAGAGGACGGAGGAAGAGTCTGCACTTGGTATAATGTAGAGAGGATGGAGGAAGAGTCTTTACTTGGTATAATGTAGAGAGGAGGGAGGAAGAGTCTGCACTTGGTATAATGTAGAGAGGATGGAGGAGGAGTCTGCACTTGGTATAATGTAGAGAGGATGGAGGAGGAGTCTGCACTTGGTATAATGTAGAGAGGATGGAGGAGGAGTCTGCACTTGGTATAATGTAGAGAGGACGGAGGAAGAGTCTGCACTTGGTATAATGTAGAGAGGACAGAGGACGAGTCTGCACTTGGTATAATGTAGAGAGGACGGAGGAAGAGTCTGCACTTGGTATAATGTAGAGAGGACGGAGGAAGAGTCTGTACTTGGTATAATGTAGAGAGGACGGAGGAAGAGTCTGTACTTGGTATAATGTAGAGAGGACGGAGGAAGAGTCTGTACTTGGTATAATGTAGAGAGGACGGAGGAAGAGTCTGCACTTGGTATAATGTAGAGAGGACGGAGGAAGAGTCTGTACTTGGTATAATGTAGAGAGGACGGAGGAAGAGTCTGCACTTGGTATAATGTAGAGAGGATGGAGGAAGAGTCTGCACTTGGTATAATGTAGAGAGGACGGAGGAAGAGTCTGTACTTGGTATAATGTAGAGAGGACGGAGGAAGAGTCTGCACTTGGTATAATGTAGAGAGGACGGAGGAAGAGTCTGTACTTGGTATAATGTAGAGAGGACGGAGGAAGAGTCTGTACTTGGTATAATGTAGAGGGGACGGAGGAAGAGTCTGCACTTGGTATAATGTAGAGAGGATTGAGGAGGAGTCTGCACTTGGAACAATGTAGAGAGGATGGAGGAAGAGTCTGCACTTGGTATAATGTAGAGAGGACAGAGGACGAGTCTGCACTTGGTATAATGTAGAGAGGACGGAGGAAGAGTCTGCACTTGGTATAATGTAGAGAGGACGGAGGATGAGTGTGCTTGGTATAATGTAGAGATGACGGAGGAAGAGTCTGCACTTGGTATAATGTAGAGGGGACGGAGGAAGAGTCTGCACTTGGTATAATGTAGAGAGGAAGGAGGAAGAGTCTGCACTTGGTATAATGTAGAGAGGATGGAGGAAGAGTCTGCACTTGGTATAATGTAGAGAGGACGGAGGAAGAGTCTGTACTTGGTATAATGTAGAGAGGACGGAGGAAGAGTCTGCATTTGGTATAATGTAGAGAGGATGGAGGCAGAGTCTGCACTTGGTATAATGTAGAGAGGACGGAGGAAGAGTCTGTACTTGGTATAATGTAGAGAGGATGGAGGAAGAGTCTGCATTTGGTATAATGTAGAGAGGACGGAGGAAGAGTCTGCACTTGGTATAATGTAGAGAGGACGGAGGAAGAGTCTGTACTTGGTATAATGTAGAGAGGACGGAGGAAGAGTCTGCATTTGGTATAATGTAGAGAGGACGGAGGAAGAGTCTGCACTTGGTATAATGTAGAGAGGACGGAGGAAGAGTCTGCACTTGGTATAATGTAGAGAGGACGGAGGAAGAGTCTGCACTTGGTATAATGTAGAGGGGACGGAGGAAGAGTCTGCATTTGGTATAATGTAGAGAGGATGGAGGAAGAGTCTGCATTTGGTATAATGTAGAGAGGATGGAGGAAGAGTCTGCACTTGGTATAATGTAGAGAGGACGGAGGAAGAGTCTGCACTTGGTATAATGTAGAGAGGACGGAGGAAGAGTCTGCACTTGGTATAATGTAGAGATGATGGAGGAAGAGTCTGCATTTGGTATAATGTAGAGAGGATGGAGGAAGAGTCTGCACTTGGTATAATGTAGAGAGGATGGAGGAAGAGTCTGCATTTGGTATAATGTAGAGAGGATGGAGGAAGAGTCTGCACTTGGTATAATGTAGAGAGGACGGAGGAAGAGTCTGCACACAGTATAATGAGGAGAGGACCGAGGAAGAGTCTGCACTTGGTATAATGTAGAGTCACAGTAAGGTCACATAATAGTAGCTGTTTCTCTTGATTTGCAAGTGCTAGTGCCGGACTGATGAACGCCGCAAGTCTGACATTCGAAACTCCGGCATTCAACAATCCGGCACGCGAGCTATCTTGCAGACTCGGCAGCATGAACTTGGGTAGCCTTTCAGGTTAAAAGATTTGATGAACACCAGGTCTCCCGGCAGTTGAGAGACCCAGAAACCTCATGGGAAGCGTTGAGGGACATTTTAAGTTACTGGAGTTTCCAGCTGCTGGAATATCTGTAGGCTGTGAACTAAGGTTACCTTAGGTCTCTATTTCACTGTACTTGTTAATAACTTTAAAAAATGAAAAAAAAAAATAGCATTGGGTTTCCAGTCTTTTTCAGAAGCAGTAGGTGGAAAGCCACATGGCTGATGTTAATATTCTGGGTGTTAGGCATCAGGTTTCTGTGTCTGCTCTGCAGGAATCCAGACCCTTACATTCTGCGCTCTCTTGCTGTTTATCTACCGCAGAGGAGATTGCCTTGCAGCAAATCTCTCCAGGGGCTAAGTCCCTCTGTCCTCCTACTGAGCATGCTCATGAGACAATTTCCCATTGGAGATCGGGTGTCATCTGCTCAGGTCCTGCTCCAGATCTCATTGGTCCATCTCGGAGATCTGGAAGTTTCCGGAAGGTCCCGGCTGCTTTAAAAAGAGCGCATGGCCATTCCGCCATGCGCTAGTATAGTCTCTAGTTGCTACTGTGTGAATGATGATGGATATATGATTCTGGTGAATGACCTATTTGAAACCCCTTCCCTCTGTTATTACATATGTGGACAGGGACTAAGCTTAGAGTCAGCACCAGCGCGCCACTACTACGTCATCCACAGTTGCTAGCGTCCAACATTGCGCTTGCGTACTAGCATTGGCATCTAGCGGCAGTGTCCTACGCCGCGCTGCAATTGCAGCCCTCCTTGACATCCGCAGTTGCGACGTCGCACGCACGGTAGGTCTAGACGGATGCAGTTCCGTTGTCTTTGGCTCTGCTCCTGTGACCACATACCGTGTGTGCATTTACTCTGAGTACTGTGACTCCAACAGGCTCAGCCTTATTATACTTGTCTTTGTTGGCACCTCTGTGACTTAACAGAGATTGCTCTACGCACCTGGGTGACGTTTATGTTATGATGAGTCACCGAAGGAGGAAAAAACAAAATACCAGCTAAGTCCAGAAAAACCAGAGAGGTTGGCAGCTATTGGATTGCAGACCCCTGGACCTATCCACAACAACTAGCAGTAGCCGTGGAGGGTTCCTACGGTGCCCTAGACCCCTCGATCACAGCCGGAGAACTACATAGCCTAAAGACAGAAAGGGGAAAAACTAAACTGCCCCAGAGCAGACCCCAAAGCAATAGGCAGCCCCCAACATATAATGACGGTGAAGCAAGATGAAAACACTAACACAGATAGAAAGATAGGTTGAGCAAATGATGGGGCCCAAGCTAACTACATAAGACAGGATAGGAAAGCTGCTGTCTGCCATCCGCAAAAACCCTATCAAAATGAGCCAACTGACTGATAGGAAAAACAGGCCCTGAAGTCGCTAGGCTTCAAAAGACTATATCAGCACTCAGGTATATTCTGAGGACAGAGCAAAAGATCAACAGATCAGACACAAAAATGGAATACAGCTCACCCCCGGCCGGGGATGGCAGAACTCCCAAAAACAAGGCAAAACAAAAACAAAACTGAAGAGTACAAAGCAGAGCAGAAAAACTTAGCTTTGAGATGCAGAAATCAGACTGATCTCCAAGAATCCAGCAGGAAACTCACCAGCCAGGAAGAAGGGCGTCGGCAGCCTTATATCCAGTATATCAATTCCAGCCACCCAGTCATCATCTAGCTGCCCAGGTGTTTGATAATCAGCCTCACTACCTTTCTTCACCAGAGGAGGGAGTTCATCAGACCTCAATGGTGAAGGGAAAAATGAACTCACAACACGTTTAACCCACGTGCGCATTTCCGCCATATTGCTTGCCTGCCACCACTTAGCAGCAGTCATATCATCTACTGCATAGTGGACCCCGAGCGGCAAACGCACTTTATTATTATTTTTATTTAGTGCGTTCTGCCGTTCCTAACACTGGGAATGAGCCAGTTGCCAAAAAGGTTCCCAGGCTATTAATATCAGCTCACAGCTGTTGGCTTAGCCTTTACTCATTATTATAGGAATGAAAAATGACTTTGGATCCTCCCTTCACTCAATAACCAGCAAAGCAAAGGCTATGCAGACCGCTGTGGGCTGATAGTAATAGCATAGGTCCTCTCCCAGACTAAAGACATCAGTTATCTGCTGCCCCAGAAATGGCACAATAAGATGCATCAAATCTGGCACTTAGCCGCACTCTCCCCCCTTGCCATGGTGCGGTGGCTAATAGGAGAATAATTGTAGGGTTGATGTATCCTGTTTTATGACAGCTGACATCAAGCCCACAGGATAGTAATGGAGAGGTGTCTAAACTCATCTTTACGCCTAATCTACTTAAGCCCATGTCACCTGTTTTCACAACACAGCTTTTTATCTTAATTAACCTGATGTCCTTTTTCAGCAATCCAGGAGGAATAGACTTATCTATATGATGACTTTTGAATTTATGTGTTTCTTTCTATTGGTCAAAAAAACATTGATTTTCATTATTATAAACCTATAATATTGACTTGTAAATTTACATTTGATGTAACATATTGTGCTGTTATCCTGGATGACTAGAGACACAGGATAATTGAGCAATGATGTTTGCTGATATGTTGATTACACATTGTCCAGGCCAGCTAGCTTGTTGAATGCAAAACAGAGGAGGAAAAACTATGCGAATAGATTAAATAATCAAATAATCCTCACCATTCTTCCCCTTTATCTCTGGATGCTGGTTTGAAGGACAGTTTTTAACTTAAAAAATAAGATATGCGCCTCTGTCATTATGCAGACAAGACATCCAGACAGCAAAGAGATCCAGAAAATCAGACTCTTTATATAACCACAGCCAGGAACACTCAGAACGATAGCTGCCAGATCACAGCTCCATCACAAGGGACACAGATTTGATATTCTATAGGATGCCAGCTTATGGTACCAAAGCCTCGGCTGAAAGAATGCAGATCTGCCCCAATGACCACCACTGAGCCCATAGATACAGTGGGGAAAAAAAGTATTTAGTCAGTCAGCAATAGTGCAAGTTCCACCACTTAAAAAGATGAGAGGCGTCCGTAATTTACATCATAGGTAGACCTCAACTATGGGAGACAAACTGAGAAAAAAAAATCCAGAAAATCACATTGTCTGTTTTTTTTTCATTTGATTTGCATATTATGGTGGAAAATAAGTATTTGGTCAGAAACAAAATTTCATCTCAATACTTTGTGATATATCCTTTGTTGGCAATGACAGAGGTCAAACGTTTTCTGTAAGTCTTCACAAGGTTGCCACACACTGTTGTTGGTATGTTGGCCCATTCCTCCATGCAGATCTCCTCTAGAGCAGTGATGTTTTTGGCTTTTCGCTTGGCAACACGGACTTTCAACTCCCTCCAAAGGTTTTCTATAGGGTTGAGATCTGGAGACTGGCTAGGCCACTCCAGGACCTTGAAATGCTTCTTACGAAGCCACTCCTTCGTTGCCCTGGCGGTGTGCTTTGGATCATTGTCATGTTGAAAGACCCAGCCACGTTTTATCTTCAATGCCCTTGCTGATGGAAGGAGGTTTGCACTCAAAATCTCACGATACATGGCCCCATTCATTCTTTCATGTACCCGGATCAGTCGTCCTGGCCCCTTTGCAGAGAAACAGCCCCAAAGCATGATGTTTCCACCACCATGCTTTACAGTAGGTATGGTGTTTGATGGATGCAACTCAGTATTCTTTTTCCTCCAAACACGACAAGTTGTGTTTCTACCAAACAGTTCCAGTTTGGTTTCATCAGACCATAGGACATTCTCCCAAAACTCCTCTGGATCATCCAAATGCTCTCTAGCAAACTTCAGACGGGCCCGGACATGTACAGGCTTAAGCAGTGGGACACGTCTGGCACTGCAGGATCTGAGTCCATGGTGGCGTAGTGTGTTACTTATGGTAGGCCTTGTTACATTGGTCCCAGCTCTCTGCAGTTCATTCACTAGGTCCCCCCGCGTGGTTCTGGGATTTTTGCTCACCGTTCTTGTGATCATTCTGACCCCACGGGGTGGGATTTTGCTTGGAGCACCAGATCGAGGGAGGTTATCAGTAGAATCATAGAATCATAGAATCGTAGAGTTGGAAGGGACCTCCTGGGCCATCTGGTCCAACCCCCTGCTCAAAGCAGGATTCGCTAAATCATCCCAGTCAGATGTCTGTCCAGCCTCTGTTTGAAGACTTCCATTGAAGGAGAACTCACCACTTCTCGTGGCAGCCTGTTCCACTCATTGATCACTCTAACTGTCAAAAAGTTTTTTCTAATATCTAATCTGTGTCTCTTCCCATTCAGTTTCATCCCATTGCTTCTAGTCTTTCCTTGTGCAAATGAGAATAAAGTTGATCCTTCTACAATGTGACAGCCCTTTCGATATTTGTAGACAGCTATTAAGTCTCCTCTCAGTCTTCTCTTTTGCAAACTAAACATTCCCAAATCCTGCAACCTTTCCTCATAAGACAGGGTTTGCAGACCGGTCACCATTCTGGTCGCTCTTTTCTGAACTTGCTCCAGTTTGTTGATGTCTTTTTTTTAAAGACATCTTGTATGTGGTCTTGTATGTCTTCCATTTTCTAATTATTGCTCCCACAGTTGATTTCTTCACTCCAAGCTGGTTGGCTATTGCAGATTCAGTCTTCCCAGCCTGGTGCAGGGCTACAATTTTGTTTCTGGTGTCCTTTGACAGCTCTTTGGTCTTCACCATAGTGGAGTTTGGAGTCAGACTGTTTGAGGGTGTGCACAGGTGTCTTTTTATACTGATAACAAGTTTAAACAGGTGCCATTACTACAGGTAATGAGTGGAGGAAAGAGGAGACTCTTAAAGAAGAAGTTACAGGTCTGTGAGAGCCAGAAATCTTGATTGCTTGTTTCTGACCAAATACTTATTTTCCACCATAATATGCAAATAAAATGAAAAAAAAAACAGACAATGTGATTTTCTGGATTTTTTTTTCTCAGTTTGTCTCCCATAGTTGAGGTCTACCTATGATGTAAATTACAGACGCCTCTCATCTTTTTAAGTGGTGGAACTTGCACTATTGCTGACTGACTAAATACTTTTTTTCCCCACTGTACATTTGGGTAGTCAGGATTTGGATTCATCAGTCACCTGAGCCCCATTGATATGTGTTATGAATGGGTCACCGAGGAGGAAAACAAGACCAAGCCAAGTCACAGAAAACCAGAGAGGTTGGTAACTACGCGAATTGCAGACCCCTGATCTTAACCACACAACTAACAGCAGCCGTGGAGCGTACCTATGATGATTCTAGATGCCTCGTCACAGCCGGAGGACTAAATAAGCCTAAGGCAAGAAAAGGGGAAATCTAAAACTGCCCCAGAGCAGACCCCAAAGGAATAGACGGCCCCCACACATGTATTGATGGTGAGACAAGATGAAAACATGAACACAGGTAGGAAAATAGGCTGAGCAAACTATGGGACCCACACTAGCTAGAAAGGATAGGAAAGGAAAGATACTGTCTGCAATCACACCAAAAAACCCTGCAAAAATGTCCAACACTTCTGATAGCAAAAAATACCCTGAGGTCACTAGACTTCTCCCACTATATCAGCACTCTGGCATATTCTGAGAACAGAGCAAAAAGAGGCCAATCTAATAAGGGACAAAAAGCAAACAGGCACATACAGTGACATAAGAGTGGAAATTCAGCACAGCCCCAGCCGGGACTGGCTGAACACAAAAAAAACTGAATAGACCAAACCAAATCAAATGTGAACATTAGCAAAGATAACTTAGCTTGAGAAGGCAGGAACTAAGCTGGAAACTAAGACCTCAGGAGGCAGGAAAAAATCAAAAGCATGGGAATAGGGAGTCGGCTGTCTTAAATCCAGTCTGAGACTCCAGATGTCCAATTGTCATTCTCATTATCAGGTGGCAGGTCTCTGTTAATTAGATCAGCTTCACTACCTCCTGCCACCACCAGAGGGAGCCCGGAGAGAGACCTCACAACTCCTCTGTCAGCACAACCAGCTCCCTCACCAGAAACCAGAGGCAGACCAGAAAATGAGTTCACAACAGATATGTTTGTGAAAGCCAGAAATGGGACTGTCAACTGGCTCCATGGAAATGTTCGCAGAAGCCAGTTTGTGTCCCTCACTCAACTGGCCTTGTATCACAATGGACAGTTAGCCTTCTAAGTTTGTTGTTACCTCCTCTTTGTGCATGCCACAGGTGGGGTTGTTGGCACTGGAAGGTCTGAAGTCACAGTTGCTTTTATCCTGGGGAGTCAGCATAAGGGTGAGACTCTGTAATGTGCACCATCTTGGGTATTTTGCTGGGACTATTCTAAGTGTTATTTGCCTTTTTTGTGGTTCAATAAAGTATTGGCACTCTGTTTTACCATCACTCTGTATTATCTGAGTAGTACTACACGCTGAAAGCAGAGTGTGCATTCGGTGGAATGATCCCTGGTCCATGCGGTTTTGACTAGCAGATCAGGGCACCCTATGATCCCCGTGTCTCCAAATTTGGGTGGTAGCAGTGGGATACTACTCAGCCCAGTGGATCAGGGGGAGCTGCAGGGTACTGGTGTCCTCAGACATCATCAAGAGCTCCACAACCAGGGCGGCATACAGACAGGCCCTGCAGACCACTCATGAGGCATGCCCAGCAGGTTTTGGATGCAACTATGTCCAAGTACATCAACTCTGCCTTGGGAAGAGGACTAGAGTGTATGTATAACCTCAACAAGAAATGGCAACTACAGGAGCTGTGCCCGCTTCGACAGATTGAATGGGATTTAATCCAGTAACTTTGGCATGTGGAGGACGCCATGTGTGGATACAATAGATACAAGTCGGTTCTCATCAATTACGTGGGGAGTTTATTTGCAAGGAAGGCATGGAGTATGCTCTGGGAAACTGGATGACACAAAGTTTTGTTCTCATGAATGTTTTGGTCTTATTTTTCTCATGTTTCGTTCTCTCTTAAATTCGTGTCTGTGCTTAAAGACATGCTGTGGACTATCTCTGATAAGCGAAGAAGGATGATTGGAATTCTATCATGTCTGGCTAATTCAGATGGGGGAGCAATGTGATTACACAGCATTTTATCTCAATTAACCAGACATCTACACTAACAAAAATCTGTGTTTTCGTGACCAATCAGAAAGGATCACATAAATTCAAAAGTCAACATATAGATAACAGTATATTCTTCCTTGGTTGCTGAAAATAGACATCTGGTTAATTAAGATAAAGTACTAGGCTGTCACACACGGGCTATGCTCTGAGGAATCTGGATGATACAAAGTTTTGTTGTCATGAAGATGAGATCTCTTAAATTCATGTCTGTGCTTAAAGACATGCTGTTGACTGTCCCTGAGAAGTGGAGAAGGATGACTGGAATCCTACTATGTCTGGCTAATTAAGATAGGGGAGTAATGTGATGACACAGCCTTTTATTTTAATTATCCAGACATCTATTCTCAGCAGACCAGGAGGAATATACAGTGGGTCTTTCAGTTTTTCTTTTTTAACAAATTTGCAAAAATTTCTACATTTCTGCTTTTTTCAGTCAAGATGGAGTGCAGAGTGTATGTTTATGAGAAAAAAATGAAATTTTTTGAATTTACCAAATGGCTGCAATGAAACAGAGTGAAAAATTTAAAGGGGTCTGAAGTCTTTCCGTACCCACTGTACTGTTATCTATTTGATAACTTTTGAATTTGTGTTTCTTTCATTTGATCAAGAAAGCATAGTCTTTTGGTAGTATAAGACTGAATATTGACTTGTAAGTTGACACTTGATGTAACATTGTGATTTTTTCCTGGATGACTAGAGGCACAGGATAATTGAACAATGATGTTTGCTGATACATTGATTACTCACTGTCCAGGTCAGCTAGCTTGTTGACTTGAAAAACAGAGGAGGAAAAACTATGCAAATAGATTAAATAATTAAATAATGTGAGTTGATCTTGCCACCATTCTTCTTTTACCTCTGGATGCTGGCTTTAAGGACAGTTGTTAACTATAAAAAGAGGATATATGCACCTCTGTAAGAGATAACTCCATATACAGATTTACAAAGAGACATCCAAACAGCCAAAAGACCCAGAGAGCCAAAGAACCACAGACTCTTTACAAGACAGTAGCCAAGACATTATGGCTTCATCACGAGGATCACAGATTTGACATTCTGCAGGATGTCAGCTTAAGGGACCATGACCTTGGCTGAAGGAATACAGATCTACTCCATTGGTCATCACTGAACCTTGGATATGTTTGAGGTAGTAAGAATTTGGACCCAGCAGTCACCTGAGCCCCATGTATACATTTGTGAAAGCCAAGAATGGGACCAACAGGTCACCTGACTCCATGGAGATGTTCAGAGAAGCCAGGTTTGGGCCATCCATTCACCTGGCCACATACCTCAGTGGACTATCATCTTCCTAAGCTTGTCATTACCTCTTCACTGTAGGTAGTCGGCCCTGGAAGCTTTGAAGTAACAACTGCTCTTTACCCGGCAAGGGTGAGACTCCATAATTTGAACCATCTGGGACTGTTCTACATGTTCTACAGAAGCCACACTAAAGATATCACAGAGTGCAGTTGCATGACATTGATGCATCATATTACAAAATGCAATATCACCTAGTCTGTACAGTCAGCGATTTGTGTGCCTAAGTTCTTGGAGATCCATGTCTTGTTCATCTTAATGAAAGTAAGGCGGTCTACACTTTCAGGGGACAGCCGGCATCATTTATCCATCAGGACACCACCAGCAGCGCTGAAGACACATTCTCAGAGAACGCTGGCTGCCGGGGATGATAAAACCTCCAAGGCATGTGAGGCAAGCTCAGGCCACTCATCCATTTTGGAAGACCAAAAATGTGAAAGGGTCCAAACCCTCTATGATGGTATTCATATTCAGTTCTAGATTCTCCTGCACCATTCTCTCCTTTCATACACCACGTGTAAGACTTGGACTCTGTTGAGCTGGTGCACGAGTTGTTCTAAAGAAAAGTGTCAAAGGACTCAAAGAAGTTGCTTCATCCACCTCCACCACTGCTGCTGCTGCCACTAATGTTTTGGCATTGACGAATTGACGTGCTGGAGGTTGGAAGTCTACAGCTGCAATGCGAACTGTGTGCTTCATTACTGTCTTGGGGAAAAGCTCTCTTAAGGTTGTATAAAAGTGTGTTTCGATACTGCAGCATTCGCATGTCTCTTTCCAGGGAAGGAATCACCTGGCACCTGGCACCTGGTTTTAAAACGTGGATCTAACAAAGTGGCAACCCAGTAGTCAGCAGTATTCCTAATCATAACTATACAGGGATCATGTTGCAGATAGTGCAGCAGAAAGGTATTCATATATTGGGCTGTACCATGAGGTCCGAACCCATGCTGTGTTAGTGGCTGGGTAACACTGAGGCTCATTTCCTCTGTCCCCTCACACCAACCAAGAAAATCAGAGAGGGGAGGATTATCCTCTTCATTAGACAGTTGCTCACCCATCACCTCTTCCTTTGTCTGTTATCACCAGCCCCCTGCAATTGCTGTAATCCACCCTCACTTGGGGATTACAAGACTTGTGGGAGCAGCAGCAGGATAATTGTTACTACTGGGGGACTGCGACCATCAGCTTTCATAAACCGTCTGAATCTACCAGGCGGAAAAGCAGCATTTCCGTGGCCAACAAATTGGAGATGGTGGAGTGCAACCCCTTAGCTTTGTCATGTGTAGGAGGAAACAATATTTTACGTGACCACAACTGCAGAACCATGGGCTGGCTGCAGTGCTGAAAGAGGGCGCAGTACGGTGGACCAGACAGACAAACTGCTGGACCGTGAGAGAGGTGCAGGCGGAGATGTTACTGTGGATTGAGAAACTTGTGGTGTACTCGTTCTCTGAGATCGGTCAAAAACAGCAGGCATGTCCACTTCATATACAGCTGAAAGCAGCCTCTCAGTCAGCGTGACTGGAACGGGTAAAGAACCCGAGGTTCTGCGGTCGAAGACCTGCGTCTCAATAGTTGGCACGATAAAAGAGGAGGAAGAAGCAGCAGATGCAATTGATGGGGCAGCTGACCGTTGCTGAGGTCCGCTGGTCCGCATTTTTGTGCAGTGGAATTCCCACAGTAAAGCAGGTTGATTGCTCATGTGAAGGTTCATACATGTGGATCACTTATCTAGATGTGTGGTGAGCACTTTGAACCCCCAAGGGCTTCACAGAAGTTTATAATGCCCGGGCATGAAAATAAAAAAATCGTATTTTTTCCACAAACATGATCAATTAGTCCCCAATTTTTTTCATTTTCCCAAGGGTAACAGGAGAAATTGGACCCCAAAAGTTGTTGTCCAATTTGTCATGAGTACGCTGACACCCCATATGTGGGAGAAAACTACTGTATGGACACACGTCAGGGCTCAGAAGGGAAGTAGTGATGTTTTGGAATGCAGACTTTGATGGAATGGTCTGCGGGTGTCATGTGCATTTGGAGAGCCCCTGATGTACCTAAACTATTGAAACTCCCCACAAGTGACCCCATTTTCGACACTAGGCCCCCCACGGAACTTATCTAGATGTGTGGTGAGCACTTTGAACCCCCAAGTGCTTCACAGAAGTTTATAACTCTCGGGCGTGAAAATAAAAAAATCATTTTTTTCCACAAAAATGATATTTTTGCCCCCAATTTTTTATTTTCCTAAGGGTAACAGGAGAAATTGGACCCCAAAAATTGTTTTGCAATTTGACCTGAGTAGGTTGATACCCTACATGTGGGGGTAAAACACTGTTTGGGCGCATGGCAGAGCTTGGAAGGGAAGGAGCACCATTTGACTTTTTCAACTCAGAATTGGCTGGAATTGAGCCCCTGATGTGCCCAAACAGTGGAAACCCCCAATTCTAACTCCAACCCGAACCCCAACACACCCCTAACCCTAATCTCAGCCCTAACCCTAACCCTAACCCTAACCCTAGCCCTAACCCTAACCCTAACCCTAGCCCTAATCCTAACCCTAATGGAAAAATGGAAATAAATACATTTTTTTTATTTTATTATTTTTCCCTAACTAAGGGGGTGATAACGGGGGGTTTGATTTACTATTTATGGCGGTTTTTATGTTTGGCGGCTGTCACATGCTAAAAGACGCTTTTTATTGTAAAAATAGTTTTTGCATCACCAGATATTGAGAGCTCTAATTTTTCCGTATTTTGACCCACGAGTCATGTGAGGTCTTATTTTTTGCGGGACGAGTTGACGTTTTTATTGGTACCATTTTTGGGCACGTGACATTTTTTGATCGCTTTTTATTCCAATTTTTGGGACGCAGAATGAACAAAAACCAGCGTTTCATGAATTTCTTTTGGGGGGGTGCGTTTACACCGTTCCGCTTGCGATAAAATTGATAAAGCGGTTTTATTCTTCGGGTCAGTACGCTTACAGAGATACCTTATTTAGGTCGTTTTTTTATGTTTTGTCGGTTTTATGCAATGAAAACTATTTTATATAAAAAATAATAATTTTTGCATCGCTTTATTCTGCGAGCTATAACTTTTTTATTTTTTTGCGGATGATGCTGTGTGGCGGCTCGTTTTTTGCGGGACAAGATGACGTTTTCAGCGGTACCATGGATATTTATATGCGTCTTTTTGATCGCGCGTTATTACACTTTTTGTTTGGCGGTATGATAATAAATCATTATTTTTTGCTTCGTTTTTTATTTTTATTTTTTTAGGGGTTCTCTAAAGGGGTTAACTAATGGGACAGTTTTATAGGGCGGGTCGTTACGGACGCGGCGGTACCTAATATGTGTACTTTTATTGTTTTTTTTATTTATTTATTTTTAAAAAATGGATTTATTTGGGGGAATATTTTTTTTTTTTCTAATTGGCGATTTTTTTAAAATTATTTTAACACTTTTTTTTATTTTTTTTTTACTTTATTAAATAGTCCCAGGTGGGACATCACTGTCCTGTGACAGATTGCTGATCTGTCACATCACAGATCACTGTGACAGATCAGTGATCTGACACAGGCACTGCAGAAGGCTTCCTCATGCCTGCGCTTTGCAGGCACTGAGGAAGCCAGCTTCCTGCAGGCCCCCGAAGGCCCCCGTCGCCATCTTGGATTCGGGGGCCTGCAGGAAAGGAGCCCCCCGCAGCAGCGCTGCACATTGCGCTGCCATGGGGGGCTCAGGGAAGCACGGAGGGAGCCCCCTCCCTGCCGATGCTTCCCTTTAACTCCCGGTACACCGCGATCGTGTTTGATCGCGGTGTACAAGGGGTTAACGTGTCGGGGGCGGTCCGTGACCACCCCTGACACCTTGTGCCGGGTGTCAGCTGTGATAATCAGCTGACACCCAGCCGCGATCAGCGATGCTCACCACGTGAGCGCCGCTGATCGCGGTAGACGTACTATCCCGTCCATGGGCATAGGGGCCCGGGTCCCATGGATGGGATAGTACGTCTCATGTCAGGAAGGGGTTAAAGTTTATTAGTGAATGATTTGTGACGCCACCTGTGGTGTTCGGCAAGGAAGGTGTTAAGCCGACGCTGCAAACAGATCCTCTGGGACAGATGGTGTGGTGCAGCAATGATGTTGTAGCCCTCCACAGGTAGGGCTGTAGTCCCAGGGCAGTGTAGGTGAAGAGATAGGGAGGAGACGTAGATGGTGCAGTGTCAGGCACAGCGATGTAGCAGTGCTGAGTATGTTGGCGCAGGAATAACTGGAGGACACCAGGGCATGTAGTTCCAAAGCTTTACTCACAGTCTGTGAGGCATACAGGTGCCTGCCTCGGTGCCGCGTCCTCCAGGTCAGGGGCTCAGCCAACCACCAGACAAGATGAAGTACTCTGTTCCAACACTCCGCCAACATAAGTGCCTTTTCTGAACGACTCCCTTTTGCGCCTATAGTGAAGTACTCTCAGTACTGAGTTACACTGGAGTTCCTCCTGTCAGATGTTCCTATGAACTCTACTTGTACGGCAGACAGCTGTAGCCTGCTTCGGGGACCCCCTTGCTACCTAGTCCCGGCTCACTATTGTTGCTGTTGTGCCCCCAAGTCTTGTGTGGGAATAAAGTGGTGACAACTTCTATTCCTCCGGTGTTTGCTGCAGGACCATTAGTATCCGTACAACCTCGGGGACCGGACCCCAGCCTTACGCTGTGAACTTGGGAAGGGTTCTGCTCTAACCCTGATCCTTAGTCCTCCTCTCCTTACGTTCCGTACTAATCCTTCCTTCTTATGGAGAGAGTCAGGCTTCCCATCAATGTCTCTTTCCTGTGCCAGCGGACCCAGGTCACTGAGGTCGGCTGCAGCACTTCCTTCATCCATCCCACTTAGGGGATCTTCACTCTTCCACTGACTCTATCAGACTGACTAAATCCTCAACTCTTCCCGCTCTTTTGGTGCAGACTAAACTCCACCCGCCTCCCAGCATGCTTCGTGTTCCAAGCAGGGAGCCACCAAAGGGTGCTTTGCTACACTGGGATGCAGGTGTTGGAGCATGGTCAGGTGTCTCCACCTTACCTGGATGGTGGGGTACCACACCTCAGGAGGAGGTGCAGTACCTCTGTGGCGACTGAACCCTCAGGGGCGCCACACATGTAGTAGTCAAATTATTGCAGTTTTTACCTCGACTCAGTCATTTTTTGCAAAGCTGGCAGATTACGTGAGTTGGCTCATCCTTTGCATTGTCAAAAAATGCCCAGGCTAGGCTATCCTTGCCACCAATGCTAGCTGAAGTCCCGTGGACGCTGCTGGTCAGAGTCACAGTTGTGGCTGAGGATGCATCACTCATCGTGGCTGCATCACTACGTGTCTGCGACGGATGTCACAACTTAACCTCCTCATCTTCCTCCTCAGGTGACCTACTCAGCTGTGTGCCTCTATGTTCATGCCAACTGGGATCTAACACCTCCTCATCATCATCCTCAGTGTTATCACATTCCTTACCCTTGGAGTTACCCTCCTCCTCTTCTTGCCCTGACAGCACAGTACAGTCTGCGCGAACTTTAGATATCTGAGTCTCATCAGGATCACCTTGACCCTAGGGGTTAACATCTGATGATGAGGATCAGGATTCTGTTCAGACCATACTTTGTCATGCCCCCGGATCCAAGCTCAAAAAAATTTGGGCATCAGTGCAGATTTCCTCCTCTTGTCTCTGCAAAGCTTTTGAGTACACTTCTGATGAACATGGCATAGAATGTGTGAACAGCTCTTCAGAATCATTCATCTGTGGTTTCGTACAGTCAATTGAATGGTTGGATAGTTGGGATGTGGGGGGAAGCAAGAGAAATTTGGGTGCCACATCTGTGGACTGTACTGGGTGTAATGTTGAGGTGGAGGAAGAGGAGGAGTGGCCACTTGAAGCTGAACTTGCCATCCACTTGAGTACATGCTCTTTCTGGGCATCATTGACAAGGCGTACCGCTGTCAGTCTGCCAAAAAAAGGTAATGGTGTAGCCTGTCCAGTAAAACAAGTTGTTAGTTGTCTTTGCATAGGACATGATATTGCTTTGCTAGTGCTTTCACAAACATTACCATCTACCCCATGTACACCTTGAACACCAAGCCTAATTCCGCTTCCACCACGGCCTTGGTTTTTCCCAGTCATGTTGCTCATATGTGTGGTAGAAGCACAGTATTAGCAACCAAAAAATAGATTTTAAACTCTGCACCAGCTCTGCAAACAGCTGAATTTCAGTGACAGTAAATTCACAGTTGAAATATGGCGTGCTGTATCGTGTTAGTGACAGAAAAACAAATTGTTTGAGTGTGGATGAGGCCTGTATGTCAAAGAAGTTATGCTACAAACAATTTTAAAATCATGTCCCATACTGTGTGATGTTAACAACTTTGTTGTGGCCTCTGGATCAGGCCTCTATAACAGTAGAAGCTACAAACTATTTTTAAACATACAAAACCTACAAGAGACAAAATAAGCAGCAACCCTGCTGTAACTACCCTGTTTCCCCGAAAATAAGACACCGTCTTTTATGAATTTTTGCTCCGAAAGTTGCACCATGTCTTATTTTCAGGGGGGTGTCTTATTTTCTCAAGAAAAAGAAATGACAAATTTTTTTTGAACAAAAAAATTAACATTTATTAACATACCAGCGTATGCTGAACAGTAGTCACCACAAAACAGTAGAATCAAATAAACTGTGAATCGTATCAAGAATTTCTTGCTACTACCGTTTAATTACGGTGTTTCCATGTACAACATGTAAAACAACGAACAATGGTTCATTTACTGATCTCAATATGTAATAACACAAAACAAGATTTATTCAATGACAACCATGTCATCATCTTCTGGAACATCATCATAACAATCCAAACTCTGAAGTTCCTGTGGAATTTCTTGTGACTCTGTTGCCTTTCAGAATCATTGGCCCATATCTCTCATGTCTAGCAATAGCACTGTCCTTAAATGAGCACTTCTTGTCAAGGTAGCCTGCTCGTAGTGCATTTGCAATGCAAGTGTCAGTGATTTTCTCCCATGAATTCTTCACCCAAGTCACAATCTCTGGCAGTTTAGGTTTCACAAAGTTTCCACGTTGATTTCTCTCCATTCTATTTTCAATGTAGTCATTGATTTCCACATGTAACTTGTCCTTGAAAGGCTTGTTAATGGCGATATCAAGAGACTGGAGATAGGCAGTCATTCCTGCAGGAATCATTATTTGATCTATTCTTCATGTCTTTGGCGCGGTGTGTGCTGGCTGCATCCCAGATCAGCATTCCTCTTTGGCTCCCTCGCATAACAAGCGGCAGCATTAAATCGACCCATTTCCTTATAACTGCTTGTGTGGCCCAGGCTTTTTCAGTTTCAAGAATATAAATACCTGAAACACGTTCAATCTTGTCTTTCTTGCCCTTTGAAATGAGTAAAGGTGGGACTTTAGTGCCATCCAGATGCATCACCAAAATACAGGTAACACGTGCACTTTCATAAGCAGTGGAGGGAACGCACACTGAGGAGGCACCTCGTTGTTCAATCGTCGTTTGTGATCCTTGGCCCATAAACACTGCAGTTTCATCCATGGCAATCATGTTAGAAAGATTGTATTTAGAGAAGTCAGCGTCATCAACAAAGGTCTTGAACTCAAATCCGTGTTTAATAATTTCAGCATCTTCCAGCCTAATGAGTGTTGTGTATCTTCTCAAAGACAGTTCACTTCATTGAAGGAAGTTTTCCAGCCAGTGTTGTGATGCCTTGAATTCTTCAGGGGCAATTTCAAACTGTGGTGCCATTGCAAGGGCAAATTCTTGAATCTGAGCCCTAGTCACAACCAATGTCTTTGCTCTCCTGTCAGCAACCCACTCACAGATCAGGTCTTCCAGCTCGGAATATAATGGTTGCCGACCAGATCCAACCTTGCGCTTTTTTGCATTTCCGCTGTCCACTTGTTGACTGAGGTTACCGTAGTCTGTTCGCCATTTTTGGACCAATCGGACACTCAACATTTTCTCTTTGCAGAATTCAGTAAGATTTTTGCCCCAAGATTCTTCCATGATTCCTTTTTGTACTTGACGGAACAGCTCTTTCTTTTAGTGCTCATGTCTAGGGGTAAAACTATACCGTATCACCATTGTTTACGGTATTTCTTTTACAGTACGGTACTTTACGGTAGACCGTTCAGCAGAAAAGCAGACAACAAATCAAAGTAACACACTACGGTACGGTACTGTAATTCCCACACAGGGCCACAAAACATAAGGGCTCTAAAATGGCTCCCACACACTCTCTGGACGCTGTACCGCTACCGTAACAATCACCCACAGCAGTTCCTTTACCGTAGCAGCCCCATCATCATTTTGCAGCCCCAAATATTCCCATCATCCCATTGCAGCCCTCATCATCCCTTTACAGTCCCCAATACAGCACCACCATCATTCTACAGTACAGTATTGCAGCCTTCCATCATCCCACATCATCCCACTGCAGCCTCCCATCATCCCGGTGTCCCACTGTAGCCTCCCATGTGTGTACCGTACACACACACCCTCAGACACACACCCATACACAGACACACACACACACCCATACACAGACACACACACACCCATACACAGACACACACCCATACACAGACACACACCCATACACAGACACACACACACCCATACACAGACACACACACCCATACACAGACACACACCCATACACAGACACACACACACACACCCATACACAGACACACACCCATACACAGACACACACCCATACACAGACACACACCCATACACAGACACACACACACACCCATACACAGACACACACCCATACACAGACACACACACACACACACCCATACACAGACTCACACCCATACACAGACACACACCCATACACAGACACACACCCATACACAGACACACACACACACCCATACACAGACACACACACACACCCTTACACAGACACACACCCATACACAGACACACACACACACCCATACACAGACACACACTTACACAGACACACACACACACTCCCATACACAGACACACACCCATACACAGACACACACCCATACGCAGACACACACCCATACACAGACACACACACACACCCATACACAGACACACACACACACACCCTTACACAGACACACACACTCCCATACACAGACACACACCCATACACAGACACACACCCATACACAGACACACACCCATACACTGACACACACACACCCATACACAGACACACACACACACACCCATACACAGACACACACACACCCATACACAGACACACACACACCTACACAGACACACACCCGTACACAGGCACACACCCATACACACCCATACACAGACACACACCCATACACAGACACACACACACCCATACACAGACACACACCCATACACAGACACACACACACACCCATACACAGACACACCCTTACACAGACACACACACACCCATACACAGACACACACACACCCATACACAGACACACACACCCATACACAGACACACACACCCATACACAGACACACACCAATACGCACCCATACACAGACACACACACCCTTACACAGACACACACACTCATACACAGACACACATCCATACACAGACACACACACACACCCATACACAGACACACACCCATACACAGACACACACCCATACACAGACACACACACCCTTACACAAACACACACCCATACACAGACACACACACCCATACACAGACACACACACCCTTACACAGACACACACACCCTTACACAGACACACACCATACACACCCTTACACAGACATACACACCCATACACACACACACCCTTACACAGACACACACACCCTTACACAGACACACACCCATACACAGACACACACACCCATACACACACACCCTTACACAGACACACACACATCCTTACACAGACACACACCATACACACCCTTACACACACACCCATACACAGACACACACACACCCACACACACACCCTTATGCAGACACACACACACCCTTACACAGACATACACCCATACACAGATACACACACACCCTTACACACATACCATTACGCAGACACACACACACACTTTCACTTTCTTACTGGTTTCCTCCGCGGTGCTGCTTTCAGTGCTTTGGTGGTGCAGAAGCCCTGGGCCAATCAGAGCGCAGGAGCCCTGGGCCAATCACAGCCCAGGAACAATCAGAGGCTATGGATGACGTCAGCTGGCCCATGGTTCCTGCGCTGTGATTGGCGCAGGGCTCATTGGCAGAGATCGGCACACAGCTCCGAGGCTGTGATTAACTCCTGCGAACAGCGCGGCTGCAGTGGCGGGCACCGGAGGGCACCGGACAGCGGGGACAGCATGCCCCATGCACAGAACAAGGTATGCCTTATTTTCGGGGGGTGCCTTATATTAGCAGGCACAGTGCTCCCCCTAGCATGCCTTACTTTCGGGGGGCGCCCTATTTGTGGGGAAACGGGGTGAATAAGTGTAGGGTTAGTGGGGCGAGCTGGGGGGTGGTCCCTCTTCTTACCGCGCAGAGACGAAACAGAGACGAAATGGAGGCAGATTCTGGGTGCAACAGGTCCAAGTTTATTTTCGCTCGCCGTCCGCCTGACGGCCCTCGCAGCACACCGCAATATCTCTTTCTCTCGGCCCTCCGTATCCAGAGCCGCTTCACAATACAGCTCAGTACCTCACTCATGGCCCTCTGTATCCAGAGCCGCTTCACACACCGTGTTTCTCGCCTGGGACGTATATATACGTCCTGTCCTTTTTCCTTTCCTGACGCACTGACAGCTTCCGACACTGTGGCTGCCCTAGGCCTAATCACCAACATTCCTTTCACTGGTCAAACGTCGTTCTTTACACGGTGTGCCTATTCTCTTTAACTTGTCTCTGTTGCGGTATATCTGTCAGGACCACCCCCCTGACGTTCTCTCTCCTCAGTCCCCCTGGTCTGGATTCTCCTCACAGCGCAGAGACTGTAGCAGTCCTCCTGTCACTGGAGCTCCCCCTGGGGACTGGAACTTTCTGGAACCCTCCCTCAGTATTTATAGCTAACGCGGTTCCTTGAAACTGTCACTGTAACCACGCCCCCCATGACCAACGTTTTCTAAAGCCCTAAGCTGTTGTCAAGTCCTTTGCTCACACTCCTCCCTGCCATCTAATGGTCAACCCAAGGTACTGCACGTCCACTACATTTTCCTAGCTGTTTCCCCACTGTAATAACTGACACCTACCTACACTGTGCAAACCTTTCCTTCTTCACTCTGACTAGTCCGTCCGTCCGTCAGGTCACCTTCCCTACACTCCCCTTCCTTTGTCCGTTGTCGTCCACGACAATCGTCATCCCTGCCTTCGTCGTTCGTAAGCTACACCTACATTCTGTTTTCGGACCAGCTGTTGAGCCAAACCCACTATCTGCGGGGGACGAACCATACTGGGAGCACTATGCTCTGAGCAGCCTACTGCTACTCACCAGCGCGCACGCCACATGACAACGTCTTTCAAATTAGGCTAGGTACACCCACATTCTCTCTATGGCGTGTACCTTCCCCTACTCTCCCCTACTGTCACCTTCCACTATTCGGTACGCCATGGTCGAGGTCTCATACCTTCCAGATCATTACCAGCGCCCACCTTCCTCCTTCAGGGGTGTCCGTGGTGTTGGGGACCTGACCTAGGACGGCTGTCACTCTCACATCTTCCAACTCATTTTCCCTTCTTTCAATTTTATGTCATGGTTGGCGTCCCGGTCTCCCAGACCTCCTCAACTCTTAGATCCCTACCGGATCTCACACTTTCCTTTGGTCCCGCAGATCTTCCCTTACCCGGACCTGTTGCATTTTACTTTGGCATATTATACAATAAACAACTTTATAATAGCACAAATACCCATTTTTATATTTTTTTTTTCATTTTCCTTTGCTTTTAAAACCAACATATAACAACATAACATTGCAGATCCTCTTTCTTCCTCCCCCCCTTCCTTGGACCTGGACACTCCTCCACTTCTCCGTATCCCCGTTCAGTCAAGTTTCAAATCAGCAAATAACATCCTGTAAGAGGAACATACTAAAAACAAACTCAGCATATCAAACATTTTTTTTTCTAAACTAGAACTGTTCTCCAGAACCTGCACTACAGTGCACCGAACTCTCGACAGTCTACTTCACTACGCAGTGGCTAGTAGTGAGGGACCCCACAGCCGTGGAGCCCCCGGGGATACTGAGGGTGTCCATTCAAGTCCTCTTCTTTTCCATGTCGGCCTCTCCTTGAGTGTGGGGCAGGTTCCACACTTAGCCGGAGTAACGGACGATTTCAACGATGCAGCTGCTATTAGCAGGGGAAGCGCAGCAGCGTCTTCTTTGGGTGAGCTCTGCAATGGTGACTCTGGGCGGGGTAGTTCGGGGACATGAGCGGGGGCCTCGCTCAGTTCTGCATACACCACAGGGCCCGATGTAACAAGGCCTTCCGGTGCACAGGGGGCCGCGTGCTGTGACAGGATGGTGGGGGCCGCTTGCGGAGGCACTGGTAGGGCCGGGGGTACTCTCACCTTCCCCGGCGCTGCGGCCTCCGTCCCATCATCACGCTGTTTCCCCCGCAGCCTCCGTTCCTTGCTCCACTGTCCTGCGGGCCTTCCCTCCGGACTCGGGGGCTCCGCTGAGAAGTCCTCTGCTGGTATTGGTGGCGGCCGTTCTCGCTGACTCTGCTCAAGCTCCGCTCCCCGGCTCAGCATCCCGCTGCCTGCCCGTGGTTCTACAGATGACTTCTGGTGCAGCTCCATCTCCTGCCGCCATTGCCACTCTAGGCGGCCAATGCCCCGACACCCGCAGCATCTCATACCGTCGGGTGTGCAGCACTCGAATGGCGTCAGACAGCCGCAGCCAAGTTTTTCTTCTGTGCCACTCCCTCTGTGAGGTGGGGTGTCGGCAGGCCTCTCCACCCACCTGTCAGGGTCCAATATATGGAAGCGTCGATCTCCATGCACATACTGCTTCTTTTTGGGGTACGTTGGAGGGGGTCCCAGTCCATTCTGAACAACTGCGAACACCCGGACCTCTCCTCTGCGCTGAAGCAATACTGCCATACTGCACAGTACCTGGTACCGCCCCGGATCCTCTGCTGGCCACTCAGATCCGCCACAGCGCTCCCCATTTGTATTCCACAGGTAATTGTAATCCAAACAGAGTAGTCCAAGTCCTTTTCCATTCTTTGAGGCAGGTCTGCCGCAGAAGATGACATATTAGCGGCGGCGATCCTGCCGACTACGCCAAATGTAGGTTTAGTGGGGCGAGCTGGGGGGGGTGGTCCCTCTTCTTACCGCGCAGAGACGAAACAGAGACGAAATGGAGGCAGATTCTGGGTGTAACAGGTCCAAGTTTATTTTCGCTCGCCGTCCGCCTGACGGCCCTCGCAGCACATCGCCATATCTCTCTCTCTCGGCCCTCCGCATCCAGAGCCGCTTCACAATACAGCACAGTACCTCACTCATGGCCCTCTGTATCCAGAGCCGCTTCACACACCGTGTTTCTCGCCTGGGACGTATATATACGTCCTGTCCTGATGCACTGACAGCTTCCGACACTGTGGCTGCCCTAGGCCTAATCACCAACAGTCCGTTCACTGGTCAAACGTCGTTCTTTACACGGTGTGCCTATTCTCTTTAACTCGTCTCTGTTGCGGTATATCTGACAGGATCACCCCCCTGACGTTCTCTCTCCTCAGTCTCCCTGGTCTGGATTCTCCTCACAGCGCACAGACTGTAGCAGTCCTCCTGTCACTGGAGCTCCCCCTGGGGACTGGAACTTTCTGGAACCCTCCCTCAGTATTTATAGTTAACCCGATTCCTTGAAACTGTCACTGTAACCACGCCCCCCATGACCAACGGTTTCTAAAGCCCTAAGCTGTTGTCAAGTCCTTTGCTCACACTCCTCCCTGCCATCTAATGGTCAACCCAAGGTACTGCACGTCCACTACACTTTCCTAGCTGTTTCCCCACTGTAATAACTGACACCTACGTACACTGTGCAAACCTATCTTTCTTCACTCTGACTAGTCCGTCCGTCCGTCAGGTCACCTTCCCTACATAAGCAAAAAGCAAAAGAGCATTTAAATAACAGAGTTCTTAGTAATTCTGTTTTTGATCAAAAATAGCATAAAAGCCGCCGACAAGGTGACTCTGATTGCGATGGTCCTATGCTGTCTAATATTAAAAACCTTACCAAGTGTCAGAGTTGACCTCAGTGTGTGAATAAGGGCAGACGAAAGAACCGGGTCCCAACCAGTGGACACCAGTCAGGGGAAGCCTTTAAATGCAATTTCCTGCTCCGGAGAGGGAGGCCACACCCCGGCTCACACAGAATGCAAAAATAGAAAGAAAAAACACAAAAACTGAGCTTGGTTTGATTTGGTATACACGCAGCACATAAACGCATGTTCACATTGGCCATAAAGTATACAGAACCTACAAGAGACAAAATGAGCCGCCAGCAAGTCAATGACACAAGCCGCTGTGTCAGGAAGTTGTGGGTGTTTCCTGCGCCCTGATTGGCTAGCCGCAATGTGCACACATAAAGTTTGGAGAAAAAAATGACTGCTGTGCTGAGAAGACCGCGGCACCTCTGAGCTCTGCTGACCCCCTCCCCTCATCAAGCACATGCCCAATGGTCAGATACACCACCACTATCGCTGCTAAAGTACTGAAAATATTTTTGTGGCAACGTAAATATTTTCTGCACTCTTACTGATTTTATAAAATTTTGCTCGGGTTTCCGATCACGAATCCGAATGTGCCATATTCGTGCCGAATTTATGTTTTGGCGATCGTTTTCCAAACAAATTCGCTCATCACTATAAAAAAGGACTTAAATATCCTCCAAAAATTCAAAAACAGTAAATAAAAAGGCAGCGATGTTTACCAGCCCAGGCCTCCAAGCAGATGCACTATCCGGGTGCAGCGGACGCATGTTGTTAAGATGGCGGCAACACAGGTGCAAAAATACCGATGACGAGACGACCACTCACGGCCTACCAATCCATGGAGGGGTGGTTACATGGTATATTGATGCACAATAGAGGCTTGCATGGGGCGCTGTTCACACAAGCTAGCAGCCTACTAGTGACGCCCATACTATTCGATCAGGCGGGCTGCCCAGCGCTATCCAAATGCCTACCGTGTGAACAGACCAAGACCAAATGGGCCCAGCTGCACCCTGAAAAATACATATAAAAATGTGAGGTATTAGTCAATATTTTGGCCCAGGGATGCAAGCGTGCATATTCCCCTCTCTGATGTCACAAGCCCTCCCCATAAGACCTTGCTCCATCACTCCTGCACAGGCTTCCTCTCCCTGATGTCAACGCTCGATTTAGAACAAATGTAATTTTCAGTGATTTTTGTACGGTGATCTACTGTACCTATCAGGGAAGCTCTCTGACCTGTGTCTGCTAATGAGGGATCTGGGAACAGATAAAGTGGATGACCAGTGTCACAAAAAGCGAGGCGTCCCAAACCCATATTCCATTGTGATATGTTTAAGACCTTTATGATGGGATGAAGAAGAAAACTAATGTGACAGTTACGAAAATGCAAAAAGAAAGCCACAAAAAATAGAAGGAAATTACATGAACTGCAGCAGCAGTGGGTGATGGGGCCACGCAGACAATGAAATACCAAGTGACTTAAGTCCATAATTCATTTGGAACTTCTGCTTTTTACGGAGAGACTGCTCGAAGGACAGTTATTATTACATCTCCCGCACAAAATGATCATTAATGGACCTGACTTGGGGAACATTAAATATCGAAAAACAACTTGGCACTCAGAGAGTAATTCGGTATGAGAAGAAAAGGTTCCTTTTATTATGCATCCAGTAATAACAGTTAAACATTTTCGGTTCACACCTGGACCTTCATCAGAACCGGTTCAGTGGAGAAGGTGGAAGGATGCTATATACCGGTAAGGAAATCCTGTAGCATCTCAGGAAGAATTTCAGGTAGCTTAGATGCCGGACAGAGCCTGCACGTGGCAGCGTGTGGCGTTGTGCGAACAGCGTCGCGTAGGGAAGGTGCTCGTTATTTGGAGAACATTAGGATCCACCTTGATCTTTTTGATTAGCTATCAAACCAATGGAGGAAACAACAGCTCTGATTACCTATGAACCTATCACAGCAGAAGAGAGGAGGAATGGCTTCAGTTTGGTTTATAATTTGCAGAAACTAATGAAAAATAAAAACTATTGAAGTTCTTGTCCCTGATTCGAGGGAACTAAGCTATGTGTAGTATAAATATGTAGACCAGGAAGTCTCTCCATTGGTGGTGTGAGGTATCGCTGTCATTCAGTTAGGGGATCACTCGCTTGCAGCCACAAGAAAACAGATCCGGCACGGGTTTTCCATAAAGCAAGCATAGTCCATGCGGTTTATTCAACATCATAAACCCACAGCAGCAACAAAACTTCATATAAACAGCAGAGCGTCCATGCCAGAGCTTCACTCTGTAAACCCTGTGTTCACACAGGTTGTACCATGTCCAGCATACAGGCTCTCTTAGCCTCACTTATCTCACCCACATCCGGGTCTCCTCATGGCTGCTTCTCCATACTGCAGACGTTCATTCCCTCCCATGGGAATTCTCAGACACGTGCAGCCATTCACCACAGCCGCTTCACAGGCTGTTAGCCAGGAAGCTCCATCTCAGCGGGACCTTCCACACTGGACCAACCGGGTCCCAGCATTCACCACATGTGACCTATCCTGGCCACCATAAATGGTCTGTAGCCACGCCCACCAGGTCACATGGCTATGACCTCATCACAGGTCCTTCAACCACTCACACTCTTTACAACAGTGTTCTTTAAACACACCCCCCATCTTCCTAGTTACCTGGAGACTTCTCCCTGACACATTGAAGCAACACCTCAGCAATATCATTGCTGATCAACACACACATAAGTCTCCATCTCAAGGCCACCCTCCTTGAGATACATAACGGTCCTTCAGGATTCTGCCACTCATCCTCTCTCTTGGGACATCCATACAGCGCCCCCTAGCGGACACAGTGGTTACTACACCACAGTGGGTAAAAGAACTGAAGATATGTAATGGAGACAAAAATCCCTTTATGCCCCACAGATGTGGGGGGGGGTGATGATAGAAGAGTGGGTCACTTAGAAACTTATACTACATATTCAAGGGATGACAGGTTCATCATAAATGTAATATATTCTGACTCTACTGATAGAAGTACCCACCATTAATATTGGAAGTATGGTGGCATTGTGTAGTCATTGTGTGGGACTGTTATTTGGTCACTATATGGAGGGATTCTTTGGCACTAGTGGGTCTAAACAACATGGACCCCAACATCACACACACTCATTGGTGAGGTTAAGCCACTGGGACCCACATGTCACACACTGGTGAGATTGGTTAGATTTATAACTTCGACCCCCTGAGACATCACCCTCACTGATTGTTGGGGTTCATGCACTTACACCTAGCCATCAAACACACCAATTAGTGAGGTTCAGTCCCTGGGACCCACACTGATGCCACGTATGGACCACAAGAGAATGGACAACAAACAGGAAAGCTCTCCATAGAATGAAGGTACGCGAGGGAGGAACACTGATGACTGACTTACTCAGGTGTACGACCAGAAGAGCCACTACATAGAATCTCTTCATCTCCTCGCGCTTTGTCTGTGCTGCTCAGACTCATAAATCATCTTCTTTCAGATTTTAGTTATATTTTCTTCATAGAGCCAGGAAATTGATGAGGAAACAGAAGTTTCAAAATACAAGAAGCAAATGACACATCGAGGATGAGTGAAGAAACACAGAAAGGACATCTGATTCTGAGACAGCACAGGAAGCGGCATCAGCGGAGTCTCCACGAATCCAGTCCGGGGGGCGTATGATCATCGCCATCACTCCCCCTATAATAAGGCCCAATGTGTCTTCAGTTACGTTACTGCCCCCTGAGATTTACCTCTGCTCAATAACAGCAATATAACATTTTACCCTAGGGGCATGACTTACCGCAGGTACACGAAGTGCTACCAATGTTTAAGTTTAAAAAAATAATTTTTATTGATGACAAGGTAAAACAATTGGTTAAAATCAAGAAAGGTGTAGATAAAAAGAAAAGAGGGACTTGGGACTCACAAAGTGTAGCTTGCAGAGCAGGATAATTTACAGACAATGTTTACTGAAGTGTAGAAACAAAGTTCTATGCTATGTCACAACTGTGATTCTATGCTATGTCACAACTGTGATTCTATGCTGTCACAACTGTGATTCTATGCTATGTCACAACTGTGATTCTATGCTATGTCACAACTGTGATTCTATGCTATGTCACAACTGTGATTCTATGCTATGTCACAACTGTGATTCTATGCTATGTCACTACTGTGATTCTATGCTATGTCACAACTGTGATTCTATGCTATGTCACAACTGTGATTCTTTGCTATGTCACAACTGTGATTCTATGCTATGTCACTACTGTGATTCTATGCTATGTCACAACTGTGATTCTATGCTATGTCACAACTGTGATTCTATGCTATGTCACAACTGTGATTCTATGCTATGTCACTACTGTGATTCTATGCTATGTCACAACTGTGATTCTATGCTATGTCACAACTGTGATTCTATGCTATGTCACAACTGTGATTCTATGCTATGTCACAACTGTCATTCTATGCTATGTCACAACTGTGATTCTATGCTATGTCACAACTGTGATTCTATGCTATGTCACTACTGTGATTCTATGCTATGTCACAACTGTGATTCTATGCTATGTCACAACTGTGATTCTATGCTATGTCACAACTGTGATTCTATGCTATGTCACTACTGTGATTCTATGCTATGTCACAACTGTGATTCTATGCTATGTCACAACTGTGATTCTATGCTATGTCACAACTGTGATTCTATGCTATGTCACAACTGTGATTCTATGCTACAGTTGTGGCCAAAAGTATTGACACCCCTGCAATTCTGTCAGATAATACTCAGTTTCTTCCTGAAAATGATTGCAAACACAAATTCTTTGGTATTATTATCTTCATTTAATTTGTGTTCAATGAAAAAACACAAAAAGAATTGTCCTAAAGCCAAATTGGATATAATTCCACACCAAACATAAAAAAGAGGGTGGACAAAAGTATTGGCACTGTGCGAAAAATCATGTGATGCTTCTCTAATTTGTGTAATTAACAGCACCTGTAACTTACCTGTGGCACCTAACAGGTGTTGGCAATAGCTAAATCACACTTGCAGCCAGTTGACATGGATTAAAGTTGACTCCACCTCTGTCCTGTGTCCTTGTGCGTACCACATTGAGCATGGAGAAAAGAAAGAAGACCAAAGAACTGTCTGAGGACTTGAGAAACCAAATTGTGAGGAAGCATGAGCAATCTCAAGGCTACAAGTCCATCTCCAAAGACCTGAATGTTCCTGTGTCTAACGTGCGCAGTGTCATCAAGAAGCTTAACCCCTTTCTGTCATGTGACATACTATCCCGTCCATGTGACCTGGGACTTAATTCCCAGGGACGGGATAGTATGTCACAGCGATCAGCGGCGCCCACGTGGACAGGTCCCCGAATCCAAGATTGCGACGGGGACCTTCGGGGGCCTGCAGGGAGCCGGCTTCCTCAGTGCCTGCAAAGCGCAGGCATGGGGAAAGCCTGTGCAGTGCCTGTGACAGATTGCTGATCTGTCACATGACAGCTATGTCCCCCCTGGGACAATGTGATAAAGTTAAAAAAAAAAGTGTAAAAATAATTTTAAAAAAATCGCTAAATAAATTAAAAAAAAAAAAAAATTCCCTAATAAATTCATTTTTTGGAAATAAAAAAACAAAAAAACAAAAGTACACATATTTGGTATCGCCGTGTCCATAACGACCCACCCTATAAAACTTTCACACTAGTTAACCCCTTTAGCGAACCCCTTAAAAAATAAAAATAAAAAACTAAGCAAAAAATAATGATTTATAATCATACCGCCAAACAAAAAGTGTAATAACGCGCGATTAGAAAGACACATATAAATATCCATGGTACCGCTGAAAACATCATCTTGTCCCGCAAAAAACGAGTTGCCACACAGAATCATCAGCGAAAAAATAAAAAAGTTATAGCTCGCAGAATAAAGCGATGCAAAAATAATTATTTTTTATATAAAATTGTTTTCATTGCATAAAACCGACAAAACATAAAAAAAGACCTAAATGAGGTATCGCTGTAACCGTACTGACCCGAAGAATAAAACCGCTTTATCAATTTTACCGCACGCGGAACGGTGTAAACGCACCCCCCCAAAAGAAATTCATGAAACGCTGGTTTTTGTTCATTCTGCGTCCCAAAAATCAGAATAAAAAGCGATCAAAAAATGTCACGTGCCCGAAAATGGTACCAATAAAAACGTCAACTCGTCCCGCAAAAAATAAGACCTCACATGACTCGGTGGGTCAAAATACGGAAAAATTATAGCTCTCAATATGTGGTGATGCAAAAACTATTTTTACAATAAAAAGCGTCTTAGCGTGCGACAGCTGCCAAACATAAAAACCGCCATAAATAGTAAATCAAACCCCCCGTTATCACCCCCTTAGTTAGGGAAAAATAATAAAATTAAAAAAATGTATATATTTCCATTTTCCCATTAGGGTTAGGGTTAGGGCTGAGATTAGGGTTAGGGGTGTGTTGGGGTTCAGGTTGGAGTTAGAATTGGGGGTTTCCACTGTTTGGGCACATCAGGGGCTCTCCAAATGCAACATGGCGTCTGATCTAAATTCCAGCCAATTCTGCGTTAAAAAAGTCAAACGGTGCTCCTTCCCTTCCGAGCTCTGCCATGCACCCAAACAGTGTTTTACCCCCACATATGAGGTATCAGCGTACTCAGGACAAATTGCAAAACAACTTTTGGGGTCCAATTTCTCCTGTTACCCTTAGGAAAATAAAACATTGGAGGCAAAAATATCATGTTTGTGGAAAAAAATGATTTTTTTATTTTCACGCCCGGGCGTTATTCAAAGTGATCTAGATAAGTTCCGTGGTGGTCTAGTTTCCAAAATGGGGTCATTTGTGGGGGGTTTCCACTGTTTAGGTACATTAGGGGCTCTCCAAAGGCAACATGACACCTGCAGAGCATTCCATCAAAGTCTGCATTCCAAAACGTCACTACTTCCCTTCCGAGCCCCGACGTGTGTCCATACAGTAGTTTTCTCCCACATTTGGGGTATCAGCGTACTCAGGACAAAGTGGACAATATCTTTTGGGGTCCAATTTCTCCTGGTACCCTTGGGAAAATAAAAAAATTGGGGACTAAATGATCATGTTTGTGGAAAAAATACGATTTTTTTCTTTTCACGCCCGGGCGTTATAAACTTCTGTGAAGCACGGGGGGGGTTCAAAGTGCTCACCACACATCTAGATAAGTTCCATGGGGGGTCTAATTTCCAAAATGGTGTCATTTGTGGGGGGTTTCCACTGTTTTGGTACATTAGGGGTTTTCCAATCGCGACATGGTGTCCGATCTCAATTCCAGGCAAAAACGTCAAATGGCGCTGCTTCCCTTCCGAGCTCTGCCATGCGCCCAAATAGTTGTTTACCCCCACATGTGGGGTATCAGCGTACTCAGGACAAATTGCACAATAACTTTTAGGATCCTGTTACCCTTGGAAAAATAAAAATTGGAGGTGAAAAGATCATTTTTGTGGAAAAAATATGATTTTTTAATTGTACCGCTGTACATTATAAACTTCTGTGAAGCCCTTGTGGGTTCAAAGTTCTCACCACATATCTAGATAAGTTCCTTGGGGGGTCTAGTTTCCAAAATGGGGTCACTTGGGGGGGTTTCCACTGATTAGGTACATCAGGGGCTCTCCAAACGTGACATGCCGTCCGATCTGAATTCCAGCCAATTTTGCATTGAAAAAGTCAAACGGCGCTCCTTCCCTTCTGAGCTCTGCCATGTGCCGAAACAGTCGTTCCCCCCACATATCAGGTATCAGCGTACTCAGGACAAACTGCACAATAACTTTTGCAGTCCAGCTTCTCCTATTACCCTTGGGAAAAAAAAAAATTGAACCTGAAGTATTTTTTTTGTGAAAAAAAGTTAAATGTTCATTTTTTTTTTAAATATTCAAAAAATTCCTGAGACGCACCTGAAGGGTTAATAAACTTCTTGAATGTGGTTTTGAGCACCTTAAGGGGTGCAGTTTTTAGAATGGTGTCACTTTTGGGTATTTTCTATCATATAGACCCCTCAAAGTGGCTTCAAATGTGATGTGGTCGGTAAAAATAAAATGGTGTTGCAAAAATGAGAAATCACTGGTCAACTTTTAACCCTTACAACTTCCTAACAAAAAAAAATTTTGGTTACAAAATTGTGCTGATGTAAAGTAAACATGTGGGAAATGTTACTTATTAAGTTTTTTGTGTGCCATATCTCTGTGATTTAAGGGCATAAAAATTAAAAGTTGGAAAATTGCAAAATTTTAAAAATTTTCACCAAATTTCCGCTTTTTTCACAAATAAACGCAAGTTATTTGAATGAAATTTTACCACTAACATGAAGTACAATATGTCACGAGAAAACATTGTCAGAATCACCAGGATCCATGGAAGCGTTCCAGAGTTATTACCTCATAATGGGACAGTGGTCAGAATTGTAAAAATTGGCCTGGTCATGAACGTTAAAACCACCCTTGGGCCTTAAGAGGTTAAAGCCCATGGCACTGTGGCTAACCTCCCTAGATGTGGATGGAAAAGAAAAATTGACAAGAGATTTCAACGCAAGATTGTGCGGATGTTGGATAAAGAACCTCGACTAACATCCAAACAAGTTCAAGCTGCCCTGCAGTCCGAGGGTACAACAGTGTCAACCCGAACTATCCGTTGGCGTCTGAATGAAAAGGGACTGTATGGTAGGAGACCCAGGAAGACTCCACTTCTTACCCCGAGACATAAAAAAGCCAGGCTGGAGTTTGCCAAAACTTACCTGAAAAAGCCTAAAACGTTTTGGAAGAATGTTCTCTGGTCAGATGAGACAAAAGTAGAGCTTTTTGGGCAAAGGCAACAACATAGAGTTTACAGGAGAAAAAAAGAGGCATTCAAAGAAAAGAACACGGTCCCTACAGTCAAACATGGCGGAGGTTCCCTGATGTTTTGGGGTTTCTTTGCTGCCTCTGGCACTGGACTGCTTGACTGTGTGCATGGCATTATGAAGTCTGAAGACTACCAACAAATTTTGCAGCATAATGTAGGGCCCAGTGTGAGAAAGCAGGGTCTCCCTCAGAGGTCATGGGTCTTCCAGCAGGACAATGACCCAAAACACACTTCAAAAAGCACTAGAAAATGGTTTGAGAGAAAGCACTGGAGACTTCTAAGGTGGCCAGCAATGAGTCCAGACCTGAATCCCATAGAACACCTGTGGAGAGATCTAAAAATGGCAGTTTGGAGAAGGCACCCTTCAAATATCAGGGACCTGGAGCAGTTTGCCAAAGAAGAATGGTCTCTTTTGTGTTGCCCCTGAGGCTCAGTCGCCACAGAGGTACTGCATCTTCTGCTAAGGTGTGGTGCCCCACCATCCTGGTAAGTTGGGAACTCCTTTCCACGCTCCAACACTCGCACCCCACACAACAGGGTAGTTCTGCACAACCATATAGTGGCTCAGTGCTTAGAGAGTAGCAGAACACCTTTGGTGGTTCCCTGCTTGGAACACTGGATGTGCTGGGAGGTGGGTGGAGTTCAGATCCATATAAAAGATTGGGAAGGTTTAGAATTACAGGTCAGTCTGACGGGAGGTCAGGCGGGGGAAGACAGTCAGTCAGGAGAGTCTGAGGACAGGTCTGAGAGGAAGGAGCTCCCTGGAAGAGGACTAGAAGAAGGAGTGCTGCAGCTGCCTCAGTGATCTGAGCCAGCTGGCACGGGAAAAAGAACAGAAGGAGAAAGACGTAGAACTGCAACCTAAGCTTCCATAGGAAAGAAAGACAAGTACGGAACGAAGGAGTAGAGAGAACAGAGAGGAGACGTGGGTTGGAAGAGGAACCCTGCCTATTGGTTCTCAGCGCAAGGCCGGGGCCCGGTCCCCGAGGTTGTATGGACACTTATGGTTCCGCAGCAGACACCGGTGGAGTAGTTGGCTGTAAATGCACTACTCCCATCTAAGACTTGAGGCACAACAGAAAAACGGATAGAGAGCCGGGAGTGAGGTGTCCCCGAAGCAGGCTACAGCTGTCTGCCGTGCAAGTAAGGTTCTTAGGAACATCTGTCAGGAGGCATTCCAGGGTAACTTAGTACTGGAGTACTTCACACCAGAAGGCGCATTGGCGGAGTATTTCAGGAAAGGTACATGTTGGCGGAGTGTTGGAGAGGAGAGCCCTGACTTGCCCGGGAGGTTGATTGAGTCTCTGCCCTGGAGAACACGGCACGGAGGCAGGCACCAGTGTGTACCACGAACTGTGAGTAAAGCTTTGAAACTGCAAGCCCTGGTGTCCTCCATTCATTCTCTCACCAACCCACTCAGCACCACTAGATCTGGGTACCATCCTCCACACCACCTGCGCCATTCATTACAACTATACTGCCCTGGGACTACAGCTCCACCTGTGGGGAGCTACACCATCTATGCTGCACACACCATCAGTCCCAGTGGATCTGCATGCAGCGTTGGCTTAACATCTTACTTGCCAAACACCACAGGTGGCGTCACGAACTATTACATTAAAAACCACCATTGATTTTGGCGCCCAGGGCCACGGACCGGGTCACGCTGCACATCCCCCCTGACACCAGCCCGGTACCGAGTACCCCACAGCCCTGCGAGGGCGACCCATTTTTTAATTTAAGACAAATTAAATGAAGATAATAATACCAAAGAATTTGTGTTTGCAATCATTTTCAGGAAGAAACTGAGCATTATCTGACAGAATTTCAGGGGTGTCAATACTTTTGGCCACAACTGTACGTCACAACTGTGATTCTATGCTATGTCACAACTGTGATTCTATGCTATGTCACAACTGTGATTCTATGCTATGTCACAACTGTGTAGATGAAATACCTTGAAGTGCTAAGCACAAACAATTACATATTAAAAATGGATATGTTGTTATTGGGTAATGTGAACTGAGGTACATATATGCACATACACTATATATATTTAGTGGCTGGTACAGTGTAATGGTTAAGTGCAAAAATGGTTAAGTATCTCTTTTTTGGTACAAAAAGACATACTTTTTCTTATGATATTATTGTTAAATACTGCAGTTCTGTGCACCCTGTAGATATCTAGCATTTGCACATGTTCACTGCGTGAAAAAGGTTCACACCTTCTTGGACCGAAACTTTGCTGCTATGGGCTAAATATGATAGCTTTTGTTCACTGAAATCGGTGTGCTGCCCCTGATTTTTGAACTCCTAGAATTGAGTTTTTGCCTGGGGAGCTCTGCTCTATCTTCTTTTGTGCTGCTCTAATTTTTCTCTTTTGTATTTATAAAACCAATAGAAGCTTGCACATTTTTTGCTTTTCATTTTTTGCTTTTTTTATATTGATTTTTATCATGACCACACTGAGTGGTGATTCAGATTTGCCCAGAATGTTTTTTTCGGGACAATTAAACTGAAGTATTGGTTTGCGCATAATCCAGGTGAATTGACCTCTGTAAATGTTGAATTTACCGTAGTTCACGAAGGCTTATGCTTTATAATAAGACTTCATACCTGTCATTAATGTCCCTGTCATTGATGCTCATATTGCTGCTGTGACCAAAGATATCGATCATCTTAAACAGATTTATGCCAAAGATATTTTTAAAAAACCAAACTTGACCCGTGAAGAGCACTTGGCCTTCTTGGAGTTGGTTCATGACGATGACATCACCATCAATACAGCTGACAAGGGTGGTGGTGTCGTCATCATGGAGACATGTAAATATGAAGCTGAAATTAAACGTCAATCATCTGATGTAAATGTCTATTGTAAATTACCGGGGGATCCTAAATTTGAGATAGACAAAAAAATTAAAATCGTATTAGATGAAGCAAAACAACAAAATATCATTGACGATGCTTTATACGAATATCTGTCATGCATAACAGAGTGCGAAGAATCAACAGACAACCCTGGCACAATAACATCACTAAAAAGCTTCGGCAAGCATCCAGAATTGCAGAACGGCGCTGGAAGAAAACGCATTCGCAAGACGACTTCACTGCACTCAAACAAGCAACACTTGCATTCAAATCTGCTCTCACCTCTGCTAAACAGGCCTACTCTACATCCCTTGTATCTTCCTTATCCCAAAACCCTAAACAGTTGTTCAATACTTTTAACTCCCTCCTCCTCCCACCACTGCCCCTCCAACTTCCCTAATCTCTGCTGAGGACTTCGCCATGCACTTGAAAAACAAGACAGACCAAACACGGCAACTCTTTATTATTCAGCTACAACCCCTATGTATACCAGACCAATGCCCAAACCCCATAACCTCCCTATCTAACATCACTGAAGGAGAGCTTGCTCATCTTCTCTCCAAATCACACCTCACCACTTGTGCACCTGACCCCATCCCTCCTCCTCCGAAACCTCGCCACCACTCTTATCCCATCTCTAACCCACCTCTTCAACCTATCACTAACTTTCGGTACCTTCCCTTCTGCTTTCAAACATGCTACAATCACGCCTATCCTCAAAAAGCCAACCCTCGACCCAACCGCTATGTCCAGCTATCGCCCAATATCGCTGCTCCCATTCGCTTCCAAACTCCTGGAGCAGCATGTCCACGCTGGACTTTCCTCCCATCTCTCATCTAACCTGCTCTTTGACAATCTACAATCTGGTTTCTGCCTCCATCACTCCACTGAGACACCCCTGACCAAAATTACTAACGACCTACTTACAGCCAAAGCGAACGGACAATACTCTATACTCCTCCTTCTAGACCTGTCCTCTGCCTTCGACACAGTTGACCATTGCCTCCTACTACAGATCCTCTCTTCCTTTGGCATCAAAGACCTTGCCCTATCCTTGATCTCCTCATACCTCTCCAACCGCACATTCAGCATCTCCTACTCCCACACCACCTCCTCATCCCAACCTCTCTCTGTTGGAGTCCCCCAAGGCTCTGTTCTAGGACCCCTACTCGTCTCAATCTATACACTTAGCCTGGGCCAACTCAAAGTCCCATGGATTCCAGTACCACCTTTATGCCGATGATACTCGGATCTACCTCTCTGGCCAAGACGTCACCACTCTGATCTCAAAAATCCCGGAGTGTCTATCAGCCATATCCTCCTTCTTCTCCTCCCGCTTCCTCAAACTGAATGTGGACAAATCTGAACTGATCATCTTTCCCCCATCTCACAGATCTTCCTTACCTGATCTCTCTATAACAATGGACTACATCACGCTTTCCCCCGTACCGGAGGTCCGCTGCCTCGGAGTAACCCTTGACTCTGCCCTGTCCTTCAAACCGCACATCCAAGCTCTCTCCACCTCCTGCCGCCTCCAGCTCAAAAATATTTCCAGAATCCGTCCCTTCATCAACCCTCACTCTACTAAAATGCTGGTGCACGCCCTCATCATCTCCCGTCTCGACTACTGCATCATCCTTTTTTGTGGCCTCCCTGCTTACACCCTCGCACCTCTCCAGTCCATCCTTAACTCTGCCGCCCGACTAATTCATCTCTCTCCTCGCTACTCCTCCGCTTCTCCCCTCTGCAAATCTCTTCACTGGCTCCCGCTCCCTCAGCGTATCCAATTCAAATTACTAATACTGACCTACAAGGCCATCTATAACCTGTCTCCTCCATATATCTCTGAATTAATCTCCCGATACCTTCCCTCACGTAATCTCCGATCCTCCCAAGACCTCCTTCTCTCCTCCACACTTATTCGCTCCTCACCCAACCGCCTCCAAGACTTCACCCGAATTGCCCCTATTCTCTGGAATTCTTTACCCCAACACGTCCGGCTATCAACCACACTCGGATCCTTCAGACAGAACCTGAAAACCTATCTCTTCAGGAAAGCTTACAGCCTGCAATGATCTCCGCTGCCTCCTCACCACTACTGGAGCCACCGCCTCACCATCACTGGAGCTGCTGCAACCCCCCAACCTACTGTCTCCTTCCCCACCATCCTGTAGAATGTAAGCCCGCAAGGGCAGGGTTCTCTCCCCTCTGTATCAGTCTGTGATTGTTAGTTTACTGTCAGTGATTTCTGTAATTTGTATGTAACCCCTTCTCATGTACAGCATGTTATAGCTAATGATTTTTAAGTGGAAATCTGGCCTTGTGATTTGTCTCTGAAACACAGTCTTATCACAAATGATGTGGAGTAGCCAATGAGACCTCCGGAGGCGGCCACACAGTTTATGCTGGAAGATCGACTTCACAAAGGACAGGATCTTATCTTTTTCACTGACAAGTTCACTGTCAGCTGCAGCTGACACTGAGACAATGGCGCCAGCAAAACAAGATGTCCTCTTTATTTATGGCCAGGGACGTGACTTTGGCAGCCAATCCCAGAAGGCCTTGTGTCATGATGTTGTGAATAGTTTCTGAGCCCTGATGGCTGCTCCTCTAACCTGTCCACACCTCCTCTCCTCATCAAACACATCCCCCCGCTTCATCATGTAGTAGCACTATCCTAACCAAAGTAATAAAAAAAGCAATAGTGGAAACAATGATTTACTGAACTGTGACCAAATTTTGCTGACTGAGCAAAAATTCTTGTGAAAGTGAACACGAATCCGAATGTTCTACGTTCGCACCGAATCTGAAATTTGCGAATATTTTCCGAACACGTTGGATTATCTGTAGATTTGAAACAAGACCACATTTCTGTAGAAAAATGGACTGGTAATATTTAGGCATAGGCCCGAGTCCACATTTCAAAATATTAATTCTTTGTGCTAATGCCATGACCCTGAAACAAGGCATCCACATTTCAGTAGGCAGATATTTAGCGCTACTAGTTTTTCTCCAGCCCGGAGTCCACATTTTTCAATCTAAATTGAATGTACTAATGGCATACTCCAGAAAGCAGACTGCATTTCAGGATCTGAATCCCCTGTGCATGTGACAGGGTGTGGACGGGCATTCCTAGCTTAAACATTGATCAGTAAAAGGTGGATGAGTGTCAAACGTAGGCCTGGTGGTCTGAGAGCCCTGCCAATTTCAGGCAAGTAGTGATGAGCGAGTATACTCGTTGCTCGGGTGTCCTCCGAGTATTTTGTTGCACTCGGAGATTTAGTTTTCGTCGTCTCAGCTGCATGATTTGTGGCTGCTAGACAGCCTGAATACATGTGTGGAATGCCTGTTTGTTAGGAAATCTCCACATTTATTCAAGCTGTCTAGCAGCCGCAAATCATGCAGCGGAGATGAGGAAAACTAAATCTCCGAGTACGCCAAAATAAGAGGAGGACACCCGAGCATGCTAGGGAAAACCTGAGGAACGAGTATACTCTGTCATGATCCCAGTGCAGGTTCTTGAGCTGCACACCGGGGGTTAATGTCTGGAGCTCTGTGCAGGTTTTGACCTGCACACTTGGGGTTAATGATTGTGGCCTCTTTCTGGTTCTGGGAGAGCTTCATAAACCTCTGGTAGCTTCAATCCCTGCCAGTTATACTTTGGCCTAGTGTGCTGACCCCCGTGTGCCTGTTTGTTGCTATAGCTTGTTTATATGGTTCTGACCCGGCTCTGTTTCCCATTGTGAGTTTGCCTGTTGTTCTTGTACTGCGTTATTATCTGTGTATAACTCATTGCCTGTGACCTGACTACTCTCTGCTCGCCCCTCTTGTACCTTGCAGCTATCTGTGTATGACTCATTGCCTGTGACTTGACAACTCTCTGCTCGCCCCTCTTGTACCTTGCAGCTATCTGTGTATGACTCATTGCCTGTGACCTGACTACTCTCTGCTCGCCCCTCTGGTACCTTGCAGCTATCTCTGTGTGTGACTCATTGGCTACGTCTTGACTATTCTCCCTGTCTATGCCCCTTGGTAACTTTGTCTCGCAGTTACCCTGCTAGGAATTGTCTTGCAGCTCCTAGCTCTGTGGAGTTTAGGCCACACCTCTAGCAGTCACGTGCTTCAGGTCCTGTGGCTCTGAAGTACGCATCTATTCGGTTGCTGCCCGCTCCACAGGTAGCTTTGAGCACGCTTTCGCTTTACTCAGGGCATGCGCACTGGCTCAGTGAGCAAGTTCAGTGCGGTGTCTCTGACATACTCGCTCATCACTACAGGCAAGACATATGAAGGAGAGCCAGCTTGGAGTCCAAAAATTAGGGGCAGACACCACTAAAGTGGCATCAATTTATTTTACTCACTGTTATCGCGCCATTAATTCCATATCGCTTTACAGACATTATCAAAGGTGTGACAGACTGCAAAAACGCGAGATCAATGCAGCACACTGAAAAGATCATCGCCAAGTCTTCCCAGTCTGTGACTGGGTTGCCAAACATCATACTGGGAGCATGGAAGGGGATAAGCGGTGCCTCACTGGAATCCGGATGAACACAAGTGGCTGGAAACCAGGAAAGAGAAAAGCTCCAGCACCGGCGTCTCTTCATTAAAATCTTCAATATTATATTTTCATGTCAAGGATAAAACATCATGCGGGGACGCAGCCCCTAAACGCCTGACGCCTTTGTTAATTGCAACACCCCACATGTGGTTTATATGGCGACATGTTTGGTGTGCAGTAAGTACTCCATAGGGTGCACTGTGAGACCCCTTAAGAAAAGGGGAGCATATTACGGCTGCCAAGCCTGACAGTACTGTCACTTAACGGGGATTGTCGGGACTTTCCAAACATTTTCGGGAGATTCATAATGGAGATGTAAGTTCCCTTAGGGCTAAAGGCATAGAGTCGAGAAGCCGGCCCGGGGCGGGGACTGGGAGCGCACTTTGAGGTGCCGCTAGGTTTATTGGACAGTAGAGTTCGGCGCCAGATCCCCCATAGGGTTAAATTATTGCCGCAAGATGAGCTATTTTTATTAATATTTATTAATATTTTTGCGTCTGGGTTAATTTAACTAGTTTTCCATGAAATTTGACATTAATGGAGAGTAGCAATATTGGTGATGGATGTAAAGTTTTACCATGAAAACCGCATATGCTTTTCCTGCGGTATGAAATGGTTGGGAGTTTGCATTTAGATAGGATAAGCCAATATGGAGACTAGCTGGGAACTATGTTGTGCTTTACACTGCAGCTTTTTCTTTCCTTCCTTTTTGCTTTACACTGCAGCTTTTTCTTTCTTTCCTTTTTGCTTTACACTGCAGCATTTTCTTTCTTTCCTTTTTGCTTTACACTGCAGCTTTTTCTTTCTTTCCTTTTTGCTTTACACTGCAGCATTTTCTTTCTTTCCTTTTGCTTTACACTGCAGCTTTTTCTTTCTTTCCTTTTTGCTTTACACTGCAGCTTTTTCTTTCTTTCCTGTTTGCTTTAAACTGCAGCTTTTTCTTTCTTTCCTGTTTGCTTTACACTGCAGCTTTTTCTTTCTTTCCTGTTTGCTTTACACTGCAGCTTTTTCTTTCTTTCCTGTTTGCTTTACACTGCAGCTTTTTTTCTTTCCTGTTTGCTTTACACTGCAGCTTTTTCTTTCCTGTTTGCTTTACACTGCAGCTTTTTCTTTCTTTCCTGTTTGCTTTACACTGCAGCTTTTTCTTTCTTTCCTTTTTGCTTTACACTGCAGCTTTTTCTTTCTTTCCTTTTTGCTTTACACTGCAGCTTTTTCTTTCTTTCATTTTTGCTTTACACTGTTATATTTTCATCATTTATATAAAATATACATAAAGTTGTTGATTTATCTTTTACAAACTTATTTTGTGTGGATAAGGAGGTGACATTCTATGCAGGAGCCGTGATTTTTGGTCGGCTGTCTCTCATGTGAATTTGTAATGAAGGTAACCCAATCATGTCAAGTAACAGGTGTACATGGTCTCACTTAATGGAACAGGTATATAAGGATGTTTTCATGCATTGTTCATATGCTCATGATTAAGAACTTTGCTCGAAACGCGTCAGGCGTTTAGGGGCTGCGTCCTCGCATGATCTTTTATCCTTGACATGAAAATATAATATTGAAGATTTTAATGAAGAGACGCCTGGTGCTGGAACTTTTCTCTTTCCTTTGCTATTGAAGATCCATGACTTGTTCATTTTGATGAAAGTGAGGCGGTCTACACTTTCAGGGGACAGCCGGCTGCGCTTATCTATCAGGACACCACCAGAAGCTCTGAAGACACATTCTGAGAGAACGCTGTGGCTGCCGGGCACGATAAAACCTCCAAGACGTGACGACAGGCGAGCGCAGGCCACTCTTCCATTTTTGAAGACCAAAATGCAAAAGTGCAACCCCCCTCCCCCGATGGCACTTTGAGCTCGAGATACTCCTGAACCATCTTCTCCAGTCGTTCACTACGTTTCATACTTGTACTCTGTTCTGCTGGTGCATGAGATGGTCTAAAAAATGTGTGAAACTACTCACAGAAATTGCATTTTTTTTACTTTAGTCATTCATATAGCACCATTAATTACACAGCACTTCACACACATTTTCGGCACTGTCCCCACTGGGGCTCACAACCTAAATTTCCTATCAGTATGTCTTTGGAGTGTGGGAGAAAACTGAAGTAACCACAGAAAACCAGAGCAAACACGGGAAGAATATACAAACTCTGCAGATGTTGTTCTTGCTGGGGTTTGGACTCAGGACCTTCCACTTACATGGCTGCTAATGTTTTTGCGTTGACGACTCGACGTTCCTGGGGTTGGAAGTCTACAACTGAGATGTACACTGTGTGCCTCACTGCTGTCTTGGGGAAATACAAGATAGTTTACAAGCGTGTTTCGATACTCATAGAATCATAGAATGGTAGAGTAGGAAGGGACCTCCTGGGCCATCTGGTCCAACCCCCTGCTCAAAGCAGGATTCGCTAAATCATCCCAGACAGATGTCTGTCCAGCCTCTGTGTGAAGACTTCTATTGAAGAACTCACCACCTCTCGTGGCAGTCTGTTCCACTCATTGATCACTCTGTCAAAAAGTTTTCTCTAATATCTAATCTGTGTCTCCTCCCAGTTTCATCCCATTGCTTCTAGTCTTTCCTTGTTTGAATGAGAATAAAGTTGATCCTTCTACAATGTGACAGCCGGTGAGATATTTGTAGACCACTATTAAGTCTCCTCTCAGTCTTCTCTTTTGCAGCTAATCATTCCCTGATCCTTTAACTGTTCCTCGTAGGACAGGGCTTGCAGACCGGTCACCATTCTGGTCGCTCTTTTCTGAACTTGCTCCAGTTTGTTGATGTCTTTTTTAAAACGTGGCGTCCAAAACTGGACACAGTATTCCAGATGAGGTTTGACCAAAGAGGAGTAGAGGGCAATAATGACTTCATGTGAGGGTGGTTATACAGTTAGGTCCATATATATTTGGATAGAGACATTTTTCTAATTTTGGTTCTAGACATTACCACAATGAATTTTAAACAAAACAGTTCAGCGGCAGTTGAAGTTCAGACTTTCAGCTTTCATTTGAGGGTGTCCACATTAAAATTGGATGAAAGGTTTAGGAGTTTCAGCTCCTTAACATGTGCCACCCTGTTTTTAAAGGGACCAAAATTGGACAGATTAAATAATTGTAAATAAAATGTTGATTTCTAGTTCTTGGTTGAAAACCCTTTGTTGGCAATGACTGCCTGAAGTCTTGGACTCATGGACATCACCAGACTCTGTGTCTCCTCCTTTCTGATGCTCTGCCAGGCCTTCACTGCGGTGGTTTTCAGTTGCTGTTTGTTTGTGGGCCTTTCTGTCTGAAGTTTAGTCTTTAACAAGTGAAATGCATGCTCAATTGGGTTGAGCTCAGGTGACTGACTTGGCCATTCAAGAATATTCCACTTCTTTGCTTTAATAAACTCCTGGGTTGCTTTGGCTTTATGTTTTGGGTCATTGTCCATCTGTAGTGTGAAACGACGACCAATCAGTTTGGCTGCATTTGGCTGGATCTGAGCACCCAGTATGGCTCTGAATACCTCAGAATTCATTTGGCTGCTTCTGTCCTGTGTCCCATCATCAATAAACACTAGTGACCCAGTGCCACTGGCAGCCATGCATGCCCAAGCCATCACACTGCCTCCGCCGTGTTTACAGATGATGTGGTATGCTTTGGATCATGAGCCGTACCACGCCTTCGCCATACTTTTCTCTTTCCATCATTCTGGTAGAGGTAGATCTTGGTTTCATCTGTCCAAAGAATGTTCTTCCAGAACTGTGCTGGCTTTTTTAGATGTTTTTTTTTAGCAAAGTCCAGTCTAGCCTTTTGATTCTTGATGCTTATGAGTGGCTCGCACCGTGCAGTGAACCCTCTGTATTTACTTTCATGCAGTCTTCTCTTTATGGCAGATTTGGATATTGATACGCCTGCCTCCTGGAGAGTGTTGTTCACTTGGCTGGCTGTGGTGAAGGGGTTTCTCTTCACCATGGAGATTATTCTGCGATCATCCACCACTGTTGTCTTCCGTGGGCGCCCAGGTCTTTTTGCATTGATGAGTTCACCAGTGCTTTCTTTCTTTCTTTCTCAGGATGTACCAAACTGTAGATTTTGCCACTCATAATGTTGTAGCAATTTCTCGGAAGGGTTTTTCTGTTTTTGCAGCTTAAGGATGGCTTGTTTCACCTGCATGGAGAGCTCCTTTGACCGAGGTTTCCTTCACAGCAAAACCTTCCAAATGCAAGCACCACACCTCAAATCAACTCCAGGCCTTTTATCTGCCTAATTGAGAATGACATAACGAAGGGATTGCCCACACCTGTCCATGAAATGGCTTTGGAGTCAATTGTCCAATTACTTTTGGTCTCTTTAAAAACAGGGTGGCACATGTTAAGGAGCTGAAACCCCCAAACCCTTCATCCAATGTCAATGTGGATACCCTCAAATGAAAGCTGAAAGTCTGAACTTCAACTGCATCTGAATTGTTTAGTTGAAAATACACTGTGGTAATGTCTAGAACCAAAATTAGAAAAATGTTGTCTATGTCTAAATATATATGGACCTAACTGTAAATGGTATATTCTCTAACTGGGTAGCTGTGACCAGTGGGGACCGCATGGGTCGGTGTTGGGACCTATTCAATATATTTATTAACGATCTGGTAGGTTTACACAGTAAAATATCAATATATTGTAACGATATTTTGCAATTGTAATAAAAACACAGCTCAATGTAGAAATGTCCAGAGTAACTGAAGAGCGGGGGACGACTGCTAATATAACCAGTTCAACAGTAATATAACACAAGTGTGTACAAGGCACTACACGTAGGAGTCCAGCAGAAAGTACGTAAGTAAGCGCACCACATTTAATGAGGCAGTCCTACGATACTAAGAATGAGCACGCACACAGCACTAAAGTGTAGGAGCCCAGCAAATATAAAGGTGTTAATGCACTCGGCACTTAAACGTGAAAGAAGTCCGGTATCTCCTCCTCTCTCGCATTAGACCCTCTGTCCCCGGTATCTCCCCCTCTCTCCCGTCAGACCCTCTGGCCCCGGTATCTCCCCCTCTCTCCCGTCAGACCCTCTGTCCCCGGCATCTCCTCATCTCTCCCGTCAGACCCTCTGTCCCCGGCATCTCCTCCTCTCCCCCGTCAGACCCTCTGTCCCCGGTATCTCCCCCTCTCCCGTCAGACCCTCTGTCCCTGATATCTCCTCCTCTCTCCCGTCAAACCCTCTGTCCCCGGTATTTCCCCCTCTCCCGTCAGACTCTCTGTCTCCGGTATCTCCCCCTCTCTCCCGTCGGACCCTCTGTCCCTGGTATCTCCTCCTCTCTCCCGTGAAACACTTGGTCCCCGGTATCTCCTCCTTTCTCCCGTCAGTCCCTCTGTCCCTGGTATCTCCCCCTCTCTCCCGTCAGACCCTCTGTCCCCGGTATCTCACACTCTCTCCCGTCAGACCCTCTGTCCCCGGTATCTACTCCTCTCTCCCGTCAAATTCTCTGTCCCCGGTATCTCCCCCTCTCTCCCGTCAGACCCTCTGTCCCCGGTATCTTCCCTCTCTCTCCCGTCAGACCCTCTGTCACCGGTATCTCCTCCTCTCTCCCGTCAGACCCTCTGTCCCCAGTATCTCCTCCTCTCTCCCGTCAGACCCTCTGTCCCCGGTATCTCCCCCTCTCTTCCGTCAGACACACTGTCCCCGGTATCTCCCCCTCTCTCCCGTCAGACCCTCTGTCCACGGTATCTCCCCCTCTCTCCCGTCAGACCCTCTATCCCCGGTATCGCCCCCTCTCTCCCGTCAGACCCTCTGTCCCCGGTATCGCCCCCTCTCTCCCGTCAGACCCTCTGTCCCCGGTATCTCCTCCTCTCCCAGGTCAGACCCTCTGTCCCCGGTATCTCCTCCTCTCTCCCGTCAGACCCTCTGTCCTCGGTATCTCCTCCTCTCTACCGTCAGACCCTCTGTCCCCGGTATCTCCCCCTCTCTCCCGTCGGACCCTCTGTCCCCGGTATCTCCCCCTCTCTTGCGTCAGACCCTCTGTCCCCGGTATCTCCCCCTCTCTCCCGTCAGACCCTCTGTCCCCGGTATCTCCCCCTCTCTACCGTCAGACACTATGTCCCCGGTATCGCCCCCTCTCTCCCGTCAGACCCTCTGTCCCCGGTATCTCCTCCTCTCTCCAGAAAGACCCTCTGTCCCCGGTATATCCTTCTCTCCCCCGTCAGACCCTCTGTCCCCGGTATCTCCTTCTCTCCCCGGTCAGACCCTCTGTCCCTGGTATCTCCAGTCAGACCCTCTGTCCCCGATATCTCCCCCTTTCTCCCGTCAAACCCTCTGTCACCGGTATTTCCCCCTCTCCCGTCAGACTCTCTGTCTCCGGTATCTCCCCCTCTCTCCCGTCGGACCCTTTCTCCCTGTTATCTCCTCCACTCTCCCGTCAAACACTTTGTCCCCGGTATCTCCTCCTCTCTCCCGTCAGTCCCTCTGTCCCCGGTATCTCCCCCTCTCTCCCATCAGACACTCTGTCCCCGGTATCTCCCCCTCTCTCCCGTCAGACCCTTTGTCCCTGGTATCTACTCCTCTCTCCAGTCAAACTCTCTGTTCCAGGTATCTCCCCCTCTCTCCCGTCAGACCCTGTCTCCGCTATCTCCCCCTCTCTCCCGTCAGACCCTCTGTCCCCGGTATCTCCCCCTCCCTCCCGTCAGACCCTCTGTCCCAGGTATCTCCTCCTCTCTCCCGTCAGTCCCTCTGTCCCCGGTATCTCCTCCTCTCTCCCGTCAGACCCTCTGTTCCCGGTATCTCCCCCTCTCTCCCGTCAGACCCTCTGTCCCCGGTATCTCCTCCTCTCTCCCGTCTGTCCCTCTGTCCCCGGTATCTCCTCCTCTCTCCCATCAGACAATCTGTCCCCGGCATCTCCCCCTCTCTCCCGTCAGGCCCTCTGTCCCCGGTATCTCCTCCTCTCTCCCGTCAGACCTTCGTCCCCGGTATCTCCTCCTCTCTCCCCGGTATATCCTCCTCTCTCCCGTCAGACCCTCTGTCCCCGGTATCTCCCCCTCTCTACCGTAAGTCCCTCTGTCCCCGGTATCTCCTCCTCTCTCCCGTCAGACCCTCTGTCCCCGGTATCGCCTCCTCTCTCCCGTCAGTCCCTCTGTCCCCGGTATCTCCTCCTCTCTCCCGTCAGACCCTCTGTCCCCGGTATCTCCCCCTCTCTCCTGTCAGACCCTCTGTCCCCGGTATCTCCCCCTCTCTCCCGTCAGACCCTGTCCCCGGTATCTCCTCCTCTCTCCCGTCAGACCCTCTGTCCCCGGTATCTCCTCCTCTCTCCCGTCAGACCCTCTGTCCCCGGTATCTCCTCCTCTCTCCCGTCAGACCCTCTGTCCCCGGTATCTCCTCCTCTCTCCCGTCAGACCCTCTGTCCCCGTTATCTCCCCCTCTCTCCCATCAGACCCTCTGTCCCCGGTATCTCCTCCTCTCTCCCGTCAGTCCCTCTGTCCCCGGTATCTCCCTCTCTCCCGTCAAACCCTCTGTCCCCGGTATCTTCTCCTCTCTCCAGTCAGACCCTCTGTCTCCGGTATCTCCCCCTCTCTCCCGTCAGACCCTCTGTCCCCGGTATCTCGTCCTCTCTCCCCGGTATCTCGCCCTCTCTCCCGTCAGACACTCTGTCCCCGGTATCTCCTCCTCTCTCCCGTCAGACCGTCTGTCCCCGGTATCTCCCCCTCTCTCCCGTCAGACCCTCTCTCCCCGGTATCTTTCCCTCTCTCCCGTCAGACCCTCTGTCCCCGGTATCTCCTCCTCTCTCCCCGGTATCTCCCCCTCTCTCCTGTCAGACCCTATGTCCCCGATATCTCCTCCTCTCTCCCGTCAGACCCTCTGTCCCCGGTATCTCCTCCTCTCTCCCGTGAGACCCTCTGTCCCCGGTATCTCCTCCTCTCTCCCGTCAGACCCTCTGTCCCCGGTATCTCCTCCTCTCTCCCCGGTATCTCCCCCTCTCTCCCGTCAGTCCCTCTGTCCCCGGTATCTCCCCCTCTCTCCCGTCAGTCCCTCTGTCCCCGGTATCTCCTCTCTCCCCGGTATCTCCCCCTCTCTCCCGTCAGTCCCTTTGTCCCCGGTATCTCCTCCTCCCCCGTCAGACCCTCTGTCCCCGGTATCTCCCCCTCTCTCCCGTCAGTACCTCTGTCCCCGGTATCTCCTCCTCTCTCCCGTCAGACCCGCTGTCCCCGGTATCTTCTTCTCTCTCCCGTCAGACCCTCTGTCCCCGGTATCTCCTCCTCTCTCCCGTCAGTCCCTATGTCCCCGGTATCACCTCCTCTCCCGTCAGACCTTCCGTCCCCGGTATCTCCTCCTCTCTCCCGTCAGTCCCTCTGTCCCCGGTATCTCCTCCTCTCTCCCGTCAGTCCCTCTGTCCCCGGTATCTCCTCCTCTCTCCCGTCAGACCCTCTGTCCCCGGTATCTCCCCCTCTCTCCCGTCAGACCCTCTGTCCCCGGTATCTCCCCCTCTCTCCCGTCAGACCCTCTGTCCCCGGTATCTCCTCCTCTCTCCCGTCAGTCCCTCTGTCCCCGGTATCTCCTCCTCTCTCCAGTCAGTCCCTCTGTCCCCGGTATCTCCTCCTCTCTCCCGTCAGACCCTCTGTCCCCAGTATCTCCTCCTCTCTCCCGTCAATCCCTCTGTCCCCGGTATCTCCTCCTCTCTCCCGTCAGACCCTCTGTCCCCGGTATCTCCTCTTCTCTCCCGTCAGACCCTCTGTCCCCGGTATCTCCTCCTCTCTCCCGTCAGACCCTCTGTCCCCGGTATCTCCCCCTCTCTCCCGTCAGACCCTCTGTCCCCGGTATCTCCTCCTCTCTCCAGTCAGACCCTCTGTCCCCGGTATCTCCTCCTCTCTCCCGTCAGTCCCTCTGTCCCCGGAATCTCCTCCTCTCTCCCGTCAGACCCTCTGTCCCCGGTATCTCTTCTCTCCCGTCAGACCCTCTGTCCCCGGTATCTCCTCCTCTCTCCCGTCAGACCCTCTGTTCCCGGTATCTCCCCCTCTCTCCCGTCAGACCCTCTGTCCCCGGTATCTCCTCCTCTCTCCCGTCAGACCCTCTGTCCCCGGTATCTCCCCCTCTCTCCCTTCATACCCTCTGTCCCCGGTATCTCCCCCTCTCTCCCGTCAGACCCACTGTCCCCGGTATCTCCTCCTCTCTCCAGACAGTCCCTCTGTCCCCGGTATCTCCCCCTCTCTCCCATCAGACCCTCTCTCCCCGGTATCTCCTCCTCTCCCGTCAGACCCTCTGTCCCCGGTATCTCCTCCTCTCCCCCGTCAGTCCCTCTGTCCCCGGTATCTCCTCCTCTCTCCCGTCAGACCCTCTGTCCCCGGTATCTCCTCCTCTCTCCCGTCAGACCCTCTGTCCCCGGTATCTCCTCCTCTCTCCCGTCAGACCCTCTCTCCCCGGTATCTCCTCCTCTCTCCCGTCAGACCCTCTGTCCCCGGTATCTCCTCCTCTCCCCCGTCAGTACCTCTGTCCCCGGTATCTCCTCCTCTCTCCAGTCAGACCCTCTGTCCCCGGTATCTCCACCTCTCTCCCGTCAGACCCTCTGTCCCCGGTATCTCCTCCTCTCTCCCCGGTATCTCCCCCTCTCTCCCGTCAGACCCTCTGTCCCCGGTATCTCCTCCTCTCTCCCGTCAGACCCTCTCTCCCCGGTATCTCCTCCTCTCTCCCGTCAGACCCTCTGTCCCCGGTATCTCCGCCTCTCTCCCGTCACTCTGTCCCCGGTATCTCCTCCTCTCTCCCGTCAGTCCCTCTGTCCCCGGTATCTCCCCCTCTCTCCCGTCAGTCCCTCTGTCCCCGGTATCTCCCCCTCTCTCCCGTCAGACCCTCTATCCCCGGAATCTCCTCCTCTCTCCAGTCAGACCCTCGGTCTCCGGTATCTCCCCCTCTCTCCCGTCAGACCCTCTGTCCCCGGTATCTCCTTCTCTCTCCCGTCAGACCCTCTGTCCCCGGTATCTCCTCCTCTCTCCAGTCAGACCCTCTGTCCCCGGTATCTCCTCCTCTCTCCCATCAGACCCTCTGTCCCCGGTATCTCCTCCTCTCTCCCGTCAGACCCTCTGTCCCCGGTATCTCCTCCTCTCCCTCGTCAGTCCCTCTGTCCCCGGTATCTCCTCCTCTCTCCCGTCAGACCCTCTGTCCCCGGTATCTCCTCCTCTCTCCCGTCAGACCCTCTCTCCCCGGTATCTCCTCCTCTCTCCCGTCAGACCCTCTGTCCCCGGTATCTCCTCCTCTCCCCCGTCAGTCCCTCTGTCCCCGGTATCTCCTCCTCTCTCCAGTCAGACCCTCTGTCCCCGGTATCTCCACCTCTCTCCCATCAGACCCTCTGTCCCCGGTATCTCCTCCTCTCTCCCCGGTATCTACCCCTCTCTCCCGTCAGACCCTCTGTCCCCGGTATCTCCTCTCTCCCGTCAGACCCTCTCTCCCCGATATCTCCTCCTCTCTCCCGTCAGACCCTCTCTCCCCGGTATCTCCTCCTCTCTCCCGACAGTCCCTCTGTCCCCGGTATCTCCCCCTCTCTCCCATCAGACCCTCTCTCCCCGGTATCTCCTCCTCTCCCGTCAGACCCTCTGTCCCCGGTATCTCCTCCTCTCCCCCGTCAGTCCCTCTGTCCCCGGTATCTCCTCCTCTCTCCCGTCAGACCCTCTGTCCCCGGTATCTCCTCCTCTCTCCCGTCAGACCCTCTGTCCCCGGTATCTCCTCCTCTCTCCCGTCAGACCCTCTCTCCCCGGTATCTCCTCCTCTCTCCCGTCAGACCCTCTGTCCCCGGTATCTCCTCCTCTCCCCCGTCAGTCCCTCTGTCCCCGGTATCTCCTCCTCTCTCCAGTCAGACCCTCTGTCCCCGGTATCTCCACCTCTCTCCCGTCAGACCCTCTGTCCCCGGTATCTCCTCCTCTCTCCCCGGTATCTCCCCCTCTCTCCCGTCAGACCCTCTGTCCCCGGTATCTCCTCCTCTCTCCCGTCAGACCCTCTCTCCCCGGTATCTCCTCCTCTCTCCCGTCAGAACCTCTGTCCCCGGTATCTCCGCCTCTCTCCCGTCACTCTGTCCCCGGTATCTCCTCCTCTCTCCCGTCAGTCCCTCTGTCCCCGGTATCTCCCCCTCTCTCCCGTCAGACCCTCTATCCCCGGAATCTCCTCCTCTCTCCAGTCAGACCCTCGGTCTCCGGTATCTCCCCCTCTCTCCCGTCAGACCCTCTGTCCCCGGTATCTCCTTCTCTCTCCCGTCAGACCCTCTGTCCCCGGTATCTCCTCCTCTCTCCAGTCAGACCCTCTGTCCCCGGTATCTCCTCCTCTCTCCCATCAGACCCTCTGTCCCCGGTATCTCCTCCTCTCTCCCGTCAGACCCTCTGTCCCCGGTATCTCCTCCTCTCCCTCGTCAGTCCCTCTGTCCCCGGTATCTCCTCCTCTCTCCCGTCAGACCCTCTGTCCCCGGTATCTCCTCCTCTCTCCCGTCAGACACTCTCTCCCCGGTATCTCCTCCTCTCTCCCGTCAGACCCTCTGTCCCCGGTATCTCCTCCTCTCCCCCGTCAGTCCCTCTGTCCCCGGTATCTCCTCCTCTCTCCAGTCAGACCCTCTGTCCCCGGTATCTCCACCTCTCTCCCGTCAGACCCTCTGTCCCCGGTATCTCCTCCTCTCTCCCCGGTATCTACCCCTCTCTCCCGTCAGACCCTCTGTCCCCGGTATCTCCTCCTCTCTCCCGTCAGACCCTCTCTCCCCGGTATCTCCTCCTCTCTCCCGTCAGACCCTCTCTCCCCGGTATCTCCTCCTCTCTCCCGTCAGACCCTCTGTCCCCGGTATCTCCTCCTCTCTCCCATCAGACCCTCTCTCCCCGGTATCTACTCCTCTCTCCCGTCAGACCCTCTGTCCCCGGTATCTCCTCCTCTCCCCCGTCAGTCCCTCTGTCCCAGGTATCTCCTCCTCTCTCCCGTCAGACCCTCTGTCCCCGGTATCTCCTCCTCTCTCCCGTCAGACCCTCTGTCCCCGGTATCTCCTCTTCTCTCCCCGGTATCTCCCCCTCTCTCCCGTCAGACCCTCTGTCCCAGGTATCTCCTCCTCTCTCCCGTCAGACCCTCTCTCCCCGGTATCTCCTCCTCTCTCCCGTCAGACCCTCTGTCCCCGGTATCTCCGCCTCTCTCCCGTCAGACACTCTGTCCCCGGTATCTCCTCCTCTCTCCCGTCAGTCCCTCTGTCCCCGGTATCTCCCCCTCTCTCCCGTCAGACCCTCTGTCCCCGGTATCTCCTCCTCTCTCCAGTCAGACCCTCTGTCTCCGGTATCTCCCCCTCTCTCCCGTCAGACCCTCTGTCCCCGGTATCTCCTCCTCTCTCCCGTCAGACCCTCTGTCCCCGGTATCTCCTCCTCTCTCCCGTCAGACCCTCTGTCCCCGGTATCTCCTCCTCTCTTCAGTCACACCCTCTGTCCCCGGTATCTCCTCCTCTCTCCCGTCAGGCCCTCTGTCCCCGGTATCTTCTCCTCTCTCCCGTCAGACCCTCTGTCCCCGGTATCTCCTCCTCTCTCCCCGGTATCTCCCCCTCTCTCCCGTCAGACCTTCTCTCCCTGGTATCTCCCCCTCTCTCCCGACAGACCCTCTGTCCCCGGTATCTCCTCCTCTCTCCCCGGTATCTCCCCCTCTCTCCCGTCAGACCCTCTGTCCCCGGTATCTCCTCCTCTCTCCCGTCAGACCCTCTGTCCCCGGTATCTCCTCCTCTCTCCCGTCAGACCCTCTGTCCCCGGTATCTCCTCCTCTCTCCCGTCAGTCTCTCTGTCCCCGGTATTTCCTCCTCTCTCCCGTCAGTCCCTCTGTCTCCGGTATCTCCTCCTCTCTCCCGTCAGACCCTCTGTCCCCGGTATCTCCTCCTCTCTCGCATTAGACCCTCTGTCTCCGGTATCTCCCCCTCTCTCCTGTCAGACCCTCTGTCCCCGGTATCTCCTCCTCTCTCCCGTCAGACCCTCTGTCCCCGGTATCTCCTCCTCTCTCCCCGGTATCTACCCCTCTCTCCCGTCAGACCCTCTGTCCCCGGTATCTCCTCCTCTCTCCCGTCAGACCCTCTGTCCCCGGTATCTCCCCCTCTCTCCCGTCAGACCCTCTGTTCCGGGTATCTCCTCCCCTCTCCTGTCAGACCCTCTGTCCCCGGTATCTCCTCCTCTCCCCCGTCAGTCCCTCTGTCCCCGGTATCTCCTCCTCTCTCCCGTCAGACCCTCTGTCCCCGGTATCTCCTCTTCTCTCCCGTCAGACCCTCTGTCCCCGGTATCTCACCCTCTCTCCCGTCAGTCCCTCTGTCCCCGGTATCTCCTCCTCTCTCCCGTCAGACCCTCTGTCCACGGTATCTCCTCTTCTCTCCCGTCAGACCCTCTGTCCCCGGTATCTCCTCCTCTCTCCCGTCAGACCCTCTGTCCCCGGTATCTCCCCCTCTCTCCCGTCAGACCCTATGTCCCGGTATCTCCTCCTCTCTCCCGTCAGTCCCTCTGTCCCCGGTATCTCCTCCTTTCTCCCGTCAGACCCTCTGTCCCCGGTATCTCCTCCTCTCTCCCGTCAGTCCCTCTGTCCCCGGTATCTCCTCCTCTCTCCCGTTAGACCCTCTGTCCCCGGTATCTCCTCCCCTCTCCCGTCAGACCCTCTGTCCCCGGTATCTCCTCCCCTCTCCCGTCAGACCCTCTGTCCCCGGTATCTCCCCCTCTCTCCCCGGTATCTCCTCCTCTCTCCCGTCAGACCCTCTGTCCCCGGTATCTCCTCCTCTCTCCCGTCAGACGCTCTGTCCCCGGTATCTCCACCTCTCTCCCGTCAGACCCTCTGTCTCCGGTATCTCCTCCCCTCTCCCGTCAGACCCTCTGTCCCCGGTATCTCCTCCTCTCCCCCGTCAGTCCCTCTGTCCCCGGTATCTCCTCCTCTCTCCCGTCAGACCCTCTGTCCCCGGTATCTCCTCCTCTCTCCCGTCAGACCCTCTGTCCCCGGTATCTCCTCTTCTCTCCCGTCAGACCCTCTGTCCCCGGTATCTCCCCCTCTCTCCCGTCAGACCCTCTGTCCCCGGTATCTCCCCCTCTCTCCCGTCAGACCCTCTGTCCCCGGTATCTCCTCCTCTCTCCCGTCAGACCCTATGTCCCCGGTATCTCCTCCTCTCTCCCGTCAGACCCTCTGTCCCCGGTATCTCCTCTTCTCTCCCGTCAGACCCTCTGTCCCCGGTATCTCCCCCTCTCTCCCGTCAGACCCTCTGTCCCCGGTATCTCCCCCTCTCTCCCGTCAGACCCTCTGTCCCCGGTATCTCCTCTTCTCTCCCGTCAGACCCTCTGTCCCCGGTATCTCCTCCTCTCTCCCGTCAGACCCTCTGTCCCCGGTATCTCCCCCTCTCTCCCGTCAGACCCTCTGTCCCCGGTATCTCCTCCTCTCTCCCGTCAGACCCTCTGTCCCCGGTATCTCCCCCGTCAGACCCTCTGTCCCCGGTATCTCCCCGTCTCTCCCGTCAGACCCTCTGTCCCCGGTATCTCCTCCTCTCTCCCGTCAGACCCTCTGTCCCCGGTATCTCCTCCTCTCTCCCGTCAGACCCTCTGTCCCCGGTATCTCCCCTTCTCTCCCGTCAGACCCTCTGTCCCCGGCATCTCCCCCTCTCTCCCGTCAGACCCTCTGTCCCCGGTATCTCCTCTTCTCTCCCGTCGGACCCTCTGTACCCGGTATCTCCCCCTCTCTCCCGTCAGACCCTCTGTCCCCGGTATCTCCTCCTCTCTCCCGTCAGACCCTCTGTCCCCGGTATCTCCTCCTCTCTCCCGTCAGACCCTCTCTCCCCGGTATCTCCTCCTCTCTCCCGTCAGACCCTCTGTCCCCGGTATCTCCTCCTCTCTCCTGTCAGACACTCTGTCCCCGGTATCTCTTCTCTCCCGTCGGACCCTCTGTACCCGGTATCTCCTCCTCTCTCCCGTCAGACCCTCTGTCCCCGGTATCTCCTCCTCTCTCCCCGGTATCTCCTCCTCTCTCCCGTCAGACCCTCTCTCCCCGGTATCTCCTCCTCTCTCCCGTCAGACCCTCTGTCCCCGGTATCTCCTCCTCTCTCCCGTCAGACCCTCTGTCCCCGGTATCTCCTCCTCTCTCCCGTCAGACCCTCTGTCCGCGGTATCTCCCCCTCTCTCCCGTCAGACCCTCTGTCCCCGGTATCTCCTCCTCTCTCCAGTCAGACCCTCTGTCCCCGGTATCTCCTCCTCTCTCCCGTCAGACCCTCTGTCCCGGTATCTCCTCCTCTCTCCAGTCAGTCCCTCTGTCCCCGGTATCTCCTCCTTTCTCCCGTCAGACCCTCTGTCCCCGGTATCTCCTCCTCTCTCCCGTCAGACCCTCTCTCCCCGGTATCTCCTCCTCTCTCCCGTCAGACCCTCTGTCCCCGGTATCTCCTCCTCTCTCCTGTCAGACCCTCTGTCCCCGGTATCTCCTCTTCTCTCCCGTCGGACCCTCTGTACCCGGTATCTCCCCCTCTCTCCCGTCAGACCCTCTGTCCCCGGTATCTCCTCCTCTCTCCCCGGTATCTCCTCCTCTCTCCCCGGTATCTCCTCCTCTCTCCCGTCAGACCCTCTGTCCCCGGTATCTCCTCCTCTCTCCCGTCAGACCCTCTGTCCCCGGTATCTCCTCCTCTCTCCCGTCAGACCCTCTGTCCCCGGTATCTCCTCCTCTCTCCCGTCAGACCCTCTGTCCGCGGTATCTCCCCCTCTCTCCCGTCAGACCCTCTGTCCCCGGTATCTCCCCCTCTCTCCCGTCAGACCCTCTGTCCCCGGTATCTCCTCCTCTCTCCCGTCAGACCCTCTGTCCCCGGTATCTCCTCCTCTCTCCCGTCAGACCCTCTGTCCCCGGTATCTCCCCTTCTCTCCCGTCAGACCCTCTGTCCCCGGCATCTCCCCCTCTCTCCCGTCAGACCCTCTGTCCCCGGTATCTCCTCTTCTCTCCCGTCGGACCCTCTGTACCCGGTATCTCCCCCTCTCTCCCGTCAGACCCTCTGTCCCCGGTATCTCCTCCTCTCTCCCGTCAGACCCTCTGTCCCCGGTATTTCCTCCTCTCTCCCGTCAGACCCTCTGTCCCCGGTATCTCCTCCTCTCTCCCGTCAGACCCTCTGTCCCCGGTATCTCCTCCTCTCTCCTGTCAGACCCTCTGTCCCCGGTATCTCTTCTCTCCCGTCGGACCCTCTGTACCCGGTATCTCCCCCTCTCTCCCGTCAGACCCTCTGTCCCCGGTATCTCCTCCTCTCTCCCCGGTATCTCCTCCTCTCTCCCGTCAGACCCTCTGTCCCCGGTATCTCCTCTTCTCTCCCGTCAGACCCTCTGTCCCCGGTATCTCCTCCTCTCTCCCGTCAGACCCTCTGTCCCCGGTATCTCCTCCTCTCTCCCGTCAGACCCTCTGTCCGCGGTATCTCCCCCTCTCTCCCGTCAGACCCTCTGTCCCCGGTATCTCCTCCTCTCTCCCGTCAGACCCTCTGTCCCCGGTATCTCCTCCTCTCTCCCGTCAGACCCTCTGTCCCGGTATCTCCTCCTCTCTCCCGTCAGGCCCTCTGTCCCCGGTATCTCCTCCTTTCTCCCGTCAGACCCTCTGTCCCCGGTATCTCCTCCTCTCTCCCGTCAGACCCTCTCTCCCCGGTATCTCCTCCTCTCTCCCGTCAGACCCTCTGTCCCCGGTATCTCCTCCTCTCTCCCGTCAGACCCTCTGTCCCCGGTATCTCCTCTTCTCTCCCGTCGGACCCTCTGTACCCGGTATCTCCCCCTCTCTCCCGTCAGACCCTCTGTCCCCGGTATCTCCTCCTCTCTCCCCGGTATCTCCTCCTCTCTCCCGTCAGACCCTCTGTCCCCGGTATCTCCTCCTCTCTCCCATCAGACCCTCTGTCCCCGGTATCTCCTCCTCTCTCCCGTCAGACCCTCTGTCCCCGGTATCTCCTCCTCTCTCCCGTCAGACCCTCTGTCCGCGGTATCTCCCCCTCTCTCCCGTCAGACCCTCTGTACCCGGTATCTCCTCCTCTCTCCCGTCAGACCCTCTGTCCCCGGTATCTCCTCCTCTCTCCCGTCAGACCCTCTGTCCCCGGTATCTCCTCCTCTCTCCCGTCAGACCCTCTGTCCGCGGTATCTGCTCCTCTCTCCTGTCAGACCCTCTGTCCCCGGTATCTCCTCCTCCCCCGTCAGACCATCTGTCCCCGGTATCTCCCCCTCTCTTCCGTCAGTCCCTCTGTCCCCGGTATCTCCTCCTCTCTCCCATCAGACCCTCTGTCTCCGGTATCTCCTCCTCTCTCCCGTCAGACCCTCTGTCCCCGGTATCTCCTCCTCTCTCCCGTCAGTCCCTCTGTCCCCGGTATCTCCTCCTCTCTCCCGTCAGTCCCTCTGTCCCCGGTATCTCCTCCTCTCTCCCGTCAGACCCTCTGTCCCCGGTATCTCCTCCCCTCTCCCGTCAGACCCTCTGTCCCCGGTATCTCCTCCCCTCTCCCGTCAGACCCTCTGTCCCCGGTATCTCCTCCCCTCTCCCGTCAGACCCTCTGTCCCCGGTATCTCCCCCTCTCCCCGGTATCTCCTCCTCTCTCCCGTCAGACCCTCTGTCCCCGGTATCTCCTCCTCTCTCCCGTCAGACCCTCTGTTCCCGGTATCTCCTCCCCTCTCCCGTCAGACCCTCTGTCCCCGGTATCTCCTCCTCTCCCCCGTCAGTCCCTCTGTCCCCGGTATCTCCTCCTCTCTCCCGTCAGACCCTATGTCCCCGGTATCTCCTCTTCTCTCCCGTCAGACCCTCTGTCCCCGGTATCTCCCCCTCTCTCCCGTCAGTCCCTCTGTCCCCGGTATCTCCTCCTCTCTCCCGTCAGACCCTCTGTCCACGGTATCTCCTCTTCTCTCCCGTCAGACCCTCTGTCCCCGGTATCTCCTCCTCTCTCCCGTCAGACCCTCTGTCCCCGGTATCTCCCCCTCTCTCCCGTCAGACCCTCTGTCCCCGGTATCTCCTCCTCTCTACCGTCAGACCCTCTGTCCCCGTTATCTCCTCCTCTCTCCCGTCAGACCCTCTGTCCCCGGTATCTCCTCCTCTCTCCCCGGTATCTCCCCCTCTCTCCTGTCAGACCCTCTGTCCCTGGTATCTCCTCCTCTCTCCCGTCAGACCCTCTGTCCCCGGTATCTCCTCCTCTCTCCCGTGAGACCCTCTGTCCCCGGTATCTCCTCCTCTCTCCCGTCAGACCCTCTGTCCCCGGTATCTCCTCCTCTCTCCCGTCAGACCCTCTGTCCCCGGTATCTCCTCCTCTCTCCCCGGTATCTCCCCCTCTCTCCCGTCAGTCCCTCTGTCCCCGGTATCTCCTCCTCCCCCGTCAGACCCTCTGTCCCCGGTATCTCCCCCTCTCTCCCGTCAGTCCCTCTGTCCCCGGTATCTCCTCCTCTCTCCCCGGTATCTCCCCCTCTCTCCCGTCAGTCCCTCTGTCCCCGGTATCTCCTCCTCACCCGTCAGACCCTCTGTCCCCGGTATCTCCCCCTCTCTCCCGTCAGTCGCCGGTATCTCCTCCTCTCTCCCGTCAGACCCTCTGTCCCCGGTATCTCCTCCTCTCTCCCATCAGACCCTCTGTCCCCGGTATCTCCTCCTCTCTCCCGTCAGTCCCTCTGTCCCCGGTATCTCCTCCTCTCCCGTCAGACCCTCCGTCTCCGGTATCTCCTCCTCTCTCTTGTCAGTCCCTCTGTCCCCGGTATCTCCTCTCTCCCGTCAGTCCCTCTGTCCCCGGTATCTCCTCCTCTCTCCCGTCAGACCCTCTGTCCCCGGTATCTCCCCCTCTCTCCCGTCAGACCCTCTGTCCCCGGTATCTCCCCCTCTCTCCCGTCAGACCCTCTGTCCCGGTATCTCCTCCTCTCTCCCGTAAGTCCCTCTGTCCCCGGTATCTCCTCCTCTCTCCCGTCAGACCCTCTGTCCCCGGTATCTCCTCCTCTCTCCCGTCAGTCCCTCTGTCCCCGGTATCTCCTCCTCTCTTCCGTCAGACCCTCTGTCCCCGGTATCTCCTCCCCTCTCCCGTCAGACCCTCTGTCCCCGGTATCTCCCCCTCTCTCCCGTCAGACCCTCTGTCCCCGGTATCGCCCCCTCTCTCCCGTCAGACCCTCTGTCCCCGGTATCTCCTCCCCTCTCCCGTCAGACCCTCTGTCCCCGGTATCTCCTCCTCTCCCCCGTCAGTCCCTCTGTCCCCGGTATCTCCTCCTCTCTCCCGTCGGACCCTCTGTCCCCGGTATCTCCCCCTCTCTCCCGTCAGACCCTCTGTCCCCGGTATCTCCTCCTCTCTCCCGTCAGACCCTCTGTCCCCGGTATCTCCCCCTCTCTCCCGTCAGACCCTCTGTGCCCGGTATCTCCCCCTCTCCCGTCAGACCCTCTGTCCCCGGTATCTCCTCCTCTCTCCCGTCAGTCCCTCTGTCCCCGGTATCTCCCCCTCTCTTCCGTCAGACCTTCTCTCCCTGGTATCTCCCCCTCTCTCCCGTCAGACCCTCTGTCCCCGGTATCTCCCCCTCTCTCCCGTCAGACCTTCTCTCCCTGGTATCTCCCCCTCTCTCCCGTCAGACCTTCTGTCCCCGGTATCTCCTCCTCTCTCCCGTCAGACCCTCTGTCCCCGGTATCTCCTCTTCTCTCCCGTCAGACCCTCTGTCCCCGGTATCTCCCCCTCTCTCCCGTCAGTCCCTCTGTCCCCGGTATCTCCTCCTCTCTCCCGTCAGACCCTCTGTCCACGGTATCTCCTCTTCTCTCCCGTCAGACCCTCTGTCCCCGGTATCTCCTCCTCTCTCCCGTCAGACCCTCTGTCCCCGGTATCTCCCCCTCTCTCCCGTCAGACCCTCTGTCCCGGTATCTCCTCCTCTCTCCCGTCAGTCCCTCTGTTCCCGGTATCTCCTCCTTTCTCCCGTCAGACCCTCTGTCCCCGGTATCTCCTCCTCTCTCCCGTCAGTCCCTCTGTCCCCGGTATCTCCTCCTCTCTCCCGTTAGACCCTCTGTCCCCGGTATCTCCTCCCCTCTCCCGTCAGACCCTCTGTCCCCGGTATCTCCTCCCCTCTCCCGTCAGACCCTCTGTCCCCGGTATCTCCCCCTCTCTCCCCGGTATCTCCTCCTCTCTCCCGTCAGACCCTCTGTCCCTGGTATCTCCTCCTCTCTCCCGTCAGACCCTCTGTCCCCGGTATCTCCACCTCTCTCCCGTCAGACCCTCTGTCTCCGGTATCTCCTCCCCTCTCCCGTCAGACCCTCTGTCCCCGGTATCTCCTCCTCTCCCCCGTCAGTCCCTCTGTCCCCGGTATCTCCTCCTCTCTCCCGTCAGACCCTCTGTCCCCGGTATCTCCTCCTCTCTCCCGTCAGACCCTCTGTCCCCGGTATCTCCCCTTCTCTCCCGTCAGACCCTCTGTCCCCGGTATCTCCTCCTCTCTCCCGTCAGACCCTATGTCCCCGGTATCTCCTCCTCTCTCCCGTCAGACCCTCTGTCCCCGGTATCTCCTCTTCTCTCCCGTCAGACCCTCTGTCCCCGGTATCTCCCCCTCTCTCCCGTCAGACCCTCTGTCCCCGGTATCTCCCCCTCTCTCCCGTCAGACCCTCTGTCCCCGGTATCTCCTCTTCTCTCCCGTCAGACCCTCTGTCCCCGGTATCTCCTCCTCTGTCCCGTCAGACCCTCTGTCCCCGGTATCTCCCCCTCTCTCCCGTCAGACCCTCTGTCCCCGGTATCTCCTCCTCTCTCCCGTCAGACCCTCTGTCCCCGGTATCTCCCCCTCTCTCCCGTCAGACCCTCTGTCCCCGGTATCTCCCCCTCTCTCCCGTCAGACCCTCTGTCCCCGGTATCTCCTCCTCTCTCCCGTCAGACCCTCTGTCCCCGGTATCTCCTCCTCTCTCCCGTCAGACCCTCTGTCCCCGGCATCTCCCCTTCTCTCCCGTCAGACCCTCTGTCCCCGGCATCTCCCCCTCTCTCCCGTCAGACCCTCTGTCCCCGGTATCTCCTCTTCTCTCCCGTCGGACCCTCTGTACCCGGTATCTCCCCCTCTCTCCCGTCAGACCCTCTGTCCCCGGTATCTCCTCCTCTCTCCCGTCAGACCCTCTGTCCCCGGTATCTCCTCCTCTCTCCCGTCAGACCCTCTCTCCCCGGTATCTCCTCCTCTCTCCCGTCAGACCCTCTGTCCCCGGTATCTCCTCCTCTCTCCCGTCAGACCCTCTGTCCCCGGTATCTCCTCTTCTCTCCCGTCGGACCCTCTGTACCCGGTATCTCCCCCTCTCTCCCGTCAGATCCTCTGTCCCCGGTATCTCCTCCTCTCTCCCGTCAGACCCTCTCTCCCCGGTATCTCCTCCTCTCTCCCGTCAGACCCTCTGTCCCCGGTATCTCCTCCTCTCTCCCGTCAGACCCTCTGTCCCCGGTATCTCCTCCTCTCTCCCGTCAGACCCTCTGTCCCCGGTATCTCCTCCTCTCTCCCGTCAGTCCCTCTGTCCCCGGTATCTCCTCCTCTCTCCCGTCAGACCCTCTGTCCCCGGTATCTCCTCCTCTCTCCCGTCAGACCCTCTGTCCCCGGTATCTCCTCCTCTCTCCCGTCAGACCCTCTGTCCGCGGTATCTCCCCCTCTCTCCCGTCAGACCCTCTGTCCCCGGTATCTCCTCCTCTCTCCCGTCAGACCCTCTGTCCCCGGTATCTCCTCCTCTCTCCAGTCAGACCCTCTGTCCCCGGTATCTCCTCCTCTCTCCCGTCAGACCCTCTGTCCCCGGTATCTCCTCCTCTCTCCCGTCAGACCCTCTGTCCCCGTTATCTCCTTCTCTCTCCCGTCAGACCCTCTCTCCCCGGTATCTCCTCCTCTCTCCCGTCAGACCCTCTGTCCCCGGTATCTCCTCCTCTCTCCCGTCAGACCCTCTGTCCCCGGTATCTCCTTCTCTCTCCCGTCAGACCCTCTCTCCCCGGTATCTCCTCCTCTCTCCCGTCAGACCCTCTGTCCCCGGTATCTCCTCCTCTCTCCCGTCAGACCCTCTGTCCCCGGTATCTCCTCCTCTCTCCCGTCAGACCCTCTGTCCCCGGTATCTCCCCCTCTCTCCCGTCAGACCCTCTGTCCCCGGTATCTCCTCCTCTCTCCCGTCAGACCCTCTGTCCCCGGTATCTCCTCCTCTCTCCCGTCAGACACTCTGTCCCCGGTATCTCCCCCTCCCTCCCGTCAGTCCCTCTGTCCCCGGTATCTCCCCCTCTCTCCCGTCAGACCCTCTGTCCCCGGTATCTCCTCCTCTCTCCCGTCAGACCCTCTGTCCCCGGTATCTCCTCCTCTCTCCCGTCAGACCCTCTGTCCCCGGTATCTCCCCCTCTCTCCCGTCAGACCCTCTTTCCCCGGTATCTCCTCCTCTCTCCCGTCAGACCCTCTGTCCGCGGTATCTCCCCCTCTCTCCCGTCAGACCCTCTGTCCCCGGTATCTCCTCCTCTCTCCCGTCAGACCCTCTGTCCCCGGTATCTCCTCCTCTCTCCCGTCAGACCCTCTGTCCCCGGTATCTCCTCCTCTCTCCCGTCAGACCCTCTGTCCGCGGTATCTCCTCCTCTCTCCCGTCAGACCCTCTGTCCCCGGTATCTCCTCCTCTCTCCCGTCAGACCCTCTGTCCCCGGTATCTCCTCCTCTCTCCCGTCAGACCCTCTGTCCCCGGTATCTCCTCCTCTCTCCCGTCAGACCCTCTGTCCCCGGTATCTCCTCCTCTCTCCCGTCAGACCCTCTGTCCGCGGTATCTCCCCCTCTCTCCCGTCAGACCCTCTGTCCCCGGTATCTCCTCCTCTCTCCCGTCAGACCCTCTGTCCCCGGTATCTCCTCCTCTGTCCAGTCAGACCCTCGGTCTCCGGTATCTCCCCCTCTCTCCCGTCAGACCCTCTGTCCCCGGTATCTCCTCCTCTCTCCCGTCAGACCCTCTGTCCCCGGTATCTCCTCCTCTCTCCCGTCAGACCCTCTGTCCCCGGTATCTCCTTCTCTCTCCCGTCAGACCCTCTCTCCCCGGTATCTCCTCCTCTCTCCCGTCAGACCCTCTGTCCCCGGTATCTCCTCCTCTCTCCCGTCAGACCCTCTGTCCCCGGTAACTCCTCCTCTCTCCCGTCAGACCCTCTTTCCCCGGTATCTCCTCCTCTCTCCCGTCAGTCCCTCTGTCCGCGGTATCTCCTCCTCTCTCCCGTCAGACCCTCTGTCCCCGGTATCTCCCCCTCTCTCCCGTCAGACCCTCTGTCCCCGGTATCTCCTCCTCTCTCCCGTCAGACCCTCTGTCCGCGGTATCTCCCCCTCTCTCCCGTCAGACCCTCTGTCCCCGGTATCTCCTCCTCTCTCACGTCAGACCCTCTGTCCCCGGTATCTCCTCCTCTCTCCAGTCAGACCCTCGGTCTCCGGTATCTCCCCCTCTCTCCCGTCAGACCCTCTGTCCCCGGTATCTCCTCCTCTCTCCCGTCAGACCCTCTGTCCCCGGTATCTCCTCCTCTCTCCCGTCAGACCCTCTGTCCCCGGTATCTCCTCCTCTCTCCCGTCAGACCCTCTCTACCCGGTATCTCCTCCTCTCTCCCGTCAGACCCTCTGTCCCCGGTATCTCCTCCTCTCCCCCGTCAGTCCCTCTGTCCCCGGTATCTCCTCCTCTCTCCAGTCAGACCCTCTGTCCCCGGTATCTCCACCTCTCTCCCGTCAGACCCTCTGTCCACGGTATCTCCTCCTCTCTCCCCGGTATCTACCCCTCTCTCCCGTCAGACCCTCTGTCCCCGGTATCTCCTCTCTCCCGTCAGACCCTCTCTCCCCGGTATCTCCACCTCTCTCCCGTCAGACCCTCTCTCCCCGGTATCTCCTCCTCTCTCCCGTCAGACCCTCTGTCCCCGGTATCTCCTCCTCTCTCCCGTAAGACCCTCTCTCCCCGGTATCGACTCCTCTCTCCCGTCAGACCCTCTGTCCCCGGTATCTCCCCCTCTCTCCCGTCAGACCCTCTGTCCCCGGTATCTCCTCCTCTCTACCGTCAGACCCTCTGTCCCCGTTATCTCCTCCTCTCTCCCGTCAGACCCTCTGTCCCCGGTATCTCCTCCTCTCTCCCCGGTATCTCCCCCTCTCTCCTGTCAGACCCTCTGTCCCCGGTATCTCCTCCTCTCTCCCGTCAGACCCTCTGTCCCCGGTATCTCCTCCTCTCTCCCGTGAGACCCTCTGTCCCCGGTATCTCCTCCTCTCTCCCGTGAGACCCTCTGTCCCCGGTATCTCCTCCTCTCTCCCGTCAGACCCTCTGTCCCCGGTATCTCCTCCTCTCTCCCGTCAGACCCTCTGTCCCCGGTATCTCCTCCTCTCTCCCCGGTATCTCCCCCTCTCTCCCGTCAGTCCCTCTGTCCCCGGTATCTCCTCCTCCCCCGTCAGACCCTCTGTCCCCGGTATCTCCCCCTCTCTCCCGTCAGTCCCTCTGTCCCCGGTATCTCCTCCTCTCTCCCCGGTATCTCCCCCTCTCTCCCGTCAGTCCCTCTGTCCCCGGTATCTCCTCCTCACCCGTCAGACCCTCTGTCCCCGGTATCTTCCCCTCTCTCCCGTCAGTTGCCGGTATCTCCTCCTCTCTCCCGTCAGACCCTCTGTCCCCGGTATCTCCTCCTCTCTCCCATCAGACCCTCTGTCCCCGGTATCTCCTCCTCTCTCCCGTCAGTCCCTCTGTCCCCGGTATCTCCTCCTCTCCCGTCAGACCCTCCGTCCCCGGTATCTCCTCCTCTCTCTTGTCAGTCCCTCTGTCCCCGGTATCTCCTCTCTCCCGTCAGTCCCTCTGTCCCCGGTATCTCCTCCTATCTCCCGTCAGACCCTCTGTCCCCGGTATCCCCCCCTCTCTCCCGTCAGACCCTCTGTCCCCGGTATCTCCCCCTCTCTCCCGTCAGACCCTCTGTCCCGGTATCTCCTCCTCTCTCCCGTAAGTCCCTCTGTCCCCGGTATCTCCTCCTCTCTCCCGTCAGACCCTCTGTCCCCGGTATCTCCTCCTCTCTCCCGTCAGTCCCTCTGTCCCCGGTATCTCCTCCACTCTCCCGTCAGACACTCTGTCCCCGGTATCTCCTCCCCTCTCCCGTCAGACCCTCTGTCCCCGGTATCTCCCCCTCTCTCCCGTCAGACCCTCTGTCCCCGGTTTCTCCCCCTCTCTCCCGTCAGACCCTCTGTCCCCGGTATCTCCCCCTCTCTCCCGTCAGACCCTCTGTCCCCGGTATCTCCTCCCCTCTCCCGTCAGACCCTCTGTCCCCGGTATCTCCTCCTCTCTCCCGTCAGTCCCTCTGTCCCCGGTATCTCCCCCTCTCTCCCGTCAGACCTTCTCTCCCTGGTAACTCCCCCTCTCTCCCGTCAGACCCTCTGTCCCCGGTATCTCCCCCTCTCTCCTGTCAGACCTTCTCTCCCTGGTATCTCCCCCTCTCTCCCGTCAGACCTTCTGTCCCCGGTATCTCCTCCTCTCTCCCGTCAGTCCCTCTGTCCCCGGTATCTCCTCCTCTCTCCCGTCAGACCCTCTGTCCCCGGTATCTCCTCCTCTCTCCCGTCAGTCCCTCTGTCCCCGGTATCTCTTCCTCTCTCCCGTCAGACCCTCTGTCCCCGGTATCTCCTCCCCTCTCCCGTCAGACCCTCTGTCCCCGGTATCTCCTCCCCTCTCCCGTCAGACCCTCTGTCCCCGGTATCTCCTCCCCTCTCCCGTCAGACCCTCTGTCCCCGGTATCTCCCCCTCTCTCCCCGGTATCTCCTCCTCTCTCCCGTCAGACCCTCTGTCCCCGGTATCTCCCCCTCTCTCCCGTCAGACCCTCTGTCCCCGGTATCTCCTCCTCTCTCCCGTCAGACCCTCTGTCCCCGGTATCTCCCCCTCTCTCCCGTCAGACCCTCTGTCCCCGGTATCTCCCACTCTCTCCCGTCAGACCCTCTGTCCCCGGTATCTCCTCCTCTCTCCCGTCAGTCCCTCTGTCCCCGGTATCTCCCCCTCTCTCCCGTCAGACCTTCTCTCCCTGGTATCTCCCCCTCTCTCCCGTCAGACCCTCTGTCCCCGGTATCTCCCCCTCTCTCCTGTCAGACCTTCTCTCCCTGGTATCTCCCCCTCTCTCCCGTCAGACCCTCTGTCCCCGGTATCTCCTCCTCTCTCCCGTCAGTCCCCGGTATCTCCTCCTCTCTCCCGTCAGACCCTCTGTCCCCGGTATCTCCTCCTCTCTCCCGTCAGTCCCTCTGTCCCCGGTATCTCCTCCTCTCTCCCGTCAGACCCTCTGTCCCCGGTATCTCCTCCCCTCTCCCGTCAGACCCTCTGTCCCCGGTATCTCCTCCCCTCTCCCGTCAGACCCTCTGTCCCCGGTATCTCCTCCCCTCTCCCGTCAGACCCTCTGTCCCCGGTATCTCCCCCTCTCTCCCCGGAATCTCCTCCTCTCTCCCGTCAGACCCTCTGTCCCCGGTATCTCCTCCTCTCTCCCGTCAGACCCTCTGTCCCCGGTATCTCCCCCTCTCTCCCGTCAGACCCTCTGTCCCCGGTATCTCCTCCCCTCTCCCGTCAGACCCTCTGTCCCCGGTATCTCCTCCTCTCCCCCGTCAGTCCCTCTGTCCCCGGTATCTCCTCCTCTCTCCCGTCAGACCCTCTGTCCCCGGTATCTCCTCTTCTCTCCCGTCAGACCCTCTGTCCCCGGTATCTCACCCTCTCTCCCGTCAGTCCCTCTGTCCCCGGTATCTCCTCCTCTCTCCCGTCAGACCCTCTGTCCACGGTATCTCCTCTTCTCTCCCGTCAGACCCTCTGTCCCCGGTATCTCCTCCTCTCTCCCGTCAGACCCTCTGTCCCCGGTATCTCCCCCTCTCTCCCGTCAGACCCTCTGTCCCGGTATCTCCTCCTCTCTCCCGTCAGTCCCTCTGTCCCCGGTATCTCCTCCTCTCTCCCGTCAGACAATCTGTCCCCGGTATCTCCTCCTCTCTCCCGTCAGTCCCTCTGTCCCCGGTATCTCCTCCTCTCTCCCGTTAGACCCTCTGTCCCTGGTATCTCCTCCCCTCTCCCGTCAGACCCTCTGTCCCCGGTATCTCCTCCCCTCTCCCGTCAGACCCTCTGTCCCCGGTATCTCCCCCTCTCTCCCCGGTATCTCCTCCTCTCTCCCGTCAGACCCTCTGTCCCTGGTATCTCCTCCTCTCTCCCGTCAGACCCTCTGTCCCCGGTATCTCCACCTCTCTCCCGTCAGACCCTCTGTCTCCGGTATCTCCTCCCCTCTCCCGTCAGACCCTCTGTCCCCGGTATCTCCTCCTCTCCCCCGTCAGTCCCTCTGTCCCCGGTATCTCCTCCTCTCTCCTGTCAGACCCTCTGTCCCCGGTATCTCCTCCTCTCTCCCGTCAGACCCTCTGTCCCCGGTATGTCCTCTTCTCTCCCGTCAGACCCTCTGTCCCCGGTATCTCCCCCTCTCTCCCGTCAGACCCTCTGTCCCCGGTATCTCCTCCTCTCTCCCGTCAGACCCTATGTCCCCGGTATCTCCTCCTCTCTCCCGTCAGACCCTCTGTCCCCGGTATCTCCTCTTCTCTCCCGTCAGACCCTCTGTCCCCGGTATCTCCCCCTCTCTCCCGTCAGACCCTCTGTCCCCGGTATCTCCCCCTCTCTCCCGTCAGACCCTCTGTCCCCGGTATCTCCTCTTCTCTCCCGTCAGACCCTCTGTCCCCGGTATCTCCTCCTCTCTCCCGTCAGACCCTCTGTCCCCGGTATCTCCCCCTCTCTCCCGTCAGACCCTCTGTCCCCGGTATCTCCTCCTCTCTCCCGTCAGACCCTCTGTCCCCGGTATCTCCCCCTCTCTCCCGTCAGACCCTCTGTCCCCGGTATCTCCCCCTCTCTCCCGTCAGACCCTCTGTCCCCGGTATCTCCTCCTCTCTCCCGTCAGACCCTCTGTCCCCGGTATCTCCTCCTCTCTCCCGTCAGACCCTCTGTCCCCGGCATCTCCCCTTCTCTCCCGTCAGACCCTCTGTCCCCGGCATCTCCCCCTCTCTCCCGTCAGACCCTCTGTCCCCGGTATCTCCTCTTCTCTCCCGTCGGACCCTCTGTACCCGGTATCTCCCCCTCTCTCCCGTCAGACCCTCTGTCCCCGGTATCTCCTCCTCTCTCCCGTCAGACCCTCTGTCCCCGGTATCTCCTCCTCTCTCCCGTCAGACCCTCTCTCCCCGGTATCTCCTCCTCTCTCCCGTCAGACCCTCTGTCCCCGGGATCTCCTCCTCTCTCCTGTCAGACCCTCTGTCCCCGGTATCTCTTCTCTCCCGTCGGACCCTCTGTACCCGGTATCTCCCCCTCTCTCCCGTCAGACCCTCTGTCCCCGGTATCTCCTCCTCTCTCCCCGGTATCTCCTCCTCTCTCCCGTCAGACCCTCTCTCCCCGGTATCTCCTCCTCTCTCCCGTCAGACCCTCTGTCCCCGGTATCTCCTCCTCTCTCCCGTCAGACCCTCTGTCCCCGGTATCTCCTCCTCTCTCCCGTCAGACCCTCTGTCCCCGGTATCTCCTCCTCTCTCCCGTCAGACCCTCTGTCCGCGGTATCTCCCCCTCTCTCCCGTCAGACCCTCTGTCCCCGGTATCTCCTCCTCTCTCCCGTCAGACCCTCTGTCCCGGTATCTCCTCCTCTCTCCCGTCAGTCCCTCTGTCCCCGGTATCTCCTCCTTTCTCCCGTCAGACCCTCTGTCCCCGGTATCTCCTCCTCTCTCCCGTCAGACCCTCTCTCCCCGGTATCTCCTCCTCTCTCCCGTCAGACCCTCTGTCCCCGGTATCTCCTCCTCTCTCCTGTCAGACCCTCTGTCCCCGGTATCTCCTCTTCTCTCCCGTCGGACCCTCTGTACCCGGTATCTCCCCCTCTCTCCTCGTCAGACCCTCTGTCCCCGGTATCTCCTCCTCTCTCCCCGGTATCTCCTCCTCTCTCCCCGGTATCTCCTCCTCTCTCCCGTCAGACCCTCTGTCCCCGGTATCTCCTCCTCTCTCCCGTCAGACCCTCTGTCCCCGGTATCTCCTCCTCTCTCCCGTCAGACCCTCTGTCCCCGGTATCTCCTCCTCTCTCCCGTCAGACCCTCTGTCCGCGGTATCTCCCCCTCTCTCCCGTCAGACCCTCTGTCCCCGGTATCTCCCCCTCTCTCTCGTCAGACCCTCTGTCCCCGGTATCTCCTCCTCTCTCCCGTCAGACCCTCTGTCCCCGGTATCTCCTCCTCTCTCCCGTCAGACCCTCTGTCCCCGGTATCTCCCCTTCTCTCCCGTCAGACCCTCTGTCCCCGGCATCTCCCCCTCTCTCCCGTCAGACCCTCTGTCCCCGGTATCTCCTCTTCTCTCCCGTCGGACCCTCTGTACCCGGTATCTCCCCCTCTCTCCCGTCAGACCCTCTGTCCCCGGTATCTCCTCCTCTCTCCCGTCAGACCCTCTGTCCCCGGTATCTCCTCCTCTCTCCCGTCAGACCCTCTCTCCCCGGTATCTCCTCCTCTCTCCCGTCAGACCCTCTGTCCCCGGTATCTCCTCCTCTCTCCTGTCAGACCCTCTGTCCCCGGTATCTCTTCTCTCCCGTCGGACCCTCTGTACCCGGTATCTCCCCCTCTCTCCCGTCAGACCCTCTGTCCCCGGTATCTCCTCCTCTCTCCCCGGTATCTCCTCCTCTCTCCCGTCAGACCCTCTCTCCCCGGTATCTCCTCCTCTCTCCCGTCAGACCCTCTGTCCCCGGTATCTCCTCCTCTCTCCCGTCAGACCCTCTGTCCCCGGTATCTCCTCCTCTCTCCCGTCAGACCCTCTGTCCGCGGTATCTCCCCCTCTCTCCCGTCAGACCCTCTGTCCCCGGTATCTCCTCCTCTCTCCCGTCAGACCCTCTGTCCCCGGTATCTCCTCCTCTCTCCCGTCAGACCCTCTGTCCCGGTATCTCCTCCTCTCTCCCGTCAGACCCTCTGTCCCCGGTATCTCCTCCTCTCTACCGTCAGACCCTCTGTCCCCGTTATCTCCTCCTCTCTCCCGTCAGACCCTCTGTCCCCGGTATCTCCTCCTCTCTCCCCGGTATCTCACCCTCTCTCCTGTCAGACCCTCTGTCCCTGGTATCTCCTCCTCTCTCCCGTCAGACCCTCTGTCCCCGGTATCTCCTCCTCTCTCCCGTGAGACCCTCTGTCCCCGGTATCTCCTCCTCTCTCCCGTCAGACCCTCTGTCCCCGGTATCTCCTCCTCTCTCCCGTCAGACCCTCTGTCCCCGGTATCTCCTCCTCTCTCCCCGGTATCTCCCCCTCTCTCCCGTCAGTCCCTCTGTCCCCGGTATCTCCTCCTCCCCCGTCAGACCCTCTGTCCCCGGTATCTCCCCCTCTCTCCCGTCAGTCCCTCTGTCCCCGGTATCTCCTCCTCTCTCCCCGGTATCTCCCCCTCTCTCCCGTCAGTCCCTCTGTCCCCGGTATCTCCTCCTCACCCGTCAGACCCTCTGTCCCCGGTATCTCCCCCTCTCTCCCGTCAGTCGCCGGTATCTCCTCCTCTCTCCCGTCAGACCCTCTGTCCCCGGTATCTCCTCCTCTCTCCCATCAGACCCTCTGTCCCCGGTATCTCCTCCTCTCTCCCGTCAGTCCCTCTGTCCCCGGTATCTCCTCCTCTCCCGTCAGACCCTCCGTCTCCGGTATCTCCTCCTCTCTCTTGTCAGTCCCTCTGTCCCCGGTATCTCCTCTCTCCCGTCAGTCCCTCTGTCCCCGGTATCTCCTCCTCTCTCCCGTCAGACCCTCTGTCCCCGGTATCTCCTCCTCTCTCCCGTAAGTCCCTCTGTCCCCGGTATCTCCTCCCCTCTCCCGTCAGACCCTCTGTCCCCGGTATCTCCTCCTCTCTCCCGTCAGTCCCTCTGTCCCCGGTATCTCCTCCTCTCTCCCGTCAGACCCTCTGTCCCCGGTATCTCCTCCTCTCTCCCGTCAGACCCTCTGTCCCCGGTATCTCCTCCTCTCTCCCGTCAGACCCTCTGTCCGCGGTATCTCCCCCTCTCTCCCGTCAGACCCTCTGTCCCCGGTATCTCCTCCTCTCTCCCGTCAGACCCTCTGTCCCCGGTATCTCCTCTTCTCTCCCGTCAGACCCTCTGTCCCCGGTATCTCCCCCTCTCTCCCGTCAGTCCCTCTGTCCCCGGTATCTCCTCCTCTCTCCCGTCAGACCCTCTGTCCACGGTATCTCCTCTTCTCTCCCGTCAGACCCTCTGTCCCCGGTATCTCCTCCTCTCTCCCGTCAGACCCTCTATCCCCGGTATCTCCCCCTCTCTCCCGTCAGACCCTCTGTCCCGGTATCTCCTCCTCTCTCCCGTCAGTCCCTCTGTTCCCGGTATCTCCTCCTTTCTCCCGTCAGACCCTCTGTCCCCGGTATCTCCTCCTCTCTCCCGTCAGTCCCTCTGTCCCCGGTATCTCCTCCTCTCTCCCGTTAGACCCTCTGTCCCCGGTATCTCCTCCCCTCTCCCGTCAGACCCTCTGTCCCCGGTATCTCCTCCCCTCTCCCGTCAGACCCTCTGTCCCCGGTATCTCCCCCTCTCTCCCCGGTATCTCCTCCTCTCTCCCGTCAGACCCTCTGTCCCTGGTATCTCCTCCTCTCTCCCGTCAGACCCTCTGTCCCCGGTATCTCCACCTCTCTCCCGTCAGACCCTCTGTCTCCGGTATCTCCTCCCCTCTCCCGTCAGACCCTCTGTCCCCGGTATCTCCTCCTCTCCCCCGTCAGTCCCTCTGTCCCCGGTATCTCCTCCTCTCTCCCGTCAGACCCTCTGTCCCCGGTATCTCCTCCTCTCTCCCGTCAGACCCTCTGTCCCCGGTATCTCCCCTTCTCTCCCGTCAGACCCTCTGTCCCCGGTATCTCCTCCTCTCTCCCGTCAGACCCTATGTCCCCGGTATCTCCTCCTCTCTCCCGTCAGACCCTCTGTCCCCGGTATCTCCTCTTCTCTCCCGTCAGACCCTCTGTCCCCGGTATCTCCCCCTCTCTCCCGTCAGACCCTCTGTCCCCGGTATCTCCTCCTCTCTCCCGTCAGACCCTCTGTCCCCGGTATCTCCTCCTCTCTCCCGTCAGACACTCTGTCCCCGGTATCTCCCCCTCCCTCCCGTCAGTCCCTCTGTCCCCGGTATCTCCCCCTCTCTCCCGTCAGACCCTCTGTCCCCGGTATCTCCTCCTCTCTCCCGTCAGACCCTCTGTCCCCGGTATCTCCTCCTCTCTCCCGTCAGACCCTCTGTCCCCGGTATCTCCCCCTCTCTCCCGTCAGACCCTCTTTCCCCGGTATCTCCTCCTCTCTCCCGTCAGACCCTCTGTCCGCGGTATTTCCCCCTCTCTCCCGTCAGACCCTCTGTCCCCGGTATCTCCTCCTCTCTCCCGTCAGACCCTCTGTCCCCGGTATCTCCTCCTCTCTCCCGTCAGACCCTCTGTCCCCGGTATCTCCTCCTCTCTCCCGTCAGACCCTCTGTCCGCGGTATCTCCTCCTCTCTCCCGTCAGACCCTCTGTCCCCGGTATCTCCTCCTCTCTCCCGTCAGACCCTCTGTCCCCGGTATCTCCTCCTCTCTCCCGTCAGACCCTCTGTCCCCGGTATCTCCTCCTCTCTCCCGTCAGACCCTCTGTCCCCGGTATCTCCTCCTCTCTCCCGTCAGACCCTCTGTCCCCGGTATCTCCTCCTCTCTCCCGTCAGACCCTCTGTCCCCGTTATCTCCTTCTCTCTCCCGTCAGACCCTCTCTCCCCGGTATCTCCTCCTCTCTCCCGTCAGACCCTCTGTCCCCGGTATCTCCTCCTCTCTCCCGTCAGACCCTCTGTCCCCGGTATCTCCTTCTCTCTCCCGTCAGACCCTCTCTCCCCGGTATCTCCTCCTCTCTCCCGTCAGACCCTCTGTCCCCGGTATCTCCTCCTCTCTCCCGTCAGACCCTCTGTCCCCGGTATCTCCTCCTCTCTCCCGTCAGACCCTCTGTCCCCGGTATCTCCCCCTCTCTCCCGTCAGACCCTCTGTCCCCGGTATCTCCTCCTCTCTCCCGTCAGACCCTCTGTCCCCGGTATCTCCTCCTCTCTCCCGTCAGACACTCTGTCCCCGGTATCTCCCCCTCCCTCCCGTCAGTCCCTCTGTCCCCGGTATCTCCCCCTCTCTCCCGTCAGACCCTCTGTCCCCGGTATCTCCTCCTCTCTCCCGTCAGACCCTCTGTCCCCGGTATCTCCTCCTCTCTCCCGTCAGACCCTCTGTCCCCGGTATCTCCCCCTCTCTCCCGTCAGACCCTCTTTCCCCGGTATCTCCTCCTCTCTCCCGTCAGACCCTCTGTCCGCGGTATCTCCCCCTCTCTCCCGTCAGACCCTCTGTCCCCGGTATCTCCTCCTCTCTCCCGTCAGACCCTCTGTCCCCGGTATCTCCTCCTCTCTCCCGTCAGACCCTCTGTCCCCGGTATCTCCTCCTCTCTCCCGTCAGACCCTCTGTCCGCGGTATCTCCTCCTCTCTCCCGTCAGACCCTCTGTCCCCGGTATCTCCTCCTCTCTCCCGTCAGACCCTCTGTCCCCGGTATCTCCTCCTCTCTCCCGTCAGACCCTCTGTCCCCGGTATCTCCTCCTCTCTCCCGTCAGACCCTCTGTCCCCGGTATCTCCTCCTCTCTCCCGTCAGACCCTCTGTCCGCGGTATCTCCCCCTCTCTCCCGTCAGACCCTCTGTCCCCGGTATCTCCTCCTCTCTCCCGTCAGACCCTCTGTCCCCGGTATCTCCTCCTCTGTCCAGTCAGACCCTCGGTCTCCGGTATCTCCCCCTCTCTCCCGTCAGACCCTCTGTCCCCGGTATCTCCTCCTCTCTCCCGTCAGACCCTCTGTCCCCGGTATCTCCTCCTCTCTCCCGTCAGACCCTCTGTCCCCGGTATCTCCTTCTCTCTCCCGTCAGACCCTCTCTCCCCGGTATCTCCTCCTCTCTCCCGTCAGACCCTCTGTCCCCGGTATCTCCTCCTCTCTCCCGTCAGACCCTCTGTCCCCGGTAACTCCTCCTCTCTCCCGTCAGACCCTCTGTCCCCGGTATCTCCTCCTCTCTCCCGTCAGTCCCTCTGTCCGCGGTATCTCCTCCTCTCTCCCGTCAGACCCTCTGTCCCCGGTATCTCCCCCTCTCTCCCGTCAGACCCTCTGTCCCCGGTATCTCCTCCTCTCTCCCGTCAGACCCTCTGTCCCCGGTATCTCCTCCTCTCTCCAGTCAGACCCTCGGTCTCCGGTATCTCCCCCTCTCTCCCGTCAGACCCTCTGTCCCCGGTATCTCCTCCTCTCTCCCGTCAGACCCTCTGTCCCCGGTATCTCCTCCTCTCTCCCGTCAGACCCTCTGTCCCCGGTATCTCCTCCTCTCTCCCGTCAGACCCTCTCTACCCGGTATCTCCTCCTCTCTCCCGTCAGACCCTCTGTCCCCGGTATCTCCTCCTCTCCCCCGTCAGTCCCTCTGTCCCCGGTATCTCCTCCTCTCTCCAGTCAGACCCTCTGTCCCCGGTATCTCCACCTCTCTCCCGTCAGACCCTCTGTCCACGGTATCTCCTCCTCTCTCCCCGGTATCTACCCCTCTCTCCCGTCAGACCCTCTGTCCCCGGTATCTCCTCTCTCCCGTCAGACCCTCTCTCCCCGGTATCTCCACCTCTCTCCCGTCAGACCCTCTCTCCCCGGTATCTCCTCCTCTCTCCCGTCAGACCCTCTGTCCCCGGTATCTCCTCCTCTCTCCCGTAAGACCCTCTCTCCCCGGTATCGACTCCTCTCTCCCGTCAGACCCTCTGTCCCCGGTATCTCCTCCTCTCCCCCGTCAGTCCCTCTGTCCCAGGTATCTCCTCCTCTCTCCCGTCAGACCCTCTGTCCCCGGTATCTCCTCCTCTCTCCCGTCAGACCCTCTGTCCCCGGTATCTCCTCTTCTCTCCCCGGTATCTCCCCCTCTCCCGTCAGATCCTCTGTCTCCGGTATCTCCTCCTCTCTCCCGTCAGACCCTCTCTCCCCGGTATCTCCTCCTCTCTCCCGTCAGACCCTCTGTCCCCGGTATCTCCGCCTCTCTCCCGTCAGACCCTCTGTCCCCGGTATCTCCGCCTCTCTCCCGTCAGACACTCTGTCCCCGGTATCTCCTCCTCTCTCCCGTCAGTCCCTCTGTCCCCGGTATCTCCCCCTCTCTCCCGTCAGACCCTCTGTCCCCGGTATCTCCTCCTCTCTCCAGTCAGACCCTCTGTCTCCGGTATCTCCCCCTCTCTCCCGTCAGACCCTCTGTCCCCGGTATCTCCTCCTCTCTCCCGTCAGACCCTCTGTCACCGGTATCTCCTCCTCTCTCCCGTCAGACCCTCTGTCCCCGGTATCTCCTCCTCTCTTCAGTCACACCCTCTGTCCCCGGTATCTCCTCCTCTCTCCCGTCAGGCCCTCTGTCCCCGGTATCTTCTCCTCTCTCCCGTCAGACCCTCTGTCCCCGGTATCTCCTCCTCTCTCCCCGGTATCTCCCCCTCTCTCCCGTCAGACCTTCTCTCCCTGGTATCTCCCCCTCTCTCCCGACAGACCCTCTGTCCCCGGTATCTCCTCCTCTCTCCCCGGTATCTCCCCCTCTCTCCCGTCAGACCCTCTGTCCCCGGTATCTCCTCCTCTCTCCCGTCAGACCCTCTGTCCCCGGTATCTCCTCCTCTCTCCCGTCAGACCCTCTGTCCCCGGTATCTCCTCCTCTCTCCCGTCAGTCTCTCTGTCCCCGGTATTTCCTCCTCTCTCCCGTCAGTCCCTCTGTCTCCGGTATCTCCTCCTCTCTCCCGTCAGACCCTCTGTCCCCGGTATCTCCTCCTCTCTCGCATTAGACCCTCTGTCTCCGGTATCTCCCCCTCTCTCCTGTCAGACCCTCTGTCCCCGGTATCTCCTCCTCTCTCCCGTCAGACCCTCTGTCCCCGGTATCTCCTCCTCTCTCCCGTCAGACCCTCTGTCCCCGGTATCTCCCCCTCTCTCCCGTCAGACCCTCTGTCCCCGGTATCTCCTCCTCTCTCCCGTCAGACCCTCTGTCCCCGGTATCTCCCTGTCCCGTCAGACCCTGTGTCCCCGGTATCTCCCCCTCTCTCCCGTCAGACCCTCTGTCCCCGGTATCTCCTCCTCTCTCCTGTCAGACCCTCTGTCCCCGGTATCTCCTCCTCTCTCCCGTCAGACCCTCTGTCCCCGGTATCTCCCCCTCTCTCCCGTCAGACCCTCTCTCCCCTGTATCTTCCCCTCTCTCCCGTCAGACCCTCTGTCCCCGGTATCTCCTCCTCTCTCCCCTGTATCTCCCCCTCTCTCCCGTCAGTCCCTCTGTCCCCGGTATCTCCTCGTCCCCCGTCAGACCCTCTGTCCCCGGTATCTCCCCCTCTCTCCCGTCAGTCCCTCTGTCCCCGGTATCTCCTCCTCTCTCCCCGGTATCTCCCCCTCTCTCCCGTCAGTCCCTCTGTCCCCGGTATCTCCTCCTCCCCCGTCAGACCATCTGTCCCCGGTATCTCCCCCTCTCTTCCGTCAGTCCCTCTGTCCCCGGTATCTCCTCCTCTCTCCCATCAGACCCTCTGTCCCCGGTATCTCCTCCTCTCTCCCGTCAGACCCTCTGTCCCTGGTATCTCCTCCTCTCTCCCGTCAGTCCCTCTGTCCCCGGTATCTCCTCCTCTCCCGTCAGACCCTCCGTCCCCGGTATCTCCTCCTCTCTCTTGTCAGTCCCTCTGTCCCCGGTATCTCCTCCTCTCTCCCGTCAGTCCCTCTGTCCCCGGTATCTCCTCCTCTCTCCCGTCAGACCCTCTGTCCCCGGTATCTCCTCCTCTCTCCCGTCAGTCCCTCTGTCCCCGGTATCTCCTCCTATCTCCCGTCAGACCCTCTGTCCCCGGTATCTCCTCCTCTCTCCCGTCAGTCCCTCTGTCCCCGGTATCTCCTCCTCTCTCCCGTCAGACCCTCTGTCCCCGGTATCTCCTCCCCTCTCCCGTCAGACCCTCTGTCCCCGGTATCTCCTCCCCTCTCCCGTCAGACCCTCTGTCCCCGGTATCTCCCCCTCTCTCCCCTTTATCTCCTCCTCTCTCCCGTCAGACCCTCTGTCCCCGGTATCTCCTCCTCTCTCCCGTCAGACCCTCTGTCCCCGGTATCTCCTCCCCTCTCCCGTCAGACCCTCTGTCCCCGGTATCTCCTCCTCTCCCCCGTCAGTCCCTCTGTCCCCGGTATCTCCTCCTCTCTCCCATCAGACCCTATGTCCCCGGTATATCCTCTTCTCTCCCGTCAGACCCTCTTTCCCCGGTATCTCCCCCTCTCTCCCGTCAGTCCCTCTGTCCCCGGTATCTCCTCCTCTCTCCCGTCAGACCCTCTGTCCACGGTATCTCCTCTTCTCTCCCGTCAGACCCTCTGTCCCCGGTATCTCCTCCTCTCTCCCGTCAGACCCTCTGTCCCCGGTATCTCCCCCTCTCTCCCGTCAGACCCTCTGTCCCCGGTATCTCCTCCTCTCTACCGTCAGACCCTCTGTCCCCGTTATCTCCTCCTCTCTCCCGTCAGACCCTCTGTCCCCGGTATCTCCTCCTCTCTCCCCGGTATCTCCCCCTCTCTCCTGTCAGACCCTCTGTCCCCGGTATCTCCTCCTCTCTCCCGTCAGACCCTCTGTCCCCGGTATCTCCTCCTCTCTCCCGTGAGACCCTCTGTCCCCGGTATCTCCTCCTCTCTCCCGTGAGACCCTCTGTCCCCGGTATCTCCTCCTCTCTCCCGTCAGACCCTCTGTCCCCGGTATCTCCTCCTCTCTCCCGTCAGACCCTCTGTCCCCGGTATCTCCTCCTCTCTCCCCGGTATCTCCCCCTCTCTCCCGTCAGTCCCTCTGTCCCCGGTATCTCCTCCTCCCCCGTCAGACCCTCTGTCCCCGGTATCTCCCCCTCTCTCCCGTCAGTCCCTCTGTCCCCGGTATCTCCTCCTCTCTCCCCGGTATCTCCCCCTCTCTCCCGTCAGTCCCTCTGTCCCCGGTATCTCCTCCTCACCCGTCAGACCCTCTGTCCCCGGTATCTTCCCCTCTCTCCCGTCAGTTGCCGGTATCTCCTCCTCTCTCCCGTCAGACCCTCTGTCCCCGGTATCTCCTCCTCTCTCCCATCAGACCCTCTGTCCCCGGTATCTCCTCCTCTCTCCCGTCAGTCCCTCTGTCCCCGGTATCTCCTCCTCTCCCGTCAGACCCTCCGTCCCCGGTATCTCCTCCTCTCTCTTGTCAGTCCCTCTGTCCCCGGTATCTCCTCTCTCCCGTCAGTCCCTCTGTCCCCGGTATCTCCTCCTATCTCCCGTCAGACCCTCTGTCCCCGGTATCCCCCCCTCTCTCCCGTCAGACCCTCTGTCCCCGGTATCTCCCCCTCTCTCCCGTCAGACCCTCTGTCCCGGTATCTCCTCCTCTCTCCCGTAAGTCCCTCTGTCCCCGGTATCTCCTCCTCTCTCCCGTCAGACCCTCTGTCCCCGGTATCTCCTCCTCTCTCCCGTCAGTCCCTCTGTCCCCGGTATCTCCTCCACTCTCCCGTCAGACCCTCTGTCCCCGGTATCTCCTCCCCTCTCCCGTCAGACCCTCTGTCCCCGGTATCTCCCCCTCTCTCCCGTCAGACCCTCTGTCCCCGGTATCTCCCCCTCTCTCCCGTCAGACCCTCTGTCCCCGGTATCTCCCCCTCTCTCCCGTCAGACCCTCTGTCCCCGGTATCTCCTCCCCTCTCCCGTCAGACCCTCTGTCCCCGGTATCTCCTCCTCTCTCCCGTCAGTCCCTCTGTCCCCGGTATCTCCCCCTCTCTCCCGTCAGACCTTCTCTCCCTGGTAACTCCCCCTCTCTCTCGTCAGACCCTCTGTCCCCGGTATCTCCCCCTCTCTCCTGTCAGACCTTCTCTCCCTGGTATCTCCCCCTCTCTCCCGTCAGACCTTCTGTCCCCGGTATCTCCTCCTCTCTCCCGTCAGTCCCTCTGTCCCCGGTATCTCCTCCTCTCTCCCGTCAGACCCTCTGTCCCCGGTATCTCCTCCTCTCTCCCGTCAGTCCCTCTGTCCCCGGTATCTCTTCCTCTCTCCCGTCAGACCCTCTGTCCCCGGTATCTCCTCCCCTCTCCCGTCAGACCCTCTGTCCCCGGTATCTCCTCCCCTCTCCCGTCAGACCCTCTGTCCCCGGTATCTCCTCCCCTCTCCCGTCAGACCCTCTGTCCCCGGTATCTCCCCCTCTCTCCCCGGTATCTCCTCCTCTCTCCCGTCAGACCCTCTGTCCCCGGTATCTCCCCCTCTCTCCCGTCAGACCCTCTGTCCCCGGTATCTCCTCCTCTCTCCCGTCAGACCCTCTGTCCCCGGTATCTCCCCCTCTCTCCCGTCAGACCCTCTGTCCCCGGTATCTCCCACTCTCTCCCGTCAGACCCTCTGTCCCCGGTATCTCCTCCTCTCTCCCGTCAGTCCCTCTGTCCCCGGTATCTCCCCCTCTCTCCCGTCAGACCTTCTCTCCCTGGTATCTCCCCCTCTCTCCCGTCAGACCCTCTGTCCCCGGTATCTCCCCCTCTCTCCTGTCAGACCTTCTCTCCCTGGTATCTCCCCCTCTCTCCCGTCAGACCCTCTGTCCCCAGTATCTCCTCCTCTCTCCCGTCAGTCCCCGGTATCTCCTCCTCTCTCCCGTCAGACCCTCTGTCCCCGGTATCTCCTCCTCTCTCCCGTCAGTCCCTCTGTCCCCGGTATCTCCTCCTCTCTCCCGTCAGACCCTCTGTCCCCGGTATCTCCTCCCCTCTCCCGTCAGACCCTCTGTCCCCGGTATCTCCTCCCCTCTCCCGTCAGACCCTCTGTCCCCGGTATCTCCTCCCCTCTCCCGTCAGACCCTCTGTCCCCGGTATCTCCCCCTCTCTCCCCGGAATCTCCTCCTCTCTCCCGTCAGACCCTCTGTCCCCGGTATCTCCTCCTCTCTCCCGTCAGACCCTCTGTCCCCGGTATCTCCCCCTCTCTCCCGTCAGACCCTCTGTCCCCGGTATCTCCTCCCCTCTTCTGTCAGACCCTCTGTCCCCGGTATCTCCTCCTCTCCCCCGTCAGTCCCTCTGTCCCCGGTATCTCCTCCTCTCTCCCGTCAGACCCTCTGTCCCCGGTATCTCCTCTTCTCTCCCGTCAGACCCTCTGTCCCCGGTATCTCACCCTCTCTCCCGTCAGTCCCTCTGTCCCCGGTATCTCCTCCTCTCTCCCGTCAGACCCTCTGTCCACGGTATCTCCTCTTCTCTCCCGTCAGACCCTCTGTCCCCGGTATCTCCTCCTCTCTCCCGTCAGACCCTCTGTCCCCGGTATCTCCTCCTCTCTCCCGTCAGACCCTCTGTCCCCGGTATCTCCTCCCCTCTCCCGTCAGACCCTCTGTCCCCGGTATCTCCCCCTCTCTCCCCGGTATCTCCTCCTCTCTCCCGTCAGACCCTCTGTCCCTGGTATCTCCTCCTCTCTCCCGTCAGACCCTCTGTCCCCGGTATCTCCACCTCTCTCCCGTCAGACCCTCTGTCTCCGGTATCTCCTCCCCTCTCCCGTCAGACCCTCTGTCCCCGGTATCTCCTCCTCTCCCCCGTCAGTCCCTCTGTCCCCGGTATCTCCTCCTCTCTCCCGTCAGACCCTCTGTCCCCGGTATCTCCTCCTCTCTCCCGTCAGACCCTCTGTCCCCGGTATCTCCTCTTCTCTCCCGTCAGACCCTCTGTCCCCGGTATCTCCCCCTCTCTCCCGTCAGACCCTCTGTCCCCGGTATCTCCTCCTCTCTCCCGTCAGACCCTATGTCCCCGGTATCTCCTCCTCTCTCCCGTCAGACCCTCTGTCCCCGGTATCTCCTCTTCTCTCCCGTCAGACCCTCTGTCCCCGGTATCTCCCCCTCTCTCCCGTCAGACCCTCTGTCCCCGGTATCTCCCCCTCTCTCCCGTCAGACCCTCTGTCCCCGGTATCTCCTCTTCTCTCCCGTCAGACCCTCTGTCCCCGGTATCTCCTCCTCTCTCCCGTCAGACCCTCTGTCCCCGGTATCTCCCCCTCTCTCCCGTCAGACCCTCTGTCCCCGGTATCTCCTCCTCTCTCCCGTCAGACCCTCTGTCCCCGGTATCTCCCCCTCTCTCCCGTCAGACCCTCTGTCCCCGGTATCTCCCCCTCTCTCCCGTCAGACCCTCTGTCCCCGGTATCTCCTCCTCTCTCCCGTCAGACCCTCTGTCCCCGGTATCTCTTTCTCTCTCCCGTCAGACCCTCTGTCCCCGGTATCTCCCCTTCTCTCCCGTCAGACCCTCTGTCCCCGGCATCTCCCCCTCTCTCCCGTCAGACCCTCTGTCCCCGGTATCTCCTCTTCTCTCCCGTCGGACCCTCTGTACCCGGTATCTCCCCCTCTCTCCCGTCAGACCCTCTGTCCCCGGTATCTCCTCCTCTCTCCCGTCAGACCCTCTGTCCCCGGTATCTCCTCCTCTCTCCCGTCAGACCCTCTCTCCCCGGTATCTCCTCCTCTCTCCCGTCAGACCCTCTGTCCCCGGGATCTCCTCCTCTCTCCTGTCAGACCCTCTGTCCCCGGTATCTCTTCTCTCCCGTCGGACCCTCTGTACCCGGTATCTCCCCCTCTCTCCCGTCAGACCCTCTGTCCCCGGTATCTCCTCCTCTCTCCCCGGTATCTCCTCCTCTCTCCCGTCAGACCCTCTCTCCCCGGTATCTCCTCCTCTCTCCCGTCAGACCCTCTGTCCCCGGTATCTCCTCCTCTCTCCCGTCAGACCCTCTGTCCCCGGTATCTCCTCCTCTCTCCCGTCAGACCCTCTGTCCGCGGTATCTCCCCCTCTCTCCCGTCAGACCCTCTGTCCCCGGTATCTCCTCCTCTCTCCCGTCAGACCCTCTGTCCCGGTATCTCCTCCTCTCTCCCGTCAGTCCCTCTGTCCCCGGTATCTCCTCCTTTCTCCCGTCAGACCCTCTGTCCCCGGTATCTCCTCCTCTCTCCCGTCAGACCCTCTCTCCCCGGTATCTCCTCCTCTCTCCCGTCAGACCCTCTGTCCCCGGTATCTCCTCCTCTCTCCTGTCAGACCCTCTGTCCCCGGTATCTCCTCTTCTCTCCCGTCGGACCCTCTGTACCCGGTATCTCCCCCTCTCTCCTCGTCAGACCCTCTGTCCCCGGTATCTCCTCCTCTCTCCCCGGTATCTCCTCCTCTCTCCCCGGTATCTCCTCCTCTCTCCCGTCAGACCCTCTGTCCCCGGTATCTCCTCCTCTCTCCCGTCAGACCCTCTGTCCCCGGTATCTCCTCCTCTCTCCCGTCAGACCCTCTGTCCCCGGTATCTCCTCCTCTCTCCCGTCAGACCCTCTGTCCGCGGTATCTCCCCCTCTCTCCCGTCAGACCCTCTGTCCCCGGTATCTCCCCCTCTCTCCCGTCAGACCCTCTGTCCCCGGTATCTCCTCCTCTCTCCCGTCAGACCCTCTGTCCCCGGTATCTCCTCCTCTCTCCCGTCAGACCCTCTGTCCCCGGTATCTCCCCTTCTCTCCCGTCAGACCCTCTGTCCCCGGCATCTCCCCCTCTCTCCCGTCAGACCCTCTGTCCCCGGTATCTCCTCTTCTCTCCCGTCGGACCCTCTGTACCCGGTATCTCCCCCTCTCTCCCGTCAGACCCTCTGTCCCCGGTATCTCCTCCTCTCTCCCGTCAGACCCTCTGTCCCCGGTATCTCCTCCTCTCTCCCGTCAGACCCTCTCTCCCCGGTATCTCCTCCTCTCTCCCGTCAGACCCTCTGTCCCCGGTATCTCCTCCTCTCTCCTGTCAGACCCTCTGTCCCCGGTATCTCTTCTCTCCCGTCGGACCCTCTGTACCCGGTATCTCCCCCTCTCTCCCCGGTATCTCCTCCTCTCCCCGGTATCTCCTCCTCTCTCCCGTCAGACCCTCTCTCCCCGGTATCTCCTCCTCTCTCCCGTCAGACCCTCTGTCCCCGGTATCTCCTCCTCTCTCCCGTCAGACCCTCTGTCCCCGGTATCTCCTCCTCTCTCCCGTCAGACCCTCTGTCCGCGGTATCTCCCCCTCTCTCCCGTCAGACCCTCTGTCCCCGGTATCTCCTCCTCTCTCCCGTCAGACCCTCTGTCCCCGGTATCTCCTCCTCTCTCCCGTCAGACCCTCTGTCCCGGTATCTCCTCCTCTCTCCCGTCAGTCCCTCTGTCCCCGGTATCTCCTCCTTTCTCCCGTCAGACCCTCTGTCCCCGGTATCTCCTCCTCTCTCCCGTCAGACCCTCTCTCCCCGGTATCTCCTCCTCTCTCCCGTCAGACCCTCTGTCCCCGGTATCTCCTCCTCTCTCCTGTCAGACCCTCTGTCCCCGGTATCTCCTCTTCTCTCCCGTCGGACCCTCTGTACCCGGTATCTCCCCCTCTCTCCCGTCAGACCCTCTGTCCCCGGTATCTCCTCCTCTCTCCCCGGTATCTCCTCCTCTCTCCCGTCAGACCCTCTGTCCCCGGTATCTCCTCCTCTCTCCCGTCAGACCCTCTGTCCCCGGTATCTCCTCCTCTCTCCCGTCAGACCCTCTGTCCCCGGTATCTCCTCCTCTCTCCCGTCAGACCCTCTGTCCGCGGTATCTCCCCCTCTCTCCCGTCAGACCCTCTGTCCCCGGTATCTCCCCCTCTCTCCCGTCAGACCCTGTCCCCGGTATCTCCTCCTCTCTCCCGTCAGACCCTCTGTCCCCGGTATCTCCTCCTCTCTCCCGTCAGACCCTCTGTCCCCGGTATCTCCCCTTCTCTCCCGTCAGACCCTCTGTCCCCGGCATCTCCCCCTCTCTCCCGTCAGACCCTCTGTCCCCGGTATCTCCTCTTCTCTCCCGTCGGACCCTCTGTACCCGGTATCTCCCCCTCTCTCCCGTCAGACCCTCTGTCCCCGGTATCTCCTCCTATCTCCCGTCAGACCCTCTGTCCCCGGTATCTCCTCCTCTCTCCCGTCAGACCCTCTCTCCCCGGTATCTCCTCCTCTCTCCCGTCAGACCCTCTGTCCCCGGTATCTCCTCCTCTCTCCTGTCAGACCCTCTGTCCCCGGTATCTCTTCTCTCCCGTCGGACCCTCTGTACCCGGTATCTCCCCCTCTCTCCCGTCAGACCCTCTGTCCCCGGTATCTCCTCCTCTCTCCCCGGTATCTCCTCCTCTCTCCCGTCAGACCCTCTCTCCCCGGTATCTCCTCCTCTCTCCCGTCAGACCCTCTGTCCCCGGTATCTCCTCCTCTCTCCCGTCAGACCCTCTGTCCGCGGTATCTCCCCCTCTCTCCCGTCAGACCCTCTGTCCCCGGTATCTCCTCCTCTCTCCCGTCAGACCCTCTGTCCCCGGTATCTCCTCCTCTCTCCCGTCAGACCCTCTGTCCCGGTATCTCCTCCTCTCTCCCGTCAGTCCCTCTGTCCCCGGTATCTCCTCCTTTCTCCCGTCAGACCCTCTGTCCCCGGTATCTCCTCCTCTCTCCCGTCAGACCCTCTCTCCCCGGTATCTCCTCCTCTCTCCCGTCAGACCCTCTGTCCCCGGTATCTCCTCCTCTCTCCCGTCAGACCCTCTGTCCCCGGTATCTCCTCTTCTCTCCCGTCGGACCCTCTGTACCCGGTATCTCCCCCTCTCTCCCGTCAGACCCTCTGTCCCCGGTATCTCCTCCTCTCTCCCCGGTATCTCCTCCTCTCTCCCCGGTATCTCCTCCTCTCTCCCGTCAGACCCTCTGTCCCCGGTATCTCCTCCTCTCTCCCGTCAGACCCTCTGTCCCCGGTATCTCCTCCTCTCTCCCGTCAGACCCTCTGTCCCCGGTATCTCCTCCTCTCTCCCGTCAGACCCTCTGTCCGCGGTATCTCCCCCTCTCTCCCGTCAGACCCTCTGTCCCCGGTATCTCCTCCTCTCTCCCGTCAGACCCTCTGTCCCCGGTATCTCCTCCTCTCTCCCGTCAGACCCTCTGTCCCCGGTATCTCCTCCTCTCTCCCGTCAGACCCTCTGTCCGCGGTATCTCCTCCTCTCTCCTGTCAGACCCTCTGTCCCCGGTATCTCCTCCTCCCCCGTCAGACCATCTGTCCCCGGTATCTCCCCCTCTCTTCCGTCAGTCCCTCTGTCCCCGGTATCTCCTCCTCTCTCCCATCAGACCCTCTGTCCCCGGTATCTCCTCCTCTCTCCCGTCAGACCCTCTGTCCCTGGTATCTCCTCCTCTCTCCCGTCAGTCCCTCTGTCCCCGGTATCTCCTCCTCTCTCCCGTCAGTCCCTCTGTCCCCGGTATCTCCTCCTCTCTCCCGTCAGACCCTCTGTCCCCGGTATCTCCTCCCCTCTCCCGTCAGACCCTCTGTCCCCGGTATCTCCTCCCCTCTCCCGTCAGACCCTCTGTCCCCGGTATCTCCTCCCCTCTCCCGTCAGACCCTCTGTCCCCGGTATCTCCCCCTCTCTCCCCGCTATCTCCTCCTCTCTCCCGTCAGACCCTCTGTCCCCGGTATCTCCTCCTCTCTCCCGTCAGACCCTCTGTCCCCGGTATCTCCTCCCCTCTCCCGTCAGACCCTCTGTCCCCGGTATCTCCTCCCCTCTCACGTCAGACCCTCTGTCCCCGGTATCTCCTCCTCTCCACCGTCAGTCCCTCTGTCCCCGGTATCTCCTCCTCTCTCCCGTCAGACCCTATGTCCCCGGTATCTCCTCTTCTCTCCCGTCAGACCCTCTGTCCCCGGTATCTCCCCCTCTCTCCCGTCAGTCCCTCTGTCCCCGGTATCTCCTCCTCTCTCCCGTCAGACCCTCTGTCCACGGTATCTCCTCTTCTCTCCCGTCAGACCCTCTGTCCCCGGTATCTCCTCCTCTCTCCCGTCAGAACCTCTGTCCCCGGTATCTCCCCCTCTCTCCCGTCAGACCCTCTGTCCCCGGTATCTCCTCCTCTCTACCGTCAGACCCTCTGTCCCCGTTATCTCCTCCTCTCTCCCGTCAGACCCTCTGTCCCCGGTATCTCCTCCTCTCTCCCCGGTATCTCCCCCTCTCTCCTGTCAGACCCTCTGTCCCCGGTATCTCCTCCTCTCTCCCGTCAGACCCTCTGTCCCCGGTATCTCCTCCTCTCTCCCGTGAGACCCTCTGTCCCCGGTATCTCCTCCTCTCTCCCGTCAGACCCTCTGTCCCCGGTATCTCCTCCTCTCTCCCGTCAGACCCTCTGTCCCCGGTATCTCCTCCTCTCTCCCCGGTATCTCCCCCTCTCTCCCGTCAGTCCCTCTGTCCCCGGTATCTCCTCCTCCCCCGTCAGACCCTCTGTCCCCGGTATCTCCCCCTCTCTCCCGTCAGTCCCTCTGTCCCCGGTATCTCCTCCTCTCTCCCCGGTATCTCCCCCTCTCTCCCGTCAGTCCCTCTGTCCCCGGTATCTCCTCCTCACCCGTCAGACCCTCTGTCCCCGGTATCTCCCCCTCTCTCCCGTCAGTCGCCGGTATCTCCTCCTCTCTCCCGTCAGACCCTCTGTCCCCGGTATCTCCTCCTCTCTCCCATCAGACCCTCTGTCCCCGGTATCTCCTCCTCTCTCCCGTCAGTCCCTCTGTCCCCGGTATCTCCTCCTCTCCCGTCAGACCCTCCGTCCCCGGTATCTCCTCCTCTCTCTTGTCAGTCCCTCTGTCCCCGGTATCTCCTCTCTCCCGTCAGTCCCTCTGTCCCCGGTATCTCCTCCTCTCTCCCGTCAGACCCTCTGTCCCCGGTATCTCCCCCTCTCTCCCGTCAGACCCTCTGTCCCCGGTATCTCCCCCTCTCTCCCGTCAGACCCTCTGTCCCGGTATCTCCTCCTCTCTCCCGTAAGTCCCTCTGTCCCCGGTATCTCCTCCTCTCTCCCGTCAGACCCTCTGTCCCCGGTATCTCCTCCTCTCTCCCGTCAGTCCCTCTGTCCCCGGTATCTCCTCCTCTCTTCCGTCAGACCCTCTGTCCCCGGTATCTCCTCCCCTCTCCCGTCAGACCCTCTGTCCCCGGTATCTCCCCCTCTCTCCCGTCAGACCCTCTGTCCCCGGTATCTCCCCCTCTCTCCCGTCAGACCCTCTGTCCCCGGTATCTCCTCCCCTCTCCCGTCAGACCCTCTGTCCCCGGTATCTCCTCCTCTCCCCCGTCAGTCCCTCTGTCCCCGGTATCTCCTCCTCTCTCCCGTCGGACCCTCTGTCCCCGGTATCTCCCCCTCTCTCCCGTCAGACCCTCTGTCCCCGGTATCTCCTCCTCTCTCCCGTCAGACCCTCTGTCCCCGGTATCTCCCCCTCTCTCCCCGGTATCTCCTCCTCTCTCCCGTCAGACCCTCTGTCCCCGGTATCTCCTCCTCTCTCCCGTCAGACCCTCTGTCCCCGGTATCTCCCCCTCTCTCCCGTCAGACCCTCTGTCCCCGGTATCTCCTCCCCTCTCCCGTCAGACCCTCTGTCCCCGGTATCTCCTCCTCTCCCCCGTCAGTCCCTCTGTCCCCGGTATCTCCTCCTCTCTCCCGTCAGACCCTCTGTCCCCGGTATCTCCTCTTCTCTCCCGTCAGACCCTCTGTCCCCGGTATCTCCCCCTCTCTCCCGTCAGTCCCTCTGTCCCCGGTATCTCCTCCTCTCTCCCGTCAGACCCTCTGTCCACGGTATCTCCTCTTCTCTCCCGTCAGACCCTCTGTCCCCGGTATCTCCTCCTCTCTCCCGTCAGACCCTCTGTCCCCGGTATCTCCCCCTCTCTCCCGTCAGACCCTCTGTCCCGGTATCTCCTCCTGTCTCCCGTCAGTCCCTCTGTCTCCGGTATCTCCTCCTTTCTCCCGTCAGACCCTCTGTCCCCGGTATCTCCTCCTCTCTCCCGTCAGTCCCTCTGTCCCCGGTATCTCCTCCTCTCTCCCGTTAGACCCTCTGTCCCCGGCATCTCCTCCCCTCTCCCGTCAGACCCTCTGTCCCCGGTATCTCCTCCCCTCTCCCGTCAGACCCTCTGTCCCCGGTATCTCCTCCCCTCTCCCGTCAGACCCTCTGTCCCCGGTATCTCCCCCTCTCTCCCCGGTATCTCCTCCTCTCTCCCGTCAGACCCTCTGTCCCCGGTATCTCCTCCTCTCTCCCGTCAGACCCTCTGTCCCCGGTATCTCCACCTCTCTCCCGTCAGACCCTCTGTCTCCGGTATCTCCTCCCCTCTCCCGTCAGACCCTCTGTCCCCGGTATCTCCTCCTCTCCCCCGTCAGTCCCTCTGTCCCCGGTATCTCCTCCTCTCTCCCGTCAGACCCTCTGTCCCCGGTATCTCCTCCTCTCTCCCGTCAGACCCTCTGTCCCCGGTATCTCCCCTTCTCTCCCGTCAGACCCTCTGTCCCCGGTATCTCCCCCTCTCTCCCGTCAGACCCTCTGTCCCCGGTATCTCCTCCTCTCTCCCGTCAGACCCTATGTCCCCGGTATCTCCTCCTCTCTCCCGTCAGACCCTCTGTCCCCGGTATCTCCTCTTCTCTCCCGTCAGACCCTCTGTCCCCGGTATCTCCCCCTCTCTCCCGTCAGACCCTCTGTCTCCGGTATCTCCCCCTCTCTCCCGTCAGACCCTCTGTCCCCGGTATCTCCTCTTCTCTCCCGTCAGACCCTCTGTCCCCGGTATCTCCTCCTCTCTCCCCGGTATCTACCCCTCTCTCCCGTCAGACCCTCTGTCCCCGGTATCTCCTCCTCTCTCCCCGGTATCTACCCCTCTCTCCCGTCAGACCCTCTGTCCCCGGTATCTCCTCTCTCCCGTCAGACCCTCTCTCCCCGGTATCTCCACCTCTCTCCCGTCAGACCCTCTCTCCCCGGTATCTCCTCCTCTCTCCCGTCAGACCCTCTGTCCCCGGTATCTCCTCCTCTCTCCCGTAAGACCCTCTCTCCCCGGTATCGACTCCTCTCTCCCGTCAGACCCTCTGTCCCCGGTATCTCCTCCTCTCCCCCGTCAGTCCCTCTGTCCCAGGTATCTCCTCCTCTCTCCCGTCAGACCCTCTGTCCCCGGTATCTCCTCCTCTCTCCCGTCAGACCCTCTGTCCCCGGTATCTCCTCTTCTCTCCCCGGTATCTCCCCCTCTCTCCCGTCAGACCCTCTGTCTCCGGTATCTCCTCCTCTCTCCCGTCAGACCCTCTCTCCCCGGTATCTCCTCCTCTCTCCCGTCAGACCCTCTGTCCCCGGTATCTCCGCCTCTCTCCCGTCAGACACTCTGTCCCCGGTATCTCCTCCTCTCTCCCGTCAGTCCCTCTGTCCCCGGTATCTCCCCCTCTCTCCCGTCAGACCCTCTGTCCCCGGTATCTCCTCCTCTCTCCAGTCAGACCCTCTGTCTCCGGTATCTCCCCCTCTCTCCCGTCAGACCCTCTGTCCCCGGTATCTCCTCCTCTCTCCCGTCAGACCCTCTGTCACCGGTATCTCCTCCTCTCTCCCGTCAGACCCTCTGTCCCCGGTATCTCCTCCTCTCTTCAGTCACACCCTCTGTCCCCGGTATCTCCTCCTCTCTCCCGTCAGGCCCTCTGTCCCCGGTATCTTCTCCTCTCTCCCGTCAGACCCTCTGTCCCCGGTATCTCCTCCTCTCTCCCCGGTATCTCCCCCTCTCTCCCGTCAGACCTTCTCTCCCTGGTATCTCCCCCTCTCTCCCGACAGACCCTCTGTCCCCGGTATCTCCTCCTCTCTCCCCAGTATCTCCCCCTCTCTCCCGTCAGACCCTCTGTCCCCGGTATCTCCTCCTCTCTCCCGTCAGACCCTCTGTCCCCGGTATCTCCTCCTCTCTCCCGTCAGACCCTCTGTCCCCGGTATCTCCTCCTCTCTCCCGTCAGTCTCTCTGTCCCCGGTATTTCCTCCTCTCTCCCGTCAGTCCCTCTGTCTCCGGTATCTCCTCCTCTCTCCCGTCAGACCCTCTGTCCCCGGTATCTCCTCCTCTCTCGCATTAGACCCTCTGTCTCCGGTATCTCCCCCTCTCTCCTGTCAGACCCTCTGTCCCCGGTATCTCCTCCTCTCTCCCGTCAGACCCTCTGTCCCCGGTATCTCCTCCTCTCTCCCGTCAGACCCTCTGTCCCCGGTATCTCCCCCTCTCTCCCGTCAGACCCTCTGTCCCCGGTATCTCCTCCTCTCTCCCGTCAGACCCTCTGTCCCCGGTATCTCCCTGTCCCGTCAGACCCTGTGTCCCCGGTATCTCCCCCTCTCTCCCGTCAGACCCTCTGTCCCCGGTATCTCCTCCTCTCTCCTGTCAGACCCTCTGTCCCCGGTATCTCCTCCTCTCTCCCGTCAGACCCTCTGTCCCCGGTATCTCCCCCTCTCTCCCGTCAGACCCTCTCTCCCCTGTATCTTCCCCTCTCTCCCGTCAGACCCTCTGTCCCCGGTATCTCCTCCTCTCTCCCCGGTATCTCCCCCTCTCTCCCGTCAGTCCCTCTGTCCCCGGTATCTCCTCGTCCCCCGTCAGACCCTCTGTCCCCGGTATCTCCCCCTCTCTCCCGTCAGTCCCTCTGTCCCCGGTATCTCCTCCTCTCTCCCCGGTATCTCCCCCTCTCTCCCGTCAGTCCCTCTGTCCCCGGTATCTCCTCCTCCCCCGTCAGACCATCTGTCCCCGGTATCTCCCCCTCTCTTCCGTCAGTCCCTCTGTCCCCGGTATCTCCTCCTCTCTCCCATCAGACCCTCTGTCCCCGGTATCTCCTCCTCTCTCCCGTCAGACCCTCTGTCCCTGGTATCTCCTCCTCTCTCCCGTCAGTCCCTCTGTCCCCGGTATCTCCTCCTCTCCCGTCAGACCCTCCGTCCCCGGTATCTCCTCCTCTCTCTTGTCAGTCCCTCTGTCCCCGGTATCTCCTCCTCTCTCCCGTCAGTCCCTCTGTCCCCGGTATCTCCTCCTCTCTCCCGTCAGACCCTCTGTCCCCGGTATCTCCTCCTCTCTCCCGTCAGTCCCTCTGTCCCCGGTATCTCCTCCTATCTCCCGTCAGACCCTCTGTCCCCGGTATCTCCTCCTCTCTCCCGTCAGTCCCTCTGTCCCCGGTATCTCCTCCTCTCTCCCGTCAGACCCTCTGTCCCCGGTATCTCCTCCCCTCTCCCGTCAGACCCTCTGTCCCCGGTATCTCCTCCCCTCTCCCGTCAGACCCTCTGTCCCCGGTATCTCCCCCTCTCTCCCCTTTATCTCCTCCTCTCTCCCGTCAGACCCTCTGTCCCCGGTATCTCCTCCTCTCTCCCGTCAGACCCTCTGTCCCCGGTATCTCCTCCCCTCTCCCGTCAGACCCTCTGTCCCCGGTATCTCCTCCTCTCCCCCGTCAGTCCCTCTGTCCCCGGTATCTCCTCCTCTCTCCCATCAGACCCTATGTCCCCGGTATATCCTCTTCTCTCCCGTCAGACCCTCTGTCCCCGGTATCTCCCCCTCTCTCCCGTCAGTCCCTCTGTCCCCGGTATCTCCTCCTCTCTCCCGTCAGACCCTCTGTCCACGGTATCTCCTCTTCTCTCCCGTCAGACCCTCTGTCCCCGGTATCTCCTCCTCTCTCCCGTCAGACCCTCTGTCCCCGGTATCTCCCCCTCTCTCCCGTCAGACCCTCTGTCCCCGGTATCTCCTCCTCTCTACCGTCAGACCCTCTGTCCCCGTTATCTCCTCCTCTCTCCCGTCAGACCCTCTGTCCCCGGTATCTCCTCCTCTCTCCCCGGTATCTCCCCCTCTCTCCTGTCAGACCCTCTGTCCCCGGTATCTCCTCCTCTCTCCCGTCAGACCCTCTGTCCCCGGTATCTCCTCCTCTCTCCCGTGAGACCCTCTGTCCCCGGTATCTCCTCCTCTCTCCCGTCAGACCCTCTGTCCCCGGTATCTCCTCCTCTCTCCCGTCAGACCCTCTGTCCCCGGTATCTCCTCCTCTCTCCCGTCAGACCCTCTGTCCCCGATATCTCCTCCTCTCTCCCCGGTATCTCCCCCTCTCTCCCGTCAGTCCCTCTGTCCCCGGTATCTCCTCCTCCCCCGTCAGACCCTCTGTCCCCGGTATCTCCCCCTCTCTCCCGTCAGTCCCTCTGTCCCCGGTATCTCCTCCTCTCTCCCCGGTATCTCCCCCTCTCTCCCGTCAGTCCCTCTGTCCCCGGTATCTCCTCCTCACCCGTCAGACCCTCTGTCCCCGGTATCTTCCCCTCTCTCCCGTCAGTTGCCGGTATCTCCTCCTCTCTCCCGTCAGACCCTCTGTCCCCGGTATCTCCTCCTCTCTCCCATCAGACCCTCTGTCCCCGGTATCTCCTCCTCTCTCCCGTCAGTCCCTCTGTCCCCGGTATCTCCTCCTCTCCCGTCAGACCCTCCGTCCCCGGTATCTCCTCCTCTCTCTTGTCAGTCCCTCTGTCCCCGGTATCTCCTCTCTCCCGTCAGTCCCTCTGTCCCCGGTATCTCCTCCTATCTCCCGTCAGACCCTCTGTCCCCGGTATCCCCCCCTCTCTCCCGTCAGACCCTCTGTCCCCGGTATCTCCCCCTCTCTCCCGTCAGACCCTCTGTCCCGGTATCTCCTCCTCTCTCCCGTAAGTCCCTCTGTCCCCGGTATCTCCTCCTCTCTCCCGTCAGACCCTCTGTCCCCGGTATCTCCTCCTCTCTCCCGTCAGTCCCTCTGTCCCCGGTATCTCCTCCACTCTCCCGTCAGACCCTCTGTCCCCGGTATCTCCTCCCCTCTCCCGTCAGACCCTCTGTCCCCGGTATCTCCCCCTCTCTCCCGTCAGACCCTCTGTCCCCGGTATCTCCCCCTCTCTCCCGTCAGACCCTCTGTCCCCGGTATCTCCCCCTCTCTCCCGTCAGACCCTCTGTCCCCGGTATCTCCTCCCCTCTCCCGTCAGACCCTCTGTCCCCGGTATCTCCTCCTCTCTCCCGTCAGTCCCTCTGTCCCCGGTATCTCCCCCTCTCTCCCGTCAGACCTTCTCTCCCTGGTAACTCCCCCTCTCTCCCGTCAGACCCTCTGTCCCCGGTATCTCCCCCTCTCTCCTGTCAGACCTTCTCTCCCTGGTATCTCCCCCTCTCTCCCGTCAGACCTTCTGTCCCCGGTATCTCCTCCTCTCTCCCGTCAGTCCCTCTGTCCCCGGTATCTCCTCCTCTCTCCCGTCAGACCCTCTGTCCCCGGTATCTCCTCCTCTCTCCCGTCAGTCCCTCTGTCCCCGGTATCTCTTCCTCTCTCCCGTCAGACCCTCTGTCCCCGGTATCTCCTCCCCTCTCCCGTCAGACCCTCTGTCCCCGGTATCTCCTCCCCTCTCCCGTCAGACCCTCTGTCCCCGGTATCTCCTCCCCTCTCCCGTCAGACCCTCTGTCCCCGGTATCTCCCCCTCTCTCCCCGGTATCTCCTCCTCTCTCCCGTCAGACCCTCTGTCCCCGGTATCTCCCCCTCTCTCCCGTCAGACCCTCTGTCCCCGGTATCTCCTCCTCTCTCCCGTCAGACCCTCTGTCCCCGGTATCTCCCCCTCTCTCCCGTCAGACCCTCTGTCCCCGGTATCTCCCACTCTCTCCCGTCACACCCTCTGTCCCCGGTATCTCCTCCTCTCTCCCGTCAGTCCCTCTGTCCCCGGTATCTCCCCCTCTCTCCCGTCAGACCTTCTCTCCCTGGTATCTCCCCCTCTCTCCCGTCAGACCCTCTGTCCCCGGTATCTCCCCCTCTCTCCTGTCAGACCTTCTCTCCCTGGTATCTCCCCCTCTCTCCCGTCAGACCCTCTGTCCCCGGTATCTCCTCCTCTCTCCCGTCAGTCCCCGGTATCTCCTCCTCTCTCCCGTCAGACCCTCTGTCCCCGGTATCTCCTCCTCTCTCCCGTCAGTCCCTCTGTCCCCGGTATCTCCTCCTCTCTCCCGTCAGACCCTCTGTCCCCGGTATCTCCTCCCCTCTCCCGTCAGACCCTCTGTCCCCGGTATCTCCTCCCCTCTCCCGTCAGACCCTCTGTCCCCGGTATCTCCTCCCCTCTCCCGTCAGACCCTCTGTCCCCGGTATCTCCCCCTCTCTCCCCGGAATCTCCTCCTCTCTCCCGTCAGACCCTCTGTCCCCGGTATCTCCTCCTCTCTCCCGTCAGACCCTCTGTCCCCGGTATCTCCCCCTCTCTCCCGTCAGACCCTCTGTCCCCGGTATCTCCTCCCCTCTCCCGTCAGACCCTCTGTCCCCGGTATCTCCTCCTCTCCCCCGTCAGTCCCTCTGTCCCCGGTATCTCCTCCTCTCTCCCGTCAGACCCTCTGTCCCCGGTATCTCCTCTTCTCTCCCGTCAGACCCTCTGTCCCCGGTATCTCACCCTCTCTCCCGTCAGTCCCTCTGTCCCCGGTATCTCCTCCTCTCTCCCGTCAGACCCTCTGTCCACGGTATCTCCTCTTCTCTCCCGTCAGACCCTCTGTCCCCGGTATCTCCTCCTCTCTCCCGTCAGACCCTCTGTCCCCGGTATCTCCCCCTCTCTCCCGTCAGACCCTCTGTCCCGGTATCTCCTCCTCTCTCCCGTCAGTCCCTCTGTCCCCGGTATCTCCTCCTCTCTCCCGTCAGACCCTCTGTCCCCGGTATCTCCTCCTCTCTCCCGTCAGTCCCTCTGTCCCCGGTATCTCCTCCTCTCTCCCGTTAGACCCTCTGTCCCCGGTATCTCCTCCCCTCTCCCGTCAGACCCTCTGTCCCCGGTATCTCCTCCCCTCTCCCGTCAGACCCTCTGTCCCCGGTATCTCCCCCTCTCTCCCCGGTATCTCCTCCTCTCTCCCGTCAGACCCTCTGTCCCTGGTATCTCCTCCTCTCTCCCGTCAGACCCTCTGTCCCCGGTATCTCCACCTCTCTCCCGTCAGACCCTCTGTCTCCGGTATCTCCTCCCCTCTCCCGTCAGACCCTCTGTCCCCGGTATCTCCTCCTCTCCCCCGTCAGTCCCTCTGTCCCCGGTATCTCCTCCTCTCTCCCGTCAGACCCTCTGTCCCCGGTATCTCCTCCTCTCTCCCGTCAGACCCTCTGTCCCCGGTATCTCCTCTTCTCTCCCGTCAGACCCTCTGTCCCCGGTATCTCCCCCTCTCTCCCGTCAGACCCTCTGTCCCCGGTATCTCCTCCTCTCTCCCGTCAGACCCTATGTCCCCGGTATCTCCTCCTCTCTCCCGTCAGACCCTCTGTCCCCGGTATCTCCTCTTCTCTCCCGTCAGACCCTCTGTCCCCGGTATCTCCCCCTCTCTCCCGTCAGACCCTCTGTCCCCGGTATCTCCCCCTCTCTCCCGTCAGACCCTCTGTCCCCGGTATCTCCTCTTCTCTCCCGTCAGACCCTCTGTCCCCGGTATCTCCTCCTCTCTCCCGTCAGACCCTCTGTCCCCGGTATCTCCCCCTCTCTCCCGTCAGACCCTCTGTCCCCGGTATCTCCTCCTCTCTCCCGTCAGACCCTCTGTCCCCGGTATCTCCCCCTCTCTCCCGTCAGACCCTCTGTCCCCGGTATCTCCCCCTCTCTCCCGTCAGACCCTCTGTCCCCGGTATCTCCTCCTCTCTCCCGTCAGACCCTCTGTCCCCGGTATCTCCTCCTCTCTCCCGTCAGACCCTCTGTCCCCGGTATCTCCCCTTCTCTCCCGTCAGACCCTCTGTCCCCGGCATCTCCCCCTCTCTCCCGTCAGACCCTCTGTCCCCGGTATCTCCTCTTCTCTCCCGTCGGACCCTCTGTACCCGGTATCTCCCCCTCTCTCCCGTCAGACCCTCTGTCCCCGGTATCTCCTCCTCTCTCCCGTCAGACCCTCTGTCCCCGGTATCTCCTCCTCTCTCCCGTCAGACCCTCTCTCCCCGGTATCTCCTCCTCTCTCCCGTCAGACCCTCTGTCCCCGGGATCTCCTCCTCTCTCCTGTCAGACCCTCTGTCCCCGGTATCTCTTCTCTCCCGTCGGACCCTCTGTACCCGGTATCTCCCCCTCTCTCCCGTCAGACCCTCTGTCCCCGGTATCTCCTCCTCTCTCCCCGGTATCTCCTCCTCTCTCCCGTCAGACCCTCTCTCCCCGGTATCTCCTCCTCTCTCCCGTCAGACCCTCTGTCCCCGGTATCTCCTCCTCTCTCCCGTCAGACCCTCTGTCCCCGGTATCTCCTCCTCTCTCCCGTCAGACCCTCTGTCCGCGGTATCTCCCCCTCTCTCCCGTCAGACCCTCTGTCCCCGGTATCTCCTCCTCTCTCCCGTCAGACCCTCTGTCCCGGTATCTCCTCCTCTCTCCCGTCAGTCCCTCTGTCCCCGGTATCTCCTCCTTTCTCCCGTCAGACCCTCTGTCCCCGGTATCTCCTCCTCTCTCCCGTCAGACCCTCTCTCCCCGGTATCTCCTCCTCTCTCCCGTCAGACCCTCTGTCCCCGGTATCTCCTCCTCTCTCCTGTCAGACCCTCTGTCCCCGGTATCTCCTCTTCTCTCCCGTCGGACCCTCTGTACCCGGTATCTCCCCCTCTCTCCTCGTCAGACCCTCTGTCCCCGGTATCTCCTCCTCTCTCCCCGGTATCTCCTCCTCTCTCCCCGGTATCTCCTCCTCTCTCCCGTCAGACCCTCTGTCCCCGGTATCTCCTCCTCTCTCCCGTCAGACCCTCTGTCCCCGGTATCTCCTCCTCTCTCCCGTCAGACCCTCTGTCCCCGGTATCTCCTCCTCTCTCCCGTCAGACCCTCTGTCCCCGGTATCTCCTCCTCTCTCCCGTCAGACCCTCTGTCCGCGGTATCTCCCCCTCTCTCCCGTCAGACCCTCTGTCCCCGGTATCTCCCCCTCTCTCCCGTCAGACCCTCTGTCCCCGGTATCTCCTCCTCTCTCCCGTCAGACCCTCTGTCCCCGGTATCTCCTCCTCTCTCCCGTCAGACCCTCTGTCCCCGGTATCTCCCCTTCTCTCCCGTCAGACCCTCTGTCCCCGGCATCTCCCCCTCTCTCCCGTCAGACCCTCTGTCCCCGGTATCTCCTCTTCTCTCCCGTCGGACCCTCTGTACCCGGTATCTCCCCCTCTCTCCCGTCGGACCCTCTGTCCCCGGTATCTCCTCCTCTCTCCCGTCAGACCCTCTGTCCCCGGTATCTCCTCCTCTCTCCCGTCAGACCCTCTCTCCCCGGTATCTCCTCCTCTCTCCCGTCAGACCCTCTGTCCCCGGTATCTCCTCCTCTCTCCTGTCAGACCCTCTGTCCCCGGTATCTCTTCTCTCCCGTCGGACCCTCTGTACCCGGTATCTCCCCCTCTCTCCCGTCAGACCCTCTGTCCCCGGTATCTCCTCCTCTCTCCCCGGTATCTCCTCCTTTCTCCCGTCAGACCCTCTGTCCCCGGTATCTCCTCCTCTCTCCCGTCAGACCCTCTGTCCCCGGTATCTCCTCCTCTCTCCCGTCAGACCCTCTGTCCCCGGTATCTCCTCCTCTCTCCCGTCAGACCCTCTGTCCGCGGTATCTCCCCCTCTCTCCCGTCAGACCCTCTGTCCCCGGTATCTCCTCCTCTCTCCCGTCAGACCCTCTGTCCCCGGTATCTCCTCCTCTCTCCCGTCAGACCCTCTGTCCCGGTATCTCCTCCTCTCTCCCGTCAGTCCCTCTGTCCCCGGTATCTCCTCCTTTCTCCCGTCAGACCCTCTGTCCCCGGTATCTCCTCCTCTCTCCCGTCAGACCCTCTCTCCCCGGTATCTCCTCCTCTCTCCCGTCAGACCCTCTGTCCCCGGTATCTCCTCCTCTCTCCTGTCAGACCCTCTGTCCCCGGTATCTCCTCTTCTCTCCCGTCGGACCCTCTGTACCCGGTATCTCCCCCTCTCTCCCGTCAGACCCTCTGTCCCCGGTATCTCCTCCTCTCTCCCCGGTATCTCCTCCTCTCTCCCCGGTATCTCCTCCTCTCTCCCGTCAGACCCTCTGTCCCCGGTATCTCCTCCTCTCTCCCGTCAGACCCTCTGTCCCCGGTATCTCCTCCTCTCTCCCGTCAGACCCTCTGTCCCCGGTATCTCCTCCTCTCTCCCGTCAGACCCTCTGTCCGCGGTATCTCCCCCTCTCTCCCGTGAGACCCTCTGTCCCCGGTATCTCCCCCTCTCTCCCGTCAGACCCTGTCCCCGGTATCTCCTCCTCTCTCCCGTCAGACCCTCTGTCCCCGGTATCTCCTCCTCTCTCCCGTCAGACCCTCTGTCCCCGGTATCTCCCCTTCTCTCCCGTCAGACCCTCTGTCCCCGGCATCTCCCCCTCTCTCCCGTCAGACCCTCTGTCCCCGGTATCTCCTCTTCTCTCCCGTCGGACCCTCTGTACCCGGTATCTACCCCTCTCTCCCGTCAGACCCTCTGTCCCCGGTATCTCCTCCTCTCTCCCGTCAGACCCTCTGTCCCCGGTATCTCCTCCTCTCTCCCGTCAGACCCTCTCTCCCCGGTATCTCCTCCTCTCTCCCGTCAGACCCTCTGTCCCCGGTATCTCCTCCTCTCTCCTGTCAGACCCTCTGTCCCCGGTATCTCTTCTCTCCCGTCGGACCCTCTGTACCCGGTATCTCCCCCTCTCTCCCGTCAGACCCTCTGTCCCCGGTATCTCCTCCTCTCTCCCGTCAGACCCTCTCTCCCCGGTATCTCCTCCTCTCTCCCGTCAGACCCTCTGTCCCCGGTATCTCCTCCTCTCTCCCGTCAGACCCTCTGTCCCCGGTATCTCCTCCTCTCTCCCGTCAGACCCTCTGTCCGCGGTATCTCCCCCTCTCTCCCGTCAGACCCTCTGTCCCCGGTATCTCCTCCTCTCTCCCGTCAGACCCTCTGTCCCCGGTATCTCCTCCTCTCTCCCGTCAGACCCTCTGTCCCGGTATCTCCTCCTCTCTCCCGTCAGTCCCTCTGTCCCCGGTATCTCCTCCTTTCTCCCGTCAGACCCTCTGTCCCCGGTATCTCCTCCTCTCTCCCGTCAGACCCTCTCTCCCCGGTATCTCCTCCTCTCTCCCGTCAGACCCTCTGTCCCCGGTATCTCCTCCTCTCTCCCGTCAGACCCTCTGTCCCCGGTATCTCCTCTTCTCTCCCGTCGGACCCTCTGTACCCGGTATCTCCCCCTCTCTCCCGTCAGACCCTCTGTCCCCGGTATCTCCTCCTCTCTCCCCGGTATCTCCTCCTCTCTCCCCGGTATCTCCTCCTCTCTCCCGTCAGACCCTCTGTCCCCGGTATCTCCTCCTCTCTCCCGTCAGACCCTCTGTCCCCGGTATCTCCTCCTCTCTCCCGTCAGACCCTCTGTCCCCGGTATCTCCTCCTCTCTCCCGTCAGACCCTCTGTCCGCGGTATCTCCCCCTCTCTCCCGTCAGACCCTCTGTCCCCGGTATCTCCTCCTCTCTCCCGTCAGACCCTCTGTCCCCGGTATCTCCTCCTCTCTCCCGTCAGACCCTCTGTCCCCGGTATCTCCTCCTCTCTCCCGTCAGACCCTCTGTCCGCGGTATCTCCTCCTCTCTCCTGTCAGACCCTCTGTCCCCGGTATCTCCTCCTCCCCCGTCAGACCATCTGTCCCCGGTATCTCCCCCTCTCTTCCGTCAGTCCCTCTGTCCCCGGTATCTCCTCCTCTCTCCCATCAGACCCTCTGTCCCCGGTATCTCCTCCTCTCTCCCGTCAGACCCTCTGTCCCTGGTATCTCCTCCTCTCTCCCGTCAGTCCCTCTGTCCCCGGTATCTCCTCCTCTCTCCCGTCAGTCCCTCTGTCCCCGGTATCTCCTCCTCTCTCCCGTCAGACCCTCTGTCCCCGGTATCTCCTCCCCTCTCCCGTCAGACCCTCTGTCCCCGGTATCTCCTCCCCTCTCCCGTCAGACCCTCTGTCCCCGGTATCTCCTCCCCTCTCCCGTCAGACCCTCTGTCCCCGGTATCTCCCCCTCTCTCCCCGCTATCTCCTCCTCTCTCCCGTCAGACCCTCTGTCCCCGGTATCTCCTCCTCTCTCCCGTCAGACCCTCTGTCCCCGGTATCTCCTCCCCTCTCCCGTCAGACCCTCTGTCCCCGGTATCTCCTCCCCTCTCACGTCAGACCCTCTGTCCCCGGTATCTCCTCCTCTCCCCCGTCAGTCCCTCTGTCCCCGGTATCTCCTCCTCTCTCCCGTCAGACCCTATGTCCCCGGTATCTCCTCTTCTCTCCCGTCAGACCCTCTGTCCCCGGTATCTCCCCCTCTCTCCCGTCAGTCCCTCTGTCCCCGGTATCTCCTCCTCTCTCCCGTCAGACCCTCTGTCCACGGTATCTCCTCTTCTCTCCCGTCAGACCCTCTGTCCCCGGTATCTCCTCCTCTCTCCCGTCAGAACCTCTGTCCCCGGTATCTCCCCCTCTCTCCCGTCAGACCCTCTGTCCCCGGTATCTCCTCCTCTCTACCGTCAGACCCTCTGTCCCCGTTATCTCCTCCTCTCTCCCGTCAGACCCTCTGTCCCCGGTATCTCCTCCTCTCTCCCCGGTATCTCCCCCTCTCTCCTGTCAGACCCTCTGTCCCCGGTATCTCCTCCTCTCTCCCGTCAGACCCTCTGTCCCCGGTATCTCCTCCTCTCTCCCGTGAGACCCTCTGTCCCCGGTATCTCCTCCTCTCTCCCGTCAGACCCTCTGTCCCCGGTATCTCCTCCTCTCTCCCGTCAGACCCTCTGTCCCCGGTATCTCCTCCTCTCTCCCCGGTATCTCCCCCTCTCTCCCGTCAGTCCCTCTGTCCCCGGTATCTCCTCCTCCCCCGTCAGACCCTCTGTCCCCGGTATCTCCCCCTCTCTCCCGTCAGTCCCTCTGTCCCCGGTATCTCCTCCTCTCTCCCCGGTATCTCCCCCTCTCTCCCGTCAGTCCCTCTGTCCCCGGTATCTCCTCCTCACCCGTCAGACCCTCTGTCCCCGGTATCTCCCCCTCTCTCCCGTCAGTCGCCGGTATCTCCTCCTCTCTCCCGTCAGACCCTCTGTCCCCGGTATCTCCTCCTCTCTCCCATCAGACCCTCTGTCCCCGGTATCTCCTCCTCTCTCCCGTCAGTCCCTCTGTCCCCGGTATCTCCTCCTCTCCCGTCAGACCCTCCGTCCCCGGTATCTCCTCCTCTCTCTTGTCAGTCCCTCTGTCCCCGGTATCTCCTCTCTCCCGTCAGTCCCTCTGTCCCCGGTATCTCCTCCTCTTTCCCGTCAGACCCTCTGTCCCCGGTATCTCCCCCTCTCTCCCGTCAGACCCTCTGTCCCCGGTATCTCCCCCTCTCTCCCGTCAGACCCTCTGTCCCGGTATCTCCTCCTCTCTCCCGTAAGTCCCTCTGTCCCCGGTATCTCCTCCTCTCTCCCGTCAGACCCTCTGTCCCCGGTATCTCCTCCTCTCTCCCGTCAGTCCCTCTGTCCCCGGTATCTCCTCCTCTCTTCCGTCAGACCCTCTGTCCCCGGTATCTCCTCCCCTCTCCCGTCAGACCCTCTGTCCCCGGTATCTCCCCCTCTCTCCCGTCAGACCCTCTGTCCCCGGTATCTCCCCCTCTCTCCCGTCAGACCCTCTGTCCCCGGTATCTCCTCCCCTCTCCCGTCAGACCCTCTGTCCCCGGTATCTCCTCCTCTCCCCCGTCAGTCCCTCTGTCCCCGGTATCTCCTCCTCTCTCCCGTCAGACCCTCTGTCCCGGGTATCTCCTCCTCTCTCCCGTCAGACCCTCTGTCCCCGGTATCTCCTCTTCTCTCCCGTCGGACCCTCTGTACCCGGTATCTCCCCCTCTCTCCCGTCAGACCCTCTGTCCCCGGTATCTCCTCCTCTCTCCCCGGTATCTCCTCCTCTCTCCCCGGTATCTCCTCCTCTCTCCCGTCAGACCCTCTGTCCCCGGTATCTCCTCCTCTCTCCCGTCTGACCCTCTGTCCCCGGTATCTCCTCCTCTCTCCCGTCAGACCCTCTGTCCCCGGTATCTCCTCCTCTCTCCCGTCAGACCCTCTGTCCGCGGTATCTCCCCCTCTCTCCCGTCAGACCCTCTGTCCCCGGTATCTCCTCCTCTCTCCCGTCAGACCCTCTGTCCCCGGTATCTCCTCCTCTCTCCCGTCAGACCCTCTGTCCGCGGTATCTCCTCCTCTCTCCTGTCAGACCCTCTGTCCCCGGTATCTCCTCCTCCCCCGTCAGACCATCTGTCCCCGGTATCTCCCCCTCTCTTCCGTCAGTCCCTCTGTCCCCGGTATCTCCTCCTCTCTCCCATCAGACCCTCTGTCCCCGGTATCTCCTCCTCTCTCCCGTCAGACCCTCTGTCCCTGGTATCTCCTCCTCTCTCCCGTCAGTCCCTCTGTCCCCGGTATCTCCTCCTCTCTCCCGTCAGTCCCTCTGTCCCCGGTATCTCCTCCTCTCTCCCGTCAGACCCTCTGTCCCCGGTATCTCCTCCCCTCTCCCGTCAGACCCTCTGTCCCCGGTATCTCCTCCCCTCTCCCGTCAGACCCTCTGTCCCCGGTATCTCCTCCCCTCTCCCGTCAGACCCTCTGTCCCCGGTATCTCCCCCTCTCTCCCCGCTATCTCCTCCTCTCTCCCGTCAGACCCTCTGTCCCCGGTATCTCCTCCTCTCTCCCGTCAGACCCTCTGTCCCCGGTATCTCCTCCCCTCTCCCGTCAGACCCTCTGTCCCCGGTATCTCCTCCCCTCTCACGTCAGACCCTCTGTCCCCGGTATCTCCTCCTCTCCCCCGTCAGTCCCTCTGTCCCCGGTATCTCCTCCTCTCTCCCGTCAGACCCTATGTCCCCGGTATCTCCTCTTCTCTCCCGTCAGACCCTCTGTCCCCGGTATCTCCCCCTCTCTCCCGTCAGTCCCTCTGTCCCCGGTATCTCCTCCTCTCTCCCGTCAGACCCTCTGTCCACGGTATCTCCTCCTCTCTCCCGTCAGAACCTCTGTCCCCGGTATCTCCCCCTCTCTCCCGTCAGACCCTCTGTCCCCGGTATCTCCTCCTCTCTACCGTCAGACCCTCTGTCCCCGTTATCTCCTCCTCTCTCCCGTCAGACCCTCTGTCCCCGGTATCTCCTCCTCTCTCCCCGGTATCTCCCCCTCTCTCCTGTCAGACCCTCTGTCCCCGGTATCTCCTCCTCTCTCCCGTCAGACCCTCTGTCCCCGGTATCTCCTCCTCTCTCCCGTGAGACCCTCTGTCCCCGGTATCTCCTCCTCTCTCCCGTCAGACCCTCTGTCCCCGGTATCTCCTCCTCTCTCCCGTCAGACCCTCTGTCCCCGGTATCTCCTCCTCTCTCCCCGGTATCTCCCCCTCTCTCCCGTCAGTCCCTCTGTCCCCGGTATCTCCTCCTCCCCCGTCAGACCCTCTGTCCCCGGTATCTCCCCCTCTCTCCCGTCAGTCCCTCTGTCCCCGGTATCTCCTCCTCTCTCCCCGGTATCTCCCCCTCTCTCCCGTCAGTCCCTCTGTCCCCGGTATCTCCTCCTCACCCGTCAGACCCTCTGTCCCCGGTATCTCCCCCTCTCTCCCGTCAGTCGCCGGTATCTCCTCCTCTCTCCCGTCAGACCCTCTGTCCCCGGTATCTCCTCCTCTCTCCCATCAGACCCTCTGTCCCCGGTATCTCCTCCTCTCTCCCGTCAGTCCCTCTGTCCCCGGTATCTCCTCCTCTCCCGTCAGACCCTCCGTCCCCGGTATCTCCTCCTCTCTCTTGTCAGTCCCTCTGTCCCCGGTATCTCCTCTCTCCCGTCAGTCCCTCTGTCCCCGGTATCTCCTCCTCTCTCCCGTCAGACCCTCTGTCCCCGGTATCTCCCCCTCTCTCCCGTCAGACCCTCTGTCCCCGGTATCTCCCCCTCTCTCCCGTCAGACCCTCTGTCCCGGTATCTCCTCCTCTCTCCCGTAAGTCCCTCTGTCCCCGGTATCTCCTCCTCTCTCCCGTCAGACCCTCTGTCCCCGGTATCTCCTCCTCTCTCCCGTCAGTCCCTCTGTCCCCGGTATCTCCTCCTCTCTTCCGTCAGACCCTCTGTCCCCGGTATCTCCTCCCCTCTCCCGTCAGACCCTCTGTCCCCGGTATCTCCCCCTCTCTCCCGTCAGACCCTCTGTCCCCGGTATCTCCCCCTCTCTCCCGTCAGACCCTCTGTCCCCGGTATCTCATCCCCTCTCCCGTCAGACCCTCTGTCCCCGGTATCTCCTCCTCTCCCCCGTCAGTCCCTCTGTCCCCGGTATCTCCTCCTCTCTCCCGTCGGACCCTCTGTCCCCGGTATCTCCCCCTCTCTCCCGTCAGACCCTCTGTCCCCGGTATCTCCTCCTCTCTCCCGTCAGACCCTCTGTCCCCGGTATCTCCCCCTCTCTCCCCGGTATCTCCTCCTCTCTCCCGTCAGACCCTCTGTCCCCGGTATCTCCTCCTCTCTCCCGTCAGACCCTCTGTCCCCGGTATCTCCCCCTCTCTCCCGTCAGACCCTCTGTCCCCGGTATCTCCTCCCCTCTCCCGTCAGACCCTCTGTCCCCGGTATCTCCTCCTCTCCCCCGTCAGTCCCTCTGTCCCCGGTATCTCCTCCTCTCTCCCGTCAGACCCTCTGTCCCCGGTATCTCCTCTTCTCTCCCGTCAGACCCTCTGTCCCCGGTATCTCCCCCTCTCTCCCGTCAGTCCCTCTGTCCCCGGTATCTCCTCCTCTCTCCCGTCAGACCCTCTGTCCACGGTATCTCCTCTTCTCTCCCGTCAGACCCTCTGTCCCCGGTATCTCCTCCTCTCTCCCGTCAGACCCTCTGTCCCCGGTATCTCCTCCTTTCTCCCGTCAGACCCTCTGTCCCCGGTATCTCCTCCTCTCTCCCGTCAGTCCCTCTGTCCCCGGTATCTCCTCCTCTCTCCCGTTAGACCCTCTGTCCCCGGCATCTCTTCCCCTCTCCCGTCAGACCCTCTGTCCCCGGTATCTCCTCCCCTCTCCCGTCAGACCCTCTGTCCCCGGTATCTCCTCCCCTCTCCCGTCAGACCCTCTGTCCCCGGTATCTCCCCCTCTCTCCCCGGTATCTCCTCCTCTCTCCCGTCAGACCCTCTGTCCCTGGTATCTCCTCCTCTCTCCCGTCAGACCCTCTGTCCCCGGTATCTCCTCCTCTCTCCCGTCAGACCCTCTGTCTCCGGTATCTCCTCCCCTCTCCCGTCAGACCCTCTGTCCCCGGTATCTCCTCCTCTCTCCCGTCAGACCCTCTGTCCCCGGTATCTCCTCCTCTCTCCCGTCAGACCCTCTGTCCCCGGTATCTCCCCTTCTCTCCCGTCAGACCCTCTGTCCCCGGTATCTCCCCCTCTCTCCCGTCAGACCCTCTGTCCCCGGTATCTCCTCCTCTCTCCCGTCAGACCCTATGTCCCCGGTATCTCCTCCTCTCTCCCGTCAGACCCTCTGTCCCCGGTATCTCCTCTTCTCTCCCGTCAGACCCTCTGTCCCCGGTATCTCCCCCTCTCTCCCGTCAGACCCTCTGTCTCCGGTATCTCCCCCTCTCTCCCGTCAGACCCTCTGTCCCCGGTATCTCCTCTTCTCTCCCGTCAGACCCTCTGTCCCCGGTATCTCCTCCTCTCTCCCGTCAGACCCTCTGTCCCCGGTATCTCCCCCTCTCCCGTCAGACCCTCTGTCCCCGGTATCTCCTCCTCTCTCCCGTCAGACCCTCTGTCCCCGGTATCTCCCCCTCTCTCCCGTCAGACCCTCTGTCCCCGGTATCTCCCCCTCTCTCCCGTCAGACCCTCTGTCCCCGGTATCTCCCCCTCTCTCCCGTCAGACCCTCTGTCCCCGGTATCTCCTCCTCTCTCCCGTCAGACCCTCTGTCCCCGGTATCTCCTCCTCTCTCCCGTCAGACCCTCTGTCCCCGGTATCTCCCCCTCTCTCCCGTCAGACCCTCTGTCCCCGGTATCTCCCCCTCTCTCCCGTCAGACCCTCTGTCCCGGTATCTCCTCCTCTCTCCCGTAAGTCCCTCTGTCCCCGGTATCTCCTCCTCTCTCCCGTCAGACCCTCTGTCCCCGGTATCTCCTCCTCTCTCCCGTCAGTCCCTCTGTCCCCGGTATCTCCTCCTCTCTTCCGTCAGACCCTCTGTCCCCGGTATCTCCTCCCCTCTCCCGTCAGACCCTCTGTCCCCGGTATCTCCCCCTCTCTCCCGTCAGACCCTCTGTCCCCGGTATCTCCCCCTCTCTCCCGTCAGACCCTCTGTCCCCGGTATCTCCCCCTCTCTCCCGTCAGACCCTCTGTCCCCGGTATCTCCTCCCCTCTCCCGTCAGACCCTCTGTCCCCGGTATCTCCTCCTCTCCCCCGTCAGTCCCTCTGTCCCCGGTATCTCCTCCTCTCTCCCGTCGGACCCTCTGTCCCCGGTATCTCCCCCTCTCTCCCGTCAGACCCTCTGTCCCCGGTATCTCCTCCTCTCTCCCGTCAGACCCTCTGTCCCCGGTATCTCCCCCTCTCTCCCCGGTATCTCCTCCTCTCTCCCGTCAGACCCTCTGTCCCCGGTATCTCCTCCTCTCTCCCGTCAGACCCTCTGTCCCCGGTATCTCCCCCTCTCTCCCGTCAGACCCTCTGTCCCCGGTATCTCCTCCCCTCTCCCGTCAGACCCTCTGTCCCCGGTATCTCCTCCTCTCCCCCGTCAGTCCCTCTGTCCCCGGTATCTCCTCCTCTCTCCCGTCAGACCCTCTGTCCCCGGTATCTCCTCTTCTCTCCCGTCAGACCCTCTGTCCCCGGTATCTCCCCCTCTCTCCCGTCAGTCCCTCTGTCCCCGGTATCTCCTCCTCTCTCCCGTCAGACCCTCTGTCCACGGTATCTCCTCTTCTCTCCCGTCAGACCCTCTGTCCCCGGTATCTCCTCCTCTCTCCCGTCAGACCCTCTGTCCCCGGTATCTCCCCCTCTCTCCCGTCAGACCCTCTGTCCCGGTATCTCCTCCTGTCTCCCGTCAGTCCCTCTGTCCCCGGTATCTCCTCCTTTCTCCCGTCAGACCCTCTGTCCCCGGTATCTCCTCCTCTCTCCCGTCAGTCCCTCTGTCCCCGGTATCTCCTCCTCTCCCCCGTCAGTCCCTCTGTCCCCGGTATCTCCTCCTCTCTCCCGTCAGTCCCTCTGTCCCCGGTATCTCTGTGACGAACAGCCCACCGCCGTTCGTCCACTTACGGGCGACACTAACGGGGGTCCCGCTGCCACCAAAACGCGACGGACAGCGGACCCTGTGTCACCACTATGTCACAGTCCCACCACTGACACGGGTGTATCAGCGGACGGAGGGGCGTGACACAATGCCGGCACACGGCTATCACAGGCGCAGTGGGGCTTATCTTAGTTATCCCAACACTGGCACCATGTGACCAAAAATATCCAGCAAGCTAATCTCGCTCTACAATTTGCCGCAGGGGGAGTTTAATTTGGATGCCCCACCACTGCTATCAATCTTCCAAGTACTGCGGGGATTTATGTATATCCCACTTTCCCAGTTCCACTTTGGAACTCACAGCTCTCCGGCGCCCCCCTTACCCTCAGGTCAGTCAGGGAACTGCACCTAGGATAATTGGTCGCCGGACGGGCTGCCTGTTGTGAACCGGCAATTAGGCTTCTGCAGTAAGGGAATTATCAATGCTGTGGCTGCAGACCCTTATTCAGCAATATAAGACCCTTCTGTACTGCCAGCAAGCCGTAATAGCCGTACACAACGCGCTGCCACCAGTCACGGTTACTTAATTCACAGTGTTAAATTAAGAGGGTCCGTGGCAAACCCCTTGAATTAGTAGCGATTATCTATCAAAGGCGTATAGTTCGATTCTTAGAGCATGGAGACAGATCTAAATAATTATTTCATTTATTTTCCGAAAGAGGACAGTGATTACAGATAAAAGTTGCTATAAAATTGAGACATAAAATATGTACAGTACAGGTATCAAATAAAAGTGGAGAAAACAAAGAGATTACACTCACAGTTCCATATTGTTCCTTAGGCAGACCATGCGGCTTTAAGGGGGGAGGAGCCACACGTCTCCACTCATCTGGAGTTCTTGTCAGCACGGATTCTGCAGCTGTTCTGAGCTGGTTCTGCCAGGGAATGCCTTATAGACTTTCCTATGTGACATCACAGAGAGGTGCATTCTGGGTTGATCCCACCTCTCTTATCCAAGTTATGTTTTGGCTACAAAACTTAGATTAGCTATAACTTTATGGGAGAAGCTGGTATGGACTCATCAGTGGTATCATGTTTCCCAGCGTAATGAGCCCATCAAGAAAACATCAAACATCTATGCGATATGACCGTCCATTTGGGCGCAAATCCTATCTCATGTTCTGGACAGGGTAGAACTTCGAAACATACGCGGTATCGAAGCTGGGACCGCTCAGGTTACAAAAATATGATTTTCATATCTCTGCTTGGTACGGTTTTCGCAGGGCAGGCTCTTATAGTTTTATTCAAACCTCTTTGTTTCAAACAAAGAACCATCCCGCACTTTTTTCTCTCAGCTGTGGAGAGGAAACAAATGGTTGTAACAGCAGGGGGTCTCCTATTACTAGTGCGAACACAGGCTGTAGAGGAGGGGGGTGGCACTGCTCTGTGTGTGTGTGAAGGGAGGAGGGGTGAAGCTGCAGAGCTAGCAGCCTGGATTGTCATATGTGCCGGATCTTTCTGGAAAGTTACAACAGAAAACATATTTTGTAGACAAAACCCCATACCTCACAGACATTGTACATCACACCTCCCCCCTTAAGAGGGCGCTAAGGAGGCATTACCTCTCGGTAATCGGCCATGCGCACCTCAGCGGGTTCGCCCCGGCGGGACAACCCATCGGCATTGCCGTTTTCACTGCCCTTCCTGTGTTTTACAGTAAAATCGTACTGTTGAAGGGCAAGGCTCCAGCGGAGCAATCTTCCATTGGTTCCCGACACGGTGTGCAACCAGCTCAGTGGGTTGTGGTCGGTTACCACCGTGAAGGCGCGCCCATACAGGTAGGGCTGCAAACGCTGCAGTGCCCACACCATGGCCAGACACTCCTTCTCGATGGTCGAGTATGCCACTTCCCTCGGCAAAAGTTTCCGGCTCAGGTACAACACGGGGTGCTCTTGGTCCCCCGAGTCGACCTGGCTAAGCACAGCACCGAGGCCAAACTCGCTGGCGTCGGTCTGTACCAGAAACGGGCGACTGCTGTCGACTGCTCTCAACACTGGAGAGTTGCACAGGGCTGCTTTCAAAGCTTGGAAAGCCGCCTCACAGTCATCTGTCCAGTTGACTGTTTGGGGTAGCCTCTGCTTGGTGAGGTCAGTCAAGGGTTTGGCAAGGGCGCTATAGTCCTGTACGAACCGCCTATAGTACCCTGCAGTGCCCAAGAAGGACTTCACCTGTTTCTTGGTCCTGGGGGTGGGCCAGGACACGATTGCGTCCACTTTTCCTGGCTCCGGACTCATGGAACCCCCGCCTACCCGGTGCCCCAGGTAGTGGACCTTGCGCATGCCTATCTGGCACTTCCCCGGCTTGATGGTCAGGCCTGCCTGGTGAAGACGCTTGAGCACCTCCTGGAGGTGCTGAAGGTGTTCCTCCCAGGTGGAACTGAAGACGGCAATATCGTCTAAGTACGCCACGGCGTACTCCTCCAGTCCCCGAAGCAGGTGGTTGACCATCCGCTGGAAAGTGGCAGGGGCATTCTTCATGCCGAAGGGCATGACCGTGGACTCGTACAGTCCAAAGGGGGTGATAAAGGCGGATTTCTCCTGCGCCTCAGGGCTCAGGGGAATCTGCCAGTATCCCCGACTCAAATCCATGATGGATATGTAGTTGGCGTTTGTCAACCGCTCGAGCAGATCCTCGATGCGCGGCATCGGGTGGGCATCAGAGGTTGTGATGGCGTTGAGCCCCCTGTAGTCCACGCAGAACCGGGTGGTTCGATCCTTTTTAGGCACGAGGACTACAGGTGAAGCCCACGCACCTTTTGACCGTCGAATCACTCCCAGCCTTAACATCTCATCGACCTCTCGGCGCATGACTTGTTGCACCGTTTCAGAGATCCGATAAGGTGTTCGCCGTAATGGGGCGTGATTCCCGGTGTCCACCTCATGAACCGCTAACTCCGTCCTCCCAGGACGGTTGGTGAACACGGGCCGGAAGAGTTCCAGGGTGGCCATCAACTGCAACCGCTGGGACACGGTGAGCGAACCACTTATCTCCATGTCCTCAATGGACCCATTGGCCTTGGCCTGGGCCAGCATGTCCAGGAGGGAATCTTCCTCCCCATCCTCTGGCAGATTGCAGACCGGTAGGACGCAAGCTTCACGTTCGTAGTGCGCCTTCAGCATGTTGACGTGAAAGGCCTTGCGCCTACCCCGAGCATGGTCAAGCGTGACCACGTAGGTGACCGGGTTGAGCTGTTGGTGGACGACGTACGGGCCTTCCCAGGCTGCCTGAAGCTTATCCGTTGGTACAGGGACCAGCGCCCACACCTTTTGACCCACCTGGTAGGTCCGCTCCCGGGCGTTCTGGTCGTACCAGTGCTTCTGGTCAGCCTGAGCCTGCGTCATGTTGTCATGCACCAACTGCGTCAAGGTCTGCATCTTGTCACGGAAGCGCATGACATAATCCACGATGGACACTTCTGTGGGGTTTGGCTCATCTTCCCAGGATTCTCTTATCAACCCAAGGGGTCCCCGGACTCGCCTGCCATACAGGAGCTCGAAGGGGGAGAACCCGGTCGAGGCCTGCGGAACTTCTCTGTAAGCGAACAGCAGGTGTGGGAGGTACCGCTCCCAGTCGCGCCCTTGGGTCTCAACCAGTATGCGGAGCATCTGTTTGAGGGTACCGTTGAAACGTTCACACAAACCATTAGTCTGTGGGTGATACGGACTCGATACCAGCTGCGTCACCTGCATTTTCTCACAGAGAGCCTCCATTAGGCGAGACATGAATTGGGGCCCTTGATCGGTAAGCATCTCCCTGGGAAATCCTACTCTTGAAAAGATGGTCACCAGTGCGTCAGCCACCTTATCTGCCCTGGTTGAAGACAGAGCTACTGCCTCTGGGTACCGGGTAGCGTAGTCTACCACGGTGAGAATGTATCGCTTTCCGGAGCTGCTGGGGACGGACAGCGGTCCTACAATGTCCACCGCGATTCTCTGGAAAGGCTCCTCTATCACCGGCAAAGGAATAAGGGGAGCCTTAAGAGCAGGCCCCGCCTTACCCACTTTTTGACAGGTGGCACAGGAGCGGCAGTAGTGTGTTACATCTGTCCCCATCTTGGGCCAATAGAAGTGTTGAGACAGCCGTGCCTTTGTTTTGCTGATCCCCAAGTGTCCAGCGAGTGGAATCTCATGGGCAATCCGCAACAACTCAGTTCTGAACTGATAGGGGACGACCAGCTGTCTTTCCCTCAACCACTCCTTTTTAGGATCTCCGGGTACTGTCTCCCGGTACAACCTTCCTCGTTCCCAGAACACCCTCTCCTTATCAGACTTGGAGGTGGGCGTCTCGGCGAGACCTCTCAATTTCTCCAGGCTGGCATCTGAGTGCAGAGCAGCCTGGAACTCCATGCTGGAGGCTGCCAGAAGTGACGTCAGGGTCCCCTCTTTACTGGGACCCTCTGGAACCGGCTCTGGGTTCACCTCTGGTTCAGTCTCTCCTGTAACAGCAGAGGGTCCAGAAGACAGTGCGTTACCTGCGATCTGGGCACTCTGACTGCGTGTGACAGCTGCTATGTATGCTGTCTCCCTGGGGATTTCTGCAGACCCACCAGCTGGTGCTGCCCTGGGCTCTACCTCCCCATCCACCCCCAACACTTTAGGAGCAGTGCTACTTATGGGCCAGTTACCTTCCTCGGTGGCACTGGTCAGCTGCATGGCATTACCTTCCTCATGGTCCCCATGCACCTCCCCATCCTCTTGAGCACCGTTGCTTGCTCCTGCCAGGGGTTCCTCAGCCGTCTCACTCCGCAGAGTGACGGGGCTGAGCACTTCGGTACCTGTGGACACATCTACCGCTTCAAAGAAAGGGTTAACGGGTTCAGTCGGCACAGATACATCAACATCATCATCATCCTTCCTAGGAGAAGAATGGTTATCAGTTTGCTTTGGTACATTCACATCAGCATCAGCATCGTACCTGGGGAAAGAATGGTTGTTAGTTGCATCATTACTCATCAAGGCATTAGCAGGTAACACATTCAGTTTCCCATCATCAACATCATCAGGGTTAACGTTACCCTTATTATCAGTTCGGGGAAGGGTGTCAGGGACATAGTATGCAACCATCCTCCCCAAGTCAGTCCCCAATAAAACATCAGTGGGCAAATTTTCAGACACTCCCACCTCCCTCAACCCGCTCCCGGCACCCCAATCAAGAAAAACTCGTGCCACTGGCAAGGGACAACGGGTGCCTCCAATCCCGGTGACAGTCAGGGTTTTCCCCTCAACAAACTCTTCAGGGGCCGCCAGTCCAGGACGGATGAGGGTTCGTTCAGCCCCGGTGTCCTTGAGGCCTGTAGCAAGACGGGCCCCCACCTGAACAGGTTGAACGTTGTCGTCAGCCCTCCCAACCACACCTCCCACCAAAAGAACAGAGGCGTTGGGCCCGGGGGCCTTGGCTGGGGGGTTCTTCGGCCTATCCGGACAGGTGTAAGAGAAGTGACCAGGCCGCTTGCAGTGGTGACACAGGCGACTGTCAGTAGCCGGCCTGTTGTTGGCAACAGGGACAGGGCCTCCGGAGGGACGGCTAGCTGGGGCATTGGGGTTGGTTGCTGGCTTACCCCCTTTCCAGCTGGTGGCGACTGGCCTCCGCGTCTCGGGCTTCCGGTTGGCCTCGTGGTTGTCGGCGATCTGCGCCGCTTTGTCCGCGTTCGTTGGTTCGCGGTCCAGGATGAACTGTCGGACCTCAGCTGGGCAGAGATGCAGGAACTGGTCTTTGATCATCAGGTCCCGTAGCTGCTCAAAGGTTTCAACGGACAGTCCATGGATCCACTGGTCAAAGTGGGTCCTGAGTCCTTGCACCACATCACTGTAGCTATCGTGTGGGCCACGTTGGAGGTGTCGGAACTTCTTTCGGTATACCTCAGGTGTCAGCCGGTATTTGGCGATCAGCGCCTGCTTTATGGCGTCATAGTCGTCATCGGCTTCTGGCGGAAGAGAAGCAAATGCCTCCAGGGCTTTGCCTTTTAGCCCTGGGGTCAAGTACCTTGCCCATTGGTCTCTAGGCAGCTGGTACTGTCTGCAGGCTTTCTCAAAGGCTCGCAGAAATGTGTCCAAGTCCCCATCCTTTTCCATCACGGGAAAATGCTCTGGCCGGGGTTTAGGAGTCTGGACGCTGCTGGGCTCACTGCTTCGGGCTGTGGGGGCATTCCCACCCCGCTGGAGTACCTCCAGTTCATGGGCCCTCTGCGCCTGGCGCTCGGCTCTCTCAGCCTCCGCTCGGCGCTCAGCTCTCTCAGCCTGGGCTTGACGCTCGGCTTGGGCCTCCTGCCGATATTGCTGGATCAGCCTCACCCGCCCATCACTGTCTTCGGCGGGGAGTGCGTCCAAGGCCATTTGCAGATAGGGGTCCACCCCGTCCTGGTTGAATGTGGGGCCAGCGCTCAGGAGTGGAGCCTCTGCTGCAGCCCCATTGCCACTTGGGCCAACTTCTGCGCTCGCTGGATTCTGGTCGTTGTCCAGCTGCACTAGAGCCGCGATCATTTGAGCTCTGTTTTTGTTCGTGGCGTCAAGGCCTTGGTACGTGCATAACCCAGCAAGAACTTCCTTTGTCTGCCGGTTGTACCAAGGTTCTCCTTTTGCCGCCATGGTTGCCAAATAAAAGATAGAAAAAGAAAAACGAAGAAATGGGAGGGGGATACTTGCAAGTACACACTAATGTCTCAGAACTAGTAACCACTGAGTCTGTTCTCCAAAACCTATGATGCAGGATTCCCGCAGGAACCGTGCAGGTTTTTAGTGAGAGGAATGATTGCTCAAACCAAATCACTAATGCTCTAGGATTATCCCACCGCTCTGCCACCAATATGTGACGAACAGCCCACCGCCGTTCGTCCACTTACGGGCGACACTAACGGGGGTCCCGCTGCCACCAAAACGCGACGGACAGCGGACCCTGTGTCACCACTATGTCACAGTCCCACCACTGACACGGGTGTATCAGCGGACGGAGGGGCGTGACACAATGCCGGCACACGGCTATCACAGGCGCAGTGGGGCTTATCTTAGTTATCCCAACACTGGCACCATGTGACCAAAAATATCCAGCAAGCTAATCTCGCTCTACAATTTGCCGCAGGGGGAGTTTAATTTGGATGCCCCACCACTGCTATCAATCTTCCAAGTACTGCGGGGATTTATGTATATCCCACTTTCCCAGTTCCACTTTGGAACTCACAGCTCTCCGGCGCCCCCCTTACCCTCAGGTCAGTCAGGGAACTGCACCTAGGATAATTGGTCGCCGGACGGGCTGCCTGTTGTGAACCGGCAATTAGGCTTCTGCAGTAAGGGAATTATCAATGCTGTGGCTGCAGACCCTTATTCAGCAATATAAGACCCTTCTGTACTGCCAGCAAGCCGTAATAGCCGTACACAACGCGCTGCCACCAGTCACGGTTACTTAATTCACAGTGTTAAATTAAGAGGGTCCGTGGCAAACCCCTTGAATTAGTAGCGATTATCTATCAAAGGCGTATAGTTCGATTCTTAGAGCATGGAGACAGATCTAAATAATTATTTCATTTATTTTCCGAAAGAGGACAGTGATTACAGATAAAAGTTGCTATAAAATTGAGACATAAAATATGTACAGTACAGGTATCAAATAAAAGTGGAGAAAACAAAGAGATTACACTCACAGTTCCATATTGTTCCTTAGGCAGACCATGCGGCTTTAAGGGGGGAGGAGCCACACGTCTCCACTCATCTGGAGTTCTTGTCAGCACGGATTCTGCAGCTGTTCTGAGCTGGTTCTGCCAGGGAATGCCTTATAGACTTTCCTATGTGACATCACAGAGAGGTGCATTCTGGGTTGATCCCACCTCTCTTATCCAAGTTATGTTTTGGCTACAAAACTTAGATTAGCTATAACTTTATGGGAGAAGCTGGTATGGACTCATCAGTGGTATCATGTTTCCCAGCGTAATGAGCCCATCAAGAAAACATCAAACATCTATGCGATATGACCGTCCATTTGGGCGCAAATCCTATCTCATGTTCTGGACAGGGTAGAACTTCGAAACATACGCGGTATCGAAGCTGGGACCGCTCAGGTTACAAAAATATGATTTTCATATCTCTGCTTGGTACGGTTTTCGCAGGGCAGGCTCTTATAGTTTTATTCAAACCTCTTTGTTTCAAACAAAGAACCATCCCGCACTTTTTTCTCTCAGCTGTGGAGAGGAAACAAATGGTTGTAACAGCAGGGGGTCTCCTATTACTAGTGCGAACACAGGCTGTAGAGGAGGGGGGTGGCACTGCTCTGTGTGTGTGTGAAGGGAGGAGGGGTGAAGCTGCAGAGCTAGCAGCCTGGATTGTCATATGTGCCGGATCTTTCTGGAAAGTTACAACAGAAAACATATTTTGTAGACAAAACCCCATACCTCACAGACATTGTACATCACAATCTCCTCCTCTCTCCCGTCAGATCCTCTGTCCCCGGTATCTCCCCCTCTCTCCCGTCAGACCCTCTGTCCCCGGTATCTCCTCCTCTCTCCCCGGTATCTCCTCCTCTCTCCCGTCAGTCCCTCTGTCCCCGGTATCTCCTCCTCTCTCCCGTCAGTCCCTCTGTCCCCGGTATCTCCCCCTCTCTCCCGTCAGACCCTCTGTCCCCGGTATCTCCTCCTCTCTCCCGTCAGACCCTCTGTCCCCGGTATCTCCTCCTCTCTCCCGTCAGACCCTCTGTCCCCGGTATCTCCTCCTCTCTCCCGTCAGTCCCTCTGTCCCCGGTATCTCCTCCTCTCTCCCGTCAGACCCTCTGTCCCCGGTATCTCCTCTTCTCTCCCGTCAGTCCCTCTGTCCCCGGTATCTCCCCCTCTCTCCCGTCAGTCCCTCTGTCCCCGGTATCTCCTCCTCTCTCCCGTCAGTCCCTCTGTCCCCGGTATCTCCCCCTCTCTCCCGTCAGTCCCTCTGTCCCCGGTATCTCCTCCTCTCTCCCGTCAGACCCTCTGTCCCCGGTATCTCCTCCTCTCTCCCGTCAGACCCTCTGTCCCCGGTATCTCCCCCTCTCTCCCGTCAGTCCCTCTGTCCCCGGTATCTCCCCCTCTCTCCCGTCAGACCCTCTGTCCCCGGTATCTCCTCCTCTCTCCCGTCAGACCCTCTGTCCCCGGTATCTCCTCCTCTCTCCCGTCAGACCCTCTGTCCCCGGTATCTCCTCCTCTCTCCCGTCAGACCCTCTGTCCCCGGTATCTCCTCCTCTCTCCCGTCAGACCCTCTGTCCCCGGTATCTCCTCCTCTCTCCCGTCAGACCCTCTGTCCCCGGTATCTCCTCCTCTCTCCCGTCAGACCCTCTGTCCCCGGTATCTCCTCCTCTCTCCCGTCAGACCCTCTGTCCCCGGTATCTCCTCCTCTCTCCCGTCAGACCCTCTGTCCCCGGTATCTCCTCCTCTCTCCCGTCAGACCCTCTGTCCCCGGTATCTCCTCCTCTCTCCCGTCAGACCCTCTGTCCCCGGTATCTCCTCCTCTCTCCCGTCAGACCCTCTGTCCCCGGTATCTCCTCCTCTCTCCCGTCAGACCCTCTGTCCCCGGTATCTCCTCCTCTCTCCCGTCAGTCCCTCTGTCCCCGGTATCTCCTCCTCTCTCCCGTCAGACCCTCTGTCCCCGGTATCTCCTCCTCTCTCCCGTCAGACCCTCTGTCCCCGGTATCTCCTCCTCTCTCCCGTCAGACCCTCTGTCCCCGGTATCTCCTCCTCTCTCCCGTCAGACCCTCTGTCCCCGGTATCTCCTCCTCTCTCCCGTCAGTCCCTCTGTCCCCGGTATCTCCTCCCCTCTCCCGTCAGACCCTCTGTCCCCGGTATCTCCTCCTCTCTCCCGTCAGACCCTCTGTCCCCGGTATCTCCTCCTCTCTCCCGTCAGACCCTCTGTCCCCGGTATCTCCTCCTCTCTCCCGTCAGTCCCTCTGTCCCCGGTATCTCCTCCTCTCTCCCGTCAGACCCTCTCTCCCCGGTATCTCCTCCTCTCTCCCGTCAGTCCCTCTGTCCCCGGTATCTCCTCCTCTCTCCCGTCAGACCCTCTGTCCCCGGTATCTCCTCCTCTCTCCCGTCAGACCCTCTGTCCCCGGTATCTCCTCCTCTCTCCCGTCAGACCCTCTGTCCCCGGTATCTCCCCCTCTCTCCCGTCAGTCCCTCTGTCCCCGGTATCTCCTCCTCTCTCCCGTCAGACCCTCTGTCCCCGGTATCTCCTCTTCTCTCCCGTCAGTCCCTCTGTCCCCGGTATCTCCTCCTCTCCCCCGTCAGTCCCTCTGTCCCCGGTATCTCCTCCTCTCTCCCGTCAGACCCTCTGTCCCCGGTATCTCCTCTTCTCTCCCGTCAGACCCTCTGTCCCCGGTATCTCCTCCTTTCTCCCGTCAGACCCTCTGTCCCCGGTATCTCCTCCTCTCTCCCGTCAGTCCCTCTGTCCCCGGTATCTCCTCCTCTCCCCCGTCAGTCCCTCTGTCCCCGGTATCTCCTCCTCTCTCCCGTCAGTCCCTCTGTCCCCGGTATCTCCTCCTCTCTCCCGTCAGATCCTCTGTCCCCGGTATCTCCCCCTCTCTCCCGTCAGACCCTCTGTCCCCGGTATCTCCTCCTCTCTCCCCGGTATCTCCTCCTCTCTCCCGTCAGTCCCTCTGTCCCCGGTATCTCCTCCTCTCTCCCGTCAGTCCCTCTGTCCCCGGTATCTCCCCCTCTCTCCCGTCAGACCCTCTGTCCCCGGTATCTCCTCCTCTCTCCCGTCAGACCCTCTGTCCCCGGTATCTCCTCCTCTCTCCCGTCAGACCCTCTGTCCCCGGTATCTCCTCCTCTCTCCCGTCAGTCCCTCTGTCCCCGGTATCTCCTCCTCTCTCCCGTCAGACCCTCTGTCCCCGGTATCTCCTCTTCTCTCCCGTCAGTCCCTCTGTCCCCGGTATCTCCCCCTCTCTCCCGTCAGTCCCTCTGTCCCCGGTATCTCCTCCTCTCTCCCGTCAGTCCCTCTGTCCCCGGTATCTCCCCCTCTCTCCCGTCAGTCCCTCTGTCCCCGGTATCTCCTCCTCTCTCCCGTCAGACCCTCTGTCCCCGGTATCTCCTCCTCTCTCCCGTCAGACCCTCTGTCCCCGGTATCTCCCCCTCTCTCCCGTCAGTCCCTCTGTCCCCGGTATCTCCCCCTCTCTCCCGTCAGACCCTCTGTCCCCGGTATCTCCTCCTCTCTCCCGTCAGACCCTCTGTCCCCGGTATCTCCTCCTCTCTCCCGTCAGACCCTCTGTCCCCGGTATCTCCTCCTCTCTCCCGTCAGACCCTCTGTCCCCGGTATCTCCTCCTCTCTCCCGTCAGACCCTCTGTCCCCGGTATCTCCTCTTCTCTCCCGTCAGACCCTCTGTCCCCGGTATCTCCTCCTCTCTCCCGTCAGACCCTCTGTCCCCGGTATCTCCTCCTCTCTCCCGTCAGACCCTCTGTCCCCGGTATCTCCTCCTCTCTCCCGTCAGATCCTCTGTCCCCGGTATCTCCCCCTCTCTCCCGTCAGACCCTCTGTCCCCGGTATCTCCTCCTCTCTCCCCGGTATCTCCTCCTCTCTCCCGTCAGTCCCTCTGTCCCCGGTATCTCCTCCTCTCTCCCGTCAGTCCCTCTGTCCCCGGTATCTCCCCCTCTCTCCCGTCAGACCCTCTGTCCCCGGTATCTCCTCCTCTCTCCCGTCAGACCCTCTGTCCCCGGTATCTCCTCCTCTCTCCCGTCAGACCCTCTGTCCCCGGTATCTCCTCCTCTCTCCCGTCAGTCCCTCTGTCCCCGGTATCTCCTCCTCTCTCCCGTCAGACCCTCTGTCCCCGGTATCTCCTCTTCTCTCCCGTCAGTCCCTCTGTCCCCGGTATCTCCCCCTCTCTCCCGTCAGTCCCTCTGTCCCCGGTATCTCCTCCTCTCTCCCGTCAGTCCCTCTGTCCCCGGTATCTCCCCCTCTCTCCCGTCAGTCCCTCTGTCCCCGGTATCTCCTCCTCTCTCCCGTCAGACCCTCTGTCCCCGGTATCTCCTCCTCTCTCCCGTCAGACCCTCTGTCCCCGGTATCTCCCCCTCTCTCCCGTCAGTCCCTCTGTCCCTGGTATCTCCCCCTCTCTCCCGTCAGACCCTCTGTCCCCGGTATCTCCTCCTCTCTCCCGTCAGACCCTCTGTCCCCGGTATCTCCTCCTCTCTCCCGTCAGACCCTCTGTCCCCGGTATCTCCTCCTCTCTCCCGTCAGACCCTCTGTCCCCGGTATCTCCTCCTCTCTCCCGTCAGACCCTCTGTCCCCGGTATCTCCTCCTCTCTCCCGTCAGACCCTCTGTCCCCGGTATCTCCTCTTCTCTCCCGTCAGTCCCTCTGTCCCCGGTATCTCCTCCTCTCTCCCGTCAGACCCTCTGTCCCCGGTATCTCCTCCTCTCTCCCGTCAGACCCTCTGTCCCCGGTATCTCCTCCTCTCTCCCGTCAGACCCTCTGTCCCCGGTATCTCCTCCTCTCTCCCGTCAGACCCTCTGTCCCCGGTATCTCCTCCTCTCTCCCGTCAGACCCTCTGTCCCCGGTATCTCCTCCTCTCTCCCGTCAGACCCTCTGTCCCCGGTATCTCCTCCTCTCTCCCGTCAGACCCTCTGTCCCCGGTATCTCCTCCTCTCTCCCGTCAGACCCTCTGTCCCCGGTATCTCCCCCTCTCTCCCGTCAGACCCTCTGTCCCCGGTATCTCCTCCTCTCTCCCGTCAGACCCTCTGTCCCCGGTATCTCCTCCTCTCTCCCGTCAGACCCTCTGTCCCCGGTATCTCCTCCTCTCTCCCGTCAGACCCTCTGTCCCCGGTATCTCCTCCTCTCTCCCGTCAGACCCTCTGTCCCCGGTATCTCCTCCTCTCTCCCGTCAGACCCTCTGTCCCCGGTATCTCCTCCTCTCTCCTGTCAGACCCTCTGTCCCCGGTATCTCCCCCTCTCTCCTGTCAGACCCTCTGTCCCCGGTATCTCCCCCTCTCTCCTGTCAGACCCTCTGTCCCCGGTATCTCCTTCTCTCTCCCGTCAGACCCTCTCTCCCCGGTATCTCCCCCTCTCTCCCGTCAGACCCTCTGTCCCCGGTATCTCCTCCTCTCTCCCGTCAGACCCTCTGTCCCCGGTATCTCCCCCTCTCTCCTGTCAGACCCTCTGTCCCCGGTATCTCCTCCTCTCTCCCGTCAGACCCTCTGTCCCCGGTATCTCCTCCTCTCTCCCGTCCTCTGTCCCGGTATCTTCTTCCCTCTCCTAGCTCTCACTCTGTCTCCCTGGTAACGGATCACATGACCTCTGTTACCTCCGGTCTTCCGGTGTGAGATGGGAGGGGTTTCCTCTTGTCTCCGCCCTTCTGTCGCTGCTCGTCTCTCAGCTCCGCCCCCGCCTCGGCCTCGGCTCTCGCTGCTCAGTGTCCGGCGGCCTGGAGCTGGTGTCGTTGCAGAGGAACGAAGACGGCGGAATAAGGGAAGGTTTACCGGAGGTGAGGGAGACCGGGAGGCAGCGGGTAATGTCTGGTCAGGCGGGTGTTAATGAAGTGATGTGTGGTTAGGAAGGTATTGGGTGTCAGGAGGGTGTTATTGGGGTGATCTCTGGTCAGGAGGGTGATATTGGGGTGATCTCTGGTCAGGAGGGTGATATTTTGGCGATCTCTGGTCAGGAGGGTGTTATTGGGGCGATCTCTGGTCAGGAGAGTGATATTGGGGCGATCTCTGGTCAGGAGGGTGTTATTGGGGCGATCTCTGGTCAGGAGGGTGATATTGGGGCGATCTCTGGTCAGGAGGGTGATATTGGGGCGATCTCTGGTCAGGAGGGTGATATTGGGGCGATCTCTGGTCAGGAGGGTGATATTGGGGCGACCTCTGGTCAGGAGGGTGATATTGGGGCGACCTCTGGTCAGGAGGGTGTTATTCGGGCAACATCTGGTCAGGAGGGTGATATTGGGGCGATCTCTGGTCAGGAGGGTGATATTGGGGCGACCTTTGGTCAGGAGGGTGATATTGGGGCGATCTCTGGTCAGGAGGGTGCTATTGGGGTGATCTGTGGTCAGGAGGGTGATATTGGGGCGATCTCTGGTCAGGAGGGTGTTATTGGGGTGATCTCTGGTCAGGAGGGTGATATTGGGGCGACATCTGGTCAGGAGGGTGATATTGGGGCGACCTTTGGTCAGGAGGGTGATATTGGGGCGATCTCTGGTCAGGAGGGTGATATTGGGGCGATCTCTGGTCAGGAGGGTGATATTGGGGTGACCTCTGGTCAGGAGGGTGTTATTGGGGCAACATCTGGTCAGGAGGGTGATATTGGGGCAACCTCTGGTCAGGAGGGTGTTATTCGGGCAACATCTGGTCAGGAGGGTGTTATTGGGGTGATCTCTGGTCAGGAGGGTGATATTGGGGCGATCTCTGGTCAGGAGGGTGTTATTGGGGCGATCTCTGGTCATGAGGGTGATATTGGTGTGATCTCTGGTCAGGAGGGTGATATTGGGGCGATCTCTGGTCAGGAGGGTGATATTGGGGCGATCTCTGGTCAGGAGGGTGTTATTTGGGCGACATCTGGTCAGGAGGGTGATATTGGGGCGATCTCTGGTCCTGAGGGTGTTATTTGGGCGACATCTGGTCAGGAGGGTGTCATTGGGACGATCTCTGGCCAGGAGGGTGTTAGGGCAATCTGGTCAGGCAGGTGTTATTGGGGTCATATGTGGTTAGGAAGGGGTTGGGTGACAAAAGGGTGTTATTAGCGTGATCTCTGGTCAGGAGAGTGTTATTATGGTGACAGGAGGGTGTTATAGGAGTGAAAGGCTAAGTGAAAGTTCCAATAGGGTGTCCTCCTGGGATTGTCTGTGACCAGGAGGTATACACATTGGATTGCCATTGATTGGAGAGCGTCCACCTTGGATTGTCGTTGACCAGGGGGCGTCCACCCTGGATTGTCGTTGACCAGAGGGTGTCCACCTTGGATTGTCGTTGACCTGAGGGTGTCCACCTTGGATTGTCGTTGACCTGAGGGTGTCCACCTTGGATAGTCGTTGACCGGAGGGTGTCCACCTTAGATTGTCGTTGACCGGAGGGTGTCCACCTTGGATTGTCGTTGACCGGAGGGTGTCCACCTTGGATTGTCGTTGACCGGAGGGTGTCCACCTTGGATTGTCGTTAACCTGAGGGTGTCCACCTTGGATTATTGCTGACCTGAGGGTGTCCACCTTGGATTGTCGCTGACCTGAGGGTGTCCACCTTGGATTGTTGTTGACCTGAGGGTGTCCACCTTGGATTGTCGTTGACCTGAGGGTGTCCACCTTGGATTGTCGTTGACCTGAGGGTGTCCACCTTGGATTGTCGTTGACCTGAGGGTGTCCACCTTGGATTGTCGTTGACCTGAGGGTGTCCACCTTGGATTGTCGTTGACCTGAGGGTGTCCATTTTGGATTGTCGTTGACCAGAGGGTGTCCACCTTGGATTATTAGTGACTGGGAGCGTCCACCTTGGATTGTCAGTGACCGGGGGTGTCCACCTTGGATTGTCGATAACCAGCTGCACATGGGGATAACCCTGCTGCATTTAGTGGCTGAATCTGGTGTATGGACTGTGGCCCCTGCTGAGTACCAGGGGCCCCTCCCCTGTGGTGCCAGTATACATGTGACCAGTCCTTGGATATGGAATCGGCAGGAGAAGTGGAGGGTGATGGTGATGGGGCGATGCTGAGCAGTCAGGGCTCATGCCGTCTGCGACCTTCATCCTACCGGGCCCTACGCAGCGCGGTCTCCAACCTCGCCCGCATTGACGACTTCTACTGTGAAAAAATCGGGTCCGGATTCTTCTCTGAAGTCTTCAAGGTAAGACTCTAGTCACATTCAGAGCTGCACATACAGTGGCTTGTCCTCCTGTCACATCCAGAGCTTCACATGCACTGGTTAACCTCTGGTCACATCCAGAGCTGCTTTGACAATCCTGCTGTTTCCTGCTGGTCCTCAGTCTGCAGGATCTCCGGTGTCTGGGTGCAGTAGTTTGTGCGGTGATGAATTGTGGGAGAAGTAGTTTCCTCCTAGTTGTGATGTTTGAGCTCCGCATCCCATATGTAGCAGAGGGTGATTGATCCCTGTCTATAGAGGGTTCAGTGTAAGCCATGCCTGTGTGGGTGCGATGGGGAGGACGTCCCCCGCCTGTGTGGGTGCGATGGGGAGGACGTCCCCCGCCTGTGTGGGTGCGATGGGGAGGACGTCCCCCGCCTGTGTGGGTGCGATGGGGAGGACGTCCCCCGCCTGTGTGGGTGCGATGGGGAGGACGTCCCCCGCCTGTGTGGGTGCGATGGGGAGGACGTCCCCCGCCTGTGTGGGTGCGATGGGGAGGACGTCCCCCGCCTGTGTGGGTGCGATGGGGAAGACGTCCCCCGCCTGTGTGGGTGCGATGGGGAAGACGTCCCCCGCCTGTGTGGGTGCGATGGGGAGGACGTCCCCCGCCTGTGTGGGTGCGATGGGGAGGACGTCCCCCGCCTGTGTGGGTGCGATGGGGAGGACGTCCCCCGCCTGTGTGGGTGCGATGGGGAGGACGTCCCCCGCCTGTGTGGGTGCGATGGGGAGGACGTCCCCCGCCTGTGTGGGTGCGATGGGGAGGACGTCCCCCGCCTGTGTGGGTGCGATGGGGAAGACGTCCCCCGCCTGTGTGGATGCGATGGGGAAGACGTCCCCCGCCTGTGTGGGTGCGATGGGGAAGACGTCCCCCGCCTGTGTGGGTGCGATGGGGAAGACGTCCCCCGCCTGTGTGGGTGCGATGGGGAAGACGTCCCCCGCCTGTGTGGGTGCGATGGGGAGGACGTCCCCCGCCTGTGTGGGTGCGATGGGGAAGACGTCCCCCGCCTGTGTGGGTGCGATGGGGAAGACGTCCCCCGCCTGTGTGGATTCGATGGGGAAGACGTCCCCCGCATGTGTGGGTGCGATGGGGAAGACGTCCCCCGCATGTGTGGGTGCGATGGGGAAGACGTCCCCCGCCTGTGTGGATTCGATGGGGAAGACGTCCCCCGCATGTGTGGGTGCGATGGGGAAGACGTCCCCCGCATGTGTGGGTGCGATGGGGAAGACGTCCCCCGCCTGTGTTGGTGCGATGGCGAAGACGTCCCCCGCCTGTGTTGGTGCGATGGCGAAGACGTCCCCCGCCTGTGTGGGTGCGATGGGGAAGACGTCCCCTGCTTGTGTGGGTGCGATGGGGAAGACGTCCCCCGCCTGTGTGGGTGCGATGGGGAAGACGTCCCCCGCCTGTGTGGGTGCGATGGGGAAGACGTCCCCTGCTTGTGTGGGTGCGATGGGGAGGGTGCCCCCTCATGTATGGACTTATTGTGGAGGGCGCCTCCAGCGTATATTGGTATGATGTGGAGAGTGCCCCCACTGATTGTGGACACGATGTGGAAGACGCCCCCCCGGTCCACATATGGAGGTCGTCTTGGCCAGTATCGGCGTGTTCTCTCTGGCTGGATCACCTGCTTCTGGTTATTTTCCCCTCGTTATCAGTTTGAGGTCAGCTTTTAATAAAGTCGTTTCAGGATTCCAGGCTAAGAGCCAAAAACACAGGTCTGTCCCCTCACTCCCCATAGAGAGCACTCCAGTAACACACACAGGTCTATCCCCTCACTGCCCATAGAGAGCACTCCAGTAACACACACAGGTCTATCCCCTCACTGCCCATAGAGAGCACTCCAGTAACACACACAGGTCTATCCCCTCACTGCCCATAGAGAGCACTCCAGTAACTCACACAGGTCTATCCCCTCACTCCCCATAGAGACCACTCCAGTAACACACACAGGTCTATCCCCTCACTGCCCATAGAGAGCACTCCTGTAACACACACGGTGTAGGACGTGTATACCACCTCTTCTATGTTGGATGTGTAGAAATGCAGGATATAGAATATTGCTCTTCACGTAACGTAGATTACAAGGCCTGGTTCAGACTGGAGTACTTTAGTGGTGGGGGACGTAGAGAGAACATTAATGTGGACTCAGTAATGTATCGTTCCTCTGGATCAAATCTCTCATATACAGCATTGTTGACCTCGCGTTTTGTCACTCCTGAGGCACGAGGTATTTTATTGTCTGTGATGTGAATGAAGCCTGAGGTTTCCGTGAGTGGCAGTGCAGTCCTATTCTTCTGGATATGACTGGGTTAATTCACGCTGAGCACTAACTTCAAGGCGTCATAATGCTGTAATAAGGGGCTTAGGTCAGACTCGGAAGATTTACATCTGGAACCTCCGAAACCTGAGTTAATACACTGAGACATCAGGACACAGTGGACCATTCCCTATTATTACAGACCCTCTCATCCCTCGGCATCACAGACTTGGCCCTCTCCTGGATCTCATCATACCTAACAGACCGGACATTCAGCGTCTCCCACTCACACACCACCTCCTCACCTCGCCCCCTATCTGTCGGAGTCCCACAAGGTTCAGTCCTAGGGCCCCTGCTGTTCTCTATTTACACCTTTGGCCTGGGACAGCTCATAGAATCTCATGGCTTTCAGTATCATCTTTATGCTGATGACACACAGATCTACATCTCTGGACCAGATATCACCTCCCTACTAACCAGAATCCCTCAATGTCTGTCCACTATTTCATCCTAATTCTCCACTAGATATCTGAAACTCAACATGGACAAAACAGAATTCATCATCTTTCCCCCATCTCACGTGACCCCCCCTACGAACCTATCAATTACAGTAAATGACTGCCCACTCTCCCCAGTCCCACAAGCTCGCTGCCTCGGAGTAATCCTTGATGCTGATCTCTCCTTCAAACCACATATCCAAACCCTTTCCACTTCCTGCCGACTTCAACTCAAAAATATTTCACGCATCCGTTCATTCCTCACCCAAGAATCTGCAAAAACCCTAGTCCATGCCCTCATCATCTCTCGCCTTGACTACTGCAACCTCATGCTCTGCGGCCTCCCCTCAAACACTCTCGCACCCCTCCAATCTATTCTAAACTCTGCTGCCCGACTAATCCACCTGTCCCCCCGCTATTCCCCAGCTTCTCCCCTCTGTCAATCCCTTCACTGGCTCCCAATTGCCCAGAGACTCCATTACAAAACCCTAACCATGACATACAAAGCCATCCACAACTTGTCTCCTCCATACATCTGTGACCTCGTCTCCCGGTACTTTCCTGCACGCAACCTCCGATCCTCACAAGATCTCCTTCTCTACTCCCCTCTTATCTCCTCTTCCCACAATCGCATACAAGATTTCTCTCGCGCATCACCCCTACTCTGGAACTCTCTACCACAACATATCAGACTCTCACCTACCATCGAAACCTTCAAAAAGAGCCTGAAGACCCACCTCTTCCGACAAGCCTATAACCTGCAGTAACCACCGATCGACCAAACCGCTGCACGACCAGCTCTACCCTCGCCTACTGTATTATCACCCATCCCTTGAAGATTGTGAGCCCTCGCGGGCAGGGTCCTCTCTCCTCCTGTACCAGTTATGACTTGTATTGTTTAAGATTATTGTACTTGTTTTTATGTATACCCCCCTCACATGTAAAGCGCCATGGAATAAATGGCGCTATAACAATAAATAATAATAATAATAATAATAATAACTTGTTCCACCGGAAGCCACGAGGAACCATAGGAGTAAAACTGCAGGGAAGAAAGAATGGTGGGGATCAATGTTCCTGGAGCTGAGCACTTGGTATGATGGTGATGAAGGTGCAGATAATCTGCAATATTGGTTGGCGAAGGTTCCTGGAGCTGAGCACTTGGTATGAAGGTGCAGATGATCTGCGATGTTGGTTGGCAAAGGTTCCTGCAGCTGAGCACTTGGTATGATGGTGATGAAGGTGCAGATGATGTGCGATGTTGGTTGGCGAAGGTTCCTGGAGCTGAGCACTTGGTATGATGGTGATGAAGGTGCAGATGATGTGCGATATTGGTTGGCGAAGGTCCCTGGAGCTGAGCACTTGGTATGATGGTGATGAAGGTGCAGATGATCTGCGATGTTGGTTGGCGAAGGTTCCTGGAGCTGAGCACTTGATATGATGGTGATGTAGGTGCGGATGATGTGCGATGTTGGTTGGCGAAGGTCCCTTGAGCTGAGCACTTGGTATGATGGTGATGAAGGTGCAGATGATCTGCGATGTTGGTTGGTGAAGGTTCCTGGAGCTGAGCACTTGTTATGATGGTGATGAAGGTGCAGATGATGTGCGATGTTGGTTGGCGAAGGTTCCTGGAGCTGAGCACTTGGTATGATGGTGATGAAGGTGCAGATGATGTGCGATGTTGGTTGGCGAAGGTCCCTGGAGCTGAGCACGTGGTATGACGGTGATGAAGGTGCAGTCGATAGTCGATCTGCAATAATAGTTGGCGAAGGTTCCTGGAGCTGAGCACTTGGTATGACGGTGATGAAGGTGCAGATGATCTGCGATGTTGGTTGGCGAAGGTCCCTGGAGCTGAGCACTTGGTATGATGGTGATGAAGGTGCAGATGATGTGCGATGTTGGTTGGCGAAGGTCCCTGGAGCTGAGCACGTGGTATGACGGTGATGAAGGTGCAGTCGATAGTCGATCTGCAATAATAGTTGGCGAAGGTTCCTGGAGCTGAGCACTTGGTATGACGGTGATGAAGGTGCAAATGATCTGCGATGTTGGTTGGCGAAGGTCCCTGGAGCTGAGCACTTGGTATGATGGTGATGAAGGTGCAGATGATCTGCGATGTTGGTTGGCGAAGGTTCCTGGAGCTGAGCACTTGGTATGATGGTAATGAAGGTGCAGATGATCTGCGATGTTGGTTGGCGAAGGTTCCTGGAGCTGAGCACTTGGTATGATGGTGATGAAGGTGCAGATGATGTGCAATGTTGGTTGGCGAAGGTCCCTGGAGCTGAGCACTTGGTATGATGGTGATGAAGGTGCAGATGATGTGCAATGTTGGTTGGCGAAGGTCCCTGGAGCTGAGCACTTGGTATGATGGTGATGAAGGTGCAGATGATGTGCGATGTTGGTTGGCGAAGGTCCCTGGAGCTGAGCACGTGGTATGACGGTGATGAAGGTGCAGTCGATAGTCGATCTGCAATAATAGTTGGCGAAGGTTCCTGGAGCTGAGCACTTGGTATGACGGTGATGAAGGTGCAGATGATCTGCGATGTTGGTTGGCGAAGGTCCCTGGAGCTGAGCACTTGGTATGATGGTGATGAAGGTGCAGATGATGTGCGATGTTGGTTGGCGAAGGTCCCTGGAGCTGAGCACGTGGTATGACGGTGATGAAGGTGCAGTCGATAGTCGATCTGCAATAATAGTTGGCGAAGGTTCCTGGAGCTGAGCACTTGGTATGACGGTGATGAAGGTGCAAATGATCTGCGATGTTGGTTGGCGAAGGTCCCTGGAGCTGAGCACTTGGTATGATGGTGATGAAGGTGCAGATGATCTGCGATGTTGGTTGGCGAAGGTCCCTGGAGCTGAGCACTTGGTATGATGGTAATGAAGGTGCAGATGATCTGCGATGTTGGTTGGCGAAGGTTCCTGGAGCTGAGCACTTGGTATGATGGTGATGAAGGTGCAGATGATGTGCAATGTTGGTTGGCGAAGGTCCCTGGAGCTGAGCACTTGGTATGATGGTGATGAAGGTGCAGATGATGTGCAATGTTGGTTGGCGAAGGTCCCTGGAGCTGAGCACTTGGTATGATGGTGATGAAGGTGCAGATGATCTGCGATGTTGGTTGGCGAAGGTTCCTGGAGCTGAGCACGTGGTATGACAGTGATGAAGGTGCAGATGATCTGCGATGTTGGTTGGCGAAGGTTCCTGGAGCTGAGCACTTGGTATGATGGTGATGAAGGTGCAGATGATGTGCAATGTTGGTTGGCGAAGGTTCCTGGAGCTGAGCACTTGGTATGACGGTGATGAAGGTGCAGATGATCTGCGGTGTTGGTTGGCGAAGGTTCCTGGAGCTGAGCACGTGGTATGACAGTGATGAAGGTGCAGATGATCTGCGATGTTGGTTGGCGAAGGTTCCTGGAGCTGAGCACGTGGTATGACGGTGATGAAGGTGCAGTCGATAGTCGATCTGCAATAATAGTTGGCGAAGGTTCCTGGAGCTGAGCACTTGGTATGACGGTGATGAAGGTGCAGATGATCTGCGATGTTGGTTGGCGAAGGTTCCTGGAGCTGAGCACGTGGTATGATGGTGATTAAGGTGCAGATGATCTGCGAGAGTAGTTGGCGAAGGTTCCTAAAGATGAGCATTAGCCCGTGGTTTGATGATGAAAGTGTTTAATAACTAAAAGACATCCAGACTCTGCAGGAATGCAGTCCAAACCATGTCACTTTTTCCACCATCATGCTCCATCTGTCATCTTGCTTCCTCCACTATGGTCTTCCTCCTTTATCGTTCTCCCACTACCCTGTTGCTCCTGATTCACGTTCTTGCTGCACATTTTTCCACAAGCATTGTGGATGTGCCAAGTGTCTGGGTTTGCAATGGTTTTTTCGGTCGTCCTCCTCCGTGGTTGCTTCCACCATTCTTGATCAGTGTTTTTCTAATATTGTGCTTGTGTTTATTGAGTAAAGCAGCAGAGAATCCCGCAAGCCATGCCAACCGCCTCTCTGTTATTGAATCATGGTTTAGAGATGTTCATTCAGAGGATCACTTAAAGGGCCATTCCCATTTCCACGATCCTACCCCAATATATAGAAGGTGTAATAACAATAATATTAGCCAATGTCTCAAATTAGAAATGTCATATAGTTTCCCCTGTCTTTTTCCTCATGTGCAGGAATTGCAGGACCTTGAATATCCATGGTTACAACTAGGGTTGATCGAATAGCTTCAGATAAGACCTTAACCGAATAGCTATAGTGCTTACCGAGTAGCCCGGATACCTGGAGCGCTGCCGATGATCGGCTGCTCGACGCCGCAGCTGCATGTGTCACGGCCGTGTGATAGTCACAATAGACAGGCTCTGCATGCGTCTGCTGTGACCGTCACAACAGCTGTGACACATGCATCTGCGGCGCCGAGCAGCTGATCATCGGCAGCGCTGTAGAGTCGGGAGTTGGAGTCAGTATAAAATGGAGCAATTCTAACTCCTAACATATATAATACATTGGGTGCAGTAGTACAATGCCGGACGTGCTCTAAATGTTTTTATACGGCTGAGTTCACACGTCGCGTTGTTTTCGCGGCGGTTTTAAACGCGCGATTTTGCCCCGAAAACGCGAAAAATAAGCATCCCATGCAATCCTATGAGATTCCGCAATGCTGTGCTAATGCTGCGTTTTTTTACGCGGCGGAATCGCTTCGCGGTAAAAAACGCAGCATGCTCATTAATTTAGTGGAATCGCGGCGATCCCACACCCATAGGAATGCATTGTTCCGCTTACTTTCCGTATGTGGCTGTGCCCACCAATGCGAAAAGTAAGCAGAACATTTGCGAATGGTACCCACTGTCCGGAGGAGAGGAGACTGTCCTCTGGGCTGTGGGTACCATATCCCTGTAAAAAATATAGTTAAAATAAAAAATATTGTAATTCTCACCTTCCAGCGTCCCGCGCAGCCTTCCCGCCTCTCTCCACGCTCCCGGTCCCAGTAAACCTTTGCGAGAATGACGTCGAGATCTCGCGGGTGCGCAATGTCTCGCTGTCATTCACGCAAAGGATTACTGGGACCGGGAGCGTGGAGAGAGGCGGGAAGGCTGCGCGGGACACTGGAAGGTGAGAATAACAATATTTTATTCTGTCGTCCATGACAGCACCACCTGAGAGAGGGGATCCGCCCTTCAGGAACAGGAAATCCTACAGATACATAAGAGCGGCACCTCTCCCACGCATCAGTTGGTTTCCTGTTCCTAAAAGGACAGGATTCCCTACAGATCGTATCATCATGGACGAGGAGTCCCCAGGCCGACTGACCGACTCAGGTAGCGGGGTGGGTCGCCTACCTCGGTCAGTGCGGGGTCCCTGGAGGCGCCACAATGGGGCCGGGTAGGGCTCCACGACAGTGTGCGGAGCGGGGTCCGGAGGATGCCCGTCTCCAGGGCCAGCGACGACACATGAGTATGTTGCCCCCGAACCCCCATCCTGGTCTCCTCCTCCGTCATCCGGGGCCGACTGGCGTGGCGTGGTGGCAGGCACGGAGCGGGTCGGGCCATGGCGCCGCTGTCCTTTTTCGTGCCGCCGGGCCGGAAGTCGGATGCCGGCCGGCTTTTCTCTGTTGTTCTCCGCTGGGTGGCGGCGGCACAGGTGCCGGCATGGCGGCGGAGAGGCGTGGAGGGAGGAAAATGGAACCCCTGGCATATCGCCTGCAGACCCGGATTTCCAGGGGGAGGAGCATAAAAGGCCACAGAAATGCTGCAGGGCTGCTTTTGGCCCATTTGCAGCAATGGATGAACCGGAAGCTACCTTGGCCCAGCTGGACCGAGAGCAGGAACGTACCTCAGAGAGGTCCCAGACAAGCTCCCAGCAGAAAAAACAAACTGGACAATCCAGCCACAGAAGTTCCTCCAGGCTGAAGGATCCAGCTCGTCCCCCCCCCCGTGATCCGGTAACTACTCCTACTGCTCGGGTAAGAGATCTTCGTGAATGTGCCCTGATGCAGTGTTCCCCTTATATTTTTTTCTCCTATAGAGGAAGAAGTGTGCTGATAAAGTGAAAAACAGGGAGTGCGCCTTTTGCAGTTGTCCCTTGCCAGACGTCTACCCTAAAAAACTGTGTCAATCATGTATACGGCAGACGGTAGGGGTGAAAAAAAAAAAGGGGTAGCCAAATTTAACAAACATACTTCCTTACACTCTCCCCACTTCTGCAGGTGGCAGAAAAACCCCTGACTTCGCTACGAGTCTAAGGGAAATTATTAGGACGGAAGCTAAAGCTCTAAAGTCCGTATCCCAAGGGGAATCATCTAAGAAAAGAAAGAGAGCGATTTTCTCAGGGTCGGACTCCTCAGCTGGCCCTAGAGGAAATGAAGGTTCCCCAGAGCCCTCAACCTCTTCTTCTGCGTCCTCTTCAGAGGAGGACTCCAGTCATTTCTGCTTGAGTCTAGAACAGGTGGATAAGTTGGTCAAGGCAGTTAGGGCCACCAAGGGGGTAACAGACGCAAAACCAGAACGGTGAGCGCAAGACCTGATGTTCGGCGGATTAGACCCCAGGAAACGTAAATCGTTCCCATTAAACGACAAGGTCCAAAACCTGATCAGTAGGGAATGGAAGAAACCAGAAACAAAGGGCTCCCTACCACCGGCTTTTAAGCAATGATATCCCTTTGAGGACCCCTTGGTGAACAGATGGGATAAAGCCCCGAAATTGGACGCAGTAGTGGCTAAAGCGTTCAAAAAATCTGCTATTCTCTTTGACGACATGGCTTCCTTGAAAGATCCGCTGGACAAAAAAGCAGACTCCTACCTGAAAGGGACATGGGAAATGTCAGCTGGCGCCCTAAGGCCTGCAGTAGCGGCTATCTGCACAGCCAGATCTATGATGGTCTGGCTGGACCAGCTTGAGTCACAGTTAGAGGACAGAGCCTCGAGAGTATCTATCTTGAAGACCCTGCCTACCATCCAGAATGCTGTAGCCTTTTTAGCCGACGCTTTGGCAGATTCTGCAAGGATGGAGGCCAAAGCCGCAAGTCTATCGAATGCAGCCCGAAGGGCTATATGGCTGAAATGCTGGCCCGGGGATATCCAGGCCAGATCCCGGCTTTGCTCCATCCCATGTGAGGGAGAATATCTCTTCGGTCCAGTTCTAGATGAACTTCTGGAGAAAGTCGGGGACGATAAAAAGAAATCCCCTACCCTTCCTATAGACGTCCCTTCGCTAGGAAGAGATTTTTCCGTAGAAGGTCATCCAGAGACCGAGGCAGATGGGAAGATAAGAAGAAGAAAGGTACCAGGTTTATGTTTGGAGGGGGATGCCAGGAAGCATCCCGTGAAACCAAGAAGCCTCCCCAATGACTAGCGGCTCCGGTGGGAGGTAGACTATCGGCCTTCTACCAAGCCTGGTCACGGATTTCAAACAGTAACTGGATCCTGGGGTTGGTAGCCTCAGGTCTAATTCTAGAATTTTCCTGTACCCCCGGAACAGTTTTAAGGTCACCCCGCTCAGGTCTTCCCTATCGGAACAAGCTGCCCTAGAGACCGAAATCCGTGACCTATGCTATAAAAAGGTACTGATAAAGGTACCAGAGGCAGAGAAGGGCAAAGGCTTCTACTCCCCTCTATTCCTGGTCTGTAAGCCGGATGGCTCTTACAGGACCATAATCAACCTGAAGGCACTCAATAAATTCCTGATCATTCGCCCATTTAAAATGGAAATGATTAATTCCACAATAAAGTTACTGTTTGAAAACTGCTTTATGGTGGTGTTGAATTTAAAGGACGCCTACTACCATATACCCATCCATGCGTCTCATCAGCGTTCGTTTCCTCAGAGTGGAGGTTCATTTAGAGGTACAGCATTTCCATTATGTCGCCCTTCCCTTTGGTATTGCGGTCACCCCCCGAGTGTTCACTAAAGTTATAGTGGAGGTTATGGCCCATCTACGCGAAGCAGATATCATGGTAATCCCCTATCTGGATGACTTCCTTATTGTAGGCAAAACAGCAGACCATTGTCGGGACCAATTGCAAAAAGCAAAATCGGCTCTGGAACGGTTAGGGTGGCTACTAAACATTAAGAAGTCCCATCTACAGCCCATGAAAGTTCAGCAGTTCTTGGTCCTAATCCTAGATTTGCAGAATCAGGAGTGTCGTCTGCCACCCGAAAAATTAGTTCGCCTACGTCATCAGGTCTTGAATGCCTCCAATAACCCCACCATGTCTCTTAGGAAAGCAATGTCCCTCCTAGGTTCTCTCTTGTACTGCATCCCCGCGGTCCGGTGGGCCCAGTTCCATACAAGGGTTCTACAGGGCGAGGTTTTACTTCATCAAAAAATCCTGGGGGGTTACCTAGAGGGCCAGTTGACTTTGTCCCAACATACTATAAAATCCCTTGGTTGGTGGCTAGAGGAAAACAATCTAGCCAGTGGGGTGCCCTGGGAATATAACGTAACCCGAGTAGTCACCACGGACGCAAGCCATACTGGTTGGGGGGCCCACATGGGGGAGGTCTTAATCCAGGACCTATGGGTTTACCATCAGATGGAAATGTCCTCCAACCTGAAAGAGCTAACAGCCGTAGAGCACGCAGTTAAAAACCTTCTTGTGTATCTACAGGGTTACCATGTTCGAATATTCTCCGACAATCAGGTCACCGTGGCTTACATCAATCACCAAGGAGGGACTCGTTCCAGACCCCTGATGAAGGTACCAGAGCGGCTGTTCCAATTGGCAGAGCAACATCTTCTGTCTTTAACAGCTCTGCACATAAAAGGAAGAGAAAACACCACGGCGGACTTCCTAAGCCGCAACCTTCTAAGAAAAGGGAATGGTCCTTGAAAACCTCCATCTTTGACCTGATCGTACAAAAATGGGGGCAGCCAGAAGTGGACCTCTTCGCCACCAGGGAGAACAGGAAGGTGTCTCAGTTTTGCTCTCTAAATCCCAGAGAAGGGCCTCTGGCAGTAGATGCTCTTCTGATAAAACGGGACTTCAGGCTAGCATATGCCTTCCCTCCCCTGTCTCTTCTACCCTTGGTGATGAGGAAGGTCAGGAAGGACAAGGCAAAGATTATAGTGATCGCCCCGTTTTGGCCCAGGAGGGCATGGTTCTCATGCCTCAGGACCATGTCGGTGTCCGACCCATGGGTCCTACCAGACATCCCAGATCTCCTATCCCAGGGCCCAGTTTACCATCCTCAGGTGGCTGGCCTACATCTGACGGCGTGGATTTTGAACGGGCACTACAGAAAGGTTTCTCACCAGACCTAATTAACACCCTGCTTAAGAGCAGAAAACCAATTACAACCAAAAGCTACGTTAGGATCTGGAAAAGATTCCTTCAGGTTTCAGGGGTAGTAGCCAGGCAGTCCACACCGATAGCGCAGATCCTAGAATTCTTACAAAGAGGTCTGGACATGGGGCTTTCCACCAGCACCCTTAAAGTACAGGTGTCAGCCTTAGGGACCCTTTTTAACTACAACATCGCCAGTAACTATTGGATCAGTAGATTTATTAAGGCAACAGGCAGGTCCAGACCGGTAGTAAGAAATAAATTTTTGCCATGGGATCTAAACCTAGTCCTCACGGCCATGACAGAGGCCCCGTTTGAACCTATCTCATCAGCGTCTACAAAAAATCTCCCTCTTAAAGTGGCTCTTCTGGTAGCGTTGACATCAGCCCGTAGAGTAAGTGACATCCAGGCGTTATCTAGACTTCCTCCTTACATACAATTCAGGGACGACAGGGTAATACTTACACCCGATCCAGCATACTTGCCTAAGGTAGCCTCCAGTTTCCATAGAACACAGGAGATAGTCCTTCCATCCTACTTCCCTAATCCAACGAACGAAAAGGAAAGGAAACTACACACTCTAGATGTTAGGAGATGTCTCCTAGAGTACCTGGCGGTTACCAACCCCTGGAAAAAAGATAATGCCTTGTTTATCTCCTATCAGGGCACTAGGAAGGGCCTTAGGGCTTCAAAAAGCTCACTAGCGAGGTGGATTAGGGAGGCCATTTCGTTAGCATACACCTCAAAGGGCAGATCGGCTCCTGGCAAGCTGAGGGCGCATTCCACCAGGGCCATGGCGACCTCGTGGGCAGAGAGATCGGAAGTCTCGATCGACCAAATATGTAAGGCAGCTACTTGGTCCTCTCCAAGCACCTTTTACAACCATTATAGACTAGGCCTGGGTGCTTCCTCAGACCTCTCCTTTGGTGTCAGGGTGCTGCAGGCTGTAGTCCCTCCCTAAGTAATTATTACTCTCTGTAATTCTCTCAGGTGGTGTTGTCATGGACGACCGAATAAAGTCTTAGTTACTCACCGGTTAACGGTATTTTTCGGAGTCCATGACAACACCCGTATATTCCCTCCCTTTAGTTTAAATTTGGGTGTGCACTTCTTCCTCTTATATGTACACTGGTAATAAATATTTGAGTAGAGTATTGTACATAAATTATGCTATTAACCTTGGTGGTCCTATTTGTGCTCTGTAAACCAACTGATGCATGGGAGAGGTGCCGCCCTTATGTATCTGTAGGATTTCCTGTTCCTGAAGGGCGGATCCCCTCTCTCAGGTGGTACTGTCATGGACTCCTAAAAATACCGTTAACCGGTGAGTAACTAAGACTTTTTATTTTTTTTATTATTTTTTACATCCTGTCTTTTACTTCTGATGCTGCATAGGCAGACACCTATCCATTATTAACCCTAGAATAGTAAAGGGGTAAAAAAAGACACACATATTAATTAAAAATTCTTTTAATGAAATAATCACACCAAGTTTTTGACAAAATTTATTATTCAGATAATCCATAAAAAAGCCATGTTCTGTAAAAAAAATAAAATAAAAAAGCAACAATATACATACCTCTCCGCCGTTCAGTCAGGTCCCCCACTGCTATCCACCACAAGGGGTTAAGTGGTTTACAACGGGGACCGGTGCTAATGTGACCAGCCCCGCTGTAAACCACTGCAGAATGAATGAGTTCTGACCGGAGATGAACTAATGAGCGTGGGAAAGTTTCTGAACTTTTTCCCACACTCATTAGTTCACCTCCAGTCAACCAGGGACTCAACGCAGCCTCAGTGACGTCAGCGTCTTAAAACATTCTCTCTCTCTCATTATTCTAGTATTTGGCAAATATTAATAACTATGGTAATCCTGATTAACCTAAAACTGAAAAGGTTTATTCTGATTTCATGTCAGATATTGAGAAAAACATTCAGATATGTCTTTATATAGTGGATGGAAACTTCTCGTTTCAATTGTAGCTGTGGGGTCTTGTGGAGAATAGGTGATTGTGGGGTCTTGTGTAGTGCAGGACAGGTGGTTTGGGGGTCTTGTGTAGATGGAACAGGAGGTTGTTGGATCTTGTGTGGTGGCATAGAAGATTTCAAGCTCTTGTGTATTGAAGACAGGTGGTTGCGGGTCTCGTGAAGTGCGGCTATGTGGCTGTGGGGTGGACAGGTAGATGTGGGGTCTTGTGTAGTGGAGGACAGGTAGATGTGGGGTCTTGTGTAGTGGAGGACAGGTAGATGTGGGGTCTTGTGTAGTGGAGGACAGGTAGATGTGGGGTCTTGTGTAGTGAAGGACAGGTAGATGTGGGGTCTTGTGTAGTGGAGGACAGGTAGATGTGGGGTCTTGTGTAGTGGAGGACGGGTAGATGTGGGGTCTTGTGTAGTGGAGGACAGGTAGATGTGGGGTCTTGTGTAGTGGAGGACAGGTAGATGTGGGGTCTTGTGTATAAAAAATAAATAGTTGTGGTGTCTCGTGTAGATTGGATAGATGGCTACGGGTTTTGTGTAGTGGGGAACATATACAGTGGGGAAAAAAAGTATTTAGTCAGTCAGCAATAGTGCAAGTTCCACCACTTAAAAAGATGAGAGGCGTCTGTAATTTACATCATAGGTAAGACCTCAACTATGGGAGACAAACTGAGAAAAAAAAATCCAGAAAATCACATTGTCTGTTTTTTTTTTCATTTTATTTGCATATTATGGTGGAAAATAAGTATTTGGTCAGAAACAAAATTTCATCTCAATACTTTGTGATATATCCTTTGTTGGCAATGACAGAGGTCAAACGTTTTCTGTAAGTCTTCACAAGGTTGCCACACACTGTTGTTGGTATGTTGGCCCATTCCTCCATGCAGATCTCCTCTAGAGCAGTGATGTTTTTGGCTTTTCGCTTGGCAACACGGACTTTCAACTCCCTCCAAAGGTTTTCTATAGGGTTGAGATCTGGAGACTGGCTAAGCCACTCCAGGACCTTGAAATGCTTCTTACGAAGTCACTCCTTCGTTGCCCTGGTGGTGTGCTTTGGATCATTGTCATATTGAAAGACCCAGCCACGTTTCATCTTCAATGCCCTTGCTGATGGAAGGAGGTTTGCACTCAAAATCTCACGATACATGGCCCCATTCATTCTTTCATGTACCCGGATCAGTCGTCCTGGCCCCTTTGCAGAGAAACAGCCCCAAAGCATGATGTTTCCACCACCATGCTTTACAGTAGGTATGGTGTTTGATGGATGCAACTCAGTATTCTTTTTCCTCCAAACACGACAAGTTGTGTTTCTACCAAACAGTTCCAGTTTGGTTTCATCAGACCATAGGACATTCTCCCAAAACTCCTCTGGATCATCCAAATGCTCTCTAGCAAACTTCAGACGGGCCCGGACATGTACAGGCTTAAGCAGTGGGACACGTCTGGCACTGCAGGATCTGAGTCTATGGTGGCGTAGTGTGTTACTTATGGTAGGCCTTGTTACATTGGTCCCAGCTCTCTGCAGTTCATTCACTAGGTCCCCCCGCGTGGTTCTGGGATTTTTGCTCACCGTTCTTGTGATCATTCTGACCCCACGGGGAGGGATTTTGCGTGGAGCACCAGATCGAGGGAGATTATCAGTGGTCTTGTATGTCTTCCATTTTCTAATTATTGCTCCCACAGTTGATTTCTTCACTCCAAGCTGGTTGGCTATTGCAGATTCAGTCTTCCCAGCCTGGTGCAGGGCTACAATTTTGTTTCTGGTGTCCTTTGACAGCTCTTTGGTCTTCACCATAGTGGAGTTTGGAGTCAGACTGTTTGAGGGTGTGCACAGGTGTCTTTTTATACTGATAACAAGTTTAAACAGGTGCCATTACTACAGGTAATGAGTGGAGGACAGAGGAGCCTCTTAAAGAAGAAGTTACAGGTCTGTGAGAGCCAGAAATCTTGATTGCTTGTTTCTGACCAAACACTTATTTTCCACCATAATATGCAAATAAAATGAAAAAAAAAAACAGACAATGTGATTTTCTGGATTTTTTTTTCTCAGTTTGTCTCCCATAGTTGAGGTCTACCTATGATGTAAATTACAGACGCCTCTCATCTTTTTAAGTGGTGGAACTTGCACTATTGCTGACTGACTAAATACTTTTTTGCCCCACTGTAGTTGTTGGGTCTCATGTAGTGATAGTTGATTGTTGGGGTCTTGTGTAGTCACCAGTATGTGGTTGCAGGGGTCCTATCAAATAATTGAAGATTCCCACACTTCGTGGTATTTTAGAGGTCTGGCTGTGGTTCGGGCATCCAGATACCTTAAGTCACGTGTTCGTGGTTTGTATCTGGGATCTCCAGTTACAGACCCCTCGTATTAAGGACAGATCTGTATTTGGGAAGTGATAGACCGTGTAGCTATGATTGAACTGCTGGGATTTGTAATGACGTAGTCGGGTGGATCTTAGATTGCTTGCTCCAACCAGATGTCTACTACTGGCAGTGCTGACTGCGTGTGACCCTAGTGAACCCCACCCTGCTCCATTCACCTCTCCCTGTACACAAACAGGGCCACATTTGGCTCTTATCACTCCTGGTGTTGTCTATAGTCTGCACCCTTCATACACACCACACCTTCTTAATCATAGCACCACGGAGAGGTGTATGTCATAGGAGCCGTGTGCGGAGGAAGATGGGGTGCAGGGAGGGATTTACTGAATGATGGGGTGAAAACTCTCCATATTGGAAACTTGTTAGAGATGTGTCTGTGAGAAGCTGGAGGAGTGTGGGTGCAGGGTATTATAGTTCATGGCCTACAGGTCATGTTGTTGTTTCTGGGTGTCACCTTGTAATGATAATGAATTATGGATGAGCTGAAAGTTATGAGAACGACACCGAGGAGCAGCAGCATTTAGGCTATGTGCCCACGTAGCGTTTTAAAACGCTCACTAAAAACCGGACTCCTTCCCAGAAATCGCGCAGATTTCACCGCGATTTTTGCCGCGATATTCAAGCACTTTCCAAGCGATTTGAAGCATCGCTTGGAAAGTGATTGACAGGTTGGTCACACTCGTCATACATAGTGTTTGACAAGTGCGACCAGGTTTTTACTATTGAGGCCGCCTATGTGGCATCAGCAGTAAGAGATAGAATGTTAAAATGCTAAAAAAAAATTAAAAAATCGGGGTATATTTACCTTCCGATGTCCCGCGCTGCATTCCCGGCCTCAGCGTTCCCAGCGATGCCTTGCGAGACCTGTGATGACGTTGGTCTCGCGTTGCTATAGCGATCTCGCGAGACCACGTCATCACAGGACCTTGCCGCAAGGCATTACTGGGAACGCTGAGGCCGGGAATGCAGCGCGGGACGCCGGAAGGTAAATATACCCCAATTTTTTTATTTTTTATTCTTTTTTTTACAGGAGTATGGTACCCAGGGCCTGGAGGACAGTCTCCTCTCCTCCACACCATGGGTACCAACCGCACATGAGACGCTTAACTTCCTGCATGGTGGGCATAGCCACATGCGGGAAGCGGTTCTCATGCATTCCTATGGGTGCGGAATCGCGGCAATTCTTTGCGATTCCGCACAAAAGAATGAGCATGCTGCGATTTTTTCCGCGATGCGATTCCGCCGCGGAAAAAAGCGCAGCATTAGCACAGCATGTGCGGAATGCCATAGGAATGCATGGGGGGCGTTCTGTACACGATTTTTAAACGTTTTCGCGCCGAAAATCGCGGCAAAAACGCTTAAAAATCGCTACGTGGGCACACAGCCTTAGGGTATCGTCTGCTTTGAAGTAAAGTGGATCCTGATTGTTTGTCTGCCATATAAATTTATAAGGAATATACAGAATCGGAAAGCTCCACGACCAGTGAAGACGTGTGAGGGACGTCTTGTTTTTTTCCTGTTGATGGAGTTTTGAGAGTCCTAGATCAGTGCAATAATCTTGATCGTGTGATTGTCTCCATCCCCCCAATAAGAACAGTAGTCCTGTGATTGTCTCCGTCCATCCTGTGATCAGTGCAGTAGTCCTGGTCCTGTGATTATCTCTATCCCCCCAATAAGAACAGTAGTCCTGTGATTGTCTCCGTCCATCCTGTGATCAGTGCAGTAGTCCTGGTCCTGTGATTGTCTCCGTCCATCCTGTGATCAGTGCAGTAGTCCTGGTCCTGTCATTGTCCCCGTCCATCCTGTGATCAGTGCAGTAGTCCTGGTCCTGTGATTGTATCCGTCCATCCTGTGATCAGTGCAGTAGTCCCGATACTGTGATTGTCTCCGTCCATCCTGTGATCAGTGCAGTAGTCCTGGTCCTGTCATTGTCTCCGTCCATCCTGTGATCAGTGCAGTAGTCCTGGTCCTGTGATTATCTCTATCCCCCCAATAAGAACAGTAGTCCTGTGATTGTCTCCGTCCATCCTGTGATCAGTGCAGTAGTCCTGGTCCTGTGATTGTATCAGTCCATCCTGTGATCAGTGCAGTAGTCCTGTCATTGTCTGCACTGATCCTTTGATCAGTGCAGTAGTCCTGGTCCTGTGATTGTCTCCGTCCATCCTGTGATCAGTGCAGTAGTCCTGGTCCTGTGATTGTCTCCGTCCATCCTGTGATCAGTGCAGTAGTCCTGGTCCTGTGATTGTCTCCGTCCATCCTGTGATCAGTGCAGTATTCCTGGTCCTGTCATTGTCTCCGTCCATCCTGTGATCAGTGCAGTAGTCCTGATACTGTGATTGTCTCCGTCCATCCTGTGATCAGTGCAGTAGTCCTGGTCCTGTCATTGTCCCTGTCCATCCTGTGATCAGTGCAGTAGTCCTGGTCCTGTGATTGTATCCGTCCATCCTGTGATCAGTGCAGTAGTCCTGATACTGTGATTGTCTCCGTCCATCCTGTGATCAGTGCAGTAGTCCTGGTCCTGTGATTGTCTCCGTCCATCCTGTGATCAGTGCAGTAGTCCTGGTCCTGTGATTGTCTCCGTCCATCCGGTGATCAGTGCAGTAGTCCTGATACTGTGATTGTCTCCGTCCATCCTGTGATCAGTGCAGTAGTCCTGGTCCTGTCATTGTCTCCGTCCATCCTGTGATCAGTGCAGTAGTCCTGGTCCTGTCATTGTCTCCGTCCATCCTGTGATCAGTGCAGTAGTCCTGGTCCTGTCATTGTCTCCGTCCATCCTGTGATCAGTGCAGTAGTCCTGGTCCTGTCATTGTCTCCGTCCATCCTGTGATCAGTGCAGTAGTCCTGGTCCTGTCATTGTCTCCGTCCATCCTGTGATCATTGCAGTAGTCCTGGTCCTGTCATTGTCTCCGTCCATCCTGTGATCAGTGCAGTAGTCCTGGTCCTGTCATTGTCTCCGTCCATCCTGTGATCAGTGCAGTAGTCCTGGTCCTGTCATTGTCTCCATCCATCCTGTGATCAGTGCAGTAGTCCTGGTCCTGTCATTGTCTCCGTCCATCCTGTGATCAGTGCAGTAGTCCTGGTCCTGTCATTGTCTCCATCCATCCTGTGATCAGTGCAGTAGTCCTGGTCCTGTCATTGTCTCCGTCCATCCTGTGATCAGTGCAGTAGTCCTGGTCCTGTCATTGTCTCCGTCCATCCTGTGATCAGTGCAGTAGTCCTGGTCCTGTGATTGCTATCGCTGGCTGCTCACAGGCAGCACGTGACCCCCGGCTGCAGCCGGCTCTTGCTTCCGGTGACGTCCCTTCAAATGCTGGCAGCAGCCGGGGGTCCCTCTTCCTCCTTCCGTGCTGGCTGCCAGACTGTGGGCCGGGTTTTCCCCCCGTGTTACACCCAACATTCACTGCGCGCCTATTCATTGAGAGAGCATGCGGTGGATGCTGGGCGTGGTGCAGGGGTAACCCCGCCCACAACCCAGCAGCCACCATGGGGACCCAGCGCTGAGTCACGCCTCACTTGTTGTGATGTCAACAGGGTCACGTGCTACCTGTGAGCGGCCACAGATAGCGCCGCTCACAGGCAGTATAGGCAACATAAGGTAGCTACAAAATTCATTAGGGGCCCTGGGGGGATATATGGGGGGGTTAACTTAAAGTAGTGGACAACCCCTTTAAGTCTTAATTGTATGTGCTCCCTATGTTTGCGTGGGCTTCCTCCAGGTTCTTTTGGTTTCCTCTCACACTCCAAACACATACTGATAGGAAACTTAGATTGTGACCCCATCGGGGACAGTGATGATAATGTCTGTAAAGCGCTGCGGAATTAATGGCGCTATATAAGTGAGTAAAATAAATAAATTGTCAGGAACCTCAACAGCCATGTCGTAAATCGTTCTGGAGCTTCCAAGGACTGGCAGGTAACCGCACACCCTGGCTGTGTACAGAGGGAGAATGCTAATCCACGACTCTGCAACTTTAACATTGTTGCTCTTTTAGGCTGGGTTCACATGTTGCGGAATTCCCGCAGAATTTACAGCGAGAATTCTGGAATTCCATTCCGCGGGAAAATCGCATTTTAAATTCCCGCAATTTTCCTGCAGAAAAACTAGCGATTTGGAAGCGCAATTAGAGAGAACTGATTGACAGGTTGGTCACACTCGTTATACACAGTGTTTGACTAGTGTGACCAACTTTTTTCTACTGAGGCGGCCTATGCGGCATCAATAGTAAAAGATAGGATGTTAAAAATAATAATAAAATAATATTGTTATTCTCACCTTCCCGTTCCCAGCGATGCCTTGTGGCAATGACCTTTGATGACGTCGCGATCTCACGAGACGGCTACAGCATCGCGAGACAGCGACGTCAGCAAAGGTCATTATCGCAATGCATTACTGGGAACAGGAGCTGCCGGGAGCATCGCGGAGGCCTGGGAAGGCTGCGCGGGACGCCGGACGGTGAATATAACCCGATTTTTATTTTAATTTTTTTTTTTACAGGGATATGGTGCCCAGAGCCCGGAGGACAGTCTCCTCTCCTCCGGACCGTGGGTACCATCCGCACATGATCCGCTCAGCCCCGTGCGGAAAGTAAGCAGAACAATGCATTCCTATGTGGGTGGAATCGCCGCGATGCCTCAAATTAATGAGCATGCTGCGGATTTTTTCGTGATGCAATTCCGCCGCGGGAAAATCCGCAGCATTAGTGCAGCATTGGGGAATCCCATAGGATTGCATGGTACGCTGTTTTTTTTGCGTTTTCGAGGAAAAATCGCACATTAAAAACCGCCACAAAAACGCGAAAAAAAGTGACGTGTGAACGCAGCCTTAAGGTGCGGAGAGGCCAGATCCTTAACATGAAACTATTTTCTTCAAAGAGATTTCAAAAACAGCCCGATGCGTAACTCTCCTCGTCCTCAGACCCGTCTGTGGTGGAGGCACCGCACAGATTGCACAATTTAGGGATTGGAAGGAATTCTGGCTGTGTGTCTGATATTCACATGAGTGGAGCTGGCCTGTAGTACTGGACACCACCATGGGCTGGAGGGGCGCTGTGCATAGGCAGTTCCACCATTTTTCTGTTGTTGGCCTTTGAGGCCTGTGCTGAGCTGTCACCAGTCCAGGCCGCAGACTCTGGTTTTGAGGTGTGGGCTGTGACTCGGCCGCTCCAGGACATTCCTAGCCAGTCCTGCGCACGCCATGTGTCCGATGTAGGGGGAGTCTGAAGGGAACCTGATGGCTGAGTCTGAGGGCAGTGACGTCAGCGGCAGCTGCTGCTGGGAGAGACGGACAAATATGGAGCGAGGGCCGGAGAGGACGCTCTGAATGCTGCTCCGACTTCAGAAAAATAAACTTCTGGCTGCAGGTCCCTACTAGTGTCACACACACCACATTGCTCGCATCACCCCTGATCACAGGAGCTCAGAATCCCAAACACGCAGTGTCGTTACCATCATTCCGAATCCGTCTCACGCACAATTTATCACTTTCACCATCACCTGATTGATCGCCCAGCACCATAGACCGCAGGCTGCTTTTCTTGGCGTTCTAACATATATCTGGAACACCCCACGAGACTCGATATCTACACTGGGAAGCCCCCACGAGACTCGATATCTACACTGGGAAGCCCCCACGAGACTCGATATCTACACTGGGAAGCCCCCACGAGACTCGATATCTACACTGGGAAGCCCCCACGAGACTCGATATCTACACTGGGAAGCCCCCACGAGACTCGATATCTACACTGGGAAGCCCCCACGAGACTCGATATCTACACTGGGAAGCCCCCACGAGACTCGATATCTACACTGGGAAGCCCCCACGAGACTCGATGTCTACACTGGGAAGCCCCCACGAGACTCGATATCTACACTGGGAAGCCCCCACGAGACTCGATATCTACACTGGGAAGCCCCCACGAGACTCGATGTCTACACTGGGAAGCCCCCACGAGACTCGATGTCTACACTGGGAAGCCCCCACGAGACTCGATATCTACACTGGGAAGCCCCCACGAGACTCGATATCTACACTGGGAAGCCCCCACGAGACTCGATGTCTACACTGGGAAGCCCCCACGAGACTCGATATCTACACTGGGAAGCCCCCACGAGACTCGATATCTACACTGGGAAGCCCCCACGAGACTCGATCTCTACACTGGGAAGCCCCCACGAGACTCGATATCTACACTGGGAAGCCCCCACGAGACTCGATATCTACACTGGGAAGCCCCCACGAGACTCGATATCTACACTGGGAAGCCCCCACGAGACTCGATATCTACACTGGGAAGCCCCCACGAGACTCGATATCTACACTGGGAAGCCCCCACGAGACTCGATATCTACACTGGGAAGCCCCCACGAGACTCGATATCTACACTGGGAAGCCCCCACGAGACTCGATATCTACACTGGGAAGCCCCCACGAGACTCGATATCTACACTGGGAAGCCCCCACGAGACTCGATATCTACACTGGGAAGCCCCCACGAGACTCGATATCTACACTGGGAAGCCCCCACGAGACTCGATGTCTACACTGGGAAGCCCCCACGAGACTCGATGTCTACACTGGGAAGCCCCCACGAGACTCGATGTCTACACTGGGAAGCCCCCACGAGACTCGATATCTACACTGGGAAGCCCCCACGAGACTCGATGTCTACACTGGGAAGCCCCCACGAGACTCGATGTCTACACTGGGAAGCCCCCACGAGACTCGATGTCTACACTGGGAAGCCCCCACGAGACTCGATGTCTACACTGGGAAGCCCCCACGAGACTCGATCTCTACACTGGGAAGCCCCCAGGAGACTCGATCTCTACACTGGGAAGCCCCCACGAGACTCAATATCTACACTGGGAAGCCCCCACGAGACTCGATATCTACACTGGGAAGCCCCCACGAGACTCGATACACAGGGGCTTCTCACAAAATTAGAATATCATCAAAAAGTGAATTTCAGTTCTTCACTACAGACAGTGACTCTCCTCTATTCTATAGAGCCATTACACACAGAGTGATCTATTTCACGTGTTATTTCTGGTAATGTTGATGATTATGGCTTACAGCCAATGAGAACCCAAAAGTCATTATCTCAGTAAATTAGAATACTTTATAACACCAGCTGGAAAAATGATTGTAAAATCTGAAATGTCGTCCTCCTGAAATGTATGATCAGTAAATGCCCTCAATACTTGGTCGGGGCTCCTTCTGCATCAATTTCTGCATCAATGCGGCGTGGCATGGAGGCGATCAGCCTGTGGCACTGCTGAGGGGTTATGGAAGCCCAGGTTGCTTTGATAGCAGCCTTCAGCTCGTCTGCATTGTTGGGTCTGGTGTCTCTAATCTTCCTCCTGACAATCTCCATAGATTCTCTATGGGGTTAAGGTCAGGCGAGTTTGCTGCCAATCAAGCCCAGTGATACTGTTGTGTGTACACCAGGTATTGGTACTTTTGGCAGTGTGGACAGGGGCCAAGTCCTGCTGGAGAATGACATTTCCACCTCCATAAAGCTTGTCGGCATAGGGAAGCATGAAGAGCTCTAACATGTCCTGGTAGACGGCTGCGCTGACTTTGGTCTTGATAAAACACAGTGGACCTACACCAGCAGATGACATGGCTCCCCAAACCATCACTGATGGTGGAGACTTCACACTAGACCTCCAGCAGCTTGGATTGTGGCCTCTCCACTCTTCTTCCAAACTCTGGGACCACTGACCACAGTCCAGGTCTCCTTCTCCTTGGCCCAGGTAAGACGCTTCTGGCGTTGTCTATCGGTCATGAGTGGCTGACACAAGGAATGTGACACTTGTAGCCCATGTCCTGGACACGTCTGTGTGTGGTGTGAAGCAATGACTCCAGGAGCAGTCCACTCGTTGTGAATCTCCCGCACATTACTGAATGGCCTTTTCTTAACAATCCTTTCCAGGCTGCAGTTATCCCGGTGCCTTGTACACCTTTTTCTACCACACTTTTTCCTTCCACTCCACTTTCCATTAATATTCTCGGATACAGCGCTCTGTGAACAGCCGGCTTCCTTAGCAATGACCTTTTGTGGCTTCCCCTCCTTGTGGAGTGTGTCAGTGACTGCCTTCTGGACATCTGTCAGGTCAGCAGTCTTCCCCATGATTGTGGAGCTACTGTAACAGACTAAGGACCTTTATAAACACTTAGGAGCCTCCTTTACAGGTGTTTATTGTTAATTATTCTAATTTCCTGAGATAATGACTTTTGGGTTCTCATTGGCTGTAAGCCACAATCATCAACATCACCAGAGATAAACCCGTGACATAGATCCCTCTGGGTGTAATGACTCTATAGAATACAGGAGAGTCACTTTGTATTGAAGAACTGAAATAAATTCACTTTGATATTCTCATTTTGTGAGAAGCCCCAGTGTATATGTACCAGAAACGCCCCTAAGGCTCGATATATACTGGGAACACCCCAAAATGCTGAATATCTATACTGGGAACTCCTCACAATGCTCGATATGTATCCCATGACCACCTCACAATTTTTATATACAGTGAGGACAATAAGTATTTGATACATGGCTGATTTTGCAGTTTTCTCACCTACAAAGACTAGAGAGGTCTGTAATCGCAGGTACACTTCACCTGTGAGAGACAGACTCTAAGAATAAAAACCAGAAAATCTCATTAAATTGCATTTTATTGCACGAAATAAGTATTTGATCACCGACCAACCAGCAGGAATTCAGGCTCTCACAGTTAGTTTTTCTGTAAGAGGCCTCCTACTCCCCACTCATCATTACCTGTAGAAAAGACACCTATCCACACCCTCACTCACACTCCAACCTCTCCACCTGAACCCAATAGAAAATCTGTGGAGGAGCTGAAACTCAATGTTACCCAGCAGCAGCCCCGAAACCTGAAAGATCTGGAGAACATCTGTATGGAGGAGGGGGCCAATATCCCTGCTGCGGTGTGAGCAAACCTGGTCAAGAACCACAGGAAACGTCCGACCTCTGTAATTACAAAGGTTTCTGCACCAAATATTAAGTTCTGATTTTCTATTGTATCAGATACTTATTTCATGCAATAAAATGCTAATTAATTATGTAACAATCCTGCAATGTGGTTTTCTGATTGGTATCTTTAGATTCTGTCTCTCGCAGGTGTACCTATGATAAAAATTAGACCTCTCCCATTCTTTGTAGATGGGAAAACTTGCAAAATCGGCAGCTTATCAAATACTTATTTTCCCAAATAAATATTATTATTTATTACTATAGCGCCATTTATTCCATGGCGCTTTACATGTGAGGGGGGGTATACATAATAAAAACAAGTACAGTAATCTTACACAATACAAGTCACGACTGGTCCAGGAGGAGAGAGGACCCTGCCCGCGAGGGCTCACAATCTACAAGGGATGGGTGAGGAAACAGTAGGCGAGGGTAGAGCTGGTCGTGCAGCGGTTTGGTGGATCGGTGGTTACTGCAGGTTGTAGTCTTGTCGGAAGAGGTGGGTCTTCAGGCTCTTTTTGAAGGTTTCCATGGTAGGTGAGAGTCTGATATGTTGTGGTAGAGAGTTCCAGAGTAGGGGGATGCACGGGAGAAATCTTGTATACGATTGTGGGAAGAGGAGATAAGAGGGGAGTACAGAAGGAGATCTTGTGAGGATCGGAGTTTGCGTGCGTGCTGGTAGATACCAGGAGACGAGGTCACAGATGTATGGAGGACTCAGGTGGTGGATAGCTTTGTATGCCATGGTTAGGGTTTTGAACTGGAGTCTCCAGGTAATAGCGGGGGGACAGGTGGATTAGTCAGGCAGCAGAGTTTAGAATAGATTGGGGGGTGCGAAAGTGTTAGAGGGGAGGCCACAGAGCAGGAGGTTGCAGTAGTCAAGGCGGGAGATGATGAGGGCATGGACTAGGGTTTTTGCAGATTCTTGGTTGAGGAATGTACGGATCCGTGAAATATTTTTGAGTTGAAGTCGGCAGGAAGCGGAAAGGGCTTGGATATGTGGTTTGAAAGAGAGATCAGTGTCATGGATAACCCCGAGGCAGCGAGCTTGTGGGACTGGAGAGAGTGGGCAGCCGTTTACTTTAATGGATAGGTCTGTTGGGGGGTCACGTGAGATGGGGGAAAGATGATGAATTCTGTTTTGTCCATATTAACTTTTAGAAATCTAGCGGAGAAGAAGGATGAAATAGTGGACAGACATTGAGGGATTCTGGTTAGCAGGGAGGTGATATCTGGTCCAGAGATGTAGATCTGTGTGTCATCAGCATAGAGATGATACTGAAAGCCATGAGACTCTATGAGCTGTCCGAGGCCGAAGGTGTAAACGGAGAAGAGCAGGGGCCCTAGAACTGAACCTTGCGGGACTCTGACAGATAGGGGGCGCGGTGAGGAGGTGGTGTGTGAGTGGGAGACGCTGAATGTCCAGTCTGTTAGGTATGACGCAATCCAAGATAGGGCCAAGTCTGTGATACCAAGAGATGAGAGGGTCTGCAGTAATAGGGAATGGTCCACTGTGTCAAAAGCAGAGGACAGGACCAGGAGGAGGAGGACAGAGTAGTGTAGAAGGCAGAGGAGAGGTCAAGGAGGAGGAGGACAGAGTAGTGTAGAAGGCAGAGGACAGGTCCAGGAGGAGGAAGACAGAGTAGTGTAGAAGGCAGAGGACAGGTCCAGGAGGAGGAGGACAGTAGTGTAGAAGGCAGAGGACAGGTCCAGGAGGAGGAGGACAGAGTAGTGTAGAAGGCAGAGGACCGGTCCAGGAGGAGGAGGACAGTAGTGTAGAAGGCAGAGGACAGGTCCAGGAGGAGGAGGACAGAGTAGTGTAGAAGGCAGAGGACAGGTCCCGGAGGAGGAGGACAGTAGTGTAGAAAGCAGAGGACAGGTACAGGAGGAGGAGGACAGAGTAATGTAGAAGGCAGAGGACAGGTCCAGGAGAAGGAGGACAGAGTAGTGTAGAGGGCATAGCACAGGTCCAGGAGGAGGAGGACAGAGTAGTGTAGAAGGCAGAGGACAGGTCCAGGAGGAGGAGGACAGAGTAGTGTAGAAGGCAGAGGACAGGTCCAGGAGGAGGAGGACAGAGTAGTGTAGAAGGCAGAGGACAGGTCCAGGAGGAGGAAGACAGAGTAGTGTAGAAAGCAGAGGACAAGTCCAGGAGGAGGAGGACAGAGTAATGTAGAAGGCAGAGGACAGGTCCAGGAGAAGGAGGACAGAGTAGTGTAGAGGGCATAGCACAGGTCCAGGAGAAGGAGGACAGAGTAGTGTAGAAGGCAGAGGACAGGTCCAGGAGGAGGAGGACAGAGTAGTGTAGAAGGCAGAGGACAGGTTCAGGAGGAGGAGGACAGTAGTGTAGAAAACAGAGGACAGGTACAGGAGGAGGAGGACAGGTCCAGGAGAAGGAGGACAGAGTAGTGTAGAAGGCAGAGGACAGGTCCAGGAGGAGGAGGACAGAGTAGTGTAGGAGGCAGAGGACAGGTCCAGGAGGAGGAGGACAGAGTAGTGTAGAAGGCAGATGACAGGTCCAGGAGGAGGAGGACAGAGTAGTGTAGAAGGCAGAGGACAGGTCCAGGAGGAGGAGGACAGAGTAGTGAAGAAGGCAGAGGACAGGTCCAGGAGGAGGAGGACAGAGTAGTGTAGAAGGCAGAGGACAGGTCCAGGAGGAGGAGGACAGAGTAGTGTAGAAGGCAGAGGACAGGTCCAGGAGGAGGAGGACAGAGTAGTGTAGAAGGCAGAGGACAGGTCCAGGAGGAGGAGGACAGAGTAGTGTAGAAGGCAGAGGACAGGTCCAGGAGGAGGAGGACAGAGTAGTGTAGAAGGAAGAGGACAGGTCCAGGAGGAGGACAGAGCAGTGTCGTTTGGCTTTGGCCGTCAGTAGGTCATTGGTGACATTAGTCCGGTCAGTTTCAGTGGAGTGACGCGGTCGAAGGGGAAATAAGAAGAGAGGTGGGAGGACAGTTTGAAATTGACTAATACATACAGTATATATTCTATTATTCCTAAACCTTGTTATTCGGTGATTCCTTTGTATTCCCGTTCATACTGCACCCACACACACATGATACACCATTTGAAAGGCAAACTTGCTCCCTTCAGCAAGAAAATAGCCAAACAAATCACACATCCACGATTTTATCACTAAATACAGTTTAGACATTCATGTTCATAAACCTGCAGAAAGACACAATGACCTGCAGGTGGCGCCTCTCTCTCTACTATATAATCATCTAATTCTGTCTGTAACGGAAATCCCGCGAAATCCCACGTGGCTGGTTGGTCGCTGCCGGCCGGGCGCGACCAGTCAGAGACAGGCGCAGTCCGGCCACCATATTGCAATACCCAAGTGATGGTTATTCCAATATGGCACCCGCTGGTGGTACCAGGCCCTTCCACAGTACCACCAGTGGGACACCGCCGGAAAGCTGCTGGACCCGCCGCTGCCTGCCCACCCACCTCCGTGCAGTCACAGCCGGCAGAAAAGACCGCGGCTTGCGGCCTGTGCTGGAGATGGGGAGCGGACGCCCTCTGGTGGCGTCGCACCCCATCTCCAGCATAGGCCACAAACCAACGTCTTTCCTGCCGGCTACCCGCTGCTGGACCCGCCGCTGCTGGCCCTGCCGCCGCCGCTGCCTGCCCACTCACCTCTGTGCAGTCACAGTCGAGGGGGTGTAATGAGGGGGGTGTAATGAGGGGGGTGTAATGAGGGGGGTGTAATGGGTGGTAATGAGGGGGGGTAATGAGGGGGGTGTAATGGGGGGGTGTAATGAGGGGGTATAATGAGGGGGGTGTAATGAGGGGAGTGTAATGAGATGGGGGTAATGAGGGGGGTGTAATGAGGGGGGTGTAATGAGGGGGGAATAATGAGAGGGGGGTAATGAGGGGGTGTAATGAGGGGGGTGTAATGAGGGGGGAATAATGAGAGGGGTGTAATGAGAGGGGGGTAATGAGGGGAGTGTAATGAGGGGTGGTATTGAGGGGTGTAATGAGGGGGGTGTAATGAGGGGAATAATGAGGGGGGTGTAATGAGGGTAATGAGGGGAGTATAATGAGAGGGGTGTAATGAGGGTAATGAGGGGAGTGTAATGGGGGGTGTAATGAGAGGGGTGTAATGAGGGAGGGTAATGAGGGGGGTGTAATGAGGGGGGTGTAATGAGGGGGGTGTAATGAGGGAGGGTAATGAGGGGGTGTAATGAGGGGTGTAATGAGGGGGGTGTAATGAGGGGGTGTAATGAGGGTAATGAGGGGGGTGTAATGAGAGGGGTGTAATGAGGGGGTGTAATGAGGGTAATGAGGGGGGTGTAATGAGGGTAATGAGGGGGTGTAATGAGGGGAGTGTAATGGGGGGGTGTAATGAGGGGGTGTAATGAGGGTAATGAGGGGGGTGTAATGAGAGGGGTGTAATGAGGGGGTGTAATGAGGGTAATGAGGGGGGTGTAATGAGAGGGGTGTAATGAGGGGTGTAATGAGGGTAATGAGGGGGTGTAATGAGGGGAGTGTAATGGGGGGAATAATGAGAGGGGTGTAATGAGGGGGGTGTAATGAGAGGGGTATAATGAAGGGGGAATAATGAGAGGGGTGTAATGAGGGTGTGTAATGAGAGGGGGGTAATGAGGGGGTATAATGAGGGGAGTGTAATGGGGGGGGGAATAATGAGAGGGGTGCCGCTAGGACCCGCCGCCTGACTACACGCGCCGGATCCCGCCGCTGCCCACCCACCCACCTCCGTGCAGTCACAGCCTGTGCTGGAGATGGGGTGCGGCTGTGAATGCACGGAGGTGGGTGGGCCGCCACAGAGCTGCCCCCATTGTGATGTCACTGCCCTCCCGATGCGGTAGCATCCGGCACACATCTAGTGTGTATATAATGTGTGTGTGTGTGAGAGAAGACCCCTCAAGAGCTGCTGTATTTTGGGGACACCTTACAAGAATCACCGTGCGCAGGAAACGCCATTACCACCACATAATTACTGTAGTGTGGTATTATTGTTATGGCTGATCATGACTTTTTTTCATATACTGTTGGCTTTGGATGCCGCAGCACATTCCAGCGTTATCAGTGGAGCCAACGCCTCATGTGACCGGCCAAAGTACCTGTGTGTAACCACCCTCGGGAGCTGGGGGAGCGTCACACAGAGCAAAGTGCACCGCACTCTCCTCGCCGCGCCAGTGTGTATACCGGCTCCTCACCGTGCCTCTGTGTGTTTACCCCCTCCTCACTGTGCCTCTGTGTGTTTACCCCCTCCTCACTATGCCTCTGTATACCCCCTCCTCACTGTGCCTCTGTGTATACCCCCTCCTCACTGTGCCTCTGTGTATACCCCCTCCTCACTATGCCTCTGTATACCCCCTCCTCACTATGCCTCTGTATACCCCCTCCTCCCTGTGCCTCTGTATACCCCCTCCTCACTGTGCCTCTGTGTATACCCCCTCCTCACTGTGCCTCTGTATACCCCCTCCTCACTATGCCTCTGTATACCCCCTCCTCACTGTGCCTCTGTGTATACCCCTTCCTCACTGTGCCTCTGTGTGTATAGCCCCTCCTCACTATGCCTCTGTGCATACCCCCTCCTCACTGTGCCTCTGTGTATATACCCCCTCCTCACTGTGCCTCTGTGTGTATACCCCTCCTCACTGTGCCTCTGTGTGTATACCTCCTCACTGTGTCTCTGTGTATACCCCCTCACTGTGTCTGTGTATACCCCTCCTCACTGTGCCTCTGTGTATACCCCCTCCTCACTGTGCCTCTGTGTATATCCCCTCCTCACTGTGCCTCTGTGTATACCCCCTTCTCACTGTGCCTCTGTGCATACCCCCTCCTCACTGTGCCTCTGTGTATACCCCCTCCTCACTGTTCCTGTGTGTATACCCCTCCTCACTGTGCCTCTGTGTATACCCCCTCCTCACTGTGCCTCTGTGTATACCCCCTCCTCACTGTGCCTCTGTGTATACCCCCTCCTCACTGTGCCTCTGTGTATACCCCCTCCTCACTGTGCCTCTGTGTATATCCCCTCCTCACTGTGCCTCTGTGTATACCCCCTTCTCACTGTGCCTCTGTGCATACCCCCTCCTCACTGTGCCTCTGTGTATACCCCCTCCTCACTGTTCCTGTGTGTATACCCCTCCTCACTGTGCCTCTGTGTATACCCCCTCCTCACTGTGCCTCTGTGTATACCCCCTCCTCACTGTGCCTCTGTGTATAACCCCTCCTCACTGTGCCTCTGTGTATACCCCCTCCTCACTGTGCCTCTGTGTATACCCCCTCCTCACTGTGCCTCTGTGTATACCCCCTCACTGTGTCTGTGTATACCCCTCCTCACTGTGCCTCTGTGTATACCCCCTCCTCACTGTGCCTCTGTGTATACCTCCTCCTCACTGTGCCTCTGTGTATACCTCCTCCTCACTGTGCCTCTGTGTATACCCCCTCCTCACTGTGCCTCTGTGTATACCCCCTCCTCACTGTGCCTCTGTGTATAACCCCTCCTCACTGTGCCTCTGTGTATACCCCCTCATCACCGTGCCTCTGTGTATATCCCCTCCTCACTGTGCCTCTGTGTATACCCCCTCCTCACTGTGTCTCTGTGTATATCCCCTTCTCACATTGCCTCTGTGTATACCCCCTCCTCACTGTGCCTCTGTGTACACACCCTCATCACTGTGCCTCTGTTTATACCCCCTTCTCACTGTACCTCTGTGTATACCGTCTCCTCACAATACATGTGTGTATACCGCCTCCTCACTGTGCCACAGTCTCACTGTCTTTTCACTGTGCCTCTGTGTATACCTCCTCCTCACTGTGCCTCTGTGTATACCCCCTCCTCACTGTGCCTCTGTGTATACCCAGTACTCACTGTGCCTCTGTGTATACCCAGTACTCACTGTGCCTCTGTGTATACCCCCTCCTCACTGTACCGCTGTGTATGTCGCCTACTCATGGTACCTCTGTGTATACCCCCTCCTCACTGTGCCTCTGTGTATACCCCCTCTTCACTGTACCGCTGTGTATGTCGCCTCCTCATGGTACCTCTGTGTATACCCCCCTCCTCACTGTGCCTCTGTGTATACCTCCTCCTCACCGCACCTAGGTATATGCCCCTGCTCACCGTGCCTGTGTGTGTATACCACCATCTCACCGCGCCTGTGTGTACCGGCTCTTCACCGCACCTGTGTGTATACTGCCTCCTCACCACAACTGTGTGTATACTGACTCCTCACCGCACCTGTATGTATACCGCCTCCTCCTCACTGTGCCTGTGTGTATACCGGCTCCTCACCGTGCCTGTGTGTATACCGCCTCCACACCTGTGGGTATACTGCCTCCTCACCGCACCTGTGGGTATACCGCCTCCTCACCGCACCTGTGTGTGTACCGCCTCCTCACCGCACCTGTGTGTATACTGCCTCCACATCACACCTAGGTATATGCCCCTACTCACCGTGCCTGTGTGTATACCGGCTCCTCACCGCACCTGTGTGTATACGGGCTCCTCACCGCACCTGTGTGTATACTGCCTCCTCACCCAGCATGTGTATATACCGGCTCCTCACGGTGTCTGTGTGTATACTGCCTCCTCACCCAGCCTGTGTATATACTGGCTCCTCACCGCGCCTGTTTGTATACCGCCTCCTCACCTCACCTGTGTGTATACTGCCTTCTCACCCAGCCTGTGTATATACCAGCTCCTCACGGCGCCTGTGTGTATACTGCCTCCTCACCGCGCCTGTGTGTATACCTCCTCCTCACCGCACCAGTGTGTATACTGCCTCCTCCCTGCGCCTGTGTATATATCGGCTCCTCACGGCACCTGTGTGTATATTGCCTCCTCACCCAGCCTGTGTATATACCGGCGCCTCACCGCGCCTGTGTGTATACTGCCTCCTCACCACGCCTGTGTGTATACCGCCTCCTCACCGCGCCTGTGTGTACACTGCCTCTGCATCGCACCTAGGTATATGCTCCTGCTCACCGCGCCTGTGTATACTGCCTCCGCATTTCACCTAGGTATATGCCCTTGCTCACTGCGCCTGTGTGTATACCCGCTCCTCACCGCGCCTGTGTGTATACCGGCTCCTCACTGTGCCTGTGTGTATACCGCCTCCTCACCGAACCTGTGTGTATACTGCCTCATCACCGCGCCTGTGTGTATACTGCCTCTGCATCGCACCTAGGTATATGCCCCTGCTCACCGCACCTGTGTGTATACTGCCTCTGCATCGCACCTAGGTATATGCCCCTGCTCACCGTGCCTGTGTGTATACCGGCTCCTCACCGCGCCTGTGTGTATACCGGCTCCTCACAGAACTGCACCAGATTCTGCACCGTGTGCACATACCTTAAAGGCTACAAGCCCATCTTCAGAGATGTTGATGTTAGGCTATGGGGTGAACTAGGGTAAAATCCGCTGCTGATCCGCAGGAAAAATGCATCGTGTGCACATGGCCTTCAACCTTAAATACTATGTTGCTATGTTACTATGATGCTCCTTTATCGAAGGTATGCAACATAGCCATGAAGTTTACAACCCATGGCACTGTAGCTAATCTCCCTGGACATGGAAGGCATAGAAAAATCGATAAATTGTTGCAACGCATGATAGCCCGGATGGTGGATAAACAGTCCCATTCAAGTTCCAAAGAAATTCAAACTGTAGGCTCAGGGTGCTTCAGTGTCAGTGTGAACCATCTGTCAACATTTGAATGAAATTAAACACTATGGTAGGAGACCCATGAGGACCCAACTGTTGACGCAGAGGTATAGAAAAGCTAGACAGCAGTTTGCCAAAATGTAGGCTAGTAAGTACGGTAAATGTCCTTCTGGGAAAGTGTCTTGTCAACAGATGAGACCAAGATGGAGCTTTTTGGAAAAGTGCATCATTCTACTGTTTACCGAAAACTGAATGAGGCCTACAAAGAAAAGAACACAGTACCTGTAGTCAAATATGGTGGAGGCTTACAGATGTTTTTGGGTTGTTTTGCTGCCTCTGCCACTGGGGTGCCTTGACTGTGTGCAAGGCATCATGAAATCTGAAGATTACCAAAATATTTTGGGTTGCAATGTTGTTCTATCACGGGAATACTGCAACAGAGAAGGGCTAGAAGATTGCGGCATCTGGTTGCACAAACTTCTGCTCTGATTAGAACTGCTTCATCTTCCTATTAATAGTGCATGTTTTCCTTTCCCTGCCATTGCAAGGATTAATCAGCTCTGTTGCTGTCCTGGAGCTCTACATTCTGAATTGTCTCAGCTGTTCTGTGTTGGCCACTCCCCTCTGGTACATATGCTGGCACTTGGGAGTTGCCAGTGATTGTTCTACTTCCTGGTTTGGAGTTGAAGAAGAGAGTGCAGTTTTTGGAGTAGGTGGTAGGACAGTTTTTCAGGAGAGCTTGTTTGCGTCTTTATCCTCATCCTCTCCCATTTATCCCTTCTATTCCTCCCCTGATTCCCACTTTGTTTTGTGAGTGTATTTGTATGATAGTAGTTTTCTTTTATCTCTGTCTGTCTACCCCTGTCTGTCTGGTTTGTGTTTTCCATAACACTCTGTTCCCACACCTCCTTGGGTGGTGGAGGAAACAGATAACAGCTAAGATAGGAGCATGGCAAGGTACGAGTCCCTGGCATCTACACCCCCCGGGATAATCTAGGGTGCCCCAAGCTCGAGGGATCGGGTAGGTGCTCATTGTGTCTTGCCACTTCTGACAAGTGCCTAGTGTCAGACAGCTAGGTTTGTGCCTTAGGTCATGGGTCTTCCAAAAGGGCAGTGACCCTAAACATACTTCAATAAGCCCCCAGAGAGAGTTCTGAAGTGGCATCGCATTGATCACCTGTGGAGAGATCTTAGAAAATTGCTATTGGGAGAAGGCGCCTTCAAATAAGAGAGACCTGGAGCAGTTTGCAAAAGAAGAGTGCTCCAAAATCCCAGCTGAGAGGTGTAAGCAGCTTGTGGATGGTTATAGGAAGCGATTGCATTAATTTATTCCAAAGGGTGTGCAACCAAATATAAAGTTGAGAGTGCCAACAAATTTGACCTGCACACTTTGGGGGTTTTGTGTGAAATAATGTAAATTTTGCCTTTTTAGACATCTTTTTTTTTGCGTTGTTCCAATACGCACAAAGGAAATGAACTTCTGTATAACAAAACGTGTGGAATTGTAATAATTTTCTGGGAGAAATACTTAATTTTTTGGAAAAACTTCAAGGGTGCCAGCACTTTTGAACACAACTGTGTATACTAGATATAAAAACTCTACACGCCCCTGTTAAAATGCCAGTTATTTGTAATGTAAAAAACTTACACCAAGAATATTTGTATGGAAATATGCTAACAAAGAAAAAGAAGCTGTGGTGCTATCTAAGCACAGTAACTTTGTGTCCAATAATATAAAGCGAGTAGTAAAGCTACCTGGTGTAGTAAAGCTCACCTGGTGTAGTAAAGCTCACCTGGTGTAGTAAAGCTCACCTGGTGCAGTAAAGCTCACCTGGTGCAGTAAAGCTCACCTGGTGCAGTAAAGCTCACCTGGTGTAGTAAAGCTCACCTGGTGTAGTAAAGCTCACCTGGTGTAGTAAAGCTCACCTGGTGTAGTAAAGCTCACCTGGTGTAGTAAAGCTCACCTGGTGTAGTAAAGCTCACCTGGTGTAGTAAAACTACCTGGTGCAGTAAAGCTCACCTGGTGTAGTAAAGCTCACCTGGTGTAGTAAAGCTACCTGGTAGAGTAAAGCTCACCTGGTGTAGTAAAGCTCACCTGGTGTAGTAAAGCTCACCTGGTGTAGTAAAGCTCACCTGGTGTAGTAAATGTAACTGATTGAGGCACAACTCCCGCTTTACTTTGGATTCAAATGTAATAGACTGCGGCCACTGCCCGAATGATGGGGAAATCGCCTCCAGGAGTTTCCCACGGTGAGAGAATCAGGAGTGAGAACCAGGATCAGCGCTGTCTTTTGGGAACCACATTTGAATCTAGGACAAGGTCTGGTAGGCTGCATTTTTTCCCATTTGCCTTACCCATCAGAGGGAGGTGACCTTGCTGTTGTCGTTGGGCCTACATGAATTGGCCAATTTATGCACAGAGAACCTTTATTTTTTTTAAATTACATAAGATAATCTAACACCGAAAACAGCAAAGGGAAAAAATGCAATCTACCAGACCTTGTCCTCGATTCAAACGTGGTTACCAAGAGACGGCGCTGATCCTGGTTCTCGCTTCTGATTCTTACACCAAGAATAATCATTTCACTTCTTTTTCCACCATTAATGTCGCCCTTACTCTACAAATCCGTTGAGAAACAAACTGAAATTATTTTGAGGGAAAAAATGTAAAAATAGCTATACTGATGTGGTTGAATGAGTGAGAGCACGCTCTTATAATTGAACCTGTGGGTTGTTTTCAGATTTTAGCCAGTCACATTTCCCCTCTTGTTACATAGTCCGTACACAGCTGCCATCAATTATAGTGATTCTGAATAAACCCAGAGAGAGGTTTGTATTTTTCTTGCATTTTCTGGTCCATAAACAGCTGATAACACAGCAAGGGATCTGATTGTGGTAAGTTGTCATTCAGGAGAAGGTACAAAGACATTACCACCAGGCATTAGATCAATAATGGACAATGTGAAGATGTCATCAAGAAGGGTCTGAAATGTGTTGCAACAGTGACATTGCTTAGAAATCATAGGATACGGACCAAGGAGAATAGTATTCTACAGGTGAACAACTGCCTACATGGATGGTGCCGTGAGCAACGTTTTGGCTTTCTTGACCCTGGAGAGAATTGCCTGTATAATGGACTCCTTGTTAGAGATGGGTTTGATCTTACGAACACAGGAAAACATATATTTGGTAGCTGCCTTGCTACACACATCAGGAGAGTAATAAATAGAACTACCAATAATAATTGTCGTGTGAACGAAGATTAATATACCTATATAGTAGAGACACGACTAAAGTAAATTTGAATATTAACATACCGTTTATATTTGAGTATAAGCCGACCCGGGTATAAGCCGAGGCACCTCATTTTACCAAGGAAAACTGGGTAAGCTTGTTGACTTGAGTATAAGCCGGGTATGCATTGTCCCCTCATCCCTGTCCTGGTATACATGGCTCCCCCCCGTCCTGTCCTGGTATGCATGGCTCCGATGTCCTGTCCTGGTATGTGGCTCCCCAGTCCTGTCCTTCTATGCATGGCTCCCCCTTCCTGTCCTGGTATGCATGGCTCCCCCCATCCTGTCCTGGTATACATGGCTCCCCCATCCTGTCCTGGTATGCATGGCTCCCCAGTCCTGTCCTTCTATGCATGACTCCCCCTTCCTGTCCTGGTATGCATGGCTCCCCAGTCCTGTCCTTCTATGCATGACTCCCCCTTCCTGTCCTGGTATGCATGGCTCCCCCATCCTGTCCTGGTATGCATGGCTCCCCCATCCTGTCCTGGTATGCATGGCTCCCCAGTCCTGTCCTTCTATGCATGGCTCCCCAGTCCTGTCCTTCTATGCATGGCTCACCCTTCCTGTCCTGGTATGCATGGCTCCCCCGTCCTGTCCTGGTATGCGTGGCTCCCCCGTCCTGTCCTGGTATGCGTGGCTCCCCCATCCTGTCCTGGTATACGTGGCTCCCCCGTCCTGTTCTGGTATGCGTGGCTCCCCAGTCCTGTCCTGGTATGCGTGGCTCCCCCATCCTGTCCTGGTATACATGGCTCCCCCATCCTGTCCTGGTATACATGGCTCCCCCGTCCTGTCCTGGTATGCGTGGCTCCCCCCGTCCTGTCCTTCTATGCATGACTCCCCCGTCCTGTCCTGGTATGCATGGCTCCCCCGGCCTGTCCTGGTATGCATGGTTCCCCCATCCTGTCCTGGTATGCATGGCTCCCCCGTCCTGTCCTGGTATGCATGGCTCCCCCGTCCTGTCCTGGTATGCATGGCTCCCCAGTCCTGTCCTTCTATGCATGACTCCCCCTTCCTGTCCTGGTATGCATGGCTCCCCAGTCCTGTCCTTCTATGCATGACTCCCCCTTCCTGTCCTGGTATGCATGGCTCCCCCATCCTGTCCTGGTATGCATGGCTCCCCCATCCTGTCCTGGTATGCATGGCTCCCCAGTCCTGTCCTTCTATGCATGACTCCCCCTTCCTGTCCTGGTATGCATGGCTCCCCAGTCCTGTCCTTCTATGCATGACTCCCCCTTCCTGTCCTGGTATGCATGGCTCCCCCATCCTGTCCTGGTATGCATGGCTCCCCCATCCTGTCCTGGTATGCATGGCTCCCCAGTCCTGTCCTTCTATGCATGGCTCCCCCATCCTGTCCTGGTATGCGTGGCTCCCCAGTCCTGTCCTTCTATGCATGACTCCCCCGTCCTGTCCTGGTATGCATGGCTCCCCCATCCTGTCCTGGTATGCATGGCTCCCCAGTCCTGTCCTTCTATGCATGACTCCCCCTTCCTGTCCTGGTATGCATGGCTCCCCAGTCCTGTCCTTCTATGCATGACTCCCCCTTCCTGTCCTGGTATGCATGGCTCCCCCATCCTGTCCTGGTATGCATGGCTCCCCCATCCTGTCCTGGTATGCATGGCTCCCCAGTCCTGTCCTTCTATGCATGGCTCCCCCATCCTGTCCTGGTATGCGTGGCTCCCCAGTCCTGTCCTTCTATGCATGACTCCCCCGTCCTGTCCTGGTATGCATGGCTCCCCCGTCCTGTCCTGGTATGCATGGTTCCCCCATCCTGTCCTGGTATGCATGGCTCCCCCGTCCTGTCCTGGTATGCATGGCTCCCCCGTCCTGTCCTGGTATGCATGGCTCCCCAGTCCTGTCCTTCTATGCATGACTCCCCCTTCCTGTCCTGGTATGCATGGCTCCCCAGTCCTGTCCTTCTATGCATGACTCCCCCTTCCTGTCCTGGTATGCATGGCTCCCCCATCCTGTCCTGGTATGCATGGCTCCCCAGTCCTGTCCTTCTATGCATGGCTCCCCAGTCCTGTCCTTCTATGCATGGCTCCCCCTTCCTGTCCTGGTATGCATGGCTCCCCCGTCCTGTCCTGGTATGCATGGCTCCCCCGTCCTGTCCTGGTATGCGTGGCTCCCCCCGTCCTGTCCTGGTATGCGTGGCTCCCCCATCCTGTCCTGGTATACATGGCTCCCCCGTCCTGTTCTGGTATGCGTGGCTCCCCAGTCCTGTCCTTCTATGCATTGCTCCCCCTTCCTGTCCTGGTATGCATGGCTCCCCTGTCCTGTCCTGGTATGCATGGCTCCCCTGTCCTGTCCTGGTATGCATGGCTCCCCTGTCCTGTCCTGGTATACATGGCTCCCTCGCCCTGTCCTGGAATGCATGGCTCCCTCGTCCTGTCATAGTAACATAGTAAGGCCGAAAAAAGACATTAGTCCATCCAGTTCAGCCTATAAAATTCTGTCAGAATAAATCCCCAGATCTACGTCCTTCCAAAGAACCTAATAACTGTAAGATACAATATTGTTACTCTCCAGGAAGACATCCAGGCCTCTCTTGAACCCCTCGACTGAGTTTGCCATCACCACCTCCTCAGGCAGGGAATTCCAGATTCTCACTGCCCTAACAGTAAAAAATCATCTTCTATGTTGGTGGAAAAACCTTTTCTCCTCCAGACGCAGAGAATGCCCCCTTGTGACCGTCACTTTCCTTGGTATAAACAGATCCTCGGAGAGATATTTGTATTGGCCCCTTATATACTTATACATGGTTATTAGATCGCCCCTCAGTCGTCTTTTTTCTAGACTAAATAATCCTAATTTTGCGAATCTCTCTGGGTATTGTAGTTCCCCCATCCCCTTTATTAATTTTGTTGCCCTCCTTTGTACCCGCTCTAGTTCCATTATATCCTTCCTGAGCACCGGTGCCCAAAACTGTACACAGTACTCCATGTGCGGTATAACCAGAGATTTGTACAGAGGCAGTATAATGCTCTCATCATGTGTATTCAGACCTCTTTTAATGCACCCCATGATCCTGTTTGCCTTGGCAGCTGCTGCCTGGCACTGGCTGCTCCAGGTAAGTTTATCATTAACTAGGATCCCCAAGTCCTTCTCCATGTCAGATTTACCCAGTGGTTTCCCGTTCAGTGTGTAATGGTGATATTGATTCCTTCTTCCCATGTGTATAACCTTACATTTATCATTGTTATACCCCATCTGCCACCTTCCGGCCCAAGTTCCCAACTTATCCAGATCCATCTGTAGCAGAATACTATCTTCTCGTACTGACTGCTTTACATAGTTTTGTGTCATCTGCAAATATCGATATTTTTCTGTGTAAACCTTCTACCAGATCGTTAATAAATATGTTGTAGAGAAGAGGTCCCAACACCGACCCCTGCAGTCCCCACTGGTCACAGCGACCCAGTTAGAGAATATACCATTTATAACCCCCCTCTGCTTTCTATCACTCAGCCAGTTACTTACCCATTTACACACATTCTCCCCCAGACCCAGCATTCTCATTTTGTGTACCAACCTCTTGTGTGGCATGGGATCGAATGCTTTGGAAAAATCAAGATCTACCACATCCAATGACTCACCTTGGTCCAGTCTATAGCTTACCTCTTCATAAAAGCTGATTAGATTGGTGTGACAGGAGCGATTCCTCATAACCCCATGCTGATATGGCGTTACACAGTTATTCTCAGTGAGATCATCCAGAATAACATCCCTCAGAAACCCTTCACATATCTCACCAACAATAGAGGTTAGACTTACTGGCCTATAATTTCCCGGTCACTTTTAGAGCCTTTTTGAATATTGGTGCCACATTTGCTATGCGCCGCCTGTGGAACAGACCCCCGTCGCTATAGAGTCTCTAAATATAAGAAATAATGGCTTGTCTATTCCATTCCTTAGTTCTCTTAGTGCTCGTGGGTGTATGCCATCCGGAGCCAGAGAGTTATCTATTGTAATCTTATGTAGCCGGTTTCGCCCCTCTTCTTGGGTTAGATTGGTGACCCTTAATATCGGGTTTTCTTTGTCTCTCGGCATTTCATTTTCCACCGTGAATACCGTGGAGAAGAAGGTGTGTAATATATTCGCTTTTTCCTCGTCATCTACAACCATTCTTCCCTCACAGTTTTATAAGGCTCCTACACTGTCACTTATGATTCTGTTACTATTGATATAGGTGAAGAACAGCTTGGGATTAGTGTTACTCTCCTTTGTGCTTCTCTGTCTCCTTTTTGGCAGCTTTAATTAGTTTGTTAGATAAAGTATTTTTCTCCCTATAGTTGTTAGATCCTCAGCGGGGCCGTCCTGCTTTAGTAGTAAATGCTTTCTTGTTACTGGTAATCGCCCCTCTTACTTCTGTGTTTAGCCACATTGGGTTTTTCCTATTTCTTGTCCTTTTATTCCCACAAGGTATAAACCGCTTACAGCGCCTATTAAGGATGTTCTTACACATTTCCCATTTATTATCTGTATTCTTATTTCTGAGGACATTGTCCCAGTCACCAGATTAAGGGCGTCTCTAAGCTGGGCACACTTTGCCTTCCTAAAGTTCAGTGTTTTTGTGACTCCCTGACAAGTCCCCCTAGCGAAACACACGTGACAATGTACAATATTGTGGTCGCTATTTCCTAGATGCCCGACCACCTGCAGATCTGTTATTCTGTCATGGTATGCATTGCTCCTCCATCCTGTCCTGGTATGCATGGCTCCTCCATCCTGTCCTGGTATGCATGGCTCCTCCATCCTGTCCTGGTATGCATGGCTCCTCCATCCTGTCCTGGTGTGCATGGCTCCCCCATTCTGTCCTGGTATGCATGGCTCCCCCATCGCTGTCCTTGAATGCATGGCTCCCCCATCGCTGTCCTTGTATGCATGGCTCCCCCATCGCTCACCTTCCACCAGCATCTCGTTGGTCCCGGCGCCCTCGCAGTATCTCATTGGTCCCAGCGCCGACAGCTCTTCCTGTTCCGAGCGAACATGGGGCCCCACTCATTAAGGTAATGAATATTCCCTCCACGCCTATGGGAGTGGAGAGTTACGCATATTCATTACCTTAATGAGCGGGGCCATGTGATTGCTCGGCACAGGAAGAGCTGTTGGCATTGGGACCAATGAGATGCTGCGAGGGAGCGCAGGAGGGTGAGTAGGATGTCTTCAGGAAGCCGGCGGCTGTCACTGCGTGCTATAAAAGAAATGAATATTCATTTCTCTTTAGCAGCAGCACAGGCTTTAGCCACAGCCGCCGTCTCCTGCCTCTGTCACCCGGCACTCCCCCTCTCCCGCCGGATTTCTGGGACAATTGACTCATTTATAAGCCGAGGTGGGAGCTTTCACTTCAGCACAGCAATTTTACCTCAGAACTTGCCAGCCTCCGGCTGAAGATGAGGAGGAATTTCACATTTCAGCGACCTCCGAATCTCCAGAAGAAAGGCTTCTCCAGAGGAAGATGGAAGTTCTGGAATAGCCGCGCCCAGACCTGAACCCAATGACAATCTGTGGCTCTGCGGTGACGTGAAGAGAGCTCTATACCCAGGAGATGCTCCCACAGTCGGACCGATATGGAGCTGCTGCAAGGAGGAGCAAACGTCGACCATTCTAGATAGATCTCAACCCAAAGAGACTGAATGCTGTCAGAAACTCACAGGGGACTGCAGCAAAGTATTAGTGTAAGCGTGTACAAATTTATGCAACCACATTATTGCACTCATTTTTATTTTTTCTGTCGAAAAGATTTCCGTTTAGTTTTCACTGGATTTGCACCAATTATGGATGTCATTAAAGGGAGAAAAGTTCTGAAATGATTCTTCACATAATGAAAACCTGGGCTGTTAATAGGAGTGTGTAGACTTTACATCCATTGTCAGTGGTAAGAGCCCCTGTTATCAGATCTCGCTGCACGCAATGGAGAGGTGCCATGATGTGCGTCCTCCCTGCATTACAAGTTATCTTGTCCGGTCAGCAGGTGTCTCCGCTTCATGGCGTCTAACAGACAGGGAAACAGACTGGCATGGACACAGAGATCATGTGAAGGCCCAATGACTGATTCTCTCCTTTTATTGGTGTCTCCAGGTGCGGCACCGCCAGTCCGGCCAAATCATGGTGCTCAAGATGAACAAGATGATGAGCAACCGCGCCAACATGCTCCGAGAGGTGCAACTAATGAATCGACTGTGTCACCCCAATATCCTGAGGTAAAGGTCGCTCTCATCCTATGTTTTACCCCATCACCCTACTATCCTGAGGTAAAGGTTAAACTCATCCTATGTTTTACCCCATCACTAGTGTTGAGCATTCCGATACCGCAAGTATCGGGTATCGGCCGATACTTGCTGTATCGGAATTCCGATACCGACTTCCGATATTTTTTCAATATCGGAAGTCGGCATCGGAATCGGAAGTTCAAAGTTGATTGACAGCCTGACGTCATCATGATGCGCGGTGTGTGCGCATCATGATGCGCCGTCATTTCGGGCCTTCCGGGGGTCTCTGCCGGCCTGCCGGGGGGCTGTGTGGACTGCCCGGGGTCTGTACCGGCCTGCCGGGGGGCTGTGCCGGCCTGCCGGTGGTCTGTGCACCCTGTGGGGGTCTGTACCGGCCTGCCGGGGGGGCTGTGCCGGCCTGCCGGGGGGGCTGTGCCGGCCTGCCGGTGGTCTGTGCACCCTGTGGGGGTCTGTACCGGCCTGCCGGGGGGCTGTGCCGGCCTGCCGGTGGTCTGTGCACCCTGTGGGGGTCTGTGCCGGCCTGCCGGGGGGCTGTGCCGGCCTGCCGGGGGGCTGTGCTGATGTCCGGGGGTCTGTGCAAGCATCGTCCGATGGGACTACAAGTCCCATCTGGCGATGCCTGCTACCATGACAGTGATTGACACATTAGCCAATGATGGGACAGTAGTAGTCCCATCATCCGGCTAATGTGTTAAATGTTAAAAAAAAAAAAAATACTACATACATACTACATGCATGCTACATACATACTACATGCTACATACATACTACATACATACTACATACATACTACATACATACCACATACATACCACATACATACCACATACATACCACATACATACCACATACATACTACATACATACTACATACATACTACATACATACTACATACATAACACATATATACTACATACATACTACATACATATTACATATATACTACATGCATGCTACATACATACTACATGCTACATACATACTACATACATACTACATACATACTACATACATACTATATGCTACATACATACTACATATATACTACATGCATGCTACATACATACTGCATGCTACATGCATGCTACATACATACTACATACATACTACATGCTACATACATACCACATATATACTACATACATACTACATACAATACATTCATACAATACATACATAGACATACAGTACATATAACATAGAGTAACATACTTACCAATACTTGTCACATTGTTCCCCGAAGCCATTGTCTTTTACGGAATAAATATTAACATAACAAACCACAAAAATACTCACCCACGATCCGAAGCAGTCCACGAGTGTGTCCCACGACGATCTTGGGTAGAGAACTGCAGCATCAGCTGTTGCTGCCGTTCTCTACGGGCTGCAGGAATCCAATGACGGAAGGTAGGTATCCTTCCGCACTGTATTCCTCCGCCACTTAAAAAAAAAAAAAAGTCCCTAGTCTCACTTTATGCCATTGCTGCTTGGGAATTTCCCACACCACCCACACTGTTACCACCCACCTTTCGTGTCTACCTCTTTCCTCATAGACTGTAAGCTTGCGAGCAGGGCCCTCACTCCTCTTGGTATTTGTTATAATCTACTGTATGTGATTATTGTTATGCTGTAATGTCTATTGTCTGTACAAATCCCCTCTGAAATGTAAAGTGCTGCGGAATATGTCGGCGCTATAAAAATAAAATTTATTATTATTTATTATTATTCCGTCATTGGATTCCTGCAGCCCGTAGAGAACGACAGCAACAGCTGATGCTGCAGTTCTCTACCCAAGATCGTCGTGGGACACACTCGTGGACTGCTTCGGATCGTGGGTGAGTATTTTTGTGGTTTGTTATGTTAATATTTATTCCGTAAAAGACAATGGCTTCGGGGAACAATGTGACAAGTATTGGTAAGTATGTTACTCTATGTTATATGTACTGTATGTCTATGTATGTATTGTATGAATGTATTGTATGTAGTATGTATGTAGTATATATGTGGTATATATGTAGCATGTAGTATGTATGTAGTATGTATGTAGCATGCATGTAGCATGCAGTATGTATGTAGCATGCATGTAGTATATATGTAGTATGTATGTTGCATGTAGTATATATGTAGTATGCATGTTGCATGCATGTAGTATATATGTAGTATGTATGTTGCATGTAGTATATATGTAGTATGTATGTTGCATGTAGTATGTATGTTGCATGTAGTATATATGTAGTATGAATGTAGCATGTATGTAGTATGTAGTATGAATGTAGCATGTATGTAGTATGCATGTTGTATGTATGTAGCATGTAATTTTTTTTTTTTTTTTTTTTTTTTACATTCAACACATTAGCCGGATGATGGGACTACTACTGTCCCATCATTGGCTAATGTGTCAATCACTGTCATGGTAGCAGGCATCGCCCGATGGGACTTGTAGTCCCATCGGACGATGCCTGCACAGACCCCCGAAGCCTGCACAGCCCCCCGGCAGGCCGGCACAGCCCCCCGGAGCCTGCACAGCCCCCCGGCAGGCCGGCACAGCCCCCCGGAGCCTGCACAGCCCCCCTGGCAGGCCGGCACAGCCCCCCGGCAGGCCGGCACAGACCACCGGAGCCTGCACAGACCCCCTGGCAGGCCGGCACAGCCCCCCGAAAGGCCCGTACAGACCCCAGAGAGGCTGTACAAGGGAAAAACAGGATTTTTCTTATTCCGATACCGGAAGTCCCATAGACTTGAATGGGACTTCCGGTATCGGAATCGGCGATACCGATACTTTTTTTTAAGATCGGCCGATCCATTCCGATCCGATACTTTGAAGTATCGGACGGTATCGCTCAACTCTACCCATCACCCCACTATCCTGAGGTAAAGGTCGCTCTCATCCTATGTTTTACCCCATCACCCCACTATCCTGAGGTAAAGGTCGCTCTCATCCTATGTTTTACCCCATCACCCCACTATCCTGAGGTAAAGATCGCTCATCCTATGTTTTACCCCATCACCCCACTATCCTGAGGTAAAGGTCGCTCTCATCCTATGTTTTACCCCATCACCACAATATCCTGAGGTAAAGGTTAAACTCATCCTATGTTTTACCCCATCACCCCACTATCCTGAGGTAAAGGTCGCTCTCATCCTATGCTTTACCCCATCACCCCACTATCCTGAGGTAAAGGTCGCTCTCATCCTATGTTTTACCCCATCACCCCACTATCCTGAGGTAAAGGTTAAACTCATCCTATGTTTTACCCCATCACCCCACTATCCTGAGGTAAAGGTCGCTCTCATCCTATGTTTTACCCCATCACCCCACTATCCTGAGGTAAAGGTCGCTCTCATCCTATGTTTTACCCCATCACCCCACTATCCTGAGGTAAAAGTCGCTCTCATCCTATGTTTTACCCCATCACCCCACTATCCTGAGGTAAAGATCGCTCTCATCCTATGTTTTACCCCATCACCCCACTATCCTGAGGTAAAGGTCGCTCTCATCCTATGTTTTACCCCATCACCCCACTATCCTGAGGTAAAGGTTAAACTCATCCTATGTTTTACCCCATCACCCCACTATCCTGAGGTAAAGGTCGCTCTCATCCTATGTTTTACCCCATCACCCCACTATCCTGAGGTAAAGATCGCTCTCATCCTATGTTTTACCCCATCACCCCAATATCCTGAGGTAAAGGTCGCTCTCATCCTATGTTTTACCCCATCACCCCACTATCCTGAGGTAAAGGTCGCTCTCATTCTATGTTTTACCCCATCACCCCACTATCCTGAGGTAAAGGTCGCTCTCATTCTATGTTTTACCCCATCACCCCAATATCCTGAGGTAAAGGTCGCTCTCATCATGTTTTACGCCATCACCCCACTATCCTGAGGTAAAGGTCGCTCTCATCATATGTTTTACGCCATCACCCCACTATCCTGAGGTAAAGGTCACTCTCATCCTATGTTTTACCCCATCACCCCACTATCCTGAGGTAAAGATTGCTCTCATCCTATGTTTTACCCCATCACCCCAATATCCTGAGGTAAAGGTCGCTCTCATCCTATGTTTTACCCCATCACCCCAATATCCTGAGGTAAAAGTCACGCTCATCCTATGTTTTACCCCCACACCCCAAAATCTTGAGGTAAAGGTTAAACTCATCCTATGTTTTACAGCATCATCCCAATATCCAGAGGTAAAGGTTGCCCTCATCCTATGTTTTAACCCATCACCTCCCTATCCTGAGGTAAAGGTCGCTCTCATCCTATGTTTTACCCCATTACCCCAATATTCTGTAGTAAAGGACAGCCTCATCCATGTTTTACATCATCACCCCAATATTCTGTAATAAAGGACCACCTCAGCCATGTTTTACCCCAATAACATAAGATGAAGGTCGCCCTCATCCTATGTTTTGCACCATAATTTTTATATCCTGAGGTAAAGGTCGTCCTCATTCAACTGAATGCCTCAATATTCTTAGGTAAAGGTCCGCCCCATTAGTAATGAGTGGGCACTAAAATGTTTGAGTGCTCGGTACTCGAATCAACCAGGTCGGTCGCCTGGATGGGCTGAGTGTAATGGAAGTCAGTGGGAAGCTCCAGCATTTTTCCAGCAAGACCATAAGATGAGGGCGGGGGGGAGGAGACCCTAAGATGAGGGCGGGGGGAGGAGACCCTAAGATGAGGGCGGGGGGAGGAGACCCTAAGATGAGGGCGGGGGGGAGGAGACCCTAAGATGAGGGCGGGGGGGAGGAGACCCTAAGATGAGGGCGGGGGGGAGGAGACCCTAAGATGAGGGCGGGGGGGAGGAGACCCTAAGATGAGGGCGGGGGGGGAGACCCTAAGATGAGGGCGGGGGGGGGGAGACCCTAAGATGAGGGCGGGGGGAGGAGACCCTAAGATGGGGGCGGGGGGAGGAGACCCTAAGATGAGGGCGGGGGGAGGAGACCCTAAGATGGGGGCGGGGGAGGAGGAGACCCTAAGATGAGGGCGGGGGGGAGGAGACCCTAAGATGAGGGCGGGGGGGAGGAGACCCTAAGATGAGGGCGGGGGGAGGAGACCCTAAGATGGGGGCGGGGGGGAGGAGACCCTAAGATGAGGGCGGGGGGAGGAGACCCTAAGATGAGGGCGGGGGGGAGGAGACCCTAAGATGAGGGCGGGGGGGAGGAGACCCTAAGATGAGGGCGGGGGGGAGGAGACCCTAAGATGAGGGTGGGGGGAGGAGACCCTAAGATGAGGGCGGGGGGAGGAGACCCTAAGATGGGGGCGGGGGAGGAGGAGACCCTAAGATGAGGGCGGGGGGAGGAGCGGAAACTTGCTGAAATCGTGTATCTGAGTCCCAGGTCGCTGCTGGAATCAATGTTGTCAGAGTATTACTCCACTTTTATGGTCTGACAATAAAACATACAAAACTGATGATAAAATGGAGTTTACAGGGAAAAGTGTTCGGAAACATTCTTATCTGTATAATGACTTGTATGTAAGGCAAAATAAAAAGACACAAGGGGAACCTGTCAGCTGTTTTGGCTGATATAAGATGCGGCCACTGTCTTTCGGGGCTTATCTACAGCATTCTATAATGCTGAGATATCACCTAAGGAAAAGCACCAAAAAAGACCAAGTAAAAAAATACAAAACTTTATTAAAGACAGCAAAGTATTATTTATATAAAGCAAAAATGAATAGGAATGTGACAGAGGTATGCCAGAAAGAGAGGAGCCACAGATGGAGTCAGACAAACCAACAGGCATGTAAACAGTAAATAATTTTGCTCAAAAAGTGCCAGTGCATATGTGCAATAAAAAATACACCCAATAGTATAGCCTGGAAAAACAGTGTCTCCTGACCACGGAATAAGCACAAATGTCCAGAAAGGTTGTATACCGAAATCAAGGACATAATGTACAGAGCAAAAGAATTAAAGATAGATAGTACTAAAAAAAGCCTGATAGGTTACCCGAGACTCTGGTGCCACCCGCCCCAACGCGCGTTTCGGCGCTGTGCCTTCTTCTTCTGTACTTTATGTCCTTGATTTTTTTTAACAAAGTCTGGAATTTTTTTTCACCACTTAGATAAAAAAGAACCTAGACGTGTTTGGTGTCTAGAAATTCGTAATGACCTGGGGAATCATAATGGCAGGTCAGTTTTAGCATTTAGTGAAACTAGCAGAAAAAAGCCAAGCAAAAAACAAGTGTGGGATTACACTTTTTTTTTGCAATTTCACCACAATTGGAATTTTTTATCCCCGTATTCGAGTACACGACATGGTAAAACCAATGATGTTGTTCAAAAGTACAACTCATCACGCAAAAAATAAGCCTTCACACGGCCATATTGATGGAAAAATAAAAAAGTTATAGCTCTAGGAAGAAGGGGAGCAAAAAAACAAAAACGCAAAACCCCTTAAAAGCTTCGGGGGTTTGGGGGGAGGAAAAAAAGCCCCATGTTGAGTTGGGAGTTGTTGGAGTGACGTTGAGGGGACAAGATCCAGGCTGGGGTCCTGGATGGATGGCCTTTGGAGTGTTGGAGATCGGTTGCCGGCTGGACTGGATCTCTCTGCTACGGTTGTATTATCTGTCTGGATTTCACAAGCCTTAAGGATTGCTTCTCCTGAACACATGGACGTCTGGAGGAGCCTGGACTGTGACTACAGACTGTTCTGGCCGGAGATACGAAATCTGTGGGCCAACCAAACGCTGGCAGTCAGTGCCACTGCTCCCGTACCAAGCAATACCCACCATCGGCCCCAAGGAGGGGATCTTGTGGACTGGGAGCCATGTATCCTGACACCTGAAATTGTTGTAAAACCGTGGATGTAAGGAATAAAAACAGTTTCATTGTTCTCCTGCCTAGTTGAGTATTATAACCCAGACCTTCACATCGTCACTGTGCACCTCATGGGCGGGATGTGATTACACCCGGTGATGGGCGCAGCTTTTATTCTCTTTGTTCTTTCTCTTTAGGTTCATGGGTGTTTGTGTGCATCAGGGACAGCTTCACGCCCTCACTGAGGTAAGTGGGGTGCACACGCGGTGGGTCTGGTGCTTCCCTCTCTCCTGGGGTCCGTTATGAACGTTCACATTCCCTGAAACAAAGCAAAGATTATGTAAATGCTGTAGAATTTAACCACAACTACGTGCGTACTGATCAGACGTGCCTGCAGCCGTTGCCCTGAGCGTGCTAGTCAGTCGTGCCTGCAGCCATCGCCCTGCACGTGCTGGTCAGTCGTGCCTGCAGCCATCGCCCTGAGCGTGCTGGTCAGTCGTGCCTGCAGCCATCGCCCTGAGCGTGCTGGTCAGTCGTGCCTGCAGCCATCGCCCTGAGCGTGCTGGTCAGTCGTGCCTGCAGCTATCGCCCTGAGCGTGCTGGTCAGTCGTGCCTGCAGCCGTCACCCTGTGCATGCTGGTCAGTCGTGCCTGTAGCCATCGCCCTGAGCGTGCTGGCCAGTCGTGCCTGCAGCCGTCGCCCTGCGTGTGCTGGCCAGTCGTGCCTGCAGCCATCGCCCTGAGCGTGCTGGTCAGTCGTGCCTGCAGCCGTCGCCCTGTGCATGCTGGTCAGTTGTGCCTGCAGCCATCGTCCTGCGCGTGCTGGTTAGTCGTGCCTGCAGCCATCGCCCTGCGCGTGCTGGTTAGTCGTGCCTGCAGCCATCGCCCTGCGCGTGCTGGTTAGTTGTGCCTGCAGCCATCGCCCTGCGCGTGCTGGTTAGTCGTGCCTGCAGCCATCGCCCTGAGCGTGCTGGTTAGTCGTGCCTGCAGCCGTCGCCCTGAGCGTGCTGGTCAGTCGTGCCTGCAGCCGTCGCCCTGAGTGTGCTGGTCAGTCGTGCCTGCAGCCGTCGCCCTGTGCATGCTGGGCAGTCGTGCCTGCAGCCGTCTCCCTGAGCGTGCTGATCAGTCATGCCTGCAGCCATCGCCCTGAGAGTGCTGGTCAGTCGTGCCTGCAGCCATCGCCTTGAGCTTGCTGGTCAGTCGTGCCTGCAGCCGTCATCATGAGTGTACTGATCAGACATGTCTGCAGTCGTCGCCCTGCGCATGCTGGTCAGTCATGCCTGCAGCCGTCACCCTGAGCGTGCTGGACAGTTGTGCCTGCAGCCGTCATTCTGAGCGTGCTGGACAGTTGTGCCTGCAGCCGTCGCCCTGAGTGTGTGGACAGTCGTGCCTGCAGCCGTCACTCTGAGCGTGCTGGACAGTCGTGCCTGCAGCCGTCGCCCTGAGCATGCTGTTCAGTCATGCCTGCAGCCATCGCCCTGAGCATGCTGTTCAGTCGTGCCTGCAACCGTCACTCTGAGCTTGCTGGACAGTCGTGCCTGCAGCCGTCACTCATTGCATTCTGGGTATTTCCATCTCCTCTTCTTTCAGTACATTAATGGAGGTAACCTGGAGCAGCTGCTGCAGAGCGCGGAGCTGCTGTCCTGGTCCGTACGTGTCAAGCTAAGCCTGGATATCGCCCTTGGCCTGCGCTACCTGCACGCAAAGGGTGTCTTCCACCGTGACCTCACCTCCAAGGTAATGACCCGTGTACTGCGAGCACCATCAACAGAGATGAAGACTAACATCCTCCATATACAGCGACGTCCAGTAACCCGCTGCTCGCCCTCTCTGCTTCTCTCCCCCAGAACTGCCTGGTGCGCTGTGATGACAGCGGATACACCGCCGTGGTGGCAGACTTCGGATTGGCTGAGAAAATTCCTGACCACAGGTAAGAGCGCAGTGTCATGTGACTGAACGCGGGGGATAGAGATGAGGGAACAGCGCAGCGCACGTCCCATGCTGACAGCGGCACAGCGCACATCCCATGCTGACAGCAGCTTAGCGCACATCCCATGCTGACAGCAGCTTAGCGCACGTCCCATGCTGACAGCGGCATAGCGCACATCCCATGCTGACAGCAGCTTAGCGCACGTCCCATGCTGACAGCGGCACAGCGCACATCCCATGCTGACAGCAGCTTAGCGCACATCCCATGCTGACAGCAGCTTAGCGCACATCCCATGCTGACAGCAGCTTAGCGCACATCCCATGCTGACAGCGGCCCAGCGCACATCCCATGCTGACAGCGGCACAGCGTACATCCCATGCTGACAGCAGCTTAGCGCACATCCCATGCTGACAGCAGCTTAGCGCACATCCCATGCTGACAGCGGCCCAGTGCACGTCCCATGCTGACAGCGGCATAGCGCACATCCCATGCTGACAGCGGCACAGCGTACATCCCATGCTGACAGCGGCACAGCGTACATCCCATGCTGACAGCAGCTTAGCGCACATCCCATGCTGACAGTGGCCCAGCGCACATCCCATGCTGACAGTGGCCCAGCGCACATCCCATGCTGACAGCGGCCCAGCGTACGTCCCATGCTGACAGCGGCGTAGCGCACGTCCCTTGCTGACAGCGGCCCAGCGCACATCCCATGCTGACAGCGGCCCAGCGCACATCCCATGCTGACAGCGGCCCAGTGCACATCCCATGCTGACAGTGGCCCAGCGTACATCCCATGCTGACAGCGGCACAGCGTACATCCCATGCTGACAGCAGCTTAGCGCACATCCCATGCTGACAGTGGCCCAGCGCACATCCCATGCTGACAGTGGCCCAGCGCACATCCCATGCTGACAGCGGCCCAGCGTACGTCCCATGCTGACAGCGGCGTAGCGCACGTCCCTTGCTGACAGCGGCCCAGCGCACATCCCATGCTGACAGCGGCCCAGCGCACATCCCATGCTGACAGTGGCCCAGCGCACATCCCATGCTGACAGTGGCCCAGGGCACATCCCATGCTGACAGTGGCCCAGCGCACATCCCATGCTGACAGTGGCCCAGCGCACATCCCATGCTGACAGCGGCACAGCGCACGTCCCATGCTGACAGCGGCACAGCGCACATCCCATGCTGACAGCAGCTTAGCGCACATCCCATGCTGACAGCAGCTTAGCGCACGTCCCATGCTGACAGCGGCATAGCGCACATCCCATGCTGACAGCAGCTTAGCGCACGTCCCATGCTGACAGCGGCCCAGCGCACATCCCATGCTGACAGCGGCCCAGCGCACGTCCCATGCTGACAGCGGCCCAGCGTACGTCCCATGCTGACAGCGTCCCAGCGTACGTCCCATGCTGACAACGGCCCAGCGCACATCCCATGCTGACAGCGGCCCAGCGCACGTCCCATGCTGACAGCGGCCCAGCGCACATCCCATGCTGACAGCGGCACAGCGTACATCCCATGCTGACAGCAGCTTAGCGCACATCCCATGCTGACAGTGGCCCAGCGCACATCCCATGCTGACAGCGGCCCAGCGTACGTCCCATGCTGACAGCGGCGTAGCGCACGTCCCTTGCTGACAGCGGCCCAGCGCACATCCCATGCTGACAGCGGCCCAGCGCACATCCCATGCTGACAGCGGCCCAGCGCACGTCCCATGCTGACAGCGGCCCAGCGTACGTCCCATGCTGACAGCGTCCCAGCGTACGTCCCATGCTGACAGCGGCCCAGCGCACATCCCATGCTGACAGCGGCCCAGCGCACGTCCCATGCTGACAGCGGCCCAGCGTACGTCCCATGCTGACAGCGGCCCAGCGTACGTCCCATGCTGACAGCGGCCCAGCGTACGTCCCATGCTGACAGCGGCCCAGCGTACGTCCCATGCTGACAGCGGCCCAGCGTACGTCCCATGCTGACAGCGTCCCAGCGTACGTCCCATGCTGACAACGGCCCAGCGCACATCCCATGCTGACAGCGGCCCAGCGCACGTCCCATGCTGACAGCGGCCCAGCGCACATCCCATGCTGACAGCGGCACAGCGTACATCCCATGCTGACAGCGGCCCAGCGTACGTCCCATGCTGACAGCGGCGTAGCGCACGTCCCTTGCTGACAGCGGCCCAGCGCACGTCCCATGCTGACAGCAGCTTAGCGCACATCCCATGCTGACAGTGGCCCAGCGCACATCCCATGCTGACAGCGGCCCAGCGTACGTCCCATGCTGACAGCGGCGTAGCGCACGTCCCTTGCTGACAGCGGCCCAGCGCACATCCCATGCTGACAGCGGCCCAGCGCACATCCCATGCTGACAGCGGCCCAGCGCACGTCCCATGCTGACAGCGGCCCAGCGTACGTCCCATGCTGACAGCGTCCCAGCGTACGTCCCATGCTGACAGCGGCCCAGCGCACATCCCATGCTGACAGCGGCCCAGCGCACGTCCCATGCTGACAGCGGCCCAGCGTACGTCCCATGCTGACAGCGGCCCAGCGTACGTCCCATGCTGACAGCGGCCCAGCGTACGTCCCATGCTGACAGCGGCCCAGCGTACGTCCCATGCTGACAGCGGCCCAGCGTACGTCCCATGCTGACAGCGGCCCAGCGCACGTCCCATGCTGACAGCGGCCCAGCGCACGTCCCATGCTGACAGCGGCCCAGCGCACGTCCCATGCTGACAGCGGCCCAGCGTACGTCCCATGCTGACAGCGGCCAAGCGCACGTCCCATGCTGACAGCGGCCCAGCGTACGTCCCATGCTGACAGCGGCGTAGCGCACGTCCCATGCTGACAGCGGCCCAGCGCACGTCCCATGCTGACAGCGGCCCAGCGCACGTCCCATGCTGACAGCGGCCCAGCGCACGTCCCATGCTGACAGCGGCCCAGCGCACGTCCCATGCTGACAGCGGCCCAGCGCACGTCCCATGCTGACAGCGGCCCAGCGCACGTCCCATGCTGACAGCGGCCCAGCGCACGTCCCATGCTGACAGCGGCCCAGCGCACGTCCCATGCTGACAGCGGCCCAGCGCACGTCCCATGCTGACAGCGGCCCAGCGCACGTCCCATGCTGACAGCGGCCCAGCGCACGTCCCATGCTGACAGCGGCCCAGCGCACGTCCCATGCTGACAGCGGCCCAGCGCACGTCCCATGCTGACAGCGGCCCAGCGCACGTCCCATGCTGACAGCGGCCCAGCGCACGTCCCATGCTGACAGCGGCCCAGCGCACGTCCCATGCTGACAGCGGCCCAGCGCACGTCCCATGCTGACAGCGGCGTAGCGCACGTCCCATGCTGACATCGGCGTAGCGCACGTCCCATGCTGACAGCGGCACAGCGCAAGTCCCATGCTGACAGCGGCACAGCGCACGTCCCATGCTGACAGCGGCATAGCGCACGTCCCATATTGACAGCGGCACAGCGCACGTCCCATGCTGACATCGGCGTAGCGCACGTCCCATGCTGACATCGGCGTAGCGCACGTCCCATGCTGACAGCGGCACAGCGCACGTCCCATGCTGACAGCGGCACAGCGCACGTCCCATGCTGATAGTGGCACAGCGCACGTCCCATGCTGACAGCGGCATAGTGCACGTCCCATATTGACAGCGGCGTAGCGCACATCCCAGAAATGTCTATAGTTTTTCTGTAGCACATATACCGGTAGTTTTCATGGAGCAGCATCATTATTATAAGGTGTAGGAAATATACTGGCGACATTAAAGTAAACCGTAATCTACAGATCAGGAATATATGCTTCACCTTACAGAACAGCTTTTATTGACCCAGAATAATTTCTCATGCAAAATAGAAACCAAAATATGAGCAGAAATTAAAGTGCTTGACATTAGACTGTCGCTGATATGATTTGTCAGGGTTGTCCCTATATAACATCCAACAGTAATCTGCCATCATTGAGTCACTCCTGGTAGCGGTGCCCCATTACTGTAATGTCCTGGTGACACCGCTCGCCTTGTTCATCGCTTACATCCCCAAGATTGTGAGGGAAGAAATGTAAATGTGAATGCAGAAAGTGCATGTTCAGAGACCTGCGACATCCGGGACCCTGGGATGCATTTAGCGGTTCCTCAGCACCTTTGCTGGAGATTTTTTTTTTTTCCTAAGACGTTTTCACAGATCCACTTGAAGGTTTTCCAAGATCTCAATTGCTTATCACTTACAAGTTCCTCCAAACACATCATCTCTCATAAGCTCCCACATCTGAGGACCAGCAAATGCCCCTTCCTTCAGTTCTGATGGTGAAATACTGGAGAATTTCTGTGAAGTGTACTGGATCCTTTGTGAATTTGTCTTTGCCATGGCTTTCACAAAGTTTGTAATCAATCTCATCTTTATATGCAGTGGGAAAAGAAAGATTTTTGTAGGAGCAACTCCAGGATTCTGCTGGACATTGTCTCTACCTGGAGCATAGATGTTTCTCTGTCCCCAATCACGATGAATATAATGCTCTACTGTATTTCTACCGTCCCATAAACACAAGAAGCAACAATATTTTGTGAAACCTCCTTGCATTCTCAATTTGTCAATAGCAGACCAATCACTTTCAAATCTCCAGATATTCCATTGATGATGCTTATATTGTGTATAGAATCCAAAACTGACAGATCTTCATAACTTTCCTTTAGATGACATGAGTGAGCAATAGTGATTCATGTTTCCATTGTGAAGCAGCACTGCTTTCAAACTTCTGTGGGATGAGTCCGTAAACAATCGCCAAACTGCAACAAAACACTCTTCAGTTCTTAAAAGAGGCCATTCACATTGCTACAGCACACCGTTGGTCCATCAGCTGTGAACAATTGTGTAAAAGTGTTACGTCTGTTTCGGTAATAACACACTTTGACATCATCATGAAGAAGATTCTCCTGTTTCAACCTAGAAGTTCAGCTTTATGTTTTGACAATGAAAGGTCTCTGATGGATCATTTAATTCATGTTTAGTGAAGTGTTCCGGCTGCTCCGCCAGGTACATTCTCATCTTGACCTGAGGTCTCCATGTCTTCTCCAGTAGCTTCAGCTCCATAGTCTTCATATTCCACTTCATTTTCATCCAGTCCAGACAACGGTGGTACAGGAACTGGCAAGGTACTGTCACATGAAACTGGCCTAAGATTCAAGCTCAGGGTAATTCATCTATGTTCTTTGTTGCCCTTCAGTTTGGTAAGGCCTCTTTCACACATCCGTAGTCGGCGGTCAGCTGAAATCCGCTAAAGGGGGAAAAACTGATCCGTCGCCATTCAGCGAAGATCGGATGACAGCGGACTACGGATCCATGGAAGGAGGAAAGCGCCGGAAATTAAAGTGACCGCGGTCCTTTTAAAGTATCGCCGCGATATCGCAGGACTGCAAGAGTACCTCCATGAACGAGTGCGGGTCTCGATCACCGCAGGCATCTTTGAGATCGGGCAATGTCGCGGGGATTGGAGGAGAGATCTGTGAAGCCCGCTGGGTCTGGAGGAGAGATCGGTGAAGCTCGCAGGGTCTGGAGGAGAGATCGGGCAATCTCACGGGGTCTGGAGGAGAGATCCGGCAAACTCGCGGGGTCTGGAGGAGAGATCCGGCAAACTCGCGGTGAGGAGAGAGAGAAATTCTCCAGCAGCCAGATTGGATTTAGGGTTAAGTATGTAGCAAGAGTCAAAAATGCGGATCCGGCTCCCAAAACAACGTTGCATTGTCCGTCCGATGATGTCAGCGGACGCCGAAATTTTGGCGGATCCTCAGAAATGCAGATGCAACGGACGACCGTCAGTCAAAATCCGCCGCTAATGCAAGTCAATGAGGAAAAAAGCGGATCCGCCAAGAAAAATGACGAATCCATTTTTTTGCAAAACGGCGGATTTTGACTGATGGTGACAAACAGATGTGTGAAACAGGCCTAAAACAATTAGCAGTCATCACTATGATTTCTGGGTTCTCTCCAAATCATGGGAACAGCGAATGGCATAGCCACTGTCCTCATATTCAGCCAGTCATGATGACCACCTGAACATCTTGAGCCTGTCACATGAGGGGGCCTGCTTTTGTCTTCATCACCAAGTGGACACTTACAGTCCATCTGTTACTTCATCTTAATGTCATGAGTGATTGAAGGTACTTGGCCTTTTGGTGTAAAAGAACCACACACAGAATCTGCTTGGATGATTGAGCCACTATCGGGGCAAACAATAGAGTAAGTTCAGGTCAATGGTGATGACAAACAAAAAGAAAAATGTGATGAGCCGGGCGACTACATGTAGATGTTTCCCCAGAGATGACAGAGGCAGCTTGTATTTAGCGCTGATGGCGGTAATCTGGGAGATAACTATATACTGTCGTGAGGTAAACGGCTCAGCCTGTTCCTTACAGATGGACACTTGCAGACAGGCAGCTTCTCAGGGTGATACTGGCTGCTCTCAGGTTCTCTCTCTGTGGAGACCCTCTCTCAGTTACACCTCGGTGGCGGAGCTGTTTTCTTCCCTCTGAGGCAAATTGTCCTCCCAGAAATGCAGTGAAGATCCTCTCACTATGGTGGCTGTCCGCTGCCTTCCCTTCTATTCCCTGAGGCAGGGCTCAGATCCCTGTACAGGCCTGTCTCCTGTCTGTCTCACACACCAGTCCTCGCTGCTATCACCATCCTTTTCTGACTGACTCAAAACTTACCGCCTCATAACAGCTTCTCATATCTTAACGCCTCATAACAGTTAGCTTCTCATATCTTACCGCCTCATAACAGTTAGCTTCTCATATCTTACCGCCACATAAGAGTTAGCTTCTCATATCTTACCGCCACATAACAGTTAGCTTCTCATATCTTACCGCCTCATAACAGTTAGCTTCTCATATCTTACCGCCTCATAACAGTTAGCTTCTCATATCTTACCGCCACATAACAGTTAGCTTCTCACATCTTACCGCCTCATAACAGTTAGCTTCTCACATCTTACCGCCACATAACAGTTAGCTTCTCATATCTTACCGCCACATAAGAGTTAGCTTCTCATATCTTACCGCCACATAACAGTTAGCTTCTCACATCTTACCGCCACATAACAGTTAGCTTCTCACATCTTACCGCCACATAACAGTTAGCTTCTCATATCTTACCGCCACATAAGAGTTAGCTTCTCATATCTTACCGCCACATAACAGTTAGCTTCTCATATCTTACCGCCACATAACAGTTAGCTTCTCACATCTTACCGCCTCATAACAGTTAGCTTCTCATATCTTACCGCCACTTAAGAGTTAGCTTCTCATATCTTACCGCCACATAACAGTTAGCTTCTCACATCTTACCGCCACATAACAGTTAGCTTCTCACATCTTACCGCCTCATAACAGTTAGCTTCTCACATCTTACCGCCACATAACAGTTAGCTTCTCATATCTTACCGCCTCATAACAGTTAGCTTCTCATATCTTACCGCCACATAAGAGTTAGCTTCTCATATCTTACCGCCTCATAACAGTTAGCTTCTCATATCTTACCGCCACATAACAGTTAGCTTCTCATATCTTACCGCCACATAACAGTTAGCTTCTCATATCTTACCGCCACATAACAGTTAGCTTCTCACATCTTACCGCCTCATAACAGTTAGCTTCTCATATCTTACCGCCACATAACAGTTAGCTTCTCATATCTTACCGCCTCATAACAGTTAGCTTCTCATATCTTACCGCCTCATAACAGTTAGCTTCTCATATCTTACCGCCACATAACAGTTAGCTTCTCACATCTTACCGCCTCATAACAGTTAGCTTCTCACATCTTACCGCCACATAACAGTTAGCTTCTCATATCTTACCGCCACATAAGAGTTAGCTTCTCATATCTTACCGCCACATAACAGTTAGCTTCTCACATCTTACCGCCACATAACAGTTAGCTTCTCACATCTTACCGCCACATAACAGTTAGCTTCTCATATCTTACCGCCACATAAGAGTTAGCTTCTCATATCTTACCGCCACATAACAGTTAGCTTCTCATATCTTACCGCCACATAACAGTTAGCTTCTCACATCTTACCGCCTCATAACAGTTAGCTTCTCATATCTTACCGCCACTTAAGAGTTAGCTTCTCATATCTTACCGCCACATAACAGTTAGCTTCTCACATCTTACCGCCACATAACAGTTAGCTTCTCACATCTTACCGCCTCATAACAGTTAGCTTCTCACATCTTACCGCCACATAACAGTTAGCTTCTCATATCTTACCGCCTCATAACAGTTAGCTTCTCATATCTTACCGCCACATAAGAGTTAGCTTCTCATATCTTACCGCCTCATAACAGTTAGCTTCTCATATCTTACCGCCACATAACAGTTAGCTTCTCATATCTTACCGCCACATAACAGTTAGCTTCTCATATCTTACCGCCACATAACAGTTAGCTTCTCACATCTTACCGCCTCATAACAGTTAGCTTCTCATATCTTACCGCCACATAAGAGTTAGCTTCTCATATCTTACCGCCACATAACAGTTAGCTTCTCACATCTTACCGCCACATAACAGTTAGCTTCTCATATCTTACCGCCTCATAACAGTTAGCTTCTCATATCTTACCGCCACATAAGAGTTAGCTTCTCATATCTTACCGCCTCATAACAGTTAGCTTCTCATATCTTACCGCCACATAACAGTTAGCTTCTCATATCTTACCGCCACATAACAGTTAGCTTCTCATATCTTACCGCCACATAACAGTTAGCTTCTCATATCTTACCGCCACATAACAGTTAGCTTCTCACATCTTACCGCCTCATAACAGTTAGCTTCTCATATCTTACCGCCACATAACAGTTAGCTTCTCACATCTTACCGCCACATAACAGTTAGCTTCTCACATCTTACCGCCACATAACAGTTAGCTTCTCATATCTTACCGCCACATAAGAGTTAGCTTCTCATATCTTACCGCCACATAACAGTTAGCTTCTCATATCTTACCGCCACATAACAGTTAGCTTCTCACATCTTACCGCCACATAACAGTTAGCTTCTCATATCTTACCGCCTCATAACGGTTAGCTTCTCACATCTTACCGTCTCATAACAGTTAGCTTCTCATATCTTACCGCCACATAACAGTTAGCTTCTCATATCTTACCGCCTCATAACAGTTAGCTTCTCACATCTTACCGCCACATAACAGTTAGCTTCTCATATCTTACCGCCACATAACAGTTAGCTTCTCACATCTTACCGCCTCATAAGAGTTAGCTTCTCATATCTTACCGCCACATAACAGTTAGCTTCTCATATCTTACCGCCACATAACAGTTAGCTTCTCATATCTTACCACCTCATAACAGTTAGCTTCTCATATCTTACCGCCACATAAGAGTTAGCTTCTCATATCTTACCGCCTCATAACAGTTAGCTTCTCATATCTTACCGCCTCATAACAGTTAGCTTCTCATATCTTACCGCCTCATAACAGTTAGCTTCTCATATCTTACCGCCACATAACAGTTAGCTTCTCATATCTTACCGTCTCATAACAGTTAGCTTCTCACATCTTACCGCCTCATAACAGTTAGCTTCTCATATCTTACCGTCTCACAACAGTTAGCTTCTCATATCTTACCGCCACATAACAGTTAGCTTCTCATATCTTACCGCCTCATAACAGTTAGCTTCTCGTATCTTACCGCCTCATAACAGTTAGCTTCTCATATCTTACCGCCACATAACAGTTAGCTTCTCACATCTTACCGCCTCATAACAGTTAGCTTCTCACATCTTACCGTCTCATAACAGTTAGCTTCTCATATCTTACAGCCACATAACAGTTAGCTTCTCATATCTTACCGCCACATAACAGTTAGCTTCTCACATCTTACCGTCTCATAACAGTTAGCTTCTCACATCTTACAGCCACATAACAGTTAGCTTCTCATATCTTACCGCCACATAACAGTTAGCTTCTCATATCTTACCGCCACATAACAGTTAGCTTCTCATATCTTACCGCCTCATAACGGTTAGCTTCTCACATCTTACCGCCACATAACAGTTAGCTTCTCATATCTTACCGCCACATAACAGTTAGCTTCTCATATCTTACCGCCTCATAACAGTTAGCTTCTCACATCTTACCGCCACATAACAGTTAGCTTCTCATATCTTACCGTCTCATAACAGTTAGCTTCTCACATCTTACCGCCACATAACAGTTAGCTTCTCATATCTTACCGCCACATAACAGTTAGCTTCTCACATCTTACCGCCTCATAACAGTTAGCTTCTCATATCTTACCGCCTTGTAACAGTTAGCTTCTCATATCTTACCGCCACATAACAGTTAGCTTCTCACATCTTACCGCCACATAACAGTTAGCTTCTCATATCTTACCGTCTCATAACAGTTAGCTTCTCACATCTTACCGCCACATAACAGTTAGCTTCTCATATCTTACCGCCACATAAAAGTTAGCTTCTCACATCTTACCGCCTCATAACAGTTAGCTTCTCACATCTTACCGCCTTGTAACAGTTAGCTTCTCATATCTTACCACCTCATAACAGTTAGCTTCTCATATCTTACCGCCACATAAGAGTTAGCTTCTCATATCTTACCGTCTCATAACAGTTAGCTTCTCATATCTTACCGCCTCATAACAGTTAGCTTCTCATATCTTACCGCCTCATAACAGTTAGCTTCTCACATCTTACCGCCACATAACAGTTAGCTTCTCATATCTTACCGCCACATAACAGTTAGCTTCTCATATCTTACCGCCTCATAACAGTTAGCTTCTCATATCTTACCGCCTCATAACAGTTAGCTTCTCATATCTTACCGCCTCATAACAGTTAGCTTCTCATATCTTACCGCCACATAACAGTTAGCTTCTCATATCTTACCGTCTCATAACAGTTAGCTTCTCACATCTTACCGCCTCATAACAGTTAGCTTCTCATATCTTACCGCCACATAACAGTTAGCTTCTCATATCTTACCGTCTCATAACAGTTAGCTTCTCATATCTTACCGCCTCATAACAGTTAGCTTCTCATATCTTACCGCCTCATAACAGTTAGCTTCTCATATCTTACCGCCACATAACAGTTAGCTTCTCATATCTTACCGTCTCATAACAGTTAGCTTCTCATATCTTACCGCCTCATAACAGTTAGCTTCTCATATCTTACCGCCTCATAACAGTTAGCTTCTCATATCTTACCGCCACATAACAGTTAGCTTCTCATATCTTACCGTCTCATAACAGTTAGCTTCTCATATCTTACCGCCACATAACAGTTAGCTTCTCATATCTTACCGCCACATAACAGTTAGCTTCTCACATCTTACCGCCTCATAACAGTTAGCTTCTCATATCTTATCGCCTCATAACAGTTAGCTTCTCACATCTTACCGCCTCATAACAGTTAGCTTCTCATATCTTATCGCCTCATAACAGTTAGCTTCTCATATCTTACCGCCTCATAACAGTTAGCTTCTCATATCTTACCGCCTCATAACAGTTAGCTTCTCATATCTTACCGCCACATAACAGTTAGCTTCTCATATCTTACCGCCTCATAACAGTTAGCTTCTCATATCTTACCGCCACATAACAGTTAGCTTCTCATATCTTACCGCCACATAACAGTTAGCTTCTCATATCTTACCGTTACATAACAGCTTCTCATATCTTACCGCCACATAACAGTTAGCTTCTCATATCTTACCGCCTCATAACAGTTAGCTTCTCATATCTTACCGCTACATAACAGTTAGCTTCTCATATCTTACCGCCACATAACAGTTAGCTTCTCATATCTTACCGTTACATAACAGCTTCTCATATCTTACGCCACATAACAGCTTCTCATATCTTACCGTTACATAACAGCTTCTCATATCTTACCGCCTCATAACAGTTAGCTTCTCACAACTTACCGCCTCATAACAGTTAGCTTCTCACAACTTACCGCCACATAACAGTTAGCTTCTCACATCCTACCGCCTCATAACAGTTAGCTTCTCACAACTTACCGCCTCATAACAGTTAGCTTCTCACATCCTACCGCCACATAACAGTTAGCTTCTCACAACTTACCGCCACATAAGTGTCATGATCTCAGTGCGGGTTTGACTCGCACGCGTGGGGTAACAGTTAGCTTCTCATATCTTACCGCCTCATAACAGTTAGCTTCTCACATCCTACCGCCTTGTAACAGTTAGCTTCTCACATCTTACCGCCTCATAACAGTTAGCTTCTCACATCTTACCGCCACATAACAGTTAGCTTCTCATATCTTACCGCCACATAACAGTTAGCTTCTCATATCTTACCGCCACATAACAGTTAGCTTCTCATATCTTACCGCCTCATAACAGTTAGCTTCTCATATCTTACCGCCTCATAACAGTTAGCTTCTCATATCTTACCGCCACATAAGAGTTAGCTTCTCATATCTTACCGCCTCATAACAGTTAGCTTCTCATATCTTACCGCCTCATAACAGTTAGCTTCTCATATCTTACCGCCACATAACAGTTAGCTTCTCACATCTTACCGCCTCATAACAGTTAGCTTCTCATATCTTACCGCCTCATAACGGTTAGCTTCTCATATATTACCGCCACATAAGTTAGCTTCTCATATCTTACCGCCACATAACAGTTAGCTTCTCATATCTTACCGCCACATAACAGTTAGCTTCTCATATCTTACCGCCACATAACAGTTAGCTTCTCATATCTTACCGCCTCATAACAGTTAGCTTCTCATATCTTACCGCCACATAACAGTTAGCTTCTCACATCTTACCGCCTCATAACAGTTAGCTTCTCATATCTTACCGTCTCATAACAGTTAGCTTCTCATATCTTACCGCCACATAACAGTTAGCTTCTCACATCTTACCGCCTCATAACAGTTAGCTTCTCACATCTTACCGCCTCATAACAGTTAGCTTCTCATATCTTACCGCCTCATAACAGTTAGCTTCTCATATCTTACCGCCACATAACAGTTAGCTTCTCACATCTTACCGCCTCATAACAGTTAGCTTCTCACATCTTACCGCCACATAACAGTTAGCTTCTCACATCTTACCGCCTCATAACAGTTAGCTTCTCATATCTTACCGTCTCATAACAGTTAGCTTCTCATATCTTACCGCCACATAACAGTTAGCTTCTCATATCTTACCGCCACATAACAGTTAGCTTCTCATATCTTACCGCCTCATAACAGTTAGCTTCTCATATCTTACCGCCACATAACAGTTAGCTTCTCACATCTTACCGCCTCATAACAGTTAGCTTCTCATATCTTACCGTCTCATAACAGTTAGCTTCTCATATCTTACCGCCACATAACAGTTAGCTTCTCACATCTTACCGCCTCATAACAGTTAGCTTCTCATATCTTACCGTCTCATAACAGTTAGCTTCTCACATCTTACCGCCTCATAACAGTTAGCTTCTCATATCTTACCGTCTCATAACAGTTAGCTTCTCATATCTTACCGCCACATAACAGTTAGCTTCTCACATCTTACCGCCTCATAACAGTTAGCTTCTCATATCTTACCGCCTCATAACGGTTAGCTTCTCATATATTACCGCCACATAAGTTAGCTTCTCATATCTTACCGCCACATAACAGTTAGCTTCTCATATCTTACCGCCTCATAACAGTTAGCTTCTCATATCTTACCGCCTCATAACAGTTAGCTTCTCATATCTTATCGCCTCATAACAGTTAGCTTCTCACATCCTGCCGCCTCATAACAGTTAGCTTCTCATATCTTACCGCCTCATAACAGTTAGCTTCTCATAGCTTATCGCCTCATAACAGTTAGCTTCTGATATCTTACCGCCTCATAACAGTTAGCTTCTCATATCTTACCGCCTCATAACGGTTAGCTTCTCATATATTACCGCCACATAAGTTAGCTTCTCATATCTTACCGCCACATAACAGTTAGCTTCTCATATCTTACCGCCTCATAACAGTTAGCTTCTCATATCTTACCGCCTCATAACAGTTAGCTTCTCATATCTTACCGCCACATAAGAGTTAGCTTCTCATATCTTACCGCCACATAACAGTTAGCTTCTCACATCTTACCGCCACATAACAGTTAGCTTCTCACATCTTACCGCCACATAACAGTTAGCTTCTCATATCTTACCTCCTCAGAACAGTTAGCTTCTCATATCTTACCGCCACATAACAGTTAGCTTCTCATATCTTACCGCCACATAACAGTTAGCTTCTCATATCTTACCGCCTCATAACAGTTAGCTTCTCATATCTTACCGCCTCATAACAGTTAGCTTCTCATATCTTACCGCCTCATAACAGTTAGCTTCTCATATCTTACCGCCTCATAACAGTTAGCTTCTCATATCTTACCGCCTCATAACAGTTAGCTTCTCACATCCTGCCGCCTCATAACAGTTAGCTTCTCATATCTTACCGCCTCATAACAGTTAGCTTCTCATAGCTTATCGCCTCATAACAGTTAGCTTCTGATATCTTACCGCCTCATAACAGTTAGCTTCTCATATCTTATCGCCTCATAACAGTTAGCTTCTGGTATCTTACCGCCTCATAACAGTTAGCTTCTCATATCTTACCGCCTCATAACAGTTAGCTTCTGATATCTTACCGCCTCATAACAGTTAGCTTCTCATATCTTATCGCCTCATAACAGTTAGCTTCTGGTATCTTACCGCCTCATAACAGTTAGCTTCTCAAATCTTACCGCCTCATAACAGTTAGCTTCTCATATCTTACCGCCTCATAACAGTTAGCTTCTCATATATTACCGCCACATAACAGTTAGCTTCTCATATCTTACCGCCTCATAACAGTTAGCTTCTCAAATCTTACCGCCTCATAACAGTTAGCTTCTCATATCTTATCGCCTCATAACAGTTAGCTTCTGATATCTTACCGCCTCATAACAGTTAGCTTCTCATATCTTACCGCCTCATAACAGTTAGCTTCTCATATATTACCGCCACATAACAGTTAGCTTCTCAAATCTTACCGCCTCATAACAGTTAGCTTCTCAAATCTTACCGCCTCATAACAGTTAGCTTCTCATATCTTATCGCCTCATAACAGTTAGCTTCTGATATCTTACCGCCTCATAACAGTTAGCTTCTCATATCTTACCGCCTCATAACAGTTAGCTTCTCATATATTACCGCCACATAACAGTTAGCTTCTCATATCTTACCGCCTCATAACAGTTAGCTTCTCATATCTTACCGCCACATAACAGTTAGCTTCTCATATATTACCGCCACATAAGTTAGCTTCTCATATCTTACCGCCACATAACAGTTAGCTTCTCATGTCTTACCGCCACATAACAGTTAGCTTCTCATATATTACCGCCACATAACAGTTAGCTTCTCATATATTACCGCCACATAACAGTTAGCTTCTCATATCTTACCGCCTCATAACAGTTAGCTTCTCATATCTTACCGCTACATAACAGTTAGCTTCTCATATCTTACCGCCACATAACAGTTAGCTTCTCATATCTTACCGCCACATAAGTTAGCTTCTCATATCTTACCGTTACATAACAGCTTCTCATATCTTACCGCCTCATAACAGTTAGCTTCTCATATCTTACCGCTACATAACAGTTAGCTTCTCATATCTTACCGCCACATAACAGCTTCTCATATCTTACCGCTACATAACAGTTAGCTTCTCATATCTTACCGCCTCATAACAGTTAGCTTCTCATATCTTACCGCTACATAACAGTTAGCTTCTCATATCTTACCGCCACATAACAGTTAGCTTCTCATATCTTACCGTTACATAACAGCTTCTCATATCTTACCGCCACATAACAGTTAGCTTCTCATATCTTACCGTTACATAACAGCTTCTCATATCTTACGCCACATAACAGTTAGCTTCTCATATCTTACCGCCACATAACAGTTAGCTTCTCATATCTTACCGCCTCATAACAGTTAGCTTCTCACATCCTACCGCCTCATAACAGTTAGCTTCTCACAACTTACCGCCACATAACAGTTAGCTTCTCACATCCTACCGCCACATAACAGTTAGCTTCTCACATCCTACCGCCTCATAACAGTTAGCTTCTCACAACTTACCGCCACATAACAGTTAGCTTCTCACATCCTACCGCCACATAACAGTTAGCTTCTCACATCCTACCGCCTCATAACAGTTAGCTTCTCACAACTTACCGCCACATAACAGTTAGCTTCTCACATCCTACCGCCACATAACAGTTAGCTTCTCACAACTTACCGCCACATAAGTGTCGTGATCTCAGTGCGGGTTTGACTCGCACGCGTGGGGTTAATGTCTGGAACCAGTGCTGATGACTGGCATTTCTGGGGTTAAAGGTTGTGATCCCGGTGCAGGCTTACCTGCTCACCTGGGGCTATGATTGTGGCCTCTCATTGGTTCTGGGGGAGGCTTCTTATAGCCTCAGGACGCTCCCATCCCCGTCAGTTATACTTTCGCCCTTGGCATAGTGTGGTGACCCCTGAGTGTGTTAGTGCTGTGTTCTGGTTGCTTGATTCTCTGTGTATGACTCGGCCTGTTCTCTGGATATTGCTTTGGATTCTGCTTGGTACCTTCTATGTCTGTTTGGTTTTGACTTCTGCTTGTCCCTGACTATCCGCTCTGTCTCATCTTTGGTACGTTACGGCTATCTCTGTGGATGACCTCTGTTTTGCCTGACTCTGAGTAATCCTGTATGGTGTCTTTCCATCTCAATAAGCAGGACGCTAAGCCCCGCCTCGCAGTCACATGATCGTAGGTCTCGTGTCTGCTTGCTAAACTTCAGTATCCACAGGTCCTGTGCATCGGTACTTTCTGGCTGTACCTGACCCCGGTACCCCTACAGTGCGGGTGAGTCCCTGCTCAGCGGAGGCTGCACGCCGGCGCTGACAGGATCCTGACATTCAGGACACGCGCACTGGCTCAGTGAGCAAGTACAGTGCGGTGTTCCTGACATTATAACTGACCATTAAGTTTTTGGGTTTTTTTTTTTCCTCTGCTGAGAGTTATGGATCCCATACAATCTCTTGCTGAGCAAATGAAAAGTCTGAGTCAGATGTTTCAGGGTTTATCTCTGGAGCAGCCAGCTCCGGCTCGTTCTCAGCAGCAGGTTTCTAAGACAGTGCGGGGAGCTTTAGCTGCTGGGTCTCTGGGGGCTGGGGCGAGTGATGTTGTTTTGGTGTCCCCGGAACCACCTGTTAAACTGCCTGATTTTTTTTCTGGGAACAAAAAGGAGTTCAGGGTCTTCATGGAGGGGTGCAAACTCTTCTTTAGTTTGAGGCCACGTTCCTCTGGGGACGAAAGTCAAGAAGGTAGGGGTCATTATGTCTCTGTTAAGAGGGTCCCCACAAGCTTGGGCTTTCTCCCTTCCTCCCACTGCCCCTGAGAGAGTGTCTGTGGATGCGTATTTTGAGGCCCTCGGGCACATACAGTGGGGCAAAAAAGTATTTAGTCAGTCAGCAATAGTGCAAGTTCAACCACTTAAAAAGATGAGAGGCGTCTGTAATTTACATCATAGGTAGACCTCAACTATGGGAGACAAACTGAGAAAAAAAAATCCAGAAAATCACATTGTCTGTTTTTTTTTTAATTTTATTTGCATATTATGGTGGAAAATAAGTATTTGGTCAGAAACAAAATTTCATCTCAATACTTTGTGATATATCTTTTGTTGGCAATGACAGAGGTCAAACGTTTTCTGTAAGTCTTCACAAGGTTGCCACACACTGTTGGTATGTTGGCCCATTCCCCCATGCAGATCTCCTCTAGAGCAGTGATGTTTTTGGCTTTTCGCTTGGCAACACGGACTTTCAACTCCCTCCAAAGGTTTTCTATAGGGTTGAGATCTGGAGACTGGCTAGGCCACTCCAGGACCTTGAAATGCTTCTTACGAAGCCACTCCTTCGTTGCCCTGGCGGTGTGCTTTGGATCATTGTCATGTTGAAAGACCCAGCCACGTTTCATCTTCAATGCCCTTGCTGATGGAAGGAGGTTTGCACTCAAAATCTCACAATACATGGCCCCATTCATTCTTTCATGTACCCGGATCAGTCGTCCTGGCCCCTTTGCAGAGAAACAGCCCCAAAGCATGATGTTTCCACCACCATGCTTTACAGTAGGTATGGTGTTTGATGGATGCAACTCAGTATTCTTTTTCCTCCAAACACGACAAGTTGTGTTTCTACCAAACAGTTCCAGTTTGGTTTCATCAGACCATAGGACATTCTCCCAAAACTCCTCTGGATCATCCAAATGCTCTCTAGCAAACTTCAGACGGGCCCGGACATGTACAGGCTTAAGCAGTGGGGCACGTCTGGCACTGCAGGATCTGAGTCCATGGTGGCGTAGTGTGTTACTTATGGTAGGCCTTGTTACATTGGTCCCAGCTCTCTGCAGTTCATTCACTAGGTCCCCCCGCGTGGTTCTGGGATTTTTGCTCACCGTTCTTGTGATCATTCTGACCCCACGGGGTGGGATTTTGCGTGGAGCACCAGATCGAGGGAGATTATCAGTGGTCTTGTATGTCTTCCATATTCTAATTATTGCTCCCACAGTTGATTTCTTCACTCCAAGCTGGTTGGCTATTGCAGATTCAGTCTTCCCAGCCTGGTGCAGGCTACAATTTTGTTTCTGGTGTCCTTTGACAGCTCTTTGGTCTTCACCATAGTGGAGTTTGGAGTCAGACTGTTTGAGGGTGTGCACAGGTGTCTTTTTATGCTGATAACAAGTTTAAACAGGTGCCATTACTACAGGTAATGAGTGGAGGAAAGAGGAGACTCTTAAAGAAGAAGTTACAGGTCTGTGAGAGCCAGAAATCTTGATTGCTTGTTTCTGACCAAATACTTATTTTCCACCATAATATGCAAATAAAATGGAAAAAAAAACAGACAATGTGATTTTCTGGATTTTTTTTTCTCAGTTTGTCTCCCATAGTTGAGGTCTACCTATGATGTAAATTACAGACGCCTCTCATCTTTTTAAGTGGTGGAACTTGCACTATTGCTGACTGACTAAATACTTTTTTGCCCCACTGTATATGATGAGCCGGACCGAGTGCGATTGGCAGAGGACATGGTGATGAGTGTCTGTCAGGGGAAACACTCGGCTGAGTGGTTTTGCACAGAATTCCGTCGCTGGGCCGCAGAGGTCTCTTGGGACGACGCCACACTCCGAGGACTCTTTCGCAGAGGCTTGTCTGAGCGGTTACAGGATGCCTTGGCATTACATCCCCCACCTAACTCTCTCGAGGACGCCATGACCCAGGCCGTCCTGATGGACCGCAGGCTGCGGGCCAGGGGGGTGATGCAGGCGGAGACTCCATTGTTCCCTAGTGGAAAAGAGACTGTTTCTGTACCCATGGGAGTAGGGGCTCTCTCCCTGAAGGAAAAGGAGAGACAACGCCGGAGAGAAAAGCAGTTATGCTTCTACTGTGGTAAAACGGGACATTGGAAAAGGGAGTGTCCTGATTGTCCATCCTCAACCCGGTCGATGGGAAACGACTAGGTCTGGGTAGTCAGCGGGGAGACTACTCTGACCCTCAGGTACCCTTTTCCTCGTTTTCTAAGGCGTTGCTTCATGTGGAACTGTTAGTGGACGATTGTTGTTTTCCCTCTACAGCTTTCGTGGACTGCGGATCATCCATCAATCTCATTGACTCCCAATTGATCACACGCTGTAAGATAGGGACAGTTAGACTTAAGGTTCCGATCAAAGTGGTGGCCATTGACTCTTCCCCCCTCACTAAAGAGGGAATTCTCTTTATGTCTGACTTGTTTTCACTCAAAGTGGGCGCTATCCATGTGGAAAAATTAAGTTGCTTGGTTCTGGACAATCTACCAGCAGGATTGGTGTTGGGCATGCCCTGGTTACAACGCCATAACCCAGTCATTAACTGGAAAACGGGGGAGATTGTTCAGTGGGGGTTTAATGATTCGATGTTATGTGATAAGTCTGCACTATTGGTTGAACCTGTTAAATCTGTATCTGTGTCATCTGTCGAGCTGGAAGGTATTCCGGAGTACCTGAAAGAATTCGAAGATGTGTTCTCTGAAAGCGAGGCCGAGACGTTGCCGCCACATAGACCCTTTGACTGCGCTATCGAGTTAGTCCCGGGGGCTAAATTGCCTAAAGCCCGTCTGTTTAATTTATCTGGCCCTGAGCGCTTGGCCATGAAAGATTACATTGCTGAGAGTCTTCGCAAAGGACACATACGTCCCTCAGTCTCACCTGTGGCGGCAGGTTTTTTTTTTTTTTGTTAAGAAAAAAGATGGTGGTTTATGTCCCTGCCTCGATTTTCATTAGCTGAACAAGATTACTGTACGAAATACGTACCCCCTTCCGTTGATTGTCGATTTGTGTAACCAACTTTCAGGGGCAAAATGGTTCTCCTGACTGGATCTTAGGGGGGCATATAATTTGATAAGGGTCCGGGAGGGGGATGAATGGAAAACCGCGTTCCTCACGACCGAGGGACTGTTTGAAAATTTAGTCATGCCGTTTGGTCTTACCAGTGCCCCAGCCATATTTTAGAATTTCATCAACGTGGTATTCTCGGATCTTATTGGTCGTTTTGTTGTCATTTACTTATACGAGGGTTTTCGCATGGACCCCAAGAAGGTGCAGGCCATTGCGGATTGGGTGCAACCCCGAGACCTTAAGGGTCTTTAGCGCTTCTTGGGGTTCGCCAATTATTACCGCAAATTTATTCGGGAGTTTTCACAGGTGGTCAAACCACTCACAGATCTTACTTGTAAAGGTGCGGATGTGAGAAACTGGTCCTCGCTCGCAAAAGAGGCCTTTGCGACCCTGAAAAGAAGCTTTATGTCTGCTCCTGTGTTAGCACAGCCATATCCGTCCAAACCATTCGTCGCGGAAGTGGACGCCTCTGAGGTGGGGGTGGGGGCGGTGTTGTCCCAAGGGCCTGCTGCTCTAACCAACCTCAGGCCATGTGCTTTCTTTTCCAAGAAGTTCTCTGCTGCGGAAAGAAATTACGACGTAGGCAAAAGAGAGCTTCTTGCGGTCAAATTGGCGTTTGAAGAATGGAGGCACTTTTTGGAGGGGGCCAGTCACCCGGTTACGGTGATCACGGATCACAAAAATTTGGCATAAATTGAGTCTGCTAAAAGACTAACGCCCAGACAGGCCCGTTGGTCACTTTTTTTTTCCTGTTTTCAGTTTACGATTACATTTCGTCCAGGGTCTAAGAATGTCAAGGCTGACGCCTTATCGCGCAGTTTTCAGCCGGTGTCGCCCCCTGAGCCACCGTCCTCCATTCTTCACCCTGGGGTTGTGATAGCAGAGGTCTCATCTGAATTGGAACGGGAGATTCAGAGGGCCCAGTCGCGGGCCCCGGCGGCCAAGCCGGAGGGGAAGTTGTTTGTCCCAGAGCAACTTCGCCTGAAACTCTTGCACGAGTTCCATGAATCCAAGCTGAGTGCTCACCCTGGTATTTCAGCCACACGTCTGGCGGTAGCTAGGATCTTTTGGTGGCCTACCCTTGGTTCGGACATAAAAAAATTCATTGCTGGTTGTGGGGTCTGCGCTCGTTCTAAAAGCTCTCATAGCCGGCCGGCAGGGGAGCTGATGCCCTTGGCAGTGCCCGAAAGACCATGGACTCACTTATCCATGGATTTTGTTACCAATCTCCCTCCATCAAAGGGTAATACAGTGGTATGGGTAGTGGTGGACAGGTTTTCTAAGCAGGCTCATTTTGTACCCCTGTCCGCACTACCGTCAGCTGAGACGTTGTCCAGGTTGTTTGTGCAGCATGTGTTGCGGTTGCATGGAGTGCCCCTGAATGTGGTGTCTGATCGTGGTGTGCAGTTTGTGGCTAAGTTTGGGCGTGCTTTCTGCAAGAAATTAGGGATGTCTCTGTCCTTTTTGTCTGCATACCATCCTGAGAACAATGGTCAGACGGAGTGCACTAACCAGTCCCTGGAACAGATCCTCAGGTGTCTAACCTCTGCTAGACAGAATAACTGGTGCGATGCACTGCCGTTGGCTGAATTTGCCTTCAATAGTCGGGTGAGTCAATCCACGGGTATGACTCCTTTTTTGATCAATTATGGGTTCAGTCCTCATTTTGGTGAGTTTTCTCGTCTGGACTCGGGGTGTCCCGGGGCTGAGGGCTCTATTCGGCGATTACAGAATTCGTGGGCAGAAGTTCAACGGAGTATATCTAGGTCTCAGGGCAGGTATAAGTTTTTCGCGGACAGGAAACGAACACCAGGGCCCACGTTTCAGGTTGGAGACAAGGTTTGGCTCTCCACTCGAAACATTAAGTTGAAGGTTCCTTCAGCCAAGTTGGGGCCCAAATTCATTGGCCCATACAAGATTGTGGAAAAAAATCAATCCAGTGGCGTATAGACTGTGCCTTCTACCCTCTTTCAAGATCCCCAACGTCTTCCACAAATCTCTACTGAAACCTTTTGAAGCAGTCCAGGGAGACTCCGAGTCTGCTGCTTCTCCTTTTTTGGTCGAGGGGCAGGTGGAGTACGAGGTTGGTCATATCGTAGATTCCAGGTTGGTACGGCGGTCGGTACAGTACCTGGTTCATTGGAAGGGGTATGGACCAGAAGACAGGTCCTGGGTACCAGCCCGGTTGATGCATGCTGATCGCCTGGTGCGGGCTTTCCATGCTAAGTACCCGGGTAAGCCTGGGGGTCCAGAGGCCCCCATTGAGAGGGGGGTACTGTCATGATCTCAGTGCTGGTTTGACACGCACACGTGGGGTTAATGTCGAGCCAGTGCTGATGACTGGCATTTCTGGAGTTAAAGGTTGTGATCCCGGTGCAGGCTTACCTGCACACCTGGGGCTATGATTGTGGCCTCTCCCTGGTTCTGGGAGAGGCTTGTTATAGCCTCAGGACGCTCCCATCCCTGTCAGTTATACTCTTGCCCTTGGCATAGTGTGGTGACCCCTGAGTATGTTTTTGCTGTGTTCTGGTTGCTTGATTCTCTGTGTATGACTCGGTCTGTTCTCTGGATATCGCTTTGGATTCTGCTTGGTACCTTCTATGTCTTTGGTTTTGACTTCTGCTTGGCCCCGACTCTCCGTTCTGTGTCATCCTTGGTACGTTACGGCTATCTCTGTGTGTGAACCCCGTTTTGCCTGACTCTGAGTAATTCTGTATAGTGTCTTTCCATCTCACTAAGCAGGACGGTAAGCCCTGCCCCCTTGCAGTCATATGACCATAGGTCCCGTGTCTGCTTGCTAAACTTCAGCATCCACAGGTCCTGTGCATCGGTACTTTCTGGCTGTACCTGACCCCGGTACCCCTACAGTGCGGGTGAGTCCCTGCTCAGCGGAGGCTGCACACCGGCGCTGACAGGATCCTGACACTCAGGACACGCGCACTGGCTCAGTGAGCAAGTACAGTGCGGTGTTCCTGACAATAACAGTTAGCTTCTCATATCTTACCGCTTCATAACAGTTAGCTTCTCACATCTTACCGCCTCATAACAGTTAGCTTCTCATATCTTACCGCTTCATAACAGATAGCTTCTCACATCTTACCGCCTCATAACAGTTATCTTCTCACATCCTACCGCCTCGTAACAGTTAGTTTCTCATATCTTGCCGCCTCATAACAGTTAGCTTCTCACATCCTACCGCCTTGTAACAGTTAGCTTCTCATATCTTACCGCCACATAACAGCTTCTCATATCTTGCCGCCTCATAACAGTTATCTTCTCACATCCTACCGCCTCGTAACAGTTAGTTTCTCATATCTTGCCGCCTCATAACAGTTAGTTTCTCATATCTTGCCGCCTCATAACAGTTAGCTTCTCACATCCTACCGCCTTGTAACAGTTAGTTTCTCATATCTTGCCGCCTCATAACAGTTAGCTTCTCATATCTTACTGCCACATAACAGCTTCTCACATCCTACCGCCTCATAACAGTTAGCTTCTCACATCCTACCGCCTCGTAACAGTTAGTTTCTCATATCTTGCCGCCTCATAACAGTTAGCTTCTCATATCTTACTGCCACATAACAGCTTCTCACATCCTACCGCCTCATAACAGTTAGCTTCTCACATCCTACCGCCTTGTAACAGTTAGCTTCTCATATCTTACCGCCACATAACAGTTAGCTTCTCATATCTTACTGCCACATAACAGCTTCTCATATCTTACCGCCTCATAACAGTTAGCTTCTCATATCTTGCCGCCTCATAACAGTTAGCTTCTCATATCTTACCGCCTCATAACAGTTAGCTTCTCACATCCTACCGCCTCATAACAGTTAGCTTCTCATATCTTACCGCCACATAACAGTTAGCTTCTCATATCTTACTGCCACATAACAGCTTCTCATATCTTACCGCCTCATAACAGTTAGCTTCTCATATCTTGCCGCCTCATAACAGTTAGCTTCTCATATCTTACCGCCTCATAACAGTTAGCTTCTCATATCTTACCGCCTTGTAACAGTTAGCTTCTCACATCCTACCGCCTCATAACAGTTAGCTTCTCATATCTTACCGCCACATAACAGTTAGCTTCTCATATCTTACCGCCACATAACAGTTAGCTTCTCATATCTTACCGCCTCATAACAGTTAGCTTCTCATATCTTACCGCCTTTTAACAGTTAGCTTCTCACATCCTACCGCCACATAACAGTTAGCTTCTCATATCTTACCGCCACATAACAGTTAGCTTCTCATATCTTACCGCCACATAACAGTTAGCTTCTCATATCTTACCGCCACATAACAGTTAGCTTCTCATATCTTACCGCCACATAACAGTTAGCTTCTCATATCTCACCGCCACATAACAGTTAGCTTCTCATATCTTACCGCCACATAACAGTTAGCTTCTCATATCTCACCGCCACATAACAGTTAGCTTCTCATATCTTAACGCCACATAACAGTTAGCTTCTCATATCTTACCGCCACATAACAGTTAGCTTCTCATATCTTACCGCTACATAACAGTTAGCTTCTCATATATTACCGCCGCATAACAGTTAGCTTCTCATATCTTACCGCCACATAACAGTTAGCTTCTCATATCTTACCGCTACATAACAGTTAGCTTCTCATATCTTACCGCTACATAACAGTTAGCTTGTCATATATTACCGCCACATAACAGTTAGCTTCTCATATCTTACTGCCACATAACAGCTTCTCATATCTTACCGCCTCATAACAGTTAGCTTCTCATATCTTGCCGCCTCATAACAGTTAGCTTCTCATATCTTACCGCCACATAACAGCTTCTCATATCTTGCCGCCTCATAACAGTTATCTTCTCACATCCTACCGCCTCGTAACAGTTAGTTTCTCATATCTTGCCGCCTCATAACAGTTAGTTTCTCATATCTTGCCGCCTCATAACAGTTAGCTTCTCACATCCTACCGCCTTGTAACAGTTAGCTTCTCATATCTTACTGCCACATAACAGCTTCTCACATCCTACCGCCTCATAACAGTTAGCTTCTCACATCCTACCGCCTCGTAACAGTTAGTTTCTCATATCTTGCCGCCTCATAACAGTTAGCTTCTCACATCCTACCGCCTTGTAACAGTTAGCTTCTCATATCTTACCGCCACATAACAGTTAGCTTCTCATATCTTACTGCCACATAACAGCTTCTCATATCTTACCGCCTCATAACAGTTAGCTTCTCATATCTTGCCGCCTCATAACAGTTAGCTTCTCATATCTTACCGCCTCATAACAGTTAGCTTCTCACATCCTACCGCCTCATAACAGTTAGCTTCTCATATCTTACCGCCACATAACAGTTAGCTTCTCATATCTTACTGCCACATAACAGCTTCTCATATCTTACCGCCTCATAACAGTTAGCTTCTCATATCTTGCCGCCTCATAACAGTTAGCTTCTCATATCTTACCGCCTCATAACAGTTAGCTTCTCATATCTTACCGCCTTGTAACAGTTAGCTTCTCACATCCTACCGCCTCATAACAGTTAGCTTCTCATATCTTACCGCCACATAACAGTTAGCTTCTCATATCTTACCGCCACATAACAGTTAGCTTCTCATATCTTACCGCCTCATAACAGTTAGCTTCTCATATCTTACCGCCTTTTAACAGTTAGCTTCTCACATCCTACCGCCACATAACAGTTAGCTTCTCATATCTTACCGCCACATAACAGTTAGCTTCTCATATCTTACCGCCACATAACAGTTAGCTTCTCATATCTTACCGCCACATAACAGTTAGCTTCTCATATCTTACCGCCACATAACAGTTAGCTTCTCATATCTCACCGCCACATAACAGTTAGCTTCTCATATCTTACCGCCACATAACAGTTAGCTTCTCATATCTCACCGCCACATAACAGTTAGCTTCTCATATCTTAACGCCACATAACAGTTAGCTTCTCATATCTTACCGCCACATAACAGTTAGCTTCTCATATCTTACCGCTACATAACAGTTAGCTTCTCATATATTACCGCCGCATAACAGTTAGCTTCTCATATCTTACCGCCACATAACAGTTAGCTTCTCATATCTTACCGCTACATAACAGTTAGCTTCTCATATCTTACCGCTACATAACAGTTAGCTTGTCATATATTACCGCCACATAACAGTTAGCTTCTCATATCTTACTGCCACATAACAGCTTCTCATATCTTACCGCCTCATAACAGTTAGCTTCTCATATCTTGCCGCCTCATAACAGTTAGCTTCTCATATCTTACCGCCTCATAACAGTTAGCTTCTCATATCTTACCGCCTTGTAACAGTTAGTTTCTCACATCCTACCGCCTCATAACAGTTAGCTTCTCATATCTTACCGCCACATAACAGTTAGCTTCTCATATCTTACCGCCACATAACAGTTAGCTTCTCATATCTTACCGCCACATAACAGTTAGCTTCTCATATCTTATCGCCTCATAACAGTTAGCTTCTCATATCTTACCGCCTTTTAACAGTTAGCTTCTCACATCCTACCGCCACATAACAGTTAGCTTCTCATATCTTACCGCCACATAACAGTTAGCTTCTCATATCTTACCGCCACATAACAGTTAGCTTCTCATATCTCACCGCCGCATAACAGTTAGCTTCTCATATCTTACCGCCACATAATAGTTATATTCTCATATCTTAACGCCACATAACAGTTAGCTTCTCATATCTTACCGCTACATAACAGTTAGCTTCTCATATATTACCGCCGCATAACAGTTAGCTTCTCATATCTTACCGCCACATAACAGTTAGCTTCTCATATCTTACCGCCACATAATAGTTATATTCTCATATCTTAACGCCTCATAACAGTTAGCTTCTCATATCTTACCGCTACATAACAGTTAGCTTCTCATATATTACCGCCGCATAACAGTTAGCTTCTCATATCTTACCGCCACATAACAGTTAGCTTCTCATATCTTACCGCTACATAACAGTTAGCTTCTCATATATTACCGCCACATAACAGTTAGCTTCTCATATCTTACCGCCACATAACAGTTAGCTTCTCATATCTTACCGCCACATAACAGTTAGCTTCTCATATCTTACCGCCTTGTAACAGATAGCTTCTCATATCTTACCGTCTCATAACAGTTAGCTTTTCATATCTTACCGCCACATAACAGTTAGCTTCTCATATCTTAACGCCTCATAACAGTTAGCTTCTCATATCTTACCGCTACATAACAGTTAGCTTCTCATATATTACCGCCGCATAACAGTTAGCTTCTCATATCTTACCGCTACATAACAGTTAGCTTCTCATATCTTACCGTCTCATAACAGTTAGCTTTTCATATCTTACCGCCACATAACAGTTAGCTTCTCATATCTTAACGCCTCATAACAGTTAGCTTCTCATATCTTACCGCTACATAACAGTTAGCTTCTCATATCTTACCGCCACATAACAGTTAGCTTCTCATATCTTACCGCTACATAACAGTTAGCTTCTCATATCTTAACGCCACATAACAGTTAGCTTCTCATATCTTACCGCCACATAACAGTTAGCTTCTCATATCTTACCGCCACATAACAGTTAGCTTCTCATATCTTACCGCCTTGTAACAGATAGCTTCTCATATCTTACCGTCTCATAACAGTTAGCTTCTCATATCTTACCGCCACATAACAGTTAGCTTTTCATATCTTACCGCCACATAACAGTTAGCTTCTCATATCTTACCGCTACATAACAGTTAGCTTCTCATATCTTACCGCTACATAACAGTTAGCTTCTCATATCTTACCGCCACATAACAGTTAGCTTCTCATATCTTACCGCTACATAACAGTTAGCTTCTCATATCTTAACGCCACATAACAGTTAGCTTCTCATATCTTACCGCCACATAACAGTTAGCTTCTCATATCTTACCGCCACATAACAGTTAGCTTCTCATATCTTACCGCCTTGTAACAGATAGCTTCTCATATCTTACCGCCTCATAACAGTTAGCTTTTCATATCTTACCGCCACATAACAGTTAGCTTCTCATATCTTACCGCCACATAACAGTTAGCTTCTCATATCTTACCGCCTTGTAACAGATAGCTTCTCATATCTTACCGTCTCATAACAGTTAGCTTTTCATATCTTACCGCTACATAACAGTTAGCTTCTCATATCTTACCACCACATAAGTTAGCTTCTCATATCTTACCGTCTCATAACAGTTAGCTTCTCATATCTTACCGCCACATAACAGTTAGCTTCTCATATCTTACCGCCACATAACAGTTAGCTTCTCATATCTTACCGCCACATAACAGTTAGCTTCTCATATCTTACCGTCTCATAACAGTTAGCTTCTCATATCTTACCGCCACATAACAGTTAGCTTCTCATATCTTACCGCCACATAACAGTTAGCTTCTCATATCTTACCGCCTTGTAACAGATAGCTTCTCATATCTTACCGTCTCATAACAGTTAGCTTCTCATATCTTACCGCCTCATAACAGTTAGCTTCTCATATCTTACCGCCTCATAACAGTTAGCTTCTCATATCTTACCGCCTCATAACAGATAGCTTCTCATATCTTACCGTCTCATAACAGTTAGCTTCTCATATCTTACCGCCTCATAACAGATAGCTTCTCATATCTTACCGTCTCATAACAGTTAGCTTTTCATATCTTACCGCTACATAACAGTTAGCTTTTCAGATCTTACCGCCACATAACAGTTAGCTTCTCATATCTTACCGCCACATAACAGTTAGCTTCTCATATCTTACCGCCACATAACAGTTAGCTTCTCATATCTTACCGCCTTGTAACAGATAGCTTCTCATATCTTACCGCCTCATAACAGTTAGCTTCTCATATCTTACCGCCTTGTAACAGTTAGTTTCTCACATCCTACCGCCTCATAACAGTTAGCTTCTCATATCTTACCGCCACATAACAGTTAGCTTCTCATATCTTACCGCCACATAACAGTTAGCTTCTCATATCTTACCGCCACATAACAGTTAGCTTCTCATATCTTATCGCCTCATAACAGTTAGCTTCTCATATCTTACCGCCACATAACAGTTAGCTTCTCATATCTTACCGCCACATAACAGTTAGCTTCTCACATCCTACCGCCACATAACAGTTAGCTTCTCATATCTTACCGCCACATAACAGTTAGCTTCTCATATCTTACCGCCACATAACAGTTAGCTTCTCATATCTTACCGCCTTGTAACAGATAGCTTCTCATATCTTACCGTCTCATAACAGTTAGCTTCTCATATCTTACCGCCTCATAACAGTTAGCTTCTCATATCTTACCGCCTTGTAACAGTTAGTTTCTCACATCCTACCGCCTCATAACAGTTAGCTTCTCATATCTTACCGCCACATAACAGTTAGCTTCTCATATCTTACCGCCACATAACAGTTAGCTTCTCATATCTTACCGCCACATAACAGTTAGCTTCTCATATCTTATCGCCTCATAACAGTTAGCTTCTCATATCTTACCGCCTTTTAACAGTTAGCTTCTCACATCCTACCGCCACATAACAGTTAGCTTCTCATATCTTACCGCCACATAACAGTTAGCTTCTCATATCTTACCGCCACATAACAGTTAGCTTCTCATATCTTACCACCACATAACAGTTAGCTTCTCATATCTTACCGCCACATAACAGTTAGCTTCTCATATCTCACCGCCGCATAACAGTTAGCTTCTCATATCTTACCGCCACATAATAGTTATATTCTCATATCTTAAAGCCACATAACAGTTAGCTTCTCATATCTTACCGCTACATAACAGTTAGCTTCTCATATATTACCGCCGCATAACAGTTAGCTTCTCATATCTTACCGCCACATAACAGTTAGCTTCTCATATCTTACCGCCACATAATAGTTATATTCTCATATCTTAACGCCTCATAACAGTTAGCTTCTCATATCTTACCGCTACATAACAGTTAGCTTCTCATATATTACCGCCGCATAACAGTTAGCTTCTCATATCTTACCGCCACATAACAGTTAGCTTCTCATATCTTACCGCTACATAACAGTTAGCTTCTCATATATTACCGCCACATAACAGTTAGCTTCTCATATCTTACCGCCACATAACAGTTAGCTTCTCATATCTTACCGCCACATAACAGTTAGCTTCTCATATCTTACCGCCTTGTAACAGATAGCTTCTCATATCTTACCGTCTCATAACAGTTAGCTTTTCATATCTTACCGCCACATAACAGTTAGCTTCTCATATCTTAACGCCTCATAACAGTTAGCTTCTCATATCTTACCGCTACATAACAGTTAGCTTCTCATATATTACCGCCGCATAACAGTTAGCTTCTCATATCTTACCGCCACATAACAGTTAGCTTCTCATATCTTACCGCTACATAACAGTTAGCTTCTCATATCTTAACGCCACATAACAGTTAGCTTCTCATATCTTACCGCCACATAACAGTTAGCTTCTCATATCTTACCGCCACATAACAGTTAGCTTCTCATATCTTACCGCCTTGTAACAGATAGCTTCTCATATCTTACCGTCTCATAACAGTTAGCTTTTCATATCTTACCGCCACATAACAGTTAGCTTCTCATATCTTACCGCCACATAACAGTTAGCTTCTCATATCTTACCGCCTTGTAACAGATAGCTTCTCATATCTTACCGTCTCATAACAGTTAGCTTTTCATATCTTACCGCTACATAACAGTTAGCTTCTCATATCTTTCCACCACATAACAGTTAGCTTCTCATATCTTACCGTCTCATAACAGTTAGCTTTTCATATCTTACCACCACATAACAGTTAGCTTCTCATATCTTACCGCCACATAACAGTTAGCTTCTCATATCTTACCGCCTTGTAACAGATAGCTTCTCATATCTTACCGTCTCATAACAGTTAGCTTTTCATATCTTACCGCCACATAACAGTTAGCTTCTCATATCTTACCGCTACATAACAGTTAGCTTCTCATATCTTACCGCCACATAACAGTTAGCTTCTCACATCTTACCGCCACATAACAGCTTCTCACATCTTACCGCCACATAACAGTTAGCTTCTCACATCTTACCGCCACATAACAGTTATCTTCTCATATATTACCGCCACATAACAGTTAGCTTCTCATATCTTACCGCCACATAACAGTTAGCTTCTCATATCTTACCGCCACATAACAGTTAGCTTCTCATATCTTACCGCCTCATAACAGTTAGCTTCTCATATATTACCGCCACATAACAGTTAGCTTCTCACATCTTACCGCCACATAACAGTTAGCTTCTCATATATTACCGCCACATAACAGTTAGCTTCTCATATCTCACCGCCGCATAACAGTTAGCTTCTCATATCTTACCGCCACATAATAGTTATATTCTCATATCTTAAAGCCACATAACAGTTAGCTTCTCATATCTTACCGCTACATAACAGTTAGCTTCTCATATATTACCGCCGCATAACAGTTAGCTTCTCATATCTTACCGCCACATAACAGTTAGCTTCTCATATCTTACCGCCACATAATAGTTATATTCTCATATCTTAACGCCTCATAACAGTTAGCTTCTCATATCTTACCGCTACATAACAGTTAGCTTCTCATATATTACCGCCGCATAACAGTTAGCTTCTCATATCTTACCGCCACATAACAGTTAGCTTCTCATATCTTACCGCTACATAACAGTTAGCTTCTCATATATTACCGCCACATAACAGTTAGCTTCTCATATCTTACCGCCACATAACAGTTAGCTTCTCATATCTTACCGCCACATAACAGTTAGCTTCTCATATCTTACCGCCTTGTAACAGATAGCTTCTCATATCTTACCGTCTCATAACAGTTAGCTTTTCATATCTTACCGCCACATAACAGTTAGCTTCTCATATCTTAACGCCTCATAACAGTTAGCTTCTCATATCTTACCGCTACATAACAGTTAGCTTCTCATATATTACCGCCGCATAACAGTTAGCTTCTCATATCTTACCGCCACATAACAGTTAGCTTCTCATATCTTACCGCTACATAACAGTTAGCTTCTCATATCTTAACGCCACATAACAGTTAGCTTCTCATATCTTACCGCCACATAACAGTTAGCTTCTCATATCTTACCGCCACATAACAGTTAGCTTCTCATATCTTACCGCCTTGTAACAGATAGCTTCTCATATCTTACCGTCTCATAACAGTTAGCTTTTCATATCTTACCGCCACATAACAGTTAGCTTCTCATATCTTACCGCCACATAACAGTTAGCTTCTCATATCTTACCGCCTTGTAACAGATAGCTTCTCATATCTTACCGTCTCATAACAGTTAGCTTTTCATATCTTACCGCTACATAACAGTTAGCTTCTCATATCTTACCACCACATAACAGTTAGCTTCTCATATCTTACCGTCTCATAACAGTTAGCTTTTCATATCTTACCACCACATAACAGTTAGCTTCTCATATCTTACCGCCACATAACAGTTAGCTTCTCATATCTTACCGCCACATAACAGTTAGCTTCTCATATCTTACCGCCTTGTAACAGATAGCTTCTCATATCTTACCGTCTCATAACAGTTAGCTTTTCATATCTTACCGCCACATAACAGTTAGCTTCTCATATCTTACCGCTACATAACAGTTAGCTTCTCATATCTTACCGCCACATAACAGTTAGCTTCTCACATCTTACCGCCACATAACAGCTTCTCACATCTTACCGCCACATAACAGTTAGCTTCTCACATCTTACCGCCACATAACAGTTATCTTCTCATATATTACCGCCACATAACAGTTAGCTTCTCATATCTTACCGCCACATAACAGTTAGCTTCTCATATCTTACCGCCACATAACAGTTAGCTTCTCATATCTTACCGCCTCATAACAGTTAGCTTCTCATATATTACCGCCACATAACAGTTAGCTTCTCACATCTTACCGCCACATAACAGTTAGCTTCTCATATATTACCGCCACATAACAGTTAGCTTCTCATATCTTACCGCCACATAACAGTTAGCTTCTCATATCTTACCGCCACATAACAGCTTCTCATATCTTACCGCCACATAACAGTTAGCTTCTCATATCTTACCGCCTCATAACAGTTAGCTTCTCATATCTTACCGCCTCATAACAGTTAGCTTCTCATATCTTACCGCTTCATAACAGCTTCTCATATCTTACCGCCACATAACAGTTAGCTTCTCACATCTTACCGCCACATAACAGTTAGCTTCTCATATATTACCGCCACATAACAGTTAGCTTCTCATATCTTACCGCTACATAACAGTTAGCTTCTCATATCTTACCGCCACATAACAGTTAGCTTCTCATATCTTACCGCCACATAACAGTTAGCTTCTCATATCTTACCGCTACATAACAGTTAGCTTCTCACAACTTACCGCCACATAACAGTTAGCTTCTCATCTTACCGCTACATAACAGCTTCTCATATATTACCGCCACATAACAGTTAGCTTCTCCCATAAAGTGTGACTTTCTGAGAAGCATAGAAATGGGAATAACATAGGAAAAACCACATACATTGAAAATGCAGAAATAACGTAATAAAAATATTTATATCTCAGAAACTTTTATGTGATGGAATCAGCACCTCATACTCCATGAAACAGACATATTACCTTTGCTGGTGATTTTTTTGTGTTGACCCGCGAATGACTCCTATAGGTGATGGTAAGGGTGAGCTCCTTGTGAACAAGTATTACTTGTCAGCGGCTCCACGCGTCTTTCCCTCCCAGCCTTATTGTGGACAGTAGTGGATGAACATAGATGGAAGATGAACCCCAAACTGCAAATGACAGAAGGACTCTTTAGTCTTGGACAGATAAATCACACTGCTGGCTCATAAATTAATGGAAGTAATCTGCGCCTTAACGCGTTTCACCGTCCACATGGTGGATAATGGGGATGCCAAAGCTGCAGTATGCTGATACTGTCCGCACACCTGTGGGTCGAATCTGTGGGCTTTAAATATCCAGTGATCAAAATCGCTCAATCCACCCACCTAATAAAAGAAACAATTTGTTCACTGGGCTTCTCTGTCTGCTATAAAGTAATGTGCACTAAAGGTCAGTAACCCGCACGTGCGCAGTAAAGCAGTGGTTAGTCGGTGTGCAGTCCACGCCGGACGTGCCGCCGCATCATTTCCTGTGAATTCCATTAGATACTCCGGCTATGTGCAGTAATGGCTGGTGTGCATTCAATGCCGGACCACCGTTAAAGCCTCGATGTCATTAGGGTTTGTGCGCTATAAGGTTCCACATCAGTCCAGATATCCGCTATAGGCGGACCTTATCGTAGATTCAGAGGGGCTATCCCTGCCAGGTGTTGGATAGACCGTACGAGGATGCTTGGAGTACTGATAGACGGTCTCTCCTGAGTATCTAAGGGGCGGTGCAGGAAATGACGCGGCAGCACTTCAGGTGCGTTCCAGCGTGGAACGCTCGCCGGCTGACCATCACTTTACTGCACCGGTTGTCAGCCTTTACTGCTCAACCTGTCATAGTGTGCACCTAACATCCAGGGGTCAACCATCACTAACCTAGACAGCGCACACCTCGACAGACACCTAGGCAGCACAGAACACACCTTAGGTAAGCACACCTCTGGCAGATACCGGCATAGCACACAGACATCACGCAGCAGCACAATACAGCGCAGACACCTGCAGGAGCAGCATGCAGGATTCCTCCTCCTGGTGACCCTTTCTCTTGCTTTTGCAGTCAGACGGAGCCACTATCAGTAGTGGGCTCGCCATATTGGATGGCCCCTGAGGTCCTGCGGGGGGATGTGTACAACGAGAAGGTGAGAAGCTGCAGCTGTTTCCTTTTATGTGAAGAATTTTGGTGATCCCCGCTCTTCTCCCCTCACCCTACTCCTCTCTCCTGCTCACCCCGCCCTTGTCTCCTGCTCACCCCGCCCTTGTCTCCTGCTCACCCCGCCCTTGTCTCCTGCTCACCACGCCCATGTGCCCTACGCACCCCGCCCTTGTCCCCTGCTCACCCCACCCATAAATCCCACTTACCCCACCCATGCCTCCCGCTCGCCCTGCCCATGCCTCCCGTTCACCCCGCCCATGGCTCCCCTCGCCTGCCCATGCCTCCCGCTCACCCTGCCCATGGCTCCCCTCGCCCCGCCCATGGCTCCCCCTTGCCCCGCCCATGGCTCCCCTTGCCCCGCCCATGGCTCCCCCTCACCCTGCCCTTGGCTCCCCCTCACCCTGCCCTTGGCTCCCATTCACCCCGCCCATGGCTCCCACTCACTCCACTCTTGTCTCACCCTCTAGGCCGATGTATTTGCCTTTGGAATCATATTGTGTGAGATAATTGCTCGGATTCCTGCAGACCCTGACTATCTTCCTCGCACTGAGGTGAGTCCTCCAGAACATCGATATCCCGCATGCACTGAGGTGAGTCTTGCGGACTCTCGCAATCCACCTTCGCACTGAGGTGACTCTTGCGGACCGTCATTATCCCCCAACAGTGAGATGAGTCCTTTGGACCTTCATTATCCCTCCCACCCCCCACATCCCGGCACTGAGGTGACTCTTGCGGACCCTCACTCTCTCCCTGCACTGAGGTGACTCTTGCGGACCCTCACTATCTCCCTGCACTGAGGTGACTCTTGCGGACCCTCACTCTCTCCCTGCACTGAGGTGACTCTTGCGGACCCTCACTATCTCCCTGCACTGAGGTGACTCTTGCAGTTCCTCACTATCCCCCCGCAGTGAGGCGAGTCCTGCGGTCCTTCACTGTCACACCCACACTGAGGTGACTCTTGTGGACCCTCTCTATCCCCCCCGCTCAGAGAACTGCAGGAAATTTTGTTTTTTTTGCCTCTTTCAGGGGAGTGAGCAAAGCGTGAGCCCCCCGCTTCTTATAACATGGGGCTCTACTACGGACTCTGGCCAATTACCGTCTGTGTTTTGGTGACATCTTGTGGTCACACTTGGGTTTTACATGCAGCGGTTTCTGGGTGTCATGGCGGCAGCACAGCTTTAGTCCTAATTCGCGGCCACTCATCCTGATGAGGCAGATGGGTCTGTTTGCTTCTTTTCCGGCAGTGTCCATCTTTATTAGACTCAAATGTGCGAAGACGATGCGATACTCATGTCTCGGGCGTCTCCCGTGATCATCTGTCGCACTCTACCCTCATTAGGCCATATTCTCGCATCCGAGAGAAACGCACCAATTGTTTTTTCTCGGGTGTTTTTTTTCTCTGCTCTTTTTTCACTGGAGCAGGTAGAAACTTTCTGAACTTTTTTATCCATTAACAATTGCAATATTAGCAATTTATCCGTTATAAGTGGATCACCGTCTTCTGTGAGTCATCCGGGTCTCCTGGGACCACATAGACTTTGTTCGAGTTCGACCTGCAAAGTGGGTGATGGTGGGAGGCGCCTGAGTCTCGGGGACCGGAAACACAGAGACATTGATAAAAGCGATGTCTGTATGGAACAGTGAAACTATTGGACAGTGTGCTGGCGAGAAAAACACGTTCAGCACTAGGATGTGTTACACGGATGTGTAAATGTAACCTTACTTGGTATGGTGGGATCCTTTGGGTGGGGAGGCGGGTTCCTTTGGTCAGGGAGATGGGTTCATTTTGGATGGGGAAACAGGTTATCTTATACGGAAAGGTGGGTTCCTTTGGACGGGGAGAAGGCTTTTCTTATACGGAGAGGTGGGTTCCTTTGGACGGGGAGAAGGCTTTTCTTATACGGAGAGGTGGGTTCCTTTGGACGGGGAGAAGGCTTATCTTATACGGAGAGGTGGGTTCCTTTGGACGGGGAGAAGGCTTATCTTATACGGGGAGGTGGGTTCCTTTACATGGGGAGAAGGCTTTTCTTATACGGAGAGGTGGGTTCCTTTGGACGGGGAGAAGGCTTATCTTATACGGAGAGGTGGGTTCCTTTGGACGGGGAGAAGGCTTATCTTATACGGGGAGGTGGGTTCCTTTACACGGGGAGAAGGCTTTTCTTATACGGGGAGGTGGGTTCCTTTGGAGGGGGCAATGGGTTACCTTATACGGGGAGGCGGGTTCCTTTACACAGGGAGAAGGCTTTTCTTATATGAGGAGGTGGGTTCCTTTGGACGGCGAGAAGTCTTATGTTTTACGGGGAGAAGGCTTATCTCATACGAGGAGGTGGGTTCCTTTGGACGGGGAGAAGGCTTATCTTATACGGAGAGGTGGGTTCCTTTGGACGGGGAGAAGGCTTATCTTATACGGGGAGGTGGGTTCCTTTACATGGGGAGAAGGCTTTTCTTATACGGAGAGGTGGGTTCCTTTACACGGAGAGAAGGCTTATCTTATACGAGGAGGTGGGTTCCTTTGGACGGGGAGGTGGGTTCCTTTAGATGGGGCGACGGGTGATGTTATACGGGGAAGTGAGTTCCTTTGGATAGGGAGAAGGCTTATCTTAATACGAGGAGGTGGGTTCCTTTGGACGGGGAGACGGTTTCTTTTAAATGGGGAGGAGAGTTGCTTTACACGGGGAGAAGGCTTATCTTATATGAGGAGGTGGGTTCCTTTGGACGGGGAGAAGGCTTATCTCATACGAGGAGGTGGGTTCTTTTGGACGGGGAGATGGTTTCCTTTAAATGGGGAGGCGGGTTGCTTTACACGGGGAGAAGACTTATCTTATACGAGGAGGTGGGTTCCTTTGGATGGAGACGGGTTATCTCATACGCGGAGGTGGGTTACTTTGGACAGGGTGAAGGCTTATCTTATACGAGGAGGTGGGTTCCTTTGGACGGGGAGGCGGTTTCCTTTAAATGGGGAGGCGGGTTGCTTTACACGGGGAGAAGGCTTATCTTATATGAGGAGGTGGGTTCCTTTGGATGGGGCGACGGGTTATCTTATACGGGGAGGCAGGTTCCTTTGGATGGAGCGACGGGTTATCTTATACAAGGAGGTGGGTTCCTTTACATTACAAGGTGAGTTCTGGTTACGAGGGGCTGGGTTAACTTCTATACATGTTTGCGTTGTGGGGGCGTCTCGACTCTTGTAATCTTCTCTCATTTGCTGCTTTGGTTTCTGCAGGACTTTGGCTTGGACATCACAGCGTTCCGGGACATGGTGCCTCCGGACTGCCCACCTGCCTTCGTACAGTTGGCATTCCACTGCTGCTGGGTACGAGCTGCTGTGTGATTGGTCCATTAATGACAGCAGCTCCGGGTGTGACTGGAGTGTACGTTGTGATGTAACCTCTGCATCTCTCTTGAATAGTTTTGAGTGAAGCCTTTTCTCTTTTTCTTATAGATGACGCCTGAGTCCAGGCCGTCTTGCTGCGAGGTTAGTCAGCGACTCGAGGTCATCCTGGACAGTATGGATGCCCAAATTTCCCCCCAGATCAAGGTTTTTGAGCAGAAAAAGCCAGGAAGAGGTGAGTCATAAGTAGCCCTTGGATTTCCTTTCACCTATTACCATTTATCGTATTTTATAGTTTCCCCTCCTGCGAACCCCTCCAAGATTGTTTCTGGATGCAGCAGCTGTGACTTCCTATGCCATGTACTCATCTCCCCTTGTTTCCACAAAAATAAGACCTACCCTGAAAATAAGCCCTAACATGGTTTTACAGGATTTTTGGAGTATGCTTAAAATATAAGTCCAACTCCAAACCTAAGACCTACGGTAGTTACAGTCAAGGCTGGCGTTAGGGGGGCATCAAACTGGGCAGGTGCCCAGGGCCCCAAGTCTCTTAGATGCCCCCAGTGTTCTGATGTGAAGCCTGCTTGAGGACCTTTGGTGACTTTAGTCATGTGACCATGATGCCAGCAAAGGTCTCTCAAATGCAGGAATCTGGAGAAGACAAGCTGGTGTGATATATATATATATATATATATATAATATATAAAGCTCAAAGTGTGTATGTGTGTATATGTGTGTATATGTGTGTGTATGTGTGTATATGTGTGTGTATGTGTGTATGTCCGGGATAGGCATCCACACCGTCGCAGCTACAACCACAAAATTTGGCACAGCCACACGTCTGGACCCCGAGAGCGTCCTAGGCTATGTTGTGAGATGAAATTTTAACCCCGCGCGTTCCAATTCACCAAACAATTTTGCCCCTATCTACATACTGGGGAAAAAGTGTGTGCGTGTCAAGCCCCGCCCCTCATTATGATGTGCCCCTATCTACATAATAGAGAAACAGTGTATGCGTATCAAGCCCCGCCCCTCATTATGATGTCACAATGGTTGCCATGGCGACGCTGATGTCATAGGTTGCAAGCCCCGCCGCTCATTATGATGTCATAATGTTTGACTATGGGATGGAGGATGTGTGATGGGTATATGGGCACGGGCCTATGGGATCGTGGATATGTATGATGGGTATATGGGCACGGGACTATGGGATGGAGGATATGTATGATGGGTATATGGGCACGGGATTATGGGATGGAGGATGTGTGATGGGTATATGGGCACGGGACTATGGGATGGCGGATATGTATGACGGGTATATGGCACGGGACTATGGGATGGAGGATATGTATGATGGGTATATGGGCAAGGGACTATGGGATCGTGGATATGTATGATGGGTATATGGGCACGGGACTATGGGATGGCGGATATGTATGATGGGTATATGGGCACGGGACTATGGGATGGCGGATATGTATGACGGGTATATGGGCACGGGACTATGGGATGGAGGATGTGTGATGGGTATATGGGCACGGGCCTATGAGATGGAGGATATGTATGATGGGTATATGGGCATGGGACTATGGGATGGCGGATATGTATGACGGGTATATGGCCACGGGACTATGGGATGGAGGATGTGTGATGGGTATACTGGCACGGGCCTATGGGATGGAGGATATGTATGATGGGTATATGGGCATGGGACTATGGGATGGAGGATAAGTATGATGGGTATATGGGCACGGGACTATGGGATGGCGGATGTGTGATGGGTATATAGGCACGGGACTATGGGATGGAGGATATGTATGATGGGTATATGGGCACGGGACTATGGGATGGCGGATATGTGATGGGTATATGGGCACGGGACTATGGGATGGAGGATATATATGACGGGTATATGGGCACCGGACTATGGGATGGAGGATATGTATGATGGGTATATGGGCACTCGACTATGGGATGGAGGATATGTATGATGGGTATATGGGCACTGGACTATGGGATGGAGGATATGTATGATGGGTATATGGGCACGGGACTATGGGATGGAGGATGTGTGATGGGTATATGGGCACGGGACTATGGGATGGCGGATATGTATGACGGGTATATGGCACGGGACTATGGGATGGAGGATATGTATGATGGGTATATGGGCAAGGGACTATGAGATGAAGGATTGTGATGGGTATATGGACACTCGACTATGGGATGGCGAATATGTATGATGGGTATATTGTCATGGGACTATGGGATGGAGGATGTGTGATGGGTATATGGGCATGGGACTATGGGATGGAGGATATGTATGATGGGTATATGGGCACGGGACTATGGGATGGCGGATATGTATGACGGGTATATGGGCACGGGACTATGGGATGGAGGATGTGTGATGGGTATATGGGCACGGGCCTATGAGATGGAGGATATGTATGATGGGTATATGGGCATGGGACTATGGGATGGCGGATATGTATGACGGGTATATGGCCACGGGACTATGGGATGGAGGATGTGTGATGGGTATACTGGCACGGGCCTATGGGATGGAGGATATGTATGATGGGTATATGGGCATGGGACTATGGGATGGAGGATAAGTATGATGGGTATATGGGCACGGGACTATGGGATGGCGGATGTGTGATGGGTATATAGGCACGGGACTATGGGATGGAGGATATGTATGATGGGTATATGGGCACGGGACTATGGGATGGCGGATATGTGATGGGTATATGGGCACGGGACTATGGGATGGAGGATATATATGACGGGTATATGGGCACCGGACTATGGGATGGAGGATATGTATGATGGGTATATGGGCACTCGACTATGGGATGGAGGATATGTATGATGGGTATATGGGCACTGGACTATGGGATGGAGGATATGTATGATGGGTATATGGGCACGGGACTATGGGATGGAGGATGTGTGATGGGTATATGGGCACGGGACTATGGGATGGCGGATATGTATGACGGGTATATGGCACGGGACTATGGGATGGAGGATATGTATGATGGGTATATGGGCAAGGGACTATGAGATGAAGGATTGTGATGGGTATATGGACACTCGACTATGGGATGGCGAATATGTATGATGGGTATATTGTCATGGGACTATGGGATGGAGGATGTGTGATGGGTATATGGGCATGGGACTATGGGATGGAGGATATGTATGATGGGTATATGGGCACTGGCCTATGGGATGGTGGATATGTATGATGGGTATATGGGCACGGGACTATGGGATGGAGGATATGTATGACGGGTATATGGGCACGGGACTATGGGATGGAGGATATGTATGACGGGTATATGGGCACGGGACTATGGGATGAAGGATTGTGATGGGTATATGGACACTCGACTATGGGATGGCGAATATGTATGATGGGTATATTGTCATGGGACTATGGGATGGAGGATGTGTGATGGGTATATGGGCACTCGACTATGGGATGGAGGATATGTATGATGGGTATATGGGCACTGGCCTATGGGATGGTGGATATGTATGATGGGTATATGGGCAGGGGACTATGGGATGGAGGATGTGATGGGTATATGGGCAGGGGACTATGGGATGGAGGATGTGAGGGGTATATGGGCAGGGGACTATGGGATAGAGGATGTGATGGGTATATGGGCACTCGACTATGGGATGGAGGATATGTATGATGGGTATATGGGCACGGGACTATGGGATGGAGGATTATTATAATTTGCTATAACTAACCACAGCACAGTTAGTTACTATGCCCGGGCAGCGCCGGGCTCTTCAGCTAGTATATATATACAGTTGTGGCCAAAAGTATTGACACCCCTGCAATTTTGTCAGATAATACTCAGTTTCTTCCTGAAAATGATTGCAAACACAAATTCTTTGGTATTATTATCTTCATTTAATTTGTCTTGAATGAAGCAAAAAGCAAAACATTGATCATTTCACACAAAGCTCCAAAAATGGGCCAGACAAAAGTATTGGCACCCTCAGCCTAATACTTGGTTGCACACCCTTTAGCAAAAATAACTGCGACCAACCGCTTCCGGTAACTATCAATGAGTTTCTTACAATGCTCTGCTGGAATTTTAGACCATTCTACTTTGGCAAACTGCTCCAGGTCCCTGATATTTGAAGGGTGCCTTCTCCAAACTGCCATTTTTAGAGCTCTCCACAGGTGTTCTATGGGATTCAGGTCTGGATTCATTGCTGGCCACCTTAGAAGTCTCCAGTGCTTTCTCCCAAACCATTTTCTAGTGCTTTTTGAAGTGTGTTTTGGGTCATTGTCCTGCTGGAAGACCCATGACCTCTGAGGGAGACCCAGCTTTTTCACACTGGGCCCTACATTATGCTGCAAAATTTGTTGGTAGTCTTCAGACTTCATAATGCCATGCACACGGTCAAGCAGTCCAGTACCAGAGGCAGCAAAGCAACCCCAAAACATCAGGGAACCTCCGCCATGTTTGACTGTCGGGACCGTGTTTTTTTCTTTGAATGCCTCTTTTTTTCTCCTGTAAACTCTATGTTGATGCCGTTGCCCAGAAAGCTCTACTTTTGTCTCATCTGAACAGAGAACATTCTTCCAAAACGTTTTAGGCTTTTTCAGGTAAGTTTTGGCAAACTCCAGCCTGGCTTTTTTATGTCTCGGGGTAAGAAGTGGGGTCTTCCTGGGTCTCCTACCATACAGTCCCTTTTCATTCAGACGCTGACGGATAGTACGGGTTGACACTGTTGTACCCTCGGACTGCAGGGCAGCTTGAACTTGTTAGGATGTTAGTCGAGGTTCTTTATCCAACATCTGCACAATCTTGCGTTATTATTATTATTATTATTTATTGTTATAGCGCCATTTATTCCATGGCGCTTTACATGTGAGGGGGGTATACATAAAAACAAGTACAATAATCTTAAACAATACAAGTCATAACTGGTACAGGAGGAGAGAGGACCCTGCCCGCGAGGGCTCACAATCTTCAAGGGATGGGTGATAATACAGTAGGCGAGGGTAGAGCTGGTCGTGCAGCGGTTTGGTCGATCGGTGGTTACTGCAGGTTGTAGGCTTGTCGGAAGAGGTGGGTCTTCAGGCTCTTTTTGAAGGTTTCGATGGTAGGTGAGAGTCTGATATGTTGTGGTAGAGAGTTCCAGAGTAGGGGTGATGCGCGAGAGAAATCTTGTATGCGATTGTGGGAAGAGGAGATAAGAGGGGAGTAGAGAAGGAGATCTTGTGAGGATCGGAGGTTGCGTGCAGGAAAGTACCGGGAGACGAGGTCACAGATGTATGGAGGAGACAAGTTGTGGATGGCTTTGTATGTCATGGTTAGGGTTTTGTAATGGAGTCTCTGGGCAATTGGGAGCCAGTGAAGGGATTGACAGAGGGGAGAAGCTGGGGAATAGCGGGGGGACAGGTGGATTAGTCGGGCAGCAGAGTTTAGAATAGATTGGAGGGGTGTGAGAGTGTTTGAGGGGAGGCCGCAGAGCATGAGGTTGCAGTAGTCAAGGCGAGAGATGATGAGGGCATGGACTATGGTTTTTGCAGATTCTTGGGTGAGGAATGAACGGATGCGTGAAATATTTTTGAGTTGAAGTCGGCAGGAAGTGGAAAGGGTTTGGATATGTGGTTTGAAGGAGAGATCAGCATCAAGGATTACTCCGAGGCAGCGAGCTTGTGGGACTGGGGAGAGTGGGCAGTCATTTACTGTAATTGATAGGTTCGTAGGGGGGGTCACGTGAGATGGGGGAAAGATGATGAATTCTGTTTTGTCCATGTTGAGTTTCAGATATCTAGTGGAGAAGAAGGATGAAATAGTGGACAGACATTGAGGGATTCTGGTTAGTAGGGAGGTGATATCTGGTCCAGAGATGTAGATCTGTGTGTCATCAGCATAAAGATGATACTGAAAGCCATGAGATTCTATGAGCTGTCCCAGGCCAAAGGTGTAAATAGAGAACAGCAGGGGCCCTAGGACTGAACCTTGTGGGACTCCGACAGATAGGGGGCGAGGTGAGGAGGTGGTGTGTGAGTGGGAGACGCTGAATGTCCGGTCTGTTAGGTATGATGAGATCCAGGAGAGGGCCAAGTCTGTGATGCCGATGGATGAGAGGGTCTGTAATAATAGGGAATGGTCCACTGTGTCAAAGGCAGCCGACAGGTCCAGGAGGAGGAGGACAGAGTAGTGTCGCTTGCTCTTGGCAGTTAAGAGGTCATTGGTGACCTTAGTAAGGGCAGTTTCAGTGGAGTGGTGTGACCGGAAGCCAGATTGTAAGCGGTCGAAGAGGGAGCAAGAAGAGAGATGGGAGGACAGTTCAAGGTAGACGTGTTGTTCCAGTAGCTTGGAGGCGTATGGGAGAAGTGATATAGGGCGATAGCTAGATACAGAGGATGGGTCAAGAGAGGGCTTTTTGAGGATAGGTGTGATGGAGGCATGTTTAAAGCTTGAGGGGAAAACACCAGTTGTTAGTGATAGGTTGAAGAGATGGGTTAGGGTTGGGATGAAGACTGTGGTGAGGTTCGGGATGAAGTGGGATGGGATCGGGTCGAGTGCACAGGTGGTGAGATGTGATCTTGAGAGTAGAGTGGAGAGTCGATCTTCTGTAATGGTGGAGAAGTTGGTTTTGAAGGTGGAGGGCTGGGAAGTCGGGAGGAAGGGCTCTGGGGGTTGTTGACCAAAACTGTCCCTGATGTTATCAATTTTCTGCTTGAAAAATGAGGCAAAGTCTTCAGCTGAGATGAGTGGGGAGGGAGGAGGTGCTGGGGGGCGGAGGAGAGAATTGAAGGTGTTGAATAACTGTTTAGGGTTGTGAGACAGGGAGGATATGAGAGATGAGAAGTAGGTTTGTTTAGCTGTGGCGAGTGTGGTCTTGAAAGTAGTGAGGGACTGTTTGAATGCGATGAAATGCTCGTTGGAGTGGGATCTTTTCCATCTGCGCTCAGCAGCCCTGGAAGCTCGCCTCAGCTCTTTGGTCAGGCTGGTGTGCCAGGGCTGTCTGTTGATTTTGCGAGTTTTGGTATGTGTAAGTGGGGCAGCGGATTCCAAAGCTACAGCTATTGTGGTGTTATATAGAGCGGCAGCGTCATCCGCATTGTGTAAGGAACTTATATCTGTAAGAGGGAGGAGGGATTCGGAGAATGAGTGTAGGTCAAGGTGTTTAAGATTCCTGCGAGGGTGTGAAAGTTTGTGGGGTGGGGATTGTAGACATGGAGTGAAGAGGGAAGAGAATGTGAGCAGGTTGTGGTCAGAGAGAGGAAGAGGTGAGTTAGAGAGGTTAGATAGGGAGCAGATGCGGGTGAAGATGAGGTCCAGTGTGTGGCCATCTTTGTGGGTGGCTGTAGAAGACCATTGAGTGAGGCCGAAGGAGGAAGTGAGAGATAGAAGTTTAGTGGCAGCTGAGAGGGAAGTGTCAATGGGGATGTTGAAGTCGCCCATGATGATAGTAGGGATGTCCGCGGAAAGGAAATGAAGTAACCAGGTGGTGAAGTGGTCAAAGAAGGTGGTGGCTGGCCCTGGGGGGCGGTAGATGACAGCCAGTTGGAGGTTGGAGGGGGAGTAGATGCGCACAGAGTGCACCTCAAAGGAAGGGAGGGTAACAGAGGGTGGCAGTGGGATTGGGGTGAAGGAGCAGGTATCTGACAGGAGAAAACCAACTCCTCCACCATGTTTGCTGCTGGGGCGGGGGGTGTGAGAAAGGTGGAAGCCGCCATACGAAAGTGCAGCAGGAGAGGCTGTGTCAGAAGGGGTGAGCCAGGTTTCGGTGATGGCGAGGAAGGAGAGTTTGGTAGTAACGAAAAGATCATGGATGTAGGAAAGCTTGTTGCAGACAGAGCGAGCGTTCCACAGAGCTCCTGTTAGTGGGACTGGGGAAGCGGGGGCTGGGTGAATGGGTATAAGGTTGGAGAGGTTACGGAAGGTTGTGATAGAGCGTGGATGGGAGGTAGAAATGACTGTGGGAATGTGGTGAGGAGGACCAGGATTTGGAGAGATATCACCAGCAGTGAGAAGGAGCAGAGAAAGTGTTACCAGGTGGGAGCAGGAGAGGGCATGAGGGGGCTGTCTGTGTTTGGAGACAGAGGATTGTATGTTAAGGAACAGTTTTGAGGCGGAGGTGAGGTGGATGGGGAGGATTGAAGAAGAGATGAACAGTTCCTTACTAGGAGTAGGGATTAGGGGAATTAGCAGAAAGTGAAGGATTATTGGGGTGAAAGTGAAAACAAACAGAAACATTGTTTACAGTGACTGTGTCCAGTTACCTTCAGTTCCCTTCTGGTTCACTTCTGGTTTTAATTCTTAAATTAATCTTCACACTTCTAGCACACACTTATAGCAATCACAATGCAGACTGAAGTCTATGCAGACTTGTACTCTGCAATATATGTACAACTAAGTGCAGTCAGGTGTGAAGCAGAGAGGAGTGGTCTCTGCTCATCTTGGCCAGACAATTAAGAGTGGACCAGATGTATATGATCAAGCCAGAGTAAACAAGGTCATAAATAACACTGGGGTAAGCTGGGGTTAGCTGAAAGGCATACCATGTGAATGCTAGGTGCAGAGGCAAGTCTATGTGCAAAGCTGGGTGACGCACTGTGTGTCCTTCATAGACAGACAGCAGGAGAGCAGGAGAGCTGGGTGGATGGACATACCATGTGAATGCTAGGTGCAGAGGCAAGTCTATGTGCAAAGCTGGGTGACGCACTGTGTGTCCTTCATAGACAGACAGCAGGAGAGCAGGAGAGCTGGGTGGATGGACATACCATGTGAATGCTAGGTGCAGAGGCAAGTCTATGTGCAAAGCTGGGTGACGCACTGTGTGTCCTTCATAGACAGACAGCAGGAGAGCAGGAGAGCTGGGTGGATGGACATACCATGTGAATGCTAGGTGCAGAGGCAAGTCTATGTGCAAAGCTGGGTGACGCACTGTGTGTCCTTCATAGACAGACAGCAGGAGAGCAGGAGAGCTGGGTGGATGGACATACCATGTGAATGCTAGGTGCAGAGGCAAGTCTATGTGCAAAGCTGGGTGACGCACTGTGTGTCCTTCATAGACAGACAGCAGGAGAGCAGGAGAGCTGGGTGGATGGACATACCATGTGAATGCTAGGTGCAGAGGCAAGTCTATGTGCAAAGCTGGGTGACGCACTGTGTGTCCTTCATAGACAGACAGCAGGAGAGCAGGAGAGCTGGGTGGATGGACATACCATGTGAATGCTAGGTGCAGAGGCAAGTCTATGTGCAAAGCTGGGTGACGCACTGTGTGTCCTTCATAGACAGACAGCAGGAGAGCTGGGTGGATGGACATACCATGTGAATGCTAGGTGCAGAGGCAAGTCTATGTGCAAAGCTGGGTGACGCACTGTGTGTCCTTCATAGACAGACAGCAGGAGAGCAGGAGAGCTGGGTGGATGGACATACCATGTGAATGCTAGGTGCAGAGGCAAGTCTATGTGCAAAGCTGGGTGACGCACTGTGTGTCCTTCATAGACAGACAGCAGGAGAGCTGGGTGGATGGACATACCATGTGAATGCTAGGTGCAGAGGCAAGTCTATGTGCAAAGCTGGGTGACGCACTGTGTGTCCTTCATAGACAGACAGCAGGAGAGCAGGAGAGCTGGGTGGATGGACATACCTGTCGGAAGAATAGAGATGCTTGTTAGAGTGCGATGGTGGCAGGTAGCAGGGCACAGTCTGTATTCATCCTTCTGGTTTTAATTCTTAAATTAATCTTCACACTTCTAGCACACACTTATAGCAATCACAATGCAGACTTGTACTCTGCAATATATGTACAACTAAGTGCAGTCAGGTGTGAAGCAGAGAGGAGTGGTCTCTGCTCATCTTGGCCAGACAATTAAGAGTGGACCAGATGTATATGATCAAGCCAGAGTAAACAAGGTCATAAATAACACTGGGGTAAGCTGGGGTTAGCTGAAAGGCATACCATGTGAATGCTAGGTGCAGAGGCAAGTCTATGTGCAAAGCTGGGTGACGCACTGTGTGTCCTTCATAGACAGACAGCAGGAGAGCAGGAGAGCTGGGTGGATGGACATACCATGTGAATGCTAGGTGCAGAGGCAAGTCTATGTGCAAAGCTGGGTGACGCACTGTGTGTCCTTCATAGACAGACAGCAGGAGAGCAGGAGAGCTGGGTGGATGGACATACCTGTCGGAAGAATAGAGATGCTTGTTAGAGTGCGATGGTGGCAGGTAGCAGGGCACAGTCTGTATACATCCATGCGTTGAAATCTCTTGTCAATTTTTCTTTTCCGTCCACATCTAGGGAGGTTAGCCACAGTGCCATGGGCTTTACACTTCTTGATGACACTGCGCACGGTAGACACAGGAACATTCAGGTCTTTGGAGATGGACTTGTAGCCTTGAGATTGCTCATGCTTCCTCACAATTTGGTTTCTCAAGTCCTCAGACAGTTCTTTGGTCTTCTTTCTTTTCTCCATGCTCAATGTGGTACACACAAGGACACAGGACAGAGGTGGAGTCAACTTTAATCCATGTCAACTGGCTGCAAGTGTGATTTAGTTATTGCCAACACCTGTTAGGTGCCACAGGTAAGTTACAGGTGCTGCTAATTACACAAATTAGAGAAGCATCACAGGATTTTTCGAACAGTGCCAATACTTTTGTCCACCCTCTTTTTTCTGTTTGGTGTGGAATTATATCCAATTTGGCTTTAGGACAATTATTTTTGTGTTTTTTCATTTAAGACAAATTAAATGAAGATAATACCAAAGAATTTGTGTTTGCAATCATTTTCAGGAAGAAACTGAATATTATCTGACAAAATTGCAGGGGTGTCAATACTTTTGGCCATAACTGTATGAGGGGGTTGAACACTTTGTGTGTGTGTGTGTATATATATTATATACACACACACAAAGTCTTTTCTCTTTCCCGATTTCCTATTCTTTTGCATATTTGTCACTTAAATGTTTCAGATCCCCAAACAAATGTAAATATTGGACAATGATAACACAATGCAGTTTTTAAATGAAGGTCTTTATTATTAAGGGATAAAGAAATCCAAACCTACAGGGCCCTGTGTGAAAAGTGATTGCCCCCTAAACCTAATAACTGGTTGGGCCGCCCTTGTCAGCAACAACTGCAATGAAGGAATTTTGCAGAATTGTTGTAATTCAGCCACATTGGAGGTTTCCGAGCATGAACCGCCTTTTAAGGTGGTCATGTCACAGTGTCTCGATCGGATTAAGGTCAAGACTTTGATTAGGTCACTCCAAAATCTTAATTTTGTTTTTCATAAAATGCCCTGTGATCAGGATTTTTGTGCTCAGTGACTACAGGCAGTGTCAGGTCGGCACAGTTATACTGATTACAATGAAACCATGGGTGATGAAATCCGTCTTGTGGTTGTTGTTTAATCTTTATTTGTAGTTTTCAGTTAGTGAGATTCTCGGGCTTCGGTTGGGCCTGTGGGCGGGGTTTTATGTGGTGATCTTCTTATGTATGCATGTTTATGGGCTTATGACACGTCTCTGATCCTTCAGGGACCTGCCCCCTATTTTACATACTACATACTACATAGAATATTGTGTTGGGAAAGAAAAAAATTAACATTCATTACACCGGTGCCTGCGCTTTAGCATTTTTTTTCCACCATAATATTCTATGCAGTATGTAAAACCAGGGGCAGGAGCCCATAAGCATGCGTACGTAAGCAGAGCACCACATAAAGCCCCGCCCACAGGCTGCCCCAAAGTCCAATAATTACAAATACAGATTAAACAACAACCACAAGACTGATTTCATCACCCATGGTTTCATTATAATCAGCATAATGGCGCCGACCTGACACTGTCTGGAGTTCCTGCTGACAGGTTCGCTTTAAGCCATTCAGAGGTGGACTTGTCAGTGTGTTTTGAATCATCCTGCTTCAGGACTTGAGGTCATGAAGAGATGGCCGGACATTCTCCTTCAGTATTTTTTGGTAGACAAGAGAATTCATGGTTCTATTTACCACAGCAAGTCTTTCCATGTCCTCAAGCAGCAACACAGCCCCAGACCATCACACTACCACCACCATATTTTACTGTTGGTATGATGTTCCCTTTCTGAAATGTTGTGTTACTTCTACGCCAGATGTAATGGTACATACCCCTTCGAAAAAGTTCAGATTTTGTCTCTTTAGTCCACAGAGTATTCTCCCAAAAGTCTTGAGGATAATCAAGATGTTTTCTGGCAAAACTGGATGTTGTTGTGGGGTGTTTTTCATCTCTTGGATGAGTCATCGCTGCGCTCTTGGGATAATTTTGGTCAGATTGCCACTCCTGGGAAGGTTGTCCACTGTTCCATGTTTTTGCTATTTGAGGATAATGGTGTGGTTTGATGGGGTCTGAAAGCTTTAGAAATGGCTTTAGAACCTTTTCCAGACTGATAGATCTCAATTACTTTGTTTTTCATTTGTTTCATAAATAAATTTTTTGGCTTGCGGCATGATGTCTAGTTTTTGAGGAGCTCTTGCTCTTCTTTACTTTGTCAGACAGGTCCTATTTAACTGGTTTCTTGATTGAGAACAGGTGTGTCAGTAATCAGGTCAGGGCATGGCTACATAAATTGAACTAAGCTTTCCAAAGATGTGATAAATCACAGTTAATTTATGTTTTAAGGGGGGAGGGGGTAATTGCTTTTTTACACAGGACCCTGTAGGTTTGGATTTCTTTTCCCCTTAATAATGAAGACCTTCATTTATAAACCGCATTTTGTGATTATTTGTGTTATCTCTATCTAATATTTACATTTTTTGGTGATCAGGAACATTTAAGTGTAAGAAACATGCAAAAGAATAGGAATTTAGAAAGGGAGCAAACACTTTTTCACACAAGGAAGTTCACCAATTGCCATATTGGGATATAATAAAATAATAATTAAGAAAAACTGGTGTAGGTTCTCCTGTATTTTTTGCTAACTAGCCAGGCAAAACTCACAGCTGGGGGCTGCAACCCTCAGCTTCAGCAAGGCTGGTTATCAAGCATAGAGGGGTCCCCACGCTGTATTTAATCATTTAAATAAATAATTAAAAAAACGGTGTGGGGTTCGGCCCCATTTTTTTACAACCAGCCTTGCTAAAGCAAACAGCTTGGGACTGGCATTCTCAGGCTGGTAAGGGGCCATGGAAATCCCCCCCCCCCACTAGCCTAAAAATAGCAGTCTGTAGCTGCCCAGAAAAGGCACATCTATTAGATGTGCCAAGTCTAGCGCTTTGCCCGGCTCTTCCCACTTGCCCTTTAGCTGTGGCCAGTGGGTTTCATATTTGTCGGGTTGATGTCTCCTTTGTATTGTCTGGTGACATCAAGCCCACGGATTAGTAATGGAGAGACGTCTATAAGACACCCATCCATTACTAATCCTATAGTCACATTGTAAAAAAACACAGACACCCAGAAAAAAGTCCTTTAATTGAAAGAATGAAGCAGACTCCTTTAATAATCTTAATTAAACCATACTTACAACCTCGCCTAATTCCACCGAAGCCCTTGATCTCCTGTAATAAAAGTAAACTAAAAAAATAACAATATACCCTACCTGTCCGTTGTTCTGTCCCACGCAGTAATCCGTGTCTGGGGAATAAACCGTTTTCAACCTTGGATGGTGCCAAGATGCAACCGTCCAGGCTGAGAACCACTGGTAAATGAGCTGCTACGAGCGCAGCCTCAGTGATCAATACTGACATTGTCGAAGTTATGTCCGGTCACTGAGGCTCCGTTCCCAGCTGGGCTGAACTGCGGTGACCTGGGTGAGATCCCCGCTGGTGTGTGTGAATATACGCAATGTATGTATATTCATGTGTATGTGCGGTGTGTGTGTATATGAATATATATATAAATAAAAATGTGTATATGCAGTGTGTGTGTATATTCATGTGTATGTACATTTTTGCCAGAGGCGCGCAGCCCTTGTAAGATTCCTGATTTATTAGGTGGTGTGCGCCTTTTAATGAATAGGGGGCATCTTACTCCAGTGGTCCCGTTTATTCAGAATGCGCCTGCACAACGTCTCTCAATGTATCACGGCCACTGTTCTCGGCAGCACATCGCCCGCTGTAAACAGGAGATGTGCTGCCGATGACATGTTTGGGGACAGAGTGAACTATTAGTGATCGTTCTAAGCCCATTGTTCTTCATCAGCCAGTGTAAAGAGGAGATTGTGGTACGTGAAAAAAAGGAAATAGGATCTCATGTCGTTCTTAATAAAATTCAAGGTTTGGAGAGTTATGCAGAATGTGATGACATGATATTTGAATACCAGTTGATATTTTTGTTACAGTATAAATGTAGGTTGTTGTTCGTGTGGGAAAAAAAAAAATAAGATCTCTCCTGAAAATCAGCAAAATGTAATATAAGATCCTGTCTTATTTTTGAAGAAACAAAGTATTATATCATTATAAAAAGTTTTTATTTCTCATATAGATGGAGGAAGATATTCTGATCCCTCAGACAATGAGGCGCGGACCTGGGATCTTCCCACCTCACCAGACCAGCGCTTGTCCAGAAGTCAGTCCGACATGTTCTCTCCTCAGACACCACTGGCTCTCCGCTCTCATGGTCCCTACTCTGACTTCTTACCTGACACTCCAGCCCGCTTCAATCCCTTCTCACAACGAGAAGATCTGAAAGGTGGAAGAATCAAACTCTACGACACCCCAAGCAAATCAGTGATTTCGCTAACGTTTGACCTTCCCCCACCAATGTCTTACCGGTTGAGCAGTCCAGTAACGCCTGAGCCCATGGTAGATGCCCAGTGTGAATTTTCTGACATGATGACAAGGCCGAGACGGTGCAGATCCCTTCCTTCCTCACCTGAAATTGTACGTAGAGAGAATTCGTGCCCCGTCACTACCCCAGTGCAAAGAAGTCATCGAGATAATGGAGAAAGCGGCAACTACTGGCACACGCCAGGCAGCACAGACACCCGGACATTGAATGGTTTCTTACCAGACCATTTTCAAAATTGTCTTCCCCAGGAGAACTCTCCCGACAATCTGCAATCCAATGGGATTTCCAGCTCTCGGTTAGATAAAGACTTGACTTTGAACCCCATTACTCAACCTGGCTACCCCCAAGGGAGAGCAATGCAGCCTATTGACCTGCAGACAATAATGGGCGATGTGAAAGAGATCCCTACAGAAGGCAGCATCCCACAGTATAATGTAGACAAGACCACAAGAAGTCCTCCATGTGGAGGTAACATGTTGCCAGAGCAGGAAACTTTAGATTCTTCTACTCGTGTCCATGAATGGAAGGATGATCGTTTCCAAAAAATTTCTGATTCAGGAGGCCGGAAACTTCAAGACAGATTGAAGGACTGGAGTAGAAAGTTGAAACCCATTGGAGGTTCATCAGGGGTACATCCAGACATGAATCACTCTGGGACAGGAGAACCCATGGATTGCTCAAGTAGTCCTGAGAGTACAGAAGAGAATACTTTCTGCAAAAGACCACCATTCTTACAAAACAATGGATCTCTTCTGGCTGCTTCCTCTTCTCCTCAATCCTCGACATCTTCCACACCCTCATCTTCCCGTTCCCCATCCCCTCCAGTCAGCACCTGGCAACTAGAGGCACAAAGTGTCCCGAACAGATTGAGCGTCTCAGACAACAACAATGTAGTAGGCAGTAAACCCATAAGGTGGGTCGGCCTGCTCAATCCACACCCAGTGGGTTCTCTGGAGGGTAATTTATGGGAAGGAAGCTTACCTGGCCTCGGCTGTGAAGGTGTGGAGAGCGATAGCATGGCTCCTCTCCACGCGTCTTCCAGCTCTGTCCTGGACCATGAGGACACGGTGTCTTGTCCCACCTGCTGTTTGGGGGGATTTAGTTTTATATCCATATGCCGAAGGTCACCCCCAGACACATCACGCTATCAGAACCTAAACTGTGAGGCGAGCCGAGGACTTATTCACACAGCACCGAGGCTCAGCTCTCCACGTCCAGGACCCAGTAGGAAGCTGCCGGAAGCACAGACTTAGTGGTGTGCTCATGAACTGATGCCTGAAATCCTATACAGCCATGTGCCCTGTGGTGGCTATGTTTACAGTATCCGGTTGACGTCTTTACTCGAGAATTTCTCTCAGCTTTACCTACGACCAGTGCAAACGAGGAATAGACAAAATGTACAAACAATGTCATGAGCATGAGGCACAAGCTTGGCTACGATCTATGGGTCTTCCCGGCATGTTTTTGTCTAGTACATTCTGGGACGCTGACCCTCATCCCTCTCCACTAGCTCTTATATCAGTATATTAACGGCAGGAATGATTGGCATGCAGTCTGCAGGTCCATGAGTCTAATACATAGAAATTTCTAGACCTCCGAATGAGATCTGCTGGAGTGTTATTGAATCCATATGTGCTTGTCATGGCCGAAAGGCCAATGCGCAACAGTCTTGCACAACTATCAGCAGCCTATCTATGTCACTGGAGCAGAGTGGCTGCTCGTCTTGCACGCTGCAGCGGCTGCTCGTCTTGCACGCTGCAGCTGGTCTTGCATGCTGCAGCTGGTGTTGCACGCTGCAGCGGCTGCTCGTCTTGCATGCTCCAGCTGGTCTTGCACACTGCAGCCGGAGCTTACCTTGCACAACACTGCAGCAGTTTGTAAGGTATGAAGCAGTTTCCAAGTATTAATAAAACTGCTGGGTGCTAAACCTAGATGAAATATAAATGGGATTTGAGAAAATGTGACACAATGACTGCTTGCTATTTGTTATTCCTTGAAGTGAAGTCTGGGTAATTTGTTCCTGTTGCCTGTTGGAGGTAGACATCTTTCTGTCAGTTTATTTTGAAATGATCTGTGATGTTTGGCACCCAAGTGTCTCAGAAATGGCAGAAATGCTGCTATGTTCGGGCAGATAATTGCTTCCTCCACATGAGGTAAGAGATGGAGACACTTATGGATAGATCGTGGGTGAATGGAGGTGATGATACTGATGTAAGGATGCTCGGCCGGTTGAGTGACCCCTGCCATTTCCATGACACACACTTCACCATACGATACCATATCTCCATGTAAACGCTGAGTGTCTGCGTAATCCCCACTGCTTTATACTGCAGTCACTCAGTCCTCAGCGCTCTGCTGCAATGCTTAGCGGGAGCTTTGGTTCAGTGCCCTTTAAACACTACATCTCCCACGATGCACTGCAGCACACTGCATTAGCATGCGGCAGCAGGGAAGTGAGAGGTGGATCTGTAAATGGAGTCTGGATGCGACAGGAGCATAAGACAGGTGAACTATTCAGTTGATCTGCGGCTTCAGAGCGCCCAGCTCCTGCAATCTTCAGCACTTTCGACAATCTTCTGTCCAATCATCTGCATTTTTAGGTTCTTCACTGTTTCCCCCTAAACAAGCACTTTATCCCACATGGACTTTCCTGCTGCCCGGTCCAGTCACCAGCGTGAAGCACTTTATGTCCCATCACTGGATTTTGTACAACGGTTTTGCCTTGATGAAAACTTTGGTGATGATGAAGTTTGTGACGGTGGTGGTGATGATGAGGGTCACGAAGATGGTGGTCGTGACCATGGTGGTGATGATGAGGGTCACGACGATGGTGGTCGTGACCATGGTGGTGATGATGAGGGTCACGACGATGGTGGTCGTGACCATGGTGGTGATAATGTGGGTCACGACGATGGTGGTCATGATGAGGATCACGACGATGGTTGGTGGTCGTGACCATGGTGGTGATGATGAGGGTCACAACGATGGTGGTTGTGACCGTGTTGGCAATGACCCGGTCCTTTTTCAATGACCTGCACTATGTCGTCTTGTTCCTGGTTTTGCTACTGAAACTTTTGGTGAACTAAAGCACTTAACCTCCCCAATGACCCATCCAAGCCGCACACTGCATACCCTGGTGCCAGTGTCACCCACTCACCCTTGCGTCCGGTTCACATTGCTTTGTACTACCTCAATGCATGTAACACTGATCCCCGCACTGTATTATCTAGAACATTCTGTAACCTTTATGTTTTTTTCTGTAACTTATAAACTCTGCAAAAACCCGCAAACTGGTTGACCCTGCCCCATATAGCGGGAGAGTCCAGCCATGGTATTTATTTGTGCATCTTTACTCTTTGGGTTTCCCTTCAGTTCTCTAAGTATCTCCATTGATCGGTGATCACAGATGGGTCTGAGTAAATATCCTTTCAGAGCAATATTAAGGGGCAGATAGGAAGATCCCCCCTTCTATGCAATCGGTCATTCCTGAGGCAGTGTTTTGCGCTGACCCATACCCCGATCCCTCCAGATGCCGATCTTCAGTATCTGCTCTAATTTCCCCTGCAACAGGCTGATTGACCCCCATTGACACAATAGATTTGTAGCAACCACCCCCTCAAAAAAAAAAAAGGGCTTCAATGTACCCAGCTGAACGGGTGTAGTCAGCCCCCACACATAGCCCCAGTAAGTGGGCGCTCACCCATCTACTTCTCCCCCATAAACATCCAGTTCTGGAATAGTCGGACCCCTCTGATGTTTTTGCCTTTGACCATTAAGGGCTTTTTGTATCTGCATTGCATCTGCACCCCACGCCTTCTGTTCATCATAACAATCCGCAATGGTGTTCGCTCTTGAAATTTTTGCAGCTTATTCTTTCCTTAAAAATCTCTTTTCCGTAATCCCTTCCCATGTAAATAAAGGTTTTTGTCCTGACCCCTGACCTTGTAACGATGCACTGCCGATTTGTGTTTATTTTCTTTGATTTTATTTTTGAAATGGTACCCAAAAAGAATGCGAGTAATATATACCAAGCTTATTTAAAATGTTCAATAAAATTATATATTACAAAAGACTGAGGTGTTGTGTGTTATTCCAGAACTGTGCCTAGTGTTATAGATCCGTGCCTAGGATTTTCATAGACCCACGCCTAGGGTTAACATAGAACCGTGCCTAGGGTTATCATAGACCCGTGCCTAGTGTTATCATAGACCCGTGCCTAGGATTATCATAGACCCGTGCCTAGTGTTATAGATCCGTGCCTAGTATTATAGATCCGTGCCTAGTGTTATCATAGACCCTTGCCTAGGATTATCATAGACCCGTGCCTAGTGTTATAGATCTGTGCCTAGTATTATAGATCCGTGCCTAGTGTTATCATAGACCCGTGCCTAGGGTTATCATAGACCCGTGCCTAGTGTTATAGATCCGTGCCTAGTGTTATAGATCCGTGCCTAGTATTATAGATCCGTGCCTAGTGTTATCATAGACCCGTGCCTAGGCTTATCATAGACCCGTGCCTATTGGTATCATAGACCCGTGCCTAGGGTTATTATAGAACCGTGCCTAGTGTTATAGACCCGTGCCTAGTATTATAGATCCGTGCCTAGTGTTATCATAGACCCATGCCTAGGATTATCATAGACCCGTGCCTAGTGTTATAGATCCGTGCCTAGTGTTATCATAGACCCGTGCCTAGTGTTATCATAGACCCGTGCCTAGGGTTATCATAGACCCGTGCCTAGGGTTATCATAGACCCGTGCCTAGGGTTATCATAGACCCGTGCCTAGGGTTATCATAGACCCGTGCCTAGGGTTATCATAGACCCGTGCCTAGGGTTATCATAGACCCGTGCCTAGGGTTATCATAGACCCGTGCCTAGGGTTATCATAGACCCGTGCCTAGGGTTATCATAGACCCGTGCCTAGGATTTTCATAGACCCGTGCCTAGTGTTATAGATCCGTGCCTAGGGTTATCATAGACCCGTGCCTAGGATTTTCATAGACCCGTGCCTAATGTTATAGATCTGTGCCTAGTGTTATAGATCCGTGCCTAGTATTATAGATCCGTGCCTAGTGTTATCATAGACCCGCGCCTAGGGTTATGATAGATCCGTGCCTAGTGTTATAGATCTGTGCCTAGTGTTATAGATCCGTGCCTAGTATTATAGATCCGTGCCTAGTGTTATCATAGACAGACATTACAGCACGGAATTACAAATTTCTTTGATGTAAAGCTTTTTTTTAAAAAAAAACAAGCAGTGAAATGTTTTACTTCACAAAAAGAGTCAGCTGTGATGCCGTGCTGTGGTTCCTTTATACTCTTTTTTTTTTTTTTTTTTTTTTTTTTTTTTTTTTTTCTTGCTCCCCGGTGATGGTGGTTCTCAGGGGTAGGGGTCAAATCTCGACATAATAGTAGACGAAGGCACTAAAGTATCAATAAATCTTTCAATTTAGTTGCATAATTCAGCATATAGAAAATATAATATCTAGCCCATTCTGGAGGACTTGCCACAGGCTGGCTGCTTCTCATGGTCATGATATCTGATTATTGCAGCTTCCATTAGGTTAGTAGAGCAGTGAATCTTTAAGAAACAGTATGAAGAATGTGGAGTTAATGTGAATGACTTTCTGCTCCTAGGTGTCACATGGGCTCTTTCTGTCCATAGTGGGTTAATGCAGAGGACCGCGTCTGACATTTACTCTCTGAACAGAGTCCTTTTGTCTTTAGGCCTATAAATCCATTGTAGGTGTGAGCAGTGAATGGACTTTTTGTCTGGATGGTGGCTTTCTACTTGTATAATATAAGGACATATGAGGCACAGATGAAACCTAACATTTAGAGAACTGGGTTGCAGACTCGACTAGCGAAGGGCTGCGTTAAAATAATGAGGCGGCTTTCTTTGCTGGGAAAAGAATGGAAGGGTCGCAAAGATGTAAAAGAAGGATCTTGGGGAGAAAGGTAGCAAAGTAAAGAGAGTGATTAATGATTTGCTGTTGGCATGTCACTGGTAATATGAAATGTGTAGCTAAATGCAAGTAGTAGCTAAAAAAAAAAATGAAAATTAGCAACAAGAAAAATATGGACCTGTACTGGAAACAGAGGAGTCGATAAGGTTCTGTAATGGGAGCAGAGGAGACCACAAGGATCTGTACCACGACTACAGAGAAGACCACTAAGGATCTGTAGCGGGAATAGAGAGGAGACCACAAGGATCTGTAGCGGGAATAGAGAGGAGGCCACTAAGGATCTGTAGCGGGAATAGAGAGGAGGCCACTAAGGATCTGTAGCGGGAATAGAGAGGAGGCCACTAAGGATCTGTAGCGGGAATAGAGAGGAGGCCACTAAGGATCTGTACCTGGAATAGAGAGACCACTAGGGATCTGTACCGCGAATAGACAGAAGACCACTAAGGATGTGTACCGGGAATAGAGAGGAGACCACAAGGATCTGTAGCGGGAATAGAGAGGAGACCAATAAGGATCTGTAGCGGGAATAGAGAGGAGGCCACTAAGGATCTGTACCAGGAATAGAGAGGAGACCACTAAGGATCTGTACCGCAAATAGAGAGACCACTAAGGATCTGTACCGGGAGGGAATAGAGAGGAGACCACTAAGGATCTGTACCGGGAGGGAATAGAGAGGAGACCACTAAGGATCTGTACCGGGAATAGAGAGGAGACCACTAAGGATCTGTACCGGGAATAGAGAGGAGACCACTAAGGATCTGTACCAGGAATAGAGAGGAGACCACTAAGGATCTGTACCGCAAATAGAGAGAAGACCACTAAGGATCTGTACCTGGAGGGAATAGAGAGGAGACCACTAATGATCTGTACCGGGAATAGAGAGGAGACCACTAAGGATCTGTACCGGGAATAGAGAGGAGACCACTAAGGATCTGTACCAGGATTAGAGAGGAGACTACTAAGGATCTGTATCTGGAGCAGAGCAGACCACAAGGATCTGTACCAAGAGCAAAGCTGAAGGCCACAAGGATCTGCATCGGGAGCAGAGGAGTACACCAGGGTCTGAACTGGAAGACTACAATTTCTCTACTGGGAAGAGTAGTCAACATTTGGTTCTGTACTGGGAGAGGAGGAAATCATAATAATCTAAACGGGAAGCAGGGAAAACCACAGGGATCTATACTAGGGGAAGTGGAGAACACAAGTTTCTCTACTGGGAGTAGAGTAGGCCACAAGATTCTGTACTGGGAGAGATGAAAAACACTAGGTTCTGTAGTGGGAGCAGTGCCATCCATACATGGACCACAGTGTTAGCGAAGAAGATGAATATTGACGTATTGACTGAGCTAGAAAAATCAGGCCATGTCATATAAAAATCTTCAGAACATATAAAGGGGAAGGATGCTAACATGCATCACTGGTCTTCCTGATGGAAGGTTTCCACTTAATTCAGGGTATCCAATTATTTCCCACCTAGTGCTAAAGTGATAAAACTATACCAACTCTGAGTCCTCAATTTTTTCCATTTTAAGAAAATAACTAGCTCCTTGAACCGATGTGTTCTGTGTGATAATGGCGTTCATCACCTCAGATATGTGACTTTTATTAATGATGGTACAGAAAATGAGTTAATAGGTCACATTGTACACAGACATCAGTGCTATTCTCAGTTCAGAGCTGTGCCCCAAATCAGATCTGTTATAAAGGGAAATCTGTTATCCCCCTTTCACATGTCCGTTTTTCGGGTGGGTAAGAAACAGAACTATCGAGAGAGATCCATGTATTAGTCATCCATAGAACATTATGTTCTTTGTGGTACATTTTGGTGGTATATAGCAATCCAAAAAAACACAATGTTTCTCAATTCAATTAGTCATCCATAGAGTATTACATACTTAGTGGGTGACAAAGATGGCAGAATCCCACGAGACTCCAAAAGCAGTGACCAGAGGAATATCGGAAAAAGACCAAGCTGGCGCGACATCAGAGGTGGCAGGAACCTGTGGTTCGGAACCGGACGCTTTACTGGAACCACCAAGGCACGAACCCAGGCAGCAACTTTCACTGCTGGGGTTCTTGCGGACTGCAGACAGGAGAACTTAGATCCAGCAACTATTGAGCATTCTGCGGGGCCTAGGCTGGTTGGAAGAGAAAATGAGGCAGGCCAGTATCGGGGTTGGACACATGCTAGTGGGTCTGTAAGCCGCAAGGTACGTAGAGTTAGCATCCTGGGGGGAGGTCATTACATACGACCGGCAACGGAAAAGGGGGTCCATAGAAGAGTTTGAAAAGAGTTTGGGGGGTCCATAGAACAGCGGGTAGTAGAGGCGGAACACTTACCTCGAAGGCTGCAAGAGCTGATGGTTGGAACCAGGGTCATGTTCCTCAAAATGGAGGGGCAACATTGCTGGTATGCGGTGGGTGTGATCTGAGAAGGATAAGTGCAGGATGAACCCTTGTGAAATGAGTGGGCATGGGAGTGGCTCCTAAAGGTATTTTCAGATGTGGCTTCCACCCTCCGAGCGATCAGACTATCCTTGGGGATTCCCCATCTCCTATATCATAGCAGTCAATAGTGCAGGGGTCTGTTGCCAATTTTTACATGTCTTTCACAATTTGAAAGACATATTCCCAGAACTGCCACTTCTCTCCTATAAACAACCCCCTAACTTAAGGAATCTCCATGTTAGAAGTGCCCTCTCATCACCATCAGTGACTGGCACATTCCCATGTAACAAAAAAAAGGGTGAATCTACACCGACACAATTAGGAATAAAATGGGCGCAAGTGGGAATACATTTCTCTGGACCTGGACACAGTATGACAGATTTGAAAGTCTTAATACTAAAATGTCATTTTAAGGATGACTGAGAGAGAAAATTTGGGGAATTTAAACTAATGAAGATGTTCAATTCTTTAACCCCTTAATGACAGCCAATACGTTTTTTTACTGACCTGAGATATAAGAGAATATCATCCCCATACAGGTGACAATCCAGCAGCTGTCGGCTGTACACTATAGCTGACAACATGCTGTATCACAAAGATCAAACTACATCAAATAAATGGTTAATAGATTGTGGGGGCTTCTGCTTTAATCTAACTGACACACCGAGATTATGATTGTGTGATCCTGATGTTTGCCATAGCAGTTCATGGCCAAATAGCGGCCTTAGAATCTCCCGGCTATAGCGGTCAGTCCAGAAGTTAGTGACATTTAGGTGGTAATTAAACAAACACTTCTTCATTCCTGCTATACCACTTTCCATTAATTCCTGAAAATCACCTGAAGGGTTAATAAACTATCTGACAGAAGTTTTCAATATGTTGAGGGGCGCTGTTTTTAAAATGGTATCACATTTGGAGTTTTCCAATATATAGGACCCCTAAAGTCACTTCAAACCTGGATAGGTCCCTCAAAAAATAAATTTTGTAACTTTCCATGAAAAATTACTGCTACATTTTTAAACCTCCTAAAAGGCTAACAAAATAAATTAGCATTTTTAAAATGGTGCTGATGTAAGGCAGACATGTGGGAAATGTTATTAATGTTTTTGTGTGGTATGGCTATCTGGATAAAGGGATAATCATTCAAAGTTTTAAAATTGCAATTTTTTTTTACATTTTTGTAAAGTTTCTGATTTTTTTTTTTTTTGTAAATGAACACAAAACATATCAACCTAAATTTACCATTGTCATAAATTATAATGTGCCACGAAAAAACAATCTCAAAATCAATGGGATTTGTTGAAGCGTTCCAGTTATCACAAAGTGACATTGGTCAGAATTTAAAAAATTGGCCCCGTCACTAAGGGGTTAACACTAGGACTCAATTTAACACCTGGATTTATGACTCACTGCATGGATACAATTCACCAGAAGGACTCCAGCTAACTAAACATCATTCCCACTGCCTCTCCATTTGTAAGAAAATGCCTAATTTGATTTCCTTGGCTTACCTTTAGGAAGCCTCCCACAAATGTCCTAGTCAAGTATCCCTTAAATGTTGTGCTCTTTACTAGTGATGAGCGAACGTGTTCGCCACTACTCGGTACTCGCCCGAGTACCACTGTACTCGGCGAGCACCGAGCATTTCCGGGATTACTCGGCGGGAACTCGGATCTCCACCCAGCATTTTTGGCAGACTTTAGAGGCCCAATCACACTGCAGGCATTGTCTGCCAGACTATGAAATGCTGCAGCCATCTTGGTTGTGGTCGTGCAGTGATTGGCTAGCCGCACAGCATCATCAGGGGTATGTGTTATGGATGAGTCACCGAAGGAGGAAAAAACAAAAATAATAGCTAAGTCCAGAAAACCATAGAAGTTGTCAGCTATCGGATTGCAAACCCCTGAACCTATCCACAACAACTAGCAGTAGCGGGTTCCTACGGTGCCCTAGACCCCTCGATCACAGCCGGAGAACTAAATTAGCCTAAAGACAGAAAGGGGAAATCTAAACTGCCCCAGAGCAGACCCCAAAGCAATAGGCAGCCCCCAACATATAATGACTGAAACAAGATGAAAACACTAACACAGAAAGATAGGTTGAGCAAATGATGGGGCCCAAGCTAACTGAATAGGACAGGATAGAAAAGCTGCTGTCTGCAATCCGCAAAAACCCTATCCAAAAATGTACCAACAGACTGATAGGAAAAACAGGCCCTGAAGTCGCTAGGCTTCAAAAAGACTATATCAGCACTCAGGTATATTCTGAAGACAGAGCCAGAGATCAACAGATCAGAGACAAAAATGGAATTCAGCTCACCCCCGGCTGGGGATGGCTGAACTCCAAAAAAAAAGGCAAACAAAACCAGAACTAAAGTGTACAAAAGGCAGAGCAAAACTTAGCTTTGAGAAGCAGAAATCAGACTGGTCTCCAAGAATCCAGCAGGAAAATCACCAACAAGGCAGCAGGGCGTCGGCTGCCTTATATCCAGTCATCAGTTCCTGTGACCCAGTCATCATCTACCTGCTCAGCTGTTTGGTAATCAGCCTCACTACCTTCCTTCGCCAGAAGAGGGAGTTCATCAGACCTCACTGGTGAAGGGAAAAATGAACTCACAACAGGTATGAGACTGGATGCGGCCCTGCTTGGCGCATTCAGTTCTGTTGTGAGAGAGTGTAGGGAGAGCGGCTGCCGAGATAGGGTCAGAATTGGGGATTTCTTAGTGTGGGGTCTACCATCCTAAATACTCACATCCAGCTAAACCAACAGTCCTTCTAAGGACTAATTCCGGAGTATATAGGTTCCAGTGTTAGGCAGGGTACTGTACGTCACTGTATACACATCAGTGTAAGGCCTGCAGGCACTGTATGTATATAGATCATTGCAAACATCAAGAAGGTCCATTCCCTTCCTGTATTCTGGTGCTGCTGCTACTTGTGGGATATATTAGCCATATATAGCTAGTCCCAGGTGTAATTGAAATACAGGCCACACATTTTTTTGGTGTGGTATCTCCGTGTCAGCTCATATCTGTGCGTGCTCCAAGTTTGGCCGGTTTACGGCTGTTTTCTTTTTTTGTCCTGGGTGAAACTGTACTTATGTACAAAACTATTTAGCCAAAAAATGTAAAAAAAAAAAAAAAAAAAATTAATACAGTCTGTTATCTCAGGCTGAGGCCTGGTGTATCTGTGTTGGAAAAATGTTCACTTTGCAGGCATACTGATCACATAATTTTTCTCCAAATAAATCCAATTGTATTGAGCTTTTAAAATATTTCAGTAGTCCATTTAAAATGGGCAAGGGAAGTGGACGTGATGCTGCAGAGGACGAGGCCGTGGCCAAGCTGAAAGTGGGCCACAGCAAAGACCCACATCTTCGCGCTCGACCTTCCTGTCCCAGTTTCTATGGGACCGCACCACATCACTATTGAAGCCAGAGCAGTGTGAAACGGTTGTTGGTTGGATAGCTGATAATGCTTCCAGTCACTTATCCACCACCACCATGTCTTCCACCCTGTCAAGTCCGAGTAGCCGTGAGTGTGGACCGGATATTACCCTGATCCTCCTTCCACCATGCCGAGTGCCCTGAGACAACTGATCCCACACTTGGACACTCCGAAGAGTTGTTTAGTTTTCCATTTGGAAATTAGTGCCTCTCGCCCACTCCTCTTAACGCGGGTCAAGATGATATTCCATGTAGCGATGCACAAATCTTTCAGCAGCCACGGTCACAAGTGGTGGACGATGATGAGACAATTGACGGAAAGTCAGGAGGAGGAGCAGGGTGCAGATGTGGAAGACGAGGTGATGGATGACATAGTGACTGACCAAACTTGGCAGGAGGACATGCAGAGCAAGGAAAGCAGCACACATGGAGAAGAAGGCATATTGCCCCAACAGGCAGGAAGAAGCAGTGTGATGGCCGCAGACAGAAGGCGTGCATCCGTTCCCCGTAACACCAACAGGACAGAAGTGGCTATTCCTTCGATTAGATCTTCCTGAGTCTGGTTATTTTTTAAAGACTCTGCTGATAACCCCAAACAGGCCATTTGCAGCACTTGCCATGCCCTCATCAGCAGGGGTAGCAAAACTACCAGCTTGACCACCACCAGCATGATTAGGCACATGGCAGCAAAGCACCTGACTTTGTGGGCCGAACCCCAGGCTCCAGGAACACTCTGCAGGTGACAACACTTCTTCCACTGTTTTGCGCACAAGCCAATCAATTCCCAGTTCACCGTGCCTGTCAAGATGCCTTGGGCCCTGCACCTGTTGTTGCCCACAGTCAACCAGCACTATCATCAAGCCTGTCACGTCCTTGTCCCAGCCCAGCCTTCAGTTGTCTATACCCCAGTCATTGGAACGCAAGCAGAAATACGCAGCTAATGCCCCACAGGCCACAGTACTTAATTTACACATTTCTCATCTGCTTGCTCTCGAAATGTTGCCTTTTAGGCTCATTGAGATGGAAGCTTTCTGCAACCTGATGGCGGCGGCCGTCCCAAGGTACTCAGTCCCTAGTCACCACTATTTCTCCCGTTATGCCGTATCGGCATTACACCAGCATGTATCCCACAATATTACTCGTGCCCTCAACAATGCTGTTACTGGAAAAGTCCACCTAACCACGGACACATGGAAAAGTGCTTGTGGGCAGGGACGGTACATCTCACTGACGGCACACTGTATTAACATAGTGGAAGCCGGGACCCAGTTGGACCTTGGGATGGAACATATCCTCCCCACGCCGAGAATTGCGAGCCCTATGTCAGTCAGGGTTGCGCCCATAGACTACAGCTCCTGCACCTCCTCTTCAGCCTCCATCTCTGAAATGAACACATCAGTCAGAAGCTGGAAGCACTGCAGCACTGACTGTCAAGCGGCAACAGGCTGTGCTGAAGCTAATCTGCATAGGTGACAAACCGCACAATGCAGAACAGTTGTGGACAGCACTGAAAGAGCAGATATTTGGATGACACCACTGAACCTACAGTCAGGCATGGTCGTGTGTGACAATGGCCAGAACCTGGTGGCGGCCCTGAGGCAAGGTCAGCTCACACATGTACCTTTCCTGGCCCATGTGCTTAACCTCATGGTTTAACGTTTTCTCAAAAGCTACTCAGAGCTGCCAGATCTGCTAGTGAAAGTACGCCATCTGTCTGCCCATTTTAGAAAGTCAGCTACAGCTTCAGCCGCCCTTGCCGTGCTTCAGCAGTGTTTGCAGCTTCTGGCTCACTGACTGGTGTGTGATGTCCCCACGCGTTGGAACTCTACACTGCATATGTTGGAAAGGATTTGTGAGCATAAAAGGGCCATAATTAGCATCATCCCGCTTCTTAGCATTCTGAAAACCTCTCTGCTCACAGTTAAAGAGGATGCATTGCAGGCAGAGCACGAGGACATGGAGCAAGGAACCATACAGGGTGAATACACTCAGCCCAGGCTCATGTCGTCGCAACATGGATTGCTAGACAATGAGGAGGAGGAAGAACAGGAGCTACTTTCATGCGCTATAGATGGTACTACAAGCACAGCTCTCATACCGTCTGTTCAGTGGGGATGGCCTGAGGATGAGGAGGAGGACAGCATGTTCAGTTGTCCTGTTGGTGAGGACACGGAAGTCTTGCCTGTTAGCAGTCTGGCACACATGGCTGACTTTGTTGCACTGCGTTTCCTGTGACCCTTGCATTCTAAAAATTTTTGGTGACACTTATTACTGGCTGGTGACACTTCTAGACCCACACTACAAGGAGAACTTTCAATCTCTTCCAGAGGCAGAGGTGTACAAAAATGTGGCAGTACCAGAGGGCCCTTGTAGTAATAATAATAATAATCTATTTATATTGTAGCGGAATTACAGAAAAAATTCCCATGTGAGAACGCTGGCAGCAGACGTCAGAGTTTGTTGTACGACCAAGGAGTCCAAGCAAGAGAGACAGAAGTACAATCCAGCTCAGGCAGGGGAACAATGGCAAAGTTCTGGGACAGTTTTCTCAGACCCTCCCATTGTGACGCCACATAGGCAAGGGGTGTGTCACAAGAAGTTCAATGTTTGGGAAGATGGTGAGAGAGAACCTTGCAGATTGTACAAACATCCTCTGGGATTCCTCTGTGCCTTTTAATTATTGAGTATCCAAGCTGGACACGTGGCATGAACTGACTCTCTACACCTTGGAGGTCCTGGCCTGCCCTGCTACTAGCGTTCTGTCAGAGCAGGTTTTTAGTGCCGCTGGTGGAATTATAACAGATAAACGCATCCGCCTGTCAACTGACAATGCTGACAGGCTGACTCTTATAAAAATGAACAAGGACTGGATTGTGCAAGACTTCTGTACACCACCGAATGAACACAGCAAAACATAACCTCAAATACATTCTTTTTTGTGGAGGTGTATTATGCACCTCTTCACAACCACACATGGCTATCCACTTATTAATTTGGTGTGACGTCCGTCAGTTGCAAGTCTGAGCTGCACGTAAGACAGCACCCCGAGAAACCCCGAGACCCTTTACCCCCACACGGGGATCTGGAATTACAGCGGAGCCCAAGAGGTAGCTGCCTATGAGAGCAGTGGACCAGAGTAGGACGGTCGCCAGGAAGGGACTAAAAACCGGGACCGAAAGCGTAGTGAGGAGTCAAAAGTCACAAAACGGGCGGGCAACAGAGGTACAAAAATCGGCAGGCAGTAGCAGAGTCAAAATCCAGGCTCAGGTCAGAGTCGAAAAACCGGGAGAGCAGCAGAGGTACAAAATCGGCAGGCTATAGCAGAGTCAGAAATCCAGGCAAAGGTCAGAGTCAAGTAGCAATTAAACACTAGAACATTGGGGAAACCAAGACTATCTCTGGTGGCCTGCAGGACAGGCTCCAAAGTATTTGAAGGATACGGCTATCTCTCACAGGCTCACACCCTAATGACCTAATCTGGACCGCCCCCAGAACCAGGCCAGATGGCGATGCACCAACCCCATCACCTCTGACAGAAGAACGAAGCCTGTGCCCACCAGACTCCTGCGCAGGGGCCCCTTCTCTGTCACCACCATCACCCACAGGAGAAATACGGAGATGCCCAATGAAAGAGGCATGCATTAAAGGAGTGGGACCACATGAGGACATAGCCCTTCTATTGCCGGCACCACCAGTCGAAGGAGTCTGGCGCCTCCCAGTTGCCGAAGCAGGAACACCAGCCCCTGAGTCCGACAGCTCCCAGTGGCTGAGACAGGAACGCCAGCCCCTGAGTCCAATGGCGCCGTGACAGTACCCCCCTTCTAATAGGGTCCTCCGGACCCTCAAAACCTGGTTTGTTGGGATGAAGGAGATGAAACTTCTTGATCAAACCCTTGGCATGAACGTTATTGGCAGGCACCCAGGACCTTTCCTCCGGACCATAGATCTTCCAGTGCACCAGATACTGCAGGGATCCTCTCACTAAGCGGGAGTCATGGATTCTTTGGACTTCGTATGCCAAGGCACCCCCGACCAAAATCGGAGGAGGGGACTGGACAGGACAAATCGGAGAGGTGCAATTTGAGAAGGGACTTATGGAATACATTAGGCCGTTTAAATGATTGAAGGAATTTCAGACGAAAGGCTACTGGGTTAATCACCTCAATAATTTCATATGGACCAATAAACCTGGGACCCAGTTTGGCAGACGGCACTTTAAGCTTAATATTCCTGGTAGAAAGCCAGACTTTGTCTCCAACTCCCAGGTGCGGGCCCTTGGAGCGCCGTCTATTAGCAGAAGAAGCTTGTCTAGTCTGAGCCCCTTAAGTTTATGTTGACTCCTGACCAGATAGTTTTTAACTGATGTATGGATCTTTCTACCCCAGGGAACTCTGACATCTTAGAAGAGAATGAACCAAAGCGCGGGTGCAGTCCATGATTACAGTAAAAAGGTGTAGTCTTGATGAACTCCTGGTACTGGTTATTCATGGCAAACTCTGCTAATGGCATGTGTTCCACCCAATCGGACTGATGCTCAGAGACATTACAATAGAGATACTGCACAAGAGCTTGGTTGGTGCGCTCGGTTTGACCATTGGTTTTAGGGTGATAGGCAAAGGAGAAGGACAAATCAATTCCAATCCGTTTACAGAATGCCCTCCAAAATTTCAAAACGAACTGGCTACCCCTGTCAGACACAATATTCACAGGAGCACCATGCATTCGTACAACATGAGAAATGAACAGTTTGCTCAGGGTCTCAGAGTTAGGCAATCCAGACAGAGGAACAAAATGACACTGCTTGCTGAATCTATCCACCACCACCCAGATACACGTCTTCCCTTCTGAGAGCGGTAAGTCAGTAATAAAGTCCATGGAGATATGAATCCAAGGATCCTCAGGGGTAGGCAAGGACTGGAGCCACCCGGCAGGTAATTTATGGGGGGGGCTTAGCGCGAGCACAGGTTTCACAAGCCAGTACATAGTCCTTACAGTCCTTTATTATAGTTGGCCACCAAAAATTCCTGGTTACAAGTCTGATGGTGTTATTGATACCTGGATGCCCTGCAAGGACAGAATCACGCGATTCCTTCAGAACTTGAAGGCAGAATGTGGCGGGACAAATAATTTTTGGGGAGGAGTAGTCTCAGGGGCTTGTTCTGGGGATCTACGGATTTATTCCAGAAGATCCAAAGATACAGCCGAAATAACAATCCCCTTAGCTAATATGGGAGTCAGTTCAGAGTCCTCGACCTGTGAAGGGCAAAAACTTCGAGAAAGGGCATCAGCCCTTACGTTCTTAGTATCTGGTAGGAAAGTGATCACAAAATCAAATCTAGAGAAGAACAAGGCCCACCTTGCCTGTCTAGGATTCAGTCTTTTTGCTGACTCCAAGTAGGTCAGGTTCTTGTGGTCAGTAATTACGGTGTGTGACATCGGCGGCCGTGACCACTGATGCCCCTTCAGCGGCGGCGCCCGCTGCAGCGTCTCCTCACCTGCACAGCCACGTGCACACCCGCTCTGCTTTCCGCCCGGCTGCGGGCACACGCGCCGGCCTTAGGTCACGGGCGCGCGCCCTCCCGCTCTCTTCCTCTGGTGGGGGGCGTACTTCCTGCCTCTAGGATATTTCAGGTGTCCTCTCTCTGTGGAGGGCGCCTGGTGATCGTGTGCTAACCCTGCACGTTTCTGGCCGCTACAGTTCTCCGTAGTTTACACTTTCCGTGCATTCCTGTCTTCCGTTGGTTCTGCCTCTGTCCCTGTTCCGGTGCCTCCTCTTCCCTGCCTTGCCCTGCTCTGTCCGTGTGTCCCCCAGTGTCCTCCCAGTCTGTCAGCTGTTTGTTCCTCTCCGCAAGTCTCTCTGTACCTTCCCTGCTGTTGTTATTGCTTCTCCTTCCCTGCCCAGGTACTCCTGCTCTGGTTCCTTAAGTTCCATCTGTCTCCCTCAGCCTTGCTGTCCTGAGCCGCCCCTCTTGGTTCCGGCTGTCGCGCTTCTGCCCCCTGTGGTCCTGCCCCTAACGATCCCTGTATAGGGGTCGGTCTTCACCTGGCGTGCTCGCCCCAGGGGCTCCAGATCCGCGATCCAGAGGGTCCACTCTCGGACATAACCTGCTCCTAATTGTCACAGTATCACCAGGCCATGGACCCCGCCGGTGCCACGGCTACTACACAGAAAGAGCTGCTTTTCTTACGGGAAAATCAGTCCCGGATAATGTCTTTCATGAAATCCATGGACACCCGGCTGTCCGCCCTGCAAACCACTGACCCAGGGCATGCCTCTCTCTTAGCCAGCCTCCAGCAGGAGCTCACGCAGCAGTGTGATGCCCAATCTCACATTTTGGGTTATATGGCGTCCGTTGACGATCGACTGCTTGCTTTGCAGTCCTCCGCGACCGCTTCTACCCAAGCCCGGGATGCTGTTTCTTCTCCACCTCCCCGCCTGGGAAAACCTCCCAGGTATAGCAGGGACCCTAAGTTATGTAGGGCTTTTTAAACCAGTGCAGACTGCACTTTGAGCTTCTGCCCCAACAATACCCCACTGATCGCGCCAAAGTGGCGTTTATAGTGTCCCATCTCGAGGGAGAGGCGCTAACTTGGGTGAATCCGTTATGGGAGAGGGATGATCCCGTGGTCTCCACTATCCAGAATTTTTTGGAGACGTTCCGCAAGGTGTTTGATGAACCCGGGCGCCTAGCTTTCACTACGGAGGCCCTTTTTAACCTTTGCCAGGGATCCCTTACGGTAGGGCAATACGTCATCCGCTTTCGGACCCTGTCTTCGGAGCTGGGGTGGAATAATGAAGCCCTTGTGGGTGCCTTCTGGAGAGGCCTTTCCAGTAAAATCAAAGACGAGCTTACCGGGCGAGATACTCCCACTACCCTGGAAGATCTCATCTCTCTGGCTACTCGTATTGATCTGCGTTTTTTAGAACGCGCCAGAGAGTCGGCCAGAGAGAGAAGGCCCTTTAGGTTGTATCAAGCTCCCATTCCGCGTTCTTCCGCACCTCCTATTAGCTCTGTTCCCGAGCCCATTCAGATAGATCGTATCAAGCTCTCCCAGCAATGGGAGAGGATGACAAATGGGCTCTGTTTGTACTGCGGTGGAGCCAACCATTTCGTACGCACCTGTCCTGAGAAGTAGGGAAACGCCTCCACCTAGGCCAGGTAAGAGAGGACCTCCTAGGTGATCATAACTCCTCTCTACCACTTACCCTTTCAGCTCTGATTATTACAGGTCAGGGGCGCGGATCTGTGGAGGCGTATGTGGACTCGGGCGCGGCAGGTAATTTCATTCGCCAAGAAGAGGTTGACAAACTCCAGATTCCGGTGGTCTTCCTAAGAAATCCGCGGGCCATCACTTCCATCGACGGCAAGCCTATACCCGAACTTATCACCACGGTTACCGCCGAAATTGACCTGCAAATTGGTGCACTCCACCTCGAGAGAATAGCTTTCTATGTCCTGCCTCAGTTGTCCCATGCTGTTCTCCTAGGGCTACCCTGGCTCAGGCTGCATGAGCCAGTTATCGACTGGCGCTCAGGAGAGATTTTGCGTTGGGGGCACTCCTGTCATGAACGATGTCTGCGGGTCCTAGTTCGTCCCCATTTTCCGCCTAGGCCAGTCGATCGCCCAGGCCTTCCTGCACCATATCACGCATACGCCGATGTTTTCAGCAAGAAGGAAGCGGAGTCTCTACCGCCACATCAGTCCTATGACTGCCCTATCGACCTGATTCCTGGAGCTGTTCCCCCCCAGAGGAAGAACGTATCCTTTCTCCCCAGCAGAGACCACGGCTATGACAGTGTACATACAAGAAAACCTGGCCAAGGGGTTTATTTGGAAATCCTCATCCCCTGTCGGTGCAGGCTTTTTCTTTGTCCGGAAAAAGGATGGATCACTGCGACCATGCATAGATTACCGGGGCCTGAACAACATCACCGTTAAGAATCGATATCCGCTCCCGCTGATTCCAGAACTCTTCGACCGGTTGAGAGGGGCCCGGATCTTCACAAAGTTGGATCTGCGAGGAGCCTACAATCTGATCCGGATCCGCGTGGGGGATGAGTGGAAAACGGCCTTCAATACCCGTGATGGGCATTATGAGTATCTAGTCATGCCATTTGGTCTCTGCAATGCTCCGGCTGTGTTTCAGGAATTCGTTAACGAGGTGTTCCAGGATCTACTCTACTCCTGCGTGGTGGTGTACTTAGATGATATTCTTCTCGCCCGATCTGCCCTCTCATCGGAGGAGCGTGCGCATGGTCCTGCATCGGCTTCGAGAGAATCAACTCTACGCAAAAATCGAAAAATGCCTCTTGGAGCAAACATCGTTACCCTTCTTGGGATATATCGTCACAGATTCCGGCCTGAAGATAGATCCAGAGAAACTCTCTGCAGTACTCAAGTGGCCTCATCCCGTTGGTGTAAAAGCCATCCAGCGTTTCCTCGGATTCGCTAACTATTACCGACAATTTGTGCCTCATTTTTCCACAGTCACCAAACCCATCACAGCCCTGACACGTAAAGGGACAAAGTCAAACAGCTGGTCCCCCGAAGCTGAAGACGCCTTCCTTGCTCTGAAACGTTCTTTTGCATCAGCACCAATCTTACATCGTCCAGTAGCCAGCAGGCTAGAAGTGGATGCCTCTTCTACCGGAGATGGAGCGGTTCTTTCCCAGCAGGCTTCATCTGGACGTCTGGTGCCTTGCGGGTTTTTTTCAAAAACCTTTTCGTCTGCGGACTGCAATTACTGCATTGGAGACCGGGAAGTACTGGCCATTAAGATGGCCTTGGCAGAGTGGCGATATTTACTTGAAGGGGCAGTACACCCTTTCACCATCTTCACAGACCACAAGAATTTGTCCTACCTGCAGTCCGCCCAAAGACTCAATTCCCGGCAAGCCAGATGGGCTCTGTACTTTTCCCGTTTTGATTTTAAGCTTCACTCCCGACCTGGCAATAAGAACATCAAAGCGGATGCACTCTCCAGGTCTTTGCAGTCGCCTGAGAAGGATGAGGATCCATCGTATATTATCAAGCCTGCTAAAGTTATCACCGTGGCTCCCGTGAATTTCTCTACTCCTCCACCAGGCAAAACCTTCGTTCCTCAAGACAAACGTTCGGAGGTGCTGCACTGGGGGCATTCCTCCAAAGTTGCTGGGCACGTTGGGACTAAAAAGACCCTCTTGCTGCTTTCCCGTTATTATTGGTGGCCCGCTCTTCGCCAGGATGTTATGGACTATGTAGCCTCGTGCATGACCTGTGCCCAGACCAAGGTTGCAAGAACTCTGCCCTCCGGATTTCTTCACCCATTACCAGTTCCAGAAACTCCTTGGCAGCAAATTGCTATGGATTTCGTGACAGATCTCCCCCGCTCAGCTGGATGTACCACCATCTTAGTTGTAGCAGATCGCTTCTCCAAGATGGCCCATTTCATTCCCTTGCCCGGACTGCCGTCTGCCCCGAGGTTGGCCGAGATCTTCGTCCACCAGATCTTCAGGCTGCATGGTCTTCCTCAGCGGATCGTGTCGGATCGAGGGGTCCAGTTTACCTCTTGATTCTGGAGGGCTCTCTGTCGGCTTATGGGTACATCTCTTGATTTTTCCTCTGCATATCATCCTCAGACCAACGGGCAAGTGGAGCGAATTAATCAAGTATTGACTACCTTCTTACGTCACTTTTCCAATGCCCATCAAGACAATTGGGTCGCTCTCCTACCCTGGGCTGAATTTTCGCATAATAACCATCCCAGCGAATCAACCGCCAAATCACCATTTTTTGTGGTAACAGGTCAGAATCCTGGTATTCCGCTGCCCTTTTCCACTTCATCAGGAGTGCCCGCAGCAGATACTCTTGCCAAGGGATTTTTGCAAATTTGGAAGGAAACCAGGGAGGCGCTCGAGAATGCCAGTGCCCGAATCAAGAAACATGCGGACAAGAGATGGAAGGATGTTCCTCCGTACCATCCTGGTGACAAAGTCTGGCTTTCAACCAAACATATCCGCTTGAAAGTCCCTTCTTACAAGTTAAGCCCCCGTTATATCGGACCTTTTGAAATGATTGTACGCATTAATGAAGTGGCTTATAAACTGAGGTTGCCTGCTTCGCTCCGGGTTCCCAACGCCTTCCATGTCTCGCTCCTGAAACCTGTGGTTCTGAATCGGTTCCAACCAGCTTCCACTGCCTCTCCTTCACCAATTGGCTTGGACGACATCTTTGAAGTAAAAAACATTTTGGCCATGAAAAGAGTCAGGGGAAAAACCCTTTTCCTTATCGATTGGAGGGGTTTTGGTCCCGAGTAGAGGTCCTGGGAGCCTCGAGAGAATGTCAATGCCCCCCTTATCATGAAAAGATTTCTGGCCAATCTCAGAAGGGGAGGACATAAGGAGGGGGGTACTGTGACATCGGCGGCCGTGACCACCGATGCACCTTCAGCGGCGGCGCCCGCCGCAGCGTCTCCTCACCTGCACGGCCACATGCACACCCGCTCTGCTTTCCGCCCGGCTGCGGGCACACGCGCCAGCCTTAGGTCGCGGGCGCACGCCCTTCCGCTCTCTTCCTCTGGTGGGGGGCGTTGCTGAGGGGCGGGGCTGGAGGACGTACTTCCTGCCTCTAGGATATTTCAGGCGTCCTCTCTATGTGGAGGGCGCCTGGTGATCGTGTGCTAACCCTGCACGTTTCTGGCCGCTACAGTTCTCTGTAGTTTACTCTTTCCGAGCATTCCTGTCTTCCGTTGGTTCTGCCTCTATCCCTGTTCCGGTGCCTCCTCTTCCCTGCCTTGCCCTGCTCTGTCTGTGTGTCCCCCAGTGTCCTCCCAGTCTGTCAGCTGTGTTTGTTCCTCTCCGCAAGTCCTTCTGTACCTTCCCTGCTGTTGTTATTGCTTCTCCTTCCCTGCCCAGGTACTCCTGCTCTGGTTCCTTAAGTTCCATCTGTCTCCCTCAGCCTTGCTGTCCTGAGCCGCCCCTCTTGGTTCCGGCTGTCGCGCTTCTGCCCCCTGTGGTCCTGCCCCTAACGATCCCTGTATAGGGGTCGGTCTTCACCTGGCGTGCTCGTCCCAGGGGCTCCAGATCCGCGATCCAGAGGGTCCACTCTCGGACATAACCTGCTCCGAATTGTCACAGTATCACCAGGCCATGGACCCCGCCGGTGCCACGGCTACTACACAGAAAGAGCTGCTTTTCTTACGGGAAAATCAGTCCCGGATAATGTCTTTCATGAAATCCATGGACACCCGGCTGTCCGCCCTGCAAACCACTGACCCAGGGCATGCCTCTCTCTTAGCCAGCCTCCAGCAGGAGCTCACGCAGCAGTGTGATGCCCAATCTCACATTTTGGGTTATATGGCGTCCGTTGACGATCGACTGCTTGCTTTGCAGTCCTCCGCGACCGCTTCTACCCAAGCCCGGGACGCTGTTTCTTCTCCACCTCCCCGCCTGGGAAAACCTCCCAGGTATAGCAGGGACCCTAAGTTATGTAGGGCTTTTTAAACCAGTGCAGACTGCACTTTGAGCTTCTGCCCCAACAATACCCCACTGATCGCGCCAAAGTGGCGTTTATAGTGTCCCATCTCGAGGGAGAGGCGCTAACTTGGGTGAATCCGTTATGGGAGAGGGATGATCCCGTGGTCTCCACTATCCAGAATTTTTTGGAGACGTTCCGCAAGGTGTTTGATGAACCCGGGCGCCTAGCTTTCACTACGGAGGCCCTTTTTAACCTTTGCCAGGGATCCCTTGCGGTAGGGCAATACGTCATCCGCTTTCGGACCCTGTCTTCGGAGCTGGGGTGGAATAATGAAGCCCTTGTGGGTGCCTTCTGGAGAGGCCTTTCCAGTAAAATCAAAGACGAGCTTACCGGGCGAGATACTCCCACTACCCTGGAAGATCTCATCTCTCTGGCTACTCGTATTGATCTGCGTTTTTTAGAACGCGCCAGAGAGTCGGCCAGAGAGAGAAGGCCCTTTAGGTTGTATCAAGCTCCCATTCCGCGTTCTTCCGCACCTCCTATTAGCTCTGTTCCCGAGCCCATTCAGATAGATCGTATCAAGCTCTCCCAGCAACGGGAGAGGATGACAAATGGGCTCTGTTTGTACTGCGGTGGAGCCAACCATTTTGTACGCACCTGTCCTGAGAAGTAGGGAAACGCCTCCACCTAGGCCAGGTAAGAGAGGACCTCCTAGGTGATCATAACTCCTCTCTACCACTTACCCTTTCAGCTCTGATTATTACAGGTCAGGGGCGCGGATCTGTGGAGGCGTATGTGGACTCGGGCGCGGCAGGTAATTTCATTCGCCAAGAAGAGGTTGACAAACTCCAGATTCCGGTGGTCTTCCTAAGAAATCCGCGGGCCATCACTTCCATCGACGGCAAGCCTATACCCGAACTTATCACCACGGTTACCGCCGAAATTGACCTGCAAATTGGTGCACTCCACCTCGAGAGAATAGCTTTCTATGTCCTGCCTCAGTTGTCCCATGCTGTTCTCCTAGGGCTACCCTGGCTCAGGCTGCATGAGCCAGTTATCGACTGGCGCTCAGGAGAGATTTTGCGTTGGGGGCACTCCTGTCATGAACGATGTCTGCGGGTCCTAGTTCGTCCCCATTTTCCGCCTAGGCCAGTCGATCGCCCAGGCCTTCCTGCACCATATCACGCATACGCCGATGTTTTCAGCAAGAAGGAAGCGGAGTCTCTACCGCCACATCAGTCCTATGACTGCCCTATCGACCTGATTCCTGGAGCTGTTCCCCCCCAGAGGAAGAACGTATCCTCTCTCCCCAGCAGAGACCACGGCTATGACAGTGTACATACAAGAAAACCTGGCCAAGGGGTTTATTTGGAAATCCTCATCCCCTGTCGGTGCAGGTTTTTTCTTTGTCCGGAAAAAGGATGGATCACTGCGACCATGCATAGATTACCGGGGCCTGAACAACATCACCGTTAAGAATCGATATCCGCTCCCGCTGATTCCAGAACTCTTCGACCGGTTGAGAGGGGCCCGGATCTTCACAAAGTTGGATCTGCGAGGAGCCTACAATCTGATCCGGATCCGCGTGGGGGATGAGTGGAAAACGGCCTTCAATACCCGTGATGGGCATTATGAGTATCTAGTCATGCCATTTGGTCTCTGCAATGCTCCGGCTGTGTTTCAGGAATTCGTTAACGAGGTGTTCCAGGATCTACTCTACTCCTGCGTGGTGGTGTACTTAGATGATATTCTTCTCGCCCGATCTGCCCTCTCATCGGAGGAGCGTGCGCATGGTCCTGCATCGGCTTCGAGAGAATCAACTCTACGCAAAAATCGAAAAATGCCTCTTGGAGCAAACATCGTTACCCTTCTTGGGATATATCGTCACTAGAGTTGAGCGATACCGTCCGATACTTCAAAGTATCGTATCGGATGGTATCGGCCGATCTTTAAAAAAAGTATCGGTATCGCCGATTCCGATACCGGAAGTCCCATTCAAGTCTATGGGACTTCCGGTATCGGAATAAGAAAAACCCTTTCCTGCCCTTGTACAGCCTCTCTGGGGTCTGTACGGGCCTTTCGGGGGGCTGTGCCGGCCTGCCAGGGGGTCTGTGCAGGCTCCGGTGGTCTGTGCCGGCCTGCCGGTGGTCTGTGCAGGCTCCGGGGGGCTGTGCCGGCCTGCCGGGGGGCTGTGCCGGCCTGCCGGGGGGCTGTGCCGGCTCCGGGGGGCTGTGCCGGCCTGCCGGGGGGCTGTGCCGGCCTGCCGGGGGGCTGTGCAGGCTCCGGGGGTCTGTGCAGGCATCGTCCGATGGGACTACAAGTCCCATCGGGCGATGCCTGCTACCATGACAGTGATTGACACATTAGCCAATGATGGGACAGTAGTAGTCCCATCATCCGGCTAATGTGTTAAATGTAAAAAAAAAAAAAAAAAAAAAAAAAAATTACATGCTACATACATACAACATGCATACTACATACATGCTACATTCATACTACATACTACATACATGCTACATACATACTACATATATACTACATGCATGCTACATACATACTGCATGCTACATACATACCACATACATACTACATACATACTACATATATACTACATGCATGCTACATACATACTACATGCTACATACATACCACATACATACTACATATATACTACATGCATGCTACATACATACTACATGCTACATACATACCACATATATACTACATACATACTACATATATACTGCATGCTACATACATACTACATATATACTACATGCATGCTACATACATACTACATGCTACATGCATGCTACATACATACTACATACATACTACATGCTACATACATACCACATATATACTACATACATACAATACATTCATACAATACATACATAGACATACAGTACATATAACATAGAGTAACATACTTACCAATACTTGTCACATTGTTCCCCGAAGCCATTGTCGTCTACGGAATAAATATTAACATAACAAACCACAAAAATACTCACCCACGATCCGAAGCAGTCCACGAGTGTGTCCCACGACGATCTTGGGTAGAGAACTGCAGCATCAGATGATGCTGCCGTTCTCTACGGGCTGCAGGAATCCAATGACGGAAGGTAGGTATCCTTCCGCACTGTATTCCTCCGCCACTTAAAAAAAAAAAGTCCCTAGTCTCACTTTATGCCATTGCTGCGTGGGAATTTCCCACACAGCAATGGCATAAAGTGAGACTAGGGACTTTTTTTTTTTTAAGTGGCGGAGGAATACAGTGCGGAAGGATACCTACCTTCCGTCATTGGATTCCTGCAGCCCGTAGAGAACGGCAGCATCATCTGATGCTGCAGTTCTCTACCCAAGATCGTCGTGGGACACACTCGTGGACTGCTTCGGATCGTGGGTGAGTATTTTTGTGGTTTGTTATGTTAATATTTATTCCGTAGACGACAATGGCTTCGGGGAACAATGTGACAAGTATTGGTAAGTATGTTACTCTATGTTATATGTACTGTATGTCTATGTATGTATTGTATGAATGTATTGTATGTATGTAGTATATATGTGGTATGAATGTATTGTATGTATGTAGTATATATGTGGTATGTATGTAGCATGTAGTATGTATGTAGTATGTATGTAGCATGCATGTAGCATGTAGTATGTATGTAGCATGCATGTAGTATATATGTAGTATGTATGTAGCATGCATGTAGTATATATGTAGTATGTATGTAGCATGTAGTATGCATGTAGCATGTAGTATGTATGTAGTATGTATGTAGTATATATGTGTTATGTATGTAGCATGTAGTATGTATGTAGCATGCATGTAGTATATATGTAGTATGTATGTAGCATGCAGTATATATGTAGTATGTATGTAGTATATATGTGGTATGTATGTAGCATGTAGTATGTATGTAGCATGCATGTAGTATATATGTAGTATGTATGTGGTATGTATGTAGCATGTAGTATGTATGTAGCATGCATGTAGTATATATGTAGTATGTATGTAGTATGTATGTAGCATGCAGTATGTATGTAGTATGTATGTAGCATGCATGTAGTATGTATGTAGCATGTATGTAGTATGTATGTAGTATATATGTAGTATGTATGTAGCATGTAGTATGTATGTAGCATGCATGTAGTATGTATGTAGTATTTTTTTTTTTTTTTTTTTTTTTTTTTAACATTTAACACATTAGCCGGATGATGGGACTACTACTGTCCCATCATTGGCTAATGTGTCAATCACTGTCATGGTAGCATGCATCGCCCGATGGGACTTGTAGTCCCATCGGACGATGCTTGCACAGACCCCCGGACATCAGCACAGCCCCCCGGCAGGCCGGCACAGCCCCCCGGCAGGCCGGTACAGACCCCCACAGGGTGCACAGACCACCGGCAGGCCGGCACAGCCCCCCGGCAGGCCGGTACAGACCCCGGGCAGTCCACACAGCCCCCCGGCAGGCCGGCACAGCCCCCCGGCAGGCCGGCAGAGACCCCCGGAAGGCCCGAAATGACGGCGCATCATGATGCGCACACACCGCGCATCATGATGACATCAGGCCGTCAATCAACTGAACTTCCGATTCCGATGCCGAATTCCGATATTGAAAAAATATCGGAAGTCGGTATCGGAATTCCGATACAGCAAGTATCGGCCGATACCCGATACTTGCGGTATCGGAATGCTCAACACTAATCGTCACAGATTCCGGCCTGAAGATAGATCCAGAGAAACTCTCTGCAGTACTCAAGTGGCCTCATCCCGTTGGTGTAAAAGCCATCCAGCGTTTCCTCGGATTCGCTAACTATTACCGACAATTTGTGCCTCATTTTTCCACAGTCACCAAACCCATCACAGCCCTGACACGTAAAGGGACAAAGTCAAACAGCTGGTCCCCCGAAGCTGAAGACGCCTTCCTTGCTCTGAAACGTTCTTTTGCATCAGCACCAATCTTACATCGTCCAGTAGCCAGCAGGCTAGAAGTGGATGCCTCTTCTACCGGAGATGGAGCGGTTCTTTCCCAGCAGGCTTCATCTGGACGTCTGGTGCCTTGCGGGTTTTTTTCAAAAACCTTTTCGTCTGCGGACTGCAATTACTGCATTGGAGACCGGGAAGTACTGGCCATTAAGATGGCCTTGGCAGAGTGGCGATATTTACTTGAAGGGGCAGTACACCCTTTCACCATCTTCACAGACCACAAGAATTTGTCCTACCTGCAGTCCGCCCAAAGACTCAATTCCCGGCAAGCCAGATGGGCTCTGTACTTTTCCCGTTTTGATTTTAAGCTTCACTCCCGACCTGGCAATAAGAACATCAAAGCGGATGCACTCTCCAGGTCTTTGCAGTCGCCTGAGAAGGATGAGGATCCATCGTATATTATCAAGCCTGCTAAAGTTATCACCGTGGCTCCCGTGAATTTCTCTACTCCTCCACCAGGCAAAACCTTCGTTCCTCAAGACAAACGTTCGGAGGTGCTGCACTGGGGGCATTCCTCCAAAGTTGCTGGGCACGTTGGGACTAAAAAGACCCTCTTGCTGCTTTCCCGTTATTATTGGTGGCCCGCTCTTCGCCAGGATGTTATGGACTATGTAGCCTCGTGCATGACCTGTGCCCAGACCAAGGTTGCAAGAACTCTGCCCTCCGGATTTCTTCACCCATTACCAGTTCCAGAAACTCCTTGGCAGCAAATTGCTATGGATTTCGTGACAGATCTCCCCCGCTCAGCTGGATGTACCACCATCTTAGTTGTAGCAGATCGCTTCTCCAAGATGGCCCATTTCATTCCCTTGCCCGGACTGCCATCTGCCCCGAGGTTGGCCGAGATCTTCATCCACCAGATCTTCAGGCTGCATGGTCTTCCTCAGCGGATCGTGTCGGATCGAGGGGTCCAGTTTACCTCTTGATTCTGGAGGGCTCTCTGTCGGCTTATGGGTACATCTCTTGATTTTTCCTCTGCATATCATCCTCAGACCAACGGGCAAGTGGAGCGAATTAATCAAGTATTGACTACCTTCTTACGTCACTTTTCCAATGCCCATCAAGACAATTGGGTCGCTCTCCTACCCTGGGCTGAATTTTCGCATAATAACCATCCCAGCGAATCAACTGCCAAATCACCATTTTTTGTGGTAACAGGTCAGAATCCTGGTATTCCGCTGCCCTTTTCCACTTCATCAGGAGTGCCCGCAGCAGATACTCTTGCCAAGGGATTTTTGCAAATTTGGAAGGAAACCAGGGAGGCGCTCGAGAATGCCAGTGCCCGAATCAAGAAACATGCGGACAAGAGACGGAAGGATGTTCCTCCGTACCATCCTGGTGACAAAGTCTGGCTTTCAACCAAACATATCCGCTTGAAAGTCCCTTCTTACAAGTTAAGCCCCCGTTATATCGGACCTTTTGAAATGATTGTACGCATTAATGAAGTGGCTTATAAACTGAGGTTGCCTGCTTCGCTCCGGGTTCCCAACGCCTTCCATGTCTCGCTCCTGAAACCTGTGGTTCTGAATCGGTTCCAACCAGCTTCCACTGCCTCTCCTTCACCAATTGGCTTGGACGACATCTTTGAAGTAAAAAACATTTTGGCCATGAAAAGAGTCAGGGGAAAAACCCTTTTCCTTATCGATTGGAGGGGTTTTGGTCCCGAGGAGAGGTCCTGGGAGCCTCGAGAGAATGTCAATGCCCCCCTTATCATGAAAAGATTTCTGGCCAATCTCAGAAGGGGAGGACATAAGGAGGGGGGTACTGTGACATCGGCGGCCGTGACCGCCGATGCACCTTCAGCGGCGGCGCCCGCCGCAGCGTCTCCTCACCTGCACGGCCACATGCACACCCGCTCTGCTTTCCGCCCGGCTGCGGGCACACGCGCCAGCCTTAGGTCGCGGGCGCACGCCCATCCGCTCTCTTCCTCTGGTGGGGGGCGTTGCTGAGGGGCGGGGCTGGAGGACGTACTTCCTGCCTCTAGGATATTTCAGGCGTCCTCTCTATGTGGAGGGCGCCTGGTGATCGTGTGCTAACCCTGCACGTTTCTGGCCGCTACAGTTCTCTGTAGTTTACTCTTTCCGAGCATTCCTGTCTTCCGTTGGTTCTGCCTCTATCCCTGTTCCGGTGCCTCCTCTTCCCTGCCTTGCCCTGCTCTGTCTGTGTGTCCCCCAGTGTCCTCCCAGTCTGTCAGCTGTGTTTGTTCCTCTCCGCAAGTCCTTCTGTACCTTCCCTGCTGTTGTTATTGCTTCTCCTTCCCTGCCCAGGTACTCCTGCTCTGGTTCCTTAAGTTCCATCTGTCTCCCTCAGCCTTGCTGTCCTGAGCCGCCGCTCTTGGTTCCGGCTGTCGCGCTTCTGCCCCCTGTGGTCCTGCCCCTAACGATCCCTGTATAGGGGTCGGTCTTCACCTGGCGTGCTCGCCCCAGGGGCTCCAGATCCACGATCCAGAGGGTCCACTCTCGGACATACCCTGCTCTTAATTGTCACACGGTGGGTGATCTTATGTTTGGCACCTTCGAGGAAGTGGCGCCATTCCTCGAAGGCCCATTTGATTGCCAGTAATTCTTGTCTACCTATATCATAATTCCACTCGGTGGAAGAGAATTTTCAGGAAAAGAAGGCACATGGACGAAGTTGAGTGAGGGATGCAGTGCCTTGCGATAGCACTGCTCCTACTCCAACTTCAGAGGCATCTACCTCTACAATAAAGGGGCGGTCCAGATCAGGCTGAACCAGTATCGGGTTAGAGGAAAAACATTCATTTAATACAGAAAATGCATGAAATGCTTCAGGCTTCCAGTTAACCACATCCACCCCTTTCCGAGTCAAATCAGTGAGTGGTTTGGCTATCTTAGAAAAACCTTTAATGAATTTGCGATAGTAGTTGGTGAAACATAGAAATCGCTGCAGCGCCTTTAGAGACATGGGTTGTGCCCACTCCTTAATGGGTTGGATCTTAGCAGGATCCATGTGAAACCCTTTAGCTGAGACAATGTATCCCAGAAACTGTACCTCCTCAGTCATGAAAACACATTTCTCTAGTTTGACGAATAAAGAATGCTCTCTAAGTCTCTGGAGGACAGAACAGACATGTTGGACGTGTGTCATAAGGTCAGCAGAATAAATCAGGATGTCATCCAAATAAATGACTACTTATACCCCACAGATGTCTCTGAAGATATCGTTCACAAAATTCCGAAACACTACAGGTGCGTTACTGAGCCCGAATGGCATTACGAGGTACTCAAAGTGGCCTAGGGGCGTGTTAAATGCGGTTTTCAACTCATCTCCCTTTCCTATATGAACAAGATTATATGCTCCTCGGAGGTCAAGCTTATTAAACCAACGGGCTCCCAACAGCTGATTAAAAAGATCAGGGATGAGTGGAAGCGGATACTGGTTTTTCACAGTGATATCATTTAATTCACGGTAATCAATGCAAGGTCTGAGACCACCATCTTTCTTTTCCACAAAAAAAGAACCCAGCCCCAACAGGTGAGGTGGATGGTCTAATAAACCCTTTACGTAAACTGTCTGCTATGTAGTCTTTCATGGCCTGACGCTCTGGACCAGAGAGATGAAATATTCTCCCCTTGGGGAGACGAGAATTCGATACCAAGTCTATGGGGTAATCATATTCTCTGTGAGGGGGTAATTTCTCTGATTCTAATATAGAAAAGACATCCTCATAATTCCTGAATGCATAAGGTACCCAGGGAGGCTTGACTTTAACTTGGTTCACTGATAGCGATTTACAGTTGCCCTGACACGCTGGGCTCCAGCGCACAATATCACCCAGGTGCCAGTCTATGACTGGATTATGTTTGAGTAACCATGGCATACCCAGAATAACTGCGGATGATAAATTATTGATAACAAAGAATGACACATGTTCAGCATGTAGTAAACCCACTGACATTGATACTTCCTCAGTGACAAACTCCACTCCACCCTGGATGATAGATGTGCCATTAATCGCAGTGGTTTTAATGGGGGCATTAAGTCTTAGCAGTGGTACGCCAAGATTCCTTGCTAGCAGGAAATCTATGAAGTTCCTTTCTGAACCACTATCCACATAAGCCTCCAAACACACAGATTTCTTAAGGTAAGACAAAGAAATAGGTAAAAGGACTTTGGCGGCATTAGCGGGCACCTAGGCAGGCATGGCCAGAACTACCCAGCTGCTGATGTCCTGGGAGTGAAGACTTCTGATGTCCAGCGTTTTCCCAGAGGTCTCCAGACTGTGGCTTGTGCAGCATGTTAGTGCAAGATGATGGGAGTGATCCTCCACAGGCTGAGCAATGAAGCAGGTAACCTGCTTTAGCCACAGAATCAACTCAAAGAAAGAGGCAGGAGAGAAAAAAAATTCAGGGAAAAGTAAGGTAATGCCTTTGTATATATCCTGGATATACACTCACTGGCCACTTTATTAGGTACACCATGCTAGTAACGGGTTGGACCCCCTTTTGCCTTCAGAACTGCCTCAATTCTTCGTGGCAGAGATTCAACAAGGTGCTGGAAGCATTCCTCAGAGATTTTGGACCATATTGACATGATGGCATCACACAGTTGGCGCAGATTTGTCGACTGCACATCCCTGATGCGAATCTCCCGTTCCACCACATCCCAAAGATGCTCTATTGGATTGAGATCTGGTGACTGAGGAGGCCATTTGAGTACAGTGAACTCATTGTCATGTTCAAGAAACCAATCTGAGATGATTCGAGCTTTATGACATGGCGCATTATCCTGCTGAAAGTAGCCATCAGATGCCTGTTCTTAGCTGAGAGGAGTGGTACCCAGTGTGGTCTTCTGCTGCTGTAGCCCATCTGCCTCAAAGTTCGACGCACTGTGCGTTCAGAGATGCTCTTCTGCCTACCTTGGTTGTAACGGGTGGCAATTTGAGTCACTGTTGCCTTTCTATCAGCTCGAACCAGTCTGCCCATTCTCCTCTGACCTCTGGCATCAACAAGGCATTTCCGGCCACAGAACTGCCGCTCACTGGATTTTTTTTCTTTTTCGGACCATTCTCTGTAAACCCTAGAGATGGTTGTGCGTGAAAATCCCAGTAGATCAGCAGTTTCTGAAATTCTCAGACCAGCCCTTCTGGCACCAACAATCATGCCACGTTCAAAGGCACTCAAATCACCTTTCTTCCCCATACTGATGCTCGGTTTGAACTGCAGGAGATTGTCTTGACCATGTCTACATGCCTAAATGCACTGAGTTGCCGCCATGTGATTGGCTGATTAGAAATTAAGTCTTAACACACAGTTGGACAGGTGTACCTAATAAAGTGGCCAGTGAGTGTATAAAAACGATTTTGGGCCAGATATAATGTGACGTCCGTCAGTTGCGAGTCGGAGCTGCACGTAAGACAGCACCACTTTACCCCCCATACAGGGATCTGGAATTACAGCGGAGTCCAAGAGGTAGCTGCCTATGAGAGCAGCGGCTGGAGCAGGACGGTCGCCAGGAAGGGACTGAAAGCGTAGTCAGGAATCAAAAGTCAGAAAACGGGCGGGCAGCAGAGGTACAAAAATAGGCAGGCAGTAGCAGAGTCAAAATCCAGGCTAAGGTCAAAGTCGAAAAACCAGGAGAGCAGCAGAGGTACAAAATTGGCAGGCTGTAGCGGAGTCAGAAATCCAGGCAAAGGGAGTGAAAAGTAGCAATTAGACACTAGAACATTGGGGAAACAAAGACTATCTCTGGCGGCCTGCAGGACAGGCTCCAAAGTATTTGACGGATACGGCTATCCCTCACAGGTTCACAGCCTGATGACCTAATCTGGACCGACCCCAGGAGAAACATGGCGATGCCCAACGATAGAGGCATGCGTTAAAGGAGCGGGACTACATGAGGACATAGCCCTCCTATTGCCGGCACCACCAGTCGAAGGAGTCCGGCTTCTCCCAGCGGCCGAGGCAGGAACACAAGCCCCCGAGTCCAACGGCGATGTGACAGTCCGGCGCCTCCCAGTGGCCGAGGCAGGAACACCAACCCCTGAGTCCGACGGCAACGTGACAGTCTGGCACCTCCCAGTGGCCGAGGCAGGAACGCCAGCCCCTGAGTCCGACAGCGACGTGACATTTGGTCTGTTTGGGGTTATCATCCTCCTTATCCTCATCTTCATCATCCACAACCAGTAGAAAATCATGGTGAACTTATTCCGTGATGCAAAAGTCACTCAATTTTTGGCAAGGGTGTTTTTATGATGCCCGTTACTAATTTGAAACCAAAACATATGTTACTCTCCCAGGGGGAACTGTCATAAAACTGAAAAGTACGTATAATCTTCCCATTTATTCTTATATTTACCGTTTTTCCTATCTGGAACGTCTTCTTATGACCTAGTGTTTACCTCGCCAATATAAAAATATTGAAATCCTATTATATTTTTATATCCCTGTCTGAACTGTTGCTAGGGACAAACATATCTTGTTGAACACATTCTGGCTTCATATCCGTGAACCTGTGGTCGCCCCTCCCTTTTGTTATTTTCTTTCATAGGTGGATTCACATTTTTTATTTCTTTTGATTTCAGTATGATTTATCATTATGTCTCCTCCGCCACTAGATGACCAGGGTTAACGTGTTTTGTGCTGCTACAGGCAGTCCAATTTTTGGCAAGGGTGTCTATGATGCCCATAGTTATTTTTAAAAATTGTACCCCCCATGGGGAAAGGTTTGTCAGCCCATGCACTGTGTGTATGGGCTTTACAAGTCTAGGAGACCCGCTCCTTTACATTGGGCCTAGTTTTTTATGAGGCCTTCATTAATGTCTCCTCACTCTCTGCCACTAGATGACCAGGTTTAACGTGTTCTGTGCTGCTACAGCCATTGTCAAAATCCTAACAAGGGTGGTTGGTTTTGCTGGGTGTAAAATACTTGTTATGGAAAAGGTTGAGGTGTACCCCACAGGGGAACATGTTTGCCAGGCAACACACTTAGTGTATGGGCATTACAAGTCTAGGAGACCCGCTCCTTTTTAATGGGACATTTTTTTGTTAAGAGGCCCTCCTCCATGTTTCTTCCAAGGGGGGATTGGGGTGCATATTACTTGCAGTCAATGCATAAAAAACAGAATGAGAGTAAAAAATGAATAATGTGAAGTGGATTTTCCTGTGCCCATCCAGTATGTGGGTTCAAAGGCTTATTGGGGTGCATATGACTTGGTAGCAGGGCAGGCCTTGCAGTCAATGCAACATTTTTTATTGAAGCCATCCTGGACATCTCATGAAAGGGGTATTGGGGTGCGTCTTAATTCTTGGCAGCCCATCCACTTACAGCATAGGCTATAACAGTTTAGGAGACCCACTGTTTAATAATGGCCCTTTAAGCAGATTAATGCCGCCTCATGCTCCTGTAAAAATCGGCTCTGTGACTTTGAGTCCCTCCTTCATAAATGAAACAAGATGTGTCTGCTTATGTGTCACACAACACAGGCCAACTAGGGTTGGTAAAGGATACAATGACATTTCCCAGTGAATGCATTTGTTTTGGTTGAAAGCAATGTTAAAGTTGAAAAACGCTTCAAAATGCTGCGTCTGAACATAGCCCAAGCGGTGGAGGAACATTTTGGATGGATGTTTCTTAACATATTTCCCAGCAAAATCGGCTTTGGTTTAGTCTTGGTATGTTTTTTGTTGCATCGGTAAAAATGGCATGAAATGCTGACAACATTGTTTAAAGCTGTGAACTAGGAGTCAAGAATGCTTCCAGGGGTGATCCCCATGATGTCCCCGTGTCATTTGAGCAGTGTTTTCATAATTTTCAGATGTTTTTAGACCTTAAAAGGACCCTTGGGGGGATTGCGGTAAAAATGCTTGGGTCTTCCATAGACTTACATTGGGCTCGTTGTTCTGTCCGAGTACCCGAGTTTTCCAATTTGCTCGACCAGAACAAGCACCCGAGCATTTTAGTGCTCGCCCATTACTATTCATCAGGAGTGGTCAGAATTCAGGGATTGTCAGAGATGATCAGTGGTTTTCAAAAATGATCATCGGGGAGTGGCGGTAGATGATCAAAAGTGGTCAGAGATGATTTTGTCATGGTCACCTGTGTCTGGACGCAGATGATACCGCAAGGCGGACCCATAACACACGTGACCCTGGATACAGCGCCTCCAGTGGCGAATTTAAATAATAATACGTGCAGATGGATACACCGCCTCCACCTGGCGAATTTAGGTATTACACGTTAATATAAATTCTGGAAACCCCGCCTCCAGTACGGCGAATTTAAATAATAAGGGGGAATCTGGATAACATTAACAATGGTGGCCCCTGCGATAGGGAATGGGGACGTGGAGACCTCCTAAGCTCCCCTGAGCCAGTATCCCTACACTCCTTACGTTCCCTATACAGGCTCCGCACCTGTCGCCGCACGCGAACCTTAAACCCTTGCTCGCCCTGACCCTAAACCCTCACTAGGGAATTGGTCGGTGCGGAGACTAATTCCACCACTGCACTAACAACACACATGAGGAAAGAAGACAATACAGGGGAAACACCACTTAGCTTTAGGCTCTGTGCTTATACTCCTGCAACAGAGCCCCACCACCTGCGTGCGTCTTCTCCACCCGGATCCATCACCATCCTGGATCCTACACCAAAGTGCAGCCTTGGAGCAGAGTCCATCTCCAGTTGCAGCAGTCCAATAACAGAGTCCCAAGGATGAGTCAGCCTCTGCCAAAATTCTAAGCATGCTTGAGTCCAGCTCTCGGCCACCAAGTCGAGCATGCCGAGTGCAACTCTCTCCAGAGTCGCCACTCCACAAAGCCATGCACGCACTTCCCGCCGACACCATAAACTGCGACTCCTCCACGCCATGCCAGCAATTCCTGTAGACACCATTAGCTGCCACTCGTCTCCTCTGGCTGACTGCGCAGGACTCCTCTTCAGCTCCATGTTCACCCAGGCTTCACAAACTCAGAATGAATCAATATCACCAGCAGTGATTGCACACCCTGAGACTCACTTATAGAGCCCCACACCTGATTCATAATTACGTGCACATTAAACCTAAAGTGCGATACCACTAACCACCACCGGGGACAGTCAAGTCACTTGGCACTTGCCAAAGTAAAGAAAGTTCACCCTGTGCAATTTAAAACTGTCAGAGCAAATTCAGACCATGACAGATTTGAAGTGGTTGGAGATCAGTGCAGATTATCATAGATAATAATAGGTGGTTGGGAATGATGAGGGATTGGATATGATCATGGGTTGGGGAGGATTTTAGAAGAAGGTCATAGATAGTATAGGATGAGCAAGAGTGGTCAGGGATGATCTGGGGTTGATGTGAATGACCAGGTATTGCCAAAGATGAATCCGGGTGGTTAGAGATGATGATTGCTGGTTGGGGATTATTTGCCATGGTTTGGAATGATTATGGTTGTCAGAGTTTGTAGGTGTGATAGTCACAGATGATCAGGAGTGGTCAAGGCCAGAAGGGCAGTAATTGTTGAAATAAAATGTGCTGTGGGATGGTCTTGGAAATAGGCAGCGGTCCGGGTTAGTCTGATAGATTTTAGCATATCATAACTCGTGTATCGCTGAGGATAGTGATTTACATACAAGTGATGTTTGGCTACCAAACGAATTAGATGGCGCAGAGCAGGAGAGACTGTCTGCTGGCTCTACACATTAATGCGAAGTATAACAAACCGTTTCTAGCAGGACGAGTTGGAGAATGAGCCTGGAAAAGGCTGTAGTGTAGGGTCTGCCCCCTTCTTGGTGACATCTTACCCTCAGTGTGCCGCCCTTACGGAGCTCGTACATACACCCTCTTTCTCAGCACTATATGGCCGCTTCCCAATTGCCTGCTCCCAGATGTTTGAACATTTACTCCTCGCTCATTATTGTTCCCTCAATCCTGCCATCCTCAACAATCTCCTCTGGGATTTTAACGAGAAAGACGTCATAAGAATGGGCAATGCACGTGTCCCATAACATGGAGGGATGTGTCTTTCATGAGCAGGAGTCAGGCACCGGTCCTGGTCTTCAGAATAGGAGCATGATACTCGTCTGTAGCGCCGCCATCCTGGCAAATCTCCGTAGATGTGATGTCACCAGCGCACCTACCAATACAGCGTGGAGCTGGAATATTCCTTTATAGGCCAGTCACAGATATATTTGTCATCGGTCATGTCTCTATGTGCAGAACACACAGAAGCCAAGCACTGTCCTATCACCGCCACTGCTGGCGCCTGGACCAGACATGATCCCAGCAGCTTAACACTAGACATGCAGCAGTTACTACCGATTGTGGTTCCTGAGGGATTCATCAGGCCCCGACATCTTCTGTCAGCTGGTTCCTGCTTCCATTGGTTATAGGACTTCTACGATGTCTTTGTAAAGGATGTGGCTCTCAAGGCAAGAAAAGTCAGGGAGTCGAGAACCACTTGCACAAACGGGCACCTAGAGTGAGTCAACACCCTGCTACAGCACCCTGATAATGTCAGCCTCCATACCACCACAATAACTAGCCTCTGGGCAATGTGGGACCACGATGGTAATGAGTCTCCATACAACCACAATAATTAGCCTCCGGGCATTGTGGGACCACGATAGTAATGACAACCATACAACCACAATAACTAGCCTCTGGGCAATGTGGGACCATGATGGTAATGAGTCTCCATACAACCACAATAATTAGCCTCTGGGCATTGTGGGATGGATCGGCAAAAGTGTAATAATGAATATTTTATAATAGAACCGGAACTTCTGTGACTTTGCATAATGATATTTACAGGACTGATACAAAATAACAGAAAGTATGGGAGCACATGTATAGGAGAACCTCTGCCTTCACGAGCCCCCACCACGACTGTAGTCGTACTGGTTACATATCACTGTCTATATGGCAGTGGTGTATACCGTACACAGCGGTGATGGTGCCGCCATACAGGCACCTGCTCCTCCGCTGCCCTATGTGTATCACAGCCTTACACTGAGGGCTTCACTTTTACGTTCTGGTGACTTCAGCCGCCATCGCTACATGTAACAGGATCTGCGCAGTCGCCCTTCATTCTGGCTGTCCGGTGATGCTCGCAGAGCAAAGGATTGATCTGAGTATAGAGAAACACTGGAAGCATTACCCAGCCCTAATTTAATATCACGCCGTGCCTCCCACCCTGCCCCTGGAGCTCCCAATCTATTCTCCCTTCAGAGCACAGAGGAAATCCCTGAGACTCTCAGCGTAAGGCCCCTGACACAGAGGACGATGTTGTAAGGTGCAGAGCTGCTCATCCTGGGGGCCACAGTATACAACATGGATCCCCAGTGTATGGCGAATCAGGCTTCTACTGCCTGGGTCCCTAGTGTATGGCGAGTGGCTTTTACTATCAGGGGCCCCTAGCTTATGGTACAGTGGCCCCCACAGGGCCCTAGTGTATGGTGTATGGCTCCTCATCTTGATAGCTCCGAGTATATGGTGCATGGCTACTCATCCATGGGGCCCCCAGTGTATGGTGCATGGCTCTACTTCTGGAGAATCGAGTGTATGATGCCTGGCTACTACCAGGGGTCCCCAGTGTATGGCACATGGAGTCTCATCCTGGGGCCCTAGTATATGGTGCATGGCTCTTCATCTTAGGAGCTCCCAATATATAGTGCATGGCTCCTCATCCTGGGGCCCTCCAGCATATGGTGCATGACTCCTCATCCCGGGAGCTCCCAATGTATGTGTAGGTGTGTAGGGGATCGTAGGTAGTCCCTTACATCTCAAACATATCCCGGTTCATGATGTAAATATATTATTTATCTGTATGTATATTGTTGCCCTATATGCTGCTAAATGTATATATATATATATATATATATATATATATATATATACATGTATAATATATATATATATGTGTCTGTTGTGTCATATAATGTGTTATAGGGAAAGTGCAGCACTTAGCTAGTCCACTAGATGGGGGCATAGTAGCGCTTAGGCTAGTTTCAGACTAGCGTTTCTGGGCGCAGTGCAGGGCCGCCGCTAAGCCCCCCCGGCCGTGCCCCCTCCTGTCATCTCCGATCGCATGACAGTGCATGCGATCAGCGTACCCTAGACTTAGTTTTGGGTGCGCTGATCGTGCTCTGGTCTGGTTTTGCTGGCGCTGCGCCCAGTGCACAAAAATGCAACATAGCGCGTTTTTGTGCGCTGGGCGCAGCACCAGCAAAATCAGACCAGAGCACGATCAGCGCACCCAACGCTAAGTATAGGGTGCGCTGATCGCATGCACTGTCATGCGATCGGAGGAGATAACTGGAGGGGGCGCGGCTGGGGGCGGGGCTTAGCGGCGACCCTGCGCTGCGCCCAGAAACGCTATTCTGAAACTAGCCTAAGTAATGTAAAAGAATAATTTGGAGGAGCTAACCGTGGGTTAGCTAGCAGTTCCTGGTTTTGTATTCAGTAGGGCCATAGAGCCCGGACAGGGCAGTTAAATCCGTAACGTTGTGAGAAGCCCAGCCATCCAGGGCCAGTGGGCCAGAGGTGAAGCAGTACAGGGATGCAGGTCGCTCAAGATATGGCAGCTTACTACATGGGCGATCCCCTTATGTCTAGGGTGAAACGGATGAGGGAACGCCTGAACGTAGTAAAGCTGAACAGGGAGAACGCTGCGGTACTGGATGAGACGGTACGACCCGGGAACCTACTGAAGGACGTAGTGAAGACCACAGGGAAAGTGATGGATGTCAACTGTGTGGAACTCTATGTTGATGCTGTTACTGATATGGACGTGCTGAGAATGAAAACAAGTAAAGTTCTTCATTTAATGTTGGAATTGGACTGCGTCTCTGTTTTGTGTGCAATTGTCTGGAGAGGGTCTTCAGCAACCCAGAGGAGACCCTGAAGGTGCAGAGAGGCAAGTACACTGTCAAAGGGACATTGTTTTCATGTGGCAGGAGACCAGGGCGCGAATGAGCCGTTAATCTCAGCCATGACTACGGCCCTGGCCTACCCTCACAAATGATGCATGGCTACTAGTGAGGAGCGAGTGTACTCGTTACTTGAGATTTTCGGGTGTTCTCCGATTAGTTTGGACGTACTCGGAAATTCAGTTTGAGTCCCCGCAGCTGCATGATTTGCGGCTGCTAGACAGCCTGAATACATGTGAGGATTTCCTAACAAACCAGCCGCAAATCATGCAGCTGCGGAGACTCAAACTGAATTTCCGAGTACGCCCAAACTAATCGGAGAACACCCTAGCATGCTCGGAAATCTCGAGTAACGAGCACACTCGCTCATCACTAATGACTACTCATCTTAGGAGCACCCAATATAAGATGCATGGCTCCTCATCTTGGGCACTCCCAGTATATGGTGCATGGCTACAATCTTGGGGGGCCCCCAGTGTATGGTGCATGGCTCATCATCCCAGGGGCCCTAGTATATGGTGCATGACTCCTCATCCTAGGAGCTCCCAATGTATGGTGCATGGCTCTACTTCCGGGGATCCAGTGTATGCTGCATGGCTATTACCAGGGGGCCCCAGTGTATGGTGCATGACTCCTCATCTTCGGAGCTCCCTGTATATGGTGCATTCTACATCCAGGGATCCAGTTTATGGTGCATAGCTTGTACTACCAGGGGCCCCAGTATATGGTGCATGGCTACTCCTCCCGGGGGTCCCCAGTGTATGGTGCATGGCTCCTCATCCTGGAAGCTCCTAGTATATGATGCATGGCTCCTACTACCAGGGGCCCCCAGTGTATGGTGTATGGCTCCTACTACTAGAGACCTCTAGTGTATGGCACATGGCTTATCAGCCTGGGGCTCTAGTATATGGTGCATGGCTCCTCATCCCAGGGGCCCTAGTATATGGTGTATGGCTCCTACTAAATGGGCCCCCAGTGTATGGGGCACAGCTCCTCATCCTGGGGCCCTAATATATGGTGCATGGCTCCTACTACCAGGGACCTCCAGTGTATGACACATGGTTTTTCATCCTGGGGCCCTAGCATACGGCGCATGGCTCTACTTCCGGGGATCCAGTGTATAGCTCCTACTACATGAGGCCCCCAGTGTATGGAAAATGGCTCCTACTACCAGGGGCCCCCAGTATATGGTGCATGGCTCCTCATCCTGGGAGCTCCCAGTACTTTCTGGTGGCCCACAGTACATGGTGCATGGCTCCTCATCCCGGGAGCTCCCAGTACTTTCTGGTGGCCCACAGTACATGGTGCAGGGCTCGTCATTCCTGGGCCCCCACTCTATGGCACGCGGCTCCGTATCCCAGGCCTCCATCCATACTGTGTAAACCTTGTTTCTTAGAGCCCCCACTCTTCTTGTCACAGGCAGAAATGGTCCTTGGGGGCCAGTGCCGATCATTGGATGAGCGATCACAGGCGTCAGAGTCTCCAGTAATAAGTCTCTGCTGAGGTGTCTTATTGGTCAGTCAGTGAACAGAAATCCTCCTCGTTCATAGCCGGACTCTGCTACTTGAAGTTTCCATAAGTCTCAAAAGAATCCAGATAAGTGTGAGCAAGCGAGTAGCAGAAGGAGAACTGCGCCTGCAACGACAGGACACGGGGTGAGATCCGTAAACAGCAGGTGACATATCCGCAGCAGCGGGGTCAACTGCTCTGTGCGCCCCTCATACCCAGCTCTTACCTTACTAGGAATGAACTGGCAGCGTCTCTTCCTGAGCGAGCGGACGGCCTGAGACACATCTACTATTCCATCACTGCGGATCTGATCACAAAGCATCATACCGGCACAGAACAGCCCTGAGCGGCTCGCCCCATCCCTGCGGAGACAGAGGGTCATAACGATCTGCGACCAATCCTACAGAGCGGAAAACGGGACTAGTAGCAGCTGACGAGAAAAGATCCACTATGTATCATCACATCCTCCATACACATACTCCAGTCATTTCCAGAGCTGCACTCATTATTCTGCTGTTACATCACGACTTATCCTCCAGTCACTTCCAGAGCTACACTCACTATTCCGTCATTCAGTCATGTCTTATTCTCCAGGCACATCCAGAGCTGCACTCATTATTCTGTGATTCAATCATGTCTTATCCTCCCAGCACCTCCAGAGCTGCAGTCACTATTCTGCTCTCATACATCCATTGAGTTCAACCTTTACTCTAACATCTTGATCCAGAGGAAAGCAAAAACCCCATGAGGCAGATGATAACTGGGCCCATATTAGAGGACAAATTCCTTCCCGACTCCACAGGCGGCAATCAGACGAGGTCCTTGCATCAATAGTGAATCAACTATTACAACCTCGTGTGACAGAGAGTTCCATAGACTTACTGCTCTTACAATAAAGTATCATCTGCAATACTGAATTTCTACTCTGTTCGCCCTCTACAAGGTCATTAATAAATATGTAGAAAGGAAGATGGACCAATACTGACAACTGTAGTACCCAATACTGACCCCTGTGGTACCCCACCATTACCTGTGACCCAATACGACTGACATCCCTTAATAACCACTAGTGATGAGCGAGTGTCCTCAGCACTGCTCTATAGCCAATCGAGTATCCTGGGTGCTCGAGCGCCATGCTCGTGTCCCGGCATGATTCGCAGCTGTTCTTCAGCCACTAAACATGCGGAGATTGCCAACCAATCATGGTAATGCTGTAGCCATGTTGAATACTGGCATTACTATGATTGGCTGGCCGCATCACGTCATCAGGGCAATATAAGACCTGGTCAGTAGATATGGGCGAACTCGAACAGTAAATTTGGGTGTCCGTACCAAACATCTGCTGTTCAGGAATAGACACCAAACACGGACTTTACCAGGAAGTCTGTGTTACTGTTTGGGTTCGGCCTCCCAAACACCGGTTGTTTGTCACGCTATCATGTGCATGACAGCGCGGCAAACACTACTTCTGATCGGCGGTAAAATAAAATGACAGAGTGAGCCCGCAACTGTGATCGAAGGTAAAAAGTATACCTCCAGTCACTGGCATCGGCTGATGGGACTATGGCTCCCATCAGCGGAAGCCTGCACTCAAAATAAATTAAATGAAAAAAAAATGCTGTGGGTTCCCCAATATTTTTCATAACCAGCCAGATAAAACTGGCTATCGAGAATAGAGGGGTTCCAATGCTATTTTTTAAATAAATAATACAAGCTAAACCAGACAGCTGGAGGCTGGTATTTTCAGACTGGTAAGGGACCATGGATATTGCCCCACCACCTAAAAACAGCAGCCCGCAGCCACCAAGAAAAGGCGCTTCTATTAGATGCACCAATTCTGGCGCTATGCCTAGCTCTTCCCACTTGCCCTGTAGCGGTGGCAAGTGGGGTTCATATTCGTGGTGTTGATGTCACCTTTGTATTGTCTATCTGTGTGACATGTGCTCTTCAGCATGAACAGTTGCATCATGTGACTGTTCATGATGAGAAGCAAGGAAGAATGTGCTACAGCGAGCAGGCCCCTGAACTACAGTGATCAACACTAGCACAATGAGAAAAATTCTCACGGTGCAGCTCATCATGAGAAATTTCTCGGGTGAACTGGAGTGAATTCACAGCTGCACCGTGAGACTTTTTCTCACTGTGTGAGAGGTGATCTCACCGAGGTTACCTCAGTTCATTGGCCTGGCTTGGATCGCAGCCTCAGTGATCTGCGGTAACCTCTATGAGGTCACCGCTAATCAATGTTGCTGCGCTGGCAGCAGCTCATTCATCAGTGATTTTCAGCCTGGACGGTCACGTCTTGGCACCGTCCAGGTTGAAAACTGTTCATCCTCAGACATGGATTATGCTTTTGGACAGAACGCCAGAAATGGTTGTTTTTTTAATTTATTTTTTGTTTTATTACAGGAGAAAATGGCTTCAATGGAATTTGCATTTGGTGAGTATAACCGTTTTAAAGTGTGTTTATTTAAAAAAAAAAAAAAAAAGGACTTTATTCTAGCTGTGTTTATTTACCATATAACTATAGGATTAGTAATGGATAGGTGTCTCAGATTCCTCTCCATTACTTACCCGTGGGCTTGATGTCACTGGGCAATATTACAGTGACATCAACCCCGAAAATATGAACCCCACTTGCCACTGCTACAGGACAAGTGGGAGGAGCTGGGCAAAATGCCAGAATTGGGGCATTTAATAGATGCGTCTTTTCTGGGCATCTGTGTGCTGCTATTTTTTGGCTCAGGGGGCCAATATTCATGGCCCTTTACCAGCCTGAGAATACCAGCCCCCAGCGGTCTGCTTTCGCTTGGCTGGTTGTGAAATATGGGAAGGACCCCACACTATTTTTTAAATTGTTTATTTAAGTAATTTAAAAAAACAGTGTGAGGACCCCTCTATTCTTGATAACCAGCCTTGCTGATGCCTGATGGTTGCAGCCAACAGCTGTGAGTTTTGCCTGGCTGGTTATCAAAAGTACACGGGAACCCACACCTTTTTTTAAATTATTTATTTAGAGCACAGGTTCTGGCTGATGAATACTCCCATCAGCCGCCTTCTCTCACTGTTATTAGCGGCAGCAGGCACAGGCTGAAGGGAGCAGTAGTCCAATCAGCTGATGACAGTGACTGGAGGTAAACAGCTTTAAGGGCTCACATTGTCATTTGACAACGCGAGAACCAAGCCTGTTTAACCGGCGGTAATTTTACCACCAATCAGCAGTGTTTGTTGCGCATATGTCAGCTTGGCATTTACTGGATGTTTCGGCCCCCCATTCAAGTGAATGGGGTCTGGGTTCGGGTCCATGTACTGTGCTGGTACCCGAACCCAAATTTCTTTTTAACTGTTTGGCCAAACCCGCCGGACCAGAACATTCAGGGATCCGCCCTTCTCTAGAGGTGATGCAATGTTTGCCACACTGTACTCCTGATCAGAGTAGGGAGAAGAGAGGGAGAAGAGATGGAGAAGCGATAGTGGTCAGGGTCAGATTGACCTATTGAGGCACCAGAAAATTCTCCAGTGAGCCTCGGGGCTTTAGTGGGCACTGAAGTCAGCTACCAGCTAGGCTTTAACATGAGCGCGCCCAATCTAAGAATAGAACGCCGAGCAGCATAGGGAGCATAGGCAGGTAAGATGGATCTGTTTTTTTCTCTTTATAATGTCGCTGTGGAAGTGGCATGATCCTGGGACCAGGCCAAGGGAGCTAGAGGGCACAAACATGGACAAAGGACTTAGGCTACTTTGGTCCCTTGGCCCTGGCTAGGACTCTTGGCCTAGATAGGCCTCTTTGCCCTCTTGCCCTGGCTGGGTCCCCTGGTTAGGCCCCCTTGCTCTAACTAGGCCCACTAGCACTGGCAGGCTAGACCCCCTGAACAGGCCTCCAGTCCCTGGCAGACTAGACCCCCTGGATAGACCTTCTAGCCCTGGCAGACTAGACCCCCTGGATAGGCTTCCCTGCCCTAGCTAGACCCCCTGATCCTGACTAGGGCCTCTGGCTAGACCCCCTTGCCCTGGCTAGGCCCCTTTGCTGTGGCTGGGCCTCCTGGCACTTGTTAGGCCTCTTTGCCCTGGCTAGGCCTTCTGGCCATGGCTAGACTCAGTGGATAGGCCTCCTGGCTAGGTCCCCTTGCCCTGGCTATGCCCACTAAGTAACCCAAGTGTGCCCCCTATAATAGGGCCAAGGGATTTAGGGGGCCAGGATGGGGCACATTATAAAGTAAATGGGGCCCAGATGAGGGACTTAAAGATGACCTGTCAGGTCCCCTGTGTCCTCAAACCAAGCAGCAATCACTTATTTATGAGTAACTCCCTTCCTAACCAGCCCTGTATAACGTTTTTCTGTAAAAATTAGGTCTAAAAAATAGCATTTATATTGTCACCGATTCCTATACTAATGAGGACTTTGACTAGTCAATGGGGCGTTTGTTGCCCTTAACTACTCAGTTCTCTATCCATGTTATCACAGGCTCACAGAAAGTTCCGAAGATGACTTCTGGACATGCACAGTGTGCCTCTCAAGCCAGGAAGTGCACACCCACCTGCAGAGGTCCACTGACAAAATATGCGGCATGCGTGCATGAGATATGCAGTGGCTGGCGAGGACGACGGCTCCTGCAATTTATCACGTCCATAGTGGCGTAATAACATGAAAAGAAGGCTGACTAGTCTGAGGAACTAATGACCCATCGACTAGTCAAAGTCCTCATTAGCATATGGAAAGAGAAGGTTATAAATGCTTTTTTAAAGCATTTACGTGAATTATATTGTACAGGGCTGGTTAAGGAAGGGAGTGTAATAACAAATAGCTGAATGCTGTGAGGTTGGAGGGCATGGGTACCTGACAGGTTCCCTTCAATTACTGTATGGGGGCCAGAATGAGCAACATACATTATTAGTTTATGGAGGAAAGTGGGGGACGTTATTACTGTTGTAGCATAATTTACTTTTTAGGAGACTGTTTTCCATGAGGGAACAAAAGGGGGGGTCCTGTTACTGTGCAGGGTGGTACTATATTGCTTTTTTTCTTCATCTGGCATAGAGTAGAAGTCAGGGAAAAAGTGGGGAATGTATTCTGGAAGAGATCAGCTATAAATGACTGTTATTTCCTGCAGAAATAAGTCCGGGCAGGAAGAAGTGATGGTGGTCTGTGCAAGATGAGGAAGAAAAGTGAAGATGAGAAAGGTTTACCCCTGACAACACCAGACCGGGAAAATGGAAAAGCAGGGCCCAGTCTGGATCAAGACAGTCCAGCCTTGCCTCCATTTTCTGTCATCCGCCTTGCCTCTGTTTTCTGTCATCTGACCTTGTCTCCATTTTCTGTCGTCCGGTCTTATCTCTTATCTGCCCGCATCTCCGTTATCTGGCATCCGGTTGCGTCTCCATCCCTCTCCATTTCAGGTCACTATCTTCCCTCCTGTACAGTAATTATCCCCCCAATTCCCTGATTAAACAATTCTCCAAACATCTCACCGTTCTTTCCCCAGCAGAGTGGCCCCCTCCCCATTGAGATGCAGCCCATCCCTAGAGTAGAGCCTGAAGCCAACAGACAAGTTGGACCAGTTCTCCAAAGCCCCAAACCCTCTTTTTCTGCACCAATTTCTGAGCCATTTATTCGCCTCCCTAATCTCCCGTTGCCGCTCTGGCATGGCGCATGGCACAAACAGTATTCCAAAGAATACTACCTTTTAGGTCCTTACTTTAAGCTTACAGACTAATTTCCTGAAATCATTTTTATGGACCTTGCATGTACCTCTAACTGTGTCATTGTTGCCGATGTGCACCACGAGTCCACACCAGCCTCTCACCGTGATTTGCCAATTTGATTGTCAATGTATTGTACTTGAGTTCGGCGATCTGCCCTCTGTGTTCCCCTAATAATGGAGCACCCCACTTCCAGCACCTGTCTGGCCTGCTCTGCCCTCCTATTTTCCAGCTTACTGGAGCCGACACTCCACCGAGATCCAGAGGACGCACCATGCTACAGTAATGCTACCCCTGTACTGAGACCACCCTCATCTCCAGATAAGGACTAGCCTCCCTGACACATGTGGTCACCCAGGTAGCTGCCTCGCTGTCCTGCTTCTCCATACTACCATCTTCCCTCATATACAGTACACAATATCAAGAATTAGGGCAGTGACTCGCCATTTCTTTGAGAACAATTGCACAGGCTTATTCACTGTCTCAGGCGTTAGCAAGCAGATTCCAAAGAAATTCCAATAATAAAATATATAAAGTAGAGTATAAAACAACTTCCTTTATTTCCGATTTATCAGTGAAAATCCATCTTGCAAAAAATGCAAAACATCCAGTGGTAAATCAGAAATAAAAAAAATTGTTTGGAATCTGTGACCTCCACCCCAGCGAATTCCAGCTCAATGAGAGGCAAACTCCTTCCATATTGTCTAAGGATCTCAGTGTTCATGTACATCCAGTTCCTGAAGCCTCCAAAGTACAATGTGCCCACTAGAGTTGAGCAAAACGGGTCGGTCATATTCATAAGTCGCCGACTTTCGCTAAAGTCGGGTTTCATGAAACGAAACCCGACCATAGCGTGAGGTCGGCCACGAGGTCGGCGACCAGAGCGCCAAAGTCACGTTTCAAATGAAGCTTCCAGCGCCCTTTTTCAGCCAATGATGGAGGACGCACACTGTGGGCAACGGGATGATATAGGCATCGGTCGCCACCATCTTTGAGAAGGGCATGCAAGTGATTGGCTGGCTTTGTGTGGAGTCACAGGGGCTATAAAAGGGCGTGAACGCCGACCGCCATCTTACTTCTGCCGATATTAGCATTAGGGAGAGGTTGCAGCTGCTGATTCAGAATAAGGGAGAGCATTAGGCAGGGAAGAAGAACCAAAAAACTGCTTCTGCTGTTAGCGATTTCCACTTACAACACAACACTTTGTGTGCTGTGACAGGGGAGGCTATATTTTTGTGCATCAGCTCTGTTGGTTATTAGGCTGCCTCATAAGGCTCCCTGATGGCTGCATTGCTGTTTGCACACTGCTGTGCAAACTGCTTTTTTAAAAGCAAAAATACTTTTCTTCCTCTTTTCTGCACAGCTACCAAGCTTTCATTTTTCCACATTTTTGTGTGCAGCAGTCCTGCTTATTAGGCTGCCTGCTGCCATACTTGGACTGAGAGCATCATTGTCAGCCTCCTAAAATCTCTAGGGAGCTTCCAATTCTCCCCAATACTATATACACCTTGTACCTTGTTTTACAGTACCATGTAGCTGGTGGTATTTTGGGTACATTTTTCCAAAAATGAGGAAGTATGGTGGAAGAGGCCGTGGAAGTGGGCGGGGGTTGCCAGCTGGTACTGATGGTGGTGGGGGGGGGTGCATCTGCTGGTAGTGGCAAAAGCACAATAGCACCTAAGGCAGGAGGTGTTGAGCCTGCGTCATCGTCTGACTCCACAAGGCCTCGAAGGCTCCCTTTTCTGGGAGTAGGTATACTGCTTTTAAAGCCGGAGCTTCAGAAACAAGTTTTGGCTTACATTGCTGACACAGCCTCCAGCTCTATCGCTTCCTCTTCTGAAGTTTCAAAAAATAAAAGCACTGAGTCGTCAGTGGAGGCTCCTGGTCAGGAACAACACCTTTCCTTGTGTCCTTCACCCCTACCAAAGTGAAGGATGCGGCAGGCCACACTACAGATTACTCCATGGAGCTCTTTTCACATACCATGCCTGGGTTATCAAGTCAAATTGTGAATTCCCCAGTCCAAGATGAATCGGACATGGAGTGCACTGATGCACAGCCACTGCTAGATTTTTCAGCTGGTACATTCACGCAGAGCACTCGCAGTGTACTGAGCCAGAATCTGACCCTGATGAAACTCAGGTGCCCCTTCCCACATACTATACCACCATACACGGTGACACAGAGGAAGGTGCACATGAAATTGAAGAGGAGGTGATGGATGACCCGGTTGTTGACCCAGATTGGCATCCATTGGGTGAAGAGGGTGCCGCTGCCAATAGCTCAGAAGAGAAGGAGGAGGATCCGCAGCAGGCATCGACATCGCAACAGCTGTTATCTGGCAGGCCCATAGCAGTCCAAAAACGGTTTACAAAAACCCAAAGAGTTGCAGCCAGACGGTCAAATTAGCACAGCGTGCAAGGCCTCAAAATGTCTTCCATAGTAGGAAGAATGCAGTGTGACACTTTTTTGAACAAAATCCTAATGATCAGGCAAAGGTTATCTTTAAGAAGTGTGCAAAGACCTTTAGCCGAGGGAAAAATCTGAGAAATTTGAATACCAGTTGCATACTTAGACATTTAACCACCATGCACTTGCAAGCGTGGACGGACTAAGAAAACCTCACATATCACATGTGCACCTGCTCCGAATGAAGGTAGTCAGCAATGCTACATCGCTTCCTCCACTGTAAGCCCACCGGTTAGCACACCACCAGCAGCAAATGTTGAGGTGTCATCGCAAGGCCAAAGCAGTCAGGGAATCACAATGTTATTGCTACGAAAGACTGAATCTAGGCCATCAGCAAGACCACCAACCCTCTCTCAGTCCACCATGTCCATCGTTAGTTCCACCATATGCAGCTCTCAAGTCCAGCTCACCCTACCAGAGACTCTCAGTAGGACAAGAAAGTACTCATCCTCTCATCCGCGTACACAGTGTTTGAACGCCCACATTGCCAAACTAATCTTGTTAGAGATGATGCCCTACCGGTTGGTTGAAAGCGAAGCTTTCTGCGAGCTCATGGCCTACGCAGTACCACGCTATGACCTACCCAGTCACCACTTCTTTTCTCGAAAAGCCATCCCAGCCCTCCACCTGCATGTGAAAGACCGCATTGTATATGCACTCAAGCAATCAGTGAGTGGAAAGGTGCTCCTCACAACAGATGCATGGTCCAGTAGGCATGGCCAGGGCCGTTACGTATCCATCACTGCGCACTGGGTTAATGTGGTGGATGCAGGGTCCACAGGGGACAGCGGCGGTGGGACAGTACTGCCTAGCCCACGGTATAGGAAACAGTTGGCTGTAGGCGTTCGACCCTCCTCCTCCAGAAGCGAAAGCTCATCCACAGAGCGCAGTCGCACAAGCACTCCATCCGTAGCTGCCAGTGTTGCACACGAGGTGTCCCACTATCGAATAGCTAGTGGTAAGCATCAGCAGGCTGTGTTGAAGATGATGTGTTTGGGCGACAACAGGCACACCGCGGAGGTACTGGCCGACTACTTATAGCGACAAACTGAGTCTTGGCTGGGCCGTCTACATCTTGAGGCAGGCAAGGTAGTGATAACGGCCGGAATTTTGTGGCAGCCATAGCCCTTTCAAAACTCAGACACATACCTTGCCTGGCTCACACCTTGAACCTGGTGGTGCAGTGCTTCCTCAATAATTATCCGGAGTGAACAGCCCTGCTCCATAAGGTGCGAAGACTGTGCTCGCACATCCGCTGGTCGCCCGTACACTCCAGTCGTATGCAGAAGCTGCGGAGATTGCTCAACCTTCCCAAGCACCGCCTAATTATCGACGTTGCAACAAGGTGGAACTCCACCCTGCACATTGTTCAGAGGCTGTGCGAACAGAGGCAGGCTGTAATGCATTTGTGGGAGGATACACGGGCAGGCAGTTTGAAGGCAGACATGGAGTTGTCTGTTGTGCAGTTGTCGAAGCTGAAAGACCTCTGTAAAGTCCTTCAGTGTTTTGAGGAATGCACACAGCTGGTAAGCGCAGATGACGCCATCATAAGCATGAGCATCCCACTTATGCATCTGCTCATGCAAAACTTTGACGCACATTAAGAAGCAGGCGTCCGCAGCTGAGGAGGAAGAGGAGGAGGGAAGCCTTGATGACAGTCAGCCATTGTCTGCTCAGGGAACTCTCCTGAACGAGGTGGAGGAAGAAGAGGAGGAGGAGGAGGATGATTATTTAGGGGAGGAGGATGCTTCTCAGGGGGCAAGAGAAAATGTTGGCGTGGCAAGGTGAGGTACAGGGTTTGTGCGTGACTGGAGGGATATTGATTTGCCAGAAAGTGCTCCTCCAACCAGCACTCGCAGTGCATCATTGACACCGGAAACATTGGCCCACATGTCAGATTATGCCTTGCAGATCCTAAAAAGGGACCCCCGCATTGCCAAAATGATGAACGATGACAAATACTGGTTGGCCAGCATCCTGGATCCACGCTATAAAGGCAAATTACAAAACATCATGCCACAGGAGAACCTAGAACTAATATTAGCTAACAAACAAGCAACTCTGGTAAACCGTTTGCTTGAGGCATTCCCAGCACACAGCGGCGGTGATGGTTCTCCCACGAGCCATAGGGGGCAACATGGAAGAGGTATTCGTGGTGCACACTGCCGAAGTGGCATTGGACACAGGAGTTTCATGACCATGTTGTGGACTGATTTTTCAAGTACCGCTCACACGACTGGAAATACTGCATCGATTGAAAGTGACAGGAGACAGCAGTTGTCAACTATGGTTACAAACTACTCCTCCCATACCGATGTTCTCCATCACAGGTCATTCCTCTTTGACTATTGGGCCTGTAAACTGGACACCTGGACTGAATTAGCACAATATGCCTTACAGGAGCTCGCTTGCCCTGCTGCTAGTGTGCTATCCGAAAGAGTCTTCAGTGCTGCTGGATCAATCCAGACAGAAAAAAGGACCCGTCTGTCATAGTAACATAGTTATTAAGGTTGAAGGGAGACTTTAAGTCCATCTAGTTCAACCCATATCCTATCCTAACTTGCCCTAACATGTTGATCCAGAGGAAGGCAAAAAAAACCCATGTGGCAACAGTAAGCTTCACATTGGGGAAAAAAATTCCTTCCCGACTCCACATACGGCAATCAGACTAGCTCCCTGGATCAACGCAATATTAAGGAGACTAGTGTATATACCCTGTAATATTATACTTTTCAAGAAAGGCATCCAGTCCCTTCTTAAATTTTAGTAGTGAATCACTCATTACAACATCATATGGCAGAGTTCCATAGTCTCACTGCTCTTACAGTAAAGAATCCGCGTCTGTGAGTATGCTTAAACCTTCTTGCCTCCAGACGTAGAGGATGCCCCCTTGTCCCCGTCACAGGTCTAAGAGTAAAAAGATCATTAGAAAGGTCTTTGTATTGTCCCCACATATATTTATACATTGTAATAAGATCACCCCTAAGCCTTCGATTCTCCAAACTAAATAACCCCAAATGTAATAACCTGTCTTGGTATTGCAGACCCCCTAGTTCCCTAATAACCTTGGTCGCTCTTCTCTGCACCCGCTCCAGTTCAGCTATGTCTTTCTTATACACCGGAGACCAGAACTGTACACAGTATTCTAAGTGTGGTCGCACTAGTGACTTATATAGAGGTAAAATTATGTTCTCCTCATGAGCATCTATGCCTCTTTTAATGCATCCCATTATTTTATTTGCCTTTGCAGCAGCTGCTTGACTCTGGCCACTAAATGTGAGTTTGTCATCCACCCATACACCCAGGTCTTTTTCAGTGACTGTTTTGCCCAGTGTTTTACAATTAAGCACATAATTATACAACTTGTTCGTTCTACCCAAGTGCATGACCTTACATTTATCCACATTAAAGCTCATTTGCCATTTATCAGCCCAAGCTTCTAGTTTACATAAATCCTCCTGTAATATAAAATTGCCCTCCTCTGTATTAATTACCCTGCAGAGTTTAGTGTCATCTGCAAATATTGAAATTCTACTCTCTATGCCCCCTACAAGGTCATTAATAAATATGTTAAAAAGAAGCGGGCCCAAAACTGACCCCTGTGGTACCCCACTGCTAACCGTGACCCAGTCCGAGTGTGCTCCATTAATAACCACCCTTTGTTTCCTATCCCTGAGCCAGCTCTTAACCCACCTACACATATTTTCCCCTATCCCCATTGTTCTCATTTTATGTATCAACCTTTTGTGTGGCACCTTATCAAAAGCTTTTGAAAAGTCCATGTACACCACGTCCACTGCATTCCCTTGGTCCAGTCCGGAACTTACCTCTTCATAAAAGCTTATCAGATTAGTCTGACAGGAACGGTCTCTTGTAAACCCATGTTGATATTGGGTCATGAGGTTATTCTTCTCCAGATACTCCAGTATAGTATCTCTTAGAAAACCCTCCAGGATTTTACCCACAGTTGAGGTTAAACTTACTGGCCTATAATTTCCGAGTTCAGTTTTTGTCCCCTTTTTGAATATTGGCACCACATTTGCTATTCTCCAGTCCTGTGGTACAGACCCTGTTATTATGGAATCTTTAAAGATTAAAAATAGTGGTCTATCTATGACTGTGCTTAATTCCTGCAGTACTCGGGGGTGTATCCCATCCGGGCCCGGGGATTTGTCAATTTTAGTGATTTGTAGACGCCGCCGTACTTCCTGCTGGGTTAAGCAGGTGACATTTAACGGAGAATTTTTATCCCTGATCATATTATCCGTCATGGGATTTTCTTGTGTAAATACTGTAGAAAAAAAGTTATTTAGCATATTGGCTTTTTCCTCATCCTCATCCACCATTTCACCCAGACTATTTTTAAGGGGACCAACACTATCATTTTTTAGCTTCTTACTATTTATGTAGTTAAAGAATATTTTGGGATTATTTTTACTTTCTCTGGCAATGAGTCTCTCTGTCTCAATCTTTGCTGTCTTGATTTGCTTTTTACAGAATTTATTTAATCTTCTGTATTTAGTTAATGCCTCATCACTACCTACTTGCTTTAATTCTCTAAATGCTTTATTTTTGTCCCTTATTGTGCCCCTTACAGCTCTATTTAGCCATAGTGGTCTCCTCCTATTTCTCGCAGGTTTATTCCCATACGGTATATATTGTGCACAGGTCCTATTCAGGAGGATAATAAACGTCTCCCATTTTCTTTGTGTATTTTTATGTCTCAGGATATCGTCCCAGTTAATTGCACCAAGATCATCTCTCATCCGTTGGAAATTTGCCTTCCTGAAGTTTAGTGTCCTTGTAACCCCTCTACTACACATCTTATTAAAGGATACATGAAAACTTATTAATTTGTGATCACTATTACCCAAGTGACCCTCAACCCTTACATTTGATCTGCGGTCTGGCCTGTGGGGTAATATTAGGTCTAGCAGTGCCCCCCTCTTGTTGGGTCCTGAACCAGTGGTCAAAGGTGATTGTCTCTCATAGTGGTCAGACACCTATCACCTTTGCTGGAACTGCAGGTTTCGGTTCCCCAATGTATTTCAGGGTAGTTGAAGTCCCCCATAATAATGACTTCTCCTTGAGTCGCTGCTTCATCTATTTGCTTTAAGAGGATATTCTCTGTAGCTTCCATTATTTTTGGAGATTTATAACAAACCCCTGTCAGTAATTTATTATTTTTCCCCCCTCCCCTTATCTCTACCCACAGGGACTCTACATTTTCATTAGATTCATATATATTATCACGAAGGATGGGTTTTAAGGATGATTTTACATATAAACACACACCTCCCCCTCGCTTATTTGTTCGGTCATTTCTGAACAGACTATAGCCCTGTATATTATCCGCCCAGTCATGGCTCTCGTCCGGCCATGTCTCAGACATCCCCACCATGTCATAATTATGTTCCAACAACATTAACTCCAATTCCTCCATGTTGTTGGCGAGACTTCTGGCATTAGTATACATGCACTTTATGTATCTCTCTGTACCTCTATTCTTTCTTAAATTATTAACTGTTCTAACCCCACCCCCCATGCCACCTCCACCCCCAATGTCATTATTTGTGCCCAGGTCTCTATCTGCACTGTCTTCCCCTCCTATAAAAGGAATACCCTCCCCCCCGTCCCTAGTTTAGACACTCCTCCAACCTTCTAGCCATTTTCTCCCCCAGCACAGCTGCACCCTCCCCATTGAGGTGCAGCCCGTCCCTAGCGTAGAACCTGTAGCCAACTGAGAAGTCGGCCCAGTTCTGCAGGAACCCAAACCCCTCCTTCCTACACCAATTCCTGAGCCACTTATTAACCTCCCTAATCTCCCATTGCCTCTCTGGCGTGGCACGTGGTACAGGAAGTATTTCCGAAAATACCACCTTGGAGGTCCTTGCTTTAAGCTTACAGCCTAATTCCCTGAAATCATCTTTAAGGACCTTCCACCTACCTCTAACTTTGTCATTTGTGCCAATGTGCACCATGACCGCTGGATCCTCTCCAGCCCCTCCCAGTAATCTGTCAACCCGATCAGTGATGTGTCGGACTCGAGCGCCAGGTAGGCAGCACACCGTCCGACGATCCCTGTCTTTGTGACAGATTGCCCTAACTGTTCCCCTAATAATTGAGTCTCCCACTACCAGAACCTGTCTGGCCTGCCCTGCTCTCCTATTTCCCCCCTTACTGGAGCAGACACTCCTCCGGCTTTCAGAGGACATGCCTTGCTGCAGCAGTGCTACTCCTGCACTAACACTCCCCTCATCTGCCAACTTAGCAAACTTATTGGGGTGTGCCAGATCAGGACTAGCCTCCCTGGCACTCTTCTCTCTACCCCGCCTTCTAACTGTCACCCAGCTAGCTGCTTCATTGTCCTGCAGCTCCAACCTAGCATCCCCCCCTCATCTATCCCAGTGAGCGTCTGCTCAGTGAGCAGAAGACTCCTTTCCATATTGTCTATGGATCTCAGTGTTGCCAGCTGCACATTCAGATCCAGTATCTGGGCTTCCAAATGCACAACGTGCTCACATCCCGCACAGCAGTATGCACCCTCCACCGGCTGTTCAAGGATTTCATACATGCGGCAAGACGTGCACTGGATGGCATTGGCAATAGTGGAGCACATCCTAATGGGGATTGCACCAGACAGAAAAGATAAGCAAAAATAAATTAAAAAAAAAAAAAGTATTAATATAACAGCAATTCAGTAAGACCTCCCTTGGAAACTCCCTGAATCTAAAGTCACTGAATTTCAAGTCACACACTTACCACAGTTCGCACTTACGCTCAGGTCACACTCAGCTCGTTCACACTCGCTCAGGAAGAAGATTTAAAAGAGTTTTTTTTTTTTTTTTCCCCTTTTACCAGCACACCACCTTGCTGCTCAATGCACTTCCAAAAGGCAACCAACCCAAAATGTTGATGATCTAGCCTTCATTAAAATGAACCATGCATGGGTTTCAAAGGATTTTGTCCCACCTTCCCCTGTGGACATGTAGGTTTACTGAAAAATGGATCGCTTTTGTCCTCCTCTTCCTCGGACTTTTCCAATTCCTCCATTTTCTGCTGCTGAATGTCCAACATCAACATATGCCATTTTTTCAAAATCCCTAACTGGGCTGCCCGCCCCCCAGGGCCGGGGTCACCACCTGGCGCATGCACCCGTGCGAGTGCCGTTGCCCTGGACAGGTGGGTGGGCCCACTCTTGGGCGACAGTACTGGCACAGGGTCCCTCATAGTACAATCAAGTGTCTCTGACGGTGGGGGTGCACACCCGCCGTCAGACACACCGGCGTACTATGAGGGGCCCTGTGCCAGTACCGCCGCCCACGAGTGGGCCCCCCCCTGCTTGCTCAGGGCACCAGCACTTGCAATACTTACCTCTCCCTGCTCCACCGCTGTGTAGTCTGGGCTGTTAAATCCTTCACTGGGACTGCCAATACAAATTTGGTGAACTGATAGATGATGGTTAAGACGTAACTATGCCCTGTCCTGCTGGGCTCTATCTTCAGATGATCAATGGCTTCCATTTGTTATGGACGTCGACTCACAATGAGATGCAGTGGTGGTTTATCATCAGCTTTCACGGTTTTCCTACTCACAGACGTGTGACATTCCTGCCCACATTTTTAAATGTGCCCTCTCATACCAATCCAATAGAATCGCCTACGGCCTGTGGTTTCCATCTTTAGCACTCCAAAGTTTCCTGACAGATCATGATAGGCAGTGAGGACAATGTCTACATCTGTCCCTGTGATCACAATTTGATGGAGATGAGTAATGGTGATGGGTTCCACGGTACTGCGATATAGCAAACCTTTCTTCACAAGAACTGTTTTCGCTGTCTCCACAGACAAAGTAAATGAGGGTCAGCATCGCCTCTGAGAATTCTCCCGGGAGTTTTTCCTGTGATTAGTAATTCCAAAATTTCTGCAATCACTCGACTTTCCGTCTGTACTTGTATCCATCTCGTTTCCTCTTGCGGAGAGTCTGGACTGTCTTACTGATACTGAAATATATATGAAGATTGAAAAAATACCCCAACAGTGTATACTGGTGTACGCTTCAAATACGTTACCCTTTTTCTACTTTTTAGATTCTTGTCTAATCCATACTGAGGCTGTGAGTGTCTTTGTCGGACTATGGAAATATACACGGAGATTTTTAATGTGTAAACTATGCTACATATATACCTGTTATCTGGTGATACTGTACCCTTTCTCAACTTTCAACAATCTTGTCGAATCCATACTGGGCCTGAGACCGTCTGAGTCTGCCTCCTTATTAGAGATGAGCGGTGTTCGAGTCGACCTATTCGCCAAGTTCAAATTCGAGCTGTTTTGGGCGGTGTTCGAGCCGTTCGTCGAACTTGAACACTTTGCTTAAAATTCTGCTGTTAGAGGTTCCGTTCGAGAACGGTTCGTTCACCAAAAGCGTAACTTCATTTTCACATTAATAATGGTTTTAAATGTTAATAGACAGTTTCATGGGATAGTAGCGGTGTGTGGTAGCCAGCGGTGTAGGGCACCTGTCAAGGAGCTACACCGTGTGTGTTTTTAATAATTTTTTACCGCATCTTGTCCAGAAAATCCTTTTGGGCCTTGTAGCACTGTCTGCTACTCAGCAGAGGAGCCCACCCGTGAACCTAGCTATGCAGCCTGTTTATGAAAGAACCAGTTTTTGACTGCATTTAGCCCAGTTAATACTTTGGGCCTAGTAACTGTGTCTGCTACTCAGCAGAGGAGCCCACCCGTGAACCAAGCTGTGCCGCCTGTTTATGTAAGAACCATTTTTTAACTCCATTTTGCCCAGTCAATACTTTGAGCCTAGTACCTGTGTCTACTGCTCAGCAGAGGAGCCCACCCGTGAACCTAGCTATGCCGCCTGTTTATGTAAGCACTGTCTGCTACTCAGCAGAGTTGCCCACCCGTGAACCAAGCTATGCCACCTGTTTATGTAAGAACTGCGTGCTACTCAGCAGAGGAGCCCAGCTTTTAAGCAAGCTACAGCACCTGTGGTTTGGACACTTAATTTTTTCATTTTTTCTGGAGTGCCGGTTAGGCCTAATTCGCGTGTCCCTCTAGTAATCTGGACGCGGACCGCGGGGTCATGCCGGTGTCTCATTCGTTAACGGAATTAAGCTGACAAATCGCTAGCACAACTAAAAACGGCCATGCACCACCACCCACAGAATCGACAAAGCTTGCAATCTGTCCATCTTTTCCGTGGCTGGCATGGTTGAGGTTTCCCGGGTGGAGTCGAATTAAGCCGCAGGCTCCACTCCTGGTGGTGCCCTTCTGGACATTCCTTTAAGGTTCAGCTTTGCAACCATACTGCCCCCGGAAACCAAACACTTTGCCTTCATGGACGCTGTTCAGAGGGTCGTAGGAATAATTTATGGTGGGAAGTCCAACGGTATATGATCATCTTCGATTTTAGAATTTTAGATTTTTTTTTATTTTAGATTTTTAGTCCAGCCTTTCTTAACTTTATAAGGGCATGACATGCCTATATCTGTGTCTCCTCCTCCTTTTACTCCTCCACCTCTTTTCTATATGTAGTTGCCCTTTTCCATATGTTATTTTTGTCTTCTGAGCATTGTGTCTGCTTTGGGACACCTTTTAAGGTGTTTGTAATTGTTTTCTATGTGTTTGTATGTGTTTGTGTTTGATGCCATTGTTTTCAATGGGGTTCGACGAACATTCTACGAACTTGCCTCCTGTTCGACGAACCGAACCGAACTCGAACACTAGCAGGGTGGCTCAACACTACTCCTGATGTATAGAAGTACATTTTTAATGTTTAAACTATGCTATATATACCTGGTATCTGGTGATACTGTACCCTTTCTGCCAGGAAGGCCTCCTCCACCCACCACTCTAAGTGTATCATTGACACCTGGAACATTGGCCCACATGTGTGATTATTTCTTGCGGATCTTCTTTTTATATTGTGGTGTGATCCATCCTGAGCATGTGAGAGTCTGTGGGTTACTCCTGCAATTTATATGTAGATTTATATGTAGATTTAAAAATTACCCCAACACTGTATACAGCTCTACGCTTGTGATACATTACCCATTTACTGCTTTTTATATTCTGGTCTAATCCAAACTGACCAAGTGAGAGTTATTTTCTGACTGTGAAAATAAATACTGAGATTGACAACATTGACACCTACACTGTGTACAGCTGAATGCTTCAGATCCATTACCGCTTTACGGCTTTTTATATTGTGTTGTAATCCATACTGAGCCTGAGAGCGTCTGTGTCTGCCACCTGAAATATATACGGAGATTTAGAATGTTTAAACTATACTATATATACCTGGTATCTGATGATACTGTACACTTTTTCTAATTTTTATATTCTTGTCTAGTCCATACTGAGCCTGTGAGCGTCTCTGTGTGACTCATGAAATATATAGGGAGATTAACAATTATCCTTTGACTGTATAGAGCTGTTCGCTTCTGATACAGTACCTTATATCTGATGTTATTTTGGGTACATTTTCTCCAAAATTTGGAAGTATGGTGGAAGAGGATGTGGGCGTGTGGGGGACCAGCTGGTACTGATGGTGGTGGTGCATCTGCTGGTAGTGGCAAAAGCACAATAGCAGCTAAGGCAGGACGTGTTGAGCCTGCGTCATGGTCTGGCTCCGGAAGGCCTGGAAGGCTACCTTTTCTGGGAGTAGGTTAACCGCTTTTAAAGCCGGAGCATGAGGAACTGGTTTTGGCTTACATTGCCGAAACAGACTCCAGCAAATATGCCCTCCTCTTCTGAAGTTTCAAAATATGCAAGCACTGAGTCGTCAAGTGCTGGCTCCTGGTCAGGAAGAACCCCTTTCCTTGTGCCCTTCACCCCCACGAAAAGTGAATGATGCAGCAGGCCACACTTCACATTAGTCCATGTAGCTCTTTCTATCATACCATGCCTGGGTTATCAAGTCCAATCGTGAATTCCTCAGTCCAAGATGAATCTGACATCAAGTGTGGGTGGCCAGCCAGGGCAGTGGGGTTAATTGGTACCGGGCCGGTGTCTCAGAGGGATGTGTCACGGTGGTGGTGACCCGGTCCGTGGGCATGAGCGTCCATGCAAAGGGGTGAATAACATTTATAGGTGAATGATACGTGACGCCACCTGTGGATTCTGATCAGATTGACCAGCGCTGCAGTGTCGCTTCTCTGGGACAGATGTTGTGGTGCAGCTAAGATGTAGAAGCCCTGCACTGGTAGGGCCATAGTCGCAGGGCAGATGAAAGAGTTGGTAGATGGTGTGCAGAGCAGGATGAAGCAGAGCCGTGCGCCAGGCGCAGGAGAAAGATGACAGACACAGTCGTGCAGTTCCTTTACCTGTACTTGGTAAGTGCCGTACAGGACCCAGAGTACAGATGGAGAAGGAGTTGGTCAGCCTGGAAGCAAATTAGGAATTCTCTCTCTGCAGATAGGTAGTGTGGCCTCCGTTCTAGCGCTTATCTGAGGTACTCGCAATACTGAGTTCACTGAAGTTCCCCCTGTTGACTCTCTTTTGAAACTTTCTCGTATGGCAGGCAGCCGTAGCCTTTTCCTTCTGGCTCACACAAGTCGCTGCTGGGGCGTCCGAGCCTTAATTTGGAACAGAGCATTTACAGCTGCTACTTCCTCTGGTTTCTGCTGCAGGACCGTCAGTGTCCCTACAAACTCGGAGACCGGAATCCGGACCATGCGCTCCAGCTAGGAGTGAGCCTTAACTCTGCTCATCCTCCAGCTCCCCTTCTCACTTCCACACACTTCCCCTTTCCTTCACAGAGTGCCCTAACTTACCTCCTCCCGACCACAGAGAGCAGCTCCTCAGCAGTCAGGTTCAGAGGTCTCCCTGCTGGTGGCCTGGAGTGGGAAATGTGTTGTGTGTTGGTTTAACTGCTAGAGAGATCCTTCGTTGCTCCCAAGCATGACATCACACTCCCTAGGAGGAAGGTAATGCCACTGTGGCGACCGTACTCCTGGGGGCGCCACAAGTGTACTGATGCCCAGCCACTGCTAGATGATTCTGCTGGTACATTGACACAGACCACTACATTCCCCTCACACTCTACACAGCCAGAATCTGACCCTGAGGAAACTCAGGTTCCCCTGAGTTACTATACCACCTTACACGGTGACAAAGAGGAAGGTGCAGATGAAAGTGCAGGTTCCTTGAGCAGGTGGGGGGGCATAGTCATGGGCGACGGCACTGGAACAGGGCCCCTCATAGTACGCAAAATTGTCTCTGACGGTGGGGGTGCACACCCGCCGTCAGACACACCACCGTACTATGAGGGGCCCTGTGCCAGAGCCGTCGCTAACGAGTGGGCCCCCCCTGCTTGCTCAGGATCACAGCACTTGCAAAGTTTAAATACTTACCTCTCCCTGCTCCACCGCCATGACGTCTTCCGCGTGTCCTGACAGTGACATTCTGGTCAGAGAGCGCGATGACATCACGTCTGTACGCCCTCTGTCTAAACAGTCCAAGTGCAGAGAGATGGAAGATGGGGACGACGAGGAGTCCAGAGTAGTACAGGGATTCCCTAGCAAGGACTTATTTAATTGTTTTAAAGGTTGGAAGCAATTTTTGGGGAGCACTATACTCTGTAGAATGATATATGGGGCCCACCATACACTGGAACATTCCAAAGGTGGACATCAGACACTGGAGCAGCATTTACAGGGCCCATTATACTCTAGAGCATTAGAAATGGGGCCCATTATATATGGAGCATTATTTGGGCCCATAAGACAGTGGAGCTTCATCCATGGGGACCAACATATACTGTAGCATTATGTGGAGCTCATCATATACTGTTTCAAACATTATATGGGACCAATGATTCTGTATGGAGAAATATATGGGCCTCATTACTCTGTATAGCGCACTATGCGGTGGCCATAATACTGTATGGAGTAATATACTGTCCGTTCTTGGAGCTATTGGAGAATTTAAAATGGATATTAGTCATGAGATGTAAGAAGTGAAGAATTTTTCATTGTACTATACCGCTATTTCTCTGCCGTATCAGAGGATCATGAATTGTGGTATGTGTTAAAGGAGCCCAGTGACACTCTTTGGCCCTGGGCCCACGAATATCTGGAGCCAGCCCTACCCCCCCACAACTTTAGCCAAATAACCCCCAGTTTTCAGTGCCTGACTATTATTATAAAGTAAATTAAGGTTGACAAGCTTCAGTAATAAGATTTGATGTTTTTGGCATTAAAATGAGCCCTGTAGGTGTGTTTCCTGTCCTCCACTCACTGCCGACTTTTCTTCCCCATTGACTTACATTGGGTTTCGTGTTTCAGTCGGCCTTCGACTTTTCACGATAATCGGCCGATTTCTTTCGACCCGACTTTTGCGAAAGTCGGGTTTCATGAAACCCGACTCGACCCGAAAAAAGGCAAAGTCGCTCATCGCTAGTGCCCACATCTCACAAGCTGTATGCCTCACACCGCTGCTCAAGAAATGTGACAAGATGTAGAATGAACGATGCTGTCAGTAATGGAGCAGATATTAATAACGGGGATTACACAACTAAGGACTATAACAAGTAACTACAGACAGAGACTCAGTGCAGGCCAATAACAAACCACACGGGCACAACCCACAATGAGAACAACCCATACTGGGCACATCCCACACACAGGACAAACCACACTGAGTACAACCACACTGAGAACACACCATGCTGGGCACACACCACACAACCCACACTGCGCACAAACCACACTGGGCACACAGCACTCACTACACTGGGCACACACCACACTGCACACACAGAACACACCACACTGGGCACACACCACACTGGGCACACACCACACTGGGCACACAGCACACACCACACTGGGCACACAGCACTCAATACACTGGGCACACACCACACTGGGCACACAGCACTCACCACACTGGGCACACACCACACTGGGCACACAGAACACACCACACTGGGCACACACCACACTGGGCACACAGCACTCACTACACTGGGCACACACCACACTGGGCACACAGCACTCACCACACTGGGCACACAGCACTCACTACACTGGGCACACACCACACTGCACACACAGAACACACCACACTGGGCACACACCACACTGGGCACACACCACACTGGGCACACAGCACACACCACACTGGGCACACAGCACTCACTACACTGGGCACACACCACACTGGGCACACAGCACTCACCACACTGGGCACACAGCACTCACCACACTGGGCACACACCACACTGCACACACAGAACACACCACACTGGGCACACACCACACTGGGCACACACCACACTGGGCACGCAGCACTCACTACACTGGGCACACACCACACTGGGCACACAGCACACACCACACTGGGCACACAGCACTCAATACACTGGGCACACACCACACTGGGCACACAGCACTCACCACACTGGGCACACACCACACTGGGCACACAGAACACACCACACTGGGCACACACCACACTGGGCACACAGCACTCACTACACTGGGCACACACCACACTGGGCACACAGCACTCACTACACTGGGCACACACCACACTGCACACACAGAACACACCACACTGGGCACACACCACACTGGGCACACACCACACTGGGCACACAGCACACACCACACTGGGCACACAGCACTCACTACACTGGGCACACACCACACTGGGCACACAGCACTCACCACACTGGGCACACAGCACTCACCACACTGGGCACACACCACACTGCACACACAGAACACACCACACTGGGCACACACCACACTGGGCACACACCACACTGGGCACACAGCACACACCACACTGGGCACACAGCACACACTACACTGGGCACACACCACACTGGGCACACAGCACTCACCACACTGGGCACACAGCACTCACCACACTGGGCACACAGCACTCACTACACTGGGCACGCACCACACTGGGCACCCACCACACTGGGCACACACCACACTGGGCACACACCACACTGGGCACACACCACACACCACACTGGGCACACAGCACACTGGGCACACACCACACACCACACTGGGCACACAGCACACACCACACTGGGCACACAGCACACTGGGCACACACCACACTGGGCACACAGCACTCACTACACTGGGCACACAGCACACACCACACTGGGCACACAGCACACTGGGCACACAGCACACACCACACTGGGCACACAGCACTCACTACACTGGGCACACAGCACACTGGGCACACACCACACTGGGCACACAGCACTCACCACACTGGGCACACACCACACTAGGCACACACCACACTGGGCACACAGCACTCACTACACTGGGCACGCACCACACTGGGCACACAGCACGCACCACACTGGGCACACAGCACACTGGGCACACACCACACTGGGCACACAGCACGCACCACACTGGGCACACAGCACACTGGGCACACACCACACTGGGCACACAGCACGCACCACACTGGGCACACAGCACACTGGGCACACACCACACTGGGCACACAGCACTCACTACACTGGGCACACAGCACACTGGGCACACACCACACTGGGCACACAGCACTCACCACACTGGGCACACACCACACTAGGCACACACCACACTGGGCACACAGCACGCACCACACTGGGCACACACCACACTGGGCACACAGCACTCACCACACTGGGCACTCACCACACTGGGCACACAGCACACTGGTCATACAGCACTCACCACACTGGGCACACACCACACTGCGCACAAACCTCACTGGGCACACACACCACACTCGGCACACAGCACTCACTACACTGGGCACACACCATACTGCGCACACAGGACACTGGGCACACAGCACTCACCACACTGGGCACACACCACACTGGGCACACACCACACTGGGCACACAGCATGCACCACACTGGGCACACACCACACTGGGCACACACCACACTGGGCACACACCACTCACTACACTGGGCACACACCACACTGGGTACAATGGGCACTCACTACACTGGGACTCACCACACTGGGCACACACCACACTGGGCACACACCACACTGGGCACACAGCACTCACTACACTGGGCACACACCACACTGGGCACACAGCACTCACCACACTGAGCACACACTACACTGGGCACACACCACACTGGGCATGCACCACACTGGGCACACAGCACTCACGGCGCACACCACCCTGGGCACACAGCACTCGCTTCTTGCTCACTCACTATATCACTACACTGGGCACACAGCACACTGGGCACTCACCACACTGGGCACACAGCACTCACCACACTGGGCACACAGCACTCACTACACTGGGCACGCACCACACTGGGCACGCACCACATTGGGCACACACCACACTGGGCACACACCACACTGGGCACACACCACACTGGGCACACAGCACTCACTACACTGGGCACACAGCACACTGGGCACACACCACACTGGGCACACAGCACTCACTACACTGGGCACACAGCACACTGGGCACACACCACACTGGGCACACAGCACTCACCACACTGGGCACACACCACACTGGGCACACAGCACTCACCACACTGAGCTCACACTACACTGGGCACACAGCACACACCACACTGGGCACACAGCACACACCACACTGGGCACACACCACACTGGGCACACAGCACTCACTACACTGGGCACACAGCACACTGGGCACACACCACACACCACACTGGGCACACACCACACTGGGCACGCACCACACTGGGCACACAGCACGCACCACACTGGGCACACAGCACGCACCACACTGGGCACACACCACACTGGGCACACAGCACTCACCACACTGAGCTCACACTACACTGGGCACACACTACACTGGGCACACACCACACTGGGCATACACCACACTGGGCACACAGCACTCACCACACTGAGCACACACTACACTGGGCACACACTACACTGGGCACACACTACACTGGGCATGCACCACACTGGGCATGCACCACACTGGGCACACACCACACTGGGCACACACCACTCACTACACTGGGCACACACCACACTGGGTACAATGGGCACTCACTACACTGGGCACTCACCACACTGGGCACACACCACACTGGGCACACACCACACTGGGCACACAGCACTCACTACACTGGGCACACACCACACTGGGCACACAGCACTCACCACACTGAGCACACACTACACTGGGCACACACCACACTGGGCACACAGCACTCACCACACTGGGCACACAGCACTCACCACACTGGGCACACAGCACTCACTACACTGGGCACGCACCACACTGGGCACCCACCACACTGGGCACACACCACACTGGGCACACACCACACTGGGCACACACCACACACCACACTGGGCACACAGCACACTGGGCACACACCACACACCACACTGGGCACACAGCACACACCACACTGGGCACACAGCACACTGGGCACACACCACACTGGGCACACACCACACTGGGCACACAGCACTCACTACACTGGGCACACAGCACACACCACACTGGGCACACAGCACACTGGGCACACAGCACACACCACACTGGGCACACAGCACTCACTACACTGGGCACACAGCACACTGGGCACACACCACACTGGGCACACACCACACTAGGCACACACCACACTGGGCACACAGCACTCACTACACTGGGCACGCACCACACTGGGCACACAGCACGCACCACACTGGGCACACAGCACACTGGGCACACACCACACTGGGCACACAGCACGCACCACACTGGGCACACAGCACACTGGGCACACACCACACTGGGCACACAGCACGCACCACACTGGGCACACAGCACACTGGGCACACACCACACTGGGCACACAGCACTCACTACACTGGGCACACAGCACACTGGGCACACACCACACTGGGCACACAGCACTCACCACACTGGGCACACACCACACTAGGCACACACCACACTGGGCACACAGCACGCACCACACTGGGCACACACCACACTGGGCACACAGCACTCACCACACTGGGCACTCACCACACTGGGCACACAGCACACTGGTCATACAGCACTCACCACACTGGGCACACACCACACTGCGCACAAACCTCACTGGGCACACACACCACACTCGTCACACAGCACTCACTACACTGGGCACACACCATACTGCGCACACAGGACACTGGGCACACAGCACTCACCACACTGGGCACACACCACACTGGGCACACACCACACTGGGCACACAGCATGCACCACACTGGGCACACACCACACTGGGCACACACCACACTGGGCACACACCACTCACTACACTGGGCACACACCACACTGGGTACAATGGGCACTCACTACACTGGGACTCACCACACTGGGCACACACCACACTGGGCACACACCACACTGGGCACACAGCACTCACTACACTGGGCACACACCACACTGGGCACACAGCACTCACCACACACTACACTGGGCACACACCACACTGGGCATGCACCACACTGGGCACACAGCACTCACGGCGCACACCACCCTGGGCACACAGCACTCGCTTCTTGCTCACTCACTATATCACTACACTGGGCACACAGCACACTGGGCACTCACCACACTGGGCACACAGCACTCACCACACTGGGCACACAGCACTCACTACACTGGGCACGCACCACACTGGGCACGCACCACACTGGGCACACACCACATTGGGCACACACCACACTGGGCACACAGCACACACCACACTGGGCACACACCACACTGGGCACACAGCACTCACTACACTGGGCACACAGCACACTGGGCACACACCACACTGGGCACACAGCACTCACTACACTGGGCACACAGCACACTGGGCACACACCACACTGGGCACACAGCACTCACCACACTGGGCACACACCACACTGGGCACACAGCACTCACCACACTGAGCTCACACTACACTGGGCACACAGCACACACCACACTGGGCACACAGCACACACCACACTGGGCACACACCACACTGGGCACACAGCACTCACTACACTGGGCACACAGCACACTGGGCACACACCACACTGGGCACACAGCACTCACCACACTGGGCACACACCACACTGGGCACGCACCACACTGGGCACACAGCACGCACCACACTGGGCACACACCACACTGGGCACACAGCACTCACCACACTGAGCTCACACTACACTGGGCACACACTACACTGGGCACACACCACACTGGGCATGCACCACACTGGGCACACAGCACTCACCACACTGAGCACACACTACACTGGGCACACACTACACTGGGCACACACTACACTGGGCATGCACCACACTGGGCATGCACCACACTGGGCACACACCACACTGGGCACACACCACTCACTACACTGGGCACACACCACACTGGGTACAATGGGCACTCACTACACTGGGCACTCACCACACTGGGCACACACCACACTGGGCACACACCACACTGGGCACACAGCACTCACTACACTGGGCACACACCACACTGGGCACACAGCACTCACCACACTGAGCACACACTACACTGGGCACACACTACACTGGGCACACACCACACTGGGCATGCACCACACTGGGCACACAGCACTCACGGCGCACACCACCCTGGGCACACAGCACTCGCTTCTTGCTCACTCACTTTATCACTACACTGGGCACACAGCACACTGGGCACACACCACACTGGGCACACAGCACTCACCACACTGGGCACACAGCACTCACTACACTGGGCACGCAACACACTGGGCACACACCACACTGGGCACACACCACACTGGGCACACAGCACACACCACACTGGGCACACACCACACTGGGCACACAGCACTCACTACACTGGGCACACAGCACACAGGGCACACACCACACTGGGCACACAGCACTCACTACACTGGGCACACAGCACACTGGGCACACGCCACACTGGGCACACAGCACTCACCACACTGGGCACACAGCACTCACTACACTGGGCACACAGCACACTGGGCACACACCACACTGGGCACACAGCACTCACCACACTGGGCACACACCACACTAGGCACACACCACACTGGGCACACAGCACTCACTACACTGGGCACACACCACACTGGGCACGCACCACACTGGGCACACAGCACGCACCACACTGGGCACACACCACACTGGGCACACACTACACTGGGCACACAGCACTCACCACACTGAGCACACACTACACTGGGCACACACTACACTGGGCACACACCACACTGGGCATGCACCACACTGGGCACACAGCACTCACGGCGCACACCACCCTGGGCACACAGCACTCGCTTCTTGCTCACTCACTATATCAGATGTGTTACATACAGTTGCTTTTCCTTAGCTGCAAAACAACCAGAATCTCCCTGAGATGTCTGCAGGCTTTAATTAGCTGCTAATGATAGTCTACTAATTAGTTACCCCCTTGTAATTTATTAGCTATTCAGCAGAGCTGCAGGTGATCCCTCTAGTAACTCTGTTACATCACATTTTATACTCCAGTCACCTCCAGAGCTGCAGCCAATGTTCCACTGGTCTCTGCAATCTTTGTTGGGTGCAGTCATGATTGCTGTCCCTTGTGGTGTCTCTATATAGACGGCCCCAGGGACGGGCACTTACCCGCAGGTGACCAGGATGTGGCTGCCCTCAATCTGCTGCTGACATTTTTCCACCTCCCCTATCATGGTGATGATGGCGGACGGATTCTGAGGGAGGTCCTGGTCCAGGGGCCATGAGTCCAGATGCCAAAGTGTCACGTCCAGTCTGGAGTCTGACGACTAGAAGGTAATGAGCCCCATCATTAGTCACATGACCCAACCACCATGGTGCCTCCGTCTACACTCACCTCGCTCTCCCGCCTCACACTCAGTGATCTCCACCTGTAGCCGTCTCCTGCCCGCTTTACAGATGCCGTGATAGTAAAGTCGCCGGAAAGGCAAAAACCTTCGTCCGGCCAAAAATGCATACCGACCTGGAAATGAAATGTCATTACAGTGTATCAGTGTGGGCTAACCACAGCGGCAAACATCTCTGTCTCTTACAATGTGTCAGTGGCAAACAAATATATTAGCCTGGAATCCACAGAGGATTATCTAACAGTCATACAAAAGGACCAATCCTACTGGTAGAAATACTGTGAGTATCTGATTCTCAGGTTATACCGTCCTAGTCACTGACAGCAAGCAGAGATCTGGAAAATGGTGAAGAAATGACATCACAAAGGTGCCAACTCATCAAGACTGGCAAGGTAGAGCGGAAAAGACACCAGCTTCATTAAGAAGCGCACAACACTTTGTGAATTTGGGCTCCTCTTCTACGGGGCGTCCACCTCCATGTGCTGCGCCAGAAAGGCTTCTACGGCACAGAAAACGCCAGCAGACTTGATGAAGTGCATGGGAGGCGTAGCTATGCCCCATCCTGATCGGGCTTCTTCCCAGATCACAACATTTTGTGCAACTTTCCAGTTGGAAAAATATTTGCAACTTTTCAAAGTTTTGATGTCACTTTTGTGGCCCTTGATGAATTTGCCCCACTGAATGGAAGAAAGTTGCAGAATTATCCTAAGGCCATGATGTAGCTTTATTTTCAGTATTTACTGATGGACCGTAGTAGGACTAATCGTGCCCGGTGAGATGGTACCAACCTGCTGCAGGTCCAGTGCTCGGTGCATCATCACCACTGACGTACACTTGTAGTCCCACACCAGGGACCAGAAATCCACCAGAGTCTCCTTCATGGGAAGCTGTGTGACGATCACCACATCATCTAGAGAGTTAGACTGAAACAGAGGAGAAAAAAACCCCCTAAAGATATGAACTGGGATACAGACTGGTGTGCATGCAGCCTGTAAGGGCATGTTCACATTGGCCACTGAACAAAAGAAAACCAAATACAAACATAATGAGAAACAATACGGTTTTTAATATTAGAGTTAGGACTGTCCCAGCTATGGTCACCTCGACGAGGCAGGATGGCTTTTGCAGTTTTTTTTTATCAAAAAACATGTTAACTAAGCACTATATATGTTATGATTGAGTCACCGTAGGAGGCAAAAACAAAAATGCTAGCTAAGTCCAGAAAACCAGAGAGGTTGGCAGCTATCTGATTGCAGACCCCTGATCCTATCACAACAACTAACAGTAGCCGTGGGGGGTTCCTACGATGCCCTAGATCCCTCGATCACAGCCGGAGAATTAAATAGGCCTAAAGAAAGAAAGGGGAAATCTAAACTGCCCCAGAGCAGACCCCAAAGCAATAGGCAGCCCCCAACATATAATGACGGTGAAGCAAGATGAAAACACTAACACAGACAGAAAGATAGACTGAGCAAAGACGGGGCCCAAACTACCTAGATAGGAAAGGACAGGAAGGCTGCTGTCTGCAATCCGTGAAAAACCCTATGAAAATAAGAGCCAACAGACTGACAGTGAAAAAGGCCCTGAAGACGCTAGGCTTCAAAAAAGCTATGTCAGTACTCAGGAATATTCTGAAGACAGAGCAACCGGCAAAAGGAGATTCAGCTCATCCCAGCAGGGAATGGCAGAATCCAGAAAAGCAAGGAAAACAAAAACAAAATACAAATGCAAACAGGCAAAGCAGAAACTTTGCTTTAGGGAAGCAGGAATCAGACTGGTGTCCTAGAAGTCCACAGAGAAATCACCCGCAGGGCAGAAGGGCGTCGGCAGCCTTATATCCAGTCAGTGACTCCACTCAGCCAGTCATCCTCATTAGACTCAGGTGCCTGATAATCAGGCTCATTACCTTCCTTTACCAGAATAGGGAGTTCACCAGACCTCAGTGACGAAGGGGAAAATGAACTCACAACAGTACCTCCCCCTTGAGGAGGGGTCACCGAACCCTCAACCACGCCACCAGGGCGATCAGGGTGAGCCCGATGAAAGGCACGCACCAATATTTTGGCATGAATATCAGAGGCAGAGACCCAGGAATTATCCTCCTGACCATAACCCTTCCACTTAACCAAATACTGGAGTCTCCGTCTAGCCAGACGGGAATCCAGTATTTTCTCTACCTCATATTCCATGTTACCTTCAACCAATACAGGGTCTGGAGGTGCCACCCCAGGAACAACTGGTTCAACAAACCTCTTCAACAAGGACTTATGGAACACATTATGGATTTTGTATGTGACAGGAAGAGCCAAACGAAAAGAGACCGGATTAATAATCTCCAAAATCTTGTAAGGTCCAATAAATCTAGGCTTAAACTTAGGAGAAGCCACCTTCATAGCAATATTTTTTGAAGATAACCACACCATATCACCAATCTTAAACTGGGGACCAATGGTCCTATGTCGATTGGAAAACCGCTGGGCCTTTTCCTGGGAGAGAAATAACTTATCCACCATTTGGTCCCAGATCTGGTGCAAAAATGAAACCCAATCATCCTGATCAGCGGAAATAAAACATCTCAAATACGACTCCAAGGTTTGGTTTGTTCTCTCTGTCTGCCCATTGGTCTGAGGGTGAAAAGCAGAGGAGAAGGACAACTGAATTCCCAGCTTGGAACAGAAAGTCCTCCAAAATCTAGACACAAACTGAACTCCTCTGTCAGATACAATGTTCTCAGGAATCCCGTGCAAGCGAACCACCTGTTGCAAAAACAGGGGCACCAACTCAGAGGAAGATGGCAACTTAGGGAGTGGTACAAGATGAACCATCTTAGAGAACCTATCACAAATCACCCAAATAACAGTCATTCTTTGAGAGACCGGCATATCAGAGATGAAATCCATTGAAATATGGGTCCATGGCCTCCTGGGGACCGGCAAAGGCATCAACAACCCACTAGAGCGAGAACAAGATTTAGACCGGGAGCAAGTCCCACAGGACTGCACAAAATTCCTGACATCATGAGACAAGGTCGGCCACCAAAAAGAGCGACTCACTAGATCTCTAGTACCAAAAATACCTGGATGACCAGCCAATGCAGAGCAATGAACTTCAGACATCACACTCTTCTTCCACTGGTCAGGAACATACAACTTTCCACTGGGACAATGCTCAGGTTTGTCCTCCTGGAACTCTTGCAGAGCAAGTCTCAAATCGGGCGAGATGGCAGAAAGAACTACCCCTTCGCCTAAGATGGTAGCAGGCTTGGTCACCACAGGAGAATCAGCAAAGAAACTCCTAGAGAGGGCGTCTACCTTGACATTCTTAGTTCCAGGAAGAAAAGAGACCACAAAATCAAAACGTGTAAAAAAACAAGGCCCACCTAGCCTGTCTAGGGTTCAAGCGTTTAGCCGACTCTAGGTAAATCAAATTCTTGTGGTCAGTGAGGACCACGACTTGATGTTTAGCTCCCTCCAACCAATGTCTCCACTCCTCAAATGCCCATTTCATGGCCAACAGTTCCCGATTCCCCACATCATAGTTACGTTCAGATGGAGAGAACTTTCGGGAAAAGAAAGCACAGGGATTCATTTTAGATGTTACAGGATCCTTTTGGGACAAAACAGTTCCTGCACCAATCTCAGAAGCATCCACCTCTACCTGGAACGGGAGTGAGACATCCGGTTGCCGCAAAACTGGGGAGGAGGTAAATCTTCGCTTCAGCTCCTGAAAGGAAGCAACAGCCTCCGGAGACCAATTCAACACATCAGCACCCTTCTTAGTCAGATCAGTCAATGGCTTGGCAATACTAGAAAATTTTGCTATAAATTTCCGATAAAAATTAGCAAACCCCAAAAACTTCTGGAGGGCCTTCAAAGAAGTGGGCTGAACCCAATCATAAATGGCCTGTACCTTGGCCGGGTCCATTTCAATAGTTGACGGAGACAAAATAAATCCCAAAAATGAAATCCTCTGTTCTCCAAAAAGGCATTTCGATCCTTTGACATACAGGGAATTCTCCCTCAAGATCCGGAACACAGTCCGAATATGTTCCACATGAGAATCCCAATCCTTGGAGAAGATCAAAATATCATCCAGATAGTTAATCAAAATTTATCGACAAAGTCTCGGAAAATATCGTTCATGAAGCACTGGAAGACAGAAGGGGCATTAGTGAGCCCAAAAGGCATCACCAGGTACTCAAAATGTCCCTCCGGAGTATTAAACGCCGTCTTCCATTCATCCCCCTGCTTAATGCGGATAAGATTATACGCCCCCCTGAGGTCAAGCTTGGTAAACCAGCAAGCACCTCTAACTCTAGAGAATAGATTCGAAATCAGGGGTAACGGATACTGATATTTAATAGTAATTTTATTGAGGGCACGATAATCAATACAAGGCCTTAAAGAACCATCCTTTTTGGCCACAAAAAAAACCCGGCACCTAAGGGTGAAGAGGATGGTCTAATATGACCCTTCTCCAACGCCTCCTTAATATAGGACCGCATAGCCTCGTGCTCGGGTACAGATAAATTGAAGAGCTGACCCTTGGGAAATTTACACCCCGGGCTTAGTTCAATTGCACAGTCATAACTCCTATGAGGAGGCAAGGACGCAGACTCATTCTCACTAAATACATCATAAAAGTCCGCCAAATAGTCAGGAACATCATGCGACTGAGGAGAGGTGGAAAAAACCGGAGCCTCACTAAAGGCACACCGACAACCCCAACTCACCACAGACACAGACTTCCAATCCAAAACTGGATTATGAATTTGCAACCAGGGAAACCCCAGAACAACGGCATCATGCAGACCATGCAACACCAAAAATCTGCAATTTTCTTGATGGTCTGGGGCGACCCGCATGACCACCTGGGTCCAAAACTGAGGTTTATTTTTAGCCAAAGGAGTAGCATCAATCCCCCTCAAAGGGATAGGCGTCTGCAGAGGTGTCATCAGAAATCCACAACGTTTAGCAAAATCCAAGTCCATTAGGTTTAGCGCTGCTCCCGAATCCACAAAAGCCTTGGCGGAAAATGTGGACAGGGAGCAGATCAGAGTAATTGCCAGAAGAAACTTAGGTTGAACACCACCAACAGAAAACGTGTGTGCAAAGCGTTTCTCTCGTTTAGGACAAACAGAAATAATATGCGAGGCATCTCCACAGAAAAAACACAGCTTATTACGCCTTCTGAACTCCTGACGTTGCGCCTTAGACAAAATTCTATCACATTGCATAGGTTCAGACATTTGTTCAACAGGTGGCAACATCTCTCGTGTAGTTTTGCGTTCACGTAAACGCCGATCCACCTGAATGGCTAATGACATAGAATCGTCAAGACCAGAGGGAACAGGAAATCCCACCATAGTATCTTTTACAGTTTCTGACAAACTCTTCCGAAAGAGGGCTGCCAGGGCCCCATCATTCCAGGTAGTAAGGACCGCCCACTTTCGGAATTTTTTACAGTACAACTCTGCCAAATCCAGACCCTGGCTTAATGCCAACAGGGTCTTTTCAGCCTGATCAATAGCATTAGGTTCGTCATACAACAACCCCAAAGCTTGAAAGAATGCGTTCACATTAGTCAGAATAGGATCATCTGGTTTCAAAGAAAACGCCCAATCCTTGGGATCGCCACGCAGCAAAGAGATGACAATTTTAACCTGCTGCGCGGAGCTCCCTGACGAGTAAGGCTTCAAGGCAAAAAATAATTTAATTATTTTTGAAACTCAAAAATTTAGATCGATCCCCAAAAAATACATCAGGTGTAGGGATCTTTGGTTCAACAGCATGCGAACGAGCAAGGTAGGCGGAAATTCCCAGCACTTCCGCAGCGAGCTGCTCCACACGATCAGACAATTGCTTTATCTCCATTGAGACAAAAAAAAAAAAATTCCCCCTACGGCCTCAGAGATATAGAGGAAAGAATATACACACACCTTTTTTTTTTTTTTTAAACACAATTCTTTCCTGCTATTGAGTACCCTAGGATCTGCGGTATGGCGGGTGATTCTGTTATGATTGAGTCACCGTAGGAGGCAAAAGCAAAAATGCTAGCTAAGTCCAGAAAACCAGAGAGGTTGGCAGCTATCGGATTGCAGACCCCTGATCCTATCACAACAACTAACAGTAGCCGTGGGGGGTTCCTACGATGCCCTAGACCCCTCGATCACAGCCGGAGAATTAAATAGGCCTAAAGAAAGAAAGGGGAAATCTAAACTGCCCCAGAGCAGACCCCAAAGCAATAGGCAGCCCCTAACATATAATGACGGTGAAGCAAGATGAAAACACTAACACAGACAGAAAGATAGACTGAGCAAAGACGGGGCCCAAACTACCTAGATAGGAAAGGACAGGAAGGCTGCTGTCTGCAATCCGTGAAAAAACCCTATGAAAATAACAGCCAACAGACTGACAGTGAAAAAGGCCCTGAAGACGCTAGGCTTCAAAAAAGCTATGTCAGTACTCAGGAATATTCTGAAGACAGAGCAACCGGCAAAAGGAGATTCAGCTCATCCCAGCAGGGAATGGCAGAATCCAGAAAAGCAAGGAAAACAAACGCAAAACATAAATGCAAACAGGCAAAGCAGAAACTTAGCTTTAGGGAAGCAGGAATCAGACTGGTATCCTAGAAGTCCACAGAGAAATCACCCGCAGGGCAGAAGGGCGTCGGCAGCCTTATATCCAGTCAGTGACTCCACTCAGCCAGTCATCCTCATTAGACTCAGGTGCCTGATAATCAGGCTCATTACCTTCCTTTACCAGAATAGGGAGTTCACCAGACCTCAGTGATGAAGGGGAAAATGAACTCACAACAATATATTACTTTCATGCACTATGCTATTTATTTGTTAACTGCTGGGTACTCAATCATTATGTTTCGGTCTTCAGTTTTCTTTTGAAACAAGAGAGGCTGAGTGGGCTGACATGGTGGATTACCATGAGCCAGGACCCCAAATTTTAGACCTCCACCATGACCCGACATGGTGGAGGTCTACAAGCCAGGACCCCAAATGTCAAGAGAGCTGACATGGTGGAGGTAAACAAGCCAGGAACCCAAATGCTGAGAGAGCTGACATGGGAGAGGTAAACAAGCCAGGACCCCAAATGCTGAGAGAGCTGACATGGGGAGGTCTACAAGCCAGGACCCAAATACCAAGAAAGCTGACATGGGGAGGTAAAAAAGCCAGGAACCCAAATGCTGAGAGAGCTGACATGGGGAAGGTCTGCAAACCACGACCCCAAATGCCGAGAGAGCTGAAATGGGGGAGGTCTACAAAGTCCCCAAATGCTGAGAGAGCTGATATGGGGGGAGGTAAACAAGCCAGGACCCTAAATCCTGAGAGAGCTGACATGGTGGATGACTACAAGCCAGGACCCCAAAATGCTGAGACAGCTGACATGGGGGAGGACCATGAGCCAGGACTCCAAATACTGAGAGAGCTGACATGGGGGAAGATTGTCACGCTCACGCCTTGGCTGAATGGCGCGAGCCGGGGGGGTTTGTGGCCCCACTGAGCCACAAACCAGACTACCCTGGAAGGGGCATGACTATGACAGCTACCTTGGTCTTCACTGGAGCCTCTGATGGTGAGGTCAGGCTTGTGCGGCAGGTAGCTGTCGGGTGCCACTCCAGGGTGGTGTCTGGCTATGGCTGCTGGTCCCACATGGGGACAAGTGACTTTGACAGAAGCTATAGACAGGCACGGCTGAGACACTGGGCAAGCAGGCGTGGCTTGGAGACACAGGACAGGCGGCCACGACTTGGAGACACAGGACAGGCAGGCATGGCTTGGAGACGCAGGACAGGCGGGCACAGCTTGGAGACACAGGACAGGCGGGCACGGCTTGAGACACAGGACAGACTGGCGTGGTATGAGAAGGGACAGGTAGGGACCTGTTCACACAGCAGGTGCAGGTAGGAGGGAGTGGTGTATGTTGGAACAGGATTTGGACCTGTTCACACAGGAGGTGCAGGTATGGATATAGGCAGGAGTGTGGAGTAGGCAGAGCTGCAGGAGTGCGGAGTAGGCGGAGCCACAGGAGTGCGGAGTAGGCGGAGCCGCAGGAGTGCGGAGTAGAGCTGAACTACAAGGTCTGTGGAGAAACTGCAGCAAGAAGTTCTGCAGCAGCAGAGAAGACAGAGCTGCAAGAGTGCAGATGCACAGACAGAGATGCAAGGGTGCAGATGCACAGATGAAGCTGCAAGGGTGTAGATGCACAGACGGAGCTGCAAGGGTGCAGATGCACAGACAGGGAGGACACAAGGAAAGACACAGCAGGGAAGGAAGCCACAGAGAAGGAGAAAGGGAGATTAAGGTAGGACAGAGTACAGACAAGGTACTGGGACCAAGACTCAAGGGCCAGGATATTCAGCCTCCTGGCAGGCAGACAAGGTACAAAGCAAGACAAGAAGTATTCCTCCAGAGAAGGAGGAAATACACAGGACAGGGCCTGGCTTCCTCAGCAGCAAAATACTAACTGAGATTAGACATTGCACAGGCAATGTTTCAGTGGGTGTGGCGGAACTAAATAGTCAAGGGCTCTAGGTGATTGGTCAGGGACAGATTAGACAGGTGCACCCTGACTGCATAAGAACCAGAGAGTTCTGGCGCCGCCCCCCTATACACACATAGCCAAGAAACATACAGGAGAGCAGAGGCACAGACCACAGGACTGGCAACAGACAGAATTCACAGCATGACCCGGAGCAGTGAGTAAGTTGATGTGCGGGGGATGGGAGGCCATGCAGTGACGCCAGCAGGGTTGTTACAAAGATCATGTGCTAGGACCCCAAATGCTGAGAGAGCCAACATGGGAATGGAAAAAGCCAGGACCCCAAATGCTGAGAGAGTTGACATGGGGGAAGATCATGAGCCAGGACTCTAAATGCAGAGAGAGCCAACATGGGAATGGACCATGAGCCAGGACCCCAAATGCTGAGAGAGTTGACATGGGGGAAGATCATGAGCCAGGACTCCAAATGCTGAGAGAGCCAACATGGGAATGGACCATGAGCCAGGACCCCAAATGCTGAGAGAGTTGACATGGTGGAAGACCACAAGCTGGGACCCCAAATGCTGAAAGAGCTGACATGGTGGAGGACTATGAGCCAGGACCCCAAATGCTGAGAGAACTGACATAATGGAGGACTACGAACCAGGACCCTAAGAGCCGACATGGGGGAGGTCTACAAGCCAGCACCCCAAATGCCAAGAGAGCTGACATGGTGGAGTACCACAAGCCAGGACCCCAAATGCTGAGAGCTGACATGGTGGACGACCACAAGCCAGGACCCCAAATGCTGAAAGAGCTGACATCGGAAAGAACCATGAGCCAGGACACCAAATGCTGAGAGAGCAGACATGGAGGAGGACCACAAGCCAGGACCCCAAATGCTGAGAGAGCTGACTTAGTGGAGGACTACGAACCAGGACCCTAAATGACGAGAGAGTGGACATGGGGGAGGTCTACAAGCCAGGACCCCAAATGCCGAGAGAGCTGACATGGGGGAGGTCTAAAAGCCAGGACCCCAAATGCTAAGAGAGCTGACATGGTGGACGATCACAAGCCAAATGTTGAGAGAGCTGACATGGGGGAGGACCATGAGCCAGGACTCTAAATGCTAAGAGAGCCAACATGGGATTGGACCATGAGCCAGGACCCCAAATTCTGAGAGAGCTGACATGGTGGATGACTATGAGCCAGGACCCCAAATCCTGAGAGAGCTGACATGGTGGATGACCACAAACCAGTATCCCAAAATGCTGAGAAAGCTGACATGGTGGACGACCACAAGCCAGGACCCCAAATGCTTAGAGCTGACATGGTGGAGGACCACGAGCTGGGACCCCAAAAGCTGAAAGAGCTGACATGATGGAGGACTATGAGCCAGGACCCCAAATGCTGAGAGAGCTGACATAGTGCAGGACTACGAACCAGGACCCTAAATGCCGAGAGAACGGACATAGGGGAGATCTACAAGCCAGGACCCCAACTGCCAAGAGAGCTGACATGGTGGAGTACCACAAGCCAGGACCCCAACTGCCAAGAGAGCTGACATGGTGGAGTACCACAAGCCAGGACCCTAAATGCTGAGAGCTGACATGATGGATGACCACAAGCCAGGACCTCAAATGTGGAGAGAGTTGACATGGGAAGAGACCGTGAGCCAGGACCCCAAATGCTGAGAAGGCGCACATAGTGGAGGACCACAAGCCGGCTTTCCAAATGTCAAAAGAGCTGACATGGTGGAGGACTATGAGCCAGGACCCCAAATGCCGAGAGAGCGGACATGGTGGAGGTCTACAAGCCAGGACCCCAAATCCTGAGAAAGCTGACATGGATGTCAAAAAGCCAGGATCCCAAATGCTGAGAGAACTAACATGGAGGAAGATCATGAGCCAGGACTCCAAATGCTGAGAGAGTAGACATGGGAATGGACCATGAGCCAGGATTCCAAATGCTGAGAGAGGTGACATGGTGGAGGACCATGAGCCGGGACCTCAAATGCCGAGAAAGCTGACATGGTGGAGGACTATGAGTCAGGACCCCAATTGCTGAGAGAGCTGACATAGGGGAGGACTACAAGCCAGGACCCCAAATGCTGGGAGAGCGGACATGGTGGAAAACCATGAACTGTGAACCTAAATGTTGAAAGAGTTGACATAGTGGAGAACTACGAGCCGGAACCCTAAATGAGAGAGCAAATATGGTGGAGAACCAAGAGACTGGGCTCTAAAAGATGAGAAAGGCAACATGGTTGAGGATCAGAAGTTGGGGCCCCAAATGCTGATAGAACTGAAATGGTTGAGGACCAGGAGCCAGTACTTCAAATGTTGAAAGAGCTGATATGGAGGAGGTCAGAGACCGGGACCCCAAATGCTTAGAGTCAACATGGTGGAGTATCTGAAGTCGGGGCCACAAATGCTGAGAGAGCTGACATGGAGGAGCCAAGGAGTTGGAAACTTAGCTGCTGAGTGAATTACCAAGAGTCGGGGCTCTAAAAAGCTGAGCATTTGGTCGTGAAGATTTATGATGCAGGAGGACACAATGACCCCGATTCACTTTTGTAGTTTTGTGCATTTCTTAAGTCTATTTTTAATGCGCGCGTCTGGTTTTGTTTTCTGCGTTGTAGGCAGAGTGTAGAGATCCCAGATGTGTTCACCTGATTCATCAATTATTTATGATTTTTTAAAAAGTCTCAAAATTTGGAAAAATTTCACCCCAGTCCTCCCTGGTGTATTTCTGAGTACGCTAGTAATTTAGCATGTTTTTTGTGATTTTTGGTGACAAAAGCAGCTCAAGACGTGAGAAAGAACATTTTGTAATTTGGGCCAAATTTATGAATCCTATACGCCATTTGGAAGAATTTGGCAGCAAAAATGGAAACTAATATCGCAATATAAAGAGAAGGAAAGTAACTAAAAAATGCAAATGATGAATCTGGCCACTGAGTTTTGGAGGAGCTCAGTGCTTCCTGTAGGACTCCATAACTACTGGCCCACCATTTACTGCATCTGACGGAGAGACCGGGCTCCAGAAGTCCTCAAGTTCCAGGGATATAGAAGCTTTGGATATTGTAGCCTGAGATCCCTAAACATCAGAACTGAAGAGTCACTACAGGGCTCCATATTCTAGAAGTATTGTCCTTACATTCACAAACACAGCATTGATGTACCCGGGGGCGCCATGTTGTGCCAATGCCGAAAACAGGATGGGTCGAAAGTGATCACCTGAGTAGAGAAAAGGAGAAATATCAGTAACCAAGGCCATCGCACTCACCTCACATCCAGACTCATCCACGCGGATGAGCAAAAACACAACAAAAAGAAAAAAAAACACCCCAAAAAGATCCGATTACCAATCCGTAATCCGTACCTCGCAACTCTGTCTCCAAGACTTCTCTCGTGCTGCTCCAGCTCTCTGGAATGCACTTCCCCAGACGATCAGATTGATACCTAGCCCCGACCTATTAAAGCGCGCTTTGAAAACCCATCTCTTCAAACAAGCCTACCACATCAACTACTCAGTAAACTAACTATGCCCTGTTCCCTCCTTCCAAATATTATTCTGAATCTGCACCCTACTATTCATCTGTCTCCACCCTCCATGCACACGATAACTGCACTTGATACTTGACTATTGCACACACACGGGCTGATGACCGGATCATGCAGCCTTATATGAAAATCCCTATTTCTTATAATTGCCAGACCTGAAATAACAAGCATTTTTCACCTACTGTGTCCCCCCATCTCCTTGTAGATTGTAAGCTTGCGAGCAGGGACCTCACTCCTAATGTCACTGTTTAAATGGTCTTAGCTTGTATTGAATTTATTGTCTGTACTTGTCCCCGCTTAATTGTAAAGTGCTGCGGAATATGTTGGCACTATATAAATAAAAATTATTATTATTATTATTAATCTGTAGATCTGGTGATCTCCTTTATGTGATGATGAATACTAGAATCAAATAAATACATATTTGTATATCACAGAGTGATACAGAAATCACTCCCATCATGTATATATACCCAAGACTGCAAGTACAATAGAATAGGATGGGATTCTTTACTGTAAGAGCAGTGATTCTGTAGAGCTCTCTGCCCGGAGGAGTTGTCATGCGGATTCCCTATAAGAGCTGTATAGGGGCCGGGATGTCTGTCCGGAGTGTAATAATATTCCCGGTTATGGCCCCAGATTACTGGAGACGGTTATTGATCCCGGGAGGTCATCTTTACGAGCTCTACCAAGCTCCGCACCCACACACAGTGTGCCGACATGATGGTGAAGGTACTGTCTGAGCACGGCTCTTACCCGGCAGGATCCTGGGGTTGCGGTTCTTCCTCTGGTTTTCTGGTTTCTTCGCCTCTTTACATTGATAGATCTGATATACTTGTGTGATCTCCTCCAGAGCCTGAAAAACAGACAGTGTGATCAGTGGAGGCAACGTCTGGTGCCTCGTCTCATCCCTAACAGGACCAGGTAATACCAGGGTGTGCACTACAGCGGTTAATCAGTAACCACCCTGGACAGACCACCCCAATCCTGAGACCATGTGCATTATTATCAGGAGGACCCCACGTGGCGGCCCCAGAGGTGGGTATAACGCCCGGTGTCTCGTGTCACCCTGACCGGATCTCCAGGTTCTCACTGCATTATTATCAGGAGGCCTCATGTGGCGGCGCCAGTGGCGGATATAACGCTCAGTGCCTTGTATCACCCTGGCCGGACCACCCAAATCTCACTGCATTATTATGAGGAGGACCCCACGTGGTAGCCCTAAAGGTTGATATAATGCTCGGTGTCTCAGGACACCCTGACTGGACCTCCCGGATCTCACTGCATTATCAGGTGGACCCCACGTGGCGGCCCCTCAGTGGTGCCTCATGTCACCCTGACCGGACCTCCTCCACGATTTCACTGCATTATTATCAGGAGGATCCCACTTGGGGGCCCAGAGGTGGAAATAAAGACCGGTGTCTCGTGTCACCCTGAACGGACCTCCTGAATCTCACTGCATTATTATCAGGAGGTCTCCACGTGGGAGCCCAGAGGTGGATATAACGCCCGGTGTCTCGTGTCACCCTGTCTGGACCTCCACGATCTCACTGCATTATTATCAGGAGGTCCCCATGTGGCGGCCCGTGAGGTGGATTTAACGCCTGATGTGTTGGGTCACCCTGTCCGGACCCCCTGTATCTCACTGCATTATTATCAGGAGGTCCCCACGTGGTCGCCCCCCAGTTGGATATAACGCCCGATGCCTCATGTCATCCTGACCGGACCTCCACGATCTCACTGCATTATTATCAGGAAGATCCGACGTGGCGGCCCCCGAGGTGGATATAACGCCCGATGTGTTGGGTCACCCTGTCTGGACCTCCTGGATCTCACTGCACTATTATCAGGAAGATCCGACGTGGCGGCCCATGAGGTGGATTTAACCCCCGATGTGTTGGGTCACCCTGTCCGGACCTCCTGTACCTCACTGCATTATTATCAGGAGGTCCCCACGTGGCGGCCCACCAGTTGGATATAACGCCCGATGCCTCATGTCACCCTGACCGGACCTCCACGATCTCACTGCATTATTATCAGGAAGATCCGACGTGGTGGCCCCTCGGGTGGATTTAACGCCCGATGTGTTGGGTCACCCTGTCGGGACCTCCTGTACCTCACTGCATTATTATCAGGAGGTCCCCACGTGGCGGCCCACCAGTTGAATATAATGCCCAATGCCTCATGTCATCCTGACCGGACCTCCACGATCTCACTGCATTATTATCAGGAAGATTCGACGTGGTGGCCCCTCGGGTGGATTTAACGCCCGATGTGTTGGGTCACCCTGTCGGGACCTCCTGTACCTCACTGCATTATTATCAGGAGGTCCCCACGTGGCGGCCCACCAGTTGAATATAATGCCCAATGCCTCATGTCATCCTGACCGGACCTCCATGATCTCACTGCATTATTATCAGGAAGATCCGACGTGGCGGCCCCTCAGGTGGATTTAACGCCCGATGTGTTGGGTCACCCTGTCCTCACCTCCTGGATCTCACTGCATTATTATCAAGAAGATCCGACGTGGCGGCCCACCAGTTGGATATAACGCCCGATGCCTCATGTCACCCTGACCGGACCTCCACGATCTCACTGCATTATTATCAGGAAGATCCGACGTGGCGGCCCCTCAGGTGGATTTAACGCCCGATGTGTTGGGTTACCCTGTCCGGACCTCCTGGATCTCACTGCATTATCAGGAGGACCCCAAGTGACGGCCCTCGATGTGGATACACTGTAATGTCCGGTGCCCCATACTCTTACCTGGAATTGCCGATCATATCCATCCATACCGGTGCGGGGATCTCGTCTGGTCATGTGACTGAGCTGTCTCCCCATGTCCGGCACTTGCACACTGGTGGTACCGCACAGCAGCGTCTCCAGGAGGACGTCATACAGGAAGGCGTACTGCTCCTGTGGTACAACACACCATGAGTCTGGCCACTCCATACACTATACACTATTAGTGATGGCGCTGATATTTTCTGTCTGTTGCGCTTGCTCTGGGGTACCCATGGTAACATTTAAAGACTGGCTCTGTGTGCACTTCCTGTCATGTGACATTAGCAAGGGTTAAGAAGAACACCCCTTCATGGCTGATGATCCTTGACCTGCTGTGTTCTTCCTCACAGTCCTACAGTGTAATGATGTTACCATGGTGACCCCAGAGCAAGCACAACATTTCCATGAGCAGCAGACAGGAGATCAGGGGAAGATGAATCTTGATATAATGAAGATGTTTAGAATCCACCATTCCCTCAGAGTTGGGTCAGATACAGATATACGTGCACATGATCTCCGCATATCCACGTACCACATACACGTCCCACTACCTATGTCATGTGCCACATAGTGACCATAGTGTCTAGGCTCTCCCACATAACAGTCCATGTGTCGCGGACATAAGGCGACATATTTGAAGAAAAAAAAAATACTTAAAAAAGAAATAAAAAAAAATCACTTATTATATTCCATTTTATTTTATTAAATATAGACACCAAAATGAAAGATATTAAAAAGTAATCAATAATAAAAAGAAAAAGAAAAACATATAATAAAACCAGAGGAGAGGAGGTCAGCACACACCGCAAAATATAAATACGAGGAGTTAAAGTCCCACAAAGTGAGGAACCGGGAGTACAGAGAAACAGAACCAATGCAGTGTAAATCAATAAAGTGCAGCACATGTGTGCTAGTTACTGGAAGTCATGGTGATTCCACTTCCCTGCTGTCCCAGAGATCCACATTGGAGGTACAGTATAATCAATAGTCATCAATCATCATAATGGTCACGAGAAAACATTATCAGTGAACAAAGTGCAAAGTGCAAATTTCATATCAAAATTAGACCACATGACCACATGAGGTAAGCCATACTGACGAGAGTTCATGCAGCATGTGCTGGCACCGCTGCCCCACACTCCGACGCACGTTTCACATGTCACTTCATCACTCCCTGACTGTTGATTATATGTTTTTCTTTTTATTGTCGATTACTTTTTAATATCTTTCATTTTGGTGTATATATTTAATAAAATAAAATGGAATATAATAAGTGATTTTTTTTGTAATTATTTCTTTTTTTCAAGTAGTTTTTTTAGCTTCAGATATTATGGTGTCTACTTGAAATCTACACTACCATTCAAAGGTTTAGGGTCACTTAGAAATTTCCTTATTTTTGAAATAAAAGCAGTTTTTTTGCAATGAAGCTAACATTAAATGATTCAGAAATACACTCTATACATTGTTAATGTGGTAAATGACTATTCTAGCTGCAAACATCTGGTTTGCAATGCAATATCTTCATAGGTGTATAGAGGCCCATTTCCAACAACCATCACTCCAGTGTTCTTATGGTACTTTGTGTTTGCTAACTGTGTAAGAAGGCTAACAGATGGTTAGAATACCCTTGAAAACCCTTGTGCCAATATGTTAGCACAGCTAAAAACAGTTTGGCTGATTAGAGAAGCTATAAACCTGACCTTCCTTTGAGCTAGTTGAGAATCTGGAGCATTACATTTGTTGGTTCCATTAAACTATCTAAATGGCCAGAAAAAAAGAACTTTCATGTGAAACTTGACAGTCTATTCTTGTTCTTAGAAATGAAGGCTATTCCATGCGAGAAGTTGCCAAGAAACTGAACATTTCCTACAACGGTGTGTACTACTCCCTTCAGAGGAGAGCACAAACAGGCTCTAACCAGAGTAGAAAGAGAAGTGGGAGGCCCCGCTGCACAACTGAGCAACAAGACAAGTACATTAGAGTCTGTAGTTTGAGAAATCAACGCCTCACAGGTCCTCAACTGGCAGCTTCACTAAATACTACACGCAAAACGCCAGTGTCAGTGTCTACAGTGAAGAGGCGACTCCGGGATGCTGGCCTTCAGGGCAGAGAGGCAAATAAAAAGCCATATCTGAGACTGGCTAATAAAAGGAAAAGATTAATATGGGCAAAAGAACACAGACATTGGACAGAAGAAGATTGGTAAAAAGTGTTATGGACAGACGAATCCAAGTTTGAGTTGTTTGGATCTCACAGAAGAACATTTGTGAGACGCAGAACTGAAAAGATGCTGGAAGAGTGCCTGACGCCATCTGTCAAGCATGGTGGAGGTAATGTGATGGTCTGGGGTTGCTTTGGTGCTGGTAAAGTGGGAGATTTTTACAAGGTAAAAGGGATTTTGAATAAGGAAGGCTATCACTCCATTTTGCACCGCCATGCCATACCCTGTGGACAGCGCTTGATTGGAGCCAATCTCATCCTACAACAGGACAATGACCCAAAGCACACCTCCAAATTATGCAAGAACTATTTAGGGGAGAAGCAGGCAGCTGGTATTGTATCTGTAATGGAGTGGCCAGCGCAGTCACCAGATCTCAACCCCATTGAGCTGTTGTGGGAGCAGCTTGACCATATGGTGCGCAAAAAGTCCCCATCAAGCCAAACAGACATGTGGGAGGGGCTTCTGGAAGCATGGGGGGAAATTTCTCCAGATTACCCCAGCAAAATAACTGCTAGAATGCCAAAGGTCTGCATTGCTGGAATTGCTGCAAAGGAGCATTCTGTGACGAAAGCAAAGTCTGAAGGAGAAAATTATTATTTCAAATAAAAATCTTTTTTTTGAACCTTGTCACTGTCTGGACGAGATTTAACATTCATTTGGAAACTCATCTCATTAATAAAAGTATGAATTTTCATGGAAAACACAAAATTGTCTGGGTGACCCCAAACTTTGGAACGGTAGTGTATATGACATTTGAAAATTATATATATTTCTTTAGGGTATTTATATTCTCCTTATTCTTTGGATAAGGCGACATATTGTCTGCGTACCTTGTTCTGCACCATGTTCATGCGGCTCTTCCGGAGCCGGAGAACACAACCGAAAACATTCACCTTCCTCACAGCCTGCGCCATTTTCAGGAGGATGTCCAAAGCCACAAATGTCCCAGTCCGACCGATACCCGCACTGAAAATAGGGGAATGAGAAACATGGAGGATCCAGGTATGGCCCTAATGTACAGCATTAATATATGGCACTAGTATACGGCATTGGTATATGGCATTAATATATAGCACTGGTAAAGGTGTGCTAAAAAGTTTACATACCACAGCAATATTTTTGCTTTCTTGGTCTTTTTTCAGAGAATATGAATGATAACACCAAACCCTTTTCTCCACTCATGGTCAGTGGTCGGGTGAAGCCATTTATTGTCAGACTACTGTGTTTTCTCTTTTTAAATCATAATGACAACCCAAAACATCCAAATGACCCTGATCAAAAGTTTACATCCCCTGGTGATTTTGGCCTAATAACATGCACAGAAGTTGACACAAATGGGTGTGAATGGCTACTAAAGGCAACATCCTCACCTGTGACCTGTGACAACTGCCAGGAAAATTGTTCGGGAAGCAAAGAAAAACCCACAAACAACATCAGCAGAAATACTGGACTCTCTGAAAACTATCGGTGTGGCTATTTCAAGATGCACAATAAGGAGGAACTTAAAAAAAAATGGGCTGCATGGTCGAGTCCCAGAAGGAAGCCATTACTGCGCAAATGCCACAAAGTATCTCACCTACAATACACAAAACAGCACAGAGACAAGCCTCAAAACTTCTGGAACAAAGTAATTTGAAGTGATGAGACCAAAACTGAACTTTTTGACCACCACCATAAATATTACATTTGGAGAAAGGTCAACAAGGTCTATGATGAAAGGAACACCATTCCTACTGTAAAGCATGCAGGTGGATCGCTGATATTTTGGGATGTGTGAGCTGCAAAGGCACAGGAAACTTGGTCAAAGTTGAAGGAAAGATGAATGCAGCAAGTTATCAGCAAATACTGGAGGCAAATTTGCAATTATCAGCCCGGAAGCTGAACACATGGGACGTACCAAAATGACAACAATCCAAAACACAAGGCAAAGTCGACCTGTCTTTGGCTACAGCAGACCAAAGTGACTGTTGTGGAGTGGCCATCTCAGTCTCCTGACCTCAATATCATTGAGCCACTCTGGGAAGATCTCAAGCGCACAGTTCATGCTAGACAGCCCAGGAATTTACAGGAACTGGAGGCTTTTTACTAAGAAGAGTGGGCAGCTTTACCATCTGAGAAAATAACGAACCTCATCCACAACTACCACAAAAGACTTCAAGCTGTCATTGATGTTAGAGGGGGCAATACACGGTAGTAAGAAATGGGGTATGTAAACTTTTGATCAGGGTTATTTGGATGTTTTGGCTTGTCATTATGATTTAAAAAGAGAAAACACACAGGAGTTTGACAATAAATGGCTTCACCCAACCACTAACCATGAGTGGAAAAAAAGCTTTGGTGTTATCATTCGTATTCCAGATATTAGTGGTGTATGACACTAATATATGGCACTGTGTATGGCCATATTATAGTCCCGACCATAGTTCCCACATAATTGTCCCATGTTATATCAGTCATGGTGCTGTAATGATAGTGCCACCTAGTGTCTATCTAATAAATGACCCTTATAACAACAGTGCCTTGTGGTGCCCATGTTGTAGCAGCAGTCAGTAGGATCCGCCTTGTCCTCTATGTGTGGGGTTATGGTGCAGTGCCCGACACCTCGGGTGGCCATAGTCTTGTACCTGCAGTGCACAATAACGGGGCCTGATCCCGGGGTGTTACATCTGTTCATCTGCTCCACCAGCTGCACTAGACCAGACGGTGTCCGGGGAACCCCATGGTCTGGCCACTCCAGGTACTGCAACTGCTCCACCGTCATCTGCACCGTGGACTGCACCTGGCAGAGAGGGATGGCCTGTCGTCACGAGGGGGTCATGATGGGGGGACATAGACAACACACAGGCCGGAGAATACAGCATGTCAGCACAGAGTATTTTCAGGGTGGGGTGTCTGCCCATTATAGGAGGGTAGTGAAGCAATGCTGCCTGTGATCAGAGCAGTCACTATGGGCGCTCTAGAGCTCCGCAGCAGCACAGAGGACAAATAAACAGCAGACAAATCAACAATTGTGGCCAAACGCCGGAACTCGTCTGACCTTCTTCAGGCTGAAACTTCTGGTGATGATGGCGCCGGTCTGAGCCATCTTCACTAAAGACACTGTGATGTCACCGTACGTCTGCGTCTGATCCGGCCAGTAGCAATGACACTTTACCTGCAGAGTGTGAATAAGAACCTGAGTGTCAGCTGTATACACTGTATATATGTTTGATTGTATCCATCGTATACAGTGGGGATATAAGTATTTGATATGCTGACGATTTTGCACGTTTTCCCCCCTACACAGAATGGAGAGGTGTGTAATTTTTATCGCAGGAACACTTCACCTGTGAGAGACAGAATCTAAAAATAAAAAACAGAAAACCACATTGTAGGATTTTTACATAATTAATTTGCATTTTATTGCATGAAATAAGTATTTGATACAATCGAAAAACAGAACTTAATATTTGGTCCAGAAACCTTTGTAATTACAGAGGTCAGACGTTTCCTATAGTTCTTGACCAGGTTTGCACACACTGCAGCAGGGATATTGGCCCCCTCCTCCATGCAGATCTTCTCCAGATATTTCAGGTTTTGGGGCTGCCGCTGGGTAACATGGAGTTTCAGCTCCCTCCAAAGATTTTCTATTAGGTTCAGGTCTGTAGACTGGCTAGGCCACTCCAGGACCGTGAAATGGTTCTTACGGAACCACTCCTTAGTTGCCCTGGCTGTGTGTTTTGGGTTATTGCCATGCTGGAAGACCCAGACACTGCCTATCTTCAATGCTCTTACTGAGTGAAGGAGGCTGTTGGCCAATCATGATAAAAAAAAACCCCATCCATCCTCCCTTCAATTCAGAGCAGTCATCCTGTCCATTTTGCAGAAAAGCACCTTCAAAGTATGATGTTTCCCCCACCATGCTTCATGGTTGGGACGGTGTTCTTGGGGTTGTACTCATCCTTCTTCCTCCAATCACGGCCAGTCGCGTTGATACCAAACAGTTCTATTTTGATCTCATCTGACCACATAACCTTCTTCCATGCCTCCTCTGGTTCATGCCGATGGTCAATGGTGAACTTCAAATGTGCCTGGACATGTGCTGGCATGAGCAGGAGGACCTTGTGTCCGTGGCAGCATTTTAATCCATGAGTGTGTAGTGTGTTACTAATGGTAATGGTTGAGATTGTGATCCCAGCTCCCTTAAGTTCACTGTTCAGGTCCTGACGTGTAGTTATAGGTGATTCCAGACGTTTCTCAGAATCATCCTTACCCCACAAGGTGAGATCTTGCATGGAGCCCCAGACCGAGGAAGATTGTCAGTCATCTTGTGTTTTCTCCATTTTCTAATAATTGGGCCAGCAGTTGTTGCCTTCTCACCAAGCTGCTGTTCTATTGTCCTGTAGCCCATCCCAGCCTTGTGCAAGTCTACAATTTTGTCCCTGGTGTCCTTAGACAGCTCTTTGGTCTTGGTCATGGTGGAGAGTTTGGAGTGTGATTCAGTGTGTGGAAAAGGTGTCTTTTATACAGGTAACAAGGTCAAACAGGTGCAATTAATCCAGGTAATGAGTGCAGAGTAGTAGACATCTTAAAGAAAAACCTACAGGTCTGTGAGAGCCAGAATTCCTGCTGGTTGGTCGGTGATCAAATACTTATTTTATGCAAAAAAAAAGCAATTTAATTATATATCATATAATGTGTATAAGGTACACCTGTCCCATATCATTCCCTCAAGTACACCTGTCCCATGTTCTTCCCTCTCGTACACCTGTCCCATGTTCCCCCCTCTGGTACTCCTGTCCCATGTTCTCCCCTCTGGTTCATCTGTTCCATGTTCTACCCTCTGGTACAATTGTCCCATGTTCCCCTCTCTGGTACACCTGTCCAATGTTCCCCCCTCTGGTACTCCTGTCCCATGTTCTCCCCACTGGTTCACCTGTCCAATGTTCTCTCCTCTGGTTCACCTGTTCCATGTTCTCCCCTCTGGTACACCTGTCCCATGTTCTCCCCCTGGTACATCTGTCCAATATTCTCCCCATCTGGTTCACCTGTTCCACGTTCTCCCCTCTGGTAAACTTGTCCTCTATCATCCATTCTGGCACACCTGTCCCATGTTCTTCCCTCAGGTACACTTGTCCCGTATCATCCATTCTGGCACACCTGACCCATGTTCTGCCCTCTGGTACACTTGTCCCGATTCATTCTGTCAGGTACACCTGTTCCACGTTCTCCCCTCTGGTACACTTGTCCCGTATCATCTATCCTGGTACACCTGTCCCATGTTCCCCCCTCTGGCACACCTGTTCCACGTTCTCCCCTCTGGTACACCTGTCCCATATCATCTATTCTGTCACACCTGTCCTGTGTTCTCCCCTGTGGCACACTTGTCCTGTATCATCCATTCTGGCACACTTGTACCATGTTCTGCCCTTCGGTACACCTGTCCCATGTTCTCCCCTCTGGTACACCTGTCCCATGTTCTCCCCTCTGGTACAATTGTCCCATGTTCCCCTCTCTGGTTCACCTGTCCCATGTTCTCCCCTCTGGTTCACCTGTTCCATGTTCTTCCCTCTGGTACACCTGTCCCATGTTCCCCCCTCTGGTCCACCTGTCCCATGTTCTCCCCCCGGGTACACCTGTCCCATATTCTCCCCATCTGGTTCACCTGTCCCACGTTCTTCCCTCTGGTACACTTGTCCCATATCATCCATTCTGGCACACCTGTCCCATGTTCTCCTCTCTGGAACACCTGTCCCCTATCATCTATTCTGGTACACCTGTTCCACGTTCTCCCCTCTGGTAGACTTGTCCTGTATCATCCATTCTGGCACACCTATCCCAGGTTCTGCCCTCCAGTACACCTGTCCCATGTTCTGTCCTCCAGTACACCTGTCCCATGTTTTACTCTCCAGGACACCTGTCCCATGTTCTGCCCTCCGGTACACCTGTCCCATATTCTGCCCTCCGGTATACCTGTCTCATGTTCTGCCCTCCGGTACACCTGTCCCATATTCTGCCCTCCGGTATACCTGTCTCATGTTCTGCCCTCCGGTACACCTATCCCATGTTCTGCCCTCTGGGACACCTGTCTCATGTTCTGCCCTCCGGTACACCTGTCCCATGTTCTGCCCTCCGGGACACCTGTCCCATGTTCTGCCTTCTGGTAGACCTGTCCCATGTTCTACTCTCCGAGACACCTGTCTCATGTTCTGACCTCCGGTACACCCGTCTCATGTTCTGCTCTCCAGTTCATCTGTCTCATGTTCTGACCTCCGGTACACCTGTCTCATGTTCTGCCCTCCGGTACACCTGTCTCATGTTCTGCCCTCCGGTGCATCTGTCTCATGTTCTGCCCTCCGGTATACCTGTCTCATGTTCTGCCCTCCAGTACATCTGTCTCATGTTCTGCCCTCCGGTACACCTGTCTCATGTTCTGCCCTCCAGTACACCTGTCTCATGTTCTGCCCTCCAATACATCTGTCTCATGTTCTGCCCTCCGATACATCTGTCTCATGTTCTGCCCTCCAGTACATCTGTCTCATGTTCTGCCCTCCGGTACACCTGTTTCATGTTCTGCCCTCCAGTACACCTATCCCATGTTCTGTCCTCCAGTACACCTGTCCCATGTTCTGCCCTCCAGTACACCTGTCCCATGTTTTACTCTCCAAGACACCTGTCCCATGTTCTGCCCTCCATTACACCTGTCCCATGTTCTGCCCTCCAGTATACCTGTCTCATGTTCTGCCCTCCGGTACACGTGTCCCATGTTCTGCCCTCCGGTACACGTGTCCCATGTTCTGCCCTCTGGGACACCTGTCCCATGTTCTGCCTTCCGGTACACCTGTCCCATGTTCTACTCTCCGAGACACCTGTCTCATGTTCTGCTCTCCAGTACATCTGTCTCATGTTCTGCCCTCCGGTACACCTGTCTCATGTTCTGCCCTCCAGTACACCTGTCTCATGTTCTGCCCTCCGGTACACCTGTCTCATGTTCTGCCCTTCGGTACACCTGTCCCATGTTCTGCCCTCCGGTACATCTGTCTCATGTTCTGCCCTCCGGTACATCTGTCTCATGTTCTGCCCTCCGGTACATCTGTCTCATGTTCTGCCCTCCGGTACATCTGTCTCATGTTCTGCCCTCCGGTACATCTGTCTCATGTTCTGCCCTCCCGTACACCTGTCTCATGTTCTGCCCTCCGGTACACCTGTCTCATGTTCTGCCCTTCGGTACACCTGTCTCATGTTCTGCCCTCCGGTACATCTGTCTCATGTTCTGCCCTCCGGTACACCTGTCCCATGTTCTGCCCTCCGGTACATCTGTCTCATGTTCTGCCCTCCGGTACATCTGTCTCATGTTCTGCCCTCCGGTACATCTGTCTCATGTTCTGCCCTCCGGTACATCTGTCTCATGTTCTGCCCTCCGGTACACCTGTCTCATGTTCTGCCCTCCGGTACACCTGTCTCATGTTCTGCCCTTCGGTACACCTGTCTCATGTTCTGCCCTCCGGTACATCTGTCTCATGTTCTGCCCTCCGGTACACCTGTCCCATGTTCTGCCCTCCGGTACATCTGTCTCATGTTCTGCCCTCCGGTACACCTGTCTCATGTTCTGCCCTCCGGTACATCTGTCTCATGTTCTGCCCTCCGGTACATCTGTCTCATGTTCTGCCCTCCGGTACACCTGTCTCATGTTCTGCCCTCCGGTACACCTGTCTCATGTTCTGCCCTTTGGTACACCTGTCTCATGTTCTGCCCTCCAGTACACCTGTCCCATGTTCTGCCCTCCGGTACACCTGTCTCATGTTCTGCCCTCCGGTACACCTGTCCCACGTTCTGCCCTCCGGTACACCTGTCCCATGTTCTGCCCTCCAGTATACCTGTCCTGCATTACACCCTCGACTTCCTCCATCTCACCTTATTCTGCTCCTCTAGCGCAGTCAGCATGACAATGACGGAGCTGCTCTCCTGCCACACCATGCTCCAGAAGTCAGCCACTGTCTCCAGGAGGGGACCTGCCGCAGAATAAATTCACACATCATCAATTTGACAGACCCCTGGTGAGTATGTAATGTGTGAATAAAGTGATTTTACAGGTTAAATAGTGTCTACATGTTAGAAGGATTCCTTGAATATAATCAGATCACATGTCACTTTCCTTGGGCCACTAGAAATCATCTGTGAAGCTAGCTGGCAGTAAGTGTTCAGTTTCCCTGCAGCGCCCCCACTGGGATAATTACGAATCACACAGTGTCCATTTATATAGCAAGACAGAATGGGTCTGCTGGAGTGGGAGATGCTGCCTGGAGTGGATTTTCACTCTGACCAACAGATGAAATATAAAAAATTACTGAAATTTGTTTTGGTCAGATCTACAGTATATGAAATGGGAAATAAATCACAAGGAAGGGGAACATAAGCCCAAAGTGCCAAAAAATGTGATATTGTTATTGTGTGACTAGGAAGTCCAGGTGTGAGATCCAATAGAAAACCACCACACTTAAATGGCACAACAGCAAAAAAATGGACATTAGTGAAACAAATGGACAATCGGGAACACAACGTGTAAACACCAGAAAAGAAAAACCGACTAAAAGTCCAATTTATATAAAATTTTATTATTAATATAAATATACCAAGTTCAAAAATGATTGTATGTAGTCAAAATTCATAAGTATGAGGAGTAAATGAAATGGACAAAACATTTTATTTGCTATAAAACTAATATGAATCAAAATTCATGAGAAAAAAAATGTTTAATATGCTCTGATGCCTCTCCAGACCACAAATAAACAGAGAGGAAGAGTGGGGTGAAACTGTGTGAGGCCCTATACTGGAAATCCAAAGAGCAGTGGGAGAATGACAAGATGGGAGCTTGAGGACAGATGAGGGTCAACAGAGTGACTGGACGGGAGCTGCAGGACAGGTGAGGGTCAAGAGAGTGACTGGATGGGAGCTGCAGGACAGGTGAGGGTCAAGAGAGTGACTGGAGGGGAGCTGCAGGACAGGTGAGGGTCAAAAGAGTGACTGGAGGGGAGCTGCAGGACAGGTGAGGGTTAAGAGAGTGACTGGAGGGGAGCTGCAGGACAAGTGAACGTCAACAGAGTGACTGGAGAGGAGCTGCAGGAGAGGTGAGGGTCAAGAAAGTGAGTTGAGGGGAGCTGCAGGACAGGTGAGGGTCAAGAAAGTGAGTGGAGGGGAGCAGCAGGACAGGTAAGGGTCGAGAAAGTGAGTGGAATGGAGCTGCAGGACAGGTAAGGGTCAAGAGAGTGAGTGGAGGAGAGCTGCAGGACAGGTGAGGGTCGAGAGAGAGAGGAGAAGAGCTGCAGGACAGGTAAGCATCAGGAGAGTTACTGGAGGGGAGCTGAAGCGGCAGAAGGGGAAAGGCAAAAGAGTGAAAGGGGGAGCTGCAGGACAGGTCAACGTCAAGAGAGTGACTGGAGAGAAGCTTCAGGACAGGTGAGGCTCAAGAGAGTGACTGGAGGGGAGCTGCAGGACAGGGGAGGGTCGAAAGAGTGAGTGGAGGGGAGCTGCAGTACAGGTGAGGGTCAAGAGAGTGAGTGGATAGGAGCAGCAGGACAGGTGAACATCAAGAGAGTAAGTGCAGGGGAGCTGCAGGGCAGGTGAGGGTCGAGGGAGTGAGTTTAGTGGAGCTACAGAATAGGTAAGGGTCGATAAAATGAGCGGAGTGGAGCTGCAGCATAGGTGAGGGTTGAGAGAGTGAGAGGAGGGGAGCTGCAGGACAGGTGAGGATCAAGAGAGTGACTGCAGGGGAGCTGCAGGACAGGCGAGGGTCGAGAGAGTGACTGGAGGGGAGCTGCAGAACAGGTGAGGGTTGAGAGAGTGTGTGGAGTGGAGCTGCAGGACAGATGAGGGTTAACAGACTGACTGGAGGGGAGCTGCAGGAGAGATGAGGGTCAAAAAAGTGAGTGGTGGGGAGCTGCAGGACAGGTGAGGGTCAAGAGATTGACTGGATAGGAGCAGCAGGACAGGTGAACATCAAGAGAGTAAGTGCAGGGGAGCTGCAGGGCAGGTGAGGGTCGAGGGAGTGAGTGTAGTGGAGCTACAGAATAGGTAAGGGTCGATAAAATGAGCGGAGTGGAGCTGCAGCACAGGTGAGGGTTGAGAGAGTGAGAGGAGGGGAGCTGCAGGACAGGTGAGGATCAAGAGAGTGACTGCAGGGGAGCTGCAGGACAGGTGAGGGTCAAGAGAGTGACTGGAGGGGAGCTGCAGAACAGGTGAGGGTTGAGAGAGTGTGTGGAGTGGAGCTGCAGGACAGATGAGGGTTAACAGACTGACTGGAGGGGAGCTGCAGGAGAGATGAGGGTCAAAAAAGTGAGTGGTGGGGAGCTGCAGGACAGGTGAGGGTCAAGAGAGTGACTGGAGGGGAGCTGCAGGATAGGTGAAGGTCGAGGCAGTGAGTGGGGGGGAGCTGCAGCACAGGTGAGGGTTGAGAGAGGAGGGGAGTGGCAGGATCAAGAGAGTGACTGGAGGGCAGCTGAAACGGCAGAAGGGGAAGGGCAGAAGAGTGACAGGGGGAGTTGCAGGATAGGTGAAGGTCAAAAGAGTGATTGGAGGGGAGCTACAGGACAGGTGAATGTCAAGACAGTGAAAAGAAGGGAACTGCAGGACAGGTGAGGTTCAAGAGAGTGACTGGAGAGGAGCTGCAGGACAGGTAAAAGTCAAAAGAGTGACTGGAAGGGAGCTGCAGGACAGGTCAATGTCAAGAGAGTGAGTGGACGGTAGCTGCAGGACAGGTGAGGGTCATGAGAGTGACTTGAGGGGAGCTGCAGGGCAGGTGAATGTCAACAGAGTGAGTAGAGGGGAGCTGCAGGGTAGGTGAGTGTCAGGAGAGTGACTGTAGGAGAGTTGAGGGGCCAGGAGGGGAAGGGCGGAAGAGTGACAGTGGGGAGCTGCAGGGCAGGTGAAGGTCGAGGAAGTGACTGGAGGGGAGCTGCAGAACAGGTGAACGTTAACAGACTGACTGGAGGGGAGCTGCAGGAGAGATGAGGGTCAAAAAAGTGAGTGTATTGTGAGCTCATTTTCTCGTTCACCTTTGATGTCCGATGAACTCCCTCTGCTGGTGAAAGGAGGTGGTGAAACTGATTTGGATGGGAGAAACCTGTCACCTGAACAGGTGGATTGCGATTGGACATCCGGAATCTCTGAGTGGATATAATGCAGCCGATGCCCTGTAGGGTTGCTGGTGATTTCTCTGCTCTGAGCTCTGGCCTCCAGTTCAGTTCCTGTCTTCTAAAGCTAAGTTTTGCTCTGCTATTATTCCATGAGATTTTGTCTGATTTGCTTAGTTTTGTGTTCTGCCAGCCCCGGCTGGGGCTCTGCTGAATTTCCATTTTTGTCCCTGATCGGTTAAATCTCTTTTGCTCTGTCTTCAGAATATATCGGAGTGCTGATATAGGGATTTTGAAGTCTAGTGACTTCAGGGCCGTTTTTCCTATCAGACGTGTTGGGACATTTTTGGTAGGGTTTTTGCGGATTGCAGCCAGCATCTTTTCTGTCCTTTCCTATCTAGTTAGTTGGGCCCCATCGTTTGCTCTGCCTGTCTTTCTGTCTGTGTTTTCATCTGTTTTCACCGAAAATACATGTTGGGGGCTGTCTATTGCTTTGAGGTCTGCTCTGGGGCAGTTTAAATTTCCCCTTTCTTTCTTTAGGCTTATTCAGTTCTCCGGCTGTGAAGAGGCGTCTAGGAACACCGTAGGAACGCGCCACGGCTACTGTTAGTTGTTGTGAATAGGATCAGGGGTCTGCAATCCGCTAGCTACCAACCTCTCTGGTTTTCTGGACTTAGCTTGCATTTTTGTTTTTTCTTCCTCCGGTGACTCATCATAACAGAGTGGAGGGGAGCTGCAGGACAGGTGAGGGTCAAGAGAGTGACTGGAGGGGAGCTGCAGGATAGGTGAAGGTCGAGGGAGTGAGTGGAGGGGAGCTGCAGCACAGGTGAGGGTCGATAGAGAGAGAGGAGGGGAGCTGCAGCACAGGTGAGGGTCAAGAGAGAGAGGAGGGGAGCCGCAGGATCAAGAGAGTGACTGGAGGGAAGCTGAAGTGGCAGAAGGGGAAGGGCAGAAAAGCGACGGGGGAGTTGCAGCATAGGTGAAGGTCAAAAGAGTGACTTGAGGGGAGCTAAAGGACAGGTGAATGTCAAGACAGTGAAAGAAGGGAACTGCAGGACAGGTGAGATTCAAGAGAGTGACTGGAGGGGAGCTGCAGAACAGGTGAGGGTTAACAGACTGACTGGAGGGGAGCTGCAGGAGAGATGAGGGTCAACAAAGTAAGTGGAGGGGAGCTGCAGGACAGGTGAGGGTCAAGAGAGTGACTGGAGGGGAGCTGCAGGATAGGTGACGGTCGAGGGAGTGAGTGGAGGGAGCTGCAGCACAGGTGAGGGTCAAGAGAGAGGAGGGGAGCCGCAGGATCAAGAGAGTGACTGGAGGGGAGCTGAAGCAGCAGAAGGGGAAGGGCAGAAGAGTGACAGGGGGAGTTGCAGCATAGGTGAAGGTCAAAAGAGTGACTGGATGGGAGCTATAGGACAGGTGAATGTCAAGATAGTGAAAAGAAGGGAACTGCAGCACAGGTGAGGTTCAAGAGAGCGACTGGAGAGGAGCTACAGGACAGGTAAAAGTCAAGAGAGTGAGTGGATGGGAGCTGCAGGACAGGTGAGGGTCATGAGATTGACTGGAGGGGAGCTGCAGGACAGGTGAGGGTCAATAGAGTGACTGGAGGGGAGCTGCAGGGCAGGTGAACATCAACAGAGTGAGTAGATGGGAGCTGCAGGGCAGGTGAGTGTCAGGAGAGTGACTGGAGGAGAGTTGAGGGGACAGGAGGGGAAGGGCAGCAGAGTTACAATGAGGAGCTGCAGGATAGGTGAAGGTCGAGGAAGTGAGTGGAGGGGAGCTGTAGGACAGATCAACATCAAGACAGGGTGAAGAGGGGAGCTGCAGGACAGGTGAGAGTTGAAAGAGTGAGAGGAGGGCGCTGCAGGATCGGTGAGGGTCGAGAGAGTGACTGGAGGGGAGATGCAGGACTGGTGAGGGTCGAGAGAGTGACTAGATGGAAGCTGCAGGACAGGTGATTATCGAGAGTGATTGGAGGGGAGCTGCAGGACAGGTGAGGATCAACAGATTGACTGGAGTAGAGCTGCAGGGGCAGGAGGTGAGGAGCAGGATAGTAACAGGAGTGAGCTGCAAATTCAGGACAGATGAGGGGAAGGAGACTGACTGGAGGGGAGCTGCGGCGACAGTAGAGGTGAGGCATGGGAGAGTGACTGGTGTGGAGCTGCAGCAGCAGGAGGTGAGGGGCAGGAGAATTACAAGAGGGGCAGGAGGGTGAGAGATGGAGAGCTGAAGGGCAGGTGAGGGGCAGGAGAGTCCCAGAAAGGGAACTGTAGTACAGTAGAGGGGTAGGAGAGTGCCTGTAGAGGAGCTGCAATGGCAGGAGGTTATGGATGGGAGTGTGACGGTAGGGAAGTTGCAACTACAGAACACATGAGGGGCTGGAGAATGAATAGTGAACTGCAGCTGCAGGACAGGTGAGGGGTAGGAGAGTGACTGGAGGTGAACTGCAGTGGCAACAGGTGAGGGGCAGGAGAGTGACCGCAGGTGAACTGCAGTTGCAGGACAGGTGAGGGCCAGAAGAGTAACTGGAGGTGAACTGCAGTTGCAGGACAGGTGAGGGCCAGTAGAGTGACTGGAGGTGAACTGCAGCTGCAGGACAGGTGAGGGGCAGGAGAGTGACCTCAGGTGAACTGCAGTTGCAGGACAGGTGAGGGCCAGTAGAGTGACTGGAGGTGAACTGCAGCTGCAGGACAGGTGAGGGGCAGGAGAGTGACTGGAGGTGAACTGCATCTGCAGGACAGGCAAGGGACAGGACAGTGACTGAAAGGGAGCTGCAGTGGCAACAGGTGAGGGATGGAAGAGTGCCAGGATGGGAGATACAGGACAGGTGAGGGGCGGCAGAGTGACTGGAGTTGAACTACAACTGCAGTACAGGTGAGGGGCAGGAGAGTGACTGCAGGTGAACTGCAGCTGCAGGGGAGGTGAGGGACAGGAGAGTGACCGGAAGTGAACTGCAGCTGCAGGGGTCGTGAGGGCCAGACTAGGACAGGTTCGTACAAGCAATTAGCACTTTTTAATCTTTTTTCCGGCCTTATAAAAAGTCCAGCAATATGGCAGCCAACCGGCTGATTATTTTACTTTCTTTGTGGGAATCAAATGAGAAAAATAGTTTGCATGAAAAATATTGTCACTAAGTGTTTCTCAATGTAAAAGTTGTTTAGTGGGATGAGTGTAGTAAAAGAAGCCAACAATCACTCTGTACTGCAACCATCATGGCGGAACCTCACAGGTCTGTGGTGCATCTTCGCTGACGCCCCTCTAGCAGTCTCACATCAGAATAATTAGGCCTACAACCTCCCCGCGGGGTGAATGATGCCATCACTTACCCTGAGTTGCTATGTAGAATTTTGGGGCTCTGTAACCCTGTACATAGAGATACACTGTGAGGACACATCTGCTGCATATGGAGTACACATGTGTGACTAGTATTAGTATATAATACATAGACCAGTGCACAGTACATAACACATATACAACCAGCTGTAGGATATCCCATACATCAATGTATGAAGCGTTGATATAATCGGACTCAGAGGGCCCAGATCTCAGAATCACCCGGGAATCATCATCTGTAAAACCAAGAGGAGAACAATCAGAACCTGTGAATTGTGAACTATCAGCTCCATCACAGAGAATGGTCATGAAAACGTCCTCCGTGATGAGTCTGGAGTCACCACTTGGAGCCTTGACGTGTATCGTGTCTGTTATCCCTCACTGATCTCCTGATCAATGGATTGATATCTCGCCCATCCACAATCTCACCTTCCGTTATTTTTTTTAACATGCTGGTTTGGATATAAAACATTTGATTGTATTCATAGTAGAGATTTGCAAACTCAATTTTTGTTAAATTTTTAGGAATTTTGCAACATGTGATTCGCTTCACACTATTTGCCTAAAATGGTGTTTCACGCATTGTCAAAGGTTTAATCAGTCACAGAAGAATCACCTGACCTCGCATGCAATCAAATAGGCTTCATGATAATGTCTTGCAGTTATTACATAACATGGTATACATAGCTCTACCAATCAGGATGAATTATTATAGCCTGTAAAAAAGCTGAGGCAGGGAATGCAGCAGCCGCTTTGTAGTGATTCTGGATAATAAAGGTCATCACAGTTCAGCAATAGAGACAGGAAGAAAAAGCCTTAAACACTGAAGAATCTGAAAGCACAACACTGAAGAAAACTGAGAAAAAGAATAATACAGAATTAAATAATAGCGAGGAAAGCAGATAGTCTGTGAGGCCGGCCCGGGAGGGACACAGAGCTGGTTTAAAATTTTAATGATTCGCTCCTCTCTCATTTATAGTCATCAATTTTGTAAATTAAGAGTTAAGTAGTTGCGATACGTTGCACTTACAGGGCACTACTTGCTTATACCGATTTTTCTTCTGGTTTTCCTCGGCTTCTGCTATTTTGCGTGAATGCAATAATCCGCTGGGAAGTTCCTGGAGAAACACAAGAGAATAAACAGTTGACACTGGATGATGGACATGACGGATATAACAGGCATCATCAGACGGCAGTAACCTTGTACTCCAGGTACCGGCCTACGGGTAAGATATTGGCGTTCTCCTCCTGTTCTTCTTCATCGTCACACATTTCCTTGTAGCGCAACATTTTAACGACGTCCAACAAGTTCTCAACAGGAATGTCCTTCATCTTACCTGGAGATGGAAATTATAATCTTATTACTTTTATTACTATGAATTACTATCACCAAGAAGATAGTAGACGTGGCGGGCAGCGACTGTCCGTGATCACTCTTCTTGTATCAGTAAAGAATGATATTCAATGTGTTAAGGCCAATTCATGAAGACCGGCAATTTTCTGACTGGTCTAAAATAGGAGGCACGTTGGAGGCAGATGCTTCTGATTCATTAAGAGGCACACTCCTGTTAATGAAGCCTTCATTTCTGTCAAGTGGCCTGCGCCTCTACAGTCAGGGCTGCCACTAGGAATTTCGGGGCCCCATACTGGCAAAATTCTCATGGCCCCCTTGAGACTCCGCCCAGGCTCCATCCCAGCCCTGCCTCCACCCCTCGAACTGTCCACAGTCCCACTGCTCTCTCTTGGAAAAACTCCACTTCTCCCCAATCACACATTAACAGTTTCCATCTCCAGATCACATATATAGCTGGCAGCTTTTGCTTTGGCCAAAAGATTTGTAAGCCGCCACCATGACTAGGTAGACTCTTATGGCCGAACTCTTCTCTACTCTAACCTATTAAACATTTATTAAAATATCCAATACAATTTTTGCATATTTTAATTTATTTTTCAAATTTTAAAATGACCAATAATATCACATACAAGGAACAAATACCGCCACACCATGACTAGATCACATATTACCACCACATGGTGACCAAATAATAGCATATACAAGGAACAACACGCCACGACTAGACCACATATTACCACCACATAATGACCAAATAGCAGCACATACGAGGAACAAATACCACCACACCATGGCCGGACAACATATTACCACTGCATAGTGACTAAATACTACAATACTGATCTGTTATGAATGGGTCACCGAGGAGAAAAAAGCAAAACAAGCGAAGCCACAGAAAACCAGAGTGGTTGGTAACTATGCAGATTGCAGATCCCTGATCTTACCACACAACTAGCAGTAGCCGTGGAGCGTGCCTAAGATGAACCTAGATGCCTCGTCACGGCCAGAGGACTACATAAGCCTAAAGCAAGAAAAGGAAAAACTAACTGCCCCAGAGCAGACCCCAAAGGAATAGATAGCCCCCACACATGTATTGACGGTGAAACAAAATGAAGGCACAAACACAGGCAGGAAAATAGGCTGAGCAAATGATGGGGCCCAAACTAACTAGACAGGAAAGGAAAGGGAAGACACTGTCTGCAACCTGCAAAAAACCCTACAAAAATAATGTCCAACACTTCTGATAGCAAAATTAACCCTGAAGTCACTAGACTTCTCCCACTACATGAGCACTCTGAAATATTCTGAGACAGAGCAAAAAGAGACCGAACTAGTAAGGGACAAAAAGCCAATTGGCAAAATACTGATAAATAAGAGTGGAAATTCAGCTCAGCCCCCAGCCGGGGCTGGCAGACCACACAAAAAAACTGAATAGACCAACAAAATCATGTGTGAACATTAGCAGAAAAACTTAGCTTTAGATGACTGGAACAGAGCTGAAAACCAAGAGCAGACTAGCCAGAAGGAATCACCAGCAACTGAATAGGGCGTCGGCTGTCTTAAATCCAATCTGAGAATCCTGAGATCCAATCGTCATCCTCATTCTCAGGTGGCAGATCTCCACCGATCAAACCAGCTGCACCACCTCCAGTCACCACCAGAGGAAGTCCAGAAGGGGAACTCACAACTGGTGAACCAGAGAATGAACTCACAACACTGATCATTAAAAATAAACAATACTAATTATACAGATGAGATCTATACTTAGTATGCAGTGTCTGTGTACAGTTAATACAGTGATCACCAGTGATATTATACACATGAGCGCTATATAAATTGTACAGGTTATACAGTGATCAATGACACTAGAAGTAGAGGCATTAATCTGAGAATGCTACATCCAATGTCTCTTTTTTTTTTAGATTTTTCCCATCCCAACTCCGGAACACGCACATGTCAAAACAACATCAAATCCCAACAATTCCATCAGAAGAAGTTTTTACGACTGCCGCCCATTATAGGCACATGGCGGAACCAGAAAAGCACAAAAAAAGAAAGCTATAGAGGCAGCAGAGGGGGCATTCAGAAAAAAAAACAAAAATCCATTATAGGATATGGAACAGAGCAAAAAAAATAAGATGTCAGACACTTTAGAAATGAACATATCAGTATATCACCATGTTCTCTTACTGGTCAGTAAATATCTGTTCTACAAAAGGACCTCTTGTATTGCCTTTCACAAGATGCTAATGAGATGGAGCGTTTTATAGCTCTCAATGTCTTCACAAGGAAATTCACTCTTTTGTGGCATTATGAGATCTCACTAGATCAGATGGAGACCAGATTCCCCATGACGATCCGTTCACACTTATACAAAAAAACAAAAAAAAACATGACCAGTAGAGTTGAGCGACTTTTGTTTTTTTATGGTCGAGTTTCGTTTCGTGAAACCCGACTTTTCCAAAAGTCGGGTCGAGCAAGATTGGCTGATTATAGGGAAAAGTCGGGGTCGTCCCGAAACACGAAACCCAATGTAAGTCAATGGGGAATAAAAGTCGGCAGTGAGAGGAGGACAGGAAACACACCTACAGTGCCCATTTGAATGCCAAAAGCATCAATTCTTCTTACTTAAGCTTGTCAACCTTAATTAACTACATAATACAAGTTACGCACTGAAAAATGGGGGTTATTTGGCTAAAGTTGTGGGGGGGTAGGGCTGGCTCCAGGTTTTCATGTGCCCTGGGCGAAAGAGCGCCCCTTTAACACATAATACCACAACTCATCATGCTCCGATACGGCAGAGAAATAGCGGTATAGTACAATGAAAAATACTTCACTTTTTACATCTCATGACGAGGCCCATCTATTTCTCCATACAGAATCATTGGTCCCATATAATGTTTGAAACAGTATATGATGCGCTCCACATAATGCTACAGTATATGTTGGTCCCCATGGATGAAGCTCCACTGTCTTATGGGCCCAAATAATGCTCCAAACATAATGGGCCCCATTTCTAATGCTCTAGTGTATAATGGGCCCTGTAAATGCTGCTCCAGTGTCTGATGTCCACCTTTCCAGTGTATGGTGGGCCCCATCTATCATTCTCCAGAGTATAGTGCTCCCCAAAAATTGCTGTCCCAACATTGAAAACAATGAAATAAGTCTCCTCGCTAGGGAATCCCTGTACTTGTCTGGACTCCTCGTCGTCCCCATCTTCCATCTTACTGCACAGTATTTCAACCTTGCAATTGCTTTGATCCTGAGCAAGCAGGGGGGGCCCACTCATTGGCGACGGCACTGGCACAGGGCCCCTGATAGTACAGTGGTGTGTCTGATGGTGGGTGGGCCGAACCTGCACTTTCATCTGCAGCTTCCTCTTTGTCACCGTGTAAGATGGAACTGTATATGGGAAGGGTAACCTGAGTTTCATCAGGGTCAGATTCAGGCCGTGTAGCGTGCGAGGGGAATGTAGTGGTCTGGGTCAATGTACCAGCAGATTCATCGAGCAGTGGCTGGGCATCAGTGCACTTGTGTCACCCCCAGGAGTACGGTCGCCACAGTGGCATTACCTTCCTCCTAGGGAGTGTGATGTCATGCTTGGGAGCAACGAAGGATCTCTCTAGCAGGTTAACTGATTGGGCGGCGTTATTCCCACGAGTCATGACCCTCCAAACAGCGTTCATGAAGGCAAAGTGTTTGTTTTACGTGGGCAGTATGGTTGCAAAGCTGAACCTTAAAGGAATGTCCAGAAGGGCACCACCAGGAGTGGAGCCTACGACGTAATTTGACTCAACACGGGCAACCTCAACCATGCCAGCTACAGAACAGATGCACACATTGCAAGCTTAATTCCGTTAACGAACGAGACTCCGTCATGCCCCGCGGTCCGAGTCCGGCTTACTAGAGGGACACGTGAGGCTCTGGCACATGAGATTGGCCAATAACTGGTGTGTCATGCCCTTACATGTCCGTGGCTGCATGTGCGCTACACTGAAAAGGCCAGCGTTTGTCGCTTACAGGTGCAGATAACCCGCTGAACAACGTTAGTGATGGGGATCAGTGATTACAATTATTACTCGCGAACGATGATTTCCCAATAAGTGCAGGTCAACCGCAGTTCCGGAATTAGGCCTAACCGTCATTCCTTAAAAAATGAAAAACTTACGTGTGCAAACCACAGGTGCTGTAGCTTGCTTAACAGCTCGCCAGCCGTTCTCACGCCCAGTATGGATTACACGTGATTGCACAAAGGTGAGAAAGGGTACCGTATCCCCGGATAACATGTATGGATAGCGTACACATTCAAAAAATATGTCTATACATCAGGAGGCAGGCTCAGACGGTGTTAGGCCCAGTATGGCTTGCAAGTGATTGCACAAAGGTGAGAAAGGGTACCGTATCCCCGGATAACATGTATGGATAGCGTACACATTCAAAATATATGTCTATACATCAGGAGGTAGGCTCAGACGGTGTCAGGCACAGTATGGATTTGACGGCCCAGACTACACAGCGGAGGAGCAGGGAGAGGTAAAGCTTGCAAATGCTGGGGCCCTGCCCAAGCAAGGGGGGCCCACTCGTGGGCGTCGGTACTGGCACTGGGCCCCTCATAGTACGGCGGTGTGTCTGACGGTGGGTGTCCACCACCACCGTCAGAGACACTTGATTGCACTATGAGGGACCCTGTGCCAGTGCCCGCGCCCAAGAGTCGGCCTACCCACCTGTCCAGGGCAACGGCATTCGCTAGGTGGTGACCCCGGCCATGGGGGGGGGAGGCAGCACAGTTAGGGAGTTTTAGAAAGTGGCATATGTTGATGTTGGACATTCAGCTGATGCAAAAGGCGAAATAGGTCAAGTCCCAGGAAGAGGTGGACCAAAACAAGCCATTTTTCTGTCACCCTATGTGTCATCAGGGGAAGGTGGGACAAAATCCTTGGAAACCCATGCATGGTTCATTTTAATGAAGGTTAGATCATCCACATTTTGGGTTGACAGACGGGTCCTTTTTTCTGTCAGGATTGATCCAGCTGCACTGAAGACTCTTTCCGATAGCACACTTGCAGCTGGGCAAGCGAGCTCCTGTAAGGCATATTGGGCCAATTCAGGCCAGGTGTCCAGTTTAGCGGCCCAATAGTCAAAGGGGAATGACCAGTGTGGGAGAACATCGATATGGGAGGAAAAGTAGTTTGTAACCATAGTTGACAACTGCTGTCTCCTGTCACTTTCCATCGATGCTGTATTACCAGTTGTGTGAGCGGTACTTGAAAAATCAGTCCACAACATTGTCATGAAACCCCTGTCTCCAACGCCACTTCTGCTGTGTGCACCATGAACACCTCTGTCAAGCTGCCCCCGGCCCGTACGGCTCGTGTGAGAACCATCACCGCTGCTGTGTGCTGGGAATGCCTCAAGCAACCGATTTACCAGAGTTGATTGTTTATTAGCCAATATTAGGTCAAGGTTCTCCTGTGGCATGATGTTTTGTAATTTGCCTTTATAGCGTGGATCCAGGATGCTGGCCAACCAGTAGTCGTCATCGTTCATCATTTTGGCAATGCGGGGGTCCCTTTTTAGGATCCGCAAGGCATAATCTGACATGTGGGCCAATGTTCCCGGTGTCAATGATGCACTGCGAGTGCTGGTTGGAGGAGCACTTTCTGGCAAATCCACATCCCTCAAGTCACGCACAAACCCTGTACCAGACCTTGCCACGCCAACATTTTCACTTGCCCCACGAGATGCATCCTCCTCCCCTAAGTAATCATCCCCATCATCATCCTCCTCCTCCTCTTCTTCCTCCAACTCATCCAGGAGAGGTCCCTGAGCAGACAATGGCTGAATGTCATCAAGGATTCCCTCCACCTCTTCCTCCTCGTCAACATTGGCTGCAGACGCCTGCTCCTTAAGGTGCGTCAAAGTTTGCATGAGCAGACGCATAAGTGGGATGCTCATGCTTAGGATGGCGTCGTCAGCGCTTACCAGCCGTGTGCATTCCTCAAAACACTGAAGGACTTTACAGAGGTCTTTCAGCTTCGACCACTGCACACCTGTCAACTCCATGTCTGCTCTCAAAGTGCCTGGCCGTGTATCCTCCCACAAATGCATTATGGTCTGCCTCTGCTCGCACAGCCGCTCCACCATGTGCAGGGTGGAGTTCCACCTTGTTGCAATGTCGATAATGAGGCGGTGGTTGGGAAGGTGGAGCAATCGCTGCAGCTTCTGCATACGAACGGAGTGTACAGGCGACCGGCGGATGTGCGTGCACAGTCTTCGCACCTTATGGAGCAGGGCTGTTAACTCCGGATAATTTTTGAGGAAGCACTGCACCACCAGGTTCAAGGTGTGAGCCAAGCAAGGTATGTGGCTGAGTTTTGAAAGGGCTATGGCTGCCACAAAATTACGGCCGTTATCACTAACTATCTTGCCTGCCTCAAGATGTACACTGCCCAGCCATGACTCAGTTTGTCGCTTCAAGTACTCGGCCAGCACCTCGGCGGTGTGTCTGTCGCCCAAACACATCATCTGCAACACAGCCTGCTGACGCTTTCCACTAGCTGCTCGATAGGGGGACACCTCGTGTGCAACAGTGGCAGCTGCAGATGGAGTGCTCGTACGACTGCGCTCTGTGGATGAGCTTTCGCTTCTGGAGGAGGAGGAGGAGGGTCGAACGCCTACAGCCAACTGTTTCCTATACCGTGGGCTAGGCAGCACTGTCCCACCACCGCTGTCCCCTGTGGACCCTGCATCCACCACATTAACCCAGTGCGCAGTGATGGACACGTAACGGCCCTGGCCATGCCGACTGGATCATGCATCAGTTGTGAGGTGCACCTTTCCACTCACTGACTGCTTGAGTGCATGGACAATGCGGTCTTTTACATGATGGTGGAGGGCTGGGATGGCTTTGCGAGAGAAGTGGCGACTGGGTAGGTCATAGCGTGGTACTGCATAGGCCATGAGTTCGCGGAAAGCTGAGCTTTCCACCAACCGATAGGGCATCATCTCAAACGAGATTAGTTTGGCAATGTGGGCGTTCAAACCCAGTGTACGCGGATGAGAGACTGAGTACTTTCTTGACCTACTCATAGTGTCTGGGAGGGTGAGCTGGACTTGAGAGCTGCATATGGTGGAAGTAGCGGTGGACAGGGCGGACTGAGAGAGGGTTGATGATGGTGATGGAGTTGGTGTTCTTTCTGATGGCCTAGATTCAGTATTTCGTTGATATAACAGTGGGATTCCCTGACTGCTGTGGCCTTGCAAGGACACCTCAACATTTGCTGCTGTGCTAACCGGTGGGCTTACAGTGGGGGAAACAATGTAGCGTTGATGACTACCTTCTTTGTGATCAGTTGCACATGTGGCACTTGAGGTTTGGTGTTGTGTCCACGCTTGCAAGTGCATGCTGGTTAAATGTCTAAGCATGCAACTGGTATTCAAATTTTTCAGATTTTTCCCTCGGCTAAAGGTCTTTGCGCACTTCTTACAGATAACCTTGGCCTGATCATGAGGATTTTGTTCAAAAAAGTGCCACACTGCACTCTTCCTACTTTGGCAGACATTTTGCGGCCTAGCGCGCTGTGATGTTTTGACCCTCTGGACAAGCTGTCCAGCAACTCTTTTGATTTTTGGAACCTGTCTTTGGAGTGCTCCTGGCCTGCCAGATAACAGCTGTTGCGATGTCGATGTCTGCTGTGGTGCTCCTCATCTGAGCTATTGGAAGCAGCACCCTCTTCCCCCAATGGATGCCAATCTGGGTCAACAACTGGGTCATCCATCACCTCCTCTTCAATGTCATGTGCACCTTTCTCTGTGTCACCGTGTATGGTGGTATAGTGTGCGGGAAGGGGCACCTGAGTCTCATCAGGGTCAGAATCTGGCTCTGTACACTGCGAGGACAATGTAGTGCTCTGAGTGAATGTACCAGCAGAATCATCTATCAGCGGCTGTGCATCAGTGCACTCCATGTCAGATTCATCTTGGCCTGGGTAATTCACCATTTCACTTGATAATCCAGGCATGGTATGTGAAAACAGCTCCATGGAGTAATCAGTAGTATGGCCTGCGTCATCCTTCAATCTTGGTTGGGGTGAAGGACACAAGGAAAGGTGTGGTTCATGAACATGAGCCTCCAATGACGACTCAGTGCTTTTACTTTTTACAACTGAAGAAGAGGAGGCGATAGAGCTGGAGGCTGAGTCAGCAATGTAAGACAAAACTTTTTCCTGATGCTCTGGCGTTAAAAGCGGTTTGCCAACTCCTAGAAAACTAAGCCTTCGAAGCCTTATGGAGCCAGACGATGACGCAGGCTCAACACCTCCTGCATTCGGTCCTATTTTGCTTTTGCCACTACCATCAGATCCACCACCAACACCATCATTACCAGCTGCCAACCCCTGCCCAATTCCACGGCCTCTTCCACCAGCCTTCCTCATTTTTGGTAGAAATGTAGACAAAATCCAACAAACTATATAGTAATGTAAAACAAGGTACAAGGTGTCTATAGGACAGGGGAGATTTAGATTTTCTGCAGACACTTGTGGACACTGGACACTTGGATTGTGTGAGGCCCACTGAATATCAGAGCGCTATGTCACAGGCTCGATGCAGCAGGTGTGAAAAAAGTGACTACAGGATAAGGGAGATTTTGAATTTCTGCAGACACTTGTGGACACTGGACACTTGGATTGTGTGAGGTCCACTGAATATCAGAGCGCTATGTCACAGGCTTGATGCAGCAGGTGTGAAAAAAGTGACTACAGGATAAGGGAGATTTTGAATTTCTGCAGACACTTGTGGACACTGGACACTTTTGGATTGTGTGAGGCCCACTGAATATCAGAGCGCTATGTCACAGGCTTGATGGCACAGGTGTGAAAAAAGTGACTACAGGATAAGGGAGATTTTGAATTTCTGCAGACACTTGTGGACACTGGACACTTGGATTGTGTGAGGCCCACTGAATATCAGAGCGCTATGTCACAGGCTCGATGCAGCAGGTGTGAAAAAAGTGACTACAGGATAAGGGAGATTTTGAATTTCTGCAGACACTTGTGGACACTGGACACTTTTGGATTGTGTGAGGCCCACTGAATATCAGAGCACTATGTCACAGGCTCGATGGCACAGGTGTGAAAAAAGTGACTACAGGATAAGGGAGATTTTGAATTTCTGCAGACACTTGTGGACACTGGACACTTTTGGATTGTGTGAGGCCCACTGAATATAAGAGCGCTATGTCACAGGCTCGATGGCACAGGTGTGAAAAAAGTGACTACAGGATAAGGGAGATTTTGAATTTCTGCAGACACTTGTGGAAACTGGACACTTGGATTGTGTGAGGCCCACTGAATATCAGAGCGCTATGTCACAGGCTCGATGCAGCAGGTGTGAAAAAAGTGACTACAGGATAAGGGAGATTTTGAATTTCTGCAGACACTTGTAGACACTGGACACTTTTGGATTGTGTGAGGCCCACTGAATATCAGAGCGCTATGTCACAGGCTCGATGCAGCAGGTGTGAAAAAAGTGACTACAGGATAAGGGAGATTTTGAATTTCTGCAGACACTTGTGGACACTGGACACTTGGATTGTGTGAGGCCCACTGAATATCAGAGCGCTATGTCACAGGCTCGATGGCACAGGTGTGAAAAAAGTGACTACAGGATAAGGGAGATTTTGAATTTCTGCAGACACTTGTGGACACTGGACACTTTTGGATTGTGTGAGGCCCACTGAATATCAGAGCGTTATGTCACAGGCTCGATGGCACAGGTGTGAAAAAAGTGAATTGTAGAATTGGGCAGAATAGGAATCTCCCTAGAGTGTAGGTCTGTAAGAACGGAACAAGTCCTCCACTTATCCTTCCACAGTGACACACAGATAGCTTCACTGTGGCTGTGATAACAGCCGTTACACGGTACTGTGTGAGGAGCGTACACCGCTGTATGGTGTGAATAAATGCACGCTCAGTACCTCAGCAGGACAAAAAAAAAATGGGATTGCTTTTAAAAAAGCAGTTTGCAGAGCAGTGGGGAAACAGCAATGCAGCTGTCAGGAAGCCTTAGAAGGCAGCCTAACAACCAACACCGCTGATCCACCACAATATAGCCTCCCCTTGCACTGCACACACAGTGACTGGTGTGTTGCACAGGCAAAATCGCTAGCAGCAGAAGCAGTTTTTTTGTCTTCTTCCCTGCCTAACGCTCTCCCTACAGAATCAGCAACCTCTCCCTATGCTAAGATCGGCAGAAGTAAGATGGCGGTCGGCGTGCACGCCCTTTTATAACCCCTGTGATGCCCACCAAAGCAAGCCAATCACTTGCATGCCCTTCTGAAAGATGGTGGTGACCCCTGCCTATGTCATCACGTTGCCCACAGTGTCCGTGGATCCTGATTGGCTGAAAAAGAGCGCTAAACAAACTTTTGAAACGCGACTTTGGCGCGTAAGTCGCCGACCTCGTGGCCGACCTCATCCTAGGGTCGGGTTTCGTTTCATGAAACCCGACTTTGCCAAAAGTCGGCCACTTTTGAAATTGTTCGACCCGTTTCGCTCAACTCTAATGACCAGCACCTTCCAAGTGTGAACACGTGCAAGCTGCAGTGACTGCAAAACACATATGAAAAAAACACAGCAGCACCTTGTGAATGCCAAGATATATGATGTCAATGGAAATAAAAATAAAAACTTCCAAACGCTCTGTCCCTCAACAACATGTACTTACAAATGCGAAGGTTCTTAGCGCATGATTTGGCCAATTCATGTGTGCCCGTCAACCGTGGCAAGGTGACACTTCTCTGACGGGTCCTGTCTGAACCCTACCATATCCTACTATATATGCCACTTTCAGGTTAAAAAACCTACTATAATGGACAAACAAGTCTCTCCTGGGCTGCAAGCCTACTGGTGAATGAAACTGGTTGAAAACACCTGCTGGTTAACGGGAGGAGTGCAAGGGTCAAGCAGAGGGAGTCACACCCCCCTATATATAGCTATACAAAAAAACATGACCAGCACCTTCCAAGTGTGAACACGTGCAAGCTGCAGTGACTGCAAAACATATATGACAAAAACACACAGCACCTTGTGAATGCCAAGACATATAGTAGGATATGGTAGGGTTCAGACAGGACCCGTCAGAGAAGTGTCACCTTGCCGCGGTTGACGGGCACACATGAATTGGCCAAATCATGCGCTAAGAACCTTCGCATTTGTAAGTACATGTTGCTGAGGGACAGAGCGTTTGGAAGTTTTTATTTTTATTTCCATTGACATCATATGTCTTGGCATTCACAAGGTGCTGATCCGTTCACACTTGTCAATGTGACTGGTGGTTCATTTCTGCCCACATCACCATAAGGGACATTATTTACAAACTAGTTACCATCTCATTCAAGAGGAGCTCCAGGATATGCAAACAGGAAGAAAAAAATGCAAATATAAATAATAAAAAGTTTAAAGATAATAATTGGACTAGAAATGAAATCCAGGCCGCCTGAAGCACAAACAGTCTGTATGATGAGGAACATGTTTGTGCTTTGGAGCGGCCTGTGGGCAGGTCTGTTGGTGGGTCTGTGGGTGGGGAAGTGGGTGGGTCTGTGGGAGGGGCAGTGGGTGGCCTGTGGGCATGTCTGTTAGTGGTCTGTGGGTGGGGAAGTGGGTGGGTCTGTGGGAGGGGCAGTGGGTGGCCTGTGGGCAGGTCTGTTAGTGGTCTGTGGGTGGGGAAGTGAGTGGGTCTGTGGGAGGTGCAGTGGGTGGCCTGTCGGCAGGTCTGTTAATGGTCTGTGGGTGGGGAAGTGAGTGGGTCTGTGGGAGGGGCAGTGGGTGGCCTGTGGGCAGGTCTGTTGGTGGGTTTGTGGGTGGGGAAGTGAGTGGGTCTGTGGGAGGGGCAGTGGGTGGCCTGTGGGCAGGTCTGTTAATGGTCTGTGGGTGGGGAAGTGAGTGGGTTTGTGGGAGGGGCAGTGGGTGGCCTGTGGGCAGGTCTGTTGGTGGGTTTGTGGGTGGGGAAGTGAGTGGGTCTGTGGGAGGGGAAGTGGGTGGCCTGTGGGCAGGTCTGTTGGTGGGTCTGTGGGTGGGGAAGTGGGTCGGTCTGTGGGAGGGGAAGTGGGTGGTCTGTGGGCAGGTCTGTTGGTGGGTCTGTGGGAGGGGAAGTGGGTGGCCTGTGGGCAGGTCTGTTGGTGGGTCTGTGGGTGGGTCTGTGGGAGGGGCCATGGGTAGCCTGTGGGCAGGTCTGTTGGTCTGTGGGCAGGGAAGTGGGTGAGTCTGTGGGAGGGGAAGTGGGTGATCTGTGAGCAGGTCTGTTGGTGGGTCTGTGGGTGGGTCTGTGGGAGGGGCAGTGGGTGGCCTGTGGGCAGGTCTGTTGGTGGGTCTGTGGGAGGGGCAGTGGGTGGCCTGTGGACAGGTCTCTCCTTGGTGTCTCTGGCTTAGAGCAGGAAGATAAGACTGCCTAAATCCCCACCCACAGGCTGCCTACAGTACCGCGCTGGTTCACAAGCATCTCAACTGAAAACTTCTATTCCAGTTATCATTTTAATCAGTGTAACAGCAGCAACCTGACACTGTCTGTAGTTTACTGAGCACAATATTCCAGACAGGGACACTTTAACTACTGCATAACTATTGACTTGGATAATGGTAAAGAAAATTATTTGCTTGTCCTTGGCAGAAATAGAAGTCTGTGATTTCCCACGATTTTACAGAAGAGGGGAATTTTATGTCCATTTGTACAGCCTGCCTCCATCAGGTCAAGGACAAATATTACTCAACATTTCCAAAAACAGGGTTGTCATGGAGACACAGATGATAACCTCAAGAATACGTTTAAAACGGAATTTTAAACTCAAAAAGGAATTTGACCATTTCTTTCATACTGTATATATAATAAGAGATGACACCATACATAACTAGAGAGGATGCTACATAATAAGAGACACCCCTTCTAGTAATAACGTCTCTCACACTGGGCCCCTTCATGGGATAATATCTCTCAACCTAGCCTCCATCTTGGTATAATGTCCCCCACCCTGGTTCCCTTCCTGGAATAATGTATAAGAGCCCTGGTACAGATAGAGATCTATGATGCTCGAAAAGACAAATATTTAAATCAGCATTCAGTGGTATGTATAAAGGATATTATATAATACTTCCCACCAGCCCAGAGACAGATTAGCATAGCTGGGGGCAGATGGGCTCCCCATAGCTGTGCCCCTGACAGGTGTTAGGTTGTGCCATGGGGGATGGAGGAGTAGTGCCTCAATATCTATACTCACCAAGCAGACTTCATCCTCCACCAGAACACCATCAAGTCTACTCAGGAGGTCCATAGTGTCCCTGATATAAGAGGCCAGGGCTACCACAAATGGTCATAGAACTCTACCCAAATAGATCCCCACCTTGTGTCCCACATTGTCAATCCCTGACATAATTTGTCTTCCTTTCATTGGGAAGGTGCCCTTATGGAGTTTAGGAAGAGCATAAAAGGTATCCATAACTGGATAAGTGGTGGTCATGTAGTCAAATGTATCTTTATCTATCAGATTTGTTCTCTTTGCTTCAGAGAGGAGGTTGGATAATTTCTGGACTGAATCAGATATTGGATTTTTGGTATATATATAGCAAATGTCAATCGGTCCCCCAAAATGGTAAGACACATGTCCCAATATTGGTTTGTGCCTAAAATGACTACATCCCCCCCTTTGTCCTATTGTTTAATTGTGAGGCGAGGATGTTTCTCCAAGGAGCACAAAGCCGTCATTTGTTGTTTGGAAAGATTATCCCAGTTCCCTTTGTCTTTTATTTCCATAATCTCTTTAGTAACCAAATTGAGGAATACATCAGTGGAAGCAAGGTCACTCATCTGTGGAGGCATTTTAAAGGTACCATCACACATAGCGACTCACCAGCGATCGCGACAACGATATCAACGTGTCAGGGTCGCTGGTGAGTCACTACATGATCGCTGGTGAGCTGTCAAACAGGCAGCTTCACCAGCGATCAGCAGCAGCGACGCCGAGCGCACAGCGTCACTGTGTACATTAGTTACCAGCGCGCTGATGCAGGGAGCAGTAAGGGGTTTGTCAAGGTCAGCCAATAATTTAATGTAAGGTAGGATGTCCATGGGTTTATTTTGCACACATTTTTCTGTCCCTTTGGGCATAAAGCTTCAGCCGTCTCAACTTCCTGATAAATGGAAGGGTATCTTTAATCCATTCGAATGCTGAAAAGTTACTTGTAGGTACAATTGTGAGTCCTTTGCTTAGTACTGACATCTCCACGTCATTAACTGGTCTCTTGGAGACACTGACCACCTGTAATTCTGGCCCTAATCCTTGTTTAGTGGGGTGCAATTCCAGAGTGAATAATTCCGGTCTAAAACAGTCTATAATAACCCCATGTTCTTTTCCTTTGTCACCCCCGCACTGGTCTGTTCCTGGTCGGGGTTCAAGCCCCAATACATCGTTGCTTCTCTTTTTATTTCCATCATGTTGTCTTCTATTATAAGCGCTACATAGACAATTTGTTCATCATTTAGACGTGATCATAAAACCTAACCTCAGAACTCACACAGAGCCTTAATAATAACGATTGGTGACTGTCACTTCTCACATCAGCCAAGAATCCATAATATTTCTCGATTTAGTAGTGGGACACCAATCCATGGCTCACATGACCACCATAACCCTTTTTAAAAGATGGATTCTAATAGTTTCCTAAATATTGGATAATTATCTGAATGTACTTGAAGAAAAAAGGGAATCCAGCTCCAAGGAATAAAATCAATTTCTTTTATTTAATTCCAAAGATAAAAGTATGACAAAATTACGCAGATAACGGGTATACTGGTGAGAAAAAGTGCCTGGCTGAATCTGTACGTGTTTCGAACAACACGTGTGTGTTAGAAACGTGTACAGTTTCAGCCAGGCACTTTTTCTCACCGGTATACCCGTTATCTGCGTGATGTATGATTTTGTCATACTTTTATCTTTGGAATTAAATAAAAGAAATTGATTTTATTCCTTGGAGCTGGATTCCCTTTTTTCTTCAAGTACATTTTCTGGTGTCTGATGGAGACACGAATCCTGGCTTGGGGTCCATGGAATCAAAGGCTTTTTCCGTGGAAGGGGTGAGCTGAAACACTTTTGTCTATTGTGTCTATAATTATCCGAATGCCCATTACAAGAAATGGACACAGAATGCTCCCTTTAGTCAGTTCTGCCATTTTAGGAAGAACTGTTCAAGAATGGCGAACTATCTGGAGCAATCTCCTTTACTCACTAGATTTTCAGCTCAAAGATCTCCAAATAGTCTGCGTATGTGGGCAAGACCAAGCCGATATTGTGAAATGGATGGTGGAGTGGCGGACAGACTGTGCAAGAATCCCATCAAGACCATTCTGCACACAAACCCTGACAGATTCAAGACTCTGGATCCTGTTGGATCCGTAAAGCACCACTCCAGCGTTCCGTTTTTCTTTCAGCTCTGGAGTGGAAATTTAAACGTAAGCTCCCAGCCACGTTAAGATCCCATGGTGCCATCTTGTTCCCATAACTTCTAACTGGCTGGAAGTCCAAGGCTCCTCTCATAAGAGCTCAATGCAAGTCTATGAGAGACAGAACGAGGACAGAACAAGATGTATTGAAAAGTGCACCTTGGAAGTGCTCTAGTGTAATGCCCTTCTAATTCCAGGGGCGTAGCGCAGAGTCACATCATTAGAGTTCCGGCTGTGACCGCGGATGCACCCCCAACTGCTGGAATGAGCCTCTGCAGGATGCTAAGGTTACGCTCACCAGTCGGCCTACATAGCAGAAATAATTTAATGGTTCAGGTGAGGTGTTAGTCATCATTTATGTAAATGTACATTTCTTGAGCTTGTAGACACTATCTGTTGGCAATAGCCTCATAAAGACCACAGATGGTGGTTGAAACACGTTGCTGTCATTTTCTACTCTGTCCACAGTAGATTTTCTTAACTTATTTGGTCTCCTCTAGTCCTTCCTCAGTGCACTCACACCAAGGTCCTACAGCACTGAACTCATTTCGGACCACAAGTGGATGCAGTGGGAATACAAAGTTTCTTCCAAATCTGACGCCTATACAGGTATGGTGCTCTCGGAACACTCAGGTGAGAGTCCTCACAACTTTTCACTTATAGCCCTCATGTTAAAAGTTATTGCACCAGGAGGCACTTCATATTCCTTTTTCATTACGTTTTCTCATATAATGTACTGAAAAACAGGAGAAAAATTTGAGAAACTGTAAAAAAAAAAATATATGTATAATTCAACTTTGTTTTGGGGGATTTGCTTTTATGGCACGGAGAGTGCAGTAAAAATGACCTGAAATACGATTCCCCGGTGAGACGATTATGGTGATACCAAATCTGTGACGTTTTTTACATTTATACATTTATTTTAGTGGCTTACTGTTTTTCAGAACATCGTAATAAAGAGATATTTTGTTCGTGCTGACGTCTTCTGAGACCCATAAGTTTTTTATTTTTCAGACAATGGTTTTTTGCACTCAGTTGTACAATTGGGGTAGATATAACATTTTGAATTATTTTTATTATTTATTTTATAGAAGTTCTGGTACTAAAAAGCACCAATTCTGGCCTTCTCAATTTTGGGATAAATATTTTTGTTATGTTATTAGTTTAGCTAATTTTGCACACAACAAAAGCAATTATGTATTTTTTTTTGCATTTTCTAATATATGTTTGGAGAAAAGAGGGTTGATTTACATGTTTAGATTTTTGTACATTTTTTTTAAGAGAAGTTGACATTTTTAATTAGTCTCCTTCAAGGAATTGAACCTACAATCACTTGATTGCCTACAGAATACACTATAATACTGCAGCGTTGAAGATTATTGTGACATTGATAGTCTCCAACAAAGACAAACAGCAGGTGCAGGGGTGATGGCCATCGTTTTAGCGCTTTGAAATGTCACTGTCATGGAGAGCAGCTTTTAAGAGGATAAACAGTTGCATTTCAAGCTCATCCTGATTCCTGCAGGTACTCTCAGGTGCCGGCTGTACAGTGCAGTAATATTGTCATTATAAGGTGTCATGGAAACCTGAACTTTTGTTTCCACTTTCAGTTCCGGTTTGGAACTTGCAGCTCTCCGACGCACCCTTTATCCTCAGGGCAGTCAGGGAACTTCACCTAGGCTAAGTAATCGTCAGAAAGGCTGCCTTGTTGCGTACTGGCTATTGGACACTCTACAGCGAGGGCGGTAAGTATATCACCAGTCCCAGGCCGAGAATACCCACATTATCCTCCGATCCGTCACTGCCAGGGTTCCCCAATACCACCAGGACGCTACGCTGCCAACAGTTCCTCGTTTGATAATAAAGCCTATATCGGGTCTGGAACCAACCCACAGGTAGCGTGATTTGGCATGGAGTATGTGTCGGCTTGGTTATAGAGCAAGGAGAATGAAACTAGTAAATTTATAAGTTTACTCCATAAAATATAGGCAGTGTTTACCAAAATACAAAATATATTACAAAAGGAGACAAAATACAATATGTTCAACAGTTAGAAATAACAGGGATTAAAATAGGAAACTTGCTCATAAGGTATTACACATTAGTGTAGGTAATATATAAAGTATACACTACCCAATCCAGACTTCAGAGGGATTTCTTCTTTCCTTTGTAACTTTCTGCCAAAAAATAAAAATTACAGAAAATATTAGTGTCATAAATAATATTGTAGAAAACCAGAAAACTTGTAGAGGTTCCGATATAAGGATGAAAGAAGCCAGAAAGAGTGTCACCCCGAGTAATGCCCTTACAATAGTGCCTCTACATATCAGTGTCCATACAGGAGTGTCATCCTGACTAAAGTCCTTACAATAGTGCCTCTACATATCAGTGTCCATACAGAAGTGTCATCCTGACTAATGTCCTTACAATAGTGCCTCTACATATCAGTGTCCATACAGAAGTGTCATCCTGTGTAATGTCCTTACAATAGTGCCTCTACATATCAGTGTCCATACAGAAGTGTCATCCTGACTAATGTCCTTACAATAGTGCCTCTACATATCAGTGTCCATACAGGAGTGTCATCCTGTGTAATGTCCTTACAATAGTGCCTCTACATATCAGTGTCCATACAGGAGTGTCATCCTGTGTAATGTCCTTACAATAGTGCCTCTACATATCAGTGTCCATACAGGAGTGTCATCCTGTGTAATGTCCTTACAATAGTGCCTCTACATATCAGTGTCCATACAGGAGTGTCATCCTGTGTAATGTCCTTACAATAGTGCCTCTACATATCAGTGTCCATACAGGAGTGTCATCCTGTGTAATGTCCTTACAATAGTGCCTCTACATATCAGTGTCCATACAGGAGTGTCATCCTGTGTAATGTCCTTACAATAGTGCCTCTACATATCAGTGTCCATACAGGAGTGTCATCCTGTGTAATGTCCTTACAATAGTGCCTCTACATATCAGTGTCCATACAGGAGTGTCATCCTGTGTAATGTCCTTACAATAGTGCCTCTACATATCAGTGTCCATACAGGAGTGTCATCCTGTGTAATGTCCTTACAATAGTGCCTCTACATATCAGTGACCATACAGAAGTGTCATCCTGACTAATGTCCTTACAATAGTGCCTCTACATATCAGTGTCCATACAGGAGTGTCATCCTGACTAATGTCCTTACAATAGTGCCTCTACATATCAGTGTCCATACAACAGTGTCATCCTGACTAATGTCCTTACAATAGTGCCTCTACATATTAGTGTCCATACAGAAGTGTCATCCTGACTAATGTCCTTACAATAGTGCCTCTACATATCAGTGTCCATACAGAAGTGTCATCCTGTGTAATGTCCTTACAATAGTGCCTCTACATATCAGTGTCCAGCTTTAAACTAGAACAACATGGGAAGGGAAGCAAAAGACCAGAAAAAGCCATACACCTGACAAATGCTATTGAGAACTCTGCTATTAGAAGTGGAAAGGAAGAACAAAGACGAAAGAATCTAATTAATAAAAATATTGGAGAAAGAGAAACCAATCACAAACTAAAATGTTTCTATACTAATGCACAAAGCATGGGCAACAAACAAGGAGAATTGGAACTACTAACACAGGAAAAGAAATATGATGTAATTGGAATCACTGAAACTTGGTGGGACAATACACATGATTGGAATACAAGACTAGAAGGATACAACTTATTTGCAAGAAACAGACTTGATAAACGAGGAGGGGGTGTCGCATTGTATGTTAGAAACGCGTATATCTGCACAGAGATTGAAGCTTCAGAGACTGGGAGTTCTGTGGAAACTGTTTGGGTAAGAATACAAGGACAGAACAATGGAAAGGACACCATTGTAGGCATTTACTACAGGCCGCCTGTGCAAGCCGAAGATATAGATGAATTCTTTATGCATCAGATGGCCAAGTTCTCCAAAAAATATGACATAGTTGTCATGGGAGATTTCAACTATCCAGACATTTGTTGGGAATCTCTCTCAGGCAAAACTAACAGGTCAAGGAAATTCTTATCCTCTCTTGCTGACAACTTTATCTTCCAAAAGGTAAGGGAGAAAACAAGGGGAACTGCTACCTTGGATCTAATCCTTATAAACAGGGAGGAAATGGTTGAGGAGGTAAAAGTGGCTGGGACCCTAGGAGGTAGCGACCATGCTATTTTAGAATTTTGGATAACTAGAGGTGGAAGACCTGTGAAGACTCAGACGTCAAGGTTAGATTTCAGAAAGGCAGATTTTAAGGGATTCAGAAAGAGAATTGGAGGGATCCAATGGCTGGATATCCTTAAAGACAAAAATGTCCAGGAAGGATGGGAAATCTTGAAAAATGAAATTCTCAAAGCACAGTTGTTAACAATTCCGAAAAGAGGGAAGAATAGGAAGCATTTAAGGAAACCAGGATGGATGAACACAGAACTTAAGCACATGCTAAAAAGGAAGAAAAAAATGTTTATAAAATGGAAAGAGGGAGGCATATCTAAAGAAGAATATAATGCTGTCTGCAGAACCTGCAGGGCACAAATCAGATTAGCTAAAGCTGAAAATGAACTGAGGCTTGCAAGAGATGTCAAAAGCAATAATAAAGGATTTTGGGGATATGTCAAAAGTAAAAGAAAAGTCAAAGATGCTACAGGATTTTTACAGGATGAAAATGATGAAATGGTAAGACAGGATGTTGAGAAGGCTGAACTTTTAAATTCCTATTTTGCATCTGTTTTCTCTCAGAAAGGAAATGCAACATCAACTGTTATTCACTGTCCTATTAAGGGAATAGAAGAATCCAGGATATCTATAAACAGAAAAATAGTGAGGAAACACTTAGCTAACCTAAATGAATTCAAGTCTCCAGGTCCAGATGAATTACACCCCAGAGTACTGAAGGAGATAGCAGAAGAAATTTTTGAACCCCTCTCCATAATCTTTGAAAATTCTTGGAGAACAGGAGAAGTGCCAGAAGACTGGAGAAGAGCAAATGTTGTTCCTATCTTCAAAAAGGGGAAGAAGGTGGACCCAGGCAACTATAGGCCGGTGAGTCTGACTTCTATACCAGGAAAGATCTTTGAACAAATTATTAAACAACATGTATGTCAATACCTGGATAAGAATGAAGTGATTAAACAGAGTCAGCATGGGTTTCTAACTAATAAGTCATGTCAGACTAACTTAATTTCCTTCTATGACGGTATCACTGATTGGGTGGATCAAGGAAATGCTGTAGATATAGTATATCTTGACTTCAGCAAAGCATTTGACAAAGTCTCTCATACAATCCTTATTGAAAAAATGACTAAGTATGGAATGGACAAGGCAACTGTTAGGTGGATTCATAACTGGCTTAGTGATCGGACCCAAAGAGTGGTCGTAAATGGCTGCACATCCAGTTGGAAGAATGTCTCAAGTGGGGTACCACAGGGCTCTGTCCTGGGCCCTGTATTGTTCAACATCTTTATCAACGATTTAGATGAAGAAATTGAGGGTAAACTGATTAAATTTGCTGATGACACAAAGCTAGGAGGGATAGCTAATACTAGAGAAGAGAGAGAGAGGATTCAAAAAGATTTAAATAAACTGGAGAAGTGGGCAGCAACTAACAGAATGTTTTTTAACAGGGAGAAATGCAAAGTACTACATCTGGGCAATAAAAATGAAAAAAGCATATATAGAATGGGAGGAATAGGGCTAAGTGACAGCACATGTGAAAAAGACTTGGGTATACTAATAGATCACAGACTGAATATGAGTCAACAGTGTGATGCAGCAGCAAAAAAGGCAAATGCAATTCTAGGATGTATTAACAGAAGCATACAGTCTAGATCACGTGAAGTCATTATTTCCCTCTACTCCTCTTTGGTCAGACCTCATCTGGAATATTGTGTCCAGTTTTGGGCACCACATTTTAAAAAAGACATCAACAAACTGGAGCAAGTTCAGAAAAGAGCGACCAGAATGGTGACCGGTCTGCAAACCCTGTCTTATGAGGAAAGGTTGCAGGATTTGGGAATGTTTAGTTTGCAAAAGAGAAGACTGAGAGGAGACTTAATAGCTGTCTACAAATATCTAAAGGGCTGTCACATTGTAGAAGGATCAACTTTATTCTCATTTGCACAAGGAAAGACTAGAAGCAATGGGATGAAACTGAATGGGAAGAGACACAGATTAGATATTAGAAAAAACTTTTTGACAGTAAGAGTGATCAATGAGTGGAACAGGCTGCCACGAGAAGTGGTGAGTTCTCCTTCAATGGAAGTCTTCAAACAGAGGCTGGACAGACATCTGACTGGGATGATTTAGCGAATCCTGCTTTGAGCAGGGGGTTGGACCAGATGGCCCAGGAGGTCCCTTCCAACTCTACGATTCTATGACGATTCTATGACGATTCCATACAGAAGTGTCATCCTGTGTAATGTCCTTACAATAGTGCCTCTACATATCAGTGTCCATACAGGAGTGTCATCCTGAGTAATGTCCTTACAATAGTGTCTCTACATATCAGTGTCCATACAGAAGTGTCATCCTGTGTAATGTCCTTACAATAGTGTCTCTACATATCAGTGTCCATACAGGAATGTCATCCTGAGTAATGTCCTTACAATAGTGCCTCTACATATCAGTGTCCATACAGAAGTGTCATCCCGTGTAATGTCCTTACAATACTGCCTCTACATATCAGTGTCCATACAGAAGTGTCATCCTGAGTAATGTCCTTACAATAGTGTCTCTACATATCAGTGTCCATACAGGAGTGTCATCCCGTGTAATGTCCTTACAATACTGCCTCTACATATCAGTGTCCATACAGAAGTGTCATCCCGAGTAATGTCCTTACAATACTGCCTCTACATATCAGTGTCCATACAGGAGTGTCATCCTGACTAATGTCCTTACAATAGTGCCTCTACATATCAGTGTCCATACAGAAGTGTCATCCTGAGTAATGTCCTTACAATAGTGCCTCTACATATCAGTGTCCATACAGTAGTGTCATCCTGAGTAATGTCCTTACAATAGTGCCTCTACATATCAGTGTCCATACAGAAGTGTCATCCTGTGTAATGTCCTTACAATAGTGCCTCTACATATCAGTGTCCATACGGGAGTGTCATCCTGAGTAATGTCCTTACAATAGTGCCTCTACATATCAGTGTCCATACAGAAGTGTCATCCTGACTAATGTCCTTACAATAGTGCCTCTACATATCAGTGTCCATACAGGAGTGTCATCCTGACTAATGTCCTTACAATAGTGCCTCCACATATCAGTGTCCATACAGGAGTGTCATCCTGTGTAATGTCCTTACAATAGTGCCTCTACATATCAGTGTCCATACAGGAGTGTCATCCTGACTAATGTCCTTACAATAGTGCCTCTACATATCAGTGTCCATACAGAAGTGTCATCCTGACTAATGTCCTTACAATAGTGCCTCTACATATCAGTGTCCATACAGGAGTGTCATCCTGACTAATGTCCTTACAATAGTGCCTCCACATATCAGTGTCCATACAGGAGTGTCATCCTGACTAATGTCCTTACAATACTACCTCTACATATCAGTGACCATACAGAAGTGTCATCCTGACTAATGTCCTTACAATAGTGCCTCTACATATCAGTGTCCATACAGTAGTGTCATCCTGACTAATGTCCTTACAATAGTGCCTCCACATATCAGTGTCCATACAGAAGTGTCATCCTGACTAATGTCCTTACAATAGTGCCTCTACATATCAGTGTCCATACAGAAGTGTCATCCTGTGTAATGTCCTTACAATAGTGCCTCTACATATCAGTGTCCATACAGTAGTGTCATCCTGACTAATGTCCTTACAATACTACCTCTACATATCAGTGACCATACAGAAGTGTCATCCTGACTAATGTCCTTACAATAGTGCCTCTACATATCAGTGTCCATACAGTAGTGTCATCCTGACTAATGTCCTTACAATAATGCCTCTACATATCAGTGTCCATACAGAAGTGTCATCCTGACTAATGTCCTTACAATAGTGCCTCTACATATCAGTGTCCATACAGAAGTGTCATCCTGTGTAATGTCCTTACAATAGTGCCTCTACATATCAGTGTCCATACAGAAGTGTCATCCTGTGTAATGTCCTTACAATAATGCCTCTACATATCAGTGTCCATACAGAAGTGTCATCCTGACTAATGTCCTTACAATAGTGCCTCTACATATCAGTGTCCATACAGAAGTGTCATCCTGTGTAATGTCCTTACAATAATGCCTCTACATATCAGTGTCCATACAGAAGTGTCATCCTGACTAATGTCCTTACAATAGTGCCTCTACATATCAGTGTCCATACAGAAGTGTCATCCTGTGTAATGTCCTTACAATAATGCCTCTACATATCAGTGTCCATACAGAAGTGTCATCCTGACTAATGTCCTTACAATAGTGCCTCTACATATCAGTGTCCATACAGAAGTGTCATCCTGTGTAATGTCCTTACAATAATGCCTCTACATATCAGTGTCCATACAGAAGTGTCATCCTGACTAATGTCCTTACAATAGTGCCTCTACATATCAGTGTCCATACAGAAGTGTCATCCTGTGTAATGTCCTTACAATAATGCCTCTACATATCAGTGTCCATACAGAAGTGTCATCCTGACTAATGTCCTTACAATAGTGCCTCTACATATCAGTGTCCATACAGGAGTGTCATCCTGAGTAATGTCCTTACAATAGTGCCTCTACATATCAGTGTCCATACAGAAGTGTCATCCTGACTAATGTCCTTACAATAGTGCCTCTACATATCAGTGTCCATGCAGGAGTGTCATCCTGACTAATGTCCTTACAATAGTGCCTCTACATATCAGTGTCCATACAGAAGTGTCATCCTGACTAATGTCCTTACAATAGTGCCTCTACATATCAGTGTCCATACAGAAGTGTCATCCTGACTAATGTCCTTACAATAGTGCCTCTACATATCAGTGTCCATACAGAAGTGTCATCCTGTGTAATGTCCTTACAATAGTGCCTCTACATATCAGTGTCCATACAGAAGTGTCATCCTGAGTAATGTCCTTACAATAGTGCCTCTACATATCAGTGTCCATACAGAAGTGTCATCCTGACTAATGTCCTTACAATAGTGCCTCTACATATCAGTGTCCATACAGGAGTGTCATCCTGAGTAATGTCCTTACAATAGTGTCTCTACATATCAGTGTCCATACAGAAGTGTCATCCTGACTAATGTCCTTACAATAGTGTCTCAACATATCAGTGTCCATACAGAAGTGTCATCCTGACTAATGTCCTTACAATAGTGCCTCTACATATCAGTGTCCATACAGTAGTGTCATCCTGAGTAATGTCCTTACAATAGTGTCTCTACATATCAGTGTCCATACAGTAGTGTCATCCTGACTAATGTCCTTACAATAATGCCTCTACATATCAGTGTCCATACAGAAGTGTCATCCTGTGTAATGTCCTTACAATAGTGCCTCTACATATCAGTGTCCATACAGAAGTGTCATCCTGACTAATGTCCTTACAATAGTGCCTCTACATATCAGTGTCCATGCAGGAGTGTCATCCTGACTAATGTCCTTACAATAGTGCCTCTACATATCAGTGTCCATACAGAAGTGTCATCCTGAGTAATGTCCTTACAATAGTGCCTCTACATATCAGTGTCCATACAGAAGTGTCATCCTGACTAATGTCCTTACAATAGTGCCTCTACATATCAGTGTCCATACAGAAGTGTCATCCTGACTAATGTCCTTACAATAGTGCCTCTACATATCAGTGTCCATACAGGAGTGTCATCCTGACTAATGTCCTTACAATAGTGCCTCTACATATCAGTGTCCATACAGGAGTGTCATCCTGACTAATGTCCTTACAATAGTGCCTCTACATATCAGTGTCCATACAGGAGTGTCATCCTGACTAATGTCCTTACAATAGTGCCTCCACATATCAGTGTCCATACAGAAGTGTCATCCTGACTAATGTCCTTACAATAGTGTCTCTACATATCAGTGTCCATACAGAAGTGTCATCCTGACTAATGTCCTTACAATAGTGTCTCAACATATCAGTGTCCATACAGAAGTGTCATCCTGACTAATGTCCTTACAATAGTGCCTCTACATATCAGTGTCCATACAGGAGTGTCATCCTGTGTAATGTCCTTACAATAGTGCCTCTACATATCAGTGTCCATACAGAAGTGTCATCCTGACTAATGCCCTTACAATAGTGCCTCTACATATCAGTGTCCATACAGGAGTGTCATCCTGTGTAATGTCCTTACAATAGTGTCTCTACATATCAGTGTCCATACAGAAGTGTCATCCTGACTAATGTCCTTACAATAGTGTCTCTACATATCAGTGTCCATACAGGAGTGTCATCCTGACTAATGTCCTTACAATAGTGTCTCTACATATCAGTGTCCATACAGAAGTGTCATCCTGAGTAATGTCCTTACAATAGTGTCTCTACATATCAGTGTCCATACAGAAGTGTCATCCTGACTAATGCCCTTACAATAGTGCCTCTACATATCAGTGTCCATACAGGAGTGTCATCCTGACTAATGTCCTTACAATAGTGCCTCTACATATCAGTGTCCATACAGGAGTGTCATCCTGACTAATGCCCTTACAATATTGCCTCTACATATCAGTGTCCATACAGAAGTGTCATCCTGACTAATGTCCTTACAATAGTGCCTCTACATATCAGTGTCCATACAGGAGTGTCATCCTGACTAATGTCCTTACAATAGTGTCTCTACATATCAGTGTCCATACAGAAGTGTCATCCTGACTAATGTCCTTACAATAGTGTCTCTACATATCAGTGTCCATACAGAAGTGTCATCCTGACTAATGTCCTTACAATAGTGTCTCTACATATCAGTGTCCATACAGAAGTGTCATCCTGACTAATGCCCTTACAATAGTGTCTCTACATATCAGTGTCCATACAGAAGTGTCATCCTGACTAATGTCCTTACAATAGTGCCTCTACATATCAGTGTCCATACAGAAGTGTCATCCTGACTAATGTCCTTACAATAGTGTCTCTACATATCAGTGTCCATACAGAAGTGTCATCCTGACTAATGTCCTTACAATAGTGTCTCTACATATCAGTGTCCATACAGAAGTGTCATCCTGACTAATGTCCTTACAATAGTGTCTCTACATATCAGTGTCCATACAGAAGTGTCATCCTGAGTAATGTCCTTACAATAGTGTCTCTACATATCAGTGTCCATACAGAAGTGTCATCCTGACTAATGCCCTTACAATAGTGCCTCTACATATCAGTGTCCATACAGGAGTGTCATCCTGACTAATGTCCTTACAATAGTGCCTCTACATATCAGTGTCCATACAGGAGTGTCATCCTGACTAATGTCCTTACAATAGTGCCTCTACATATCAGTGTCCATACAGGAGTGTCATCCTGACTAATGCCCTTACAATATTGCCTCTACATATCAGTGTCCATACAGAAGTGTCATCCTGACTAATGTCCTTACAATAGTGTCTCTACATATCAGTGTCCATACAGAAGTGTCATCCTGACTAATGTCCTTACAATAGTGTCTCTACATATCAGTGTCCATACAGAAGTGTCATCCTGAGTAATGTCCTTACAATAGTGTCTCTACATATCAGTGTCCATACAGAAGTGTCATCCTGACTAATGCCCTTACAATAGTGCCTCTACATATCAGTGTCCATACAGGAGTGTCATCCTGACTAATGTCCTTACAATAGTGCCTCTACATATCAGTGTCCATACAGGAGTGTCATCCTGACTAATGCCCTTACAATATTGCCTCTACATATCAGTGTCCATACAGAAGTGTCATCCTGACTAATGTCCTTACAATAGTGCCTCTACATATCAGTGTCCATACAGGAGTGTCATCCTGACTAATGCCCTTACAATATTGCCTCCACATATCAGTGTCCATACAGAAGTGTCATCCTGACTAATGTCCTTACAATAGTGCCTCTACATATCAGTGTCCATACAGAAGTGTCATCCTGACTAATGTCCTTACAATAGTGCCTCCACATATCAGTGTCCATACAGGAGTGTCATCCTGACTAATGTCCTTACAATAGTGCCTCTACATATCAGTGTCCATACAGAAGTGTCATCCTGACTAATGTCCTTACAATAGTGCCTCTACATATCAGTGTCCATACAGAAGTGTCATCCTGACTAATGTCCTTACAATAGTGCCTCTACATATCAGTGTCCATACAGAAGTGTCATCCTGACTAATGTCCTTACAATAGTGCCTCTACATATCAGTGTCCATACAGGAGTGTCATCCTGAGTAATGTCCTTACAATAGTGCCTCTACATATCAGTGTCCATACAGGAGTGTCATCCTGACTAATGTCCTTACAATAGTGCCTCTACATATCAGTGTCCATACAGAAGTGTCATCCTGACTAATGTCCTTACAATAGTGCCTCTACATATCAGTGTCCATACAGAAGTGTCATCCTGAGTAATGTCCTTACAATAGTGCCTCTACATATCAGTGTCCATACAGAAGTGTCATCCTGACTAATGTCCTTACAATAGTGCCTCTACATATCAGTGTCCATACAGGAGTGTCATCCTGAGTAATGTCCTTACAATAGTGCCTCTACATATCAGTGTCCATACAGGAGTGTCATCCTGACTAATGTCCTTACAATAGTGCCTCTACATATCAGTGTCCATACAGAAGTGTCATCCTGACTAATGTCCTTACAATAGTGCCTCTACATATCAGTGTCCATACAGAAGTGTCATCCTGACTAATGTCCTTACAATAGTGCCTCTACATATCAGTGTCCATACAGTAGTGTCATCCTGTGTAATGTCCTTACAATAGTGCCTCTACATATCAGTGTCCATACAGGAGTGTCATCCTGTGTAATGTCCTTACAATAGTGCCTCTACATATCAGTGTCCATACAGGAGTGTCATCCTGAGTAATGTCCTTACAATAGTGCCTCTACATATCAGTGTCCATACAGGAGTGTCATCCTGACTAATGTCCTTACAATAGTGCCTCTACATATCAGTGTCCATACAGAAGTGTCATCCTGTGTAATGTCCTTACAATAATGCCTCTACATATCAGTGTCCATACAGAAGTGTCATCCTGACTAATGTCCTTACAATAGTGCCTCTACATATCAGTGTCCATACAGAAGTGTCATCCTGTGTAATGTCCTTACAATAGTGCCTCCACATATCAGTGTCCATACAGAAGTGTCATCCTGAGTAATGTCCTTACAATAGTGCCTCTACATATCAGTGTCCATACAGAAGTGTCATCCTGACTAATGTCCTTACAATAGTGCCTCCACATATCAGTGTCCATACAGAAGTGTCATCCTGAGTAATGTCCTTACAATAGTGCCTCTACATATCAGTGTCCATACAGAAGTGTCATCCTGTGTAATGTCCTTACAATAGTGCCTCTACATATCAGTGTCCATACAGAAGTGTCATCCTGACTAATGTCCTTACAATAGTGCCTCTACATATCAGTGTCCATACAGGAATGTCATCCTGACTAATGTCCTTACAATAGTGCCTCTACATATCAGTGTCCATACAGAAGTGTCATCCTGTGTAATGTCCTTACAATAGTGCCTCCACATATCAGTGTCCATACAGAAGTGTCATCCTGTGTAATGTCCTTACAATAGTGCCTCTACATATCAGTGTTCATACAGAAGTGTCATCCTGACTAATGTCCTTACAATAGTACCTCTACATATCAGTGTCCATATAGGAGTGTCATCCTGTGTAATGTCCTTACAATAGTGCCTCCACATATCAGTGTCCATACAGAAGTGTCATCCTGTGTAATGTCCTTACAATAGTGCCTCTACATATCAGTGTCCATACAGAAGTGTCATCCTGACTAATGTCCTTACAATAGTGCCTCTACATATCAGTGTCCATACAGAAGTGTCATCCTGTGTAATGTCCTTACAATAGTGCCTCTACATATCAGTGTCCATACAGATGTGTCATCCTGACTAATGTCCTTACAATAGTGCCTCTACATATCAGTGTCCATACAGAAGTGTCATCCTGTGTAATGTCCTTACAATAGTGCCTCTACATATCAGTGTCCATACAGATGTGTCATCCTGACTAATGTCCTTACAATAGTGCCTCCACATATCAGTGTCCATACAGAAGTGTCATCCTGTGTAATGTCCTTACAATAGTGCCTCTACATATCAGTGTTCATACAGAAGTGTCATCCTGACTAATGTCCTTACAATAGTGCCTCTACATATCAGTGTCCATATAGGAGTGTCATCCTGACTAATGTCCTTACAATAGTGCCTCTACATATCAGTGTCCATACAGAAGTGTCATCCTGTGTAATGTCCTTACAATAGTGCCTCTACATATCAGTGTCCATACAGGAGTGTCATCCTGACTAATGTCCTTACAATAGTGCCTCTACATATCAGTGTCCATACAGGAGTGTCATCCTGACTAATGTCCTTACAATAGTGCCTCTACATATCAGTGTCCATACAGGAGTGTCATCCTGACTAATGTCCTTACAATAGTGCCTCCACATATCAGTGTCCATACAGAAGTGTCATCCTGTGTAATGTCCTTACAATAGTGCCTCTACATATCAGTGTTCATACAGAAGTGTCATCCTGACTAATGTCCTTACAATAGTGCCTCTACATATCAGTGTCCATATAGGAGTGTCATCCTGACTAATGTCCTTACAATAGTGCCTCTACATATCAGTGTCCATACAGAAGTGTCATCCTGTGTAATGTCCTTACAATAGTGCCTCTACATATCAGTGTCCATACAGGAGTGTCATCCTGACTAATGTCCTTACAATAGTGCCTCTACATATCAGTGTCCATATAGGAGTGTCATCCTGACTAATGTCCTTACAATAGTGCCTCTACATATCAGTGTCCATACAGAAGTGTCATCCTGTGTAATGTCCTTACAATAGTGCCTCTACATATCAGTGTCCATACAGGAGTGTCATCCTGACTAATGTCCTTACAATAGTGCCTCTACATATCAGTGTCCATACAGAAGTGTCATCCTGTGTAATGTCCTTACAATAGTGCCTCTACATATCAGTGTCCATACAGGAGTGTCATCCTGACTAATGTCCTTACAATAATGCCTCTACATATCAGTGTCCATACAGAAGTGTCATCCTGTGTAATGTCCTTACAATAGTGCCTCTACATATCAGTGTCCATACAGGAGTGTCATCCTGACTAATGTCCTTACAATAGTGCCTCTACATATCAGTGTCCATACAGAAGTGTCATCCTGTGTAATGTCCTTACAATAGTGCCTCTACATATCAGTGTCCATACAGGAGTGTCATCCTGACTAATGTCCTTACAATAATGCCTCTACATATCAGTGTCCATACAGAAGTGTCATCCTGTGTAATGTCCTTACAATAGTGCCTCTACATATCAGTGTCCATACAGAAGTGTCATCCTGACTAATGTCCTTACAATAATGCCTCTACATATCAGTGTCCATACAGAAGTGTCATCCTGACTAATGTCCTTACAATAGTGTCTCTACATATCAGTGTCCATACAGAAGTGTCATCCTGTGTAATGTCCTTACAATAGTGCCTCTACATATCAGTGTCCATACAGGAGTGTCATCCTGTGTAATGTCCTTACAATAGTGCCTCCACATATCAGTGTCCATACAGGAGTGTCATCCTGTGTAATGTCCTTACAATAGTGCCTCTACATATCAGTGTCCATACAGGAGTGTCATCCTGACTAATGTCCTTACAATACTGCCTCTACATATCAGTGTCCATACAGGAGTGTCATCCTGACTAATGTCCTTACAATAGTGCCTCTACATATCAGTGTCCATACAGAAGTGTCATCCTGACTAATGTCCTTACAATAGTGCCTCTACATATCAGTGTCCATACAGAAGTGTCATCCTGACTAATGTCCTTACAATAGTGCCTCTACATATCAGTGTCCATACAGGAGTGTCATCCTGACTAATGTCCTTACAATAGTGCCTCTACATATCAGTGTCCATACAGGAGTGTCATCCTGACTAATGTCCTTACAATAATGCCTCTACATATCAGTGTCCATACAGAAGTGTCATCCTGTGTAATGTCCTTACAATAGTGCCTCTACATATCAGTGTCCATACAGAAGTGTCATCCTGACTAATGTCCTTACAATAATGCCTCTACATATCAGTGTCCATACAGAAGTGTCATCCTGACTAATGTCCTTACAATAGTGTCTCTACATATCAGTGTCCATACAGAAGTGTCATCCTGTGTAATGTCCTTACAATAGTGCCTCTACATATCAGTGTCCATACAGAAGTGTCATCCTGACTAATGTCCTTACAATAGTGCCTCTACATATCAGTGTCCATACAGAAGTGTCATCCTGTGTAATGTCCTTACAATAGTGCCTCCACATATCAGTGTCCATACAGAAGTGTCATCCTGACTAATGTCCTTACAATAGTGCCTCTACATATCAGTGTCCATACAGATGTGTCATCCTGTGTAATGTCCTTACAATAGTGCCTCTACATATCAGTGTCCATACAGAAGTGTCATCCTGACTAATGTCCTTACAATAATGCCTCTACATATCAGTGTCCATACAGAAGTGTCATCCTGACTAATGTCCTTACAATAGTGCCTCTACATATCAGTGTCCATACAGAAGTGTCATCCTGACTAATGTCCTTACAATAGTGTCTCTACATATCAGTGTCCATACAGAAGTGTCATCCTGTGTAATGTCCTTACAATAGTGCCTCTACATATCAGTGTCCATACAGGAGTGTCATCCTGACTAATGTCCTTACAATAATGCCTCTACATATCAGTGTCCATACAGAAGTGTCATCCTGTGTAATGTCCTTACAATAGTGCCTCTACATATCAGTGTCCATACAGGAGTGTCATCCTGACTAATGTCCTTACAATAGTGTCTCTACATATCAGTGTCCATACAGAAGTGTCATCCTGTGTAATGTCCTTACAATAGTGCCTCTACATATCAGTGTCCATACAGGAGTGTCATCCTGACTAATGTCCTTACAATACTGCCTCTACATATCAGTGTCCATACAGAAGTGTCATCCTGTGTAATGTCCTTACAATAGTGCCTCTACATATCAGTGTCCATACAGAAGTGTCATCCTGTGTAATGTCCTTACAATAGTGCCTCCACATATCAGTGTCCATACAGAAGTGTCATCCTGACTAATGTCCTTACAATAGTGCCTCTACATATCAGTGTCCATACAGAAGTGTCATCCTGTGTAATGTCCTTACAATAGTGCCTCTACATATCAGTGTCCATACAGGAGTGTCATCCTGACTAATGTCCTTACAATAATGCCTCTACATATCAGTGTCCATACAGAAGTGTCATCCTGTGTAATGTCCTTACAATAGTGCCTCTACATATCAGTGTCCATACAGGAGTGTCATCCTGAGTAATGTCCTTACAATAGTGCCTCTACATATCAGTGTCCATACAGGAGTGTCATCCTGAGTAATGTCCTTACAATAGTGCCTCTACATATCAGTGTCCATACAGGAGTGTCATCCTGACTAATGTCCTTACAATAGTGCCTCTACATATCAGTGTCCATACAGGAGTGTCATCCTGAGTAATGTCCTTACAATAGTGCCTCTACATATCAGTGTCCATACAGGAGTGTCATCCTGACTAATGTCCTTACAATAGTGCCTCTACATATCAGTGTCCATACAGGAGTGTCATCCTGAGTAATGTCCTTACAATAGTGCCTCTACATATCAGTGTCCATACAGGAGTGTCATCCTGACTAATGTCCTTACAATAGTGCCTCTACATATCAGTGTCCATACAGAAGTGTCATCCTGTGTAATGTCCTTACAATAGTGCCTCTACATATCAGTGTCCATACAGGAGTGTCATCCTGACTAATGTCCTTACAATAATGCCTCTACATATCAGTGTCCATACAGAAGTGTCATCCTGTGTAATGTCCTTACAATAGTGCCTCTACATATCAGTGTCCATACAGGAGTGTCATCCTGACTAATGTCCTTACAATAGTGCCTCTACATATCAGTGTCCATACAGGAGTGTCATCCTGACTAATGTCCTTACAATAGTGCCTCCACATATCAGTGTCCATACAGAAGTGTCATCCTGACTAATGTCCTTACAATAGTGCCTCCACATATCAGTGTCCATACAGGAGTGTCATCCTGACTAATGTCCTTACAATAGTGCCTCTACATATCAGTGTCCATACAGGAGTGTCATCCTGTGTAATGTCCTTACAATAGTGCCTCTACATATCAGTGTCCATACAGAAGTGTCATCCTGTGTAATGTCCTTACAATAGTGCCTCTACATATCAGTGTCCATACAGAAGTGTCATCCTGTGTAATGTCCTTACAATAGTGCCTCTACATATCAGTGTCCATACAGGAGTGTCATCCTGACTAATGTCCTTACAATAGTGCCTCTACATATCAGTGTCCATACAGAAGTGTCATCCTGTGTAATGTCCTTACAATAGTGCCTCTACATATCAGTGTCCATACAGAAGTGTCATCCTGACTAATGTCCTTACAATAGTGTCTCTACATATCAGTGTCCATACAGAAGTGTCATCCTGACTAATGTCCTTACAATAGTGCCTCTACATATCAGTGTCCATACAGGAGTGTCATCCTGACTAATGTCCTTACAATAGTGCCTCTACATATCAGTGTCCATACAGAAGTGTCATCCTGTGTAATGTCCTTACAATAGTGCCTCCACATATCAGTGTCCATACAGAAGTGTCATCCTGACTAATGTCCTTACAATAGTGCCTCTACATATCAGTGTCCATACAGAAGTGTCATCCTGACTAATGTCCTTACAATAGTGCCTCCACATATCAGTGTCCATACAGAAGTGTCATCCTGACTAATGTCCTTACAATAGTGCCTCTACATATCAGTGTCCATACAGGAGTGTCATCCTGACTAATGTCCTTACAATAGTGCCTCTACATATCAGTGTCCATACAGAAGTGTCATCCTGACTAATGTCCTTACAATAGTGCCTCTACATATCAGTGTCCATACAGAAGTGTCATCCTGTGTAATGTCCTTACAATAGTGCCTCTACATATCAGTGTCCATACAGAAGTGTCATCCTGTGTAATGTCCTTACAATAGTGCCTCTACATATCAGTGTCCATACAGGAGTGTCATCCTGACTAATGTCCTTACAATAGTGCCTCTACATATCAGTGTCCATACAGAAGTGTCATCCTGACTAATGTCCTTACAATAGTGCCTCTACATATCAGTGTCCATACAGAAGTGTCATCCTGTGTAATGTCCTTACAATAGTGCCTCTACATATCAGTGTCCATACAGGAGTGTCATCCTGACTAATGTCCTTACAATAGTGCCTCTACATATCAGTGTCCATACAGGAGTGTCATCCTGACTAATGTCCTTACAATAGTGCCTCTACATATCAGTGTCCATACAGAAGTGTCATCCTGTGTAATGTCCTTACAATAGTGCCTCTACATATCAGTGTCCATACAGGAGTGTCATCCTGACTAATGTCCTTACAATAGTGCCTCCACATATCAGTGTCCATACAGAAGTGTCATCCTGACTAATGTCCTTACAATAGTGCCTCCACATATCAGTGTCCATACAGGAGTGTCATCCTGACTAATGTCCTTACAATAGTGCCTCCACATATCAGTGTCCATACAGAAGTGTCATCCTGACTAATGTCCTTACAATAGTGCCTCCACATATCAGTGTCCATACAGGAGTGTCATCCTGACTAATGTCCTTACAATAGTGCCTCTACATATCAGTGTCCATACAGAAGTGTCATCCTGTGTAATGTCCTTACAATAGTGCCTCTACATATCAGTGTCCATACAGGAGTGTCATCCTGACTAATGTCCTTACAATAGTGCCTCCACATATCAGTGTCCATACAGGAGTGTCATCCTGTGTAATGTCCTTACAATAGTGCCTCTACATATCAGTGTCCATACAGGAGTGTCATCCTGTGTAATGTCCTTACAATAGTGCCTCTACATATCAGTGTCCATACAGGAGTGTCATCCTGACTAATGTCCTTACAATAGTGCCTCTACATATCAGTGTCCATACAGAAGTGTCATCCTGACTAATGTCCTTACAATAGTGCCTCTACATATCAGTGTCCATACAGAAGTGTCATCCTGTGTAATGTCCTTACAATAGTGCCTCTACATATCAGTGTCCATACAGGAGTGTCATCCTGTGTAATGTCCTTACAATAGTGCCTCTACATATCAGTGTCCATACAGAAGTGTCATCCTGTGTAATGTCCTTACAATAGTGCCTCTACATATCAGTGTCCATACAGAAGTGTCATCCTGTGTAATGCCCTTACAATAGTGCCTCTACATATCAGTGTCCATACAGGAGTGTCATCCTGACTAATGTCCTTACAATAGTGCCTCTACATATCAGTGTCCATACAGGAGTGTCATCCTGACTAATGTCCTTACAATAGTGCCTCTACATATCAGTGTCCATACAGGAGTGTCATCCTGACTAATGTCCTTACAATAGTGCCTCTACATATCAGTGTCCATACAGGAGTGTCATCCTGACTAATGTCCTTACAATAGTGCCTCTACATATCAGTGTCCATACAGAAGTGTCATCCTGACTAATGTCCTTACAATAGTGTCTCTACATATCAGTGTCCATACAGAAGTGTCATCCTGAGTAATGTCCTTACAATAGTGCCTCTACATATCAGTGTCCATACAGAAGTGTCATCCTGAGTAATGTCCTTACAATAGTGCCTCTACATATCAGTGTCCATACAGAAGTGTCATCCTGTGTAATGTCCTTACAATAGTGCCTCTACATATCAGTGTCCATACAGGAGTGTCATCCTGTGTAATGTCCTTACAATAGTGCCTCTACATATCAGTGTCCATACAGGAGTGTCATCCTGAGTAATGTCCTTACAATAGTGCCTCTACATATCAGTGTCCATACAGAAGTGTCATCCTGACTAATGTCCTTACAATAGTGCCTCTACATATCAGTGTCCATACAGAAGTGTCATCCTGTGTAATGTCCTTACAATAGTGCCTCTACATATCAGTGTCCATACAGGAGTGTCATCCTGACTAATGTCCTTACAATAGTGCCTCCACATATCAGTGTCCATACAGAAGTGTCATCCTGACTAATGTCCTTACAATAGTGCCTCCACATATCAGTGTCCATACAGGAGTGTCATCCTGACTAATGTCCTTACAATAGTGCCTCTACATATCAGTGTCCATACAGAAGTGTCATCCTGACTAATGTCCTTACAATAGTGCCTCCACATATCAGTGTCCATACAGGAGTGTCATCCTGACTAATGTCCTTACAATAGTGCCTCCACATATCAGTGTCCATACAGAAGTGTCATCCTGACTAATGTCCTTACAATAGTGCCTCCACATATCAGTGTCCATACAGGAGTGTCATCCTGACTAATGTCCTTACAATAGTGCCTCTACATATCAGTGTCCATACAGGAGTGTCATCCTGACTAATGTCCTTACAATAGTGCCTCCACATATCAGTGTCCATACAGGAGTGTCATCCTGTGTAATGTCCTTACAATAGTGCCTCTACATATCAGTGTCCATACAGGAGTGTCATCCTGTGTAATGTCCTTACAATAGTGCCTCTACATATCAGTGTCCATACAGGAGTGTCATCCTGTGTAATGTCCTTACAATAGTGCCTCTACATATCAGTGTCCATACAGGAGTGTCATCCTGTGTAATGTCCTTACAATAGTGCCTCTACATATCAGTGTCCATACAGGAGTGTCATCCTGTGTAATGTCCTTACAATAGTGCCTCTACATATCAGTGTCCATACAGAAGTGTCATCCTGTGTAATGTCCTTACAATAGTGCCTCTACATATCAGTGTCCATACAGAAGTGTCATCCTGAGTAATGTCCTTACAATAGTGCCTCTACATATCAGTGTCCATACAGAAGTGTCATCCTGACTAATGTCCTTACAATAGTGCCTCTACATATCAGTGTCCATACAGAAGTGTCATCCTGACTAATGTCCTTACAATAGTGCCTCTACATATCAGTGTCCATACAGAAGTGTCATCCTGTGTAATGTCCTTACAATAGTGCCTCTACATATCAGTGTCCATACAGGAGTGTCATCCTGTGTAATGTCCTTACAATAGTGCCTCTACATATCAGTGTCCATACAGAAGTGTCATCCTGTGTAATGTCCTTACAATAGTGCCTCTACATATCAGTGTCCATACAGAAGTGTCATCCTGTGTAATGCCCTTACAATAGTGCCTCTACATATCAGTGTCCATACAGGAGTGTCATCCTGACTAATGTCCTTACAATAGTGCCTCTACATATCAGTGTCCATACAGGAGTGTCATCCTGACTAATGTCCTTACAATAGTGCCTCTACATATCAGTGTCCATACAGAAGTGTCATCCTGAGTAATGTCCTTACAATAGTGCCTCTACATATCAGTGTCCATACAGGAGTGTCATCCTGACTAATGTCCTTACAATAGTGCCTCTACATATCAGTGTCCATACAGAAGTGTCATCCTGTGTAATGTCCTTACAATAGTGCCTCTACATATCAGTGTCCATACAGAAGTGTCTTCCTGTGTAATGTCCTTACAATAGTGCCTCTACATATTAGTGTCCATACAGAAGTGTCATCCTGAGTAATGTCCTTACAATAGTGCCTCTACATATCAGTGTCCATACAGAAGTGTCATCCTGTGTAATGTCCTTACAATAGTGCCTCTACATATCAGTGTCCATACAGGAGTGTCATCCTGACTAATGTCCTTACAATAGTGCCTCTACATATCAGTGTCCATACAGAAGTGTCATCCTGACTAATGTCCTTACAATAGTGCCTCCACATATCAGTGTCCATACAGGAGTGTCATCCTGACTAATGTCCTTACAATAGTGCCTCTACATATCAGTGTCCATACAGAAGTGTCATCCTGACTAATGTCCTTACAATAGTGCCTCTACTTATCAGTGTCCATACAGGAGTGTCATCCTGACTAATGTCCTTACAATAGTGCCTCCACATATCAGTGTCCATACAGAAGTGTCATCCTGACTAATGTCCTTACAATAGTGCCTCTACATATCAGTGTCCATACAGGAGTGTCATCCTGACTAATGTCCTTACAATAGTGCCTCCACATATCAGTGTCCATACAGAAGTGTCATCCTGACTAATGTCCTTACAATAGTGCCTCCACATATCAGTGTCCATACAGGAGTGTCATCCTGACTAATGTCCTTACAATAGTGCCTCCACATATCAGTGTCCATACAGAAGTGTCATCCTGTGTAATGTCCTTACAATAGTGCCTCTACATATCAGTGTCCATACAGGAGTGTCATCCTGACTAATGTCCTTACAATAGTGCCTCCACATATCAGTGTCCATACAGAAGTGTCATCCTGACTAATGTCCTTACAATAGTGCCTCTACATATCAGTGTCCATACAGGAGTGTCATCCTGACTAATGTCCTTACAATAGTGCCTCCACATATCAGTGTCCATACAGAAGTGTCATCCTGACTAATGTCCTTACAATAGTGCCTCCACATATCAGTGTCCATACAGGAGTGTCATCCTGACTAATGTCCTTACAATAGTGCCTCTACATATCAGTGTCCATACAGAAGTGTCATCCTGTGTAATGTCCTTACAATAGTGCCTCTACATATCAGTGTCCATACAGGAGTGTCATCCTGACTAATGTCCTTACAATAGTGCCTCCACATATCAGTGTCCATACAGGAGTGTCATCCTGTGTAATGTCCTTACAATAGTGCCTCTACATATCAGTGTCCATACAGGAGTGTCATCCTGTGTAATGTCCTTACAATAGTGCCTCTACATATCAGTGTCCATACAGGAGTGTCATCCTGTGTAATGTCCTTACAATAGTGCCTCTACATATCAGTGTCCATACAGGAGTGTCATCCTGACTAATGTCCTTACAATAGTGCCTCTACATATCAGTGTCCATACAGAAGTGTCATCCTGACTAATGTCCTTACAATAGTGCCTCTACATATCAGTGTCCATACAGAAGTGTCATCCTGTGTAATGTCCTTACAATAGTGCCTCTACATATCAGTGTCCATACAGGAGTGTCATCCTGTGTAATGTCCTTACAATAGTGCCTCTACATATCAGTGTCCATACAGAAGTGTCATCCTGTGTAATGTCCTTACAATAGTGCCTCTACATATCAGTGTCCATACAGAAGTGTCATCCTGTGTAATGCCCTTACAATAGTGCCTCTACATATCAGTGTCCATACAGGAGTGTCATCCTGACTAATGTCCTTACAATAGTGCCTCTACATATCAGTGTCCATACAGGAGTGTCATCCTGACTAATGTCCTTACAATAGTGCCTCTACATATCAGTGTCCATACAGTAGTGTCATCCTGACTAATGCCCTTACAATAGTGCCTCTACATATCAGTGTCCATACAGGAGTGTCATCCTGACTAATGTCCTTACAATAGTGCCTCTACATATCAGTGTCCATACAGGAGTGTCATCCTGACTAATGTCCTTACAATAGTGCCTCTACATATCAGTGTCCATACAGGAGTGTCATCCTGACTAATGTCCTTACAATAGTGCCTCTACATATCAGTGTCCATACAGAAGTGTCATCCTGAGTAATGTCCTTACAATAGTGCCTCTACATATCAGTGTCCATACAGAAGTGTCATCCTGAGTAATGTCCTTACAATAGTGCCTCTACATATCAGTGTCCATACAGGAGTGTCATCCTGACTAATGTCCTTACAATAGTGCCTCTACATATCAGTGTCCATACAGAAGTGTCATCCTGTGTAATGTCCTTACAATAGTGCCTCTACATATCAGTGTCCATACAGAAGTGTCTTCCTGTGTAATGTCCTTACAATAGTGCCTCTACATATCAGTGTCCATACAGAAGTGTCATCCTGTGTAATGTCCTTACAATAGTGCCTCTACATATCAGTGTCCATACAGGAGTGTCATCCTGACTAATGTCCTTACAATAGTGCCTCTACATATCAGTGTCCATACAGGAGTGTCATCCTGTGTAATGTCCTTACAATAGTGCCTCCACATATCAGTGTCCATACAGGAGTGTCATCCTGAGTAATGTCCTTACAATAGTGCCTCTACATATCAGTGTCCATACAGAAGTGTCATCCTGACTAATGTCCTTACAATAGTGCCTCTACATATCAGTGTCCATACAGGAGTGTCATCCTGACTAATGTCCTTACAATAGTGCCTCTACATATCAGTGTCCATACAGAAGTGTCATCCTGAGTAATGTCCTTACAATAGTGCCTCTACATATCAGTGTCCATACAGAAGTGTCATCCTGTGTAATGCCCTTACAATAGTGCCTCTACATATCAGTGTCCATACAGGAGTGTCATCCTGACTAATGTCCTTACAATAGTGCCTCTACATATCAGTGTCCATACAGAAGTGTCATCCTGACTAATGTCCTTACAATAGTGCCTCTACATATCAGTGTCCATACAGAAGTGTCATCCTGAGTAATGTCCTTACAATAGTGCCTCTACATATCAGTGTCCATACAGAAGTGTCATCCTGTGTAATGCCCTTACAATAGTGCCTCTACATATCAGTGTCCATACAGGAGTGTCATCCTGACTAATGTCCTTACAATAGTGCCTCTACATATCAGTGTCCATACAGAAGTGTCATCCTGACTAATGTCCTTACAATAGTGCCTCTACATATCAGTGTCCATACAGAAGTGTCATCCTGAGTAATGTCCTTACAATAGTGCCTCTACATATCAGTGTCCATACAGAAGTGTCATCCTGTGTAATGCCCTTACAATAGTGCCTCTACATATCAGTGTCCATACAGGAGTGTCATCCTGACTAATGTCCTTACAATAGTGCCTCTACATATCAGTGTCCATACAGAAGTGTCATCCTGAGTAATGCCCTTACAATAGTGCCTCTACATATCAGTGTCCATACAGGAGTGTCATCCTGTGTAATGCCCTTACAATAGTGCCTCTACATATCAGTGTCCATACAGGAGTGTCATCCTGACTAATGTCCTTACAATAGTGCCTCTACATATCAGTGTCCATACAGGAGTGTCATCCTGACTAATGTCCTTACAATAGTGCCTCTACATATCAGTGTCCATACAGAAGTGTCATCCTGAGTAATGCCCTTACAATAGTGCCTCTACATATCAGTGTCCATACAGAAGTGTCATCCTGTGTAATGTCCTTACAATAGTGCCTCTACATATCAGTGTCCATACAGGAGTGTCATCCTGAGTAATGTCCTTACAATAGTGCCTCCACATATCAGTCTCCATACAGAAGTGTCATCCTGACTAATGTCCTTACAATAGTGCCTCTACATATCAGTGTCCATACAGAAGTGTCATCCTGTGTAATGCCCTTACAATAGTGCCTCTACATATCAGTGTCCATACAGAAGTGTCATCCTGTGTAATGTCCTTACAATAGTGCCTCTACATATCAGTGTCCATACAGGAGTGTCATCCTGAGTAATGTCCTTACAATAGTGCCTCCACATATCAGTCTCCATACAGAAGTGTCATCCTGACTAATGTCCTTACAATAGTGCCTCTACATATCAGTGTCCATACAGAAGTGTCATCCTGTGTAATGCCCTTACAATAGTGCCTCTACATATCAGTGTCCATACAGGAGTGTCATCCTGACTAATGTCCTTACAATAGTGCCTCTACATATCAGTGTCCATACAGAAGTGTCATCCTGACTAATGTCCTTACAATAGTGCCTCTACATATCAGTCTCCATACAGAAGTGTCATCCTGACTAATGTCCTTACAATAGTGCCTCTACATATCAGTGTCCATACAGAAGTGTCATCCTGTGTAATGCCCTTACAATAGTGCCTCTACATATCAGTGTCCATACAGGAGTGTCATCCTGACTAATGTCCTTACAATAGTGCCTCTACATATCAGTGTCCATACAGAAGTGTCATCCTGAGTAATGTCCTTACAATAGTGCCTCTACATATCAGTGTCCATACAGGAGTGTCATCCTGACTAATGTCCTTACAATAGTGCCTCTACATATCAGTGTCCATATAGAAGTGTCATCCTGACTAATGTCCTTACAATAGTGCCTCTACATATCAGTGTCCATACAGGAGTGTCATCCTGAGTAATGTCCTTACAATAGTGCCTCTACATATCAGTGTCCATACAGGAGTGTCATCCTGACTAATGTCCTTACAATAGTGCCTCTACATATCAGTGTCCATACAGAAGTGTCATCCTGAGTAATGTCCTTACAATAGTGCCTCTACATATCAGTGTCCATACAGGAGTGTCATCCTGTGTAATGTCCTTACAATAGTGCCTCTACATATCAGTGTCCATATAGAAGTGTCATCCTGACTAATGTCCTTACAATAGTGCCTCTACATATCAGTGTCCATACAGGAGTGTCATCCTGAGTAATGTCCTTACAATAGTGCCTCTACATATCAGTGTCCATACAGGAGTGTCATCCTGACTAATGTCCTTACAATAGTGCCTCTACATATCAGTGTCCATACAGAAGTGTCATCCTGAGTAATGTCCTTACAATAGTGCCTCTACATATCAGTGTCCATACAGAAGTGTCATCCTGACTAATGTCCTTACAATAGTGCCTCTACATATCAGTGTCCATACAGAAGTGTCATCCTGAGTAATGTCCTTACAATAGTGCCTCTACATATCAGTGTCCATACAGAAGTGTCATCCTGAGTAATGTCCTTACAATAGTGCCTCTACATATCAGTGTCCATACAGAAGTGTCATCCTGAGTAATGTCCTTACAATAGTGCCTCTACATATCAGTGTCCATACAGGAGTGTCATCCTGACTAATGTCCTTACAATAGTGCCTCTACATATCAGTGTCCATACAGAAGTGTCATCCTGAGTAATGTCCTTACAATAGTGCCTCTACATATCAGTGTCCATACAGGAGTGTCATCCTGAGTAATGTCCTTACAATAGTGCCTCTACATATCAGTGTCCATACAGAAGTGTCATCCTGTGTAATGTCCTTACAATAGTGCCTCTACATATCAGTGTCCATACAGAAGTGTCATCCTGAGTAATGTCCTTACAATAGTGCCTCTACATATCAGTGTCCATACAGAAGTGTCATCCTGAGTAATGTCCTTACAATAGTGCCTCTACATATCAGTGTCCATACAGAAGTGTCATCCTGAGTAATGTCCTTACAATAATGCCTCTACATATCAGTGTCCATACAGGAGTGTCATCCTGACTAATGTCCTTACAATAGTGCCTCTACATATCAGTGTCCATACAGGAGTGTCATCCTGACTAATGTCCTTACAATAGTGCCTCTACATATCAGTGTCCATACAGAAGTGTCATCCTGAGTAATGTCCTTACAATAATGCCTCTACATATCAGTGTCCATACAGGAGTGTCATCCTGACTAATGCCCTTACAATAGTGTCTCTACATATCAGTGTCCATACAGGAGTGTCATCCTGACTAATGCCCTTACAATAGTGCCTCTACATATCAGTGTCCATACAGGAGTGTCATCCTGACTAATGTCCTTACAATAGTGCCTCTACATATCAGTGTCCATACAGGAGTGTCATCCTGACTAATGCCCTTACAATAGTGCCTCTACATATCAGTGTCCATACAGGAGTGTCATCCTGACTAATGTCCTTACAATAGTGCCTCTACATATCAGTGTCCATACAGGAGTGTCATCCTGACTAATGTCCTTACAATAGTGCCTCTACATATCAGTGTCCATACAGGAGTGTCATCCTGACTAATGTCCTTACAATAGTGCCTCTACATATCAGTGTCCATACAGGAGTGTCATCCTGAGTAATGTCCTTACAATAGTGCCTCTACATATCAGTGTCCATACAGAAGTGTCATCCTGACTAATGTCCTTACAATAGTGCCTCTACATATCAGTGTCCATACAGGAGTGTCATCCTGAGTAATGTCCTTACAATAGTGCCTCTACATATCAGTGTCCATACAGAAGTGTCATCCTGACTAATGTCCTTACAATAGTGCCTCTACATATCAGTGTCCATACAGAAGTGTCATCCTGTGTAATGTCCTTACAATAGTGTCTCTACATATCAGTGTCCATACAGAATTGTCATCCTGTGTAATGTCCTTACAATAGTGCCTCCACATATCAGTGTCCATACAGAAGTGTCATCCTGACTAATGTCCTTACAATAGTGCCTCTACATATCAGTGTCCATACAGGAGTGTCATCCTGTGTAATGTCCTTACAATAGTGCCTCTACATATCAGTGTCCATACAGGAGTGTCATCCTGTGTAATGTCCTTACAATAGTGCCTCCACATATCAGTGTCCATACAGAAGTGTCATCCTGACTAATGTCCTTACAATAGTGCCTCTACATATCAGTGTCCATACAGGAGTGTCATCCTGTGTAATGTCCTTACAATAGTGCCTCTACATATCAGTGTCCATACAGTAGTGTCATCCTGAGTAATGTCCTTACAATAGTGCCTCTACATATCAGTGTCCATACAGTAGTGTCATCCTGTGTAATGCCCTTACAATAGTGCCTCCACATATCAGTGTCCATACAGAAGTGTCATCCTGAGTAATGTCCTTACAATAGTGCCTCTACATATCAGTGTCCATACAGGAGTGTCATCCTGAGTAATGTCCTTACAATAGTGCCTCTACATATCAGTGTCCATACAGAAGTGTCATCCTGTGTAATGTCCTTACAATAGTGCCTCTACATATCAGTGTCCATACAGAAGTGTCATCCTGTGTAATGTCCTTACAATAGTGCCTCTACATATCAGTGTCCATACAGTAGTGTCATCCTGACTAATGTCCTTACAATAGTGCCTCTACATATCAGTGTCCATACAGGAGTGTCATCCTGACTAATGTCCTTACAATAGTGCCTCTACATATCAGTGTCCATACAGAAGTGTCATCCTGAGTAATGTCCTTACAATAGTGCCTCTACATATCAGTGTCCATACAGAAGTGTCATCCTGAGTAATGTCCTTACAATAGTGCCTCTACATATCAGTGTCCATACAGAAGTGTCATCCTGAGTAATGTCCTTACAATAGTGCCTCTACATATCAGTGTCCATACAGGAGTGTCATCCTGACTAATGTCCTTACAATAGTGCCTCTACATATCAGTGTCCATACAGAAGTGTCATCCTGAGTAATGTCCTTACAATAGTGCCTCTACATATCAGTGTCCATACAGAAGTGTCATCCTGTGTAATGTCCTTACAATAGTGCCTCTACATATCAGTGTCCATACAGTAGTGTCATCCTGACTAATGTCCTTACAATAGTGCCTCTACATATCAGTGTCCATACAGAAGTGTCATCCTGACTAATGTCCTTACAATAGTGCCTCTACATATCAGTGTCCATACAGTAGTGTCATCCTGACTAATGTCCTTACAATAGTGCCTCTACATATCAGTGTCCATACAGAAGTGTCATCCTGACTAATGTCCTTACAATAGTGCCTCTACATATCAGTGTCCATACAGAAGTGTCATCCTGAGTAATGTCCTTACAATAGTGCCTCTACATATCAGTGTCCATACAGAAGTGTCATCCTGAGTAATGTCCTTACAATAGTGCCTCTACATATCAGTGTCCATACAGAAGTGTCATCCTGTGTAATGTCCTTACAATAGTGCCTCTACATATCAGTGTCCATACAGGAGTGTCATCCTGACTAATGTCCTTACAATAGTGCCTCTACATATCAGTGTCCATACAGAAGTGTCATCCTGAGTAATGTCCTTACAATAGTGCCTCTACATATCAGTGTCCATACAGGAGTGTCATCCTGACTAATGTCCTTACAATAGTGCCTCTACATATCAGTGTCCATACAGGAGTGTCATCCTGAGTAATGTCCTTACAATAGTGCCTCTACATATCAGTGTCCATACAGGAGTGTCATCCTGACTAATGTCCTTACAATAGTGCCTCTACATATCAGTGTCCATACAGAAGTGTCATCCTGAGTAATGTCCTTACAATAGTGCCTCTACATATCAGTGTCCATACAGAAGTGTCATCCTGTGTAATGTCCTTACAATAGTGCCTCTACATATCAGTGTCCATACAGAAGTGTCATCCTGAGTAATGTCCTTACAATAGTGCCTCTACATATCAGTGTCCATACAGGAGTGTCATCCTGAGTAATGTCCTTACAATAGTGCCTCTACATATCAGTGTCCATACAGGAGTGTCATCCTGACTAATGTCCTTACAATAGTGCCTCTACATATCAGTGTCCATACAGAAGTGTCATCCTGAGTAATGTCCTTACAATAGTGCCTCTACATATCAGTGTCCATACAGAAGTGTCATCCTGTGTAATGTCCTTACAATAGTGCCTCTACATATCAGTGTCCATACAGGAGTGTCATCCTGACTAATGTCCTTACAATAGTGCCTCTACATATCAGTGTCCATACAGAAGTGTCATCCTGACTAATGTCCTTACAATAGTGCCTCTACATATCAGTGTCCATACAGAAGTGTCATCCTGACTAATGTCCTTACAATAGTGCCTCTACATATCAGTGTCCATACAGAAGTGTCATCCTGAGTAATGTCCTTACAATAGTGCCTCTACATATCAGTGTCCATACAGGAGTGTCATCCTGACTAATGTCCTTACAATAGTGCCTCTACATATCAGTGTCCATACAGAAGTGTCATCCTGAGTAATGTCCTTACAATAGTGCCTCTACATATCAGTGTCCATACAGAAGTGTCATCCTGACTAATGTCCTTACAATAGTGCCTCTACATATCAGTGTCCATACAGGAGTGTCATCCTGAGTAATGTCCTTACAATAGTGCCTCTACATATCAGTGTCCATACAGTAGTGTCATCCTGTGTAATGCCCTTACAATAGTGCCTCTACATATCAGTGTCCATACAGGAGTGTCATCCTGTGTAATGTCCTTACAATAGTGCCTCTACATATCAGTGTCCATACAGGAGTGTCATCCTGACTAATGTCCTTACAATAGTGCCTCTACATATCAGTGTCCATACAGTAGTGTCATCCTGACTAATGTCCTTACAATAGTGCCTCTACATATCAGTGTCCATACAGGAGTGTCATCCTGAGTAATGTCCTTACAATAGTGCCTCTACATATCAGTGTCCATACAGGAGTGTCATCCTGACTAATGTCCTTACAATAGTGCCTCTACATATCAGTGTCCATACAGGAGTGTCATCCTGACTAATGTCCTTACAATAGTGCCTCTACATATCAGTGTCCATACAGGAGTGTCATCCTGAGTAATGTCCTTACAATAGTGCCTCTACATATCAGTGTCCATACAGTAGTGTCATCCTGTGTAATGCCCTTACAATAGTGCCTCTACATATCAGTGTCCATACAGGAGTGTCATCCTGTGTAATGTCCTTACAATAGTGCCTCTACATATCAGTGTCCATACAGGAGTGTCATCCTGACTAATGTCCTTACAATAGTGCCTCTACATATCAGTGTCCATACAGGAGTGTCATCCTGACTAATGTCCTTACAATAGTGCCTCTACATATCAGTGTCCATACAGGAGTGTCATCCTGAGTAATGTCCTTACAATAGTGCCTCTACATATCAGTGTCCATACAGTAGTGTCATCCTGTGTAATGCCCTTACAATAGTGCCTCTACATATCAGTGTCCATACAGGAGTGTCATCCTGTGTAATGTCCTTACAATAGTGCCTCTACATATCAGTGTCCATACAGGAGTGTCATCCTGTGTAATGTCCTTACAATAGTGCCTCTACATATCAGTGTCCATACAGTAGTGTCATCCTGTGTAATGTCCTTACAATAGTGCCTCTACATATCAGTGTCCATACAGGAGTGTCATCCTGTGTAATGTCCTTACAATAGTGCCTCTACATATCAGTGTCCATACAGGAGTGTCATCCTGACTAATGTCCTTACAATAGTGCCTCTACATATCAGTGTCCATACAGGAGTGTCATCCTGACTAATGTCCTTACAATAGTGCCTCTACATATCAGTGTCCATACAGGAGTGTCATCCTGAGTAATGTCCTTACAATAGTGCCTCTACATATCAGTGTCCATACAGTAGTGTCATCCTGTGTAATGCCCTTACAATAGTGCCTCTACATATCAGTGTCCATACAGGAGTGTCATCCTGTGTAATGTCCTTACAATAGTGCCTCTACATATCAGTGTCCATACAGGAGTGTCATCCTGACTAATGTCCTTACAATAGTGCCTCTACATATCAGTGTCCATACAGTAGTGTCATCCTGACTAATGTCCTTACAATAGTGCCTCTACATATCAGTGTCCATACAGGAGTGTCATCCTGACTAATGTCCTTACAATAGTGCCTCTACATATCAGTGTCCATACAGAAGTGTCATCCTGACTAATGTCCTTACAATAGTGCCTCTACATATCAGTGTCCATACAGTAGTGTCATCCTGTGTAATGCCCTTACAATAGTGCCTCTACATATCAGTGTCCATACAGTAGTGTCATCCTGTGTAATGCCCTTACAATAGTGCCTCTACATATCAGTGTCCATACAGGAGTGTCATCCTGACTAATGTCCTTACAATAGTGCCTCTACATATCAGTGTCCATACAGTAGTGTCATCCTGACTAATGTCCTTACAATAGTGCCTCTACATATCAGTGTCCATACAGGAGTGTCATCCTGACTAATGTCCTTACAATAGTGCCTCTACATATCAGTGTCCATACAGAAGTGTCATCCTGACTAATGTCCTTACAATAGTGCCTCTACATATCAGTGTCCATACAGAAGTGTCATCCTGACTAATGTCCTTACAATAGTGCCTCTACATATCAGTGTCCATACAGGAGTGTCATCCTGACTAATGTCCTTACAATAGTGCCTCTACATATCAGTGTCCATACAGTAGTGTCATCCTGACTAATGTCCTTACAATAGTGCCTCTACATATCAGTGTCCATACAGGAGTGTCATCCTGACTAATGTCCTTACAATAGTGCCTCTACATATCAGTGTCCATACAGGAGTGTCATCCTGACTAATGTCCTTACAATAGTGCCTCTACATATCAGTGTCCATACAGAAGTGTCATCCTGAGTAATGTCCTTACAATAGTGCCTCTACATATCAGTGTCCATACAGAAGTGTCATCCTGACTAATGTCCTTACAATAGTGCCTCTACATATCAGTGTCCATACAAAAGTGTCATCCTGACTAATGTCCTTACAATAGTGCCTCTACATATCAGTGTCCATACAGGAGTGTCATCCTGACTAATGTCCTTACAATAGTGCCTCTACATATCAGTGTCCATACAGTAGTGTCATCCTGACTAATGTCCTTACAATAGTGCCTCTACATATCAGTGTCCATACAGTAGTGTCATCCTGACTAATGTCCTTACAATAGTGCCTCTACATATCAGTGTCCATACAGAAGTGTCATCCTGTGTAATGTCCTTACAATAGTGCCTCTACATATCAGTGTCCATACAGAAGTGTCATCCTGAGTAATGTCCTTACAATAGTGCCTCTACATATCAGTGTCCATACAGTAGTGTCATCCTGTGTAATGCCCTTACAATAGAGCCTCCACATATCAGTGTCCATACAGTAGTGTCATCCTGAGTATTGTCCTTACAATAGTGCCTCTACATATCAGTGTCCATACAGGAGTGTCATCCTGACTAATGTCCTTACAATAGTGCCTCTACATATCAGTGTCCATACAGAAGTGTCATCCTGTGTAATGTCCTTACAATAGTGCCTCTACATATCAGTGTCCATACAGGAGTGTCATCCTGTGTAATGTCCTTACAATAGTGCCTCTACATATCAGTGTCCATACAGGAGTGTCATCCTGTGTAATGTCCTTACAATAGTGTCTCTACATATCAGTGTCCATACAGAAGTGTCATCCTGACTAATGTCCTTACAATAGTGCCTCTACATATCAGTGTCCATACAGGAGTGTCATCCTGAGTAATGTCCTTACAATAGTGCCTCTACATATCAGTGTCCATACAGTAGTGTCATCCTGACTAATGTCCTTACAATAGTGCCTCTACATATCAGTGTCCATACAGAAGTGTCATCCTGAGTAATGTCCTTACAATAGTGCCTCTACATATCAGTGTCCATACAGGAATGTCATCCTGAGTAATGTCCTTACAATAGTGCCTCTACATATCAGTCTCCATACAGAAGTGTCATCCTGTGTAATGTCCTTACAATAGTGCCTCCACATATCAGTGTCCATACAGGAGTGTCATCCTGACTAATGTCCTTACAATAGTGCCTCTACATATCAGTGTCCATACAGAAGTGTCATCCTGTGTAATGTCCTTACAATAGTGCCTCTACATATCAGTGTCCATACAGGAGTGTCATCCTGTGTAATGTCCTTACAATAGTGCCTCTACATATCAGTGTCCATACAGGAGTGTCATCCTGTGTAATGTCCTTACAATAGTGTCTCTACATATCAGTGTCCATACAGAAGTGTCATCCTGACTAATGTCCTTACAATAGTGCCTCTACATATCAGTGTCCATACAGGAGTGTCATCCTGAGTAATGTCCTTACAATAGTGCCTCTACATATCAGTGTCCATACAGTAGTGTCATCCTGACTAATGTCCTTACAATAGTGCCTCTACATATCAGTGTCCATACAGAAGTGTCATCCTGAGTAATGTCCTTACAATAGTGCCTCTACATATCAGTGTCCATACAGGAATGTCATCCTGAGTAATGTCCTTACAATAGTGCCTCTACATATCAGTCTCCATACAGAAGTGTCATCCTGTGTAATGTCCTTACAATAGTGCCTCCACATATCAGTGTCCATACAGGAGTGTCATCCTGTGTAATGTCCTTACAATAGTGCCTCTACATATCAGTGTCCATACAGAAGTGTCATCCTGTGTAATGTCCTTACAATAGTGCCTCTACATATCAGTGTCCATACAGGAGTGTCATCCTGTGTAATGTCCTTACAATAGTGCCTCTACATATCAGTGTCCATACAGAAGTGTCATCCTGACTAATGTCCTTACAATAGTGCCTCTACATATCAGTGTCCATACAGGAGTGTCATCCTGTGTAATGTCCTTACAATAGTGCCTCTACATATCAGTGTCCATACAGAAGTGTCATCCTGACTAATGTCCTTACAATAGTGCCTCTACATATCAGTGTCCATACAGAAGTGTCATCCTGTGTAATGTCCTTACAATAGTGCCTCTACATATCAGTGTCCATACAGGAGTGTCATCCTGACTAATGTCCTTACAATAGTGCCTCTACATATCAGTGTCCATACAGAAGTGTCATCCTGTGTAATGTCCTTACAATAGTGCCTCTACATATCAGTGTCCATACAGAAGTGTCATCCTGACTAATGTCCTTACAATAGTGCCTCTACATATCAGTGTCCATACAGAAGTGTCATCCTGACTAATGTCCTTACAATAGTGCCTCTACATATCAGTGTCCATACAGAAGTGTCATCCTGTGTAATGTCCTTACAATAGTGCCTCTACATATCAGTGTCCATACAGAAGTGTCATCCTGACTAATGTCCTTACAATAGTGCCTCTACATATCAGTGTCCATACAGTAGTGTCATCCTGACTAATGTCCTTACAATAGTGCCTCTACATATCAGTGTCCATACAGGAGTGTCATCCTGTGTAATGTCCTTACAATAGTGCCTCTACATATCAGTGTCCATACAGAAGTGTCATCCTGACTAATGTCCTTACAATAGTGCCTCTACATATCAGTGTCCATACAGAAGTGTCATCCTGTGTAATGTCCTTACAATAGTGCCTCTACATATCAGTGTCCATACAGGAGTGTCATCCTGACTAATGTCCTTACAATAGTGCCTCTACATATCAGTGTCCATACAGAAGTGTCATCCTGTGTAATGTCCTTACAATAGTGCCTCTACATATCAGTGTCCATACAGAAGTGTCATCCTGTGTAATGTCCTTACAATAGTGCCTCTACATATCAGTGTCCATACAGAAGTGTCATCCTGACTAATGTCCTTACAATAGTGCCTCTACATATCAGTGTCCATACAGAAGTGTCATCCTGTGTAATGTCCTTACAATAGTGCCTCTACATATCAGTGTCCATACAGAAGTGTCATCCTGTGTAATGTCCTTACAATAGTGCCTCTACATATCAGTGTCCATACAGAAGTGTCATCCTGACTAATGTCCTTACAATAGTGCCTCTACATATCAGTGTCCATACAGGAGTGTCATCCTGACTAATGTCCTTACAATAGTGCCTCTACATATCAGTGTCCATACAGAAGTGTCATCCTGTGTAATGTCCTTACAATAGTGCCTCTACATATCAGTGTCCATACAGAAGTGTCATCCTGACTAATGTCCTTACAATAGTGCCTCTACATATCAGTGTCCATACAGAAGTGTCATCCTGAGTAATGTCCTTACAATAGTGCCTCTACATATCAGTGTCCATACAGAAGTGTCATCCTGACTAATGTCCTTACAATAGTGCCTCTACATATCAGTGTTCATACAGAAGTGTCATCCTGTGTAATGTCCTTACAATAGTGCCTCTACATATCAGTGTCCATACAGAAGTGTCATCCTGACTAATGTCCTTACAATAGTGCCTCTACATATCAGTGTTCATACAGAAGTGTCATCCTGTGTAATGTCCTTACAATAGTGCCTCCACATATCAGTGTCCATACAGGAGTGTCATCCTGTGTAATGTCCTTACAAAAGTGCCTCTACATATCAGTGTCCATACAGGAGTGTCATCCTGTGTAATGTCCTTACAATAGTGCCTCTACATATCAGTGTCCATACAGAAGTGTCATCCTGTGTAATGTCCTTACAATAGTGCCTCCACATATCAGTGTCCATACAGGAGTGTCATCCTGTGTAATGTCCTTACAAAAGTGCCTCTACATATCAGTGTCCATACAGGAGTGTCATCCTGACTAATGTCCTTACAATAGTGCCTCTACATATCAGTGTCCATACAGAAGTGTCATCCTGTGTAATGTCCTTACAATAGTGCCTCTACATATCAGTGTCCATACAGGAGTGTCATCCTGACTAATGTCCTTACAATAGTGTCTCTACATATCAGTGTCCATACAGGAGTGTCATCCTGTGTAATGCCCTTACAATAGTGCCTCTACATATCAGTGTCCATACAGAAGTGTCATCCTGACTAATGTCCTTACAATAGTGCCTCTACATATCAGTCTCCATACAGAAGTGTCATCCTGACTAATGTCCTTACAATAGTGCCTCTACTTATCAGTGTCCATACAGGAGTGTCATCCTGTGTAATGTCCTTACAATAGTGCCTCTACATATCAGTGTCCATACAGAAGTGTCATCCTGACTAATGTCCTTACAATAGTGCATCTACATATCAGTGTCCATACAGAAGTGTCATCCTGTGTAATGTCCTTACAATAGTGCCTCTACATATCAGTCTCCATACAGAAGTGTCATCCTGACTAATGTCCTTACAATAGTGCCTCTACATATCAGTGTCCATACAGGAGTGTCATCCTGTGTAATGTCCTTACAATAGTGCCTCTACATATCAGTGTCCATACAGGAGTGTCATCCTGTGTAATGTCCTTACAATAGTGCCTCTACATATCAGTGTCCATACAGAAGTGTCATCCTGACTAATGTCCTTACAATAGTGCCTCTACATATCAGTGTCCATACAGAAGTGTCATCCTGTGTAATGTCCTTACAATAGTGCCTCTACATATCAGTGTCCATACAGAAGTGTCATCCTGTGTAATGTCCTTACAATAGTGCCTCTACATATCAGTGTCCATACAGGAGTGTCATCCTGTGTAATGTCCTTACAATAGTGCCTCTACATATCAGTGTCCATACAGAAGTGTCATCCTGTGTAATGTCCTTACAATAGTGCCTCTACATATCAGTGTCCATACAGAAGTGTCATCCTGACTAATGTCCTTACAATAGTGCCTCTACATATCAGTGTCCATACAGAAGTGTCATCCTGTGTAATGTCCTTACAATAGTGCCTCTACATATCAGTGTCCATACAGAAGTGTCATCCTGTGTAATGTCCTTACAATAGTGCCTCTACATATCAGTGTCCATACAGGAGTGTCATCCTGTGTAATGTCCTTACAATAGTGCCTCTACATATCAGTGTCCATACAGAAGTGTCATCCTGTGTAATGTCCTTACAATAGTGCCTCTACATATCAGTGTCCATACAGGAGTGTCATCCTGACTAATGTCCTTACAATAGTGCCTCTACATATCAGTGTCCATACAGAAGTGTCATCCTGTGTAATGCCCTTACAATAGTGCCTCTACATATCAGTGTCCATACAGTAGTGTCATCCTGTGTAATGCCCTTACAATAGTGCCTCTACATATCAGTGTCCATACAGGAGTGTCATCCTGAGTAATGTCCTTACAATAGTGCCTCTACATATCAGTGTCCATACAGTAGTGTCATCCTGACTAATGTCCTTACAATAGTGCCTCTACATATCAGTGTCCATACAGAAGTGTCATCCTGTGTAATGCCCTTACAATAGTGCCTCTACATATCAGTGTCCATACAGGAGTGTCATCCTGTGTAATGTCCTTACAATAGTGCCTCTACATATCAGTGTCCATACAGAAGTGTCATCCTGTGTAATGCCCTTACAATAGTGCCTCCACATATCAGTGTCCATACAGGAGTGTCATCCTGTGTAATGTCCTTACAAAAGTGCCTCTACATATCAGTGTCCATACAGGAGTGTCATCCTGTGTAATGTCCTTACAATAGTGCCTCTACATATCAGTGTCCATACAGAAGTGTCATCCTGACTAATGTCCTTACAATAGTGCCTCTACATATCAGTGTTCATACAGAAGTGTCATCCTGTGTAATGTCCTTACAATAGTGCCTCCACATATCAGTGTCCATACAGGAGTGTCATCCTGTGTAATGTCCTTACAAAAGTGCCTCTACATATCAGTGTCCATACAGGAGTGTCATCCTGTGTAATGTCCTTACAATAGTGCCTCTACATATCAGTGTCCATACAGAAGTGTCATCCTGTGTAATGTCCTTACAATAGTGCCTCCACATATCAGTGTCCATACAGGAGTGTCATCCTGTGTAATGTCCTTACAAAAGTGCCTCTACATATCAGTGTCCATACAGGAGTGTCATCCTGTGTAATGTCCTTACAATAGTGCCTCTACATATCAGTGTCCATACAGGAGTGTCATCCTGACTAATGTCCTTACAATAGTGCCTCTACATATCAGTGTCCATACAGGAGTGTCATCCTGACTAATGTCCTTACAATAGTGCCTCTACATATCAGTCTCCATACAGAAGTGTCATCCTGACTAATGTCCTTACAATAGTGCCTCTACTTATCAGTGTCCATACAGGAGTGTCATCCTGTGTAATGTCCTTACAATAGTGCCTCTACATATCAGTGTCCATACAGAAGTGTCATCCTGTGTAATGTCCTTACAATAGTGCCTCTACATATCAGTGTCCATACAGGAGTGTCATCCTGTGTAATGTCCTTACAATAGTGCCTCCACATATCAGTGTCCATACAGGAGTGTCATCCTGTGTAATGTCCTTACAAAAGTGCCTCTACATATCAGTGTCCATACAGGAGTGTCATCCTGACTAATGTCCTTACAATAGTGCCTCTACATATCAGTGTCCATACAGGAGTGTCATCCTGTGTAATGTCCTTACAATAGTGCCTCTACATATCAGTGTCCATACAGTAGTGTCATCCTGACTAATGTCCTTACAATAGTGCCTCTACATATCAGTGTCCATACAGAAGTGTCATCCTGTGTAATGTCCTTACAATAGTGCCTCCACATATCAGTGTCCATACAGGAGTGTCATCCTGTGTAATGTCCTTACAAAAGTGCCTCTACATATCAGTGTCCATACAGGAGTGTCATCCTGTGTAATGTCCTTACAATAATGCCTCTACATATCAGTGTCCATACAGAAGTGTCATCCTGACTAATGTCCTTACAATAGTGCCTCTACATATCAGTGTCCATACAGAAGTGTCATCCTGTGTAATGTCCTTACAATAGTGCCTCCACATATCAGTGTCCATACAGGAGTGTCATCCTGTGTAATGTCCTTACAAAAGTGCCTCTACATATCAGTGTCCATACAGGAGTGTCATCCTGTGTAATGTCCTTACAATAGTGCCTCTACATATCAGTGTCCATACAGAAGTGTCATCCTGACTAATGTCCTTACAATAGTGCCTCTACATATCAGTGTCCATACAGAAGTGTCATCCTGTGTAATGTCCTTACAATAGTGCCTCCACATATCAGTGTCCATACAGGAGTGTCATCCTGTGTAATGTCCTTACAATAGTGCCTCCACATATCAGTGTCCATACAGGAGTGTCATCCTGACTAATGTCCTTACAATAGTGCCTCTACATATCAGTGTCCATACAGGAGTGTCATCCTGTGTAATGTCCTTACAATAGTGCCTCTACATATCAGTGTCCATACAGGAGTGTCATCCTGTGTAATGTCCTTACAATAGTGCCTCTACATATCAGTGTCCATACAGGAGTGTCATCCTGACTAATGTCCTTACAATAGTGCCTCCACATATCAGTGTCCATACAGGAGTGTCATCCTGTGTAATGTCCTTACAATAGTGCCTCCACATATCAGTGTCCATACAGGAGTGTCATCCTGACTAATGTCCTTACAATAGTGCCTCTACATATCAGTGTCCATACAGGAGTGTCATCCTGTGTAATGTCCTTACAATAGTGCCTCTACATATCAGTGTCCATACAGGAGTGTCATCCTGTGTAATGTCCTTACAATAGTGCCTCTACATATCAGTGTCCATACAGGAGTGTCATCCTGACTAATGTCCTTACAAAAGTGCCTCTACATATCAGTGTCCATACAGGAGTGTCATCCTGACTAATGTCCTTACAATAGTGCCTCTACATATCAGTGTCCATACAGGAGTGTCATCCTGTGTAATGTCCTTACAATAGTGCCTCTACATATCAGTGTCCATACAGGAGTGTCATCCTGTGTAATGTCCTTACAATAGTGCCTCTACATATCAGTGTCCATACAGGAGTGTCATCCTGACTAATGTCCTTACAATAGTGCCTCTACATATCAGTGTCCATACAGGAGTGTCATCCTGAGTAATGTCCTTACAATAGTGCCTCTACATATCAGTGTCCATACAGAAGTGTCATCCTGTGTAATGTCCTTACAATAGTGCCTCCACATATCAGTGTCCATACAGGAGTGTCATCCTGTGTAATGTCCTTACAAAAGTGCCTCTACATATCAGTGTCCATACAGGAGTGTCATCCTGACTAATGTCCTTACAATAGTGCCTCTACATATCAGTGTCCATACAGGAGTGTCATCCTGTGTAATGTCCTTACAATAGTGCCTCTACATATCAGTGTCCATACAGGAGTGTCATCCTGTGTAATGTCCTTACAATAGTGCCTCTACATATCAGTGTCCATACAGGAGTGTCATCCTGACTAATGTCCTTACAATAGTGCCTCTACATATCAGTGTCCATACAGGAGTGTCATCCTGAGTAATGTCCTTACAATAGTGCCTCTACATATCAGTGTCCATACAGAAGTGTCATCCTGTGTAATGTCCTTACAATAGTGCCTCCACATATCAGTGTCCATACAGGAGTGTCATCCTGTGTAATGTCCTTACAAAAGTGCCTCTACATATCAGTGTCCATACAGGAGTGTCATCCTGACTAATGTCCTTACAATAGTGCCTCTACATATCAGTGTCCATACAGAAGTGTCATCCTGTGTAATGTCCTTACAATAGTGCCTCCACATATCAGTGTCCATACAGGAGTGTCATCCTGTGTAATGTCCTTACAAAAGTGCCTCTACATATCAGTGTCCATACAGGAGTGTCATCCTGTGTAATGTCCTTACAATAGTGCCTCTACATATCAGTGTCCATACAGGAGTGTCATCCTGACTAATGTCCTTACAATAGTGCCTCTACATATCAGTGTCCATACAGGAGTGTCATCCTGTGTAATGTCCTTACAATAGTGCCTCTACATATCAGTGTCCATACAGAAGTGTCATCCTGACTAATGTCCTTACAATAGTGCCTCTACATATCAGTCTCCATACAGAAGTGTCATCCTGACTAATGTCCTTACAATAGTGCCTCTACTTATCAGTGTCCATACAGGAGTGTCATCCTGTGTAATGTCCTTACAATAGTGCCTCTACATATCAGTGTCCATACAGAAGTGTCATCCTGTGTAATGTCCTTACAATAGTGCCTCTACATATCAGTGTCCATACAGAAGTGTCATCCTGTGTAATGTCCTTACAATAGTGCCTCCACATATCAGTGTCCATACAGGAGTGTCATCCTGTGTAATGTCCTTACAAAAGTGCCTCTACATATCAGTGTCCATACAGGAGTGTCATCCTGTGTAATGTCCTTACAATAGTGCCTCTACATATCAGTGTCCATACAGGAGTGTCATCCTGACTAATGTCCTTACAATAGTGCCTCTACATATCAGTGTCCATACAGGAGTGTCATCCTGACTAATGTCCTTACAATAGTGCCTCTACATATCAGTGTCCATACAGAAGTGTCATCCTGTGTAATGTCCTTACAATAGTGCCTCCACATATCAGTGTCCATACAGGAGTGTCATCCTGTGTAATGTCCTTACAATAGTGCCTCTACATATCAGTGTCCATACAGGAGTGTCATCCTGTGTAATGTCCTTACAATAGTGCCTCTACATATCAGTGTCCATACAGGAGTGTCATCCTGACTAATGTCCTTACAATAGTGCCTCTACATATCAGTGTCCATACAGAAGTGTCATCCTGTGTAATGTCCTTACAATAGTGCCTCCACATATCAGTGTCCATACAGGAGTGTCATCCTGTGTAATGTCCTTACAAAAGTGCCTCTACATATCAGTGTCCATACAGGAGTGTCATCCTGTGTAATGTCCTTACAATAGTGCCTCTACATATCAGTGTCCATACAGGAGTGTCATCCTGACTAATGTCCTTACAATAGTGCCTCTACATATCAGTGTCCATACAGGAGTGTCATCCTGACTAATGTCCTTACAATAGTGCCTCTACATATCAGTCTCCATACAGAAGTGTCATCCTGACTAATGTCCTTACAATAGTGCCTCTACTTATCAGTGTCCATACAGGAGTGTCATCCTGTGTAATGTCCTTACAATAGTGCCTCTACATATCAGTGTCCATACAGAAGTGTCATCCTGTGTAATGTCCTTACAATAGTGCCTCTACATATCAGTGTCCATACAGAAGTGTCATCCTGTGTAATGTCCTTACAATAGTGCCTCCACATATCAGTGTCCATACAGGAGTGTCATCCTGTGTAATGTCCTTACAAAAGTGCCTCTACATATCAGTGTCCATACAGGAGTGTCATCCTGTGTAATGTCCTTACAATAGTGCCTCTACATATCAGTGTCCATACAGGAGTGTCATCCTGACTAATGTCCTTACAATAGTGCCTCTACATATCAGTGTCCATACAGGAGTGTCATCCTGACTAATGTCCTTACAATAGTGCCTCTACATATCAGTCTCCATACAGAAGTGTCATCCTGACTAATGTCCTTACAATAGTGCCTCTACTTATCAGTGTCCATACAGGAGTGTCATCCTGTGTAATGTCCTTACAATAGTGCCTCTACATATCAGTGTCCATACAGAAGTGTCATCCTGTGTAATGTCCTTACAATAGTGCCTCTACATATCAGTGTCCATACAGAAGTGTCATCCTGTGTAATGTCCTTACAATAGTGCCTCTACATATCAGTGTCCATACAGGAGTGTCATCCTGTGTAATGTCCTTACAATAGTGCCTCTACATATCAGTGTCCATACAGAAGTGTCATCCTGTGTAATGTCCTTACAATAGTGCCTCTACATATCAGTGTCCATACAGAAGTGTCATCCTGTGTAATGTCCTTACAATAGTGCCTCTACATATCAGTGTCCATACAGAAGTGTCATCCTGACTAATGTCCTTACAATAGTGCCTCTACATATCAGTGTCCATACAGGAGTGTCATCCTGACTAATGTCCTTACAATAGTGCCTCTACATATCAGTGTCCATACAGAAGTGTCATCCTGTGTAATGCCCTTACAATAGTGCCTCTACATATCAGTGTCCATACAGTAGTGTCATCCTGTGTAATGCCCTTACAATAGAGCCTCCACATATCAGTGTCCATACAGTAGTGTCATCCTGAGTAATGTCCTTACAATAGTGCCTCTACATATCAGTGTCCATACAGGAGTGTCATCCTGACTATTGTCCTTACAATAGTGCCTCTACATATCAGTGTCCATACAGAAGTGTCATCCTGTGTAATGTCCTTACAATAGTGCCTCTACATATCAGTGTCCATACAGAAGTGTCATCCTGACTAATGTCCTTACAATAGTGCCTCTACATATCAGTGTCCATACAGAAGTGTCATCCTGACTAATGTCCTTACAATAGTGCCTCTACATATCAGTGTCCATACAGAAGTGTCATCCTGTGTAATGTCCTTACAATAGTGCCTCTACATATCAGTGTCCATACAGGAGTGTCATCCTGACTAATGTCCTTACAATAGTGCCTCTACATATCAGTGTCCATACAGAAGTGTCATCCTGTGTAATGTCCTTACAATAGTGCCTCTACATATCAGTGTCCATACAGAAGTGTCATCCTGAGTAATGTCCTTACAATAGTGCCTCTACATATCAGTGTCCATACAGAAGTGTCATCCTGACTAATGTCCTTACAATAGTAGCTGTACACTAGTCACTGTTTGGATTGTACGCTTGGTAAATTCCTTATCCTTCCCTGTTTTGATTTCTTCCCCTTCCTGCACAACCTGGTGGATTCATCTGTTATATGGGAGTGAATATTTTGTGTGTGTGGAGTTTTCAGTTTACCCTGGTCTTTGTTGCCGTTTGTCGGGTTGGTGTACTGCAGTGGACAGAAGTGCCCCCTCTTCCCTGGGTGGGGGAAGGGGATAGATAAAGGGCTAACTTTAGAGATAAGGCAAGGGCGGAGGCCCCGGCATCTTCGCCATCTGAAGTATCCCGTGGAACAGGGCAATCTAGGGCATCCCCTAGTGTTAGGACCAGGAAAGGAGCCCCTAGTCCCAGGTCACTCGACAGCTGTGTCGTGACAGTAGTGTTACAGTAGTACTGTTACATATGTGCTAATTAAATATACACAGTTGAAACCATAAGTTTCCATACACTATATAAAAAACACATCTGCAGGTTTTTCCCAATATCTGACATTAAATTAGAAAAAACTTTTCCCGTTTTAGGTCCATTAGGATTACCATAATTATTAATGGGTCGCCCTCCAGGGCTGTGGGGTACTCGGTACCGGGTCCGCGGATCTCCAAGAGGGGGTTGTTGTCATGGCAGCTATGACCCGGTCCGTGGCCCTGGGCGCCCATTGTAAATAGCGGAAATGTTCATTGAATGAGTCGTGACGCCACCTGTGGTGTTCGGCAGTGAAGATGTTAAGCCGACGCTGCAGACAGTTCCTCTGGGACAGATGGTGTGGTGCAGCAATGATGTTGTGGCCCTCCACAGGTAGGGCAGTAGTCCCAGGGCAGTGTAGGTGAAGAGATAGGGGTGAGACGTAGATGGTGCAGTGTAAGGCACAGAGATGTAGCAGTGCTGGGGGTGTTGGCGCAGGAATAAGCAGAGGACACCAGGGCAGGTAGTTCCAAAGCTTTACTCACAGTCTGTTATGCATACAGGTGCCCGCATCAGTGCCGTGTCCTCCGGGTCAGGGACCCAGTTAACCTCCAAGCTAGATGAAGCACTCCGTTCCAACACTCTGCCAACATGTGCCTTTTCTGAACGTCAACCTTTTTGCGCCTATAGTGAAGTACTCTCAGTACTGAGTTACACTTCAGTTCCTCCTGTCAGATGTTTCTATGAACTCTACTTGTACGGCAGACAGCTGTAGCTTGCTTCGGGGACTCCTTGCTACTAAGTCCCGGCTCACTCACGTTGCTGTTGTGCCCCTAAGTCTTGTGTGGGAACAAAGTGGTGACAACTTCTATTCCTCCGGTGTCTGCTGCAGGACCATTAATATCCATACAACCTCGGGGACCGGACCCCGGCCTTGCGCTGTGAACTTGGGAAGGGTTCTACTCTAACCCTAATCCTCAGTACCTCCTTTTCTCCTTACGTTCCATTCAAATCTATATCAAAACTATGTTATGTTACTATGTTAAATCTATCTTCCTTATTGTTATGAGCGGTGGAACGCACTAAATAAAATTATAATAAAGTGCGTTCACCGTTCAGGGTCCACCGTGCCGTAGATGGTAAAACCGCTGCTAGGAGGTGGCAGAGCTATGTGGCGGTAGTGTGCACAGGGTTAAAGGCGTCCCCCAAGTGCACTGTGCAGACTCTGTTACACACACAGAGCTGCAAGCTAAAGCAGATGTAGTGGTAACACTGGAGCAAGCTCTGTTTCACACACAGAGCTGCAAGCATAAACATATGCAATAGTAACGCTGGAGCAAGCTCTGTTTCACACACAGAGCTGCAAGCAAAAACATTAATACAAAACGCTGAGTCTGTTGAAAACTCAGAGGCACAGCGGAACAGACGCGGTATTCGGTCACAGGAGTGGCCTTAGATGACAGGACACACTCCGTCTAGACCTACCGTAAGTCTGTAACAGAGACGTTGCTACTGAAAACACTCTCAGGGCTGCGAAAGCAGCGCGGCGTAGATAATGCCGCAGGGAGACACCGCTGAAATGCAGGCGCGATGTCAGGCGCTAAGCTGCTGGGCGCTGGAGCAATGGTGCACTGGCGCTAATACTGGCTCTGACTCAAACACTCCCACATTCATAATAACCAAGGAATGGGGGTTTCAAATGAGTCATTCACCAGTCCATGCATCCATCAACAAACATACAGCAGCAAGTAAGACTATACTAGCGCATGGCGGAACAGCCATGTGCACTTTTTATAGCGTACGGGACCTGCCGGAAATCTCCAGAACTCCCAGAGGAGCCAATAGGATTCAGAGCAGGACCTGAGCACCTGACACCTGAACTCCAATAGGAGCTCATCCTGTGAGCATGCTCAGAAGCTGGTACAAAGGACTTAGCCTCTGGAGATAAATGTGAGGAACTGGATCTCTGCATAGGTATGGCAGAGCACAGATTCCTAACACTTATAAAGAGTCAGGCTTTCCATCAATGTCTCTTTCCTGTGCCAGCAGACCCAGGTCACTGAGGTCTGCTGCAGCACTTCCCTCATCCATCCCACTCCGGGGATCTTCACTCTCCTTCTGACTCTGTCAGACTGACCAAATCCTAAACTCTTCCCTATCTTTTGGTGCAGACTAAGCTCCACCCACCTCCCAGCACTCTTCGTGTTCCAAGCAGGGAGCCACCAAAGGTGCTTTGCTACACTACTATGTTGTGTGGGATGCAGGTGTTGGAGTGTGGTCAGGTGTCCCCACCTTACCTGGATGGTGGGGTACCACACCTCAGGAGGAGTTGCAGTACCTCTGTGGCGACTGAACCCTCAGGGGCGCCACATTAATATTTGCCAAATGCCAGAATAATGAGAGAGAGAGAGAGAGAGAATGTTTTAATTCATTTTTATTACTTGCTGAAAAGTCAAAAGTTTACATTCACTAAGATTACTATGCCTTTGAACAATTTTGGACTGCCCATATGATGATGTCATGTGTTTGGAAGCTTCTGATAGGCTTTCTGGCAACATCTGAGTTAATTAGAGACAAACCTGTGGATGTATTTTAATGCACACCTGAAACACACAGCGTCTTTGTGTAGCATCATGTGAAAGTCTCAAGAAATCAGCCAATATATCAGGAAGAGAATTGTGGACTTGCACAAGTCTGGCTCATCGTTGGGTACAATTTCAAGATACCTGAAGGCGCCTCGTTCATCTGTACAAACATATAAACAATTATAAACAAGTACAAACCATATGGGAATGTCCAGCCATCATACCACTCAGGAAGGAGACGTGTTCTGTGTCCCAGAGATGAATGTGCTTTGATCTGACATGTCCTTATCAACCCAAGGACAAAAGCAAAAGACCTTGTGAAGATGATGGCGGAAGCTGGGAAGATTGTATCAATATGCACAGTGAAACAAGTACTGTATCAACATGGGCTGAAAGGCCACTCTGCCAGCAAGAAGCCATTACTCCAAAAGTAACAGGAAAAAGCCAGATTAATGTTTGAAAATGCACACAGGAACAAAGACCTTAATTTTTGGTGACATGTCCTGTGGTCTGATGAAACTAAAATTGAACTTTTTGGGGCATAATGGCCATTTTTACGTCTGGAGGAAAAAGGGAGAAGCTTGGAAGCCTTAGAACACCATCCCAATCATGAAACATGTTGGTGGCAGTATCATGTTGTGGGGTTGTTTTGCTGCAGGAGGGACTGGTGCACTTCACAAAATAGATGGCATCATGAGAAAAGAAGATTATGTGGCAATACTGAAGCAACATCTCAACACATCAGCGCGGAAGTTAATGCTTGGGCGGAAATGCGTCTTCCAAATGGTCAATGATCTGAAGCATACTGCCAAAATGGTAAGAAAGTCGCTTAAGGATAACAAAGTCAGTGTTTTGGAGCCACCATCACAAAGCCCTGATCTCAATCCTATTGAAAATGTATGGGCAAATCTGAAAAGGCCAGTGCGGGCAAGGCGACCTACAATCCTGAATCAGTTACACCAGTTTTGTCAGGAGGAATGGGCCCAAATTCTGACCAACTATTGTGAGAAGCTTGTGGAAGGAGATCCCAAACGTGGGATCCAAGTCATTCACATTAAGGGCAATGGCACCAAATACTAAAGAAATGGATGGAAACTTTTGACTTTGCAGTAAGAAATAAAAATGCCTCAAAACATTCTCTCTCTCATTATTCTGGCATTTAGCAAATATTAATAATTATGGTAATCCTAACTGACCTAAAACGGGAAAGGTTTATTCTCATGTCAGATATTGAGAAAAACCTGCCAATGTGTCTTTTTATATGGTGGTTGGTAGAGTTGAGCGACTTTGCCTTTTTTCGGGTCGAGTCGGGTTTCATGAAACCCGACTTTCTCAAAAGTCGGGTCGAACGAAATCGGCCGATTATCGTGAAAAGTCGAAGGCCGACTGAAACACGAAACCCAATGCAAGTCAATGGGGAACCAAGGTCGGCAGGGAGTGGAGGACAGGAAACTCACCTACAGTGCCCATTTTAATGCCAAAAACATCAATTCTTATTACTGAAGCTTGTCAACCTTAATTTACTTTATAATAATAGTTAAGCATTGAAAACTGGGGGTTATTTTTCTAAAGTTGTGGGGGGGTAGGGCTGGCTCCAGATTTTCATGGGCCCAGGGCCAAAGAGTGTCAATGGGCTCCTTTAACACATGCCACAATTCATGATCCTCTGATACGGCAGAGAAATAGCGATATAGTACAATGAAAAATACTTCACTTCTTACATCACATGACTGATATCCATTTTAAATTCTCCAATAGCTCCAAGAACGGACAGTATATTCCTCCATACAGTATTATGGCCACCACATAGTGTGCTATGCGAGTAATGAGGCCCATCTATTTCTCCATATAGAATCATTGGTCCTATATAATGTTTGAAACAGTATATGATGAGCTCCACATAATGCTACAGTGTATGTTGGTCCCAATGGATGAAGCTCCACTGTGTTATGGGCCCAAATAATGCTCCATATATAATGGACCCCATTTCTAAAGCTCCAGTGCATAATGGGCCCTGTAGATGCTGCTCCAGTGTCTGATGTCCACCTTTGGAATGTTCCAGTGTATGGTGGGCCCCATCTATCATTCTCCAGAGTATAGTGCTCCCCAAAAAAAGCTGTCCGAACATTGAAAACAATTAAATAAGTCTCCTCGCTAGGGAATCCCTGTACTAGTCTGGACTCCTCGTCATCCCCATCTTCCATCTCACTGCATTTGGACTGTTTAGGCAGAGGGCGTACAGACATGATGTCATCGCGCTCCCTGACCAGAATGTCACTGTCAGGAAACGCGGAAGACGTCACGGCGGTGGAGCAAGGAGAGGCAAGTATTTAAACTTTGCAAGTGCGGTGATCCTGAGCAAGCAGGGGGGGCCCACTCGTTGGCGACGGCACTGGCACAGGGCCCCTCATAGTACGCCGGTGTGTCTGATGGCGGGTGTGCACCCCCACCATCAGAGACACTTGATTCTACTATGAGGGACCTTGTGGCAGTGCCGTTGCCAAAGAGTGTGCCCACCCACCTGTCCAGGGCAACGAAACTCGCACGGGAGCGTGCGCCAGGTGGTGACCCCGGCCCTGGGGGGGTAGGCAGCCCAGTTAGGGAGGTGGAAAAATTGGCATATGTTGATGTTGGACATTCAGCAGTTGCAAATGGAGTAATTGGAGAAGTCCGCGGAAGAGGAGGACAAAAGCAAGCCATTTTTCTGGCAACCTACGTGTCAGCAGGGGAGGGTGGGACAAAATCCTTTGAAACCCATGCATGGCTCATTTTAATGAAGGTTAGATCATCAACATTTTGGGTCGACAGACGAGTCCTTTTTTCTGTCAGGATTGATCCAGCAGCACTGAAGACTCGTTCAGATAACACACTAGCAGCTGGGCAAGCGAGCTCCTGTAAGGCATATTGTGCCAATTCAGGCCAGGTGTCAAGTTTACTGGCCCAATAGTCAAAGGGGAATGACCTGTGCGGGAGAACATCGATATGGGAGGAGAAGTAGTTTGTTACCATAGTTGACAACTGCTGTCTCCTGTCACTTTCGATCGATGCAGTATTACCAGTCGTGTGAGTGTGTCATGAAACCCCTGTCACCAACGCCACTTCGGCTGTGTGCACCACAAACACCTCTTTCATGTTGCCCCCTACAGCTTGTTGGAGAACCATCACCGCCGATGTGTGCTGGGAATGCCTCAAGCAAACGGTTTACCAGAGTTGCTTGTTTGTTAGCCAATATTAGCTCTAGGTTCTCCTGTGGCATGATGTTTTGGAATTTGCCTTTATAGCGTGGATCCAGGATGCTGGCCAACCAGTAGTCGTCATTAGAGTTGAGCGACTTTTGGTTTTTTAGGGTCGCGTTTCGTTTCGTGAAACCCGACTTTTCCAAAAGTCGGGTCGAGCAAGATCGTCCGATTATAGGGAAAAGTCGGGGTCGTCCCGAAACACGAAACCCAATGTAAGTCAATGGGGAATAAAAGTCGGCAGTGAGAGGAGGACAGGAAACACACCTACAGTGCCCATTTGAATGCCAAAAGCATCAATTCTTCTTACTTAAGCTTGTCAACCTTAATTAACTTCATAATACAAGTTACGCACTGAAAAATGGGGGTTATTTGGCTAAAGTTGTGGGGGGGGGGGGGCTGGCTCCAGGTTTTCATGTGCCCTGGGCGAAAGAGCGCCCCTTTAACACATACCACAACTCATCACGCTCCGATACGGAAGAGAAATAGCGGTATAGTACAATGAAAAATATTTCACTTTTTACATCTCATGACAAGGCCCATCTATTTCTCCATACAGAATCATTGGTCCCATATAATGTTTGAAACAGTATATGATGAGCTCCACATAATGCTACAGTATATGTTGGTCCCCATGGATGAAGCTCCACTGTCTTATGGGCCCAAATAATGCTCCAAACATAATGGGCCCCATTTCTAATGCTCTAGTGTATAATGGGCCCTGTAAATGCTGCTCCAGTGTCTGATGTCCACCTTTGGAATGTTCCAGTGTATGGTGGGCCCCATCTATCATTCTCCAGAGTATAGTGCTCCCCAAAAATTGCTGTCCCAACATTGAAAACAATCAAATAAGTCTCCTCGCTAGGGAATCCCTGTACTAGTCTGGACTCCTCGTCGTCCCCATCTTCCATCTCACTGCACAGTATTTCAACCTTGCAAGTGCTGTGATCCTGAGCAAGCAGGGGGGGCACACTCGTTGGCGACGGCACTGGCACAGGGCCTCTGATAGTACGGTGGTGTGTCTGATGGTGGGTGGGCCGAACCTGCACTTTCATCTGCAGCTTCCTCTTTGTCACCGTGTAAGATGGAACTGTATATGGGAAGGGTAACCTGAGTTTCATCAGGGTCAGATTCAGGCCGTGTAGCGTGCGAGGGGAATGTAGTGGTCTGGGTCAATGTACCAGCAGATTCATCGAGCAGTGGCTGGGCATCAGTGCACTTGTGTCGCCCCCAGGAGTACGGTCGCCACAGTGGCATTACCTTCTTCCTAGGGAGTGTGATGTCATGCTTGGGAGCAACGAAGGATCTCTCTAGCAGGTTAACTGATTGGGCGGCGTTATTCCCACGAGTCATGACCCTCCAAACAGCGTTCATGAAGGCAAAGTGTTTGTTTTACGTGGGCAGTATGGTTGCAAAGCTGAACCTTAAAGGAATGTCCAGAAGGGCACCACCAGGAGTGGAGCCTACGGTTAAATTCGACTCCACCTGGGAAACCTCAACCATGCCAGCTACAGAACAGATGCACACATTGCAAGCTTAATTCCGTTAACGAACGAGACTCCGTCATGCCCCGTGGTCCGAGTCCGGCTTACTAGAGGGACACGTGAGGCTCTGGCACATGAGATTGGCCAATAACTGGTGTGTCATGCCCTTACATGTCCGTGGCTGCATGTGCGCTACACTGAAAAGGCCAGCGTTTGTCGCTTACAGGTGCAGATAACCCGCTGAACAACGTTAGTGATGGGGATCACTGATTACAATTATTACCCGCGAACAATGATTTCCCAGTAAGTGCAGGTCAACTGCAGTTCCGGAATTAGGCCTAACCGTCATTCCTGGAAAAATGAAAAACTTACGTGTGCAAACCACAGGTGCTGTAGCTTGCTTAACAGCTCTCCAGCCGTTCTCACGCCCAGTATGGATTACACGTGATTGCACAAAGGTTAGAAAGGGTACCGTATCCCCGGATAACATGTATGGATAGCGTACACATTCAAAATATATGTCTCAGGAGGCAGGCTCAGACGGTGTTAGGCCCAGTATGGATTGCACGTGATTGCACAAAGGTTAGAAAGGGTACCGTTTCCCCGGATAACATGTATGGATAGCGTACACATTCAAAATATATGTCTCAGGAGGCAGGCTCAGACGGTGTCAGGCACAGTATGGATTTGACGGTCCAGATTACACAGCGGAGGAGCAGGGAGAGGTAAAGATTGCAAATGCTGGGGCCCTGCCCAAGCAAGGGGGGCCCAATCGTGGGCGTCGGTACTGGCACTGGGCCCCTCATAGTACAGCGGTGTGTCTGACGGCGGGTGTGCACCACCACCGTCAGAGACACTTGATTGCACTATGAGGGACCCTGTGCCAGTGCCCGCGCCCAAGAGTCGGCCTACCCACCTGTCCAGGGCAACGGCACTCGCACGGTGTCGTGCGCTAGGTGGTGACCCCGGCCATGGGGGGGGAGGCAGCACAGTTAGGGAGTTTTAGAAAGTGGCATATGTTGATGTTGGACATTCAGCTGATGCAAAAGGCGAAATAGGTCAAGTCCCAGGAAGAGGTGGACCAAAGCAAGACATTTTTCTGTCACCCTATGTGTCATCAGGGGAAGGTGGGACAAAATCCTTGGAAACCCATGCATGGTTCATTTTAATGAAGGTTAGATCATCCACATTTTGGGTTGACAGACGGGTCCTTTTTTCTGTCAGGATTGATCCAGCTGCACTGAAGACTGGGAGATTGGATTGCTTTTAAAAAAGCAGTTTGCGGAGCAGTGGGTAATGTGGGTAAACAGCAATGCAGCTGTCAGGAAGCCTTAGAAGGCAGCCCAACAACCAACACCACTGATACACCACTATATAGCCTCCCCTTGCACTGCACACACAGTGACTGGTGTGTTGTGCAGGCCAAATCGCTAGCAGCAGAAGCAGTTTTTTGGTCTTCTTCCCTGCCTAACGCTCTCCCTACAGAATCAGCAACCTCTCCCTATACTGAGATCGGCAGAAGTAAGATGGCGGTCGGCGTGCACGCCCTTTTATACCCCCTGTGACGCCCACCAAAGCAAGCCAATCACTTGCATGCCCTTCTGAAAGATGGTGGTGACCCGTGCCTATGTCATCACGTTGCCCACAGTGTCCGTGGATCCTGATTGGCTGAAAAAGAGCGCAAAACAAACTTTTGAAACGCGACTTTGGCGCGTAAGTCGCCGACCTCGTGGCCGACCTCATCCTAGGGTCGGGTTTCGTTTCATGAAACCCGACTTTGCCAAAAGTCGGCGACTTTTGAATTTTTTCGACCCGTTTTGCTCAACTCTAGTCGTCATCATTCATCATTTTGGCAATGCGGGGGTCCCGTTTTAGGATCTGCAAGGCATAATCAGACATGTGGGCCAATGTTCCAGGTGTCAATGATGCACTGCGAGTGCTGGTTGGAGGATCACTTTCTGGCAAATCCACATCCCTCCAGTCACACACAAACCCTGAACCTGACCTTGCCACTCCAACATTTTTTCTTGCCCCCTGAGAAGCATCCTCCTCCTCAAAATAATCATCCTCCTCCTTCTCCTCTTCCTCCACCTCGCCCACGAGACTTCCCTGACCAGAAAATGGCTGACTGTCATCAAGGCTTCCCTCCTCCTCTTCCTCCTTGGCTGCAGACGCCTGCTCCTTAATGTGCGTCAAAGTTTGCATGAGCAGACGCATAAGTGGGATGCTCATGCTTATGATGGCGTCGTTTGCGCTTACCAGCCACAGGTGCTGTAGCTTGCTTAACAGCTCTCCAGCCGTTCTCACGCCCAGTATGGATTACACGTGATTGCACAAAGGTTAGAAAGGGTACCGTATCCCCGGATAACATGTATGGATAGCGTACACATTCAAAATATATGTCTCAGGAGGCAGGCTCAGACGGTGTTAGGCCCAGTATGGATTGCACGTGATTGCACAAAGGTTAGAAAGGGTACCGTTTCCCCGGATAACATGTATGGATAGCGTACACATTCAAAATATATGTCTCAGGAGGCAGGCTCAGACGGTGTCAGGCACAGTATGGATTTGACGGTCCAGATTACACAGCGGAGGAGCAGGGAGAGGTAAAGATTGCAAATGCTGGGGCCCTGCCCAAGCAAGGGGGGCCCAATCGTGGGCGTCGGTACTGGCACTGGGCCCCTCATAGTACAGCGGTGTGTCTGACGGCGGGTGTGCACCACCACCGTCAGAGACACTTGATTGCACTATGAGGGACCCTGTGCCAGTGCCCGCGCCCAAGAGTCGGCCTACCCACCTGTCCAGGGCAACGGCACTCGCACGGTGTCGTGCGCTAGGTGGTGACCCCGGCCATGGGGGGGGAGGCAGCACAGTTAGGGAGTTTTAGAAAGTGGCATATGTTGATGTTGGACATTCAGCTGATGCAAAAGGCGAAATAGGTCAAGTCCCAGGAAGAGGTGGACCAAAGCAAGACATTTTTCTGTCACCCTATGTGTCATCAGGGGAAGGTGGGACAAAATCCTTAGAAACCCATGCGTGGTTCATTTTAATGAAGGTTAGATCATCCACATTTTGGGTTGACAGACGGGTCCTTTTTTCTGTCAGGATTGATCCAGCTGCACTGAAGACTCTTTCCGATAGCACACTTGCAGCTGGGCAAGCGAGCTCCTGTAAGGCATATTGTGCCAATTCAGGCCAGGTGTCCAGTTTAGCGGCCCAATAGTCAAAGGGGAATGACCTGTGTGGGAGAACATCGATATGGGAGGAAAAGTAGTTTGTAACCATGGTTGACAACTGCTGTCTCCTGTCACTTTCCATCGATGCAGTATTACCAGTTGTGTGAGCGGTATTTGAAAAATCAGTCCACAACATTGTCAGGAAACCCCTGTCTCCAACGCCACTTCTGCTGTGTGCACCACGAACACCTCTGCCAAGCTGCCCCCGGCCCGTACGGCTCGTGTGAGAACCATCACCGCTGCTGTGTGCTGGGAATGCCTCAAGCAACCGATTTACCAGAGTTGCTTGTTTATTAGCCAATATTAGGTCAAGGTTCTCCTGTGGCATGATGTTTTGTAATTTGCCTTTATAGCGTGGATCCAGGATGCTGGCCAACCAGTAGTCGTCATCGTTCATCATTTTGGCAATGCGGGGGTCCCTTTTTAGGATCCGCAAGGCATAATCTGACATGTGGGCCAATGTTCCCGGTGTCAATGATGCACTGCGAGTGCTGGGTGGAGGAGCACTTTCTGGCAAATCCACATCCCTCCAGTCACGCACAAACCCTGTACCAGACCTTGCCACGCCAACATTTTCACTTGCCCCACGAGATGCATCCTCCTCCCCTAAGTAATCATCCCCATCATCATCCTCCTCCTCCTCTTCTTCCTCCACCTCATCCAGGAGAGGTCCCTGAGCAGACAATGGCTGAATGTCATCAAGGATTCCCTCCTCCTCTTCCTCCTCATCAACATTGGCTGCAGACGCCTGCTCCTTAAGGTGCGTCAAAGTTTGCATGAGCAGACGCATAAGTGGGATGCTCATGCTTAGGATGGCGTCGTCTGCGCTTACCAGCCGTGTGCATTCCTCAAAACACTGAAGGACTTTACAGAGGTCTTTCAGCTTCGACCACTGCACACCAGACAACTCCATGTAAGCCTGCAAACTACCTGCCCGTGTATCCTCCCACAAATGAATTACAGCCTGCCTCTGTTCGCACAGCCTCTGAACCATATGCAGGGTGGAGTTCCACCTTGTTGCAATGTCGATAATTAGGCAGTGCTTGGGAAGGTGGAGCAATCGCTGCAGCTTCTGCATACGAATGGAGTGTACAGGCGACCGGTGGATGTGCGCGCACAGTCTTCGCACCTTATGGAGCAGGGGTGTTAACTCCGGATAATTATTGAGGAAGCACTGCACCACCAGGTTCAAGGTGTGAGCCAGGCAAGGTATGTGTCTGAGTTTTGAAAGGGCTATGGCTGCCACAAAATTCCGGCCGTTATCACTAACTACCTTGCCTGTCTCAAGATGTAGACTGCCCAGCCATGACTCAGTTTCTTGCTGCAAGTAGTCGGCCAGTACCTCCGCGGTGTGTCTGTTGTCTCCCAAACACATCATCTTCAACACAGCCTGCTGACGCTTACCACTAGCTGTTCGATAGTGGGACACCTCGTGTGCAACACTGGCAGCTGCGGACGGAGTGCTCGTGCGACTGCGCTCTGTGGACGAGCTTTCGCTTCTGGAGGAGGAGGAGGAGGATCGAACACCTACAGGCAACTGTTTCCTATACCGTGGGCTAGGCAGCACTGTCCCACCGCTGCTGTCCCCTGTGGACCCTGCATCTACCACATTAACCCAGTGCGCAGTGATGGACACGTAACGGCCCTGGCCATGCCTACTAGACCATGCATCTGTTGTGAGGTGCACCTTTCCACTCACTCATTGCTTGAGTGCATGGACAATGCAGTCTTTCACATGCACGTGGAGGGCTGGGATGGCTTTTCGTGAAAAGAAGTGGCGACTGGGTAGGTCATAGCGTGGTACTGCGTAGGCCATGAGCTCGCGGAAAGCTTTTCTTTCAACCAACCGATAGGGCATCATCTCTAATAAGATTAGTTTGGCAATGTGGGCGTTCAAAGCCAGTGTACGTGGATGGGAGGATGGGTACTTTCTTGTCCTACTCAGAGTCTCTAGTAGGGTGAGCTGGACTTGAGAGCTGCATATGGTGGAACTAGCGGCGGACATGGCAGACAGAGAGGGTTGATGATGGTGATGGAGTTGGTGTTCTTTCTGATGGCCTAGATTCAGTCTTTCGTAGCAATAACATTGTGATTCCTCGACATTTGCTGCTGGTGGTGTGCTAACCGGTGGGCTTACAGTGGGGGAAGCGATGTAGCATTGCTGACTACCTTCATTCGGAGAAGGTGCACATGTGGTATGTGAGGTTTGGTAGTCCGTCCACGCTTGCAAGTGCATGGTGGTTAAATGTCTAAGCATGCAACTGGTATTCAAATTTCTCAGATTTTTCCCTCGGCTAAAGGTCTTTGCGCACTTCTTACAGATAACTTTTGCCTGATCATTAGGATTTTGTTCAAAAAAGTGCCACACTGCACTCTTCCTACTAGGGAAGACATTTTGAGACCTTGCACGCTGTGCTAATTTGACCGTCTGGCCAAACTGTCCTGCAGCTCTTTTGGTTTTTGTAACACGTTTTTGGACTGCTACGGTCCTGCCAGATAACAGCTGTTGCGATGTTGTTGCCTGCTGCGGATCCTCCTCCTCCTCTTCTGAGCTATTGGCAGCGGCACCCTCTTCGCCCAATGGATGCCAATCTGGGTCAACAACTGAGTCATCCATCACCTCCTCTTCAATGTCATGTGCACCTTCCTCTGTGTCACCATGTAAGGTGGTATAGTATGCGGGAAGGGGCACCTGAGTCTCATCAGGGTCTGATTCTGCCTCAGTACACTGCGAGGACAATGTAGTGCTCTGAGTGAATGTACCAGCAGATACATCTAGCAGTGGCTGTGCATCAGTGCACTCCATGTCAGATTCATCTTAGACTGGGTAATTCACGATTTGACTTGCTAACCCAGGCATGGTATGTGAAAAGAGCTCCATGAAGTAATCGGTAGTGTGGCCTGCCACATCCTTCACTTTTGGTAGGGGTGAAGAACACAAGGAAAGGTGTTGTTCCTGACCAGGAGCCTCCAATGGCCACTTCCATGGCGTCTTCCACCATACTTGCTCATTTTTGTGAAAATGTACCCAAAATACCACCAGCTATATGGTACTGTAAAACAAGGTAGAAGGTGTATCTACTATTGGTGAGAATTTGAATCTCACTAGATTTGAGGACGCAGAACTATTATCTTTGGCCCAGTAGAGATTACACCTCAATGTAACAGGCTGAAATTGGATGGTGTATGACAAGGTGGAGGGTGTCTATAGGATTGGTGAGATTTTGAATCTCACTATAGATTTGAGGACGCAGAACTATTGTCTCTGGCCCAGGAGAGATTACACCTCAATGTAACAGGCTGAAATTGGATGGTGTATGACAAGGTGGAGGGTGTCAATAGGATTGGTGAGAATTTGGATCTCTTTAGAGATTTGAGGACGCAGAACTATTGTCTCTGGCCCAGGAGAGATTACACCTCAATGTAACAGGCTGAAATTGGATGGTGTATGACAAGGTGGAGGGTGTCTATAGGATTGGTGAGAATTTGGATCTCATTAGAGATTTGAGGACGCAGAACTATTGTCTCTGGCCCAGGAGAGATTACACCTCAATGTAACAGGCTGAAATTGGATGGTGTATGACAAGGTGTAGGGTGTCTATAGGATTGGTGAGAATTTGGATCTCACTATAGATTTGAGGACGCAGAACTATTGTCTCAGGCCCAGGAGAGATTACACCTCAATGTAACAAGCTGAAATTGGATGGTGTATGACAAGGTGGAGGGTGTATATAGTACTGGTGAGAATTTGGATCTCACTAGAGATTTTAGGAGGCTGACAATGATGCTCTCAGTCCAAGTATGGACGCAGGCAGCCTAATAAGCAGGACTGCTGCACACGAAAGGGTGGAAAAATGTACGCTTGGTAACTGTGCAGAAAAGAGGAAGAAAAGTATTTTTGCTTTTAAAAAGGCAGTTTGCACAGCAGTGTGCAAACAGCAATGCAGCCATCAGGGAGCCTTATAAGGCAGCCTAATAACCAACAGAGCTGATGCACCAAAATAGAGCCTCCCCTGTCACAGCACACAAGCTGCTGTGTTGTACAGTGAAAATCGCTACCAGCAGAAGCAGTTTTTTTTGGTTCTTCTTCCCTGCCTAACGCTCTCCCTTATTCAGAATCAGCAGCAGCTGCAACCTCTCCCTAATGCTAAGATCGGCAGAAGTAAGATGGCGGTCGGTGTTCATGCCCTTTTATAGCCCCTGTGACACCACACAAAGCCAGCCAATCACTTGCATGCCCTTCTCAACGATGGTGGTGACCGATGCCTATGTCATCACGTTGCCCACAGTGTGCGTCCTCCATCACTGGCTGAAAAAGGGCGCTGGAAGCATCTTTTGAAACGCGACTTTGGCGCTCTGGTCGCCGACCTCGTGGCCGACCTCACGCTATGGTCGGGTTTCGTTTCATGAAACCCGGCTTCAGCGAAAGTCGGCAACTTTTGAATATGACCGACCCGTTTCGCTCAACTCTAGTGGTTGGAAATGTCTAGTTTGAACTGTAACTGTCCATAAGGAAGTGCACACCTTTAGTAGTGTTCGTACAAAAGTGTCCTCCATATATCGGGGTCCTTACTGTACTGCCAGCACTTGTATCATTTTAAAAGTGCCCTGTAGATCCTACCTGCCCTTTAAATTTCTCGACTATTAGTTCAGGCTATATTTGATAAATATTAGGGTTAGGGTCCCAATAGAGAGTTCTCCTTGTCGTGGCCTATTTTATACCTAAGTTCCTTAGTTTTAAGAACAGTGGGGAAAATAAGTATTTGATCCCATGCCGATTGTGCAAGTTTTCCCACCTGTAAAGAATGGAGAGATCTGTAATTTTTATTGTAGGTACACTTCACCTGTGAGACTGAATATAAAAGTAAAATGCAGAAAACCACATTGTAGGAATTTACGTGGTTAAATTGCATTTTATTGCATGAAATAATTACCGTATATACTTGAATATAAGCCGAGATTTTCAGCCCATTTTTTTGGGCTGAAAGTCCCCCTTTCGGCTTATATTCGAGTTATATACACCAGGGGGTAAGAGGGGGAGGGGGGGTGGGGGTATCAGGTCATACTTATCCGTCCTGGCACGGTCTCTGCAGCCCCCAGCTTCTCTGCGATCTCCCTTCCTTCCTTCAGTGGTCACATGGTACCGCTCATTAAATATGAATATGCGATACTCACCTGTCCCCCAGTCCTTCGCTGCTTGCTGCTGTCTGGCACATCATCTGTCAGTGACGTTCAGACAGCAGAGGGCACGTTGACGTGGTTAGTGCGCGCTGCGCCCCCTGCAGTCTGAACGTCACTGACAGATGACGTGCCAGACAGCAGCAAGCAGCGATGGACCGGGGGACAGGTGAATATCTCAGGTGCCAGCAGTGACACCGGCACCTGGCCCCCAGCGACGGAGAGGTGAGTATGTCATTTTTTAAATTTTTAAATGCAGCAGCGGCAGCACATGGGGGCATAATCTACAGTATATAATATATGGAGCATCTTATGGGGCAGCATATGGGGGCATATTCTATGGAGCATCTTATGGGGGCAGCATATGGGGGCATAATCTATGGAGCATCTTATGGGGGCAGCATATGGGGGCATAATCTATGGAGCATCTTATAGGGGCAGTGTGATGCTTCAGGGATTTGGTAGCGTCCGAGAGTGGACCCTCTGGGTCGCGGAACTGAGGCCCCCGGGGCGAGCGCGCCAGGTGGAACCGACCCCTATACAGGGACCATTAGGGGCAGGCCTGCGGGGGTCAGACACCGCAACAGCTGGAACCAAGAGGGTCAGCTCGAAGGACCGGAGTGGTCACAGGCAGGATACTGGACAGGGACCAAGGTACGGGACTCTGTGCAGTAAGCGCGGAGAGAAGCACGGAGCGGTATAGCACCAGGTAACAACTAGGACGACTGACGAACAGCAGGCGGGAGAACTGGACAGGGAGCGGGACAGACACTGGAGGACGGAACTGAGACGGAGACCGAAGGGGACATAGGCTGCAGAACAAGGACCAGGCAGGATGGAAGACAGGCAAGAGGTGGAAAATAGCACACAGTGGCAGAGACAAACAAAGCTGGGACAGGGGGAACCACGAGACTAAGAGAAGGACTATAGACTAGCTATAGGTGGCCAGATTAGTGCAGGGAAGGCACACGATAACCCGGCATCCTCCCCTTATGGGAGACGCCTGATATATCCTCTGCTGGCAGGTGATTGGCTGGCCGAGATCCGGCAGCCACCCACCGCAGGGTTAAGAAATCAGACGGGCGCATGCCCGCGACCTAAGGCGCATGTGCGGGACTGCAGCTGCCCGGGAGGAAGGAGGAGGAGGGAGCGCGCATGAGCAGGGAGGAGCACGGCAGGCTGGGTAAGGAGATACAGCGGCGAGACACGGTGCTGGTGGGACGGCGGCGGGCACAGCCGCCGACGTTACAGTACCCCCCTCCTTACATCTCCCCCTTCTGAGATTGGCAAAAACCTTTTCAGAATACATGGGGCATTTACATTTTCCCGAAGCTCCCAGGACCTCTCCTCGGGACCAAATCCCTTCCAATCGATAAGGAAGAAGGTTTTTCCCCTGACTCTTTTCATGGCCAGAATATCTTTAACTTCAAAGACGTTATCAGCCCCAACTGGCTGAGGGGAAGGAATAGGAGCAGGGTGAAACAGATTGAGAATGACAGGTTTAAGGAGCGAGACATGGAAGGTGTTAGGGACCCGGAGTGAAGCCGGCAACCTCAATTTGTATGCAGCGTCGTTGATGCTTCCAAGTATTGCAAAAGGCCCTATGTACTGGGGGCTCAACTTGTACGAAGAGACTTTGAGATGGATATGTTTGGTCGAAAGCCAGATTTTGTTGCCAGGATGGTATGGTGGAAGGTCCCTCCGTCTTTTGTCTGCATGTTTCTTTATCCGGGCACTGGAGTTCACGAGGGCCTCCCTGGTCTCTTTCCAAACTTGTGAAAACTCAGAGGTGAGAGCATCTGCCGTGGGAACCCCCGAAGACGTGGAAATGGGCAGCGGGATGCCAGGGTTCTGGCCTGAGACCACAAAAAAACAGTGACTTGGAGGTGGACTCATTTGGATGATTATTATGGGCAAATTCTGCCCAAGGAAGAAGTGAGACCCAGTTGTCTTGGTGGGCGTTGGAAAAGTGACGCAGGTAGGACGTCAAAACTTGATTGATTTGTTCCACTTGCCCGTTGGTCTGAGGGTGATAGGCAGAGGAGAAGTCCAGAGATGTACCCATAAGCCGACAGAGAGCTCTCCAGAATCGAGAGGTAAACTGGACTCCTCGATCAGACACAATCCGTTGAGGGAGTCCATGCAGTTTGAAGATCTGATGGATGAAGATCTCGGCCAACTCAGGAGCCGAAGGCAACCCGGGCAATGGGATGAAATGGGCCATCTTGGAGAAGTGATCTACTACCACTAGGATAGTTGTACAGCCAGAAGAGCGAGGCAGGTCTGTCACGAAATCCATGGCGATTTGCCGCCAAGGGGCCTCTGGAACAGGTAACGGGAGGAGAAGACCGGAGGGCAGGCTCCTCGGCACCATGTTCTGAGCACAAATAGTACAGGAAGCTACATAATCCGTCACGTCCTGGCGAAGAGAGGGCCACCAATAATAGCGAGAGAGAAACAAGAGGGTCTTCTTGGTCCCGACGTGTCCTGCAATTTTGGACGAGTGCCCACAGCGTAGCACCTCACGACTTTTGCTCTGTGGAACGAAGGTTCTGCCTGGCGAAAGGGTGGAGAGGCTCACGGGAGCCACAGTGATAACTTTCGCAGGTTCGATGATATATGATGGGACCTCCTCCATTTCAGGTGACTGCAAAGACCTGGAGAGTGCATTCACCTTGATGTTCCTATTCCCGGGTCGAAAATGGAGCTTGAAGTCGAAGCGAGAAAAATACAGTGACCATCTGGCTTGCCTGGAATTGAGTCTTTGGGTGGACTGAAGATAGGCTAAGTTCTTGTGGTCCGTGAAGATAGTAAAGGGGTGAACTGCCCCCTCGAGCAGATACCGCCATTCTTCCAGAGCCATCTTTATGGTGAGCAACTCCCGATCTCCGATTGAGTAGTTACACTCAGCAGGGGAAAAGGACTTAAAAAAAACCCCACAGGGGACCAGATGTCCAGATGATGCCCGCTGGGAAAGAACTGCCCCAGCCTCGGTGGAGGAGGCATCCACCTCTAGGATGAATGGCCTACTGGCTACAGGGCGATGCAAGATTGGTGCTGATGCAAAGGAGCGTTTCAGGGCAAGAAAGGCGTCATCAGCCTCAGGAGACCAGGTATTCGATTTAGTAGAGAATAATGTTCTTCGATTTCTCTAGTGCTTTTAATACCATACAGCCAGGTCTACTGAGAGACAAGCTGGGCCTTGTTGGCGTGGACCTCCAAATCTCCACCTGGATCCTTAACTACCTCATGAACCGACCTCAGTTTGTAAAGGTTCGGGACAGTGTGTCAGACACGGTGATCTGCAATACAGGGGCACCTCAAGGTACAGTTCTTGCCCCTTTTCTCTTCACACTGTACACTGCGGATTTTAAGTGCAACTCATCTAGCTGCTACTTGCAGAAGTATTCTGATGACTCTGCAATAGTAGGCCTCATCACAGGAGGAGATGAAAGAGAGTACAGAGATACTAACCAAGCATTTGTGGAGTGGTGTCAGAGGAACCACCTTAGGATTAATTCCGGGAAGACCAAGGAATTGGTGGTGGACTTTCGCAAGGGAAAAAATCCACCAGTAGTGGTGAACATTCAGGGAAAAGACATTGAGATAGTGGACACCTATAAGTACCTTGGTGTGATCCTCAATAATAATCTTGACTGTGCCCATCACTTGGATGCAGTGTACAGGAAGGGCCATAGTAGGCTTTATCTGCTCAGAAGGCTGAGAGCCTTCGGAGTTAGGGGGGCACTCCTTGCATCCTTCAACTCTGTTGTGGCATCAGTCATCTTCTTTGGTGTGGCGTGCTGGGGTAGTGGCATATCAACCAGGGACAGGAATAGGCTGGACAAACTGATTAGAAGGGCCAGCTCTGTCCTGGGATGCCCCCTTGATCCAGTTCAGGAAGTAGGCGACAGGAGGATACTGGCCAAGGTGAGCTACATGGTGCAGAATAATTCCCATCCCATGCATGAGACCGTGACAAAGATGTGCAGTACTGTCAGTGACCGGCTACTTCATCCTAAATGTGTGAGGGAGCGCTATCGAAAGTCCTTCCTTCCTGCTGCAGTTAGGCTGTACTGTATAACCAGCCCTGTCCAAAACGGAGAACGACCCAAACAGTGAACTGATAGATCCAAAGTTGTGATAGTCCGGTTATATCTTTTTTTTTTCGTATATGTACCTACCTACTGTCAATGTAATGCCTTTATGCATCTGTATCTGTACTTGATCCTGCCTTGCTGCTGTACTGCTCTGAATTTCCTCATGGTGGGACGATTAAAGGATTATCTTATCTTAGTTCCTTTTCAGGTTAGGACCGTGATGGGCTTGGTCACTGAGGAGAAGTGAGGAGCAAACGCTCTGTAATAATTGGCAATTCCCAGGAAGCGCTGAATGGCTTTCACTCAGACAGGACGAGGCCATTTGAGTACGGCAGAGAGCTTCTCGGGATCCATCTTCAGCCCAGAGTCTGTGATTATGTAACCCAAGAAAGGCAATGAGGTTTGCTCAAACAGGCATTTCTCTAATTTAGCATAGAGATGATTCTCCAGAAGGCGTTGCAGGACCAGGCGAACACTTCTCCGATGCGAGGATAGATCGAGTGAAAAAATGAGAATGTCATCTAAGTACACCACAACACAGGAGTACAGCAAATCCCGAAAAACCTTGTTATCGAATTCCTGGAACACTGCCGGGGCATTGCAGAGTCCAAACGGCATGACCAAATATTCATAATGGCCATCCCGAGTATTGAAAGCCGTCTTCCATTCGTCCCCGGCGCGGATTCGGATCAAATTATAAGCTCCTCGCAGATCCAATTTGGTAAAGACCCGGTCTCCCCTCATTCGGTCAAAGAGTTCTGGAATTAGCGGAAAAGGATACAGATTTTTATCGGTGATATTGTTCAGGCCTCGATAGTCAATACATGGCCGGAGGGATCCGTCTTTCTTCCGGACGAAGAAAAAACCCACGCCTGCAGGGGAAGATGACTTCCGAATGAAACCCTTGGCCAAGTTTTCCTGAATGTACTCAGTCATGGCGGAGGTCTCTGCTGGAGACAGTGGACATGTTCTCCCCCTGGGAGGGGTGGCTCCCGGAATCAAATTGACGGGGCAGTCATAGAACCGGTGCGGCGGCAGGGAATCCGCCTCCTTCTTACTGAAGATGTCGGCATACGCGTGATACGGTGCGGGAAGTCCCGGAATATCAGCTGGCTTCTGTAGTGGACGGGGACGGGCCACCGACAACAGACGGCGTTCATGGCGGATATGACCCCAGCGCAGAATCTCCCCAGAGCGCCAGTCAAGAACCGGCTCATGCAATCTGAGCCAGGGTAATCCAAGGAGAACAGCGTGGGACAAATTAGGCAGGACATAAAAAGCTATCTTCTCCAGGTGAAGAGCTCCAACTTGTAGCTCCACTTCGGCAGTACCATGGTGATGAGCAACGGTAGTGGTCTGTCATCCACAGAGGCAATCGCAAGCGGGTTTTCCAAGGTAACCACCGGAATCTGGAACTTATCAACTTCTTCTAGCCGAATGAAATTACCAGCCGCACCCGAGTCCCCATACGCCTCCACAGATCTACGCTCCTGACCTAGAATAATTAAAGCCGAAATGGTAAGGGGCAGAGAGGATTTAGAGTCACCTAGGGAGACCTCTCTTACCTGGCCTAGGTGGAGGCGTTTCCCGGTCTCATAGGACAGGTCCGCAGAAAATGGTTGGCTCCGCCGCAATACAGACAAAGACTTATAGAATCATAGAATCGTAGAGTTGGAAGGGACCTCCTGGGCCATCTGGTCCAACCCCCTGCTCAAAGCAGGATTCGCTAAATCATCCCAGTCAGATGTCTGTCCAGCCTCTGTTTGAAGACTTCCATTGAAGGAGAACTCACCACTTCTCGTGGCAGCCTGTTCCACTCATTGATCACTCTAACTGTCAAAAAGTTTTTTCTAATATCTAATCTGTTTCTCCTCCCATTCAGTTTCATCCCATTGCTTCTAGTCTTTCCTTGTGCAAATGAGAATAAAGTTGATCCTTCTACAATGTGACAGCCCTTTAGATATTTGTAGACAGCTATTAAGTCTCCTCTCAGTCTTCTCTTTTGCAAACTAAACATTCCCAAATCCTGCAACCTTTCCTCATAAGACAGGGTTTGCAGACCGGTCACCATTCTGGTCGCTCTTTTCTGAACTTGCTCCAGTTTGTTGATGTCTTTTTTAAAATGTGGTGCCCAAAACTGGACACAATATTCCAGATGAGGTCTGACCAAAGAGGAGTAGAGGGAAATAATGACTTCACGTGATCTAGACTGTATGCTTCTGTTAATACATCCTAGAACTGCATTTGCCTTTTTTGCTGCTGCATCACACTGTTGACTCATATTCAGTCTGTGATCTATTAGTATACCCAAGTCTTTTTCACATGTGCTGTTGCTTAGCCCTATTCCTCCCATTTCCGTCATTCTCTCTCTGCGCCGTTGTTCAGACAATTTTAAACGGTCTATCAGCATGGGCTCGGGGCGGTACTAGCAGAGGGTGCGGAGGAATGTGGAATGGGATCTTGATACAGCCTAAAGGGTCTCCTTTCCCTAACTGATTCGCGAGAGCGTTCGAGAAACCGGAGATCTATACGGGTGGCCAGGGATATGAGATCATCCAAGGTGGTGGGGGTATCCCGACCGGCAAGCTCATCCTTTATTTGGCCAGATAGACCTCTCCAGAAGGCTCCAACCAGAGCCTCATTATTCCACCCAAGCTCCGAAGACAGTGTCCGGAAGCGGATGGCGTACTGTCTTATGGTAAGGGAAGCCTGACGGAGGTTAAAAAGAGCCTCAGTAGTAGAAGCCAACCGTCCGGGCTCATCAAATACCTTGCGGAACATATCAAGAAAATTTTGGATACTGGAAACCACAGGATCATCCCTTTCCCACAAAGGATTCACCCAGGTCAAAGCCTCCCCCTCAAGGTGGGACACTATAAACGCCACTTTGGCTCAATCTGAGGGGTATTGCTGGGATAAAAGCTCAAAGTGCAGCCTACACAGGTTCATGAAACCCCGGCATAGCTTGGGATCCCCGCTATACCTGGGGGCTTTCCCAGGCGAGGTGGCGGGTGAGATGCTGGATCCCGGGGTTGGATAGAGGCGGCCGCAGAGGACTGTAGGGAAAGCAGTCGATCATCGACGGACGCCATGTAACTTAAGATGTGGAACTGGGCATCGCGCTGCTGCGTGAGCTCCTGCTGGAGACCTGCTAACAGGGGAGCATTCCCTGGGTTGGTGGTTTGAAGGGCGGAAAGCCGGGTGTCCATGGACTTCATGAAGGACCTTATCCGGGTCTGGTTTTCCCGTAAGAAAAGCAATTCCTTTTGCGTAGCAGCTGCAACTCCAGCGGAGTCCATGGCCTAATTATACCTGTGACACTTCAGGGATTTGGCAGCGTCCGAGAGTGGACCCTCTGGGTCGCAGAACTGAGGCCCCCGGGGCGAGCGCGCCAGGTGGAACCGACCCCTATACAGGGACCGTTAGGGGCAAGCCCGCGGGGGTCAGACACCGCAACAGCTGGAACCAAGAGGGGCAGCTCGAAGAACCGGAGTAGCCACAGGCAGGACCGGGATACCGGACAGGGACCAAGGTACGGGACTCCGTGCGGTAAGCGCGGAGAGAAGCGGTATAGCACCAGGAAACAACTAGGACGACTGACAGACAGCAGGCAGGAGAACTGGACAGGGAGCAGGACAGACACTGGAGGACGGAACTGAGGCGGAGACCAGAGGGGACAAAGGCTGCGGAACAAGGACCAGGCAGGACGGAAGACAGGCAAGAGGCGGAAAATAGCACACAGTGGAAGAGACAAACAAGGCTGGGACAGGGGGAACCACGAGACTAAGAGAAGGACTATAGACTAGCTATAGGCGGCCAGATTAGTGCAGGGAAGGCACACGATAACCAGGCGTCCTCCCCTTATGGGAGACACCAGATATATCCCCTGCTGGCAGGTGATTGGCTGGCCGAGATCCGGCAGCCGCCTACCGCAGGGTTAAGAAATCAGACGGGCGCGCGCCCGCGACCTAAGGCGCATGTGCGGGACCGCAGTTGCCCGGGAGGAAGGAGGAGGGAGTGCGCATGAACAGGGAGTAGCACGGCAGGCTGGGTAAGGAGATGCAGCGGTGGGCACGGCTGCCGACGTTACAGGCAGCATATGGGGGCATAATCTAAGGAGCATCTTATGGGGGCAGCATATGGGGGCATAAACTATGGAGCATCTTATGGGGGCAGCATATGGGGGCCTATTCTATGGAGCATCTTATGGGGCACAATCTATGGAACATCTAAATATTAAGTTCTGTTTTTCTATTGTATCAAATACTGTATATACTCGAGTATAAGCCGACCCCCATAATTTTGCCACAAAAAACTGGGGTTCTGGAGTGATTCCTGACCTTTCTCAGAATCATCCTTACCCCACAAGGTGAGATCTAGCATGGAGTCCCAGACCAAGGAAGATTGACAGTCATCTTGTGTTTCTTCCATTTTCCAATAATTGTGCCAACAGTTGTTGCCTTCTCACCAAGCTGCTGTCCTGTAGTTCATTCCAGCCTTGTGCAGGTCTGCAATTTTGTCCCTGGTGTCCTTAGACAGCTCTTTGGTCTTGGCCATAGTGGAGAGGTTGGAGTGTGATTGAGGGTGTGGACAGGTGTCTTTTATGAAGGTAATGAGTTTAAACAGGTGCAATTAATCCAGGTAATGCAGAGTAGTGCAGAGTAGAAGGCTTCTTAAAGGGAATCTGTCACCTCATATTGGCGCTTTATGTAAATAAGTTGTGTCCGGTCCGATGGGCGGTGTTTGGGTTCCTTTCCTCCACCCCTCCTTGGCCGCTGTCTGCAATATTTCAGGTAATTTCCGCAGTTGTCCTCCATATTACGTGCGTGTGCATTGCAATCTTGACTCGCGCACGGGCAGTATGCTTTGCTCAACTGCGGGCAAAGCCGAAAAGTATTAGTGCGCATGCGCCGGTGAACTATGTCCCGGAACACAGCAAAATATTTCCGGGACATATTTGACTGGTGCATGCGCACTAAGGTTTTAATCTCCCCTATAAAGCAGCCACATCAGCAGATATGACCTCTCTACAGGGCCTCTGATGACACACTGACCGGAGATAATACTCCCGCAGAGTATCATTGGAGTTCATGCTCTCACTTTACGGCACCACTGCTGTGTGAGAATTTTCTCACGCAGCTGTAACGTAAGTGACAGGATGAACTCAGTTGACCTCCAATATCTCCTGTCATTGTACACCGGAGCCCCTGGAGAGTGGTCACATCTGCTGATGTGACAGCTCTACACGGGAGATCATCGTGGGACAATTGTTATTAAATGGATTACATCAGAAAAGGGAGTATATTGTTTGTTTATTATTTTTCTTTTTTTTGCAGGTGATTGAGGGCGTCGGGGATTAGCTGTATATGGTGAGTATGTGTTTTTTTTTTTTTACTATTCAACACATTAGCTGGATGATGAGACTACTACTGTCCCATCATCCGCTAATGCTGTCACTGTAGCAAACATAGTCGGATGGGACTTGTAGTCCCATCGGACGATGCCTGCCTACACACAGACCAGCACACACACATGCAAACACACACAGCCCCGCAGACACACACACAGACCTCAGCAAACAGACACGCACACATTCTCCGCACACACAAAGTCTTTAGAGCCTATGACACATAGAGCCTATGACACATAGGCTATGACTCATCTATGATGCTGCGCGGCCAGCCAATCATAGTAATGCCACAACCAAGAAGGCTGCGGAATTATTGTACACATGCTGGGCGAGAGATGCGAATATTGTGAGGCGAGTAGTGAAATACTCGCTATGTTCCGAGTACAGCAAGTACCGCCTTGCTCGCCGAGTACCGAATACCCACGATTATACTTTCTCATCCCTAGTTAAGCCCCCGTCACACACAGCGAGATTGCTAGAGAGATCGCTGCTGAGTCTCAAGTTTTGTGACGCAAGAGCAATCTCACCAGCGATATCGCGGTGTGTGACACTGACCAGCGACCAGCCCCCCTTCCGGGTATCGCTGATTGTGCTCGAATGCCCTGGATATTTTTTTGATCGTTAGTCTCCCGCTGGCCAGCACGCATCACGTGTGGCAGGCGGGAGAGCAACGATCTGTGAGCTCCCAGCTCGTATCCAAGGTAAACAGCGGGTTTCTAAGTGCCGCGCATCGCTTTGAAACCTGCAGTGTACCTTAGATACTAGTGCGCTGGTGCAGGGAGCTGGTAACCCTGGTAAACAGCGGGTTTCTAAGTGCCGCGCGGCGCTTAGAAACCCGTTGTTTACCTTGGTTACCAGCTCCCTGCACCAGTGCGCTGGTATCTAAGGTACACAGCGACACGTGCGCTCATTGTCGCTGGTGCTGATCGCTGGTGAAGCTGCCTGTTTGGCAGCTCACAAGCGATCATGTAGCGACACACCAGCGACCCTGACAAGGTCATATCGTTGTCGGGATCGCTGGTGAGTCGCTATGTGTGACGGGGCCCTTACACTCACAAGCTGAGTCAGTTTGTAATTGTGACTGAACCAATTTTTACAGTTCCGACCACTTTCAATTTAGGAGGTTATAACTCTGGAACACTTCAACAGATCCCGCTGATTCTGAGAAAGTTTTTTTCGTGACATATTGTGCTTCATGTTAGTGGTAAAATTTCTTTGATATGACTTGCGTTGTTTATGAAAAAAATGTAAATTTGCCAGAAAAAATGTAAAATTTAGCAATATTCAAAATTTTAAATTAATCAGAGAGTGTTGTCACAAAAAGTAGTTAATAAGTAACATTTCCCACATGTCTACTTTACATAATTACAATTTTGAAAACATAATTTTGTTTTGTTAGGACGTTATAAGGGTTAAAAGTTGACCAGCGATTTCTCATTTTTACAACAAAATTTGCAAACCCATTTTTTTAGGGACCACATCACATTTGAAGTCAGTTTGAGGGGTCTATATGGCAGAAAATACCCAAAAGTGACACCATTCTAAAAACTGCACCCCTCAAGGTGCTCAAAACCACATTCAAGAAGATTATTAAGCCTTCAGGTGCTTCATAAGAACTAAAGCAATGTGGAAGGAAAAAAATAACATTTGACTTTTTTCACAAAAAATTACTTTAGACACAAACTTTTTTTCTTTTCAAAAGGGTAATAGGGGAAATGGACCACAAAATTTGTTGTGCAATTTCTACTGAGTATGCCTGTACCCCAATATCTGGGGGAAATCCACTGTTTGGGTGCAAAGCAGGGCTCAGAAGGGAGGGAGCACCATTTGACTTTTTGAACGCTAATTTGGCTGGAATCGATGGCGGGCACCATGTCGCGTTTGGAACAGTGGATCCCTCGACAATTGACACCATTTTGGAAACCTCAAGGACTTTATCCAGGAGTATAGTGAGCATTTTGAACCCACAGGTACGTCACAGAATTTGATAACATTAGGTTGTCATATTAAATATGTCGTCATTAGTGTTGCTCACTACTTGAGTTTGCATCAGGTGCTTGGGTATGCACCGAATATCACGGATGCTCGAGTCCCACACCCAATGTAAACTCGAGTAGTGAGCACTTGCGCTCAACACTAGCCGTTATATCGTCATCATTTTTTTTAATTTTGAAAACCTCCCAATCCTAACTCCAACCCTAACACACCCCTAACCATAATCCTAACCCCAACACAACTCTAACCCCAACTCACTCTAACCCTAATACAACCACAATGCTAACACAACCCCAACCCTAACACAACCCCAACCCTAACACAACCCCAACCCTAACACAACCCCAACCCTAACACACCCATAACCATAATCCTAACCCCAACACAATTCTAACCCCAACTCACTGTAACCATAACACAACCCCAACCCTAACACAACCACAATGCTAGATTTTATCAGAGAGAGAAATTAATTGAAAATCAGCCTTTTATTTGTGATCGCTGTTGTTCAGTGAATTACGGTGATCATGTGACAGGGGACCAAAAAAAAGTCCCTGATCATATTCTCCCGGGTCTTAGCTACCTCCAGTAGCCGAATCCTCGGAGATTTTCCAACGCGGGGGGGGCACTATACCCTTATTTCTCAGGGTCGTTAAAAAGCTGTGCTGAGGAATAAGGCCTCTTAACTGCTGCCGTTAAAAGGTGTATCGGCGTTCATTAAGGGGTTAAATGTACTTTCCTGGGATTTCCTATGACAACACCAAGCAGCGAGTATTTGTGACGTGTAAAGGAAATGATACGAGGTTTTCTAATTATTGTAATATTTGTATTCAGTGTTTGCAGACATGTCAGTGTATACAGAGACTGCTGTCATTCATGTCAGTGCCCATATACTAACTGATGAAATAAACCATTGATCTTACATTGGTAAGACAGGAGCCCAGGAGCTGGTGTCTCCACCAGATAATATAATGGTGGGATTGGGATAACATTTCACATATGATGTCCCTTCAGTGTACAGCAAATATTTCTCAATAACTTTTGAGGAAGCACGAACCGATAATACCCAGTCCTCCACAAAGCAGCCAGGACCAATAAAACCAGGAGCAGGAGGAGAGCAGCCACCGACCCCGCGATCAGGTAACCCACGCTGACGACAGGATCTTTAGCTGATGGAGAGAACAGGAAAAAGAGAGAAATGAGCGGGTCAATAGTAGAAAGGGATCGACTTATGATTCTGCTGTGCTGCTGGTCGAGAAGATATCCAGTGGAGATCATGGTGCTGTGCCGCCGGTCAAGAACATATCCAGCGGAGATAATGGTGTTGTGCTGCTGGTCAAGAAGATATCCAGTGGAGATGATGGTGCTGTGCCGCCGGTCGAGAAGATATTCAGTGGAGATGATGGTGCTGTGCCGCCGGTCGAGAAGATATCCAGTGGAGATGATGACGTTGAACAAAGAGCTGTTTTATTAATCTGACATCTGGGAACAATGCGAAGAGCCGCAGCAGCAGCAGGTGGTATCGACATCTGCATGGTTGTGCCTGTCATAGCCAGGTGAGCAATACCACACTATCTACAACGCTTAATGCCCGAGTGATGCCCTATTGTGCATTTTTTGTCACTTCACTATAAAACAAGTGGGCCGGTCACTTTCCATACGCACTTCCTCTGTCCCCAGTCGAAATTTCCTTCCTACGTCCCTGGCACTAAGGGTAAAAGTGTAGATTTTATTCCTACTCATGTTACATGGTTCTTTTTGGAGTCAGACATTGACTTACAGGTCAACTATCTGATGACGGCACTGGAGTGAGTTTTCTTCCTTCTGGAGGAAAGCAAATTTGAATACTCTTTAACCAAGTAGCACTGACTGTAGGACAAGCCAGGTATCCATAAGGAGAACCAGTTTCCTCAAAAGCTTCATAAAACCCATGATTGCTTTCATACAAAGACAACTGGGGTGAAGGATCAGATGAAGGAATGGTCCATGACTAGAATGACACCTAATAAGCAATACAAAGACTTACCTGTGAAGAAGCCCAAAAACGCACACGACGCCTTATCCTACAAAGTACAAAAATACAGAGTTAAGAGTAATAAAAAATCAAAATAACAAAAACCCCAATGACAACGGCAAGAGGTTTTTGGATAATTTCTTATTGGGGGGAAAGTCATAAAGATGAATCCAACAGGGGAGGTTTCTGCATAATTGTGAATTTTCCATTATGGATTCATATTGGAATCTACAATGGAAGTTGAAGTTGTCTCATGTCAGGACATTAACATAACAAAAGTGATTACGGTAGATGAGCAGATCTTATGAAATTCAATTCACCGGCTTCTCCAAATTTTCCAGAATAGTTCAGTTTGTGGTGAAGATATGCGTACAACACTGAGTTATCCTTGGAGTCAACTGAAAACATATTGAACTTTGTAAGGCAAACACAGCTCTGTTGTTGTCCCAATGACTTCCACCTATCCGGCTCAGAGAAAATAGATGGAAATCAGAGGCAACCAACACCACATTTAACAACACACTGCACTATCAAACTTTTTAGGCTACCTACATTGTATAAACGCTCTAAAAATTATCCCTTTTTGGGGAATGGCAGATGGATATTTTGCTAGTATTTATAGAAAGGCAGTGCAAATGGAAGTAATAATAATAATAATACATTTTATTTCTATAGCGCCGACATATTCCGCAGCACTTTACATTTCAGAGGGGATTTGTACAGACAATAGACATTACAGCATAACAATAATCACATAGATCATAACAGATACCAAGAGGAGTGAGGGCCCTGCTCGCAAGCTTACATTCTATGAGGAAAGAGGGAGACACGAAAGGTGGGTGGTAACAGTTGCCCTGATTGTATGGACCAGCCATAATGTTAAGTGTGTAACAGTACAGACGCAGAGGGCTAATGGATGCATAAAGCATGTGGGAACATGATGCGGGGAACCTGGTTATGGTAAAACTTTTGGCTGTGCCACACAGGGATAGATTAGGTTAATGTGTTGAGGCGGTAGGCCAGTATGAATAAGTGAGTTTTCAGGGCACGCTTAAAATTGTGGGGATTGGGGACTAATCATATTGACCTGGGAAGTGCATTCCAAAGAATTGGTGCAGCACATGTATAGTCTTGAAGACGGGAGTGGGAGGTTCTGATTATTGAGGAAGCTAACCTCATGTCATCAGCAGAACAGAGGGTGCGGGTAGGATGGTATACTGAAACAAGGGAGGAGATGTAGGGTGGTGCTGAGCCATGGAGGGCTTTGTGGGTGAGGGTAATAAGTTTGCACTTTAATTCTGGAGTGGATGGGTAGCCAGTGTAATGACTGGCACAAGGTAGAGGCATCGGTGTAACGATTGGCGAGGAATATGATCCTGGCAGCTGCATTCAAGACAGATTGGAGGGGGAGAGTTTGGTAAGAGGGAGACCGATTAGAAGGGAGTTACAATAGTCGAGACGAGAATGAATAAGAGAAACAGTAAGAGTTTTTGCAGAGTCAAAAGTAAGAAAAGATCGAATTCTAGAAATGTTTTTGAGGTGCAGATAACAAGAGCGAGCAAGTGATCGGATGTGGGGGATAAAGGAAAGCTCAGAGTCAAGTATGACCCCAGGACAGCGGGCATGTTGCTGGGGAGTAATGGTGGAACCACACACGGAAATGGAAATGTCGGGTATAGGTACATTAGTAGCGGGAGGAAACACAAAGAGTTCAGTCTTTGACAGGTTCAGTTTCAGATATAGTGAGGACATGATGCGAGGAACCTGGTTATGTTAAAAAAATTTTGAATGGGCAACACAGGAATATTTAGGTTAATGCATTGAGGCGATACGCCAGTCTGAACAAATGTGTTTTAAGGGCACGCTTAAAACTCTGGGGATTAATCATACTAGCCAGGTTAGTGCATTCCAAAGAAATGGCGCAGCATGGGAAAAGTCTTGGAGACGGGAGTGGGAGGTCCTGATTAATGAGGATGCTAACCTCAGATCATTAGCAGAATGGAGGGCACGGGTAGGGTGGTAGGCTGAGACAAGGGCGGAGATGTAGGGTTGTGCTGAGCCATGGAGAGCTTTGTGGGTGAGGATAATAAGTTTATACTGAATTCTGGAGTGGATGGGTAACCAGTGTAAGGAATGGCACAAGGTAGAGGCATCAGTATAATGACTGCTGGGGAATATGATCCTGGCTGCAGCATTCAGGATAGATTGGAGAGGGGAGAGTTTGGTAAGAGGGAGACCGATTAGTAGAGAGTTACAATAGTCCAGACAAAAATGAATAAGAGAAACAGTAAGAGTTTTTGAAGAGTCGAAAGTAAGAAAAGGTCGAATTCTAGAAATATTTTTGAGGTGCAGATAACAAGAGCGAGCCAGTGATCGGATGTGAGGCTTGAATGAAAGCTCGGAATCAAGTATGACCCCAAGACAGTGGGCATGTTGCTTGGGAGTAATGGTGGAACCACAAACGAAATGGCAATGTCGGGCATAGGTAGATTAGTAGAGGGAGAAAACACGAGGAATTCAGTTTTTGACAGGTTCAGTTTCAGATAGAGGAAGGACATGATATTAGAGACAGCGGTAAGACAATCACTCATGTTTTCCAAAAAGGCTGGCGTGATATCAGGAGAAGAAGTGTATAATTGGGTGTCATCAGCATAGAGATGGTACTGGAACCCAAATCTAATGATTGCATGACCAATAGGGGCAGTATATAAAGAAAAGAGGAGGGGGCCTAAAACCGATCCTTGAGGAACCCCAACAGTAAGGGGAAGATGAGAGGAGGAGGAGCCAGTAAAAGATACAGTAAAGAAGCGGTCAGAGAGATAGGAGGAGAACCAAGAGAGAATGGTGTCCTTGAGGCCAATGGAATGGAGCATAGTGAGGAGGAGCTGATGATCCACAGTGACGAATGCTGCGGAGAGATCCAGGAGAATTAGCATGGAGTAGTGACCATTAGATTTAGCTGTTAGAAGATCATTAGAGACTTTAGTGAGGGCAGTTTCAGTAGAGTGTAGAGAGCGGAAACCGGATGGTAGAGGGTCAAGGAGAGAGTTATCTGAGAGATAGCGGATAAGTCGGGTGTGAACCAGGTGTTCTAGGAGTTTAGAGATGAAGAGAAGATTAGAGACAGGTCTATAGTTAGTGGCACAATTTTGGTCGAGAGATAGTTTTTTAAGTAGTGGATGTATGATGGCATGCTTAAATGAGGAAGGAAAGATATCGGAAGAGAGAGAGGTTAAATATTTTAGTTAGGTGAGTGGTGACAGCAGGGGAAAGGGACTGGAGAACATGTGACGGAATTGGGTCACTGGTGCAAGTGGTAGGGCGAGAAGATCCAAGGAGCCTGATTACTTCTTCTTCTGTTACTGGTTGGGTGCAACAATTATCCTTGTGTGGAGAATATAAGAGCTTTGCGCTTTACTACATGAGGAAATCATAGCTTTTTTATAAGCCATCCAAACCTTATCCTGTTAGTTAGGGAGATAAAACAAGTGTACTGTACAATTGAAGGTGAAGAAGTAATGGCCTTTCAACCATAAGTGAAAAAAATTATCCCTTTTGTGGTCGGCAACTGGCTTGCTAATCACAAAATGATAAGGCAATTAAAAAGACTTTTTGTATCAAGCTGTCCAAAAATTATTCCCTTATTTCAGGAGACAAAACAGACAGGATGTTGAGAAGGCCAAACTTTTAAATTCCTATTTTGCATCTGTTTTCTCTCAGAAAGGAAATGTAACACCAACTGTTCTTCACTGTCCTATTAAGGGAATAGAAGAATCCAGGATATCTATAAACAGAAAGATAGTGAGGAAACACTTAGCTAACCTAAATGAATTCAAGTCTCCAGGTCCAGATGAATTACACCCCAGAGTACTGAAGGAGATAGCAGAAGAAATTTTTTAACCCCTCTCCATAATCTTTGAAAATTCTTGGAGAACAGGAGAAGTCCCAGAAGACTGGAGAAGAGCAAATGTTGTTCCTATCTTCAAAAAGGGGAAGAAGGTGGACCCAGGCAACTATAGTCCGGTGAGTCTGACTTCTATACCAGGAAAGATCTTTGAACAAATTATTAAACAACATGTATGTCAGTACCTGGATAAGAACGAAGTGATTAAACAGAGTCAGCATGGGTTTGTAACTAATAAGTCATGTCAGACTAACTTAATTTCCTTCTATGATGGAATCACTGATTGGGTGGATCAAGGAAATGCTGTAGATATAGTATATCTTGACTTCAGCAAAGCATTTGACAAAGTATCTCATACAATCCTTATTGAAAAAATGGCTAAGTATGGAATGGACAAGGCAACTGTTAGGTGGATTCATAACTGGCTTAGTGATCGGACCCAGAGAGTGGTCGTAAATGGCTGCACATCCAGTTGGAAGAATGTCTCAAGTGGGGTACCACAGGGCTCTGTCCTGGGCCCTGTATTGTTCAACATCTTTATCAACGATTTAGCTGAAGGAATTGAGGGTAAACTGATTAAATTTGCTGATGACACAAAGCTAGGAGGGATAGCTAATACTAGAGAAGAGAGAGAGAGGATTCAAAAAGATATAAATAAACTGGAGAAGTGGGCCGCAACTAACAGAATGGTTTTTAACAGGGAAAAATGCAAAGTACTACATCTGGGCAATAAAAATGAAAAAAGCATATACAGAATGGGAGGAATAGGCCTAAGCCACAGCACATGTGAAAAAGACTTGGGTATACTAATAGATCACAGACTGAATATGAGTCAACAGTGTGATGCAGCAGCAAAAAAGGCAAATGCAATTCTAGGATGTATTAACAGAAGCATACAGTCTAGATCACGTGAAGTCATTATTTCCCTCTACTCCTCTTTGGTCATACCTCATCTGGAATATTGTGTCCCGTTTTGGGCCCAACATTTTAAAAAAGACATCAACAAACTGGAGCAAGTTCAGAAAAGAGCGACCAGAATGGTGACCGGTCTGCAAACCCTGTCTTATGAGGAAAGGTTGCAGGATTTGGGAATGTTTAGTTTGCAAAAGAGAAGACTGAGAGGAGACTTAATAGATGTCTACAAATATCTAAAGGGCTGTCACATTGTAGAAGGATCAACTTTATTCTCATTTGCACAAGGAAAGACTAGAAGCAATGGGATGAAACTGAATGGGAGGAGAAACAGATTAGATATTGGAAAAAACTTTTTGACAGTTAGAGTGATCAATGAGTGGAACAGGCTGCCATGAGAAGTGGTGAGTTCTCCTTCAATGGAAGTCTTCAAACAGAGGCTGGACAGACATCTGACTGGGATGATTTTGCGGATCCTGCTTTGAGCAGGGGGTTGGACCAGATGGCCCAGGAGGTCCCTTCCAACTCTACGATTCTATGATTCTATGATAAAACACAGTAGTCAGATAGTAGATTTATGGCTGTTTCGGCTGTGCAGTGGCTGTGGCAGGAGTAGCACAGTAGAGTGTTAAGATGGAGCAGGCAAGAAGATGCTTGGCAGTTCAGTGCCAGGAATGGCCGTCCCAATGTAACAAGATGATTTCTTCCGATGATCCGTAATTAGTCCTGTATTTGGTGGTTTTAGGATTATTTTTAATTGTATACATATCTCCCAATAGGATGTTATTTACTACCATTTATTTCCTTGAATTCATTTCTTGTATTAGCGGCAGAGATTGCCCTGATGGCCTTAGATGGAGAGGCCAGGGATTCCGTCATGCTACAACCCCCTAGAAAACGAGACATTTGACAAGGCGTTACAGATACTGGAGGAAACGCAAGAAGACCCCACGGATGCAGGAGAATTGTGTCTGCATTTCTTCCACCGTGTTCAGAAGGAGGGAGAGATTGTGACGCAGTATATGGACGTGTTACAGGAGATCCATACTGCAATTCTTAGGAAGGACAGCACAGGCGTAGGACCCCTGACATAGTACTGCGAGATCAGTTAGTGACGGGCCTGAGTGGCGCGCTGCTTAAGCAGACCTTGCGTGAGCGCCTGCGAGTTAACCAGCGCATGACTTTTGCAGACATTGGGGCAGAGGCACCCATAGGCGAGCAGGGGCAGGGGATTGCAGTCTCAATGGGGATGGTCCGGATATGCGAGGTATCCACCCTGAACGAGGAAGAGCCAATGTGGTCCCGCGACTTACAGTAGGGAATGAGAAGAATTTGGGAAGAAGTTGGAAGTCTGATGGAAGCCCTTGCTGCTGTCTTGGAGTCCAGCGTCCTACCTCATGGTAATGTACGGCGAAAAGTGCAAGAAGTAAGAGGAGAGGTGCGGAGCATGAAAGAAATTTCAGTGGCAGCTCCAGAATTTAACCCCATATTGAGGGGTGGTGAGCGAATGCAGATGGGGTATGTTTCCCGGAGAGTACGGCAATTCAGACCAAAGTGCCCATCAGACAGGCGCAGAAGAGGTTGTTGGATGTGTGGAAGAATGGGACACCTGTCCAGAACTTGCCCTACCCAGGACAGATGAGGTAGAAGATCCGCTCAACCCTCCAAAGGTCTGGCTAATTGGAGAGAATGCCACACCTGGGAGGAATGGTACGGCGGAAAGAGAGGAGCTGCACCCAGAGACAGACAGAGCCACAACATCGGACACCGGGAAGAGATGGAGAAGGTGTCGGCTGTCTACGGTGGGATGTCTGCGTTGACCAGAAGCATGTAGGAGAGTCTGGTGACGCTTCATACTGGATCTGAAGGTTCCGTCCGTGAAGGCCAACCCTAAAGGGTACGAGTGCAAAGTTTTCCCGAAACACCCACTCCCACGGTTCCCGATGGTGAGAAGGAAGAGACACCTATCTCGTCCTCTGAAGTGGAAAGTTTGTCACCCGCCAGCTCAAGGGACCCTGATCCAGTGGAAGAGTTGCATGATGCCCCTGAGGTACCCCCACCAGACATCGTAGACTGTGAAGAGGAACAGGGCCTGGAGATTGCTGCTCCATGGAACCTGGATGGGCTCCCATTCTCTCCCACTCCACCCAAAGTTTAGAGTACCATCTAACGAGCCTTACTGGCAGAAAATGGAGCCAGGGAGGCAGGAGAGGCTGCGGAAATTGTGGGCATCTGTGCCCCTTCAGAAGAGCATATTCGAGTATGAAGAGTTCTCGCCCGTGGACTGGCGACCTAAAAGAGAGGGGAATGTAAGGGGATCAACGAGGCAGCGGGTACCTGCGTGCTGGGTCTGGAACTAGAGAGGCTGCATCCACTGTTCCTGGGGGGGAGCTTGAGTGAGGTGGACCTTCAACTGGTGTCTGAGGAAAGCTCTAGAGAGGAGGGGCTTCCTGCTGTCAGAGGGGGGCAAAAGAGGAAAAAGAGAAAGTGGGCGAAGGAGGTCAGTTTGGCACCAGGGCAGAGCAGCAAGCAGACAGGTGAGCAGTGCCCTCTGCTCCCATCCTAACACAGAGTACCGGCCCGACGACAGGCCAGGCTGCAGGTGATCAGAAGGGCAGGGACTGCTGTGCTGAGGGAAGCAGTGTGCCCAGCTGTAATCCAGAGAGAGAAAGAGAGCCATGAGGATCAGAGCTGTACAGAGCAGAGCTGTGTAGAGCCATGCACACAGAGCAGAGCCGAGCCAAGTGTTGAAGCAGCCACAGAAAGTAGTGCTCTGGCTGGGAGCACTAGCGCCAAGCAGATCAGCGACGCCCGCCGCCAACAGCGGGAACCAGGGAGAGCAGGACTTTCGGTGCATGTCCAGTGACCACCAGAAAGAAACAGGTGCCTTACACTTTGTGACCGTGAGTACCGCACACGCGCTGCCCAGGAGGGACCACGAATTAGACTGACACTTGCGCCCTGACGTTGTCAGCAGATAATTGCCCTGACACTGGTGACCTGACTGCACCAGTGAAGATAATTTAAGAGCCATGTTGGGTTCGTACAGGGCTGTGCCTCGTGTCTTTGTTAGCTACCTGCAGCATATGAACTAAGGGAAGGTACCGGAGATCGACCATTGCCGCCAGAAGACGGATCATCGTCTACACTATACTTCTGGAAATGACGCTGCGCCCGCCGTTGCCGGTGCTATTGAGTTTGCAGCAGGAGCTGCAGTTTAAGGACTTCATGACACACGTGCTAATGAACTGCCATTATCGGGAACCTTGCTCCCCTCTTCACCATATCCTTTGCTTTTTATCCCTTGTTTAACCCTTTGCATGGAGTATTCCCCTGTAAATAAACTTGTTAACCCTTGCTCTGCCTCCTGTCCATCACTGCATCCCGCGTTCCTGCTAGAACATTACAACTCCTGCATGATGTAGTCTGTCACGCAGTTTGTACAAATACTGCAAAACAGAGAAAGTCGAGTCATAGCAGGTTGCAACATTGCAAACCAGGTGGTGCTCGGAAGCCCTTTTTTATGCAAAACCAAGCCAAGAGGACCTGATGTGCTACATCAGGCTTATTAAAATGGGCTGACACAATTTTCTCCATAGGGGAGAGATTGTTCTGCTAAACTGTACAGAGTTTGTGCCAGAAGAATGACAAATTATCTAAATATAGAAGGTTTTCGATAATTTCGAGACTGCAAAAAAGGAAGAAAAATTTGCTCAACTGATGATTCATTAATCTCCAACCAGTGATGAAACTGTAATGGTGTGTCAGGGTCAAGTGTTGCCCTGCATCCCTTCCTAGTAAAATGGGGTACATTTCAGTGTAACATGGTCCATTATGTAATGAAACATGTGTAATGTACATTTGTGTAATTTTATAGGACTAGGGATAGAGTTAGGAAACTATAGCATTAGTGTAGAATTTCGTTAGAGTAGTAAGAATGGTTAAAATTGGGTTTAGTATAGTGGGGGGGCACAGTAGCTTAGGAAGTTAGATAAGTACAGGACAGAAGTAGGTAAGGATATATAGAATTTCCCAGCTGAGAGGGGTAGGAGTAGGTATAGTTGGGACACTTCCAGGTTTAGTGCAGTTAGTGAGTTGGATGGAGATCAGGGACATTGATCCAGAAATGAGTTCATAAAGACCAACAGTTCAGGGCCGTAGGACTGAAAGTCACATGGGTACGAGGAAACAGGGGCAGCATGAAAATGGCAGCGACTAGTTTCAGTGGGATATCCCACAATTTCCGGGACCTACGGTCTGGAAAAGATATGGAGGAGCTATCCTTTATTTCACCATCAGAGGGGAAAAGGGGCAGGAATCCCCAAGCAAGAACTAGCTTGGGAAGTCAGGAAGCTGCGGTACCAGATGGTACAGTTCAGAGACAAGGATGGCCAGGAGAGCAAGGAACAGCACAGGTGGAAGGAACTGTGACCATTGACCAATGAAAATTACTGTGCGGTATCTGTGACTGAACTGAACTTGTGGAGTAAATTTAATAGGTTGAAAATGGACTTGGAGTCTGTCAGTCAATGTGTGGTGGCATCTGGAACTGGGACTGTGCAGCCTGTGGAGATCTCCAATCCAAAAGTGAGTGATGTGCACTACACACAAACCACACGACAGACAGGACATTATCTTTTCTTTGCCGGGTGCCAGGGTGTGCCGAAACAGCAGTCCCTCGACTACCACCCTGGCCACCTCACAAAATAACGTCGGCCACCTAGGCCTTGATCAAGGATATCTTAATTGTGAAGTGACTTAATGCTATGGGACTGGGAGACTTGGCACTCGGGGGATAAAACGTCGGTTTTGTTTAATCACTTGCCGGAGATTGATAAATCATCAGCTTAACAGCTACACATTATTCGTCAAACACCTGTGAGCTGTCATGAATAGCCTGAGAACCTCTATGGACATTGGCCAGTTCCCAGAATATTAACATCGGACCCTAGACGTTGTCTTTCTCAAATAATGACCATTCTCCTGCTTTACCTGAAATTAAAAGTAATTTAATGAAACCTAAAATGTTAGGTTGCAAAGTTGGTACATGAAGGCTCACAACAATCGGTAACAAACATGTGGCCACAATGGCGGTATAGCCATGTGTTTTATAGTATCTGGAAAATATTACGAGATGTTTTATATTAAAGAAGAAAAAAATACAAAAGTCCATGTATCTTAACAAAATAGAATGGGACAAAAAAAATCTAGGTAGAATCGCGTCCCAATAGCAAGCAACTGCAACTGGCTGCTGTATTCAGGAGGCACGTGTACTCATCTAATATTATATGAGTGGAGCAATGAAGCCACTCAACAAAAGATTTTGAAACAAAGCTCTTGAAACGCCCTAATCAGATAATTTTTGTAACACCCCATGTTAAAAAGTCTCAGCTTCTTCTGTTCAAACCAACTGTGTAAAAACAACAGCAAGATTATCCCAAAGGAAAAAGGATAATTTTTGTACCGTTTCTATAACTTAAAGTGCCCCTGTAAGCAGGATTGTGCTCAGTGACTACAGACAGTGTCAGGTCGGCATTGTTATACTGATTACACTGATACCTGTCAGCAGGATTGTGCTCAGTAACTACAGACAGTGTCAGGTCAGTGCCGTTATACTGATTATACTGATACCTGTCAGCAGGATTGTGCTCAGTGACTACAGGCAGTGTCAGGTCTTCGCCGTTATACTGATTACACTGATACCTGTCAGCAGGATTGTGCTCAGTGACTACAGTGTCAGGTCAGTGCCGTTATACTGATTATACTGATACCTGTCAGCAGGATTGTGCTCAGTGACTACAGACAGTGTCAGGTCGGTGCCGTTATACTGATTACACTGATACCCGTAAGCAGGATTGTGCTCAGTAACTACAGACAGTGTCAGGTCAGTGCCGTTATACTGATTATACTGATACCTGTCAGCAGGATTGTGCTCAGTGACTACAGGCAGTGTCAGGTCTTCGCCGTTATACTGATTACACTGATACCTGTCAGCAGGATTGTGCTCAGTGACTACAGTGTCAGGTCAGTGCCGTTATACTGATTATACTGATACCTGTCAGCAGGATTGTGCTCAGTGACTACAGACAGTGTCAGGTCGGTGCCGTTATACTGATTACACTGATACCCGTAAGCAGGATTGTGCTCAGTAACTACAGACAGTGTCAGGTCAGTGCCGTTATACTGATTATACTGATACCTGTCAGCAGGATTGTGCTCAGTGACTACAGGCAGTGTCAGGTCTTCGCCGTTATACTGATTACACTGATACCTGTCAGCAGGATTGTGCTCAGTGACTACAGTGTCAGGTCAGTGCCGTTATACTGATTATACTGATACCTGTCAGCAGGATCGTGCTCAGTGACTACAGACAGTGTCAGGTCGGCGCCGTTATACTGATTACACTGATACCTGTAAGCAGGATTGTGCTCAGTAACTACAGGCAGTGTCAGGTCAGTGCCGTTATACTGATTATACTGATACCTGTCAGCAGGATTGTGCTCAGTGACTACAGGCAGTGTCAGGTCTTCGCCGTTATACTGATTACACTGATACCTGTCAGCAGGATTGTGCTCAGTGACTACAGTGTCAGGTCAGTGCCGTTATACTGATTATACTGATACCTGTCAGCAGGATCGTGCTCAGTGACTACAGACAGTGTCAGGTCGGCGTCATTATACTGATTACACTGACACCTGTCAGCAGGATTGTGCTCAGTGACTACAGGCAGTGTCAGGTCGGCGCCATTATACTGATTACACTGATACCTGTCAGCAGCATTGTGCTCAGTGACTACAGACATGTCAGGTCGGCGCCATTATACTGATTACACTGATACCTGGTGATGAAATCCGTCTTGTGGCTGTTGTGGAATCTGGATTTTCAGTTAATGATATGCTCGTGGCTGTGAGTATAGCTGTGGGTGGCCTGTGCACGAGGCTGTGGGGGGTCTTCATCTGGTGCTGTGTTTGTGTATTAATAATGTAGGCTGCTGACAGGTCACTGATCCCTCACTGCCCCGCCTCCTAGTTTACATAATGAATATTATATACAAATTTTGGAAAAAAAACCTTCTGCAGGCCGGCACCGGCCGTGGCTCCTGCGCTGCAGCATAATCACATGTTTAATGTGTACATAATTATTATGGTAGAGGTTATCCTGATATTAAAAAAAAAAAAAATCAATTTTAAAATGGCGTGCAGTAGCATAGTAACATAGATTGGAAGGCTGAAGGAAGACCTTATGTCCATCTAGTTCAGCCTATTTTTAGTGCAGCTGTTCTGCATTGTTGATCCTGGGGAAGGCAAAAAACCCACAGAGTAGAAGCCAATTTTCTCCATAGGGAAAAAAATTCCTTCAACCATCTACCTATAATATTCTGTTATTCGTAACCTTCTATACTGTTACTCACAAGAAAAGCCTCCATTCATTTCTTACATTCATTCAGTGAGTTGGCCATCACCACTTCCTCAGGGAGAGAATTCCAGAGCCTCACTGCTCTTACCGTGAAGAACCCTCTTCTATGCTGGTGCAGAAATTGTCTTTCCTCCAAGCGAAGAGAATGCCCCCTTGTTCTTGTCACAGTCCTTGGTACAAACAGTTCATTGGAGAGATCTCTGTATTGCCCTCTGATATACTTGTACATAGTATATCTATTCTTATATATAGAGGTGATCCGATAACTGCTACTGCACAGGTGCTGGCAGAGCCATCTTGGAGGAGGAATTCTGTTTTTTTTAGCAAGATGGCGCTGCCGGCGCCTGTGCAATAGCAGTTATTAACCTTTCTTTTTTTTCTAAATATCAGGATAGTCTCAGCCATATTAATTGTATACACAGTGCACATGCGATTATGCTGCAGCGCAGGCGTCATGGCCGCCACCTGCAAAAGGGTTTTTGTTTTTTTAGTATGTATCTATTTCTATAATTACCTTGTAATGTTTTCATTTCCTATTCTGTCCAGATGTCACCGTATCCCAGAATTCCAAGCGGAGGAAGTTCACCGACCACCATATTGGGACACCCAAGAGATGCGTGTCCCAATATGGAAACTGCTGCTGGTACCAATCTATTGCGCGGCACCACCAGCGGAACACCGTCACACTGCGTGAATTCCGCGCAGGCGCAGTGAATCATTCGGCTGATCCCGGCGGCAGATGTGCGATGCTTCTACAGGCAGAGGAAGCCGGTCACATTAAAGGGGTTTTCCCAAGGATGACAGTTCATTTTAAAAATTGTCTGTGTCTGACCGTGTACGGAGCATAGCACATCTCCTGGGCAGGGGAGGAAGAAAAAGACAATACTGACATTACAGCAGGAGATCACAGAGGATACATTCTGTGAGGTAAAATATTTCACTGACTGTTGTTAAACAATATTTTACCTCACAAGATGTATCTTCTGCGATCTCCTGCTGTAATGTCAGTATTGTGTTTTGCTTCCTCCCCTGCCCAGGAGCTGTGGTATGTTCTGTAGACGGTCAGACACAATTTTTAAAATGAACTTTTGTTCGTGGGAAAAGCCCTTTAAATAGAAATTCCTCCTGACATGCTGTGCACTGACTGTTTAGCGATGGGGTACACAGGTCAAACAAGAGATGACATGAGAGTAGAAGACAGCAGATGGGGGAGAGACAAAGCACACAGGGCTGAGACAGAACACAGTGGGGAGACAGCTCAAACGGGACAGCACATGAAGGGAGAACACAGCACAGGAAGGAGAGAGACAGCAGACAAGGGGGACAGCACATGGGGTAGACAGGTCAAAGAAGAGAGCACAGACGGGAGAAGTCAGCACATGGGGAAAGAGAGTGGATAGGTGGGTGAGCACATGGGGTGAGAGATTCTCAACGCTGCAAAGCCTGCCCCCATCGTGACACTACCGCCCTCCCGATGCGATAGCATCGGGCCTCTATCTAGTATATAATATTCATCATATAAACTGGGGGGCTGGTCGGTGAGGGATCACCGCCCTGTCAGGAGTCTGCATTATGAATACCTAATCAGAGCACCACATGAAGACCCATCACAGCCCCAACCACAGGCCTGTCCACAGCCCCGACCACAGACCGCCCATACACCGGACCACAGGCCTGTCCACAGCCCCGGCCACAGGCTGCCCATAGACCGACCACAAGCCTGTCCATAGCCCCGACCACAGGCCTGTCCACAGCCCCGACCACAGCCCCGATCACAGGCCTGTCCACAGCCCCGACCACAGCCCATCCATTCACCCGACCACAGGCTGCCCATAGACCGACCACAGGCCTGTCCATAGCCCCGACCACAGGCCTGTCCACAGCCCCAACCACAGGCCTGTCCACAGCCCTGACCACAGGCCTGTCCACAGCCCCGACCACAGCCCCGATCACAGGCCTGTCCATAGCCCCAACCACAGGCCTGTCCACAGCCCCGCCCAGGAGCACGAGCAGATCATTACTCTAAACTGAGAATAAAGATACCACAACGCGGATTTCATCACCAGGTAACATAGTAACATAGTTATTACGGTTGAAGGGAGACTTTAAGTCCATCTAGTTCACCCCATATCCTATCCTAACTTGCCCTAACATGTTGATCCAGAGGAAGGCAAAAAACCCCATGTGGCAAACAGTAGGCTTCACATTGGGGAAAAAAATTCCATCCCGACTCCACATACGGCAATCAGACTAGCTCCCTGGATCAACGCAATATCAAGGAGACTAGTGTATATACCCTGTAATATTATACTTTTCAAGAAAGACATCCAGTCCCTTCTTAAATTTTAGTAGGGAATCACTCATTACAACATCATATGGCAGAGAGTTCCATAGTCTCACTGCTCTTACAGTAAAGAATCCGCATCTGTGAGTAGGCTTAAAGAGGTTGTCCGGGCTTTTCATATAATCTCAGTGCATATCTAGGCTGCAGAATGTTGACAATAAGTAATTTACCTTCTGTGGCCAGTTTGCAGCGTTTGCTAGATATCATCTCTTGCTTGTAAGAAAAACGTCGAGGGGGGTGTGTTCTGGCATTGAAATGAGAACTGGTCGTTTTCTCCTACTCTACTAAAAACATGCCCTCTATAGCAACAACCCCACCCTCCATAGCAACAGGCTCTCCCCGTCCACATGAACAAGCCTATCCCTCTTCACAGAGTAACAAATCCTCCCCCTCTAGCAGCCTCAGTGCAGAGAGCAGCTGCTCCTCCCCCAGACACACGCTGAACAGTGATCTATGGAAAGTGAAACTAGTGAGGAGGAAACGACCAGTTCTCATTTCAATGCCAGAACACACCCCCTCTGGACGTTTTTATTACAAGCAAGAGGTGATATCTAGCAAACGCTGCAAACTGGCCACAGAGAGTAAACTACTTATTGTCAACATTCTGCAGCCCAGATATGCACTGAGATTATGTGAAAAGCCCGGACAACCCCTTTACACCTTCTTTCCTCCAGATGTAGAGGATGCCCCCTTGTCCCCGTCACAGGTCTAAGAGTACAAAGATCATTAGAAAGGTCTTTGTACTGTCCCCACATATATTTATACATTGTAATAAGAGCACCCCTAAGCCTTCGATTTTCCAAACTAAATAACCCCAAGTGTAATAACCTGTCTTGGTATTGCAGACCCCCTAGTTCCCTAATAACCTTGGTCGCTCTTCTCTGCACCCACTCCAGTTCAGCTATGTCTTTCTTATACACCGGAGACCAGAACTGTACACAGTATTCTAAGTGTGGTCGCACTAGTGACTTATATAGAGGTAACATTATGTTCTCCTCATGAGCATCTATGCCTCTTTTAATGCATCCCATTATTTTATTCGCCTTTGCAGCAGCTGCCTGACACTGGCCACTAAATGTGAGTTTGTCGTCCACCCATACACCCAGGTCTTTTTCAGTGACAGTTTTGCCCAGTGTTTTACAATTAAGCACATAATTATACATCTTGTTCGTTCTACCCAAGTGCATGACCTTACATTTATCCCCATTAAAGTTCATTTGCCATTTATCAGCCCAAGCTTCTAGTTTACATAAATCCTCCTGTAATATAAAATTGTCCTCCTCTGTATTGATTACCCTGCAGAGTTTAGTGTCATCTGCAAATATTGAAATTCTACTCTCTATGCCCCCTACAAGGTCATTAATATGTTAAAAAGAAGCGGGCCCAAAACTGACCCCTGTGGTACCCCACTGCTGACCGTGACCCAGTCCGAGTGTGCTCCTTTAATAACCACCCTTTGTTTCCTATCCCTGAGTGTGATGGAGTCAGCTTATGCTGAGTCATTTTCTTTAGAGTGGACCCTCTGGGTCGTGGCACCCACCCACCTAGGGCGAGCTAACCTTGTGAGGAACCACCCCTTATACAGGGAGTGTCAGGGGCAAGACCAAGGGGGTGAGCCACCACGACAGCTGGTACCAGACGGCTGGCTCAGGTAGACACTAAGTACGAGTGTCTAACGACTAAGGACATGCAGGACACAAGACAAGACAAGACAAGACGTGAATTCAAGGTATCTTCATTAAGGCAAACTCAAGGTAACATCAGGTGCAAAATGTGATAACAGGCAAAACACAGCAAGGTGCGTGCGTGGCACACCAAGGTCCATGGCATGGTACGTGCCAGGTGGCACGCCTGGTTACAGGCAAGGGCTCAAGGGCATCGGACTCTGGCAACTGGCAACGATCGACAGGATCAGGGCATCAGGCTGCGGACATCAGCTCTGGACATCAGGCCACAGTCATCAGGCTTACAATCTCTGGCTGCGATTGGCAGGTTCCGGGCATCCGGCAGGCAAACCAGGGCTCAGGCAAGGAGGCACAACAAATCTCCAGACATGGTGCGTGTTAGGGAACACGCCAAGGTCAAAGGCAAGGTTCCAGGCAGGGTGCATGCTAGAGGCACAACAGGGTCCAGGGCAAGGTGCGTGTGTAGGGAGACGCCAGGGTTCAAGGTCCCAGGCAAGGTCCTGCGCGTGCCAAGGGACACGCCAGGGTCAGGGTTCAAGGCAAGGTCCTGCGTGTGCCGAAGGACACGCCAGGGTCAGGGTTCAAGGCAAGGTCCTGTGCGTGCAGAGGGACATGCCAGGATCAGTGTTCAAGGCAAGGTCCTGCGCGTGCAGAGGGGCACACCCACCAGCGTCAGGTTCAAGTCAGGGTGCGTGCTTAGAGACACGCCAGGGTTCAGGCTAAGGCAAGGGCCTGGGCATGCTAGGAGGCACGTCAGGGTACAGGCTAGGGCCTGTGCGTGCAAGAGGGCACGACAGGGTACAAGCTAGGGCCTGTGCGTGCAAGAGGGCACGAGAGGGTATAGTCTAGGGCCTGTGCGTGCTAGAGGGCACGACAGGGAACATGGCAAGACCTGCGCTGTTATGAGCTCATTTTCTCCTTCACCTTTGATGTCCGATGAACTCCCTCTGCTGGTGAAAGGAGGTAGTGAAATTGATTTGGATGGGAAAAACCTGTCATCTGAACAGGTGGAGTGTGATTGGACATCCGGAATCTCGGAGTGGATATAAGGCCGCCGACGCCCTGCCGGGTTGCTGGTGATCCTCTCTGCTCTGAGCTCTGGCCTCCAGTTTAGTCCTGTCTACTAAAGCTAAGTTTTTGCTCTGCTATTGTTCCATGAGATTTTGTCTGGTTTACTTAGTGTTTGTGTTCAGCCAGCCCTGGTTGGGACTGGCTGAACTCCATTTTTGTCTCTGATCAGTTGATCTCATTGCTCTGTTTTCAGAATATACCTGAGTGCTGATATAGTGATTTTGAAGTCTAGTGACTTCAGGGCCTTTTCTATCAGACGTGTTGGACATTATTTTTGGCAGGGTTTTTGCATGATTGCAGACAGTTGCTTTTCTTTCCTGTCCTATCTAGTTAGTGAGGGCCCCATCGTTTGCTCAGCCTGTCTTTTCATCTGTTTTCACCGTCAATATATGTTGGGGGCTGTCTACTGCTTTGGGGTCTGCTCTGGGGCAGTTTAGATTTCCCCTTTCTTTCTTTAGGTTTATTTAGTTCTCCAGCTGTGAACGAGGTGTCTAGGACCACCGTAGGAACACCCCACGGCTACTGTAAGTTGTTGTGAATAGGATCAGGGGTCTGCAATCTGCTAGCTACCAACCTCTCCGGTTTTCTGGACTTAGATTGTATTTTTGTTTTTTCCTCCTCCGGTGACTCATTCATAACACTGCGCGTACTTTTACAGAAGCACGGGGAGGTATGCCAAGGAGCAGGCTAAGACCTGCGTGTGCTATTAGAGAAGCACGCAAAGCACAGTGCAGAGACAGCATGGGTGCAAGGAAGCACAGAGAGCACGGCTGGGGTACTGGCTAGCTGGTCGGGCTGTGGCACAGACAGACAGGCAAGACTCGAGCAAACCAGGCTGAGGCATAACAGGTGACACAGCTGTCACTGGCTGACGAGCACGGCTGAGGCACAAGCAGGCGGGCACGGCTAGGGCGGGCACGGCTGAGGCACAGACAGGAGGCTAGGAAGGCCAGGAGCATGCAAAGGGCACACGAAGAAACAAGACAAGGCAAGGCAAGAAACAAGGCAAAGCTAGACAAGGTATGGAACAAGGAGCGGAACGTAAGCAGAAGCACAGAGCGGGGTCAGAGAGAGTAAAGGACTAGCAGCGGAGCGTAGGCCGAAGCCCAGTGCCGGGTCAAGGGAGAACCTTGAGACTAGCCATGAAATATGCTAGAGAGCACGATAGGACAGAGTCTAGCAGCGAAGCGTAGGCCGAAGCCCAGAAACGGGTCAAGGCAGAACCTTGAGACTAGACATGGAATGTCCAAGAGAGCACCATAAGACAGTACTGAAAACCAGGCAGAGACAGAGAATGTACTACAAGGCTCAGAATAGCAAAGGCCAGACATGGTGAAACAGGCAAGACAGAGAACAAAGGAAGTACTACAAGGCAAAGCATAGCATGGAAAGACATGGCGAAAACAGGCAAAGGCAGAGAACATAGGAAGGACAACAAGTCAAAGTATAACATGGACAAAACATGGCACGAGAGACAACACAAGACATGGCACAGGACAAGAGGCAGAATACAAGCACAGAGCATGTGCAGAGACGCAGTTCAGGGCAGAGTGCAAGGGCACAGAATACAGAGAGCGACCAAGCAGACCAAGCAGCCATGCAGGGAAGCAACGCGATACTCAGGCCTTGACCATAGGAAGGGGCGGTCTGATATAGGGCATTAGCACCTGCACTTCCGGGTCTGGACCAGGAGAGGACTTCCGGTTGAGATCCTCCAGGATCATAGAGAGCATTGCTAGATCAGACTGGGCTGGACCATAGAGAAGGTCACATGATCAGGGCCTCCAAGACCATTGAGAGGACTGCTGGATCAGACTGTGCTGGAACAAAGGAAAGGTCACATGATCAGGGGCTCCTGGAATACAGAGAGGATTGCTGCATCAGACAGTGCTGGAACCTCGGAAAGGTCAAATGATCAGGGGCTCCAGGAACACAGGGAGGACTGCTGCAGGCAGGGCAGAGACGGCTGGTCACACAGCAATGGCGTGTAGCCATGAGGTAAAACACACATGTGCACTGGCAATGGCAGGCAGCCATGAGATGAGGCGCGCGTGCACACTGCTCCAGACATCTTGCAGCACAACAGTCACGAGGTGCGTGTCCACACTGCTTCCAGGGATCTTGCAGCATAAGTCATAACGGGCATGATAGTTCAGTGCACGTGCACACTGCTCCAGGAGTCATGCAGCATAGCAGACATGGTGGGCATGATAGTTTGGTGCGCATGCACACTGCTCCAGGGTTCATGTGGCATAACAGACATGGCGGGCATGACACTGAGCCAGCTCTCCACCCACTTACACATATTTTCCCCTGTCCCCATTGTTCTCATTTTATGTATCAACCTTTTGTGTGGCACGGTATCAAAAGCTTTTGAAAAGTCCATGTACACCACATCCACTGCATTCCCTTGGTCCAGTCCGGAACTTACCTCTTCATAAAAGCTTATCAGATTAGTCTGACAGGAACGGTCGCTTGTAAACCCATGTTGATATTGGGTCATGAGGTTATTCTTCTTTGGATACTCCAGTATAGTATCTCTTAGAAAACGCTCCAGGATTTTACCCACAGTTGAGGTTAAACTTACTGGCCTATAATTTCCGAGTTCAGTTTTTGTCCCCTTTTTGAATCTTGGCCCCACATTTGCTATACGCCAGTCCTGTGGTTCAGACCCTGTTATTATGGAATCTTTAAAGATTAAGAATAATGGTCTATCTATGACTGTGCTTAATTCCTGCAGTACTCGGGGGTGTATCCCATCCGGGCCCGAGGATTTGTCAATTTTAGTGATTTTTAGACGCCGCCGTACTTCCTGCTGGGTTAAGCAGGTGACATTTAATGGAGAATTTTTATCCCTGATCATGTTATCCGTCATGGGATTTTCTTGTGTAAATTCTGTTGATAAAAAGTCATTTAGCATATTGGCTTTTTCCTCATCCTCATCCACCATTTCACCCAGACTATTTTTAAGGGGACCAACACTATCATTTTTTAGCTTCTTACTATTTATGTAGTTAAAGAATATTTTGGGATTATTTTTACTTTCTCTGGCAATGAGTCTCTCTGTCTCAATCTTTGCTGTTTTGATTTGCTTTTTACAGAATGTATTTAATCTTCTGTATTTAGTTAATGCCTCATCACCACCTACTTGCTTTAATTTTCTACATGCTTTCTTTTTGTCCCTTATTGCACCCCTTACAGCTCTATTTAGCCATAGTGGTCTCCTCCTATTTCTCGCAGGTTTATTCCCATACGGTATATATTGTGCACAGCTCCTATTCAGGAGGATAATAAACATCTCCCATTTTCTTTGTGTATTTTTATGTCTCAGGATATCGTCCCAGTTAATTGCACCAAGATCATCTCTCATCCGTTGGAAATTTGCTTTCCTGAAGTCTAGTGTCCTTGTAACCCCTCTACTACACATCTTATTACAGGACACATGAAAACTTATTATCCTGTGATCACTATCCCCCAGTAACCCCCAACCCTTATATCTGATCTGCGGTCCGGCCTGTGGGGTAATATTAGGTCTAGCAGTGCCCCCTCTTGTTGGGTCCTGAACCAGTGGTGAAAGGTGATTGTCTCTCATAGTGGTCAGACACCTATCACTTTTGCCGGAACTGCAGGTTTCGGTTCCCCAATGTATTTCGAGGTAGTTGAAGTCCCCCATAATAATGACTTCTTGAGTCGCAGCTTCATCTATTTGCTTTATGAGGATATTCTCTGCTGCTTCCATTATTTTTGGAGACTTATAACAAACCCCTATCAGTAATTTATTATTTTTCCCCTCCCCTTATCCCCCCCCACAGGGACTCTACATTCTCATTAGATTCATATATATTATCACGTAGGATGGGTTTAAGGATGATTTTACATATAAGCACACGCCTCCCCCTCGTTTATTTGTTCGGTCATTTCTGAACAGACTATAGCCCTGTAAATTATCTGTCCGGTCCTGGCTCTCGTCCGGCCATGTCTCAGATATCCCCACCATGTCATAATTATGTTCCAACTAGGGATGGGCGAATCTACTCATTAGGACTCGTTACTCTGCGAGTAGTAGGGGACCCGCAGGAGTCGGTACTCTGCGAGTTTCCAAGTGATTACTCGCACAGTAACGAGTCCAAAGCAAATGCTAGCGTTTTCCAAGCGATCTGTAGCATCGCTTGGAGAACTGATTGACAGGTTGGTCACACTCGTCAAACATAGTGTTTGACGAGTGTGACCAACTTTTTACTACTGAGGCTGCCTATGCAGCATCAGTAGTAAAAGATAAAAAGTAAAAAAAAAAAAAAATAGTGTTATTCTTACCCTCCGATGTCCCGTGCAGCCTTCCCGCCTCTCCACGCATCCGTTCCCAGTAATCCTTTGCGAAAATGCCCGCGATGACGTCCGTTCTCGCGGGATCGCGATGTCTCGTGGTCATTCGCGATGACGTCGCGCGAATGACTGCGAGACTTCGCGATCCCGCGAGAACGGATGCCATCGCGGGCATTTTCGCAAAGGACTACTGGGAACGGATGCGTGGAGAGGCGGGAAGGCTGCGCGGGACGTCGGAGGGTGAGAATAACAATATTTTTTATTTTTAAATTCTATTTTTTACAGGGATATGGTGCCCAAAGCCCAGAGGACAGTCTCCTCTCCTCCGGACCGTGGGTACCATCCGCAATTGTTCTGCTTACTTTCTGCATGGTGTGCACAGCCACATGCGGGAAGTAAGTGGAACAAAAAAAATGGCAGCACAGGAATCACTGCAATACTCGCATCCCCATTCATTAACATTGGACTCGCTACACTCGCAACGAGTAGCGAGTTTCCGAGTCGGACTCGTTAGAGTCTAGCGATTCCGAGTATTTCAGGATTCGCCCATCCCTAGTTCCAACAACATTAACTCCAATTCCTCCATCTTGCTGGCGAGGCTTCTGACATTAGTATACATGCACTTTATGTATCTCTCTGTAATTCTATTATTTCTTAAATTATTAACTGTTCTAACCCCACCCCCCCATGTCACCCCCACCCCCAATGTCATTATTTGTGCCCAGGTCTCTATCTGCACTGTCTTCCCCTCCTATAAAAGGAATACCCTCCCCTCCGTCCCTAGTTTATACACTCCTCCAACCTTCTAGCCATTTTCTCCCCCAGCACAGCTGCACCCTCCCCATTGAGGTGCAGCCCGTCCCTGGCGTAGAACCTGAAGCCAACTGAGAAGTCAGCCCAGTTCTCCAGGAACTCAAGCCCTCTTTCCTACACCAATTACTGAGCCACTTATTAACCTCCCTAATCTCCCGTTGCCTCTCTGGTGTGGCACGTGGTACAGGAAGTATTTCCGAAAATACCACCTTGGAGGTCCTTGCTTTAAGCTTGCAGCCTAATTCCCTGAAATCATCTTTAAGGACCTTCCACCTACCTCTAACTTTGTCATTTGTGCCAATGTGCACCATGACTGCTGGGTCCTCACCAGCTCCTCCCAATAATCTGTCAACCCGATCAGCGATGTGTCGGACTCGAGCGCCAGGTAGGCAGCACACCATCCGACGATCCCTGTCTTTGTGACAGATTCCCCTAATAATTGAGTCCCCCACTACCAGCACCTGTCTGGCCTGCCCTGCTCTCCTATTTCCCCCCTTACTGGAGCAGACACTCCTCTGGCTTTCAAAGGACATGCCTTGCTGCAGCAGTGCTACTCCTGCACTAACACTCCCCTCATCTGCCAACTTAGCAAACTTATTGGGGTGTGCTAGATCAGTACTAGCCTCCCTGGCACTCTTCTCTCTACCCCGCCTTCTAATTGTCACCCAGCTAGCTGCTTCATTGTCCTGCAGCTCCAACCTAGCGTCCCCCCCTCATCTATCCCAGTGAGCGTCTGCTCAGTGAGCAGAAGACTCCTTTTCATATTGTCTATGGATCTCAGTGTTGCCAGCTGCACATTTAGATCCAGTATCTGGGCTTCCAAATGCACAACGTGCTCACATCTCGCACAGCAGTATGCACCCTCCACCGGCTGGTCAAGGATTTCATACATGCGGCAAGACGTGCACTGGATGGCATTGGCAATAGTGGAACACATCCTAATGGGAATTGCACCTGACAGAAAAGATAAGCAAAAATAAAATAAAAAGTATTAATAAAATATAACAGTAATTCAGTAATACCTCCCTTGGAAACTCCCTGAATCCAAAGTCACTGAATCACAAGTCACACACTTACCACAGTTCGCACTTACGCTCAGGTCACACTCAGCTCGTTCACACTCGCTCAGGCAGAAGATTTAAAAGAGTTTTTTTTTTCCCTTTTACAAGCACACCACCCTGCTGCTCAATGCACTTCCAAAAGGAGTTGAGCCCCAACCAGCTGCCCCTTATAAACACTGTGAGGTAGCGCTGTCATTCACATAGGGGATCACTCTCTTGCAGCCACAAAAACCCGATCCGGCACGGGTTTTCCATAAAACAATCATAGTCCCTTCAGTTTATTCTGCATCATAAACCATCAAAGCAACAGGAAACAGCATATAGTCAGCATTGCGTCCATTACAGAGTTCAGCTCTGTTATCCTGTAGTCATACAAGTTATGCACTGTTCAATGCGCAGGCTTTCTAGCCACCAAGTTATCTCACCCTGTCAGGGTTTCCTCATGCTGCTTCACCATGCTGCACACGTTCATTCCCTCCATGGAACTAACAGGCACACGTCGCCCTTACTCACAGCCACTTCACAGGCTGTTACCAGGAAGCCCCATCTCAGCGGGACCTTCCACACTGGACCCACCGGGTCCCAGCATTCACACATGTGACCTACCCTGTCCACCATATATGGTCCGTAGCCACGCCCACCGGGTCACATGGCTATGACCTCATCACAGGTCCTTGACCCATTCACACACTCTTTGCAATAGCGTCCTTAAACACACCCCCTGAGTGAGTTTGTAGGTAACTGGGCCTGCCCGTCTCCCCAGTTACCTGGAGACTTCTCCCTGACACATTGACACAACACGTCAGCAGTATCACTGCTGATCAATACACACATCAGTCTCCATCTCAAGGCCACCCACCTTGAGATACATAATGGTGATTCATGACTCTCTCCTCGGACATCCACACAGCGCCCCCTAGCGGATACAGTGGTCATTACACCACAACCCTTAATTATGAACTCCCACCCTTAATTAACCCCTTGTGAATATAGTTACACCTCAAGATTTAAATGCAATAGTTAACCCTTAAAAATACAGATGGTAAAATAATAGATTAACCCTGTAGAGAGAAAAAATAGGTTAAACATGCCCCCCCAAAATTGAACAGGTAGAAAGCACTCAGCAACCTACAATTCAGCAACACACAGGTATTTGTTAAGGGTTTTCCAAATACCTCTTCACTGAATCACAAGTCACACACACCACAGTTCGCACTTACGCTCAGGTCACACTCCGCTCGTTCACACTTGCTCAGGCAGAAGATTTAAAAGAGTTTCTTTTTTTTTCCCTTTTACCAGTACACCACCCTGCTGCTCAATGCACTTCCTAAAGGTAGCAGTGTAATCAGTATAATGGCACCGACCTGACACCGCTTGTAGTCACTGAGCACAATCCTGCTGATGGGTCTCTTCATCAGGCATAGACTAGCAAAAAATCTGAAGAGTCACATATTTATGCACAAGACAGCACAGAAATAACGCAATAGACAAGACAAGTGACGTGAAGCGGAACTATCATTATGGGAGAGGGAGAAACAGTTGTGGCTGTGAATATTGAAGCAGGTCATAGATAAGGAGTGTGAATGTTTTATTGTCCTCTGATTGGGGTCTGGTTCTGTGTTGTGATGACCCCAGGAGGTCTGAGGGGAAAATTCCTTAATTGATGTAAAAGGACATAAATCCATGCAACACATTCATTCCTGCACTGAGTGTGTCACTGGTTGTCATGAGTTTATACTCCCAGGCCCTCCTGTCTCTCTGAGATTTGAAGTTACCTTTCAATACCAGTAATTTCATGTCCATGGTGCTGTGATCAGGCATACAAAAATGTTTGGCCACAGGTAGATCCTTTTTTTTTCTTATTGTGTGGCAATGAGAATTCATCCTTGTTCTCAGTTTTTGCCCGGTCTCCACCACATTCAGAGCCCCAATTGGACATTTAGTACAAATAATTAAGTACACCCACATTAGATGTGATGCAGCTGAGAGCACCTGGGATCTTGTAGTCCTGATGTGAGTTGGGGATCTTTATCTTGTCCGTGGTCATTATAGATGGACAGGATTTACATTTTTTCTGGTTGCAAGGAAAGGTTCCTGCAGCTGTTGGAGAGGACAGGGGGCTTCTGACAATGATGCTTCTTAGATTTGGGGGCTGCCTAAAATACAGCAGTGGGGGGTCTGGAAACAGTGTGAAGTCGGCCATGCGGTCGGCGACCCAAGCGCCAAAGTCGGGTTTCGCCGAATGCTTGCACGTGACTTTTTTCAGCCAATGAGAGAAGCGGAGCGTAGCTGGAGTGGGAGAGAGAGAGAGAGAGGGAGAAGAGAGAGAGATTTCGCCGCCTCTAGGGTTAAAATTCATGCCAGGTGTGTTTACAGTCCTCCAGTCATTGCCGACTTTTCTCCCCATTGACTTGCATTGGGTTTCATGTTTCATGACTTTTCCCAACTTTTCCCTATAGTCGGCCGATTTCGTTCGACTCGACTTTTGAGAAAGTCAGGTTTCATGAAACCCGACTCGACCCTAAAAAAGGCAAAGTCGCTCATCTCTACTGCTCAGTAAGGGTGCCCATGCATGAAATAATTGGCCTCACTGGATTTCCAGATTTGTGGATTTTGGGAAGCACTGTGTAAAGGGATACAAAAGGCGGTATCATTCTCCCCACATTCATCCCGGTATGTCTTATTGCGTAAAATAAGTTTGGCTGTTTATTAAAAAACTGTACATATATTGTCGTGTATTTTACGCTGTATTTAATATAATTAATGTTGCTGTAATGTATATATCTTTTACCCTGTCATGTATTGATGCATAGTTGGATAGGGAAAGTATAGTACCCATTTCTGGCCACAAAGGGGGCATTATAGTGTATTCAATATAGTATAGTGAAACTAGTTAAGTAAATAGTTAATTTAGGAGGGGTCAGCTGCAGCTAAGAGAGGGAGGACTTCTTTATAGGAGTCAGTCCGGCCAGGGCGCCCAAACTGCCTGCACGGGCTTGAGTGCCCAGAATGATAGCAGCGACCATGCAACATTTAAGGGAGAAACCTTGTCATCCACAGCAGCAGGGCAGTACAGCGGTGGACCACAAGTGACTTGGAACAGAGGCTTAAGACAGAAACAGTGGCAAAACAGAGACACAGGTGGCTCCTTAATGTGGCAACTTATCTCATGGGCTGATGCCCTCAGATCCAGGGCAAAACAGCGGAGGGAACTTTCAGATGCAGTGAGTTGGGACCGGGAGGACGCTGTGTCACCGCAGGAGACAGTACAAAAGGGCAGGTTGCTCGCCATGTGGAAACTGACTTCCGAAGCGGATCCTCACGTCTGTGGTGAAACAGACTTGGGAATATCTATCCGTAGCAGAGGTAAGCAGGGAGGATGCTGAGGAACCGTACGAGATGGTCCAACCCGGGTACATGCTGTGTGACAGAGAGAGAAGTGCAGGGAAAGAGGAAGAAATGTACTATGTGCAACATGTGGTTAATGTTGTAAATAACATGGATGTGCTGCGTAATGAAAACATTAAAGTTGCTCAGTTTAAAGTTGCAATGGATTGTGTCTTAATTCATGTAAAACAGATTATAGAAAGTCTTCAGCAGTGCAGAAGAGACCCTGATGATGCTGGACCTGAAGTCACAGGTATGCTGACTAATCTAATGAACACTGTTTTCATGTGGTGGGAGGCCAGGGCACAGATACTCCGTTGACCTAAGCCATGACTACGGCCCTGGCGCTCCCTCACACAGTAATAGGAGGCCGTCTTTGTATTACGAAGCTCAATCCTACGACAATTCTGAGTGTTACACACCTATTTGTATCACACATTGTAATACACTTATAGACTTCTCTTTAGGACATTTGAAATTTGTGACAAATTTATTGGGGAAAGGCGGCGAGTTTAAATTTCAGATGGTTCAATCATCTCTAGTTCTAGGATATTGTGAGGAACACTAGTAATATCAGGGACAGGAGCAGAAAACACCATGATGGAGATCAGAAATAACAAAAAGCAGAGTCACAAGACAATGGTCCAACATGATCTAAGGTTACAAAAGAAAATCCTCAAAAACGTTCACACAAAATGGTTACCAGACAAAAATATCTCCTACCTGCTTCCACTTGCTGGTGACGCGCACATACACTGCATACTTCTGGTCTGGGGTGAGAGGAGCATTAAGGAAGCCGCCATATTGCTGATTATCTCCAAGTGTTATGGATTCGGTAAGGTTGTGCGCTGGGAGAAGTGCCGCAGTGTAGTGAGTGGGAGTGGAGTTGTAATGAGTGGGGCTGACTTGTAGACAGTCACTTGTATTACTTCTCGATTCACTAGAGACAATTATTTCATAATGGCTGCATAAAAAAAAAATAGACATCAGTCGCGACAAATCGGTATTTGAAACCTAGTTTCATCCATCACAATTACCGACAAAAAAGGAAAAAAATTCATCCCATATGACCTTACCAGTAAAAAAGTAAAAATGTTAACGTTCCCCCAGCGTAGACACTCAGAAAAAGTCATAAAGGCAATCTGTCAGCAGGATTCCACCACCTGAACTATTTGCGTGTTGATGTTCCTCTTCCAAAGACAAGTGCAGCAATACCTTTACATCACTGCTCCTTATCTCTATTACTGAGAAGTCAGCTTTTTAATTGATATGTAAATGAGGCTGAAGAGCTACTGTAGATAAATCTCCACCACTCCGGCTCTATTCCCTGCCCTGCGCTGCTTCCTCCTTGTCTTTGAAAAAGCTACATGCGCATACAAATGATATGTGCTGTGAAATCTTGCTCAGAGATCCCCTATAAACTGGCCATAAACATGTTATAGCTGCTCAACCGAACATCCATGTGTTCAATGCCGAACGTGGAGAAAGCCACTGCTAGAAACCGCCTTATCGTCAAGAGAACAAAAGGTTGTGTGATTTGAGACTGCCCGACTCATCTCTCCTAACATCATCTGACAGAGAAGAGACAGGAAACCATCAGACATCTTAGATAGAGATGAGCAAACCCGAACAGTAAAGTTTGGCATCCGTACTGAACACCTACTGTTCAGGTTCAAGCACTGACACCAGGAAGTCCATGTTACTATTCGGGTTCAGCCCACCAAACACCGGTTGTTTGCACATGACAGCGCCGCAAACACCGCTTCTGATCGGCGGTAAAATCATCACCGCCAGTCAGACAGTTCCTGTTCCCATGCTGTCAAAAGACAGTCCATCTGTGATTGTAGATACAAAGTTTATCCCCAGTCACTGGTGTCAGCTAATGGGACTACTGCTCCCATCAGCCTATGCCTGCTGCCACTAATAACAGTGAAAGCAGGAGCGGCTGATGGGAGTATTCATCGGACGATGCTGTAATTTAATTAAAAAAAAAAACAAGGAGTGGGTTCCCCTGTATTTTTGATCACCAGCCAAGCAAAACTCACAGCTGTGGGCAGCCATCCGCAGGTATCAGCATTAGTAATGCTGGTTATCAAGAATGGAGGGGTCCCCACTCCAATTTTTTAAATTATTTAAATAATTTAAAAAATAGCGTGGGGTCCCCCCCTTTTTTGACAACCAGCCTTGCTAAAGCAAACAGCTGGGGGCTGGTATTGTCAGGCTGTTAAGTAGGCATATATATTGTCCCCACAGCCTAAAAATAGCAGCCCGCAACCACCAGAAAAGGCACACCTGCTAGATGCACCAACTCTGGCGCTTTGCCCGGCTCTTCCCACTTGCCCTGTAGCAGTGGCAAGTGGAGTTCACATTTGTGGGGTTGATGTCACCTTTGTATTGTCAGGTGACAGCAAGCCCATGGATTACTAATGGAGAGGTGTCAAAAAGACGCCCCCATTACTAATCCTATAGTTACAAGGTAAATAAAGGCACAGCCAGAATAAAGTCCTTTATTAAAAATAAAACTAAACAGTTTTCGTTTTTTATTTAAAAATAACAAACAGTTATACTCACCTAACGCCTAATTCCACCAAAGCCCTAGACTCCTGTAAAAAACAAAAAAATAACGACATCCCTCACCTGAAAAACCTACATAAATACGGAAGCTGATGCCATGTATTTTTAGAAAAATTACGAATCTTTATTAACCAAGTATTATTAATCGTGCCAATAGCAGTGTAGCGCTACTCTACAACCAGGTCATGTATACCTAATATCCCCTTTCTTACGGAGTTCTTTTTTTCCTCTAAGTGAATTTATTATCTGACTGACTCTGCTATTGGCACTATTCTTTCTAGCACTTGCTTATTTATGGTATAATGGGATTTACCCTAGACACAATCATTGATTTCCACTTGGGAATTTGAGTACCCTCCCTATTTATTCAATATATCTAGCAAAATATATTTGGTCTGTGTGCCGTAGTACCAGATATCCAGGATTATTTGATCCATTTAATTTCCCATTTATTTGATCAACTATATGTGTACAGTTCATGCTTCATATTTCTAATGAGGAGTTGATCTCTCCATTAAACCTTATGAGCACTAAACTACTATGTCTTATTGGATTATTGGCCCATATATTAAGTCAATTGTTTTGTAAAGTTAGACTTCAACCATCCCCTTTTTCATTACCAGTCAAAATTATTTGTTCAATTTCGTACAATAGACTGGATCTAAATTAATACCTCTTATAATTATTTGGACTTGTTTAGCGATTGTCGCTAGACTGATATATAAAAAATCTTGCTGCCTAAACATTACATTTTGTTCATTTACACTTGGATCCATATCAGCTTATAAAAAAAAAATTGCTTTCTGTACATTAAACACCATAAGCACTAACTGTTTCTGAGATAGTCTAAAAAAAAAACCATTTTGCTTTAATGGGTATGAAATTAATCTACATAAGGGTAAACATTTACTAGGTATACTTACCCCAGTGTGTGTAGATCTATTTTGTAATTTGTGTCTCCCTTCATATGTTTTTAAATTGTTTTGAGACACTTGGTTAATGAAGATTTGTAATTTTTCTAAAAATACATGGCATCAGCTTCCGTATTTATGTAGGTTTTTGTTGTTTTTGTAGTGTCACAGGTAGCTAGGCCCCTCCCCCCTTTTTTAACTAATATACCATACCTGTCTGACGTTCTGTCCCACGCCGTAATCCATGTCTGGGTGATAAACAGTTTTCAAACTGGAAGGTGCCAAGATGCGACCATCCAGACTGAGAATCACTGGTGAATGAACTACTGCGAGCGCAGAAGTGACCAGCGGTGTCATCATCGAGGTTAACTCTGGTCCCCGAGGCTGCGTCCCAGAAGGTAAATGAACTGCGGTGACCTCGGTGACATCAACGCTCGCACAGTGAGAAAAAGTCTCTCGGGGCAGAGGCGAGTTCACCACAGTTCAAATTTACCGCAGTGAAATCCTCCCTGCTGTTATTAGCAGCAGCAGGGATCAGCTGATGGGAGCAGTAGTCCCATCAGCTGACATCAGTGACTGGAGGGTGTCAGCTGATGGGACCAGTGACACCTTTATACCTCCAATCACACCTGCACGCTCACACTGTCATTTGATAACATGGGAACTGGGACTGTGACTGGTGGTGATGATTTCACTGCCGATCAGAAGTGGTGCTTGCTGCGCTGGCATGACCATGACAGCATGGCAAACGCTGGATGTTCGGGCCCTCCAATCAACTGAATGGAGTCCGGGTTCAGATCCAGGTACTATTCTACAACCCGAAACCAAACTTTTTGTAACTATTCGGTCAAACCCGAACATCCAGGAGTCCACCCATCTCCAATCTTAGATTCTCAGTGGATCCCACTAATATCATCAGGTTTGGCCGCTATAGTCTAATGTGTATGGGGGTTTTTAGAGTTCTGCCCCTCAATCTAGTGATTGACAGCTTTCCTTTACTGCTGTCACATAATGGCCAGGACACCTTAGACCATGAGTCATTAATATTGGTTTAGCTTGTGCTGCTGCTTCTCACCTGATCGGTCCACGGACATCTGGCACCGGGTGAAGTTGTACCGTGATATCCTTTTTCTCAAACTTTGGATCAGGAGGATCTGAAATGAAAAAAAAAAAACAGACTGTCAGCTCTACAGGATCCTTTACCACTAGATCTCATACACAACCTTCAGACATGTCTCCCTCAGACGTTAGGTTTTTAGGGAAGGTTTTTCCCTTTTTGTCAGTCAATCATGTCCAAGCATTTTTGGGTTATGGGATTTGGGCAGCCAAGCATATCTGAGTGTTTTTTGTTTAGTAGACAAGGTGGATGTTATGGGGGGTTTATTCTCCAGCTGTCATTTTAATCATATCCGATCGCTCTTTTGTTGTCGGAGATGACAATTGGTGGAGGTCTATAGTCATTACATTGTCTAGGAATACCGGAGCATTTCCTGGTTGTCAGAGAGGGTAGATGGTGGTCGGGATATACATATGTCCTTAACCAATCACATCCGAGTGTTCTTCGGCTGTTGGAGATGGCAAGTGATGGTGGGTCACTCTCCTGACTTAACCATTCATATCTAAGAGAGAACAAGTGGTGGTGGGGCTATCCTCCTGCTTTAGCCAATCATATCAGAGTTTTTTGATTGTCACAGAGGACATGTGATGGTGGGGTCACTCTCCGGCCTTAGCCAATCATATTTGAGAGTTTTTTGATTGTCAGAGAAGACACGTGGTGGTGGGGCTATTTTCTTGCGTCAGCCAATCATATATATATATAAGAGTTCTTTGGTTGATCTCCCCAAGCCACAATGCAGAGATAATACAGTACATCTGATGGTGAAATGGCATGGGTCACAGGGGTCAGTATTAGTACTTGCACCCATTAGTGTAGAAACACAAAGGTGCTATTCCCGGTCAGCAGAAGCCAGAGAGAGCAGACAAAAGAGGAACAAATTGTACTACCCATAAGAAAGCCTGGGTCTCAGCTAACTAATAGTGGGGGTGAGTCGCACGCACTGTTAACCTCTTCCTGCTGTAACCTATTTTCATTTTTTGAATAAAACTAGGAAGAAAAAGACAGCAGTAGGGTTTTATTTTCCTCCTTATCTGAATTTTCATTTTTGCACATTCATTTTTTCCATACCCTTTTTCCAAAAGCTATAGCTCTGATTTCTCTGTCAAGATAGAGGTCTGAGGATTTATTTTTGTGGGACAAGTGGTAGTTTTAAAAAATCCCACCATCCCTTATAGTTTATAATGTTCGGGTGTTGTAATACCATGGCCACCGGGGGGTAGCTTCTGTGGCCACTCCAGTACTCACTGTGCTGGAGGCTGTTTCATCACCCGTATGCTGTCCACTTTGGGGACCCAATTGACTGCAGACCGAGGCTGGAAACAACTTAAACAGTTCAACTTTATTCTCTTCAGGGCACAGCACGTCCACAACGGCTACAGGACTCTTTACTCGGTAACAGCAATACATCTTCATCTACAGCAGTATGTCACTTCTTCCTTCACTTCACACAAATGCACCACACAGACAAGCTGACACGTCACACGGAGCACGATGAACACGGAACACTTCCCTTCTTCCAGAGCCAGACTTCAGCCCATGAAGGTACCCGTCTTACCCGTTACAGCTCACCCCTATACGGCACTGTTGCTCCTGTTCGTGTCCTAGTTTCACAGCTCACTGAACCCTCCACAAAGCTCCCGCACTCCAGCTGCTACTCCCACAGGGACTCTTCCATGGAACTCCCTGGCTTCCAATTCTCCAGACACGGGCTGGACTCAATAGACTGGCTTGGTTGTCACTTCAGCTCTTCCTTGCTAGCTGACTTGACCGACGAGACTCCTTCTGTCTCTCTAGCCTTACAGACCCCAGTCTCTGACTGCAAGGCCTCCAGCACCACTATGTGCTGGCTGCTGCTGTAGTTACTCCGCTATTCCTCACTCCTGTCCTATTCAGCTACCCCCAGCTCAACTGACTTATTGGAGAGAAACTATCTCATAGAATCATAGAATCGTAGAGTTGGAAGGGACCTCCTGGGCCATCTGGTCCAACCCCCTGCTCAAAGCAGGATTCGCTAAATCATCCCAGTTAGATGTCTGTCCAGCCTCTGTTTGAAGACTTCCATTGAAGGAGAACTCACCACTTCTCGTGGCAGCCTGTTCCACTCATTGATCACTCTAACTGTCAAAAAGTTTTTTCTAATATCTAATCTGTGTCTCCTCCCATTCAGCTTCATCCCATTACTTCTAGTCTTTCCTTGTGCAAATGAGAATAAAGTTGATCCTTCTACAATGTGACAGCCCTTTAGATATTTGTAGACAGATATTAAGTCTCCTCTCAGTCTTCTCTTTTGCAAACTAAACATTCCCAAATCCTGCAACCTTTCCTCATAAGACAGGGTTTGCAGACCGGTCACCATTCTGGTCGCTCTTTTCTGAACTTGCTCCAGTTTGTTGATGTCTTTTTTAAAATGTGGTGCCCAAAATTGGACACAATATTCCAGATGAGGTCTGACCAAAGAGGAGTAGAGGGAAATAATTACTTCACGTGATCTAGACTGTATGCTTCTGTTAATACATCCTAGAATTGCATTTGCCTTTTTTGCTGCTGCATCACACTGTTGACTCATATTCAGTCTGTGATCTATTAGTATACCCAAGTCTTTTTCACATGTGCTGTCACTTAGCCCTATTCCTCCCATTCTATATATGCTTTTTTCATTTTTATTGCCCAGATGTAGTACTTTGCATTTCTCCCTGTTAAAAACCATTCTGTTAGTTGCTGCCCACTTCTCCAGTTTATTTAATTCTTTTTGAATCCTCTCTCTCTCTTCTCTAGTATTAGCTATCCCTCCTAGCTTTGTGTCATCAGCAAATTTAATCAGTTTACCCTCAATTCCTTCATCTAAATCGTTGATAAAGATGTTGAACAATACAGGGCCCAGGACAGAGCCCTGTGGTACCCCACTTGAGACATTCTTCCAACTGGATGTGCAGCCATTTACGACCACTCTTTGGGTCCGATCACTAAGCCAGTTATGAATCCACCTAACAGTTGCCTTGTCCATTCCATACTTAGTCATTTTTTCAATAAGGATTGTATGAGAGACTTTGTCAAATGCTTTGCTGAAGTCAAGATATACTATATCTACAGCATTTCCTTGATCCACCCAATCAGTAATACCATCATAGAAGGAAATTAAATTAGTCTGACATGACTTATTAGTTACAAACCCATGCTGACTCTGTTTAATCACTTCATTCTTATCCAGGTATTGACATACATGTTGTTTAATAATTTGTTCAAAGATCTTTCCTGGTATAGAAGTCAGACTCACCGGCCTATAGTTGCCTGGGTCCACCTTCTTCCCCTTTTTGAAGATAGGAACAACATTTGCTCTTCTCCAGTCTTCTGGCACTTCTCCTGTTCTCCAAGAATTTTCAAAGATTATGGAGAGGGGTTCAAAAATTTCTTCTGCTATCTCCTTCAGTACTCTGGGGTGTAATTCATCTGGACCTGGAGACTTGAATACATTTAGGTTAGCTAAGTGTTTCCTCACTATCTTTCTGTTTATAGATATCCTGGATTCTTCTATTCCCTTAATAGGACAGTGAATAACAGTTGATGTTACATTTCCTTTCTGAGAGAAAACAGATGCAAAATAGGAATTTAAAAGTTCAGCCTTCTCAACATCCTGTCTTACCATTTCATCATTTTCATCCTGTAAAAATCCTATAGCATCTTTGACTTTTCTTTTACTTTTGACATATCCCCAAAATCCTTTATTATTGCTTTTGACATCTCTTGCAAGCCTCAATTCATTTTCAGCTTTAGATAATCTGATTTGTGCCTTGCAGGTTCTGCAGACAGCATTATTTCTTCTTTAGATATGCCTCCTTCTTTCCATTTTATAAACATTTTTTGCTTCCTTTTTAGCATGTGCTTAAGTTCTGTGTTCATCCATCCTGGTTTCCTTAAATGCTTCCTATTCTTCCCTCTTTTCGGAATTGTTAACAACTGTGCTTTGAGAATTTCATTTTTCAAGATTTCCCATCCTTCCTGGACATTTTTGTCTTTAAGGATATCCAGCCATTGGATCCCTCCAATTCTCTTTCTGAATCCCTTAAAATCTGCCTTTCTGAAATCTAACCTTGACGTCTGAGTCTTCACAGGTCTTCCGCCTCTAGTTATCCAAAATTCTAAAATAGCATGGTCGCTACCTCCTAGGGTCCCAGCCACTTTTACCTCCTCAACCATTTCCTCCCTGTTTATAAGGATTAGATCCAAGGTAGCAGTTCCCCTTGTTTTCTCCTTTACCTTTTGGAAGATAAAGTTGTCAGCAAGAGAGGATAAGAATTTCCTTGACCTGTTAGTTTTGCCTGAGAGAGATTCCCAACAAATGTCTGGATAGTTGAAATCTCCCATGACAACTATGTCATATTTTTTGGAGAACTTGGCCATTTGATGCATAAAGAGTTCATCCATATCTTCAGCTTGCACAGGCGGCCTGTAGTAAATGCCTACAATGGTGTCCTTTCCATTGTTCTGTCCTTGTATTCTTACCCAAACAGTTTCCACAGAACTCCCAGTCTCTGAAGCTTCAATCTCTGTGCAGATATACGCATTTCTAACATACAATGCGACACCCCCTCCTCGTTTATCAAGTCTGTTTCTTGCAAATAAGTTGTATCCTTCTAGTCTTGTATTCCAATCATGTGTATTGTCCCACCAAGTTTCAGTGATTCCAATGACATCATATTTCTTTTCCTGTGTTAGTAGTTCCAATTCTCCTTGTTTGTTGCCCATGCTTTGTGCATTAGTATAGAAACTCGTCTAGCCACTCCTCAAAGTTAACCCCTAAGCAGTCTTCTCACTAGTTGAGCTCAGAGCCCCATCTAGTGGCCCTTTGTTAATACTACACCTAACTATCTAATGTGTGGACACAAACACACACACACATAACATGTATACAACACACAGATAATACACATTAATGTTACTATTTACAGGGCGAGGCCCTTGACCACCTTACAGTGTAACGCATCCTCCGGTCAGGGAGTGATTGCTATGCTCCAGTCCTGTGATGGGCTTGTAGATCTCTCAGTGCCTTGATTGACAGCTCAACTGTCCAATCTGGCTGTGAGATGTGGGACTTTCTCCAGGTGTTCTGGTGATTGCCCAGCTACTTAACTGAGCTGTCTGCCCCTTATCCTTGCCAGACGTAGTTTGTGCTTACTGGTGACTGTTAGCCTGATTCTGTTGCTCGGAGTTCTGATCTGCTGCTGCCTGACCCTTTGTCTTGTCCTTTGGCTTTGATCTGCCATCTCTTGTTATTGACCCTGGACTGAGACCTGACTTACGCTTTTATCTTTTCCCTTGGTTATCTACATACTCTCTCGGTATTGACCCCGAAATGTCTGACTCTTCTGTCTCATGACCTGTCCGTGAGTAGTGACTAGTGTCACAACTGGAAGTGAAATGGTCAAAAAATACAAAGCTCTCAAAGGTTAGGAGGGTTTTGTTATTACTAGTGTTGAGCGATACGATCCGATATTGAGAAATATCAGATCGGATTGGATTGGCCGATATCCAAAAAGTATCGGGTATTGCCGATTCCGATCCCGGAAGTCCCATTCAAGTCAATGGGACCGAAATATCGGAATTAAAAAAAAACCTTTCTTTCCTTGTAGGTTAATTCTACATGAAGAAAAACAACTAAGAATAATGTAGAATGTATTGGGGGAGGTGGAGGAGACATTAAAGCCATAGAGGTTTAGCTCAATCAAATGGAATAGCAGGAATAATTTGTTTTTTTTTAAGACGTTTGGAGTTACAAAGATATTGATTATGTTAACCTCTTTTATATTTTGTCAGATATGTATGTTTCACTACTTCCATGCTCTTCACCTTCTTTTTTACTTCTCCCACACTTTCTCCTTCATGATCCTCAGCAGCAGCAGCAGCAGCATCTTTTTCATCAACTTATTCTTCACCTTCTTCCTATTATTCTTTTTTTTTTTTTACATTATTCATATTCTTCTTATTCAACTATTATTCTTCTTTATATTCTACTTCTTCATCTTCTTCCTATTCTTCTTCTTCATCATATTCTTATTTGTGACAGTCATTCCAGTAGTTGTTATCTATAAAAGTTTGAAGATTACACCTTCCGTTCTGCGTGTCACAAAAGATTTACAACAGGATTTGTCCGCATTCTATTTGGCCTGCAGCAGCAGCCATTTTCCAGGGGCACCACGAGGAGGAACGGACTCACCCCCATACATTGCTTAGTCTTCTTCTGCTTATAATTTAGATAATATAATTTGCTCAGATTTTTAGTCTTATGCTTAATGTTCTTCTGCTTTTGGTTTCTCTGCTTCTTGGTCTTCTGTCTCTTGTTGTTCTGCATCTTGGTGGTTGTCTTCATGTTCTTTGTCCTCTTGGTCATCTTCTTCAGGGTCATCTTTTTGGTCTTCTTCGGTGTGGTCTTCAGGGTCGTCGTCTTCAGGGTCGTCGTCAGGGAGATCCAGAGTGAGAACCAAAAACCATTTCCACAAGCTTGAACTTGGAAAAGTAGCAGAAGGTACAAGAAGGCTGAGGAACTGCTGAGAACCAGCTGACGGTACTGGAACCCGGATAGTTAGCAGAAGGAACAAGAGCAAATGGAACTAGCGAGGACCAGCTGACTGTGCTGAAACCCGGAGGGGCAGCACAAGGAACAAGAGCCAATGGCACAACCGTGGACCAGCTGACGGTGCTGGAACACGGTTACTAAGCAGGAGGTACCTGTGCTAGAAAGCACTACCAAGGACCAGCAGATGTTGCTGGAACTCGGATACCGAGAAGGAGGCACCTAGGCCAAAGGCACTGCCGAAAACCAGCTGACGGTGCTGGAACCCGGATGGGTAGCAGAAGCTACAAGAGTCAATGGAACTACCGAGAACCAGCTGACGGTGCTGGAACCCAGAGTGGCAGCTGAAGGAGCAAGAGCCAATGGCACAACCATGGACCAGCTGACAGTGCTGGAACATGGTTACTAAGCAGGAGGTACCTGTGCTACAAAGCACTACCAAGGACCAGCAGACGTTGCTGGAACTTGGATACCGAGAAGGAGGCACCTCGGCCAAAGGCACTGCCGAGAACCAGCTGATGGTGCTGGAACCCGGATGGGTAGCAGAAGGTACCCATGATAAACAAAGTTGCAAGGCCGCGAGCCGGCCGCAGTTACCAAAACCCACAGTCCTACAGGGGGTGCTTGTCCTATTGGCACTACGGAACCAGCCTTTATTACCAGAACCCGCATCCCACATAGGAAGGACCTAAACTGCAGGCACCATAGGCTCTGCTAACCTGACTGCAACACGACAGGACAACGTATTGGTGGCAAAGTAACTTTGACACTACCCGGAAACAGGAGGCGTGCTGGAACCAGGGTGGGCAGGAGGGAGTACCCGTGCCAAAGACACTGCCGAGAACCAGCTGACGGTGCTGGAACCCGGATGGGTAGCAGAAGCTGCAAGAGTCAATGGAACTACTGAGAACCAGCTGACGGTGCTGGAACCCAGAGTGGAAACTGAAGGAACAAGAGCCAATGGCACAACCATGGACCAGCTGACGGTGCTGGAACACGGTTACTAAGCAGGAGGTACCTGTGCTACAAAGCACTACCAAGGACCAGCAGACATTGCTGGAACTTGGATACCGAGAAGGAGGCACCTCGGCCAAAGGCACTGCCGAGAACCAGCTGACGATGCTGGAGCCCAGGGTCAATCAGGGTGTAGGCTGAGGCCTAATTTCATCAAGTTTAATATCTGTTGTAGACTACTAGTGATTTAAAACTTGCTCCAAATAGGCCTCTGGCTCCACTCTGTCTCTAGTATTTCTCCTGGCCTTCAACCCCGCCAGTTGCTGCTCAGAAGTGGCGTCTGCACAATCAACACTTGTTCCTGTGTTACTGGGGTTCAATAATGTCAGCTGAACCCCTGATGTGTGTCCGGCAATGTCTCCTGCTCTGTCCACATTCCCACTGCTAGTTGTGGGAAAGAGGACAGAGCAGGAGACATTGCCGGACACACATCAGGGGTTCAGCTGACGTTACTGAACCCCAGTAACACAGGAACAAGTGTTGATTTTGCAGACGCCACTTCTGAGCAGCAACTGGCGGGGTTGGATGCCAGGGGAAATACTAGAGACAGAGTGGAGCCAGAGGCCTAGTTGGAGCACGTTTGAAATCAGTAGTAGTGTGAATGTGGAGGCAGCAGAAGACATTGACGTCCACACAGCAGGGGAGCAGCTGGCATTACTGAACCCCACTAACACTGTAGCATGTGTTTCTCTCTGTGCAGACGGCACTTCCAAGCAACAACTGGCTGTGTTGAAGCCCAGGATCAGTCATGGAGCAGGCTGAGGCCTAATTGCAGCAAGTTTTAGAGGTGATGTAGTTTGAATGTGGAGGCAGCAGGAGATATTGCCGTCCACACAGCAGGGGAGCAGCTGGCATTACTGAACCCCACTAACACTGGAGCATGTGTTTCTCTCTGTGCAGACGGCACTTCCAAGCAACAACTGGCTGTGTTGAAGCCCAGGAACAGTCATGGAGCAGGCTGAGGCCTAATTGCAGCAAGTTTTAGAGGTGATGTAGTTTGAATGTGGAGGCAGCAGGAGATATTGCCGTCCACACAGCAGGGGAGCAGCTGGCATTACTGAACCCCACTAACACTGGAGCATGTGTTTCTCTCTGTGCAGACGGCACTTCCGAGCAACAACTGGCTGTGTTGAAGCCCAGGATCAGTCATGGATCAGGCTGAGGCCTAATTGCAGCAAGTTTTACATAGGTTGTAGACTACTACTGATTGTATCCGTGCTCCACTTAGGCCTCTGGCTCCACTGTCTCTAGTATTTCCCCTGGCCTCCAACCCCGCCAGTTGCTGCTCAGAAGTGGCGTCTGCACAATCCACACTTGTTCCTGTGTTACTGGCGCTCAGTCACGTCAGTTGATCCCCCAATGTGTGTCCGGCAATGTCTCCTGCTCTGTCCACATTCCCATTACTAGTAGTGGGAATGTGGACAGAGCAGGAGACATTGCCAGACACACATCAGGGGATCAACTGACGTGACTGAGCCCCAGTAACACAGGAACAAGTGTGGATTGTGCAGACGCCACTTCTGAGCAGCAACTGGGGGGGTTGGAGGCCAGGGGAAATACTAATGACAGTGAAGTCAGAGGCCTAAGTGGAGGACGGTTAAGAATCAGTAGTAGTTTGAATGTGGAGGCAGCAGGAGACTTTGCCGTCCACACAGCAGGGGAGCAGCTGATGTTACTGAACCCCACTAACACAGGAGCTAGTGTTTTTCTCTGTGCGGACGGCACTTCCGAGCAACAACTGGCTGCCTTGAAGCCCAGGATCAATCATGCAGCAGGCTGAGGCCTACTTGGAGCAAGTAGAAAATCTGATGTAGTGTGAATGTGGAGGCAGCAGGAGACTTTGCCGTCCACACAGCAGGGGAGCAGCTGACGTTACTGAACCCCACTAACACAGGAGCTAGTGTTTTTCTCTGTGTGGACAGCACTTCCGAGCAGCAACTGGCGATGTTGAAGCCCAGGGTCAATCAGGGTGTAGGCTGAGGCCTAATTTCATCAAGTTTAATATCTGTTGTAGACTACTACTGATTTTAAACGTGCTCCAACTAGGCTTCTGGCTCCACTCTGTCTCTAGTGTGGCGCCCTTGAGGCTTCAGTCACCACAGAGGTACTGCACCTTCTCCTAAGGTGTAGTGCCCCACCATCCAGGTAGGCTGGGAACTCCTTTCCGCATTCCAACACCTGCACCCCACACACAGGATAGTTCAGCAGGGACCCATCCATGCTTTTTGCTGGAAAGGTCATAGGGTGCCTTTTGTGGTCCCTGGCTTCGTAACACGAGAGGTGCTGGGGAGGTGGGTGGAGTTAGATATAAAAGAGAGGGAAGGTGTAGGATTTCGGGTCAGTCTGGGGTGAGTCCCAGAGCAGGCTGACAGCAGGTCAGCCTGAGAGGAGCTCAAGGCGGAGGATGGCAGTCAGTCAGCAGAGGCTGAGGACTGGTCTTAGTGGAACGAGCTCCCTAGGGAAGGAAGAGAAGGAGAAAGAGACGTAGACTGGAGACTACAGATTCCATAAGAGAGGTAGAACAGAACGGAACGAAGGAGAATAGAAGGACTGTGGGAAGCTGGTTGAAGAAAGATAGAGAACCCTTCCAGTCCAGAGAGCGCAAAGGCCGGGGCCCGGTCCCCGAGGTTGATTGGATCTTTATGTCCGGCAACAGACACCGGAGGAGTAGTGAGCCGCTAACGCCTTGCTCCCATCATAGACTTGGGACACAACAGCAACTGAATAGAGAGCCGGGACGCAGTGAGGAGTCCCCGAAGCAGGCTACAGCTGTCTGTCATACAAGTAAAGACTAGGAACACCAAGAGAGAGGCATTCCAGGGTAACTAAGTACTGGAGTGATTCGCACCTAAAGGCGCATTGGAGGAGTCGTTCAGTAAGGTACATATTGGCGGAGTGTGGAGGGGAGAATCCTATCCTGCCTGGAGGTTGGCTGGAGCCATGACCTGGAGAACACAGTGCGGAGGCAGGCAGGTGTGTGAACTGCAAACAGTGAGTAAAGCTTTGGAACCGCATGCTCTGGTGTCCTCCAGTTATTCCCGCACCACTACACTTGGGTACCAGCCTCCATACCATTCTGCGCCTCTCCTCATCCATTGCACCTACACTGCCCTGGGACTACAGCTCCACCTGTGGGGAGCTTTACCATCTCTGCTGCACCACACCATCAGTCCCAGCGGATCTGTATGCAGCGTTGGCTTACCATCTTACTTGCCAAACACCACGGGTGGCGTCACGAACTATTCATATAAACTTTAACACCATTAACGTCACCGCCATTGATATTGGGCACCCAGGGCCACGGACCGGGTCGCCGCTGCTGTGACACATTCCCGCCTTGACACCGGCCCGGTACTGAGTACCCCGCAGCCCTGGGTGTGCGAGGGCGACCCACTAGTATTTCCCCTGGCCTCCAACCCCGCCAGTTGCTGCTCAGAAGTGGCGTCTGCACAATCATCACTTGTTCCTGTGTTACTGGGGTTCAGTAACGTCAGCTGAACCCCTGATGTGTGTCCGGCAATGTCTCCTGCTCTGTCCACATTCCCACAACTAGCAGTGGGAATGTGGACAGAGCAGGAGACATTGCCGGACACACATCAGGGGTTCAGCTGACGTTACTGAACCCCAGTAACACAGGAACAAGTGTTGATTGTGCAGACGCCACTTCTGAGCAGCAACTGGCGGGGTTGGAGGCCAGGGGAAATACTAGAGACAGAGTGGAGCCAGAGGCCTAGTTGGAGCAAGTTTGAAATCAGTAGTAGCGTGAATGTGGAGGCAGCAGAAGACATTGCTGGACACACAGCAGGGGAGCAGCTGGCGTTACTGAACCCCACTAACACATGAGCTAGTGTTTTTCTCTGTGCAGACGGCACTTCTGAGCAACAACTGGCTGTGTTGAAGCCCAGGGATTACAGTTCAGGTGGTAGAAACATGAACACAACAGGAGACCTGGATACTGTTGCCAACCAATTATTTATTCTGGAAGAGGACTGGCAAATTCTGGTGAGATCCAGGCCTTGTTCATTTTCAGAAAAGTAAGCCGGTCAACGCTATCGGAGGATAGTCGCGTGCGACGGTCTGTTAGTACACCACCTGCGGCACTAAAGACGTGTTCCCATAATACACTGGCAGCAGGGCAAGCCAGCACCTCCAATGCATACTGGCTAAGCTCTGGCCATGTATCCAGCTTAGAGACCCAAAACTTGAAGGGGGAAGAGCCGTCTGGGAGTACACTGACAGGGCAAGACATGTAGTCTGACACCATCTGACGGAAGCGTTGCCTCCTGCTGACTGGAGCCGTCTGTGATGGTGTAGACATTTGTGGCGGGCACACAAAACTTTGCCACATTTGGGCCATACAGGTCTTGCCTTGTGCTGAGGCGCTGCCTCTGCTCCCTCTTTGTGCCGAGCTTCCTCCACTGCCTCGACACACAGAGCTGCTTTGTAAAGCACTAGCAGCACTGCTCTCGGGTGGAATGGAGAACATGATGGGCTGCACCAGTGTGTCTTGGTACTCCCGCATTTTTAGGCTCCTGGTTCAACGGTGTTATGAGGCTTTGTAAGTTGTTCCGGTAGCGAGGATCTTGGAGGGTGTACACCCAATAATCAGCCGTGTTGAGAATGTGGGCGATGCGGCGGTCGTTTCTCAGGCACTGCAGCATGAAATCAACCATGTGCTGCAGACTTCCAACTTGCCAAGAAAAGCTGTCCCCTGCTTGAGGCGTCATCTCTGCCTGCTCTGCATCACCCCACCCTCACTGTACATACTAGAGCATTGTGTACCTCCCTCCTCTGGAGAGAGGTCTTCCTCCTTCATTGACTCCTCCCCATCCTCCTCACAAAGTGTCCCCTGCCTAGGCCTTTGTGAGGAACCACGTAGCGCAGACTGTCCAGAAGCAGATGGCATTTGGGACTCCTCATCCTCCACCTCTTCCAAAACCTCCTCCCTTAGTGCTTGCAGTGTTTTTTGAAGCAGGCAGATAAGGGGGACAGTCATGCTGACTAGTGCATCATCTGCACTCGCCATCCGCGTGGAATCATCGAAGGCACGCAAAATGAGGCAGATGTCCTTCATAGAGGCCCACTCAGTGGTGCTGAAGTGTGACCGGCGAACAGTGCGACTTGTTTGCGCCTGATGCAGCTGGTACTCCATGACTGCTGCCTGCTGCTCACACAACCGCTCCAACATATGTAACATTGAATTCCACCTGGTGGGTAGGTCACATATGATGCGATGTTCCGGAAGGCGTAATCGGCGCTGCAGAGCTGCAATGCGCGATCTTGCCATGCTGGAACGCCGCAAGTGAGCGCACTCTATGCGGACCATGTGCAGCAGTGCATCAAGATCCGTATAATCCCTCAGAAAGCTCTGCACGACCAAGTTGAGCACATGTGCCAGACATGGGATGTGAGTGAGGTTGCCTAGGCCCAGAGCTGCCACCAGATTTTGGCCATTGTCACACACTACCAAGCCTGGCTGGAGATTCGCTGGCAGAAACCACATGTCGCTCTCCTGCTTGATGGCATTCCAGAGCTCCTGCGCTGTGTGGCTTCGATTCCCCAAAGAAATTAATTTCAGTAAGGCCTGTTGATGTTTGGCCACGGCTGTGCTCATATCGGTCGTAACAGGCTCCTGCAGCGCTGATTCTGAGGAACTGGAGTATAAGGAGTCAATGTGTACAGACTGGATTCCTGCAATCATTGGAGTTGGCAGAACACGTAAAGCGCCATTCTCAAGATCTGTACCCGGCTCCACAACATTGACCCAATGGGCAGTGAGGGAAAGGTATCGTGCCTGTCCATGGTTACTGGTCCACACATTGGTGGTCTGGTGGACCTTGCTACTGACGGCGTTTAGTAGCATATGTTTAATTTTTCCCTCCACATGCTTTTGCAGGGCAGGGACGGCTTCCCTGCTGAAATAAAAGCGGCTGGGCACGGTGTATTGTGGGACTGCCAATGCCATGAAGTTCCGGAAGGTGTCAGTCTCCACCAGCCTGAATGAGAGCATTTCAAGGAACAGTAATTTGGCAATGCCAGCATTCAGAGCCTGTGCTCGGGGATGGTTTGCCAAGTATGGCCGCCTTTTCTCCCATGCCTGTGCTACCGATGGCTGAAGAGTGGCCTAGGAGTGTGAGGATGACTGGGAACGTGGTGCTGTGGATGGAATGTCACAGGGTCTCCGGACAACAGTGCCAGAGGTTCTTCCATGGCGATCCTGTGAGGAAGCCGAACCAGCTGTGTGTGAGCTGGAGGAAGAAGCTACAACACGAGCTGAAGAGGTGGTAGGTGGTGCTGTAGGTTGGCCTACGTCTTCAGTGTGTCTCTGTAACTCCACCACGTGCTTGGTCCGCACATGTTTGCACATATTTGTGGTATTGAGGTTGCTGACATTTTTCCCTCTTTTGACTTTCTGATGACACAGCTTGCATTTGACAAAGCAAATGTCATCTGCAACTGTGTCAAAAAAGGACCACGCACTGCAAGTCTTGGGAGCGCCCTTTTTGGCTCTTGGAAGAGGAATGCTCCTAATGGGTGCCGAAGTGGAGGCTACAGGCAACCAAGTCTGCCCCATCCCTCTCCCTCCTGTTTTGGCCGTTCGGGGAATCTCTTCCTCAGAGCTGCTCCCACCACCTTCCTGTTCCTCACGCCATGATGGGTCAAGGACCTCATCATCTACACTCCCCTCTTCAAACACCTGCTTCTCCTGGGTAGTCTCATCAGCACTGTACGCACCAGAAAGTGGCACCTGAGTCTCGTCATCATCAGATGCGTACTGAGGTGTGCTGACCATAGGCACTGGCCCACCCGCCTCTTCAGATTCAGAGGGACAAAGCAGTTGTGCATCACTGCATACTTCCTCTTCTTCACATTCTTGAATGCTGCATTGCTGGCCCCCTCTTTCCAAGCCAACAGATTCAGAGAACAGAAGTAGAGACTGTGATGGCTCCTGTCCAGGGCTCTCTGACTGCCTGGGCAATTTGGCAGGTGGTTAAGAGACAGATGGTTGCTCTTCAGTGCTCTGGCCCTGAGAGGACGTGGAAGTCATTGAAGTCGATGCGTTAGCTGCCATCCTCCGACAACGGCTTCAATTTGTTCCTCCCGCAGCAGTGGGGTACGGCGAGGTCCTACAAAGCTGCGCATAAAGGACTGTTGCCTGCTAAAACTGGGGGATGCTGACTCACTGGTGCCCGCAGCAGGCACAGAATCCCCACATCCTCTCCCTGCAGAACCCCACGTCCTCTCCCTGCTGAAACTCCACGCCCACGTGCCTTACTCCCTGCCTTCTTCATCTTGGTAGACTGATAAAGATAGGCAGAAAAGTACAAAGGGGGGGCTTAGTGTTCTTATTCCTGAACAGCTGGTAACAGGTATAAGAAACACTAATTTTATAAAGTGTGTGGACTACACTTTAATATGAGCTAATGTGGCCTACACAACTGTCAAGTGGAGTGTTTGGTGAACTTTATTTTGTTTTGTTTTTTTTCAAAAAAACAAAAAGGATGTGACCAAAGATGTGAAAGCGACAGTATCACAAACTTTTTGGAGCTATTACAATGCAAGAAGGTAACCTACAATGCAAAAGATGAGGCTCCAAAAAATAGGGTAACACTAATCTGGCTACGGCTGAAGGGCACAAGTCAGAAAAAAGGCTCCTCTATCTACTTCTATATAGTGTTTGCAACCAACCAATGTAGATGGATATGGATGGATGCACACTAATAGGAGAAGAAAAAATGAGCTGCAATAAAAGAAAAATATGTGTGAGGCAGTGACGCACGCTGAGCGGCCTACAAGCATACGTAGTTGTAGGACACACTACAGCGTGAGCTGCACTCACACACAGAGACCTCTCAGACAGCTGTGAACAGTGCAGATAAGTGGGCACTAGCACTGAAAGGCTGCAGAGAGGCTCCGCTGTGTACTCCTAGAGTGTTTGCAACCACCGTATGGGGATACGGATGGATGCACACTAATAGGAGAATGAAAAATGAGCAGCAAAATAAGAACAATATGTATGAGGCAGTGACGCACGCTGAGCGGCCTACAACCAGACGTAGCTGTAGGACACACTACAGTGTGAGCTGCACTCACACACAGAGACCTCTCAGACAGCCGTGAACAGTGCAGATAAGTGGGCACTAGCACTGAAAGGCTGCAGAGAGGCTCCGCTGTCTACTCCTATATAGTGTTTGCAACCAACCAATGTATATGGATATGGATGGATGCACACTAATAGGAGAATAAAAAATGAGCTGCAATAAAAGAAAAATATGTATGAGGCAGTGACGCACGCTGAGCGGCCTACAACCAGACGTAGCTGCAAGACACACTACAGCGTGAGCTGCACTCACACACACAGAGACCTCTCAGACAGCTGTGAACACTGCTACAAGGCAAAAGAAAGCTACAGTAGTGGATTATGTAGCCTGGGTAAAGCACACTATGATTGTGAAAAACGCTATCTCTAACTGTCACTCAGAGTCTTGAACAGCAGCCTGTCCCTAACTGAATTCACAGCAAGAGTGAACCCGAAATGGCGGCGGCTTTTATAGTACATCATGACGTCATTTCAGCAGCCAATCACAGCCATGCCATTAGTTAACATGCCTACATGCCTAACAGGATGTGCCCACAATTCTGAGGATTGTCATTGGCTGAAACAAATCAAACTGGCTCATAGTATTATGGGAACTTCCGATTCCAGTATTCGATTTGCTAAAAGTATCGGAACTCAGTATCGGAATGCTCAACACTATTTATTACATCAATAATTAAGTAAAATTGACCTTTCAGCAATATTCTCCAGGCCAGTCTGAATACGGCCATTCTAAACATGTAGAGTTTATTTTTTACTAGTTCAGTAATGAAGAAAATTAGGAAAGTAAAAAAAGGTTGCACAGTGCTGCTGAGACGCATAACTTTATTTATCCGATAATAGATTTGTGTTTTTTGGGCTTCTGACATTATTAGTTTTTACAATGTAAGGTTCTTATGAAGTTTTGATTGATTTTTATTGTATTTATTTAGGTGTTGTGCAGACCAAAAAAATGACATCATTCAAATGTTAGCTTTTCTTAAAAAAAAAAAAAATTGTTATGTCTTTTTTTAACCTGTAATTAGAGTTGAGCGATACCGTCCGATACTTCAAAGTATCGTATCGGATGGTATCGGCCGATCTTTAAAAAAAGTATCGGTATCGCCGATTCCGATACCGGAAGTCCCATTCAAGTCTATGGGACTTCCGGTATCGGAATAAGAAAAACCCTTTCCTGCCCTTGTACAGCCTCTCTGGGGTCTGTACGGGCCTTTCGGGGGGCTGTGCCGGCCTGCCAGGGGGTCTGTGCAGGCTCCGGTGGTCTGTGCCGGCCTGCCGGTGGTCTGTGCAGGCTCCGGGGGGCTGTGCCGGCCTGCCGGGGGGCTGTGCCGGCCTGCCGGGGGGCTGTGCCGGCCTGCCGGGGGGCTGTGCAGGCTCCGGGGGGCTGTGCCGGCCTGCCGGGGGGCTGTGCCGGCCTGCCGGGGGGCTGTGCCGGCCTGCCGGTGGTCTGTGCAGGCTCCGGGGGTCTGTGCAGGCATCGTCCGATGGGACTACAAGTCCCATCGGGCGATGCCTGCTACCATGACAGTGATTGACACATTAGCCAATGATGGGACAGTAGTAGTCCCATCATCCGGCTAATGTGTTAAATGTAAAAAAAAAAAAAAAAAAAAAAAATTACATGCTACATACATACAACATGCATACTACATACATGCTACATTCATACTACATAAATACTACATGCAACATACATACTACATATATACTACATGCATGCTACATACATACTGCATGCTACATACATACCACATATATACTACATACATACTACATGCATGCTACATGCTACATACATAACACATATATACTACATGCATGCTACATACATACTACATGCTACATACTACATGCATGCTACATACATACTACATATATACTACATGCATGCTACATACATACTACATGCTACATACATACTACATATATACTACATGCATGCTACATACATACTACATGCTACATACATACTACATATATACTACATGCATGCTACATACATACTACATGCTACATACATACTACATATATACTACATACATACTACATGGGAAATTCCCACACAGCAATGGCATAAAGTGAGACTAGGGACTTTTTTTTTTTAAGTGGCGGAGGAATACAGTGCGGAAGGATACCTACCTTCCGTCATTGGATTCCTGCAGCCCGTAGAGAACGGCAGCATCATCTGATGCTGCAGTTCTCTACCCAAGATCGTCGTGGGACACACTCGTGGACTGCTTCGGATCGTGGGTGAGTATTTTTGTGGTTTGTTATGTTAATATTTATCCCGGAAAAGACAATGGCTTCGGGGAACAATGTGACAAGTATTGGTAAGTATGTTACTCTATGTTATATGTACTGTATGTCTATGTATGTATTGTATGAATGTATTGTATGTATGTAGTATATATGTGGTATGTATGTAGCATGTAGTATGTATGTAGCATGTATGTAGCATGTAGTATGTATGTGGTATGTATGTAGCATGCATGTAGTATGTATGTAGCATGCATGTAGTATGTATGTAGCATGTATGTAGTATGTATGTAGTATGTATGTAGTATGTATGTAGCATGTATGTAGTATGTATGTAGTATATATGTAGTATGTATGTAGCATGTAGTATGTATGTAGCATGCATGTAGTATATATGTAGTATGTATGTAGCATGCATGTAGTATATATGTAGTATGTATGTAGTATGTATGTAGCATGCAGTATGTATGTAGCATGTATGTAGTATGTATGTAGTATATATGTAGTATGTATGTAGTATGTATGTAGTATGTATGTAGCATGCAGTATGTATGTAGCATGTATGTAGTATGTATGTAGTATATATGTAGTATGTATGTAGCATGCATGTAGTATGTATGTAGTATGTATGTAGCATGCAGTATGTATGTAGCATGTATGTAGTATGTATGTAGTATATATGTAGTATGTATGTAGCATGCATGTAGTATGTATGTAGTATGTATGTAGCATGCAGTATGTATGTAGCATGTATGTAGTATGTATGTAGTATATATGTAGTATGTATGTAGCATGCATGTAGTATGTATGTAGTATGTATGTAGCATGCAGTATGTATGTAGCATGTATGTAGTATGTATGTAGTATATATGTAGTATGTATGTAGCATGCATGTAGTATGTATGTAGCATGCATGTAGTATGTATGTAGTATTTTTTTTTTTTTTTTTTTTTTTTTTTTTTAACATTTAACACATTAGCCGGATGATGGGACTACTACTGTCCCATCATTGGCTAATGTGTCAATCACTGTCATGGTAGCAGGCATCGCCCGATGGGACTTGTAGTCCCATCGGACGATGCTTGCACAGACCCCCGGACATCAGCACAGCCCCCCGGCAGGCCGGCACAGCCCCCCGGCAGGCCGGTACAGACCCCCACAGGGTGCACAGACCACCGGCAGGCCGGCACAGCCCCCCGGCAGGCCGGTACAGACCCCGGGCAGTCCACACAGCCCCCCGGCAGGCCGGCACAGCCCCCCGGCAGGCCGGCAGAGACCCCCGGAAGGCCCGAAATGACGGCGCATCATGATGCGCACACACCGCGCATCATGATGACGTCAGGCCGTCAATCAACTGAACTTCCGATTCCGATGCCGAATTCCGATATTGAAAAAATATCGGAAGTCGGTATCGGAATTCCGATACAGCAAGTATCGGCCGATACCCGATACTTGCGGTATCGGAATGCTCAACACTACCTGTAATCATCTGCCTGCTTGTTATATGCACTGCAGTTGTCTAGAATTGCAGTATTTAGTAAAAACAATAATCGCCTACGAAGCAAAGCCAAAGAATAAGCTTGAAGAAACAATATGGAAGCCACAGGGACAGATTCTCCCAGTGGTGGCTGCAGACAGACAGAATGTTATCAACTTATCATACATGCTATTGTGTATCTCTGTATACAGGGAGCTCCCCCTACTGGTGGCTACAGACAGGATCTTATCATGTATCTCTGTATACAGGGAGCTCCCCTTAGTGGTGACTGCAGACAGGATCTTATGTATCTTTGTATACAGGGAGCTCCCCCTATTGGTGACTGCAGACAGGATCTTATCATGTATCTGTATACAGGGAGCTCCCCGTAGTGGTGGCTGCAGACAGGATCTTATCATGTATCTATGTATACAGGGAGGTCCCACTAGTGGTGGCTGCAGACAGGATCTTATGTATCTCTGTATACAGGGAGCTCCCCCTAGTGGTGGCTACAGACAGGATCTAATCATGTATCTCTGTATACAGGGAGCTCCTCCTAGTGGTGGCTACAGACAGGATCTTATCATGTATCTCTGTATACAGGGAGCTCCCCCTAGTGGTGGCTGCAGACAGGATCTTATCATGTATCTATGTATACAGGGAGTTCCCCCTAGTGGTGACTGCAGACAGGATCTTATGTATCTCTGTATACAGAGAGCTCTCCCTAGTGGTGGCTACAGACAGGATCTTATCATGTATCTCTGTGTACAGGGAGCTCCCCCTAGTGGTGGCTGCAGACAGGATCTTATTTTTCTCTGTATACAGGGAGATCCCCCTAGTGGTGGCTGCAGACAGGATCTTATGTATCTCTGTATACAGGGAGCTCCCCCTAGTGGTGACTGCAGACAGGATCTTATCATGTATATCTGTATACAGGGAGCTCCCCCTAGTGGTGGCTGCAGACAGGATCTTATCATGTATCTCTGTATACAGGGAGCTCCCCCTAGTGGTGGCTGCAGACAGGATCTTATGTATCTCTGTATACAGGGAGCGCCCCCTAGTGGTGACTGCAGACAGGATCTTATCATGTATCTCTGTACACAGGGAGCTCCCCCTAGTGGTGGCTACAGACAGGATCTTATCATGTATCTCTGTATACAGGGAGCTCCCCCTAGTGGTGGCTGCAGACAGGATCTTATCATGTATCTCTGTATACAGGGAGCTCCCCCTAGTGGTGGCTGCAGACAGGATCTTATCATGTATCTATGTATACAGGGAGATCCCCCTAGTGGTGACTGCAGACAGGATCTTATGTATCTCTGTATACAGGGAGCTCCCCCTAGTGGTGGCTGCAGACAGGATCTTATCATGTATCTCTGTATACAGGGAGCTTCCCCTAGTGGTGACTGCAGACAGGATCTTATCATGTATATCTGTATACAGGGAGCTCCCCCTAGTGGTGGCTGCAGACAGGATCTTATCATGTATCTCTGTATACAGGGAGCTCCCCCTAGTGGTGGCTGCAGACAGGATCTTATCATGTATCTCTGTATACAGGGAGCTCCCCCTAGTGGTGGCTGCAGACAGGATCTTATGTATCTCTGTATACAGGGAGCTTCCCCTAGTGGTGACTGCAGACAGGACCTTATCATGTATATCTGTATACAGGGAGCTCCCCCTAGTGGTGGCTGCAGACAGGATCTTATGTATCTCTGTACACAGGGAGCTCCCCCTAGTGGTGGCTGCAGACAGGATCTTATGTATCTCTGTATACAGGGAGCGCCCCCTAGTGGTGGCTGCAGACAGGATCTTATCATGTATCTCTGTATACAGGGAGCTCCCCCTAGTGGTGGCTGTAGACAGGATCTTATGTATCTCTGTATACAGGGAGCTCCCCCTAGTGGTGGCTGCAGACAGGATCTTATGTATCTCTGTATACAGGGAGCTCCCCCTAGTGGTGGCTGCAGACAGGATCTTATCATGTATCTCTGTAAACAGGGAGCTCCCCCTAGTGGTGGCTGCAGACAGGATCTTATGTATCTCTGTATACAGGGAGCTCCCCCTAGTGGTGGCTGCAGACAGGATCTTATGTATCTCTGTATACAGGGAGCTCTCCCTACTGGAGACTGAAGACAGAATAGTGTTAATACTTGTGCTATAATAAACATTTCTTATTAGCCTCTCAGAGAATATAATAAGAATAACACTAATGGATATGCTTTGTTGTTTTCATTACCTCCAATAGGAGTTTCCAATGTGGCTTTGTTATATTCTCCTCCTCCTACAGATGTGAATCCTCGGAGATGAAATGTGTAGTTGGTCCCGTGTTGAAGATTAATGTTGTACCGGGTGACATTGGGGGGGAATCGCTCAGTCACATTTATTGAGAAGGAACAATTGTAATCTCTCCAGGCCATGATGTTCAGCTGTAGGAGACAGAAGAGAAAGAAGAAAAAGTCGCGATGTGGAGTGATATTGTGAGAGGAGCAGAGACCGTGTGTGACTGTACATGTCATCCGGGCCCCGGTGCTCAGGGGTCAGGAGCACGGACACTCTACATATGGCCACTCCAGGTTTTGGGATGATTGTGGCTAATCTGCGATGCTCAGGTGTGAGGGAGTCGAGCGTTCACCCGCTGACGCACTCTATGCTCCTGGAAATCTGCTGTGAGTGCAGCTGGATTTGTCTGGGACGCTGTGCACTCGGTGCGGCTCTCGAGTTAGCATTTACCCGTGCAGTTAGTGGCCGGCACCTCAGGATTTTTTTTCGCATTATTGGTGTATTATGTTTCTATATATATATACAGGGCAAATAAAACTGGTTGTGACTGGTTGCATCAAATTTGCCCGGTGCAGAACTCCTTCTTGCCGTGCCCATGAGCCCCTAGAGGCGGCGATCACCTCACCTAATCTCCTGAACTGTCATATGTCTAGACCCAGACTAACACAGAGCAGTACACGGAGCAGATCATTAAAGGAATGTCAGTGGATCTGTTTCCAGGTTTTACTATACTTTATAGATCTCTTCAACCTGATGATGCTGCTGTTCTTACACTGAAAATCCATACAGTAATGGCTGAACAATCCTTTATGTAAACTTCTCTGCTCCTTCCATTACTACATGCTCTGCGTGCAGGTAGAATATGCAGAGCATAAAGCAGGGGTCTAGGTCTACATCTCCTGAGGCATGAGCAGACGACAGCAATGGCTGACCTCCTCTATCAGACGGACTACGATTAATCGAAAGATCAGATGAGCAGACGCTCTGTGACCTAGCAATCGATGGGATCAATAAGGGCAGCGTCAGCTCTGTAGAATAAGGCTCCTAATGACCACCGTTGGAAGGAGTAGTGGTGGTCCGTAAGAGGTTAGGACTTCTACCCCTCAGTCTTTGTGCATTTCCTTTTTTCTCAGTAATTTGTACTTTATAATAATCCTTCTCCCTCTGTATTAATTCTCTGCTGACTGTTTCCTGCTGAACTGTCATACACTGGAGGAAATCTGAGGAGGCGGAGCTACAGGAAGAGGGAGGGAGCAGCATGGACCAATGATGATACAGGGGGTGTGTCTTAGACTACACTGGACCTCTGCAGGTCCTGCATGTAAAAGGCTCCTATATACATTACAGTGAATCTAGCTGAACCGGGCAACCATCTAATGTGAAGGTGGACCTTCCAACCTCACCAACAGATGATGGAAGAGAGATGGAGCAGACAGCTCTTAGTCTCAAAGTCCATTGTGTTTTGTTCTAGCTAGCAATATCCTCCTGCTTGGATGACTGCAAAGAAGCCAAGGGGTCTGGACAAGGAAGAGGGGTCTAGAGGAGGATGAGGACATTTTGAAGATGACCAAGGGGAAGGTGAGGTCAAGAGGGGTGTGGGTGTAGAGGAGGAGCACAGAGGAGGAGGAGCGTGGATGGGTAGGATATGTATTTTTACAGTGAAGAGTTTTGTTTTTTCTCATTTTTATTTATTACATAACTTCTTTAAGCTCAAAAGTTACTAAAAATTAGCTGGAAAAGTTGAATTCACTTTATGAATAAATCCCTAAATACAATAAAAACTGAGATGGGGCTAGAAGCAAATGTGGCTAATGTAGACGCGCCTCAAGGCCACGGTAGGCCCGCTCCAGCTCCTTCATACCTGCGGAAGAGGATCATCCCAACTTAGGAGCTTCCCGCTATTGGCTTGATATTCTGAGGCTTCTGTGTCTACTACAACGCTCAGAAATGAAGGACATAAACCAATATGGTGCTGTAAGTCTCCAGCTTCAGTGTTTTATAAGAGAATTTCTGCGCAGATCAGGTCAGTTTCATTAAGACCACAGATGTCTTACCTCAAATCCAGTGATGATCCCCTTGTCACTATCCAGCCTCCAGACGATTGTACCGTCCTCCATGCTGGGCGTCCGCACAATCTCCGGCGCTCCGGGGACTGTAGAGAAAAGGAGATGTCATCCTCACTATCTAGCGATGTCTTACTGGACGACATCTGATAACCATTCACAGTGGCCTATGGAGGAAAGAACCTGTGCCACCAGGTGAGGCCTCCAAATCGCAGGAGATGTCCACCTCTGGACTTGTGCGCTCGCTGGGGCTGGCTTCACCATGGACAGAATTCCATTTCCTATCATTATGACCTTCATGCCTCGCCATAAATAGATATATTCTATCACTGTGTTCAGTCTGTTCGCTCTTCTGCACCATCTGCTGCCCAGCATGAGAACCATATCCCTCCAGAGACAAGGAAAAGAGGAGAGCGAGGAGCAGTGGACCTGGGCGATGTAATCTGTGAGTATGATATGTCACATAAGCAGGGAATAAACCTAATAAACCACACAATGGCAGTCACATGACTGTTGGTGAGGACGCCGTACAGAGTGAGACATCACATTACTAAGTGACTGATCTTGGTATTGTCGATGTTCCGGTGGGCGTCCTACCTCACTCCATACCCCTACACAAACAATTCCTCCCCTGAATGAAGACACTAACACCAAATATGGGATAATAATTGGCCATAGCTTCCTTTATTAAAAAACATACAAATATTTAACAGTAGATAAATAACACGGGAAGGGTCCTTGAAGCTCGAAGATCTGGTGATTAAGTAACTGACCATAGCTTACTCCCAGCCGTTACCCCACTGGATCAGGAGCACCAAATACCCCGAAGGGTTCCATTGTCCACTTACTGTAACCCCAGGGATCCAGCCAAATATTGCCAAAATCCCCCCAAAATCACCAGACCAGAAAACCAAAATGTAACACCAACTGAGGAATCCATATACCCATGGATCCCCCAGACCAATTTATCAACAACTTCAAGGACCCCCCTAAACCGCAGCATGGCCACCATGACCCAAAACAAAGTTCCCTAAAGCCAACCCATCTGACAAAACAAAATAAGGGCGGGCGGGAGTGCTCCCGCGGACTCTGGAGCGGGAAATGCCTAAACCCCCTCCCTCAGCTCGCCTATAAAACCCCCTTTTTGCATACCCCACCCCAATAATTCTATCCACACCCCCTCCAACCCCCTGTCATGCCGGCCTTTGCCTACACCGTGGGGGGAGAGGCAGCTTGCTCCGGACAGTACTTTTACACTAGTGATGAGCGGACATGCTTGGATAAAGTCTTATCTGAGCATGCTCGGGTGTTATTCGAGCATCTTGTAGTGCTCGTGTATTATGTTCCTGTCTACATGATTAGACAGCCTCAACACATGCAGGGATTGCCTGTTTGTTAGGGAATCCCCACATGTCCTGTGTCTAACAGCCTCGAATCATGCAGCCGCAGGGACTCGAACATAGTGTACGAGCACTCCCAGTGTGTGTGCTCCGGGAAGACGATGTCCGAGCACATTCACTCATCACTAATTTACATGTGATTTTTTAAAGCCCAACTGTATTTTCAATCAACTTTTCAGAATCAGCTGTCCTGTGTGAGTACAGGAGGAATAACACTGTTCCGTACATTATATGATTTGTATTCTGCATTTTCACCAGTTTTTCCTCTCGGATAGCTTCATTTATAATTTGCAAGCCACTCAGAGCTGGCAGAAGGAGAGAGATGGATTTATGTTCTTCACTACTTTTTTTTTTTAACTTTATAGTATACAGAAACAAGCAGCAGCATGAAATACTCAGCTGTGTTTCTGTGACTCCAGCACTAGAGTGAGGTAAAAGAGTTGTTAGAAAGCTCAGCACAATCTTTGTGTCTCTCCCTGCCTGTTTCCTCACTCTGCTGAGCAAAGAGAAACAAGACAGCAGCAGCTTGGAGGAAATAAACCGCAGTACTGAGCTATGTGGCTCTGACTCCAGCTCTGGAGCCAGATTACATACTAGATAAACATCTCAGCATGATCTTTCTGTATCTCTCTGCTTGTTTTTGTGTCTGATAAGTGGATGAGCTGATTTCCCTGATAAGATATATTACCAAGTTCATCATATTTGCCTGTACTACTGATTTATGCAACTTTTATTGAAAGTACGGTTCTTATTTAAACATTACAGAAAACTCCTGGAAAAGTTTTTTCTGGAACCAGGAATTGGGGCTAAAATCATTATTCCATTATCCATAAGTTTCTTCACATGTACTGATTGCAGTGATTCTGTGCGCGCAGAAGGGCAGCCCGATAATCGCCCTGTGACGGTAAGATCTCGCACCGCACCATGGGCTCTGGCAAAACTGTGACTGGTGCGTTACGGGTCATGTGCAGACAGAGGTGACGGCGGAGTGACGAGAGAAGGATGGCCATGAAGCCCATATAATGATAAGGAGTGCCCCAGGAATGAGCGATAGGTGAGCATGGTATGTTGGAGCTCAGAGTCCGGTAACAGCGCTGCCTGTGAGGTGGGCGCTATGAATCATGGCCCATGTGGATTCCAGCAGACCACTAGAAGTCAACAACTGAGCTTGCGACAGTGGCTTCAGAGAGCCAAGAGCAGAGGTCAGACTCTGGGATCTGACACTTGTCCATGATACATTGTGAGATAGTGTGATGTATGAGGGCCGGGGTACAGATATCAGGGCAGTGTGCGGTGGTCTCACCATGGCCCATGTGGATTCCAGCAGACCACTAGAAGTCAACAACTGAGCGTGCCACGGTGGCTTCAGAGAGCCAAGAGCAGAGGTCAGACTCTGGGATCTGACACTTGTCCATGATACATTGTCAGATAGTGTGATGTATGAGGGCCGGGGTACAGATATCAGGGCAGTGTGCGGTGGTCTCACCTGACTCCCCAGTACTGATGGTTAATGTCTTCAGATGGAGGGATGACCGACCCGAGACTCGTGTAACGAGGAATTCATATTGTGTAACTGGCTCCAGACCGGAGAAGGTCACCTCTTTTCCAATCTGACATCCTTTATAGGCCCTGCTGAGGTATATACAGGAGGAGATATAAGAGGTCCAGGGGTTGTGGCACTGATCCGGGGAGCACCTGATGCGCAGGCTGACACTGGTGGAGGTCACCTCCAGGACCGTCACATTCACTCCTAACAAAACAGAGAAAGATTCATGTAAGATCTTACATCATCCATAGAAGTGATGTCAAGCAGATAATGACCCTCATCAGTGTACAAGGAGGGCTGCGGACCCCAATATACAGACAGCAGGGACATCTCCGCTCCGTCATATATCTGGACTTACAGGGGCTTCTCCCAAAATCAGAATATCATCAAAAAGTGAATTTATTTCAGTTCTTCACTACAGACAGTGCCTCTCCTCTATTCTCTAGAGTCATTACACACAGAGTGATCTATCTCACGGGTTTATTTCTGGTAATGTTGATGATTATGGCTCACAGCCAATGAGAACCCAAAAGTCATTATCTCAGTAAATTAGAATACTTTATAACACCAGCGTGAAAAATGATTGTAAAATCTGAAATGTATGACAAGTAAATGCACTCGATACTTGGTCAGGGCTCCTTCTGCATCAATTACTGCATCAGTGCAGTGTGGCATAGAGGCGATCAGCCTGTGGCGCTGCTGAGGGGTTATGGAAGCCCAGGTTGCTTTGATAGCAGCCTTCAGCTCGTCTGCATAGTTGGGTCTGGTGTCTCTCATCTTCCTCTTGACAATACTACATAGATTCTCTATGGGGGTCTATGCGCCTCTGTCACAATAGATTGTGGCTGATGGAGCAGGGAGTCAGCTGTAATTCACACTCGTTGTGTTTTCCGTCCACTACTCACTTCTAACAGTCATAGCAAGCTGTATGGGCGGCCATGAGGGGGTTAAAGTAGAGCTGGACTGACCATCAGGCAAATGTGAGAGGTGTCAGACAGTTTTGGGCTGCAAAAACTTGGACAATACCTGAGGACAACTGATACTAGCTGTGCCAGAACAGAGCGCCATTGCTTCCCTACCTACCCCACTTATTCCGGATGGCTACAGGCTACCTCCGGACTGTTGGAGACCGGCCCCATATAGGGGACACCGGGCCGTGCAGAGACATCATTGCATCACTCTGACCACTGCTTGATGAGATAAATGAGGACACAGTGGCTGAAGAGGACGGGAGCAAGGTGTGCTGGGGTGTGTAGGATTTTATTAAATTATACTGTATGTAGGGGGCCGTCATACTGTATGTAAGGGGCCATCATAGTGTATATAGGGGGCCATCATGCTGGATGTAAGGGGCCATCATAGTGTATGTAAGGGGCCATCATAGTGTATGTAGGGGGCCATCATAGTGTATGTAGGGGGCCATCATAGTGTATGTAGGGAGCCATCATAGTGTATGTAGAGGGCCATCATAGTGTATGTAGGGGGCCATCATAGTGTATGTAGAGGGCCGTCATACTGTATGTAAGGGGCCATCATAGTGTATATAGGGGGCCATCATGCTGGATGTAAGGGGCCATCATAGTGTATGTAAGGGGCCATCATAGTGTATGTAGGGGGCCATCATAGTGTATGTAGGGGGCCATCATAGTGTATGTAGGGAGCCATCATAGTGTATGTAGAGGGCCATCATAGTGTATGTAGGGGGCCATCATAGTGTATGTAGGGGGCCATCATAGTGTATGTAGGGGGCCATCATAGTGTATGTAGGGGGCCATCATAGTGTATGTAGGGGGCCATCATAGTGTATGTAGGGGGCCATCATAGTGTATGTAGGGGGCCATCATAGTGTATGTAGGGGGCCATCATAGTGTATGTAGGGGGCCATCATAGTGTATGTAGGGGGCCATCACAGTGTATGCAACTCACTGTCTTCCTCTAATCCTCATAAAAAGCTCTATATGAAGGACTGGGCGAGGTTATATACAGAACAAATGGGGGTCGCACTCTCCTCTACATACAGGACACGCGGGGGTCGCTCTCTCCTCTACATACAGAACACGCAGGGGTCGTACTCTCCTCTACATACAGGACACGCGGGGGCCGCACTCTCCTCTACATTCAGGACACGCGGGGGTCGTACTCTCCTCTACATACAGGACACGCGGGGGTCGTACTCTCCTCTACATACAGGACACGCGGGGGTCGTACTCTCCTCTACATACAGGACACGCGGGGGTCGTACTCTCCTCTACATACAGGACACGCGGGGGTCGTACTCTCCTCTACATACAGGACACGCGGGGGTCGTACTCTCCTCTACATACAGGACACGCGGGGGCCGTACTCTCCTCTACATACAGGACACGCGGGGGCCGTACTCTCCTCTACATACAGGACACGCGGGGGCCGTACTCTCCTCTACATACAGGACACGCGGGGGTCGTACTCTCCTCTACATACAGGACACGCGGGGGTCGTTCTCTCTTCTACATACAGGACACGCGGGGGTCGTTCTCTCTTCTACATACAGGACACGCGGGGGCCGTACTCTCCTCTACATACAGGACACGCGGGGGTCGTACTCTCCTCTACATACAGGACACGCGGGGGCCGCACTCTCCTCTACATTCAGGACACGCGGGAGTCGTACTCTCCTCTACATACAGGACACGCGGGGGTCGTACTCTCCTCTACATACAGGACACGCGGGGGTCGTACTCTCCTCTACATACAGGACTCGCGGGGGTCGTACTCTCCTCTACATACAGGAAACGTGGGGGTCGTACTCTCCTCTACATACAGGACACGCGGGGGTCGTACTCTCCTCTACATACAGGACACGCGGGGGTCGTACTCTCCTCTACATACAGGAAACGTGGGGGTCGTACTCTCCTCTACATACAGGACACGCGGGGGTCGTAATCTCCTCTACATACAGGACACGCGGGAGTCGTACTCTCCTCTACATACAGGACACGCGGGGGTCGTACTCTCCTCTACATACAGGACACGCGGGGGTCGTACTCTCCTCTACATACAGGACACGCGGGGGTCGTACTCTCCTCTACATACAGGAAACGTGGGGGTCGTACGATCCTCTACATACAGGACACGCGGGGGTCGTTCTCTCCTCTACATACAGGACACGCGGGGGCCGTACTCTCCTCTACATACAGGACACGCGGGGGTCGTTCTCTCCTCTACATACAGGACACGCGGGGGTCGTTCTCTCCTCTACATACAGGACACGCGGGGGCCGTACTCTCCTCTACATACAGGACACGCGGGGGTCGTTCTCTCCTCTACATACAGGACACGCGGGGGTCGTTCTCTCCTCTACATACAGGACACGCGGGGGTCGTACTCTCCTCTACATACAGGACACGCGGGGGCCGTACTCTCCTCTACATACAGGACACGCGGGGGTCGTTCTCTCCTCTACATACAGGACACGCGGGGGTCGTACCCTCCTCTACATACAGGACACGCGGGGGTCGTTCTCTCCTCTACATACAGGACACGCGGGGGTCGTACTCTCCTCTACATACAGGACACGCGGGGATCGTACTCTCCTCTACATACAGGACACGCGGGAGGCCGCACTCTCCTCTACATTCAGGACACGCGGGGGTCGTACTCTCCTCTACATACAGGACACGCGGGGGTCGTACTCTCCTCTACATACAGGTCACACGCGGTGGTCGCACTCTCCTCTACATACAGGACACGCGGGGGTCGTACTCTCCTCTACATACAGGACACGCGGGGGTCGCACTCTGCTCTACATACAGGACACGCGGGGGTCGTACTCTCCTCTACATACAGGACACACGGGGATCGTTCTCTCCTCTACATACAGGACACGCGGGGATCGTTCTCTCCTCTACATACAGGACACGCGGGGGTCGTTCTCTCCTCTACATACAGGACACGCGGGGGTCGTACTCTCCTCTACATACAGGACACGCGGGGGCCGTACTCTCCTCTACATACAGGACACGCGGGGGTCGTACTCTCCTCTACATACAGGACACGCGGGGGTCGCACTCTCCTCTACATACAGGACACGCGGGGGTCGTACTCTCCTCTACATACAGGACACGCGGGGGCCGTACTCTCCTCTACATACAGGACACGCGGGGGTCGTACTCTCCTCTACATACAGGTCACACGCGGGGGTCGCACTCTCCTCTACATACAGGACACGCGGGGGTCGTACTCTCCTCTACATACAGGACACGAGGGGGCCGCACTTTCCTCTACATTCAGGACACGCGGGGGTCGTACTCTCATCTACATACAGGACACGCGGGGGGTCGTACTCTCCTCTACATACAGGACACGCTGGGGTCGTACTCTCCTCTACATACAGGACACGCGGGGGTCGTACTCTCCTCTACATACAGGACACGCGGGGGTCGTACTCTCCTCTACATACAGGACACGCGGGGGTCGTACTCTCCTCTACATACAGGACACGCGGGGGGTCGTACTCTCCTCTACATACAGGACACGCTGGGGTCGTACTCTCCTCTACATACAGGACACGCGGGGGTCGTACTCTCCTCTACATACAGGACACGCGGGGGTCGTACTCTCCTCTACATACAGGACACGCGGGGGTCGTACTCTCCTCTACATACAGGACACGCGGGGGCCGTACTCTCCTCTACATACAGGACACGCGGGGGTCGTACTCTCCTCTACATACAGGACACGCGGGGGTCGTACTCTCCTCTACATACAGGACACGTGGGGGTCGTACTCTCCTCTACATTCAGGACACGCGGGGGTCGTACTCTCCTCTACATACAAGACACGCGGGGGCCGCACTCTCCTCTACATTCAGGACACGCGGGTGTCGCACTCTCCTCTACATTCAGGACACGTGGGTGTCGTACTCTCCTCTACATACAGGACACGCGGGGGCCGCACTCTCCTCTACATTCAGGACACGCGGGGGTCGTACTCTCCTCTACATACAGGACACACGGGGGTCGTACTCTCCTCTACTTACAGGACACGTGGGGGTCGTACTCTCCTCTACATACAGGACACACGCGGGGGTCGTACTCTCCTCTACTTACAGGACACGTGGGGGTCGTACTCTCCTCTACATACAGGACACGCGGGGGGTCGTACTCACCTCTACATACAGGACACGCGGGGGTCGGACTCTCCTCTACATACAGGACACGCGGGGGGTCGTACTTTCCTCTACATACAGGTCACACGCGGGGGTCGTACTCTCCTCTACATACAGGACACACGGCGATCGCTCTCTCCTCTACATACAGGATACGCGGGGATCGTTCTCTCCTCTACATACAGGACACACGGGGGTCGTACTCTCCTCTACATACAGGACACGCGGGGGTCGTACTCTCCTCTACATACAGGACACGCGGGGGCCGTACTCTCCTCTACATACAGGACACGTGGGGGTAGTACTCTCCTCTACACACAGGACACGCGGGGGTCATACTCTCCTCTACATACAGGACACGTGGGGGTCGTACTCTCCTCTACATACAGGACACGCGGGGGTCGTTCTCTCCTCTACATACAGGACACGTGGGGGTCGTTCTCTCCTCTACATTTAGGACACGCGGGGGGTCATACTCTCCCCTACATACAGGACATGCGGGGGTCGTACTCTCCTCTACATACAGGACACGCGGGGGTCGTTCTCTCCTCTACATTCAGGACACGCGGGGGTCGTTCTCTCCTCTACATACAGGACACGCGGGGGTCGTACTCTCCTCTACATACACGACACGAGGGGGTCGTTCTCTCCTCTACATTCAGGACACGCAGGGGTCGTACTTTCCTCCACATACAGGACACGCGGGGGTCGTACTCTCCTCTACATACACGACACAAGGGGGTCGTTCTCTCCTCTACATTCAGGACACGCGGGGGTCGTTCTCTCCTCCACATGCAGGACACGGGGGGTCGTACTCTCCTCAACATACAGGACACGCGGGGGTCGTACTCTCCTCTACATACAGGACACGTGGGGGTCGTACTCTCCTCTACATACAGGACACGTGGGGGTCGTACTCTCCTCTACATACAGGACACACGCGGGGGTCGTACTCTCCTCTACATACAGGACACGTGGGGGTCGTACTCTCCTCTACATACAGGACATGCGGGGGTCGTACTCTCCTCTACATACAGGACACACGCGGGGGTCGTTCTCTCCTCCACATACAGGACACGCGGGGGTCGTTCTCTCCTCCACATACAGGACACGCGGGGTCGTACTCTCCTCTACATACAGGTCACACGCGGGGGTCGTACTCTCCTCTACATACAGGACACACGCGAGGGTCGTTCTCTCCTCCACATACAGGACACGCGGGGGTCGTACTCTCCTCTACATACAGGACACGTGGGGGTCGTACTCTCCTCTACATACAGGTCACACGCGGGGGTCGTTCTCTCCTCCACATACAGGACACGCGGGGTCATACTCTCCTCTACATACACGACATGCGGGGGTCGTTCTATTCTCCACATACAGGACATGCGGGGGTCGTACTCTCCTCTACATACAGGTCACACGCGGGGGTCGTACTCTCCTCTACATACAGGACACGCGGGGGTCGTTCTCTCCTCTACATTCAGGACACGCGGGGGTCGTACTCGCCTCTACATACAGGACACGTGGGGGTCGTACTCTCCTCTACATACAGGACACGCGGGGGTCAGACTCTCCTCTACATACAGGACACGCGGGGGTCGTACTCTCCTCTACATACAGGACACGCGGGGGTCGTACTCTCCTCTACATTCAGGACACGCGGGGGTCGTTCTCTCCTCCACATGCAGGACACGGGGGGTCGTACTTTCCTCAACATACAGGACACGCGGGGGTCGTACTCTCCTCTACATACAGGACACGTGGGGGTCGTACTCTCCTCTACATACAGGACACGTGGGGGTCGTACTCTCCTCTACATACAGGACACGTGGGGGTCGTACTCTCCTCTACATACAGGACACGTGGGGGTCGTACTCTCCTCTACATACAGGACACGCGGGGGTCGTACTCTCCTCTACATACAGGACACACGCGGGGGTCGTTCTCTCCTCCACATACAGGACACGCGGGGGTCATTCTCTCCTCCACATACAGGACACGCGAGGTCGTACTCTCCTCTACATACAGGTCAAACGCGGGGGTCGTACTCTCCCCTACATACAGGACATGCGGGGGTCGTTCTCTCCTCCACATACAGGACACGCGGGGGTCGTACTCTCCTCTACATACAGGTCACACGTGGGGGTCGTTCTCTCCTCCACATACAGGACACGCGGGGTCGTACTCTCCTCTACATACACGACATGCGGGGGTCATTCTCTTCTCCACATACAGGACACGCGGGGGTCGTACTCTCCTCTACATACAGGTCACACGCGGGGGTCGTACTCTCCTCTACATACAGGACACGCGGGGGTCGTTCTCTCCTCTACATTCAGGACACGCGGGGGTCGTCCTCGCCTCTACATACAGGACACGCGGGGGTCGTACTCTCCTCTACATACAGGACACGCGGGGGTCGTACTCTCCTCTACATACAGGACACGCGGGGGTCGTACTTTCCTCTACATACAGGTCACACGTGGGGGTCGTACTCTCCTCTACATACAGGACACGCGGGGGCCACTCTCTCCTCTACATACTTGACACGCGGGGGTCGTACTCTCCTCTACATACAGGACACGCGGGGGTCGTACTCTCCTCTACATACAGGACACGCGGGGGTCGTACTTTCCTCTACATACAGGTCACACGTGGGGGTCGTACTCTCCTCTACATAAAGGACACGCGGGGTTCATACTCTCCCCTACATACAGGACACGCGGGGGTCGTTCTCTCCTCTACACACAGGACACGCGGGGGTCGTTCTCTCCTCTACATACAGGACACGCGGGGGTCGTTCTCTCCTCTACATTTAGGACAGGCGGGGGTCGTACTCTCCTCTACATACAGGACACGCGGGGGTCGTTCTCTCCTCTACATACAGGACACGCGGGGGTCGTACTCTCCTCTACACACAGGACACGCCGGGGTCGTACTCTCCTCTACACACAGGACACGCGGGGGTCGTACTCTCCTCTACACACAGGACACGCGGGGGTCGTTCTCTCCCCTACATACAGGACACACGGGGGTCGTTCTCTCCTCTACATTTAGGACACGCGGGGGTCGTTCTCTCCTCTACATACAGGACATGCGGGGGTCGTACTCTCCTCTACATACAGGACACGTGGGGGTCGTACTCTCGTCTACACACAGGACACGCGGGGGTCATTCTAACCCCTACATACAGGACACGCGGGGGTAGTACTCTCCTCTACACACAGGACACGCGGGGGTCGTACTCTCCTCTACATACAGGACACGTGGGTGTCGTACTCTCATCTACACACAGGACACGCGGGGGTCGTTCTCTCCTCTACATACAAGACACGTGGGGGTCGTTCTCTCCTCTACATTTAGGACACGCGGGGGGTCATACTCTCCCCTACATACAGGACATGCGGGGGTCGTTCTCTCCTCTACATTCAGGACACGTGGGGGTCGTACTCTCGTCTACACACAGGACACGCGGGGGTCGTTCTCTCCTCTACATACAGGACACGCGGGGGTCGTTCTCTCCTCTACATACAAGACACGTGGGGGTCGTACTCTCCTCTACATACAGGACACGCGGGGGTCGTACTCTCCTCTACATACAGGACACGCGGGGGTCGTACTCTCCTCTACATACAGGACACGCGGGGGTCGTTCTCTCCTCTACATTTAGGACACGCGGGGGGTCATACTCTCCCCTACATACAGGACATGCGGGGGTCGTACTCTCCTCTACATACAGGACACGCGGGGGTCATTCTCTCCTCTACATTCAGGACACGTGGGGGTCGTACTCTCGTCTACACACAGGACACGCGGGGGTCGTTCTCTCCTCTACATACAGGACACGCGGGGGTCGTTCTCTCCTCTACATACAAGACACGTGGGGGTCGTTCTCTCCTCTACATTTAGGACACGCGGGGGGTCATACTCTCCCCTACATACAGGACATGCGGGGGTCGTACTCTCCTCTACATACAGGACACGCGGGGGTCGTTCTCTCCTCTACATTCAGGACACGCGGGGGTCGTACTTTCCTCCACATACAGGACACGCAGGGGTCGTACTCTCCTCTACATACACGACACGAGGGGGTCGTTCTCTCCTCCACATGCAGGACACGGGGGGTCGTACTCTCCTCCACATACAGGACACGAGCGGGGGTCGTACTCTCATATACATATAGGACATGTGGGGGTCGTACTCTCCTCTACATACAGGACACGCGGGGGCCGCTCTTTCCTATACATATAGGACAGGTGGGGGTCGTACTCTCCTCTACATACAGGACAAGTGGGGTCGGACTCTCCTCTACATACAGGATACACAGAGGCCGCACTCTCCTCTACACACAGGACACGCTGGGGTCGCTCTCTCCTATACATATAGGACATGTGGGGGTCGTACTCTCCTCTACATACAGGACACGTGGGGTCGGACTCTCCTCCACATACAGGACACGCGGGGGTCGGACTCTCCTCTACATACAGGACACGCGGGGGTCGTACTCTCCTATACATATAGGACATGTGGGGGTCGTACTCTCCTCTACATACAGGACATGTGGGGGTCGTACTCTCCTCTACATACAGGACATGTGGGGGTCGTACTCTCCTCTACATACAGGACACGTGGGGTCGGACTCTCCTCCACATACAGGACACGAGCGGGGGTCGTACTCTTCTATACATTCAGGACACGCGGGGGTCGTACTCTTCTATACATACAGGACACGCGGGGGTCGTGCTCACCTATACATACAGGACACGCGGGGGTCGTACTCTCCTCTACATACAGGACACGCGGGGGTCGTACTCTCCTCTACATACAGGACACGTGGGGGTCGTACTCTCCTCTACATACAGGACACGCGGGGGTCGTACTCTCCTCCACATACAGGACACGCGGGGGTCGGACTCTCCTCTACATACAGGACACGCGGGGGTCGTACTCTCCTATACATATAGGACATGTGGGGGTCGTACTCTCCTCTACATACAGGACATGTGGGGGTCGTACTCTCCTCTACATACAGGACATGTGGGGGTCGTACTCTCCTCTACATACAGGACACGTGGGGTCGGACTCTCCTCCACATACAGGACACGAGCGGGGGTCGTACTCTTCTATACATTCAGGACACGCGGGGGTCGTACTCTTCTATACATACAGGACACGCGGGGGTCGTGCTCACCTATACATACAGGACACGCGGGGGTCGTACTCTTCTATACATTCAGGACACGCGGGGGTCGTGCTCACCTATATATACAGGACACGCGGGGGTTGTACTCTCCTATACATACAGGACACGCGGGGGTCGTACTCACCTATATATACAGGACACGCGGGGGTCGTGCTCACCTATACATACAGGACACGCGGGGGTTGTACTCTCCTATACATACAGGACACGCGGGGGTCGTACTCTTCTATACATTCAGGACACGCGGGGGTCGTGCTCACCTATACATACAGGACACGCGGGGGTCGTACTCTCCTATACATATAGGACATTTGGGGGTCGTACTCACCTATACACACAGCCGTTGGCGTCCAGTCATCCCGGATTCCATTATTTTTGCACTGGATACTGGGAGATGAGGGATAATATCCAGATTTACAAGTTATTGTGATCTCTTGGTCCAGATTATAATATTCTTCGAATTTTGCGATGTTTTCCAAGTTATTTATTGAGGGTTTTTTACATTGTTCTGGAGAATAAAAAGAAAAGTTGCCCCTTGGTAATATAATGTTATTGCATGCGATCCTTCCTGCTTATATATGTACAATTCTAGAGCGGACGTCACTCCTCTGTATTTACCACCGGCCTCCGCCATACGGTGAGTACATACATCTCCCGATGACACCAGGTCACTTCCATCACTTACATCCACAGCTGCCATCTCAATCCTGCTGGCTGCAGAGCTGAAATCTCTGTAATCCCGACTAGAAAAATATTCAGCATTGAGAGTCCTCAGTGGTTGATACCTTTTAATGGCGAACTGAAAAGATGCATGAAAAATGGAAAGCAGCACGCCTTAGAAGATATAAAGATGTTTATTCAGCCCATAGGGCTATGTGCCCATTCAGTGCGACGTTTCGGTCAGGCTTGAGAAAGGTCCGCACCCTTTCTGGACCGAAACGTCGCACTGGATGAGCACATATAAACATCATCTTTATATCTTCTAAGGCGTGCTGCTTTCCATTTTTCATGGATGTTTTAAAGGTTTGGAATATGCCTGGGAGCGTGCACCCACTTTTTTCCTCTTTTTTATCTGTGCTGCTTTTTCATTCCTTCATCGTATTATTAACTGAAAAGATGGTGACACATTGCAGCTTTCCAGACTCCTCAGGTCTCTTCATCAGGCAAAGACTAATACAACATCTGAAGAGTCACATATCTATACACAAGACAGCACAGAAATAACACAGTAGATAAGACAAGTGACGTGAAGCGGAACTATCATTATGGGAGACGGAGAAACATAAATATTGGAACAGTTCATAGATAAGGAGTGTGAATGTTTTATTGTTCTCTGATTGGGGTCTGGTTCTGTGTTGTGATGCCCCCAGAAGGTCTGAGGAGCAAATTCCTTAATTGATGCAAAAAGACATAAATCCATGCGGCACATTCATTCCTGCATTCCATCAATCTAAGAACTGGTCCAATATTTACGTTTCTCCCTCTCCCATAATGATAATTCTGCTTCACGTCACTTGTCTTATCTATTGCGCTATTTCTGTGCTGTGTTGTGTATAAATATGTGACTCTTCAGATGTTGTATTAGTCTTTGCCTGATGAAGAGACCTGAGGAGTCTGGAAAGCTGCAATGTGTCACCATCTTTTCAGTTCGCCATTAAAAGTTATCAACTACCGAGGACTCTCAATCCTGAATATTTTTCTATCTACTGGCCAACACGGTACAAGGATATACATCTTTCCTGTATTTAAAGGGAACCTGTCACCCTTAGGGCCAGCACCTGTACGCCCTATGTGACTGCATTCCAGAATACAACAACAAACAAGAAACACACCAGTGCCTATACTATAGAGACTAGACTGGGGGTGAGGGGCACTATACGCTGCAGACAGATTAAGGATTCTGTGTGATAAAGTCCAAAATAAAAGAAGAGGGTGATGAAATAGTGATCTGTCACGCTGAACAAACTAAGCAAAATGGCTTAAAATGGTTTATCCCCCCAAAAAAAATAATGGTACAAATGCTAGATGAATAAAACATCTAGAGCGTGCACATGACGCTGTGCAGTATCACTGAGGGCACATTTCAGATTTAGGGTGCAACTATAATGCTGATGAGCTGTCAACTATTCCGGAGCGCACCGCCATTCCGATCATCAGGCACTGCACCGTATGAGAACTGATGCTGGCCAGGAGGATGGCGGGTCTGTGGCTAGAGCGGACGGGCGGCTGTTTTGGGGCGACCACCTGAGGGTGACACACAAATCCATGGAGGTAGTCCCGGCTCTTGCTTGTGGTGCAGGTATAATGCTATGGTGATGGTAACCTGCTCCACTCACCGACACACCATGGAGAAGGACCCCACTGATCGGGGCTCACACATCTGATCCTGTTGGACACCGTGTGATATCCAGTGTTACACGTCACCATCACATTGTCACCGGCATGGTAGGAAACTTTATCTCCATATATTGTGTATCCCACACTGCTCTCCGGTCTCTTACATTGTGCCGAGGATGAGACACAGAAAAACACACAGTATCACAAACGTGCATGAATACTCTGTTGTAAAATATATGTAACAATAAGCAGCAAGTGCTAGCATGTCCCATGTGTTTTTTCTGTGTCTCAGTCTTTGGGTGGTGTGAACATTGTCTTACTGACCTGTTCATTTTTGTGTTTTTAATTGTGCTGAGGATGAAGTAGAGAATACCAATCACCAGGAGGCTCATCCTCCGCATCCACAGGGAACACTGGATGATCTGCAGAATCCAGAGCCGCAAATCAAATGTAAAAGCCCCAGAACACTCACTGGCTCATCACAGAAGTCTCTTAAGGGGTCACCAAGAATAGAACAAAATACATAACTGCAGAAAAAGTCACTTTAAATATATTCCCAAATACCTGTGATAAACTAATTAGACTCATTATGTCTAGGGAGGAAATTGCTGTAGCATTAACATGGCCACCGCATTGTTACATGGGTAGAAGCCTGTCCTAGGAGGAGCCAGTGAGCATGTGCAGCAGGGAGAGGTGGAGGAGCGTCTGCCACACACCATGGGGGCGGAGGAGCATCTGCCGCACATCACGGGGGCGGAGGAGCGTCTGCCGCACATCACGGGGGCGGAGGAGCATCTGCTGCACATCACGGGGGCGGAGGAGCATCTGCCGCACATCACCGAGGCAGAAGAGCGTCTGCCGCACATCACGGGGGCAGAGGAGCGTCTGCTGCACATCACGGGGGCGGAGGAGCGTCTGCCGCACATCACCGAGGCAGAAGAGCGTCTGCCGCACATCACGGGGGCAGAGGAGCGTCTGCTGCACATCACGGGGGCGGAGGAGCATCTGCCGCACATCACGGGGGCGGAGGAGCGTCTGCCGCACATCACGGGGGCAGAGGAGCGTCTGTCACACATCACAGGGCGGAGGAGCATCTGCTGCACATCACGGGGGCGGAGGAGCATCTGCCGCACATCACGGGGGCGGAGGAGCGTTTGCCGCACATCACGGGGGCGGAGGAGCATCTGCCGCACATCACGGGGGCGGAGGAGCGTCTGCCGCACATCACGGGGGCAGAGGAGCATCTGCTGCACATCACGGGGGCGGAGGAGCATCTGCTGCACATCACGGGGGCGGAGGAGCATCTGCCGCACATCACCGAGGCAGAAGAGCGTCTGCCGCACATCACGGGGGCAGAGGAGCGTCTGCTGCACATCACGGGGGCGGAGGAGCGTCTGCCGCACATCACGGGGGCGGAGGAGCGTCTGCCGCACATCACGGGGGCGGAGGAGCATCTGCTGCACATCACGGGGCGGAGGAGCGTCTGCCGCACATCACGGGGGCAGAGGAGCGTCTGTCACACATCACGGGGTGGAGGAGCATCTGCTGCACATCACGGGGGCGGAGGAGCATCTGCCGCACATCACGGGGGCGGAGGAGCATCTGCCGCACATCACGGGGGCGGAGGAGCGTCTGCCGCACATCACGGGGGCAGAGGAGCATCTGCTGCACATCACGGGGGCGGAGGAGCATCTGCTGCACATCACGGGGGCGGAGGAGCATCTGCCGCACATCACCGAGGCAGAAGAGCGTCTGCCGCACATCACGGGGGCAGAGGAGCGTCTGCTGCACATCACGGGGGCGGAGGAGCGTCTGCCGCACATCACGGGGGCGGAGGAGCGTCTGCCGCACATCACGGGGGCGGAGGAGCATCTGCTGCACATCACGGGGCGGAGGAGCGTCTGCCGCACATCACGGGGGCAGAGGAGCGTCTGTCACACATCACGGGGTGGAGGAGCATCTGCTGCACATCACGGGGGCGGAGGAGCATCTGCCGCACATCACGGGGGTGGAGGAGCGTCTGCTGCACATCACAGGGGCGGAGGAGCATCTGCCACACATCACGGGGGCGGAGGAGCGTCTGCCGCACATCACGGAGGCGGAGGAGCATCTGCCACACATCACAGAGGCGGAAGAGCATCTGCCGCACATCACGGAGGCGGAGGAGCGTCTGCCCCACATCACGGAGGCGGAGGAGCAGCTGCCTCACATCACGGAGGCGGAGGAGCGTCTACCGCACATCACAGAGGCGGAGGAGCATCTGCCGCACATCACGGAGGTGGAAGAGCATCTGCCGCACATCACGGAGATGGAGGAGCATCTGCCGCACATCACGGAGATGGAGGAGCATCTGCCGCACATCACAGAGGCGGAGGAGCATCTGCCGCACATCACGGAGGTGGAAGAGCATCTGCCGCACATCACGGAGATGGAGGAGCATCTGCCGCACATCACGGGGGCGGAGGAGCATCTGCCGCACATCACGGAGGTGGAAGAGCATCTGCCGCACATCACGAAGATGGAGGAGCATCTGCTGCACATCACGGAGGTGGAGGAGCATCTGCTGCACATCACGGAAGCGGAGGGGCGTCTGCCGCACATCACGGAAAACACAAGCCGCGGAGACACCATCACATGTTTCTCAACGCAAGCAATGACTAGCCAGGTCTTTCACCGGGAAGGAACAACCACGGGAAGGGCAGTCTCCAATAAAGGAAACCACCTATGCCAAAACATGGTATCCATCCACAGACAGCTGTTTCGGGGTATTGCCCCTCATCAGTGTGGAGTAGGAAACTGGCTAGTAGGAGCAATGCTTAGTAAAAGACTGTGAAAAATGAGGCAGGGGAGGCCCAGGAGAACGCGATGGAGAAAAACCATTTGCTCTCAGGCAGTCCCTGTGGGGCATACGACCGCTGCGATACCATCTGCAGCGCCTACCTCCACCTCCACACCGGTGCTGCCACTGGATGCGACCTGCCAGAAGGAGATACATGTGAGTCTCGGAGCAAGCGGTGGAGCAGGAGCTGGGCCCTACCCGGACCTGGCGCGGCCGCGCATGTCCTCCCCAGAGGTATTGGCGGATGTCAACCCTGCCCCAGTACAGACCCAGCTGCCGTCCGTCTACCAGGCAGCCTCAGGGGTTATGGCTGCCATCGTTCGCCACCCTGTACCCGCGCAGGAACCGGAGCTTCATCGAGAAGCACCAGGTACGGTCTCTGCCCCGACCATGATCCTGGTGTTAGGGACGGCGTCTGTGGACAGAAACGGTCCAGTGATTGCTCAGGCATTAAGCGACAGCACCCAAATGGCGCTATACCAGCAGCAACAGGTAGCAGTGCCGCTAGCTGCAGTACCGCCTGAAGTTGAGAAACGACATCTATTGGTACCAGCTGCAACTCCTGCAGAATCACAGGCAGCAGAGATATCACCAGCAGGAGTTGATGTGCTACCTATACCAGTAGATGCCAACCTCACTCCAGGAGAAAAGGAGTACCTGCAATTTGTGGCCAGTCAGCAGGAAGAGGATGTTCACAAGTTCTCCCTGGAAGTAGCCCAAGTCATCAGCTTCCAGTACCCCAGGAGGGGACCACCAACATTAATGAGCATACCAAAAACTAACTCTGTTACCCAGGAGGGTATTTGCACCATTGTGCCTGTTTTTCTATTTTTGCTTTCGTGATGTTTCTCTGTTCTCTGTTGATTCCAGTTTTGTTGCCCAGTTTTATTGGCAGCGTTTTTCTTACTGAACTGTGGAGATCATGGACACTGAATGATCCAGAAATGTAATGTATATAGTTGCACCTCTTTAGGTGCCCTTTCTTGGTTTTACATAAGTGTTTTAAGAATAAGGACATTTCAAGACATCTTGGCTGGATCAATGTCTATATTGCACTCATTAATAATAGTTAGTATATTTGTTAGAAAAAGTAAATAGTGAATGCTTTATAGAGTTCAGACTAATGCTAATATTTGAATAAAGATTTAAAATTTACAGGTGACGAACCCGGCATCAGGGGTTGTCACTTAAGGTTAATAATAGAAAGTAGAAAATGTGAAAGAAGAGAAGATGAAGAAATGTGTTAATGATAATACTTGAAGTGGTAGTGAGTTACTGCCAATAGCACTTTTGAAATAGGGCATAGATAGTTAGTTAAAATTGTTTGCAATATTCAAGAGTCAGTGCCTCCCACATTGGGAAGTTTAGATAAGAACTGATTATTTAGCATAACAAAAATTTTGTATGTTCCTGTATTTGTCCATCTTTGCTTCTTTTGCAGCCCGCGGACGTGCTGTGTTTAATGGGGGTATGTGGCACCCCTGAGGGTTCAGTCGCCACAGAGGTACTGCACCTCCTCCTGAGGTGTGGTACCCCACCATCCAGGTAAGGTGGGGACACCTGACCACACTCCAACACCTGCACCCCACACAACATTGTAGTGTAGCAAAGCACCCTTTGGTGGCTCCTTGCTTGGAACACGAAGCGTGATGGGAGGCGGGTGAAGTTTAGTTTGCATCAAAGGAGCGGGAAGAGTTTAGGATTTGGTCAGTCTGACAGAGTCAGAGGAGGAATGAAGATCCCCTGAGTGAGATGGATGAAGGAAGTGCTGCAGCCGACCTCAGTGACCTGGGTCCGCTGGCACAAGGAAAGGGACATTGATGGAAAGCCTGACTCTCCATAAGAAGGAAAGGATTAGTACGGAACATGAGGAGAAGAAGAGAAGTAAGGATTAGGGTTAGAGGAGAACCCTTCCCAAGTTCTAAGCGCAAGGCCGGGGTCCGGTCCCCGAGGTTGTATGGATACTAATGGTCCTGCAGCAGACACCGGAGGAATAGAAGTTGTCACCACTTTATTCCCACACCAGACTTGGGGGCACAACAGCATCATGAGTGAGCCAGGACTAGGTAGTAAGGAGTCCCCGAAGCAGGCTACAGCTGTCTGGCGTACAAGTAAAGTTTATAGGAACATCTGACAGGAGGAACTCCAGTGTAACTCAGTACTGTGAGTACTTCACTAAAGGCGCTAAGAGGGAGATGTTTAGAAAAGGCACATATGTTAGCGGAGTGTTGGAAAGGAGTACTTCATCTTGCCTGGAAATTGGCTGAGCTCCTGACCCGGAGGACACGGCACGGATGCGGGCTCCTGTATGCACAACAGACTGTGACTAAAGCTTTGGAGCTACATGCCCTGGTGTCCTCCGCTTATTCCTGCGTCAACCTGCCCGGCACTGCTACATCCCCTGCACCCGACACTACATCATCTACGTGTCACTTCACCTACTCTGCCCTGGGACTACAGGCCTGCCTGTGGAGGGCTATAACATCATTGCTGCACCACACCATCTGTCCCAGAGGATCTGTCTGCAGCGTCGGCTTAACATCTTCATTGCCGAACACCACAGGTGGCGTCACGACTCATTCATTCATAGACTCTAATCATCATAAGCACACTGAACATTCCCCTTTTACAAATGGGCACACAGGGCCACGGGCCGGGTCCCAGCTGCCATGACATCTCCCATTGAAGCTCATCGGGCCCGGTACTGAGTACCTCACAGCCCTGGGAGGGCGACCCAACTTGGCGTCACGAACAGGATGATGAAGCCCGGTGCCACTGGGTTCTGTGTGCCTAGGATTTATTGGAGTGAAAATGGTGAAGGATCCACGAAGAAGATCGGTGAGTGCAGGGCAGGCGTAAATGGCGATACAGGCGCACTCTCGGCTGAAGATGGTATAGTGTGCCGGGCAGAGCCAGAACCGCTCCGGCCGGTAGCGTCCTGGATGCTCGGCAGGAAAATGGCCAACACTGTTTTGACAGAGTGTGATGTCACTGAGCTGGGCTACGGAGCCTGGCTAGGGCCAAAAAAACAACGCGTTTCGAAGGCAAATCGACCTTCTTCGTCAGGGTTACCGCCCACCTATTCTGGCTGTCATATCTAGTGAGTGCGGTCATGCACCTTGTTAGAAGCTCAGCTTTGCTAATGTGCGAGAAAGTCTTATTCACATGGAATATCTTCATACAACGTATGCATGTGTTAGATGTGTTTATATTTATTATCTAGCATACTTTCATGACATTGTAGTTTCATGTATATAAAGTACTAATTTCCCTCTGCTCTGGGGCAGTTAGTTTTCCTCTTTTCCTGCTTTAGGCTTATGTAGCTCTCGGGTTGTGACGAAGCGTCTAGGATCATCGTACGTACGCTCCACGACTGCTGCTAGTTGTGTGGTTAAGATCAGGGATCTGCAATCTGCATAGTTACCAACCTCTCTGGCTTTCTGAAACTAAGCTTGTTGTTCTTTTTTCCTCCTCAGTGACCCGTTCATAACGGAATCACCAGCCATACCGTAGATTCTAGGGTACTCAAAAGCAGGAAAGAATTGTTAAGGAAAAAGAAAAAAAAGTGTCAGAATTTTTTTTTTTAATTTATACTTTTTCCTCTTTTTCTCTGGGGCCGTGTGACGTTTTTGGTAAAAGCTACGTCGGAGAGTGGACCCTCTGGATCGCGGATCCGGAGCCCCTGGGCCGAGCACTCCAGGTGAAGACCGACCCCTATACAGGGATCGTTTGGGGCAGGACCACAGGGGACGGAAGCGCAACAGCCGGAACCAAGAGGGACGGCTCCATGGACAAATAAGGACTAGGGAGAAGGATGGCTTAGATACGGACCCGGGACTGACGGACAGAGGAATGAGACACAGGGCAAGGCAGTGGGACAGAGCGTGGACAAGAGGAACTACAGAGGCATGTAACACAGGGCAAGGCAGGGAGGCAGTGAGACAGAGCATGGACAAGAGGAACTACAGAGGACTGTAACGGCCAGAGGGTGCAGGAGACAGCGAGGACGCCTGAAGTATCCTAACACCCGGAAGTGCGTCCCCCTGTCCTGCCCCTCAGCGCCGCCCACCGCTGGAGGGAGAGAGTGGGAGGGGGCGTGCGCGCGACAGGGAGCGGGTGCCAGGAGCAGCTGTGAGGAGGAACGCAGGACGGGCGCGCGCCTGGACGGGGGCACGCAGGTAAGGGGACGCTGCGGCGTGCGCTGCTGCTGGAGGGGCATCGGCGGGCATAGCCGCCGATGTCACAGTACCCCCCTCCTTACGTCCTCCCCTACTGAGATTGGCCAAAAACTTTTTCAGAATCCGGGGGGCATTGATATTCTCTCGGGGCTCCCAGGACCTTTCCTCGGGGCCAAAACCCCTCCAATCGATAAGATAAAGGGTCTTTCCCTTGGCTCTTTTCATAGCCAAGATGTCTTTGACCTCAAAGACGTTGTCCGAGGCAATTGGTGAAGGAGGGGCGATGGAAACTGGTTGGAACCGATTCAGGACTACGGGTTTCAAGAGCGAGACATGGAAGGCGTTGGGAACCCGGAGCGAAGCAGGCAACCTCAGCTTATAAGCCACTTCATTAATGCGTCCGATCACTTCAAACGGCCCAATGTACCGAGGGCTCAACTTGTAAGAGGGAACTCTCAGACGGATATGTCGAGTTGAAAGCCAGACTTTGTCACCCGGATGGTACGGAGGCACATCCTTTCGTCTTTTGTCCGCATGTTTCTTGATTCGGTGATTGGCACTCTTGAGCTCTTCCCTGGTCTCCCTCCAAATCTGCGAGAATTCCATTGCGAGTGAATCTGCTGCGGGCACTCCCGTAGACGTGGAAAAGGGTAGCGGAATACCTGGATTTTGACCGGTTACCACAAAGAATGGTGACTTGGCGGTAGATTCACTGGGATGGTTATTGTGCGAGAATTCAGCCCAAGGTAGGAGCGCGACCCAATTGTCCTGATGGGCGTTGGAGAAGTGACGTAAGAAGGTAGTTAACACCTGATTAATTCGCTCCACTTGCCCGTTGGTCTGAGGATGGTATGCAGAGAAGTCGAGAGATGTACCCATAAGCCGGCAGAGAGCCCTCCAGAAGCGAGAGGTGAACTGGACCCCCCGATCCGACACAATCCGCTGAGGAAGACCATGCAGCCTGAAGATCAGGTGGATGAAGATCTCGGCCAACTTCGGGGCGGACGGCAGACCCGGTAAGGGAACAAAGTGGGCCATCTTGGAAAAACGATCTGCTACGACTAAGATGGTGGTACATCCAGCTGAGCGGGGTAAATCAGTCACAAAATCCATAGCGATTTGCTGCCAGGGAGCCTCTGGAACTGGTAATGGGTGAAGAAGACCGGAGGGCAAAGCCCTAGCCACCTTGTTCTGGGCACAGGTTGAGCACGAGGCTACATAGTCCATCACATCCTGGCGAAGCGTGGGCCACCAGTAATACCAGGAAAGCAGCAAGAGAGTCTTCTTAGTCCCAACGTGCCCAGCAACTTTGGAGGAATGCCCCCAGCGCAGCACCTTTGAACGTCTGCCTTGAGGGACGAAAGTTTTACCTGGCGGAGGAGTGGAAAAATTCACAGGAGCCACGGTGATCATCTTAGTAGGCTCGATAATATAGGATGGGTCTTCATCCCTCTCCGGTGACTGTAACGACCTGGAAAGGGCATCGGCCTTGATGTTCCTATTACCTGGTCGAAAGTGAAGTTGAAAGTCAAAGCGGGAGAAATACAGGGCCCACCTGGCTTGCCGGGCAATGAGTCTTTGGGCAGACTGCAGGTAAGCCAGATTCTTGTGGTCCGTAAGGATGGTGAAGGGATGTACAGCCCCCTCGAGTAAATATCGCCATTCAGCCAAGGCCATCTTAATGGCAAGTAATTCCCGGTCTCCAATGGAGTAGTTGCACTCCGCAGGCGAAAAGGTGGGTGCAGATGAAAAAAGAACGTTTCAGAGCCAGGAAGGCGTCTTCAGCTTCGGGGGACCAGCTGTTGGGTTTCGTTCCCTTACGGGTCAAGGCCGTGATGGGTTTAGTAACCGTAGAAAAATGAGGCACGAATTGACGGTAATAGTTTGCGAACCCAAGGAACCGCTGGATGGCCTTTATCCCCACTGGACGGGGCCACTTGAGTACCGCACTGAGTTTTTCGGGATCCATCTTCAGACCGGAATCGGTGACGATATATTCCAAGAAGGGCAATGACGTCTGCTCAAAAAGGCATTTCTCAATCTTGGCGTAGAGTCGATTCTCTCGAAGGCGATGCAAGACCAAGCGTACGCTCTTGCAATGGGAGGACAGATCGGGCGAGAAAACGAGAATGTCGTCTAAATACACCACCACACAGGAATAGAGCAGATCCCGGAACACCTCTTTGATAAATTCTTGAAACACAGCTGGTGCGTTGCAAAGACCAAATGGCATGACTAAGTATTCATAATGCCCGTCACAGGTATTGAAGGCCGTTTTCCACTCATCCCCTGCGCGGATCCGGATCAAATTGTAAGCTCCCCGCAGATCTAACTTCGTGAAGATCCGAGCTCCTCTCAGCCGGTCAAAGAACTCAGGAATCAACGGAAGGGGATATCGGTTTTTAACGGTGATATTGCTTAGGCCCCAGTAATCTATACAAGGCCGCAGTGATCCGTCCTTCTTCCGGACGAAGAAAAAACCCGCGCCCGCAGGAGAAGAGGACTTCCGGATAAACCCCTTGGTCAGGTTTTCCTGAATGTATTCCGTCATGGCAGAGGTCTCGGCTGGAGAAAGAGGGTACGTTCTTCCTCTGGGAGGGACAGCTCCGGGAATCAGGTCGATAGGGCAGTCATAGGACCGATGTGGAGGCAGGGAATCCGCTTCCTTCTTGCAGAAAACATCAGCGTAGGCGTGGTATGGAACAGGAAGGCCCGGAAGATTGGTTGGCCTAGGCAGAGAATGGGGACGAACAAGGGTCCGCAAACAGCGTGCATGGCAGGCGTGCCCCCAGCGCAAGATCTCCCCGGAGCGCCAGACGACAACTGGCTCATGCCGCCTGAGCCAAGGTAACCCTAAGAGAATGGCGTGGGATAGTTGAGGCAGGACATAAAAGGCAATCTTCTCGAAGTGAAGTGCACCAATTTGTAGCTCAACTTTGGTGGTAACCGTGGTGATGAGTCCAGGCAGAGGTTTGCCATCGACGGAGGTGATTGCTCGTGGATTTCTTAGGACGACCATGGGAATCTGGAGTTTGTCCACCTCTTCCTGGCGGATGAAGTTGCCCGCCGCGCCCGAGTCCACATACGCCTCCACGGAGCCATGCCCCCTACCTGTAATAAGCAGAGCTGAAAGAGTAAGTGGAAGAGAGGGGGTCTGATCACCTAGGGGGCCCTCTCCTACCTGACCTAGGTGGATGCGTTTCCCGGTCTCTCAGGACAAGTGCGTACGAAGTGATTGGCCCCTCCACAATATAAACAGAGTCCATTAGTCATCCTCTCCTTGCACCGTTGTTCGGACAGCTTGACGCGATCCACCTGCATAGGCTCAGGAGCAGAGTTACTAGAGGGAGCAACAGCGCGCGGAATGGGGGCTTGGTATAACCTAAAGGGCCTCCTCTCCCTGGCTGACTCTCTGGCGCGTTCCTGAAAACGCAGATCAATACGAGTAGCTAGAGAGATGAGATCTTCCAGGGTGGTTGGAGAGTCACGCCCGGCCAGCTCATCCTTGATTTTACTAGAATAACCTCTCCAAAAGGCACCTACAAGAGCTTCATTATTCCACCCCAGCTCCGAGGACAGGGTCCGGAAACGGATGGCGTATTGCCCTACCGTCAGGGATCCCTGGCGAAGGTTAAAGAGGGCCTCCGTAGTGGAAGTAAGGCGCCCGGGTTCATCAAATACTGTACCTTGCGAAATGTTTCCAAAAAACTCTGGATACTGGTGACCACCGGGTCATCCCTCTCCCATAAGGGATTCACCCAAGCCAGCACCTCTCCCTCAAGATGGGACACTATAAAGGCCACCTTAGCGCGGTCCGTGGGATATTGTTGGGGCAGGAGCTCAAAGTGCAGTCTGCACTGGTTTAAAAATCCCCTACACAACTTCGGGTCCCCACTATACCTGGGCGGTTTTCCAAGGCGGGGAGGAGGAGCTGGGACAGCGTCCCGCAGTTGGGTAGAGGCGGCCGCGGAGGACTGTAGAGCAAGCAGTCGATCATCCACGGACGCCATGTACCCCAGAATGTGAGATTGAGCGTCGCGCTGCTGCGCGAACTCCTGCTGGAGACTGGCTAAGAGGGGGGCGTGCCCAGGGTCAGCGGTTTGCAGGGCGGAAAGCTGGGTGTCCATGGATTTCATGAAGGACATAATCCGGGTCTGATTTTCCCTTAAGAACAGCAGTTCCTTTTGAGTGGCAGCCGCGGCACCGGCGGGGTCCATGGCCTGATGATACTGTGACGTTTTAGGTAAAAGCTACGTCGGAGAGTGGACCCTCTGGATCGCGGATCCGGAGCCCCTGGGCCGAGCACTCCAGGTGAAGACCGACCCCTATACAGGGATCGTTTGAGGCAGGACCACAGGGGACAGAAGCGCAACAGCCGGAAACAAGAGGAACGGCTCCACGGACAAATAAGGACTAGGGAAAAGGATGGCTTAGATACGGACCTTGGACTGACGGACAGAGGAATGAGACACAGGGCAAGGCAGTGGGACAGAGCGTGGACAAGAGGAACTACAGAGGCATGTAACACAGGGCACGGCAGGGAGGCAGAGCATGGACAAGAGGAACTACAGAGGCATGTAACACAGGGCAAGGCAGGGAGGCAGGGCATGGACAATAGGAACTGCAAAGGACTGTAACACAGGGCACGGCAGGGAGGCAGTGAGACAGAGCGTGGACAAGAGGAACTACAGAGGACTGTAGCGGCCAGAGGGTGCAGGAGACTACACCATCATCAGGCGTCCTCCTCACAGCGAGGACGCCTGAAGTATCCTAACACCCGGAAGTGCGTCCCCCTATCCTGCCCCTCAGCGCCGCCCACCGCTGGAGGGAGAGAGCGGGTGCCAGGAGCAGCTGTGAGGAGGAACGCAGGACGGGCGCGCGCCTGGACGGGGGCGCGCAGGTAAGGGGACGCTGCGGCGTGCGCTGCTGCTGGAGGGGCATCGGCGGGCATAGCCGCCGATGTCACAGGCCGTAGGAGGATTTTTTTTTTCCTCTCCTAATGGAGATTAAGCAACTGTCTGATTGTGTGGAGCAAGTTGCTGCTGAAGTACAGAGAATTTCCACCTACCTCATTCAATCACATGCTGCTGAACCCAAGATTCCTACTCCTGATGTGTTTTCTGGGGATCGGTCTAAATTTCTGAACTTTAAGAATAATTGTAAATTATTTCTTGCTTTGAAGCCAAACTCATCGGGGAGCTCTGTGCAGCAGGTTAAAATTGTTATCTTCTTGCTGCGCGTCGATCCCCAGGATTGGGCTTTTTCTCTGACACCTGAAAATCCTATTCTGACTAATGTGGATGCATTTTTCAGGCTTTGGGGTTGTTGTATGATGAACCTAATGCCGTTGATCAAGCTGAGAGAACCCTGTTGGCATTAGACCAGGGTCAGGTTCCTGCAGAGTTGTACTGTCAAAAATTCCGAAAGTGGGTGGTCCTTACTACATGGAATGATAGTGCATTGGCAGCTCTCTTTCGGAAAGGTTTGTCAGAGACCGTAAAAGATGTTGCTGGATTTCCTGTTCCCTCTGGTCTGGATGGCTCTATGTCATTAGCCATTCAAGTTCATCGGCGTTTATGCGAATGGAAAACTACACGGGAGGCACTGTCACCTTCTGAACAAATGTCTGAACCAATGCAATGTGATGGGGTTTTGTCTAGGGCGCAACGTCGGGAGTTCAGAAGGCGTAATAAGCTGTGTTTTTTTTGTGGAGACGCCTCTCATACTATTTCTGTCTGCCCTAAATGAGAGAAACATTTTGTACACACATTTGCTGTGGGCAGTATACAACCTAAGTTCCTTTTGGCAATTACTCTGATCTGCTCCTTGTCCACATTTTCCACTAAGGCTTTTGTGGATTCAGCAGCAGCTCTGAATCTGATGGATTTGGACTTTGCTAAACATTGAGGTTTGTCCATGACGCCTCTGCAGACGCCTATTCCTTTGAGGGGTATTGATGCCACTACTTTGGCGGAGAATAAACCTCAGTTTTGGACCAAGGTGATAATGCGAGTTGCCCCAGACCACCAAGAAAATAGTAAATTTTTGGTGCTGCATAATTTGCATGATACTATTGTTCTGGGTTTCCCCTGGTTGCAAACTCATAACCCAGTTTTGGATTGGAAATCTGTGTCTGTGGTGAGTTGGGGTTGTCAGTGTGTTCTTAGGGACGCTCCTGTTTTCTCCACCTCTCCTCAGTCTCATGATATTCCTGATTATCTGGCTGGTTTCTCTGATGTATTTAGTGAGAGTAAGTCTGCGTCTTTGCCTCCTCATAGGAGTTATGACTGTGCAATTGAGTTGATGCCTGGGTGTAAATTTCCCAAGGGTCGGCTTTTCAACTTATCTGTACCCAAACATGATGCTATGCGATCCTATATTAAGGAGTCGTTGGAGAAGGGTCATATTAGACCATCCTCGTCACCTTTAGGCGCTGGGTTTTTTTTTGTGGCCAAGAAAGATGGTTCATTAAGACAGTGTATTGATTATCGTTCCCGTAACAAGATGACGGTTAAATATCAGTACCCGTTACCTCTGATGTCTGATTTATTCTCCAGTGTTAAGAGTGCCTGCTGGTTTACTAAGCTTGACCTCAGGGGGGCGTATAATCTTATTCACATCAAGCACGGGGATGAATGGAAGACGGCGTTTAACACTCCGGAGGGACATTTTGAGTACCTGGTGATGCCTTTTGGGCTCTCTAATGCCCCTTCTGTCTTCCAGTCCTTTATGAATGATATTTTCCGAGACTTTGTGGATAAGTTTTTGATCATCTATCTGGATGATATTTTGATCTTTTCTAGTGATAGGGATTCCCATGTGGAATATGTCCGGACTGTGTTCCGGATTTTGAGGGAGAATTTCCTATTTGTTAAGGGATCGAAGTGCCTCTTTGGTATACAGAGGATTTCATTTTTGGGATTTATCTTGTCTCCATCGACTATTGAAATGGATCCGGCCAAGGTACAGGCCATTTATGATTGGGTTCAGCCTACTTCTTTGAAGGCTCTCCAGAAGTTTTTGGGTTTTTCTAATTTCTATCATAAATGTATAGGTAATTTTTCTAGTACTGTCCAACCACTGACTGATCTGACCAAGAAGGGAGCTGATGTGCTGAACTGGTCTCCTGAGGCTGTCTCAGCATTTCAGGAGCTTAAGAGGAGATTTACTTCAGCTCCAGTTTTACGGCAACCTGATGTCTCACTTCCATTTCAAGTGGAGGTAGACGCTTCTGAGATTGGTGTAGGAGCTGTTTTGTCCCAAAAAGACCCTGTAACTTCTAAGAAGAATCCCTGTGCCTTCTTTTCTCGAAGGTTTTCCCCATCTGAACGCAACTAAGACGTGGGGAATCGGGAATTGTTGGCCATGAAATGGGCATTTGAGGAGTGGAGACATTGGTTGGAGGGAGCTAGACATCAATTTGTGGTCCTCACCGATCACAAGAATCTGATTTATCTGGAGTCGGTCAAACGCTTGAATCCTAGACAGGCTAGATGGGCCTTGTTTTTCACGCGTTTTAATTTTGTGGTCTCTTTTCTTCCGGGCACTAAGAACGTTAAGGCAGACGCCCTTTCTAGGAGTTTATTTGCTGATTCTCTTAATGTGACCGAGCCTACTACTATCCTAGGTGAGGGGGTAGTTCTTTCTGCCATTTCGCCCGATTTGAGACACGCCCTGGAAGAATTTCAGGAGGATAGACCTGAGCGTTGCCCTATGGGAAGATTGTATGTTCCTGACCAGTGGAGAAAGAGAGTGATGTCTGAAGTCCATTGCTCCGCATTGGCTGGTCATCCGGGAATTTTTGGTACCAGAGATTTGGTGAGTCGGTCGTTTTGGTGGCCTGCCTTATCTCGTGATGTCAGGAAATTTGTACAGTCCTGTGGGACTTGTTCTCGGTCTAAACCCTGTTCTCGTTCTAATGGGTTGCTGATGCCCCTGACGGTGCCCAAGAGGCCATGGACCCATATCTCAATGGATTTTATTTCTGATCTTCCTGTCTCTCAGAGAATGACTGTTATCTGGGTAATTTGTGATAGATTTTCTAAGATGATCCATCTTGTACCACTCCCAAAGTTGCCATCTTCCGCTGAGTTGGTACCCTTGGTTTTACAACAGGTGGTTCAGTTACACGGGATTCCTGAGAACATTGTGTCCGATAGAGGGGTCCAGTTTGTTTCCAGATTCTGGAAAGCTTTTGTTCCAATCTGGGAATTCAGCTATCCTTCTCCTCCGCGTTTCATCCCCAGACCAATGGGCTGACTGAGAGAACAAACCAGACCCTGGAGTCTTATTTAAGATGTTTTATATCTGCTGATCAAGATGATTGGGTCTCATTTTTGCCCTTGCCCGAATTTGCGCTGAACAATAAAGCTAGTTCTGCCACTTTGATGTCACCCTTTTTCTGTAATTTTGGGTTTCATCCTCGATTCTCTTCAGGGCAAGTGGAATCTTCGTCCTGCCCAGGTGTGGACACTGTGCTTGTGAGAATGCAGCAGATATGGGAACAAGTGGTGGATAAGTTATCACTCTCTCAGGAAAAGGCCCAGCGTTTTTCCAACCGGCATAGGACCATTGTTCCCCGGTTTAAAGTGGGTGATATGGTTTGGTTGTCGTCTAAGAATATTCCTATGAAGGTCGTATCTCCAAAATTTAAGCCAAGATTTATTGGACCTTATAAGATTTTGGAGATTCTTAATCCTGTTTCCTTTCGATTGGCTCTTCCAGTTACGTTCAAAATCCATAATGTTTTTCACAAGTCACTGTTGAAGAGGTTTGTTGAGCCAGTAGTTCCTGTGGCGGCACCTCCTGACCCTGTATTGGTTAAAGGCAATGTGGAATATGAGGTAGAGAAAATATTGGATTCTCGTTTGGTTAGACATAGACTCCAGTATTTGGTCAAATGGAAGGGTTATGGCCAGGAGAATAATTTTTGGGTCTCTGCCTCTGATATTCATGCCAATAAAGTGGTTTGTGCTTTTCACCGGGCCCATCCTGATCGGCCTGGTGGCATGGAAGAGGGTTTGGTGACCCCTCCTCAAGGGGGGGTACTGTTATGAACTCATTTTCTGCTTCACCAGTTGAGAGTTCTCCTTCCGTTCTCCCTCTGGTGGTGACAGGAGGTAGTGAGGTTGGTTTAAGTGGTAGTGATCTGCCACCTGATGAGGAGGATAACGATTGGATCTCTGGAGTATCAGACTGGATATAAGACAGCCGACGCCCTATCCTGGTGCTGGTGATTCAGTCTGCTTCTCAGGTCTTGGACTTCAGCTCTCTTCCAGTCTTCTCAAGTTAAGTTTGTTTTTTGCTAATGTTCACACTTGCGCTTGTTGGTCAATTCAGTTTCTTGTGTGGTCAGCCAGCCCCTGCTGGGGGCTATGCTGAATTTCCACTTCTATTTATCTGTATTTGCCAATTTGCCTTTTTTGTCCCTTATTAGATTGGCCTCTTTTTGCTCTGTCTCAGAATATTTCAGAGTGCTGATATAGTGGGAGAAGTCTAGTGACTTCAGGGTTAATTTTGCTTTTAGAAGTGTTGGACATTATTTTGGTAGGGTTTTTTGGCAGATTGCAGACGGTGTCTTTCCTTTCCTGTCCTTTCTAGTTAGTCAGGCCCCATCGTTTGCTCAGCCTATTTTCCTGCCTTTGTTTGTGTTTTCATCTTGTTTCACCGTCAATATATGTGGGGAGCTGTCTTTCCTTTGGGGTCTGCTCTGGGGCAGTATCAGAGACACCGCACTACACTTGCTTATAGAGCCAGTGCGCGTGTCCTGAGTACAGAAGCAGTGCTAAAAGTTACCTGGGGAGCAGGGCCGCAGAGGTGACCAGGCGTGCTTCAAGCTAATAGTGTCAGGTGTTATGATTGAGTCACCGTAGGAGGCAAAAACAGAAATGCTAGCTAAGTCCAGAAAACCAGAGAGGTTGGCAGCTATCGGATTGCAGACCCCTGATCCTATCCACAACAACTAACAGTAGCTGTGGGGGGTTCCTACGATGCCCTAGACCCCTCGATCACAGCCGGAGACTTAAATAGGCCTAAAGAAAGAAAGGGGAAATCTAAACTGCCCCAGAGCAGACCCCAAAGCAAAAGGCAGCCCCCAACATATAATGACGGTGAAGCAAGATGAAAACACTAACACAGACAGAAAGATAGACTGAGCAAAGACGGGGCCCAAGCTAACTAGATAGGAAAGGACAGGAAGGCTGCTGTCTGCAATCCGTGAAAAACCCTATGAAAATAAGAGCCAACAGACTGACCGTGAAAAAGGCCCTGAAGACGCTAGGCTTCAAAAAAGCTATGTCAGTACTCAGGAATATTCTGAAGACAGAGCAACAGGCAAAAGGAGATTCAGGTCACCCCAGCAGGGAATGGCAGAATCCAGAAAAGCAAGGAAAACAAAAACAAAACACAAATGCTAACAGGCAAAGCAGAAAACTTAGCTTTAGAGGAGCAGGAATCAGACTGGTGTCCTAGAAGTCCACAGAGAAATCACCCGCAGGGCAGAAGGGCGTCGGCAGCCTTATATCCAGTCCGTGACTCCACTCAGCCAGTCATCCTCATTACGCTCAGGTGCCTGATAATCAGGCTCATTACCTTCCTTTACCAGAATAGGGAGTTCACCAGACCTCAGTGACGAAGGGGAAAATGAACTCACAACAGTCAGGGTCCAGTCAGCGCTGGAAAGTAAAGAGGCACGGGACCTGCGGACAATGAAAATGAGCAAGCTTGCACAGGACCTATGGTCATGTGACTGCAAGGGGGCGTGGCTTAGCGTCCTGCTTTCAGATATGACAGGACACCATACAACAGCTCGGAGTCAGGCAAAACGGAGGTCACAACAGTACGGGCAAACGAGGCACAGGAGGGACAAACAGACGGGTGGTCAGACACAGCCAAAGGTCATACACAAGAGGGCGACGTGGTACCAAGGGGACAAGCAGAGAGAAGTCGGGTCACAAGAAGAGAGTCATACACGAGAGGTAGTGCAGTACAAGAGGGTCAGGCAGAACTGGATCAAAACCACACAAGCAAGCAAGATATCAGGCACACGTATACAAGAGGTCACTTAACTCAGCCGAGGGCTGGAGTATAACTGACACCGGACCCAGATCCAGTGAGCACTAAATAGCCTCCTTCTGCCAGAGAGAGGCAGCACAATTAACCCGTAGTCAAACCAGGATGGGTCACAGCGAAATCCCGTCCTGGATCATGACAGTACCCTCCTCTCAATGGGGGGCCACCGGACCCCAGGTCTCTCAGGGTACTTGGCGTGAAAGGCTCGGATCAACCGATCCGCATGAACTGATCGAGCAGGAACCCACGAGCGTTCCTCAGGACCGTAGCCCTTCCAATGTATCAGATACTGAAGTGCACGACGGACCAACCTGGAATCGACAATTCGTTCCACCTCGTACTCAGCCTGCCCGTCTACCAAAACCGGTGGCGGGGAAGATGATGATCCCTCCCCACCGGACCTCACAGGTTTCAAAAGGGCCTTATGGAAAACATTAGGGATCCGTAGAGATGGTGGGAGACTCAACCGAAAAGCCACCGGGTTAACTGCTTCAGTAATTTCATAGGGACCTATAAACTTGGGTCCAAGCTTCGCAGAGGGGACCTTGAGCCTTATATTTTTGGTGGATAACCATACCTTATCCCCGACCTGAAACACTGGACCCACAGATCGTTTTTTGTTCGCAAAAAATTTAAATTTGTCCTGGGCCTTCGTAATGTTATTCTGGACCTCCCGTCATACCTCCCCCAACCTCTGGATCGTCTCATCCGCCCCAGGACACCAAGAATTCAAACGGGAAAATTCTCCAAAATGAGAATGAAACCCATAATTGCAAAAAAATGGAGATGTACCCGTAGACTGGTTAATACGGTTGTTAAATGCAAACTCAGCCAATGGTAACACAGAACACCAATCATCCTGTCGGGCTGAGGTCAAACAACGCAGAATTTGCTCCAGAGACTGATTGGTCCGCTCAGTCTGCCCATTAGTCTCTGGATGGTAGGCGGATGAAAAGGACAGACCAATACCCAACCTCCTACAAAAAGCTCTCCAAAATCTGGACACAAATTGCACTCCCCTATCAGACACCACATTCAAGGGTACCCCATGCAACCGCACCACATGCTCCACAAACAATCTGGACAATGTTTCCGCATTAGGTAGAGCTGCCAAAGGTACAAAATGTGCCTGCTTACTAAACCTGTCCACTACAACCCAGAACACGGTATTACCCTTGGAGGGGGGAAGGTTGGTGATAAAATCCATGGACAGATGAGTCCATGGTCTCTCAGGAATTGGCAGTGGTACCAATTCCCCGGCTGGCCGGTTATGGGGAGTTTTCGCACGGGCACAAACCTCACACGCAGAGACATACTCCCCAACATCAGAGGCTAAAGAAGACCACCAGAATATTCTAGCAATGGCCTTCCGGGTGGCTGAGATCCCTGGATGTCCACCCAGAAGTGAGTCACGGAACTCCTGGAGGACCTTGAGACGAAACTGAGCTGGCACAAAAAGTTTATCCCCCGGCTTAGCTGGAGGTGCAAGAGACTGGGCTTCTCGAATCTCCCGCTCCAACACATTAGAAACATCTGCCACCACCACCCCAGGCTGAAGAATGGAGGATGGAGGTTCCGGGGGAGACACCAGATCTAGATTGCGTGACAACGCATCCACTCTGATATTCTTGGATCCTGGCCGAAAAGTGATCGAGAAGTTGAATCGGGAAAAAAAGTGACCATCTAGCCTGTCTGGGAGTCAACCTTTTAGCTGACTCAATGTAAGCTAGGTTTTTGTGGTCCGTGATTACCGTTATAGGATGGACAGCTCCCTCCAAAAAATGCCTCCATTCTTCAAAGGCCAATTTTACGGCCAGAAGTTCCCGATTCCCCACATCATAGTTTCTCTCCGCAGGGGAGAACTTCTTTGAGAAAAAGCCGCAAGGTCTTAAATTGGTCAAAGTGGCGGGTCCCTGGGACAATACCGCCCCCACCCCCACCTCTGAGGCGTCTACCTCAACAATAAATGGTTCAGACGGGTCCGGTTGAATAAGAACCGAGGCAGACATGAAATATTTTTTCAAAAACTGAAATGCTGCTACCGCAGCGGTTGACCAATTCTTGATATCGGCCCCCTTTTGAGTCATGTCTGTGAGGGGTTTAACCACCTGTGAGAACCCCCTTATAAATTTATGATAATAATTAGCGAACCCTAGGAAACGCTGCAGAGCCTTCAAATCACAAGGCTGAACCCACTCGACAATGGCCTGCACCTTATTAGGATCCATGCGATACCCTTCAGCAGACACGATGAACCCCAGAAAGGACAGTTCCTGAACAAAAAATAAACATTTTTCAAGTTACCAAAAAGACAGTTCTCCCTGAGCCTTTGGAGAACTGCCCGAACATGACCAATGTGAGCCTGTTTATCAGGAGAGTAGATTAAAATGTCATCCAAATACACCACCATAAAATGTCCAATCAAATCAGAGAACACATGATTTATGAAATTTTGGAAGACCGCTGGAGCATTGGTCAGGCCGAAAGGCATGACCAAATTCTCAAACAACCCTTCAGTAGTGAGAAAGGTGGTTTTCCACTCATCTCCGTCCCGGACTCGGATAAGGTTATAAGCTCCCCGTAGATCTAATTTTGAAAACCACTTAGCTCCGGACAACTGATTATATAAATCAGGAATAAGTGGAAGGGGATATGTATTCCTCACAGTTATTTTACTTAACTCACGGAAATCGAGGCATGGGCGCAAACCACCGTCTTTTTTCTTTACAAAAAAGAACCCCACCACCACAGGAGAAACAGAAGGACGAATATGTCCCTTACGGAGACTCTCGGAAATATATTCCTTCATCGCAGCCCGTTCCGGACCCGAGAGGTTATACAAGCGGGCTTTGGGCAATTTAGCACCTGGAACCAGGTCAATAGCACAATCAAATGGGCAGTGTGGTGGTAAAACCTCAGCCTCTTTTGCGGAGAAAATGTCCGTATAATCTGTCAGGCACTCCGGAATACCTTCTAGACCCACGGACGACACAGACACAGAAACAAGACATTTCTCAGAGCAATAGGGACCCCATTTAACAATGTCCCGAGATTCCCAATTAATCACAGGATTATGCAGATGTGACCAGGGGAACCCCAACACCAGTCCCGCAGGCAGGTTGTTCATTACAAAACATGAAATGCGTTCCTGGTGCAAGGAACTCACTTTAAGGAGAAACTCTTCAGTACGAAACATAATGTCATTCTTAACCAGTGGTGTTTTGTCAATAGCAACAATGTGAATCGGAGTCTCCAACCTAACTGTCCCTAACTTACACCTGGCTACCAAGTCAGAGTCAATAAAGTTCAATGATGAACCGCAATCCACGAAGGCAGAAGTGGATGTGGAGACACTCCCACAACAAACTTCCACTTGAAACAACATTTTAGAGAAGGCAGAAAAGGGTACCTGAGAGGTGACCTCCACGATAATCACCCGGGCTCAGTCGCTTGTTGGTTAGTGGCTGGGAGGGGCAATCCTTTTTCCAATGTCCAGACTCGGCACTGTGAAAACCGCATTTTCTCACGCGCCGTTGTCTCCTTTCTTCCTCCTTAAGGTCGATGGTTCCCATCTCCGTGATTTTCAATGTAGAACTGGCTCCCCTTCCTTGGGAGAATAATGATGTCTCGGTTTGTATCTCTCCCCTTGCCCGTAACCTGCGATCCATCCAGACGGCCTGTGTCATAGCCTCCTCCAGGGAATCAGGTGGGGGGGTGGAGAGCCAAGGCGTCTTTCAGATGCTCAGACAGGCCTCTACGGAACAACCCCCGGAGGGCGGCGTCGTACCAGCAGACCTCAGCAGCCCAGCTTCTGAACTCGGAGCAAAACCACTCGGCTGAGTGCTTCCCCTTGCAAACATTCATCAACATGTCCTCAGCCATACGCATCCGATCAGGCTCATCATAAATATGCCCCAGGGCCTCAAAAAATGCATTCACAGTCATACGCTCAGGGGCCGTGGTAGGAAGGGAGAAAGCCCAAGCTTGGGGGGGCTCCCCTTAACAGGGACATAATGACCCCAACTCTCTGACTTTCATCCCCAGAAGAGTGTGGTCGCAAGGAAAAAAAAAGCTTACAGCCCTCCTTGAAAACTCTGAATTCATTTTTATCTCCAGAAAAGGTATCGGGTAATTTAACCGGAGATTCCGGGGAAACTAATGTAACATCCCGAGCCCCCAATGAAAGAACTCTCTGCACAGTGTCAGCGATCAGCTGCTGAGATTGAGCCAGGACTCTTTGTTCTCCAAGGAGTTTCTGAGACATCTGCGTCAGGTGCTTAACCTGTTCAGAAAGAGCGTGCATAGGATCCATCACATACACAGGAGAATGGGAGCAGAGAAAAAAAAAATGGTATGGGTCAGTTATAATGTCAGAGACACCGCACTGCACTTGCTCATAGAGCCAGTGCGCGTGTCCTGAGTATAGAAACAGTGCTAAAAGTTACCTGGGGAGCAGGCAGCAGAGGTGACCATGCGTGCTTCAGGCTAATAGTGTCAGGGTCCAGTCAGCGCTGGAAAGTAAAGAGGCACGGGACCTGCGGACACTGAAAATGAGCAAGCTTGCACAGGACCTATGGTCATGTGATGGCAAGGGGGCGTGGCTTAGCATCCTGCTTTCAGATATGACAGGACACCATACAACAGCTCGGAGTCAGGCAAAACGGAGGTCACAACAGTACGGGCAAACGAGGCACAGGAGAGTCAAACAGACAGGTGGTCATACAAAGCCAAAGGTCATACACAAGAGGGCGATGTGGTACCAAGGGGACAAGCAGAGAGAAGTCGGGTCACAAGCAGAGAGTCATACACGAGAGGTAGCGCAGTACAAGAGGGACAGGCAGAACTCGTAACAGGGACAGAACCGGATCAAAACCAAACAAGCAGGCAAGATATCAGGCACAAGGCACACGTATACAAGAGGTCACTTAACTCAGCCGAGGGCAGGAGTATAACTGACACCGGACTCAGGTCCAGTGAGCACTAAATAGCCTCCTTCTGCCAGAGAGAGGCAGCACAATTAACCCATAGTCTAACCAGGACGGGTCACAGCGAAATCCCGTCCTGGATCATGACAGGCAGTTAGTTTTCCTGTTTTCCTGCTTTAGGCTTATGTAGCTCTCCAGTTGTGACGAGGCGACTAGGATCATCGTAGGAACGCTCCACGACTGCTGCTAGTTGTGTGGTTAAGATCAGGGATCTGCAATCTGCATAGTTACTGTCATGATCCAGTTTGGATCTGACAGTTTAAATAGACAAAGTGAACTTTTTTTTCCTTTGACTAGGTGCCAAAGTGATGTGATTGCCCCCGGTGGCCATTAGAATTATCACACGTGGTGTCGTTCATTCTGAGTTGCCCCGGTGGTGGTGAGCGGTAGTGCACTTTAATTTCTTTGGCTTAATGTACACTTAATTACAAAGCGGGTGTTAGGCTCTATAAAAGAGAGTCAGAGGATTTCAATCACTGTTGGTGATATTGTGTGTTCATTTGGCGAGTAAGCCTGGGGTGATGAAGGAGCTGAACATGAGTCCTGCGCAGCCCAGCCAGAGGGGACGAGTGGCAGCTATGTGGTCTGCAAGAAGGGCTGGCATGGCGTGGTGGAGTCACATTTTATGGTGTCGGCAGGAAGTGCTTGCATGGCTTGGTGGAGTGGCGACGATGGAGAGAGTTGCACTCAGCATGCGGGACTTGGTTGCTCAGAGCTGGACTCAAGCATGCTTGACTTTTTGGGCAGGAGCTGAACTCATCTTTGGGACTCTGTTACTGGACTTCTGCAATTGGTGATGGACTCTGCTCCAAGGCTGCACTATGGGGAAGGATCCTGTTATGGTGATGGATCCGGGTGGAGGAGAAGACGCACGCAGGTGGTGGGCTCTGTTGCTAGGAGCGTACGCAACAGAGCAAAGCTAAGTGGTGTTTCCCCTGTTTTGTCATCTTTCCTCATGTGTGTTTTAGTGCAGTGGTGGGATTAGTTTCCGTACCGACCAATTCCCTAGTGAGGGTTTAGGTCAGGGCGAGCTAGGGTTTTTAGGTTCCTGTTGCACGCCCGGTGCGGAACAGGCATAGGGAACATTAGGAGTGCAGGGACACTGGCTCAGGGGAGCTCAGAAGGTCTCCACTTCCCTATTCCCTATCGCAGGGCCCACCATTGTTAATGTTACCCAGGTTCCCCTTTATTATTTAAATTCGCCTTACTGGAGGCGGTGTTTCCAGACTTGTATATACGTGTAATGTCTAAATTCGCCAGTTGGAGGCGGTGTATCCAGCTGCATGTGTTTATTATTTAAATTTGCCCCACTGGAGGCGGTGTATCCAGGGTCACGTGTGTCATATGGGTTTGCCTTGCCGTACTCGCTGCGTCCAGACACACGTGACCGTGACAGTTACCAACCTCTCTGGTTTTCTGAGACTTAGCTTGTTGTTTTATTTCCTCCTCGGTGACCCATTCATAACAGTGGCCACTTACCTATACACCGGGGATGATTATCCCATTGTCCGTATTCTGCCCGGTCACACATGTAATCTTATGTAATGGACGGCGCTGCATTATCTGCTCTATCTCTGGAGCAGGTGGTAGTCGTCTACGACCACGTATTAGATATATGTATAAGATATATACAGCGGGCACTCACCTATACACTGGGTATGATTATCCCACAGGTTCTGTTTCAGCTCAGTCACACATGTAATCTTATGTAATGGACGGCGCTGCATTATCTGCTCTATCTCTGGAGCAGGTGGCAGTCGTCTACGACCACGTATTAGATATATGTATAAGATATATAGAGCGGGCACTCACCTATACACTGGGTATGATTATCCCACAGGTTCTGTTTCAGCTCAGTCACACATGTAATCTTATGTAATGGACGGTGCTGCATTATCTGCTCTATGTCTGGAGCAGTCGGTTGTCGTCTACGACCACGTATTACATATATGTAAAGCATATATACAGCGGGCACTCACCTATACACCGGGGATGATTATCCCACTGTCCTTATTCTGCCCGGTCACACATGTAATCTTATGTAATGGATGGCGCTGCATTATCCGCTCTATGTCTGGAGCAGTCGGTTGTCGCCCATGACCACGTATTACATATATGTATAGGATATATACAGTGTGCACTCACCTAGAAACTGGGGATGATTATCCCACTGGGTCTTTTTTTGCCTGGTCCCACATGTAATTTCCTCTTATTTAAGGGACGGTGTTGCATTTTCCCCTCTATGTCTGGATTAGGCGGTTGTCGTCCACGACCACGTATTACATATACAGTTGTGATCAAAAGTTTACATACCCCTGTAGATTGACAATAAATGGCTTCACCCAACCTCTAACCATGAGTGGAGAGAGTTTTGGTGTTATCATTCATATTCTCTGAAAAAAGGCCAAAAAAGCAAAAATTCCGCTGGGGTATGTAAACTTTTGAGCCCAACTGTACAGTATGTATAGGATATATACTGTATAGGGGGCACTCACCTGCACACTGGGGAGGATTATCCCACTGGTCCTTATTCTGCCGGGCCACACATGTAATCCGATCATACAATGGTCGGTATCCAGTTTTACATCTCACTGATACAGATTCCCACACATTATAATAAGTTTTCTCTCCTAATATCGTGAACATGTCGGTATTTTCCGGCTTCTTACACTGAGCTGTGGGATAAAAGTGATAAATATTAGTGTAATTACACAGACCCCACAACATGCACATAAGTACCAGACCCCAGTACTCACCTGTCCTGACTAGATGTGCCCCTGATATCACATGTATAGGTGTTAGGTGTCACCACACCGCGACTAACCCGAGTGCCAATTTGGCCCGTGATGGTGAAGCCAGAGTTTTGAATTCTGTGACGCGTGTCACTTTATGCTTTGTTACCTCTGGACTGTTTCAATGGATCGCAGTAATTCTGAAATTGTTTTTACTTCATGACACATTTGTCTTTATGTTGATGAAAATTTGTAAAAAATTGGATTTTCATCATTTGAAATTTTATACTCTTAAACCAGATAGTCATCCCACAGAAGAGCGTAATAAGTAACATTTCCCAGAAGTCTACTGTATGGCAGCAATTGTTCAAGGTAATTTTATTTTTTCTTTTAACCCTTTCCCGACACGTTTCCGTAAACAGCGGTATTAGTACGGCGCACTGATGGCGCGGCCTCACGCTGAGCGCCATGGCGATAACGTGCGAGTGTCAGCTGACACCCCATAGCAATGCGCACTAATGGTGCTAGCACCTATGGTGGACATTTAACCCCCTCTAATGCCGCTGTCAGTAGTGACAGCGGCATATAGGAGCATCGCCAGGCAGGGGGTCCCTGCCCGCTTCCATCAGTACAACGCGATGCTCCGTGGGGTCCTTCTGGGTGCTGCAGGGAAGGTGGCTAGTGACCGCTTGCTGAGAGCAGGACCTGAGACGACTCCTTCCCTGACAGATCCTGATCTGATACTCTGAGTAATATAGTAATGTCACATCCTGGGACAACGTAAAAAGTAAAAATATAATATATTACAAAGTGTAAAAATATTTTTTTTAATTCTAAATAAAGAAAAAAATATATTTTTCAAATAAATACATTTATGCAAAAAAATAAATAAAAGTACACATTTGGCATCGCTGTGTCCGTAACGATCCGCTCTATAAAACTGTCCCATTAGTTTATCCCTTCAGTGAATACCGTAAGAAAAACAAAACAGGCAAAACACAATGCTTTATCATCATACTGCCGAACAAAAAGTGCAATAAAACGTGGTCAAAAAGACGGATATAAATAAACATGGTACCTGTCAGGCTGCACTATGCAACTAAATGCACGCTCCACTAGATGGCAGTAGGGTGGAGGGAGTGCTGCAAAGCTGCCTAACCTGCAGTGCTGCAGTGAGGTTACCACCAGGTGGCAGCAGAATAGTCAAACAAGCCGGGTCGATATCAGTCAGTAGCGCAGTACCAAAGGAATAAACAAACACAGAATCTGAGACAAGCCAAAAAGGTCAGTACTGGTCAGGAGTGGAAATACCAAAAACACGAGACAAAAAAGCAGGTCAGGGTCCAAGCAGACTCAAGTACCGTGAAGTCCAAACACAAAGGGGGAACACAGAGTTGGGACAGGGAGAGAGGAATAAACAGACATGGGCACAGACAACTAAGGCAGCAGGACAAATCAGGGTGTAAGCAGAGTCAGCAACTCTTGCCGTAGGCAGAAACTATAACTGACACGCAGGATGCATCGGAAATAAATAGCAAGCTTGAAACCAGATTGAGGCTGAGAAAAGCTAACCCCTGACATGACCAGACCGGGAAAAGGGGAAGGCACAACTCAAAACCCCATCAGGATCATGACAGTACCGCTGAAAATGTCATCTTGTCCCGCAAAACACAAGCCGCCATCATCAGCAGAAAAATTAAAAAATTACTGTAACTTGGGTGTAACCCATATGATAGGTGAAAAGCCTGTTACATTTTGGTCTGAAAATGGATAATTTTAAGAGATAATGATAATGTTTCATTAACAGTGGTCTTGGCTTTATACTAGCCTGTATACAGTGCCTTGCGAAAGTATTCGGCCCCTGGAACTTTTCAACCTTTTCCCACATATCATTTTTGTGGAAATTCAAAACTGAAAAGTGGGGCGTGCAATATTATTCGGCCCCTGTATCTTAATACTTTGTTGCGCCACCTTCTGCTGCGATTACAGCTGCAGTCACTTGGGGTATGTCTCTATCAGTTTTGTACATCAGGAGACTGAAATTCTCGCCCATTCTTCCTTGGCGAACAGCTCGAGCTCAGTGAGGTTGGATGGAGATCGTTTGTGAACAGCAGTTTTCAGCCCTTTCCACAGATTCTCGATTGGATTCAGGTCTGGACTGTGACTTGGCCATTCTAACACCTGGATACGTTTATTTGTGAACCTGTCATGGTCACGTGTGTCTGGACGCAGCGAGTACCGCAAGGCGAACCCATATGACACATGTGACCCTGGATACATGGCCTCCAGTGGGGCGAATGTAAATAATAAACACGTGCAGCTGGATACACCGCCTCAAACTGGCGAATTTAGACATTACACGTATATACAAGTCAGGAAACCCCGCCTCCAGTAAGGTGAATTTAAACAATAAGGGAAACCTGGGAAACAATAACAATGGTGGGCCCTGCGATAGGGAATAGGGAAGTGGAGACCTCCTGAGCTCCCCTGAGCCAGTGTCCCTGCACTCCTACCGTTCCCTCCCTATGCCGGTTCCGCACCGGGCGCGCAACAGGAACCTAAAAACCCTAGCTCGGCCTTACCTAAACCCTCACTAGGGAATTGGTCGGTGCGGAAACTAATCCCACCACTGCACTAAAACACACATGAGGAAAGATGACCAAACAAGGGAAACACCACTTAGCTTTGCTCTGTTGCGTACGCTCCTAGCAACAGAGCCCACCACCTGCGCGCATCTTCTCCTCCATCCGGATCCATCACCATAACTGGATCCTTCACCATAGTGCAGCCTCGGAGCAGAGTCCACCACCAATTGCAGAAGTCCAGTAACAGAGTCCCAAAGATGAGTTCAGCTCCTGCCCAAAAAGTCAAGCATGCTTGAGTCCAGCTCTCAGCAATCTAGTCCCGCATGCTGAGTGCAACTCTCTCCATAGTCGCCACTCCACCAAGCCATGCAAGCACTTCCTGCCGACACCATAAACTGTGACTCCACCACGCCATGCCAGCCCTTCTTGCAGACCACATAGCTGCCACTCGTCCCCTCTGGCTGGGCTGCGCAGGACTCATGTTCAGCTCCTTCATCACCCCAGGCTTACTCACCAAATGAACACACAATATCACCAACAGTGATCAAACACACCTGGCACTCTTTTATAGAGCCTAACACCTGTTTTGTAATTAAGTGCACTAACGCTCACCACCACCGGGGCAACTCAGAATGAACGACACCACGTGTGATAATTCTATTGGCCACCGGGGGCAATCACATCACTTTGTCACCTAGCCAAAGGAAAAAAAGTTCACTTATCCATTTAACTTGTCAGATCCAGCCTGGATCATGACAGAACTATTCCATGGTAGATTTTGCTTCATGTTTGGGATCATTATCTTGTTGGATGACAAATCTCCGTCCCAGTCTCAGGTCTTTTGCAGACTCCAACAGGTTTTCTTCAAGAATGGTCCTGTATTTGGCTCCATCCATCTTCCCATCAATTTTAACCATTTTCCCTGTCCCTGCTAAAGAAAAGCTGGCCCAAACCATGATGCTGCCACCACCGTGTTTGACAGTGGGGATGGTGTGTTCAGGGTGATGAGCTGTGTTGCCTTTACGCCAAATATATCGTTTGGCATTGTTGCCAAAAAGTTCTACTTTGGTTTCATCCGACCACACCACCTTCTTCCACATGTTTGCTGTGTCTCCCAGGTGGCTTGTTGCAAACTTTAATCGACACTTTTTATGGATATCTTTGAGAAATGGCTTCCTTCTTGCCACTCTTCCATAAAGGCCAGATTTGTGCACTGTACGACTGATTGTTGTCCTATGGACAGACTGTCCCACCTCAGCTGTAGATCTCTGCAGTTCATCCAGAGTGATCATGGGCCTCTTGGCTGCATCTCTGATCAGTCTTCTCCTTGTTTGAGATAAAAGTTTAGAGGGACGGCCGGGTCTTGGTAGATTTGCAGTGGGATGATACTCCTTCCATTTCAATATGATCGCTTGCACAGTGTTCCTTGGGATGTTTAAAGTTTTGGAAATCATTTTGTATCCAAATCCGGCTTTAAACTTCTCCACAACAGTATCACGGACCTGCCTGTGGTGTTCCTTGGTCTTCATGATCCTCTCTGTGCTTCAAACAGAACCCTGAGACTATCACAGAGCAGGTGCATTTATACGGAGACTTGATTACACACAGGTGGATTATATTTATCATCATTAGCCATTTAGGACAACATTGGATCATTCAGAGATCCACAATGAACTTCTGGAGTGAGTTTGCTGCACTGAAAGTAAAGGGGCCGAATAATATTGCACGTCCCACTTTTCAGTTTTTGTATTTCCACAAATAACCAATAAATTTCGTTCAACTTCACAATTGTGTCCCACTTGTTGTTGATTCTTCACCAAAAATTTACATTTGGTATCTTTATGTTTGAAGCATGATATGTGGGAAAAGGTTGAAAAGTTCCAGGGGGCCGAATACTTTAATGGTAGTTTTATAAGCTATTGTCTATTCAAGACTACCTTTACAAGAAACTGATACTCGGTGTCAATCAGTGGTCCCCGTCTTTTGACCTACTAATACCGGTATTCTTTGTGAAAAAATACCCTTTGATGGTCCTTCTCCTGTGGGTGTTTATTGTGCAGGATTTATGCTGCTTTGTTTGTTTTTGCACATGCACTTTATGTGGTTTTAGATATTCTGAATAAAGTATATTAGTTTAATACACTACTCCAATACTCTATCCTCGAGCTGAGTATAAGCTTTTTTATTTTATCATGGCCATGCATGGGATTGTCCTAGTAGTGGAGAACTTCTTTACTTGCATCTGCACATGCTTGACTCACAGCATTTGAGCTACTGGAGGAAGGATACAGTGGCAGAAAAATGTAAAGAGAGCCAGGAGTTACTTTACCTGTACACCACGGATGATTATCCCACTGGTCATTAATCTGCCCGATCACACATGTAATCTCCTCTTATGTAATGGACTGTGCTGGATTATCTGCTCTATGTCTGGAGCAGTTGGTTGTCGTCCACGACCATATATTACATATTTGTATAGGATATAACAGCGGACTCTCATCTATACACCGGGGATGATTATCCCACCTTATTCTGCCCAGTCACACATGTAATCTTATGTAATGGATGGCGCTGTATTATTTGCTCTATGTCTGGAGCAGTTGGTTGTCGTCCACGACCATGCATTACATCTATGTATATATAGGTTATATAGAGTGGGCTCTCGCCTATACACCAGGGATGATTTTCCCACTGATCCTTATTCTGCCCGGTCACACATGTAATCTAATGTAATGAACAGTGCTACATTATCTTCTCTGTGTCTGGAGCAGTCGGTTGTCGTCCATGACCACGTATTACATCTATGTATATATAGGTTACATAGAGTGGGCTCTCACCTATACACTGGGGATGATTATCCCACTGGTTCCTATCCTGCCTGGTCACATATGTAATCTCCTCTTATATAATGGACGGCGCTGCATTATTTGCTCTATGTCTGGAACAGTCGGTTGTCGTCCACGACCATGTATTACATCTATGTATGTATAGGTTATATAGAGTGGGCTCTCACCTATACACCAGGGATGATTTTCCTACTTATCCTTATTCTGCCCAGTGACACACGTAATCTTATGTAATGGACAGTGCTACATTATCTGCTCTGTGTCTGGAGCAGTTGGTTGTCGTCCATGACCATATATTACATATATGTAGAGTATATATACAGCGGGTACTCACCTATACACTGGGTATGATTATCCCACTGGTCCTAATTCTGCCCGATCACACATGTAATCTTCTCTTATGTAATGGACAGTGCTGCATTATTTGCTCTTTATCTGGAGCAGTCGGTTGTCGTCCATGACCATGTATTACATAAATGTATAGGATATATACAGTGGGCACTCACCTTTACACCGGGGAGGATTATCCCACTGGTCCTTATTCTGCCCGGTCACACATGTAATCCACTCATGCAATGGTCGGTATCCAGTTATGCATCGCACTGATACAGATTCCCACACATTATAATAAATTTTCTCTCCTAATATTGTGAACGTTTTGGTATTTTCCGGCTTCTTACACTGAGCTGTGGGGTAAAAGTGATATTATTAGTATAATTACACAGATTCGACCCCACTAATAAACGTATAACTATGAAAGAATAACATTACAATATAATTTTTAAAAAGCAGAAAGTGTTAAAAATTAAAAAAATGCTTAAAAGGGGGATGAAAAATATTGTTGTGTGGGGGTGTACTAAACGTATTCTGAAAAAAATCCACTTAAAAATTTTGATCAAAATCTTTGTGTTCACATAGTCCAAGCAGCAGCTATCCAAAAAAAAAAGGCACATTGATGTTGATGAAGAGACCTTGGACATTGAAAATGAGACACTGATAACATTGGCGGAAGCGAATCCGTCCATATGGGATCAAAGTGACAGTCCGCACAATGATCTTACTAAAAACCGGAGGTTGTGGGAGAAGATAATTTGCGAGTTGGACCCTCGGTATCTGCAGAAGTCCGCCTCCTCTCAAAAAAAAATTGGTAATTAACACTCAACTTAAATTGTTTTACAATGTTCAGTAAAAAGATAAAGAGAAATAGTTTTTTGGTGGTTTTGTATTTTTTATTGTAGCCGATGCAGTCCATACCCGGTGGAGATCCATTAGAGATAGATTTGTCCGGGACTACCGGAACAGCCAGAACACCCCCAGTGGCAGGCAAATGAGTCACCCTGCATGTGCATTACGAGCAATTAACGTTGTCCCAGCGATCGCTTTTGTTTGTGTTGGTAAAATGTGTGAGAGCAACAAGTGTTTCTGAAAATCTATATTATTTTTTATTTTTGTAGAACGATCTGCAGTACAGCTGCGCCTCAAGAGGCTGAGGCACCGGAGCCATCTCGCCAGGAAACAAGCCAACAGACGGGCACTGAAGATGTGTCTGTCCTGAGCGAGACAAGATCAATGGACAGTAGTACTGTGGCTCCTGTTGTCAGTGTCCGCTTGCAAGCACAGCGCGGACGTAAGCGGTCATCTGCCAGAGATGAAGTTGATGCCATAATTGTCGATGGAGTCAAACAGTTAGAAGATCATTGTCGCATCGAGCACAGAGAGATAAGGTGGGAAATTAATGACTTGCAATCATGAGAATCCGTGTACGCAGCCAATGAGTGGAAGCTCCTGTTTTTATCGTATGTCCCTGTAGCCCAAAAGATACCGCCGCACAGAAATGTACTCTTTAGGCAAAGATTTCAAGATCTTTTCGATGAATTTTTGGGCCCTCAGGAACCCACTTCCTCTAGAACAAAAACAAGTGCAGGCCATTGCACCATCGACATGCGTCATACCAAGCGCCAACATAATTCAGAGGCCGGGGTGAACCTGGTATGGAAATGCACAGGCAATGTAGCAGTCCAGCGTACAGTTGGGCCGACAATACCACAGTCTGCAATCTGGAAAAAAAATTACATAGTTTGACTCTATAGCCTTGATAAGTTTTTTTGTTAATTTAAATAAGTTAAATTTGAATATTTTTGTACATCACTCTGGGATCACATATGTAAAAAATGTCTACCAACATTCTGAGTGGAAGGTCATTGTTTTCCAGAATTTTTAGTAAACTGTTTTATTACTAAAACTTTAACTTTTATTAAAAATATAATACCTATAAAAATTTAATAAGGTATCACAAATTTTTCGAGCCAAAAAAAGAAAATTCCTAGCCACACACATTGCACATATGCCAATAAATAACAGGTTTTAAAAGTATCACACATTTGAATCCGAATGTGCTTCCCGTCAACGGCACCAATGCAATTGGGAAAATTAGCCACAACCTCAAAATTGTGGGCAATCAATAGCCACATTTCTGTTGTCGGGGTCGGTAGTACAAGTGGCTGTAAGTTATTCCAAATGGCACCACACGTTTCCCGAACTAGTTGGCAAATGGTCGATTTCCCCACCCAAAATTCAAAGTGCAGTGACGCAAAAGTTTCTCCCGTAGCCAAATATCTATTGAAAAAAAAAATTATAACTGGACATATGGGACAGATTTTGTCGGACAACAAACAGAAAGGCAAATGACAAAGGACTAGTACAGTGGGCTATGTGTATTAAATAACAAGACAAGCACAACGATATCCTGTCTTTGACTCTGGCACAATGTAAAGAAAAGGGAAAAATACCTCAGGGTCACCACCAAACGTTCTTCCGTAGAAATACTTTCCCGGAAAGTGCTACGTTGATGATGTATCTCATCCTTCACATGCAACAGCAGAATATCAAACGTTTCGATGGACATCCGAAGACAACGCTGAAATTTAAAGGGATGATCCCGAAGCTGAACATACAGGGTGTGAAAGACACCATATGTATTCCGGAAAAAATTCACTTCATGAATCCAATATCTTCTCTGACGACGTCGCAGCTGCATCAAGCTAAATCTAACAAGCTCAGACACAAACATCTTGCTTGCAGCAGAAGTTCACTCAATGCTTCCAAAATGGAGAATGTGAGTCCACCCACACCCGACGCTGACAAAAGGACAAAAAAAATAAGGAACATAGTAACATAGTTATGAAGGCTGAAGGAAGACCTTATGTCCATCTAGTTCAGCCTATTTTTAGTGCAGCTATTCTGCGTTGTTGATCCTGGGGAAGGCAAAAAACCCACAGAGTAGAAGACAATTTTCTCCATAGGGAACAAAAATTCCTTCCCCTAAGCTGGGTCACCCATCTACCTATAATATTCTGTTATTCGTAACCTTCTATACTGTAACTCACAAGAAAAGCCTCCATTCCTTTCTTACATTCATTCAGTGAGTTGGCCATCACCACTTCACAACTTTTTCGACAGTGCCTGAAGGCAGACAAATGGAGGTTTCAGGAATGGACATCAAAATGACCAAACGCAGTCACATGCGTTAACAAGGTTCCACTGGCTAGAGCTGCCCTAAATACTAGAGGGCCCTTGGTAACTGGTCAGGGACACTTTAGACAGGTGCATCCTGACTCCGTAAGAACCAGAGAGTTCTGGCACCGCCCCCTATGCACACAGCTGGGAAACATGCACAGAGCAGACAGGAGACAAGAGGCACAGAATATGGAGCCGGCAGCAGACCGAAATCACAGCATGGCCTGGAGCAGTGAGTAAGTTGGTGTGCGGGGGATGGGCGGCCATGCAGTGATGCCAGCAGGGTTGTCACACCTAGCACAGTTGCTGCACAATGACCTCTAACACCGACAGTCAGCTGATGCATCAGGCGACCTTTTGAAGGATGGTGGGAGTGGTCACCACCCACATCAGCTAACCCAGCAGAGATGCAATTACACCTGCACACCAGTGGGGAAAAACTGACATTAACCCCCGATGGCCTGAAAGGAAAAAAGTTTATATGAGAATCCAGATCTGCCACGGATCCAAAAATGGATTGTGAGTGTGACATACATTTTGTAGTGACTTCAAGGGGTCTATATCTAAGAAAACACTAAAGAGTGATAAAATTTTAGGCACTGCACCCCTCCGTCCACAAAGTATTCAAAACTTCTATCATGAAATTTATTAAAGGTGTTGTCTATACCTGGGGTTCAAGTTTGCAGTCACTCTGTGACTTGTGAATCCTAACAGCGCGCACAGTGCACGCTGTGAGGATTCACCAGCCTGCAGTCACATAGAGTAACTGCAGACTTGAAACGCAAGCCTGGGCAACCCGTTTAAGCCTTCAGATGCTTCACAGCAATTAATACAAATTAAAATGAAAAAATAATATTTTTCAACTGAATTGTTGCTTTAGCTATAATTTACAAAAGAAAATAGGAGAAAATACGCATCACATCTGGTGGTTATATAATTTTTCCCAAATCTACCAATACCCCACATGTGGTCAGAAACTACTCTTTGGGTAGCGGCAGAGCTCTGAAGGAATGAGCACAATTTACTTTCGGAGATCTAATGTGGCTGGAATAGATTGTGGACTCCATGTAACATTTGAGGGCTCCTGAGGTGCCCAAAGAGCAGAAACCCAACATACGTGACCCCACTTTTGAAAATGCTACCTCAAGGAATTTAGCTCTATGTAAAGTGATGAATTTTATCCCACAGGTGCTTCATAGAATGTAACACAATTGGGCTGTGAAATAGAAAAGTCCTGACTTCCTCCTCAAGTTCTATTTGTTTGAAGATGAGGACAGTGACACCAGCGCTGATTGGACGAGTATAAGCTTTTTTATCTTATCGTGGTAAAGCATGGGGTTTGAGAAGGGGTTGTCCTACTAGTGGGCAACTTCTTTAAGTGCATCTGAGCTCGATTGGCTGACAGCGTTCAAACTACTGCAGGATGGATACAGTGGCAACAAAGGGTAAAGAGACAGGTATCACGGGTATATCAGATGCTTCAGACAGTCACACTACATCTAGCTGCAGAAGGTCTCTGCATTTGTCTTTGCAGACACATTCTTAACCCTTCTGACTCTTTGACCCAGTGCCAACCTTTCTCCGGCTCTTATTGACTCACCTGGACCTGGGTGTTTATAGGCTCCCTGCCTGCTACTGGGGGTTGCTGGTGATATTTCCATTTCTTCTTTTTGAGGCCTGGAGCTATAGCAATCTGCTATCTTCCTCTTTGTGTTGCTGGAGGATGTCTGTGTTACATCTCAGACTTTGCAAGATAAGTGTTCCCCTTGTTTGTCGACCCCAACTGTCTTTAATGGTAGTGGGGATTGACTTGTGTTTATCCTGTCCTTCCCTATGCAGGACTTATTGTCAGGGTAAGGCAGGGATCAGGTTCTTGCTTGGCGATAGGTGGAGTACCTATAGGGATGTTTAGGGCAGACGGAGTGACTTTAGATCTGCCTAGGTGTCTCGATTCCCCCGTTCCCTAGTGTTGGGCTCCGTTCCCCTCATCGCTTCATGTTTCACTTAGTCTTTCCTACACTGTGTGTGACTCCAGGAGGCACTCATCAATACACTGGAGATGATTATTTCTGCTCTGTCACACATGTAATCCTCTCTTATGTAATGGAGTTTTCGGCATTACCTGCTCTATGACTGCAGCAGTCGGTTGTTGACCACTGTAAGGGATCCACACCTCTCCTCCCCGTCTGATGTCAATATTACGTCAGCGGGATCACTTGGTAAGGTCTCCCCCCTTGTACCAATGTGACGTGGCTCACCCCCCTGGGATACGCAAGGTCAGATTGGTATAGTTATACACAGAAATCCCCCCTGTCCACAAGGGTCCAGGGAGGCACAGGGAGTGGGAGGGTGCGGCCCTCGCAGTCACTGACGTGGCACCACACTCGCCCACAACCCTGATTGGATGAGAGACTCCTTTCACTAGACCCATTGAAAGGGAACCTTATCAGTTCGGTAGGACTGCCACCAGTTGCACATGCGATACACTCATGGTCTGTTAACAGGGTTATATTGGGCCAGAAACCAGCTCCGGTAGCATGTGACGAGGTCGAGAAACAGACGTGTGGATTCGCGGATCGAGATAAAAGAGAAGCCCAAGGTTAAATGATATATTTAATCGCCTTAAGGGCCCACTAGATAATATAGTATATACACAAAGGGTATACACACTGTAAACAATGGTAACAGTTTTATTTTCATACAGTGCCCACATATTCCACAGCACTTTACAATTAAGCGGTGACATCCATCCTCCTCGATTTCTATATAAAGCTGCAGGATCCGGTCATCAGCCAGGATCTGTGTATGTATGATCCGTTCATCAGCCAGGATCTGTGTATGTATGATCCATTCATCAGCCAGGATCTATATATGTATGATCCGGTCATCAGCCAGGATCTGTATATGTATGATCCGTTCATCAGCCAAGATCTGTATATGTATGATCCGTTCATCAGCCAAGATCTGTATATGTATGATCCGTTCATCAGCCAGGATCTGTATATGTATGATCCGGTCATCAGCCAGGATCTATATATGTATGATCCGGTCATCAGCCAGGATCTGTATATGTATGATCCGGTCATCAGCCAAGATCTGTATATGTATGATCCGGTCATCAGCCAGGATCTATATATGTATGATCCGGTCATCAGCCAGGATCTGTATATGTATGATCCGGTCATCAGCCAAGATCTGTATATGTATGATCCGTTCATCAGCCGGGATCTGTATATGCATGATCCGGTCATCAGCCAGGATCTGTATATGTATGATCCGTTCATCAGCCAGGATCTGTATATGTATGATCCGTTCATCAGCCAGGATCTGTGTATGTATGATCCGTTCATCAGCCAGGATCTGTATATGTATGATCCGTTCATCAGCCAGGATCTGTATATGTATGATCCGGTCATCAGCCAGGATCTGTATATGTATGATCCAGTCATCAGTCAGGACCTGTGTATGTATTATCCGGTCATCAGCCAGGATCTGTATATGTATGATCCAGTCATCAGCCAGGATCTGTGTATGTATGAGCCGTTCATAAGCCAGGATCTGTATATGCATGATCCATTCATCAGCCAGGACCTGTGTATGTATGATCCGATCATCAGCCAGGATCTGTGTATGTATGATCCGATCATCAGCCAGGATCTGTGTATGTATGATCCGTTCATCAGCCAGGATCTGTATATGCATGATCCGGTCATCAGCCAGGATCTGTATATGCATGATCCGTTCATCAGCCAGGACCTGTGTATGTATGATCCGGTCATCAGCCAGGATCTGTATATGTATGATCCGTTCATCAGCCAGGATCTGTATATGCATGATCCATTCATCAGCCAGGATCTGTATATGTATGATCTGTTCATCAGCCAGGATCTGTATATGTATGATCCGGTCATCAGCCAGGATCTGTATATGTATGATCCGTTCATCAGCCAGGATCTGTATATGCATGATCCATTCATCAGCCAGGATCTGTATATGTATGATCTGTTCATCAGCCAGGATCTGTATATGTATGATCCGGTCATCAGCCAGGATCTGTATATGTATGATCCGTTCATCAGCCAAGATCTGTATATGTATGATCCGGCCATCAGCCAGGATCTGTATATGCATGATACATTCATCAGCCAGTATCTGTATATGCATGATCCATTCATCAGCCAGGATCTGTATATGTATGATCCGGTCATCAGCCAGGATCTGTATATGCATGATCCATTCATCAGCCAGGATCTGTATATGCATGATCCATTCATCAGCCAGGATCTGTATAAGCATGATCCATTCATCAGCCAGGATCTGTATATGTATGATCCGGTCATCAGCCAGGATCTGTATATGCATGATCCGTTCATCAGCCAGGATCTGTATATGCAAGATCCATTCATCAGCCAGGATCTGTATATGTATGATCTGTTCATCAGCCAGGATCTGTAAATGTATGATCCGGTCATCAGCCAGGATCTGTATATGTATGATCCGTTCATCAGCCAGGATCTGTATATGCATGATCCATTCATCAGCCAGGATCTGTATATGTATGATCTGTTCATCAGCCAGGATATGTATATGTATGATCCGGTCATCAGCCAGGATCTGTATATGCATGATCCATTCATCAGCCAGGATCTGTATATGCATGATCGATTCATCAGCCAGGATCTGTATATGTATGATCCGTTCATCAGCCAGGATCTGTATATGTATGATCCGTTCATCAGCCAGGATCTGTATATGCATGATCCATTCATGAGCCAGGATCTGTATATGTATGATCCGTTCATCAGCCAGGATCTGTATATGCCTGATCCATTCATCAGCCAGGATCTGTATATGTATGATCTGTTCATCAGCCAGGATCTGTATATGTATGATCCGGTCATCAGCCAGGATCTGTATATGTATGATCCGTTCATCAGCCAGGATCTGTATATGCCTGATCCATTCATCAGCCAGGATCTGTATATGTATGATCCGGTCATCAGCCAGGATCTGTATATGTATGATCCGATCATCAGCCAGGATCTGTATATGTATGATCTGTTCATCAGCCAGGATCTGTTTATGTAAGATCCGGTCATCAGCCAGGATCTGTATATATATGATCCGTTCTTCAGCCAGGATCTGTATATGTATGATCCGGTCATCAGCCAGGATCTGTATATGTATGATAAGTTCATCAGCCAGGATCTGCATATGCATTATCCATTCAACAGCCATGATCTGTATATGTATGATCTGTTCATCAGCCAGGATCTGTATATGTATGATCCGGTCATCAGCCAGGATCTGTATATGTATGATCCGGTCATCAGCCAGGATCTGTATATGTATGATCCGTTCATCAGCCAGGATCTGTATATGTATGATCCGTTCATCAGCCAGGATCTGTATATGTATGATCCGGTCATCAGCCAGGATATGTATATGTATGATCCGGTCATCAGCCAGGATCTCTATATGTATGATCCGTTCATCAGCCAGGATCTGTATATGTATGATCTGTTCATCAGCCAGGATCTGTATATGTATGATCCGGTCATCAGCCAGGATCTGTATATGTATGATCTGTTCATCAGCCAGGATCTGTATATGTATGATCCGGTCATCAGCCAGGATCTGTATATGTATGATCCGGTCATCAGCCAGGATCTGTATATATATGATCCGGTCATCAGCCAGGATCTGTGTATGTATGATCCGGTCATCAGCCAGGATCTGTGTATGTATGATCCGGTCATCAGCCAGGATATGTATATGTATGATCCGGTCATCAGCCAGGATCTCTATATGTATGATCCGTTCATCAGCCAGGATCTGTATATGTATGATCCGGTCATTAGCCAGGATCTGTATATGTATGATCCGTTCATCAGCCAGGATCTGTGTATGTATGATCTGTTCATCAGCCAGGATCTGTATATGTATGATCGGGTCATAAGCCAGGATCTGTATATGTATGATCCGGACATCAGCCAGGATCTGTATATGCATGATCCATTCATCAGCCAGGATCTGTATATGTATGATCTGTTCATCAGCCAGGATCTGTATATGTATGATCCGGTCATCAGCCAGGATCTGTATATGCATGATCCATTCATCAGCCAGGATCTGTATATGCATGATCGATTCATCAGCCAGGATCTGTATATGCATGATCCGTTCATCAGCCAGGATCTGTATATGCATGATCCATTCATCAGCCAGGATCTGTATATGTATGATCCGGTCATCAGCCAGGATCTGTATATGCATGATCCATTCATCAGCCAGGATCTGTATATGCATGATCCATTCATCAGTCAGGATCTGTATATGCATGATCCATTCATCAGCCAGGATCTGTATATGTATGATCCGGTCATCAGCCAGGATCTGTATATGCATGATCCGTTCATCAGCCAGGATCTGTATATGCATGATCCATTCATCAGCCAGGAACTGTATATGTATGATCTGTTCATCAGCCAGGATCTGTAAATGTATGATCCGGTCATCAGCCAGGATCTGTATATGTATGATCCGTTCATCAGCCAGGATCTGTATATGCATGATCCATTCATCAGCCAGGATCTGTATATGTATGATCTGTTCATCAGCCAGGATATGTATATGTATGATCCGGTCATCAGCCAGGATCTGTATATGCATGATCCATTCATCAGCCAGGATCTGTATATGCATGATCGATTCATCAGCCAGGATCTGTATATGTATGATCCGTTCATCAGCCAGGATCTGTATATGTATGATCCGTTCATCAGCCAGGATCTGTATATGCATGATCCATTCATGAGCCAGGATCTGTATATGTATGATCCGTTCATCAGCCAGGATCTGTATATGCCTGATCCATTCATCAGCCAGGATCTGTATATGTATGATCTGTTCATCAGCCAGGATCTGTATATGTATGATCCGGTCATCAGCCAGGATCTGTATATGTATGATCCGTTCATCAGCCAGGATCTGTATATGCATGATCCATTGAACAGCCACGATCTGTATAAGTATGATCTGTTCATCAGCCAGGATCTGTTTATGTAAGATCCGGTCATCAGCCAGGATCTGTATATGTATAATCCGTTCATCAGCCAGGATCTGTATATGTATGATCTGGTCATCAGCCAGGATCTGTGTATGTATGATCTGGTCATCAGCCAGGATCTGTATATGTATAATCCGGTCATCAGCCAGGATCTGTATATGTATGATCCGGTCATCAGCCAGGATCTGTGTATGTATGATCCGTTCATCAGCCAGGATCTGTGTATGTATGATCCGTTCATCAGCCAGGATCTTTGTATGTATGATCTGGTCATCAGCCAGGACCTGTGTATGTATGATCCGGTCATCACCCAGGATCTGTATATGTATGATCCGGTCATCAGCCAGGATCTGTATATGTATGATTCGGTCATCAGCCAGGATATCTATATGTATGACCTGTTCATCAGCCAGGATCTGTGCATGTATGATCCGTTCATAAGCCAGGATCTGTATATATATGATCCGTTCATCAGCCAGGATCTGTATATGTATGATCCGGTCATCAGCCAGGACCTGTATATGTATGATCCGGTCATCAGCCAGGATCTGTATATGTATGATCCGATCATCAGCCAGGACCTGTGTATGTATGATCCGTTCATCAGCCAGGATCTGTATATGTATGATCCGGTCATCAGCCAGGACCTGTGTATGTATGATCCGGTCATGAGCCAGGATATGTGTATGTATGATCCGGTCATCAGCCAGGATCGGTATATGTATGATCCGGTCATCAGCCAGGATCTGTATATGTATGATCCGTTCATCAGCCAGGATCTCTATATGTATGATCCGTTCATCAGCCAGGATCTGTGTATGTATGATCCGTTCATCAGTCAGCATCTGTGTATGTATGATCCGTTCATCAGCCAGGACCTGTGTATGTATGATCCGGTCATCAGCCAGGATCTGTATACTGTATGTATGATTCGGTCATCAGCCAGGATCTCTAGATGTATGATCCAGTCATCAGCCAGGATCTGTGTATTTATGAGCCGTTCATAAGCCAGGATCTGTATATGTATGATCCGGTCATCAGCCAGGATCTGTATATGTATGATCTGGTCATCAGCCAGGATCTGTATATGTATGATCCGGTCATCAGCCAGGATCTCTATATGTATGACCTGTTCATCAGCCAGGATCTGTGTATTTATGAACCGTTCATAAGCCAGGATCTGTATATGTATGATCCGGTCATCAGCCAGGATCTGTATATGTATGATCCGGTCATCAGCCAGGATCTGTGTATGTATGATCCGTTCATCAGCCAGGATCTGTGTATGTATGATCCGTTCATCAGCCAGGATCTTTGTATGTATGATCTGGTCATCAGCCAGGACCTGTGTATGTATGATCCGGTCATCAGCCAGGATCTGTATATGTATGATCTGATCATCAGCCAGGACCTGTGCATGTATGATCCGTTCATCAGCCAGGATCTGTATATGTATGATCCGGTCATCAGCCAGGACCTGTATATGTATGATCCGGTCATCAGCCAGGATCTGTATATGTATGATCCGGTCATCAGCCAGGACCTGTGTATGTATGATCCGTTCATCAGCCAGGATCTTTGTATGTATGATCTGGTCATCAGCCAGGACCTGTGTATGTATGATCCGGTCATCAGCCAGGATCTGTATATGTATGATCCGATCATCAGCCAGGATCTGTATATGTATGATCCGGTCATCAGCCAGGATCTGTATATGTATGATTCGATCATCAGCCAGGATCTGTATATGTATGATCCGGTCATCAGCCAGGATCTGTATATGTATGACCTGTTCATCAGCCAGGATCTGTGTATTTATGAACCGTTCATAAGCCAGGATCTGTATATGTATGATCCGGTCATCAGCCAGGATCTGTATATGTATGATCCGGTCATCAGCCAGGATCTGTATATGTATGATCCGGTCATCAGACAGGATCTCTATATGTATGACCTGTTCATCAGCCAGGATCTGTATATGTATGATCTGGTCATCAGCCAGGATCTCTATATGTATGATCCGGTCATCAGCCAGGATCTGTATATGTATGATCTGGTCATCAGCCAGGATCTGTATATGTATGATCCGGTCATCAGCCAGGATCTGTATATGTATAATCCGTTCATCAGCCAGGATCTGTATATGTATGACCTGTTCATCAGCCAGGATCTGTATATGTATGATCTGGTCATCAGCCAGGATCTCTATATGTATGATCCGGTCATCAGCCAGGATCTGTATATGTATAATCCGTTCATCAGCCAGGATCTCTATATGTATGACCTGTTCATCAGCCAGTATCTGTATATGTATGATCTGGTCATCAGCCAGGATCTCTTTATGTATGATCCGGTCATCAGCCAGGATCTGTATATGTATAATCCGTTCATCAGCCAGGATCTGTATATGTATGATCCGGTCATCAGCCAGGATCTGTATATGTATGATCCGTTCATCAGCCAGGATCTCTGTATGTATGATCCGTTCATCAGCCAGGATCTTTGTATGTATGATCTGGTCATCAGCCAGGACCTGTGTATGTATGATCCGGTCATCAGCCAGGATCTGTATATGTATGATCCGGTCATCAGCCAGGATCTGTATATGTATGATTTGGTCATCAGCCAGGATCTGTGTATGTATGATCCGGTCATCAGCCAGGATCTGTATATGTATAATCCGTTCATCAGCCAGGATCTGTATATGTATGATCCGGTCATCAGCCAGGATCTGTGTATGTATGATCCGTTCATCAGCCAGGATCTGTGTATGTATGATCCGTTCATCAGCCAGGATCTTTGTATGTATGATCTGGTCATCAGCCAGGACCTGTGTATGTATGATCCGGTCATCAGCCAGGATCTGTATATGTATGATCCGGTCATCAGCCAGGATCTGTATATGTATGATTCGGTCATCAGCCAGGATCTCTATATGTATGACCTGTTCATCAGCCAGGATCTGTGCATGTATGATCCGTTCATAAGCCAGGATCTGTATATATATGATCCGTTCATCAGCCAGGATCTGTATATGTATGATCCGGTCATCAGCCAGGATCTGTATATGTATGATCCGTTCATCAGCCAGGATCTTTGTATGTATGATCTGGTCATCAGCCAGGACCTGTGTATGTATGATCCGGTTATCAGCCAGGATCTGTATATGTATGATCCGATCATCAGCCAGGATCTGTATATGTATGATCCGGTCATCAGCCAAGATCTGTATATGTATGATTCGATCATCAGCCAGGATCTGTATATGTATGATCCGATCATCAGCCAGGATCTGTATATGTATGATCCGGTCATCAGCCAAGATCTGTATATGTATGATCTGGTCATCAGCCAGGATCTCTATATGTATGATCCGGTCATCAGCCAGGATCTGTATATGTATAATCCGTTCATCAGCCAGGATCTGTATATGTATGATCCGATCATCAGCCAGGACCTGTGTATGTATGATCCGTTCATCAGCCAGGATCTGTGTATGTATGATCAAGTCATCAGTCAGGACCTGTGTATGTATTATCCGGTCATCAGCCAGGATTTGTATATGTATGATCCGGTCATCAGCCAGGATCTGTATATGTATGATCCGATCATCAGCCAGGATCTGTATATGTATAATCCGGTCATCAGCCTTGATCTGTATATGTATAATCCGGTCATCAGCCTTGATCTGTATATGTATGATCCGTTCATCAGCCAGGATCTGTGTATGTATGATCCGGTCATCAGCCAGGATCTGTATATGTATAATCCGGTCATCAAACTTGATCTGTATATGTATGATCCGATCATCAGCCAGGACCTGTGTATGTATAATCCATTCATCAGCCAGGATCTGTGTATGTATGATCCAGTCATCAGTCAGGACCTGTGTATGTATTATCCGGTCATCAGCCAGGATTTGTATATGTATGATCCGTTCATCAGCCAGGATCTGTATATGTATGATCCGTTCATCAGCCAGGACCTGTGTATGTATGATCCGTTCATCAGCCAGGACCTGTGTATGTATGATCCGATCATCAGCCAGGATCTGTATATGTATAATCCGGTCATCAGCCTTGTTCTGTATATGTATGATCCGTTCATCAGCCAGGATCTGTATATGTATGATCCGTTCAACAGCCAGGATCTGTGTATGTATGATCCGTTCATCAGCCAGGACCTGTGTATGTATGATCCGTTCATCAGCCAGGATCTGTGTATGTATGATCTGGTCATCAGCCAGGATCTGTATATGTATGATCCGGTCATCAGCCTTGATCTGTATATGTATGATCCGTTCATCAGCCAGGATCTGTATATGTATGATCCGTTCATCAGCCAGGACCTGTGTATGTATGATCCGTTCATCAGCCAGGATCTGTGTATGTATGATCCGATCATCAGTCAGGATCTGTATATGTATAATCCGGTCATCAGCCTTGATCTGTATATGTATGATCCGTTCATCAGCCAGGATCTGTATATGTATGATCCGTTCATCAGCCAGGACCTGTGTATGTATGATGCGTTCATCAGCCAGGATCTGTGTATGTATGATCTGGTCATCAGCCAGGATCTGTATATGTATGATCCGTTCATCAGCCAGGATCTGTATATGTATGATCAGTTCATCAGCCAGGATCTGTATATGTATGATCCGTTCATCAGCCAGGATCTGTATATGTATGATCCAGTCATCAGTCAGGACCTGTGTATGTAAGATCCAGTCATCAGCCAGGACCTGTGTATGTATGATCCGTTCATCAGCCAGGATCTGTATATGTATGATCAGTTCATCAGCCAGGATCTGTATATGTGTGATCCGTTCATCAGCCAGGACCTGTGTATGTATGATCCGGTCATCAGCCTTGATCTGTATATGTATGATCCGTTCATCAGCCAGGACCTGTGTATGTATGATCCGTTCATCAGCCAGGACCTGTGTATGTATGATCCGGTCAGCCAGTGTGTTAAGTGCAGTTATCATGTGCATGGCGGGTGTGGAGACTGATGGATAGGAGGGAGCAGATTATGAAGAATGTTTTGAGGGAGGCCACAGGGGAGAGTTAGGTTAGTGAGTTGAAGTCAGAGGATTGTTTCAAGAGATGTGTTTTTAAAGAACACTTAACAATAATGCTCAGGTGAAGTACAACAGATAAAAGCAGATATTAAAAGTCAGTTACCAGTCAGATCAAATGCCTGGCTTGTGGGGGGGAGCTGCCTCTGTTCCTTGACTTCTCGCACGATATGTCATTGCGACCTCCCATGAGAAAAAGCACTAGGCCACACTTGACACAAGCATTTAACCCCTCTGGGTCACTCCCCTTCGGCCCTCTGGGTTGAGCCTAAATCCCCTCCCCTGGAGGTTTATAGCCAAATATCCCCAAATCTATGAGAGATTATAACTCCTTTCTGAATGGTCCTAGGGCTGCGGTTCTGGTGCCATTGGATCCGGTCCAGTTCCTGCTACATGTTAAGACTAAACACAGCTTCACTATCTAGCTTCTAGTAGCTGTTCCATGTATCTCCATACCCCTGGGTGCAAGAGTAGATAGAGACCAAGCCTTTCAACCTAGAGGGTCTTACTCATGGTACCAACCATGAGTAAGACCCTCTAGGTTGAAACGCGTTGGTTGGAGACCACCAGAGACCCCATCTGCCTGTTTGTCCTTATCCATACTTTTTTCTGTTCTATTTTAAGAATTTACAATAAATGATGTATTTTTAACTGAAGTCCAGCGCTGGAGATTCCATTCTTTATTTTGCTTCAGTCAACACCCCTGATCAAGGTGACTCCGTGCGCAGGAGGATTATGGATCGCAACCGAGACTGGTGAGCTGACCTCCCTTCATTTTCCCTATCCTTCTATAATTATAGAGACCAAGCCTGGCGCTCACCATGTTCTGGGGATCTCGGAAATATAACCGGTGTGTGGCCAGGACATACAGTATGTTAAGCCCATAGTCTCCTTATGAAATCCTAGTGGTCTGAACAACACAGACCGCATGGTTTGACTCCATAGGTGGTCTTCCTGTAGGAGCTGGATTTCAGCTAGCTGGTGGGGGTTTGAATTCTGTATTTGCAGCTGAAAGGCAGGACCACCATATTACTTATATGTATAGGTTGTACAGCGGGCACTCACCTATACCTCAAGCAATGGACAGTTTTGCATTATCCGCTATATAACTGTCGGTTGTTGGCCAAAATCACATATTACAACATATGTATACAATATATACAGTGTGCACTCACCTGTACACTGGGGAGGATTATCCCACTCATCCTTATTCTGCCCGGGCACACACCTAATCGCCTCATGCAATGGTCGGTATCCAGTTCTACATTGTACTGATACAGATTCCCGCACATTATAATAAGGTTTTTCTCCAGATGTCTTGTACAGTTCGGTGTCTACCGGCTTCTTACACTGCGCTGTGCGATAAAAGTCATAGATATAATTGTAGAGATCTGAACACATAACCAGACACTGATATTCATCTGCTCAGACCAACTTATGAGATTAATGGAAATTGTCATAGGAAAAAAATTAAAATCGTTACAAACATCTCCAGAAAAAGGAGAAAAGTGCTTGTGATTTAACAAAGTACCTTTACATGACCCCCATGCAGCTGCCCCTCTCCTTTAGGCCTCTTTCACACATCAGTATTTTTGATCAGTATTATCAGTATTTGTATGCCAAAACCAGGAATGTCTCCAAAATAAGGAACAGGAGTCAGTCTTTCAATTATATTTTTTTCTCGGTAAGTTCCACTCCTGGCTTTGGCATACAAACACTGATGCAAAATACTGACCAAATACTGATGTGTGAATGAGCCTTTTGAAACAGTTAAATAAGGAAACACCTAATGGCTAGCAGATGTGAGGCCAATTTTCCCTTGAATGCACAAGAATGCAGAGAAAGGCAGATAAGACAGGAGAGATAAGAGCCTCAGCTTAAAAGGAAATGTCAATTCCCTTTGTCTACTTTATTAAAAATTATAAGCAGAAAGAAGCATCTGGTGAAATGAAAAACAGGAAAATTGTCAAGAATATAATACTGAAAAATTTGGTTCCACGCCACAAGATGAAATCATATAAAGAAAAGGTGTGAATAACCAAAGTACCCAAAATAAAACCCAGAATTGAAATGTGACAAAGAAACCAAGGTACATAGTAAACAGTGATATAAGGTATAAATGAAGTGACCAAGAGTCATGTGGTGTGTCACAGAACAAAGCTGGGCAAATGTGAAAGGTAGAATATTCACCAGAAATACACTGTGGCGCCTGGAGTCCCGATGTACGTTTCGGCGTACAAGCCTTCTTCAGGGGCGAGTATCAATAATAAATCAAAATTATAAAGTGAGGTTTTATAAACTGCATTGATATAATAGAAAAAAAGTCATTTTCAGAAAAGTGATGTAAAAGGGAACGCAAGCATGGTTTCGAGTCACTGGATGAGCCGCCAACTGGATATCGGCCATGTCTCTTATCTACGAACAAATACACTTCTGATAAGAAAGATAACTGGGATATCTCCCGCCGGGGACCTTCAGCGGCAAAGATGTCGTAAAAGTTGGGAATCTCTTCACATTTTTGAGAATGAGACACAGCCTATAGCCCTGTTATGAGTCACCAGAGGGGAGGCGTCGGGGAGTAACTTGTGCTAATAAAAAGCCAATGCCGATTATGATCCTCATTCGATGTGAGGAAAATCCATTCTTGTGTAGGATTGATCCACGCTTTTCCCTCCTTGAATCTGAGTCATTTCTGTGACACAGGTTTCGTAATTCTCTTGCGTTATTCCATTTCTTTCATGTAATTGTATATACCGCGTTGTTTTGTTCCCATCATGTGTCATCTTTGAAGATTTCTATGAACACTGCCTAGAGTAAATATACAAAATGTAAGAGCTCTGTTCCTCTTTGTCTGTAAACTCTACCCCTGAAGCCATACACCCCCGTAACAGGCGTCCCATCGGTCTGTAGAAATGGTGTTTATATATCCCATGTGTTGGGATCGGAGGTCTATGTTCCATACGCTCACCGTGAGCTACCTAATAACCGGCCAGTAGTAGGAAGAGCCGTCGCATCATCCAGTGATCACTGGTCAATGGCGGAGTTGTCTCGATAATTCGAGATAGTGGAGTTAGGTAACAGCGGGGGGAATCTGCGAGACCCCCACCCGGCTTTTTATCTTTGACAGAGATTTAAAATCTTTCATTTTTGAATAATTTAGGTTTGTGACAATGGGGAACATTTTGGGGGCAGTCACTGTTATATGGGGCGGGATACTGGAAAGTCACTGTTATGGGAAAGAACTTCCCCCTCATCAAAAAGTGAAGATTTTCACATTCCAAGTATTCCCCTGCACAGATGGTTCCAGATGTTGCTACAATCCCATCTGCTCATTAGGAATATATTATTACACTCGCGTTCTTGCAGGTTCAACACTAAATACAGCAGTGCGTCTTTTGGTAATTAGACACTGAAGAATATTGTGCCCATATTGGGGCTTTAATGGTTTCTTACATTGTGCTATGTAATAAATTTAGGGGGTAAAAAGCTGCAAATCAGGGCAGAATTAAAAAAAAAAAAATCAGCACCACATTGGGATTTTGAGAATAACCCTTTAAAATAACTCTGTCATCAAGTTTTTCCCAACTAATCGGAGATCATCATGATGTAGAAACAAACCCTACTGCCAGTGATGTGTCACTTACCGGGCTGCTTGCTGTAGTTTTGATAACATCTTCTGTACTTTTTTCCATCATGGCATTATCACTAGAGAACTGATGAACATGCTACCATGTAGTCCTCCATATTCGTGAGATCTGTTTAACCCCACTACTTTTCAATTTTCTGACTATGCACAGTGTACACCAAAAATTGCCCATCAGTGGTGTGTGTGTGGGTTTATACACACACTAAGGAGGTGCTGGTCAGGGTATTTTTTTACACTATAGTTTACTATTGGAAGCTGTGGCTGACTCCAGTCTGACTCTGCACTCTTCCCATTAACCCATAGGTTATTTTCATCAGTTTTACTTGCCCATTTACATTGCAGGCAGCTAGCCCAAGAGAGACATGTTTGTCCATGGAATTGTAGGTGTTTTGGCATGTACAGCAGGATAGAACCTATCAGAGAAGTGTCACCTTGCCGTGGTTGATGGGCACACATGAAATGACCAGTTTATGCATTAAGAACCTTCATTTTTTGTAAGTACATCTTGCTGAGTAATAATACAGCTTAACTGTAACCCCTTCCTGACATGCGACGTACATATAAGGCGGTGCGGGAACTGCGTGATCGGCAAACAGCAGTATATGTACGGCGCCACAATCACGCTGCCTCACCCTGAACGCCACAGCGATCAGGTGCGGGTCTCAGCTCTATGTGACTGCAGCAACAGAGGGGTTAAATATCCGCGATCGGTGACATTGATCGTGGGTGTTTAACCCCTCTGATGCCGCTCTCAATAGTGACAGCGACATTGAGAAGCATCGCGTAGGGAGGGGGCTCCCTGTGTGCGCCCATCAGAACAACACAATGCGATCACATTGTTTAATGGTCTCCATGGAGACCGCCAACCCCAAGATGGCTGCGGGGTCCTTCAGGGAAGGTGGCATGCCTCTTTCTCTGCCTGTCAGACTATGATCTGATGCCCCGCAGTGCAGAGCATTGCCGAGTATTAGATCAGCGATCTGGTACTGTACAGTAAAGTCCCATCCTGGGACAATGTAAAAAAGTTATGAAAGAAAAATTAAAGTGTAAGGCTATGTGCCCACGTAGCGTTTTAAAACGCACAATGAAAACCGGACTCCTTCCCAGAAATCGCGCGTTTTTTTCCGCGCAATTTCACCACAATTTTCGCGTGCGATTTTCTCACGCACTTTCCAAGCGATTTGAAGCATCGCTTGGAAAGTGATTGACAGGTTGGTCACACTCGTCAAATATAGTGTTTGCCAAGTGTGACCAGGTTTTTACTATTGAGGCCGCCTATGCAGCATCAATAGTAAAAGATAAAATGTTAAAAATAATTAAAAAATCGGGGTGTATTTACCTTCCGACGTCCCGCGCTGCATTCCCGGCCTCAGCGTTCCCAGCGATGCCTTGCGAGACCTGTGATGACGTTGGTCTCACATTACTATAGCGATCTCGCGAGACCACGTCATCACTGGACCGTGCCGCAAGGCATTACTGGGAACGCTGAGGCCGGGAATGCAGCGCGGGACGCCGGAAGGTAAATATACCCCGATTTTTTATTCTTTATTCTTTTTTTACAGGAGTATGGTACCCAGGGCCTGGAGGACAGTCTCCTCTCCTCCACACCGTGGGTACCAACCGCACATGAGACGCTTAACTTCCCGTATGGTGGATTTTTTAAATCCCCAAAATAACCAAAAAAAAACAAATTAATCCAATAAATTTGTTTATGTAAAAAAAATTAACAAAATAAGTATATATACAGGGGCATCTCACAAAATTAGAATATCATCAAAAAGTGAAATTATTTCAGTTCTTCACTACAGACAGTGACTCTCCTGTATTCTATAGAGTCATTACACACAGAGTGATCTATCTCACGGGTTTATTTCTGGTAATGTTGATGATTATGGCTTACAGCCAATGAGAACCCAAAAGTCATTATCTCAGTAAATTAGAATACTTTATAACACCAGCCTGAAAAATGATTGTAAAATCCGAAATGTTGTCCTCCTGAAATGTATGATCAGTAAATGCCCTCAATACTTGGTCGGGGCTCTTTTTGCATCAATTACTGCATCAATGCGGCGTGGCATGGAGGCAATCAGCCTGTGGCACTGCTGAGGGGTTATGGAAGCCCAGGTTGCTTTGATAGCAGCCTTCAGCTCGTCTGCATTGTTGGGTCTGGTGTCTCTCATCTTCCTCCTGACAATCTCCATAGATTCTCTATGGGGTTAAGGTCAGGCGAGTTTGCTGCCAATCAAGCCCAGTGATACTGTTGTGTGTACACCAGGTATTGGTACATTTGGCAGTGTGGACAGGGGCCAAGTCCTGCTGGAGAATGACATTGCCATCTCCATAAAGCTTGTCGGCAGAGGGAAGCATGAAGAACTCTAACATGTCCTGGTAGACGGCTGCGCTGACTTTGGTCTTGATAAAACACAGTGGACCTACACCAGCAGATGACATGGCGCCCGAAACCATCACTGATGGTGGAGACTTCACACTAGACCTCCAGCAGCTTGGATTGTGGCCTCCACTCTTCCTCCAGACTCTGGGACCACTGACAACAGACCAGGTCTCCTTCTCCTTGGCCCAGGTAAGACACTTCTGGCGTTGTCTATTGGTCATGAGTGGCTGACACAAGGAATGTGACACTTGTAGCCCATGTCCTGGATACGTCTGTGTGTGGTGTGAAGCAATGACTCCAGGCGCAGTCCACTCCTTGTGAATCTCCCACACATTACTGAATGGCCTTTTCTTAACAATCCTTTCCACGCTGCGGTTATCCCGGTTGCTTGTGCACCTTTTTCTACCACACTTTTTCCTTCCACTCCACTTTCCATTAATATTCTCGGATACAGCGCTCTGTGAACAGCCGGCTTCTTTACCAATGACCTTTTGTGGCTTCCCCTCCTTGTGGAGGGTGTCAGTGACTGCCTTCTGGACATCTGTCAGGTCAGCAGTCTTCCCCATGATTGTGGAGCTACTGTAACATGCACTGTAATGACTATATAATATTGGAGAGCCACTTTTTGTATTGAAGAACTGAAATAAATTCACTTTTTGATGATATTCTAATTTTGTGAGAAGCTCCTGTATCTTTATGTACGAGTATAACCTGCCTATGAGTTTGTTGCTTCAATGCAGTTTCAAGTAGGAGAAAACCTCTCATATCTGTCAGTACATCCTGTGGTGCTTAGTTTTAGCTACTGCTTGCAAAAGATAGAGGTTGTGGGTTTGGTTTCCAGAGAGCAGTTCACGAGAAGAATTGTATATTTAATTAATGCAAGTCTGTGTAGAGCAGAGAGATGCCAGACCTCCCTACCCCAAATAAGGAGAAGATGGAGACATCATGTAACGGCCAGTACGCCGGTCGTTGCTCGAGATTGGAATACGGCACAGCTATGAACAACTCAGAACTCAATATGAAGGGAAACCAACATCTGCTACAAAGAATGACTGACTTTTCCCTCTCAACACAAGATGGGTCACAACAGCCACAACCCACACAAAACAATTATGTAGCCTGAGAGATCCCAAGTGCCAGCTTCACAGACAGGGATAGACTACCCCAAGACTATACCACTTCCTCCCTTATCCTTAACGGGCCTATACGGGGGAATACTGTGACTGTTACATGTGGTCCTCTCAGGTATACAATCTTATACCCGCCTCCCGCCTAAATTACAATAGGTCACAGGTACCCAATTTTTCCCAATATATACAGGGTGGGCCATGTATATGGATCCACCTAAATAAAATGGGAATGGTTGGTGATATCAACTTCCTGTTTATGCCACATTAGTATATGGGAGGGGGAAAGCATTTTAAGATGGGTGGTGACCATGGTGGCCATTTTGAAGTCAGCCATTTTGGATCCAACTTTATTTTTTCCAATGGGAAGAGGGTCATGTGACACATCAAATGTATTATTATTACTATGCTTCATTATTGCTATCAATCTGACAATTGATCTGCTTCATCCTCCAGTATGTCCAGTGACTGCAATCCCATCACCATCACCCAAGCATCCCAACCATCCTGGATCCAGCGGGACAGTCCCAATTTTGACAGCCTGCCCTGCTGTCCCGACTGGGAGTTTACTTTTCCCGCACTGAACTGATAAGCAACCATGCCCCCCCATGCACCAACCCCATCCATTCATTGCCCTCCCAAAGAGACCCACCGCAGCCCCTCACTGCTAATAAATCCCAGCAATGACGTCGCTAAGCTGCTCTCTGCGCAAAGGACCTGTGAGGAGTTCACAGGAGGGGAGGAGTCTGGAGTCACATGATCAGGGTCTCCATGTATGTAGGACTCTGCTGTGCTGGTTGTCATGGTGCTGGATGAGGGGAAGTGTATGTGTGGGGTCAGGAGGGGTTTACATGGTGAATGTAGCAGAGCTGTGTGTTTACGAGGTGTACGGAGCAGAGCCATGTGTGTACAAGGTGTACTGAGCGAAGCCGTGTGTGTACGCGATGTACGGAGCGAAGCCGCGTGTGTACAAGATGTACTAAGCGGAGCCATGTGTGTACGAGGTGTATGGAGTGGAACCGCGTGTACGAACTGTACAGAGCGGAGCCGTGTGTGTATGGGGTGTGCGGAGCGGAGCTGTGTTTGTACAAGGTGTACGGAGCTGAGCCGTGTGTGTACAAGGTGTACGGAGTGGAGCCACATGTGTACTGGGTGTATGAAATGGAAGCCTGTGTGTACGAAGTGTACGGAGCTGAGCCGTGTGTGTACGGGGTTTACGGAGTCGAGCCATGTGTGTACTGAGTGGAGCCATGTGTGTACGAGGTGTACGGAGCAGAGCCATGTGTGTACTGAGTGGAGCCATTTGTGTGCAAGGTGTACAGAGAGGAGCCGTGTGTGTACGAGGCATACAAGATGGAACAGTGTGTGTATGAGGTGTGTGGAGCCATGCGTGTACAAGGTATATGGTGGGGAGCACTCATACCTCCCAACCTTTCCGGATGCAGCGGGACAGTCACGATTTTGAGAGTCTGCCCAGCTGTCTCGGCCAGGAGCTTACTTTTCCCATGGACACAGGAGTACATGGTGGAGCCCCGAAAAGCACTTTAAAACTCGCATGTGATGTTCCACCGGAAGTGACATGCTGTAAGCTGACTGGAAATTAGGTAATTTTGGGAGGAGATTGTGACGGACCCATGGAGGCACTTCAGGGAATGCTTCAGATCCATCACCGTGTCCTCCTCCAACTGCGCGGACAACGGGATCACCTTGGAATCGGGGATGCCGGCCATGTGAGCAGATCATGATATATCCTGCACCGGTAGGCTCAGGTGGGCACTACAATGGGAGCCGGGCTGCTATAGTATCTTTATAGAATCTCTCTTTCTCTCTGTTTCTTTCTTTCTCTCTAATCTTTCTCTTTTTTCTTTCTCTCTGTTCTTTCTTTCTCTCTCAGTTCTTTCCTTCTTTCTCTCTGTTCTTTCTTTCTCTGTTCTTTTTTTCTGCCCCCTCTTTCTCTCTCTGTTCTTTCTTTCTTTCTCTGTTCTTTCTTTTTCTCTCTGTTTTTTCTTTCTTTCTCTCTGTTCTTTCTTTCTTCCTTTCCCCTCTTTCATTTTCTCTCTGTTCTTTCTTTCTTTCTTTCTTTCCCTCTTTCTTTTTTCTCTTTCCCCTCTTTCTTTCTCTATCCGTTCATCCTTTCTCTCTCTGTTCTTTCATTCTTTCTCTCCTTTCTCTCTCTCTCTGTTTTCTTTTTTCTTTCCTCTCTTCTTTCTCTTTCTGTTCTTTCTCTCTCTCTCTCTCTCTCCTTTCTTTCTCTGTTTTCTTTCTACTGTATCTCCCTTTGTTCTTTCTTTCTTTTCCTCAGTACCAGTCAGTGTGCACATAATGTCAGCCACTGTGCCCTCAGTACCAGCCAGTGTGATCAGCAGTGCTAAATGGGTGCAGTTGGAGCGTGGACATGGGTGTGACTAGTTGTAAAATGGGTGTGGTCAGGGACATGGCCTAAAATTTGCCACGGCGCGCTGTGTGCGCGCCAGTCTTTGTCCCTCTTTCTCTTCTTCAAAAGTTGGGAGGTATGCATCACCCATCTTTCCTGATCCCACTCACCCTGTATCTGTCTGCTATTACTGTTTTTTTTTCTTTTCCCCCTTCATGTTTTCTCACCTTAATTCCTTAATGCTAACACACAGTTGGCTTCATCTGTCCATTTGGATCTGACTATTTCCTGCTTGCATTTTTCCTTCAGACTTCTAATTAATCTTCTCCTTTGTCTGTGATCAGTCTCCCTGCTGCCCCTCCCTCCTGATCACACCTGGCCTATTTCATGTGCACTTAGCTTGCTATAAATTCAGACTGTCAAGTCTGTTTTGACTGTGGTCTGGCTCTATAAGAATGTCCCTAAAAGGATACAGCAGAAATATGCCAGAAGTGAACAGAAGGTACGACTAACCGCTGTTATTAAATGTACTACATTTCTTTCTCTGCCCTCCACACTTACTCTCACCATGCTGACATACGCTCTAACAGTTTTGGCGCCATTACTCCTCACTCTCCTTCACTATCCGCAAACTCCAGAACTCTCTACCCAAGTAAAAATCTCTCCTTCCCTCTTGCCTCCCCACATGACCTCCTCCGCTGACCTGCTTCTCAACCTCAGATGTCTCTTAATAAAACACAAAACAAGCCGGCCACTTTCCTTCTTGTTACGTGTTACATAACCACTCAGCACCCAGAATATGTTGTGCAGTTATATGTATGTATAATAGGTTCCATGTGAGATGCATGTCCCTAATGCATCAGTTCACAGGCTGCGCCCCTGGGCAGAGGGGACACAATATTCTCCTTTTGTCCGCCCTCCCCCCACCTTTGTAATCCCCACAGTAAACATCGGCAGGCTCCGGCCACCTGTGGCTTTTGTAATGTATATGAACCTATATAGAAATGGACTATAACGCCAAAAAATTCAACTAATTATATTATAGTATCAAAATTATTTGCTCTTTATTAGTACAGGTGCAAAACAAGTACATTAAAAAGTACAATCAATATGATCAGGGAACAGAGATGACATAGAGGAATGGAATCGCCGCACATATATGGTGAGTATAATGGTAAAAGGATAAATAATCCCAAGTCTACATGGAAACCCATGCCCATGCTGCAAAATCTCACATATGGCCATCTATTAAGGTTACTGCCAAAGGGCATAGGGAATTCGTACAAAAACTTCCATAAAATGCTGTGTGCAAAAGAGTATGGAAGAAAAAATAGTTAGCCACCAAGCTTACCCATAGAGGAGATAAATGTGCGGAGTGTCCAGTCCCCAGAGCCCCTACGCACGTTTCGCGCTGGGCTTCATCGGGGGGCGTATATGGTGCTGTTGAATGTGCGGGGGATAAAATATGTATAGCACAGGTGTCTGAAATTAGCATCGCCGCGGGAGGATGTGAGCGCATGAGAGGTGGGCCCCAGTCGCGGAACGTCACTTCCGGCCGTCATAACCTGTGGGAGGGACAAGGAGAGATGCCACTCTCCTGACGTCATTGTCCCGCCCCAGGTAGTGCTGACACCTTCCGGGACGCCCGCTCACGACGGGACCAGCCGCGCATGCGCAACCCCGCGGCGGCCATTTCTGGTATTGGCAAAGAGAAGGGCAAGTTACGATGGAATAACACGGCCTACAGAGAGGCACGGATAGAAAGGAAAAGGAAGCGAAATAAGTGAAGAGGGAGGGAAGAGAAGTTCGACACTGATACCAATGGCCATATAAAGCCGCAATCTTCCACAAACACAATTAGCGTAGTTCTCAAAACCCACACAAAGTATGTTTAACAGCCATTGTGATTTACAGAAGAAAAAGCAGTAATGTACATATAACAAGAAAAAAGTCTAGATATATACAATTATAACTATTTATGTAAAAGGCACCATACAATGATATCCAGATATCTCAATTGTATATAAAATATTGAAATAGTATGATGATAATCAAAGCACTCATTTTCTCATATATAATATATGTATGTCTGGCCTGCCTCTTTTCTATTGGCCGGCCCTCTGTATCTGTGTGATATTTTCTGTGTCCTGTGAGTAAAGTGTTGTCAGACTGGAAATACGTGGAGCAACAGTGATCTTTTATATGCGCCCATGTAACCAAGGAATTCCAGCCAGCGTCATTCATTCAGACTCCAGCCAACGCAGAGCGGACCTCCGAAAACACGGGGTGGTACTGAAAGAGGTACCCCAGCTTGGTAGACCCCGTTACACTTCTCCCACCTGCTCTCTCTCTCTCTGCTTCTCCTCACTGCTGTCGACATATCTCCCAATCCTGGACCCCCACAGCTAATATCTCCCATTATTACCCCCCTCTATCGCCCCCAACCCAATATAAACACCCGAAATCTTGCCCACCTCAAATTCGTGCCCTTGACGCCCACCACCCTGCTCCCTCTCTCTGGAATGTCCGCTCCATCTGCAATAAGCTCCACGTGATTCATGACCTCTTTACCTCTCATAATTTTTCCTTCCTTGGCCTCACTGAAACATGGCTGACACCCTCCAACACAGCCTTTCCCGCTGCGCTATGTTACAACGCCCTCCACTTCACCCACACTCCTCGCCCTGACAACAGACAAGGTGGAGGATTGGGCCTTCTCTTTCTTCCAACTGCACCTTTAACCTAGTCCTACCTCTACCCTCCCTTTTCCTCCCCACTTTTGAAGTCCACTCTGTTCGCATCTACTCCCCCTCCAACCTGTTAGGGACGGCGGAACGCACTAAATATAAATAATAGGAAGTGCGTTCGCCGCCCGGGGTCCACCGTGCAGTAGGTGTAACAACCGCTGCTGAGTAATGGCAAACTCGCTATATGGCGGTATACTGCGCTCGGGTTAAACGTCACCCGAGGTACGCAGAGCAGACTCTGTTAAACTCACAGAGGCGCTTTAGTATAAGTAAAGCATAATCGCCGAGCCTGTTAGCTTCACAGGTCTCAGCTGGCGTGCACACATGGTATATGGTCACAGGACACGGCCCAAGGCAGAGGTCGGTGTCCGTCTTGACCTACCATGTGTGCGGCGTCGCTACCGCGGACGCTGGTAAGTGCTGCTAACTGCAGCGTGGCGGTAACTACTGCTGCTGTACGACAGTGCCATGAGGCATAACACTATCAGACGCTACTGTAGCGGTGCGGTATGCACTGTGGCGTATGGCTTGCCACTGACTGGTGCTGACTATAACTCTAATTCCCTAACCACATATGTAATATCAGATGGAAGGGGTTTCTAATGAGTCAGTCACCAGAATCATACATCCGTCACCATTCACACATAGCAAGTATAGATAAACATGAGAACCATAAGGAGTATACAGTCCAAATTGTATAAAAATATATAGATTTTATTAAACACATATGCCACAAACAACATTAAATGTATAACAAACAGGATCAGGTAATGAAGGCTAGGTCATCAGTTAAATATACATATAAAATGCCCAAGTGCTATTCACAATGAAACTTAACGCCATGGGAATTAGTACTATAAATACATGCCAGTATAAAGTGAAAATTTACCAAAGTTGGAACTGGTCAAAGTAGATTTAATTAGTAAAGTGCACCAAGTGCTTACCCATAAGCGATACAGTTTAGGACCACAGCCACCCACCACCGACGCGCGTTTCGCTGCTCTTTTTCAAGGTGCACACTTTGTGCAGCTGCAGGAATCCGACGCCTAACATTACCCCCCCTCCTAGGGCCCCCCTCTGAGCCTCGCTACGCTCAAAGGCCGCGATCAGGAGCGGAGCGTGGATGTTCTCCACTGGCTCCCAGGTCCGGGCCTCTGTGCCATGACCCTTCCAGTCCACCAAATAAAACTTTTTGCCACGCACAATCCTGCGTCCCACAATGGCGTTAACCTCAAACTCATCCGAAGACAAGTCTGATGACCCGGCAGATGACTCAGAGAACCGGGCCATGTGAACAGGTTTGAGAAGGGACAAGTGGAAAACGTCAGAAATGGCTAAATGTGGAAGAAGAGCCAGGCGGTAGACCACAGAGCTGATTCGCTCGAGAACCTTAAAAGGTCCGATGTATCGCGGTGCGAATTTGGTGGACTCGGCCCGCAGATTGATGTTTTGAGCAGAGAGCCACACCATGTCACCACGGGAAAAGGTTGGAGCGGGTCGCCGATGTGTGTCGGCGGATGCCCTCATTCTTTCTTTAGAGGCACGAATAGCATCCTGAGTGCGATTCCAAATGTCACGAGCCTCCACTGCCCAGTCTGCCACCCTGGAGTCAACGGAGGACACTGGCATCGGGACAGGGACGCGTGGATGTTGGCCGTAATTTAGAAGGAACGGCGTCTGACCAGTGGAATCACCCACTGCATTATTCAGGGCAAATTCAGCCCATGGTAGCAAGGATGCCCAGTCATCCTGCCTGGCAGAGACGAAATGCCGCAGGTACGTGACCAAGGTTTGGTTGGCTCTCTCAAAAAAGCCGTTCGTCTCGGGATGGTAAGCAGAGGACAGGTTTAGCTCAATGAAGAGTAGGCTGCAGAGCTCCCTCCAAAATCGGGACGCGAACTGGGGACCTCGATCACTAACAATTTTGTCCGGCATGCCATGCAGACGGATTACATGTTTTATGAACAGTGTGGCAAGATCACAAGCGGAAGGCAACCGTGCGAGTGGCACCAGAATGCACCATTTTAGAAAAATGGTCGGTGACCACCCAGATGACCGTACTGCCACCAAACTTGGGCAGGCCAACCACAAAATCCATGCCAACCATCTCCCAAGGTCTATCTGCCACCGGCAGAGGATACAATAACCCAGCCGGCCTCTGTCTAGAGGACCTGTTTCGTGCACATGAGATGCATGCTTGTATGTATTCCTTAGTGTCTCGAGCCATGTGCGGCCACCAATACGACCTTGCCAGGAGTTATGTGGTCCACTTATTGCCAAAGTGACCACCCACCCTGGACGCGTGGGCCCAGGCGAGAACCTCCGGCTGTAGCTGAGGAGGCACAAAGGTCTTGCCCGGTGGCACTGACTCGAGAGCAACTGGAGCCACAGTCGTAAAGCTCTCCGAAGAAAGAATTAGCCGTGGCTCAGCCTCCCCTTCCTCCGCTGAGACCACCGAGCACGAGAGAGCATCCGCACGGACGTTCTTCTCTCCAGAGAGATAGTGCAAGGTGAAGCGGAAGCGGGAGAAGAGCGACCACATAGCTTGACGAGAGTTCAAGCGCTGGGCCGTTTGTAAATAGACCAGATTTTTATGGTCCGTATACACCTGGAAGGAAAACCGGGCTCCCTCCAGGAGATGTCTCCACTCGGAAATGGTCAACTTCATTGCTAGCAGCTCCCTGTCCCCGATGGAGTAATTCTTCTCCGCCGGTGAGAAGGTCTTAGAGAAGAAGCAGGGATGCTTCCGACCTTGAGCATCCTTCTGTAAAAGGAATGCTCCTGCACCGACGGAAGAGGCATCTACCTCCAGGATTAACGGTTTATCCACATTGGGACGGTGTAAGATGGAAGCGCCAGCAAAATGGTATTTTAGAGACGAGAAGGCCTTGGAGATCTGTTCAGCGTTACGATTAGCTCTATTCTTTGTGAGAGCATCCAAAGGAGCTACCAGTTTGGAGAAGTGAGGTATGAACTGGCGGTAATAGTTGACGAACCCTAGGAAGCGCTGCACCGCTTTGAGTGAGTGTGGTTCCTGCCAGTCAATTACTGCTTGCAGTTTGGCCGGATCCATAGCCAACCCCTGGGCCGAGATAATGTAGCCCAGGAACGGCAAGGACTCCTGCTCAAACTGGCACTTCTCCTGCTTGGCGAAAAGAGAGTTCGAATACCCTGCAGACGTCTCTCCAGTGGGAGGTCAAATCTGGTGAGAAGATGAGGATGTCATCCAGATAGACCACCACCGAAGTGGAGAGCATATCGCGGAAGACGTCGTTGACAAAATCCTGGAAGATAGCAGGCGCATTACAAAGGCCGAAGGGCATGACCAGATATTCGTAGTTGCCATCCCTGGTATTAAAGGCTGTGTTCCACTCGTCTCCTTCGCGAATGCGGATCAGGTTGTACGCCCCCCGTAGATCTAATTTCGTAAAGATCCGGGCCCCTCGCAACCTGTCAAATAGCTCAGAGATCAATGCGAGAGGGTATTTGTTTTTAACTGTTATGGCGTTGAGACCTCTGTAATCAATGCAGGGACGTAACTCTCCGCTCTTCTTCTGCACGAAGAAGAACCCTGCACCAGCCGGCGACACCGACTTTCTGATAAAACCTCTAGCCAGGTTCTCCCGGATATATTGAGACATAGCCTCTGTCTCAGGGAGTGATAGTGGATACACACAGCCTCTAGGAGGTTCCGTGCCTGGCAGACGATCTATCGGGCAATCGTAAGGACGGTGCGGTGGGAGGGTCTCCGCAGATTTTTTAGAGAAGACGTCCGCGTACTGGTGGTAAGGTTGTAAGGTTAAGGAAACGCAGAGAGATCCGTGGGCACTTCAGTGGAAGCTACCTGAACACTGCCCCTCAGGCACCTTCCCTCACAGTCCTTGCTCCAACCCAGTATATTCCCCGAAGCCCAATCCATATGAGGAGAAGGACCTGTGCACGTGACCCCCGATTTCCACTGGAAGATCGTCTAGTGGGCATGCCCAGTAGTGCGGTGAGAGGACTTAGCCTCTGGAGTGGTTTCCTGCAAAGCAGGTTGCGCTACCATTGCTGGTCCAGAGGTGGCAGCAACATCCAGACCCAGAGAGCTGGTCTGAGCAGGGCGCCTGGATCGCTGAGATTGCTGTGCAGGTCCCTGAGCGGTCGGAAAGGAATGGGAGACTGCTGGATGCATGGCTCTGGATTCCTGCTGTGCAGCTGCAGGAATCCAACATCTAACACAACCTCCAACTTGCCATCATATACTGACCTCCAGGCCAGACCACTGCCTTTATTAACCAATTCTCCGCCTGGCTTCTCTCTGCTAACATTACCACATCATCATGGGTGACTTCAACATCCCCATCGGCAGCCTCCAATCTCCTGTCCCTTACTTCATCTTTTTGGACTTACTCAGTGGTCCTCCTCAGCCACCCAAAAAGATGGACACACATTAGACCTGGTCTTCACCCGTCTCTGCTCCCTATCTAACTTCACAACCTCCCCTCTCCCTCTACCTCACCACCATCTACACAGTTTTTCATCCTTGTCCTCCTCAGCTGTCACCCATGTCCAGCAACATGCGCACCTCCACAGAAACCTCACATATATAGACACTCGCACACTCTAACTCTATTCTACCACTGTAGAATAGTTTCTACAATGACACTCTTGCATCAGCCATCGACTCAGTCGCCCCTGTCATGCATAGCAGAGTGCGACGAATCAGTAGACAACCCTGGCACAATTACATCGCTAAAAAGCTTCGGCAAGTGTCCAGAATTGCAGAACGGTGTTGCAAGAAAACGCGTTCACAAGATGACTCCACTGCACTCAAACAAGCAACACTTGCATTCAAATCAGATCTCACCTCTGCTAAACAGGCCTACTTTACATCCCCTGTATCTTCCTTATCCCACAACCCCAAACAGTTGTTCAATACTTTTAACTTCCTCCTCCACCCACCACTGCCCCCCTCCGACTTCCCTAATCTCTGCCAAGGACTTTGCCACACACTTCAAAAACAACATAGACCAAACAAGGCAACCCCTTTGTATGCCACAACCCCTTTGTATGCCAGACCAATGTCCTAGCACCATAATTTCCCTCTCCAAAATCACTGAAGGAGAGCTTGCTCATCTTCTCTCCAAATCACAACTTATCACTTGTGCACTTGACCCCATCCCATCCCAACTTCTCCCCAACCTCAGCACTACACTAATCCCATCCCTAACCCATCTCTTCAATCTATCACTAACTTCTGATCCCTACCCCTTTGCTTTCAAACTTGCCACAATCACACCTATACTCAAAAAGCCATCCCTTGACTTGAGCAATATGTCCAGCTATCGCCCCATATCTTTGCTCCCATTTGCTTCCTGACTCCTTGAGCAGCATGTCCATGCTGATCTTTCCATCTAACTCTCTTCGACAACCTACAATCTGGCTTCTGTCCCCACCATTCGACTGAGACTGCTCTGACCAAAATTACTAATGACCTACTTACAGCCAAAGCTAACAGACAATTCTCTAATCTCCTCCTTCTAGACCTGTCACCTGCCTTCGACACAGTCAACCACTGCCTCCTACTACAGATTCTCTCTTCCTTTGTGTCAAAAACCTCACCCTATCCTGGATCTCCTCATACCATACCAACCGCACATTTAGCATTTCCGGAGATGACCGGAGGAGATGCGGCCGTGGGCGGACCTGACCGGAGGAGCTATGCATCCCTCCGCAGCTCCAGGAAATGCTAGTTTGAAACTAGCCTAACACTGACCTACAAAACCATCCATAGCCTTTCTCCTCCGTATATTTCTGAACTAATCTCTCAATATCTTCCCTCACGTAATCCGCGCTGCTCCCAATACCTCCTTCTCTCCTCCACGCTTATGCGCTCCTCACCCAATTGTCTCCAAGACTTCTCTCGAATATCACACATCCTCTAGAATTCTGTTCCCCAACATGTCCGGTTATCCACCACATTTGGATCCTTCAAATGGAACCTGAAAACCCACCTCCTTCAAAAAAGCTTACAACCTTTAATGACCACATGGCCACCTCAGCACCATCAGAGCTATGGCAACCTCCGACCTACTGTCTCCTTCTCAATAATCCTGTAGAATGTAAGCCTGCAAGGGCAGGGTCCTCTTCCCTCTGTATCAGTCTGTCATTGTTAGTTTTGTACACTGTAATTGATATTTGTATTTTGATGTAACCCCGTCTCATGTACAGCACCATTGTCAATGCAACTCTCTTCTGCCACTCTTGACACACTGATAGCAACAACACAGACGAAATGCTAGCACAGGCTTCCAGTATCCGTTGTTTCAGATGTTGCACATCTTGTATCATCAAGCATTGACAATTGCCTTCAGATGACCACAAAGATAAAAGTCTAAGGAGGTCAGATCGGGAGACCTTTTATTTAGGTGTACCCATATAAATGGCCCACCCTGTATAAATACAGTGAGTAAGAAAAGTATTCAGACCCCTTTAACTTTTTCACTTTTTGTTTCATTGCAGCAAATTGGTAAATTAAAAAAGTTCATTTTTTTCTCATTAATGTACACTCTGCACCCCATCTTGATTGAAAAAAGACAGAAATGTAGAAATTTTTGCAAATTTCTTAAAAAAGAAAAATTGAAATATCACATGGTCATAAGTTTTCAGACCCTTTGCTCAGTATTGAGTAGAAACACCTTTTGAGTTAGTACAGCCATGAGTCTTCTTGGGAATGATGCAACAAGTTTTTCACCCCTGGATTTGGGGATCCTCTGCCATTCTTCCTTGCAGATCCTCTCCAGTTTCGTCAGGTTGGATGGTGAACGTTGGTGGACATCCATTTTCAGGTCTCTCCAGAGATGCTCAATTGGGTTTAGGTCAGGGCTCTGGCTGGGCCAGTCAAGAATGGTCACAGAGTTGTTCTGAAGCCACTCCTTTGTTATTTTAGCTGTGTGCTTTGGGTCATTGTCTTGTTGGAAGGTGAACCTTCGGCCAAGTCTGAGGTCCAGAGCACTCTGGAAGAGGTTTTCATCCAGATATATCTGTACTTGGTTACATTCACATTTCCGTCATTGGCAACCAGATATCCTGTCCCTGCAGCTGAAAAACACCCCCACAGCATGATGTTGCCACCACCATTTTTCACTGTTGGGATTGTATTGGGCAGGTGATGAGCAGTGCCTGGTTTTCTCCACACATACCACTTAGAATTATCGCCAAAAAGTTCTATCTTCGTCTCATCAGACCAGAGAATCTTATTTCTCATAGTCTGGGAGTCCTTCATGTGTTTTTTAGCAAAATTTATGCGGACTTTCATATGCATTGAGGAGAGGCTTCCGTCGGGCCACTCTGTCATAAAGGCCCGACTGGTGGAGGGCTGCAGTGATAGTTGACTTTGTGGAACTTTCTCCCATCTGCCTACTGCATCTGTGGAGCTCAGCCACAGTGATATTGGGGTTCTTCTTTACCTCTCTCACCAAGGCTCTTCTCCCATGATTGCTCAGCTTGGCTGGACGGCCATGTCTAGGAACACTTCTGGTGGTCCCAAATGTCTTCCATTTAAGGATTATGGAGTAGAACCATCTCAACGAGGATCACAAGGAAATGGACAGCATGTGACTTAAATATATGAGTGTCTGAGCAAAGGGTCTGAATACTTATGACCATGTGATATTTCAGTTTTTCTTTTTTATTACATTTGCAAAAATTGCGACATTTCTGTTTTTTTTCAGTCAAGATGGGGTGCAGAGAAAAAAAATGAACTTTTTTGAATTTACCAAATTGCTGCAATGAAACAAAGAGTGAAAAATTTAAAGGGCTCTAAATACTTTCCGTACCCACTGTATATAAAACCGATAAATCACTTAAACCATCACAGTATAAACACAATACATACATAGTGAACTGTCTTAATCTCGAGCACTCAGTGTGTACACCTTCACAGGGTATGCTTCAACAGTAAATACCTGAATTTGTTATGCAGACGTCCAACACCGGGTTAAACAGCTTCCTGAACCAGCAAATCTTCTGATGCAGAGTCAGATAAAGTTCACAATCAATTCCAGTAATATTCCTCAGCCAGAATCTTGATGCACAGGAATCCTCAGTCTCTATCAGTTTATATGCAATTCTTAGTAACAATAGTGTCCTTGAATAGGCTGCGATAACTTTCTAGCTATCCCTAGCTAACTGCACAGTCGGTGACCGGCCACACTTCTCTGTTTACTCACAGGAGTCATTTTCCTGGAATCACACGGTCTCAACAGGAATCCTTCAAGCTCTGGATTCTTCTGTCCTCACCAGCACGCAGCTTCACTTCATCAACCCGGGAAAATCTCTGAGAGTTCATTTTCTGTTTCTAGAGTTTTCTTGTCTATTACTCAAAGGTGACCTCCGGAGGCTGGACAAAACTACTGAATCAACATTGTTTAGAATAGAAAACATCAGAATTAAATTACTGGATCATCATTATTTATGATAGAAAACACCAACATACTACAATTACAGAGAGAAACGAGTTAGTGGAAGTCATGACAAGGCACTGACAGCCCTGCTGAATCTGGGACGGTTGGTAACTATAATATAGTAATATGTCGGCCCTCCTTCTTCTCAGTGACAGCCATAAGAACCATCCATGAAGTCTTTCAGCTTTTTACACCACAACCCCAGACACGGCTCAAAGAGTTGACTGTTCTTCTATTAAAGAAGGTCCACAAGTCCTCACTAGGGTTTAAGTCCATTGAGGATGGGGCCAGGTCATTATTCTACATCTTTAACCCCTTCACACCCAAGCCTGTTTTTGCCTTCGTGACCGGGCCAATTTTTTCAATTCTGACCAGTGTCACTTTATGAGGTCATAACTCTAGAACACTTCAACGGATCCTGCTGATTCTGACAATGTTTTCTCGTGCCATATTGTACTTCATGATGGTGGTACAGTTTCTTAGATATGAACTGCGCTTATTTATTAAAAAAATCGAAATTTTGTGAAAATTTAGAAAATTTTGCAATTTTCAAACTTTTAATTTTTATGCCCTTAAATCAGAGAGTGATATCGCACAAAATAGTTAATAAATAACATTTCCCACATGTCTAGTTTACATCTGCACAATTTTGGAAGCATAATTTTTTATTTTTTAGGACGTTATAAGGGTTAAAAGTTGACCAGCGGATTTCTCATTTTTACAACAAAATTTACAACACCATTTTTTTGGGGACCACCTCACATTTGAAGTGAGTTTGGGGGGTCAATATGACAGAAAATATCCAAAAGTGACACCATTCTAAAAACTTCACCTCTCAATGTACTCAAAACCACATTCAAGAAGTTTATTAACCCTTCAGGTGCTTCACATGAATGAATGGAATGTGGAAGGAAAAAATAAACATTTAACTTTTCTTCACAAACATTTTAATTCAGAACCATTTTTTTTTTATTTTCACAAGTGTAAAAAGAGAAAATGAACCACAAATTTTTTTGTGCAATTTCTCCCGAATACGCCGATACCCCGTATGTGGGGCTAAACCACTGTTTGAGCACACGGCAGAGCTCAGAACGGAAGGAGCGCCGTTTGACTTTTTCAATGCAGAATTGGCTAGAATTGAGATCGGATGCCATGTCGCATTTGGAGAGCCCCTGATGTACCTAAACAGTGGAAACCCCCCAAAAGAGACCCCATTTTAGAAACTAGACCCCTTAAAGAACTTATCTAGATGTGTTGTGAACACTTTGAACCCCCAAGTGCTTCACAGAAGTTTATAACGTAGAGCCATGAAAATAAAAAATCATTTTTTTTCCACAAAATGACCTTTTAGCCCCCAATTTTTATTTTCCCAAGGGTAACAGGAGAAATTGGACCCCAAAAGTTGTTGTCCAATTTGTCCTGAGTACGCTGATACCCCATATGTGGAAGAAAACTACTGTTTGGGCACACGGTGGGGCTCGGAAGGGAAGTAGTGACGTTCTGGAATGCAGACTTTGATGGAATGGTCTGCGGGTGTCATGTCGCATTTGCAGAGCCCCTGATGTACCTAAACAGTGGAAACACCCACAAATGACACCATTTTGGAAACTAGACCCCCCAATGAAGTTATCTAGATGTGTGGTGAGCACTTTGAACCCCAAGTGTTTCACTAAAGTTTATAATGTAGAGCCGTGAAAATAAAAAAAATCATTTTTTTTCCACAAAAATGATCTTTTAGCCCCCAATTTTTATTTTCACAAGGGTAACAGGAGAAATTGGACCCTAAGAGTTGTTTTCCAATTTGTCCTGAGTACGCTGGTACCCCATATGTGGGAGAAAACTACTGTTTGGGCACATGTCGGGGCTCGGAAGGGAAGTAGTGACGTTCTGAAATGCAGACTTTGATGGAATGGTCTGCGGGCGTCATGTTGCTTTTACAGAGCCCCTGATGTACCTAAACAGTGGAAACCCCCAATTCTAATTCCAACCCCGACCCCACCACACCCCTAACCCTAATCTCAGCCCTAACCATAACCCTAACCACAAACCTAACACCAACACACCCATAACCCTAGCCCTAACCCTAGCCCTAGCCCTAGCCCTAACCCTAACCTGCGTGCCTGCTTTTTTTTTTCTTTACTTTTTTTTTTTCTTTTTGTGACAAGATCGCTGCCCGGCGATCTGACTCATAGTAACGCCACTTCTCCTCTGATCTCACACTGACATATGATCAGAGGAGAAGCAGCGTTACTGTGTGACAAGATCGCTGCCTGGCACAGCTGTGCCAGGCAGCGATCAGCTGTGCCAGGCAGCGATCTAGTCACACAGTAACGTTGCTTCTCCTCTGATCATATGTCAGTGTGAGATCAGAGGAGAAGTCGCATTACAATGAGTGAGATTGCCGGGAAACAAGCAGCTTTCCCAGCGAGCGCTCTCATTGGCTGCTGTGACGCTGACGTCATCAGGACCTGAACCAATCAGGTCTTGATGACGTCGGGGGTCCCAGGATGCATTGTGCACCGGGATCCCAGCGTTATAAGGTATGTGGGGGTCCCGGGGGAAGAGAAGACTGAGAGGAGACTTAATAGCTGTCTACAAATATCTAAAGGGCTGTCACATTGTAGAAGGATCAACTTTATTCTCATTTGCACAAGGAAAGACTAGAAGCAATGGGATGAAACTGAATGGGAGGAGACACAGATTAGATATTAGAAAAAACTTTTTTAGGGTGATCAATGAGTGGAACAGGCTGCCACGAGAAGTGGTGAGTTCTCCTTCAATGGAAGTCTTCAAACAGAGGCTGGACAGACATCTGACTGGGATGATTTAGCGAATCCTGCTTTGAGCAGGGGGTTGGACCAGATGGCCCAGGAGGTCCCTTCCAACTCTACGATTCTATGATTCTATGATTCTATGACAGTAGATAAACTTCGGCGCTGCACAAAGCCCAGCAAGCGCCAACGTTTATCTACTGTGGGCGGTCGGGAAGCGGTTAATCAGTCTCCTGGCCCTGATCAGTGGACACTTTGATGCTGCAATGGAGCCTTGTCTTGCAGAACAATCTTGGTTTTCTGGAGGGACACAAATTTTTTCTCGCTCCACTTCAGGAAAAACGTGTCTTGTAGTAACCGGCAGTAGTGATGTGAGGTGATTTTGATTCACCTTCAACCCAAAAAAGGCCCAACGAGCTCCTCTAATAATCCCTTCCATAGCAGTGCTGAACTCCACATCGCTGACATATAAAGAGAAGTGGAGGTTTGTGCCTGTTACTGAACCAGCCCGTGCCCATCCTCTTTTGCTCCATCCAGAGTCGCTCTCATCTCATCAGTACCTAAAACCAGGGCGTGATCTATCAGATATTCCTTGGCCTTGTCCTGATGTTTCCAATTCTGTGTCTTGCTCAGTGGTGATCCGACTCAGCCTCCTCATCTTAGTCATCTTCCTCAGTGGTGGACGGGATCGACCTCCTCACCTCGGCTGTGTCTCCGAGCAATGAACACCTTGTACTTCTGACCTCCAGGTAGGCTGCAGCACTGGAATATGACAGCATTGCAGGATAATGGCTCATGGTGGTTTTACCTCTGGTTTTTCTCGTATCTTTGGCAGTTTTTCTGTGTTTTTTTTTCTCTCATGGTTTTTGCATATTTTTTGTTGCTATTATTCATTCTTGTCTTGACTATTGCAACTCTATACTAATCAGTCACTGTACATACTGGTAACATATGGCCATGATGGAGCGGCGGGATTATTTATCCCAGGTGTGCGGTATTGATAATTACATTGAGCTTTGTATGATGAGTTCAGTAATGGGATGGCAGTAATATTCAGACTCTACGTTGTGTTAATATACAGTCATAGTATGGCGGCATTATTTTACCATTGTGTAGCAAGGCTTTTGGTAATATTGATATTGGGTTTCGTTCAGTTATTGTGCAGTGTGTCATGACGATATTTATTATGTGGTAACTGTATGTCTGATTTATTTACCAGTGTTACTTAGAAGATTATTTTATAGCGCAGCATGGTGGCTCAGTGGTTAGCATTGCAGCCTTGCAGCGCTGGAGTCCTGGGCTCAAATCCCACCAAGGACAACATCTGCAAGTTGTTTGTATGTTCTCCGCGAGTTTCTCTCCCACATTCCAAAGACATACTGATAGGGAATTTAGATTGTGAGCCCCATCGGGGACAGTGATGATGTCTGTAAAGTGCTGTGGAATATGTTGGAGCTATATAAAGATTATTGTTGTGTTTTCAGTGAGATTTATGTGCTGTTCTTGTTCAACTTTTAAAGGGACCAACATTAATTTTCTAGACTCTAGTAATGTGACTGGCGCCAGAGTATCTGGCCAACATGTGAATGCAGGAGGTCCAAGACCTGGGGCCCATAGGACTCATAACACCCCCGAACCTCAGATATTTCCAGGTCCCACATATACACTGGAGTTACAGAGATAGCTCTGTAGTTCTATCTTACACTACTCACCGACACACTGCGGGGAAGGCTGCCACTCATTATCTGTCCGGGGGCTTGTACACCGGGTCCACATGTATGATATCAGACGATATCCATCCTGACAGCGCATGTATAGATCTTCATCCTTATTATAAAACTCCTTCCCTGCCGGGATCACCCCCTCACCGTCCGGACGCCGACACTGAGCTGTAATATAAGAAGCATAATCACTGGACGGACGATGGTGATTGTCCACCTCCCGGAGTCCATGCGTGATCTCATCCCTCCACCACATTACCGGAGCCGCCAGCTTCAGCCTCATAGTGGAGAAAACCCAAACACGTGCGGTGTACGAGCCTAGTGGGATCGGGTTCAGTTGCTGCGTAGTGATATTTAAGCTACTACTATAAGCTGTATTTTATAGGGCAGTGTCCTGCATGCGGGTTGTGTCATGTCCTCTATGTTCAGCACTTTTTTTGTTTTGTGCTGATGTTGTCACGATGTTAGCATACTCTTGACATGGTATTACATGGGTATTATTGGTACTATTTAGTGCATATATGTATTTTCTGTATACATGGCACTTCTCGCCACACTACGAGGCTGTGTTGGTTCTTCCAGGAGCGCTCAGTTACTGCAGACAGCATGTGCGGTATATTGGATTCTGGGGTCTACTGCAATGTAATTAATTTTGCTTGACTATTGTACTTATTTTTTGTGTATCCAGGTGATCACATGGTTTCTCTGGTTTAGACCCTCTTCCTATTGTGGGTATATGGCCGGGAACACACACAGCGAGATACGGCCGAGTCTCGCAGGTTAAAACCAAGCTCTGGCACCGGCACTCCGGAGCGGAGCGTGCAGCCGCACAGCAATACATGGAGACTCGGCCGTATCTCACTGTAGTGTGACTCCGGCCTATATATGAACTTCTAGCACATGTTTTCTTGCAGGTTGCTGGTCCATATAGGGCTGCTGCATCTTTTGTATATTATCTATTGTATATAGGAGCAGGGCACATGCGGTTTGTTCCTTACCACTGTTTTTAGATGTTTTTATGCAGTGTTCTCAATAAAACTTTTTCTATCCACAAATTACTATTGTGGTGTGCATTCATCATAGTGGTCTTCTTTTTCCTTGTTCTGGTTGTTACTACGTTTGACCATTGAATTGCACCCACATAATTACTCTGTATGATTAGCAGTGCGCCCGTTTAATGGTGGTTGGCCCTATTAGGAGCCTAGTGGGATCTGTTTGTATGTCACATGTGTGACTATTTTTTAAGTGCCTTTAATGTTTTGTGCTTGTCTTCTTATGTCTAATATAAAGTTTGATCGATTTTTCGCTATTTCCTGCCTTGGGTGATCCCCTGATTGTGGCCTACTTCTTTTTCTCTTACTGCTACATCCCTGAGCAATGTTGCATGGTGGTACGGATATATAGCATCGTAAGACGCACCATGTTTCACGGTCAGCCGGCGTGCACACGTGTACCGGTCTATGGAGTGGTGTCTGTTTTATGCTGCAGGTTTACAGTGTATTCTAAAACAATGTTTATATGTTGGAAGCAGCAGAGTCTTAGATTTGCTTTTTTTGCTCTTTTTTATTTCTGTAGTTTTGGTTTATCCAAGGGGGCGGTATAATTGTGAGCTACAGACTTGTGGCTGGTGACAGGTGTGATGGAGACGTTACGATCCTTCTAGAATACTGACACTCTGATGGCGGGATGCTGGAGAGAATCTGTAGCTCACGGACCGTTACTGGTCACTATTGCCGTCTCTGCTCTGTGATGACGATCTCCACGTTGCCTCCTCACTTCCCATGTTTTGTGCTCAGTGTAATGGCTGTCAGAGTGGGGTCACTAGGAAATCAGAGGAAGTCGGATTTCTTCCTCCTCCCGGACAAAGATTTTATTGTAAAGTTAATAAGGAAGAGGGAGGAGCTTCCTACTACACATGAAGTGAGGGGGAGGGGCTTGCTACTGCACATGTAGGAGGGGGAGGAGCTTCCTACTGCACATGTATGAAGGGGTGGAGCTTTCTGCTGCATATGGAGGGGAGGGAGGAGCTTCTCACTGTATATGGAGGGAGAGGGAGGAGCTTTCTACTGCATATGTATGAAGAGGGAGGAGCTTCCTAGTGCACATGGAGGGAGAGGGAAGAGCTTCCTACTGCATATGTATGAAGAGGGAGGAGCTTCCTACTGCACCTGGAGGGAGAGGGAGGAGCTTCCTACTGCACATGGAGGGAGAGTGAAGAGCTTCCTACTGCAGATGGATGGAGAGAGGAGTTCTTACTGCACATATATGAAGTGGGAGGAGCTTCCTACTGCATATGTAGGGAGGGGGAGGAGCTTCCCACTGTATATAGAGGGAGAGGGAGGAGCTTCCTACTGCACATGCTCACTGGCTTCTGCTCCATTTTGTCACAGGATTCCTCAGTATAACAAAATAACAGCCGCCTTAATCTTATATTCAATAGCAATTTCATCCCTGGACAAAACCAGTGTGATTTGCTAAGTGAAAGCATTTAGGAATGTATTTATAATGACCTTTCTGTCTCTGTTTTTCTATTCTCTAGAAAACCCCTTTAAGAGATCTGTAGGAGCTACTCACCGGTACACCTCGGAGAAGGATCCCACTGATGACCAGTCTGCCCATTTATACATATGATGGTCTCCTGTGACGGATAATATCCAGTCGCACATTGTACGGTCAGAGAGTCACTCACATTATAAAACTCCAGCTCTGCCGGGATCATTCCTTCACCAGCCGGACGCCGACACCGACCTGCAAAATAAGAAGTCACCATGACTGGACCGCAGACGATGAGGTGTCGGTGAATGTGACCACAAGTCTACGACCTGGTGGATAGGTCTTCAAATGAAGATTGTGCACAGGAAGAACTATCTGGTCATATCAGGCTGGATGAAACCTAATGACCGGTGAGGGCTAGAGCCGTCCATAACACCACAGTCTGGGGGAGGAAACACTATGAGCTCCATGGATAAATGATGATAGTGCTCTGAGCATTGGGGTGACAGGGAGGACCATATTGTCACCATTGGGGTGAGGGGACTCACAAAGTTCTCAGCTAGTAACATTTGTCCCAATCTGCCAGGGGATGATGCCGTTTGTAGGTGAAACATTTCATTTATTTCTGACCTTAGAACAAACATTACAACATAAATCTTATGGATAATTCAGACGATATATGGAGCAAACACTTGTAGGTTTTACTTCGGATGGAGCCGGTGTTGCGGTGGACAGAAGCCCGGGAATTGGATCTGTTTCCCGTATCGGGCTTTGTGTAAACCATAGATAGTATCGGGCAGATCATGACTCCATAGTAGGAATGAACCCACTAAACCATTCCTGAACTTTTCTGGAAGTTCACATTATAACAATAATTACCGCTTTGTGTTTGATGAAATTGGTCGTATTTTATACTTTCACCAGGTATCGAGCAGGTTTAGGACATGCAGGATCCACGGAATCATTACTCTACATTATGTAGACATTTTAGAGGGGCTTTCAAGGACATATATTAGACATCAAGCGAGAGGACAAAATACCCTATCTCTACACTTGAGAAAGGTCCACATTTGGACCAAAATGTTGCACATGGGCCAATAATACTACATCCACTTTCCATGTTGGAGTGCTGCCTTCATTTTTCTGGACTATCTGTACCCTAGAGATACAAAACATGTTGTTTATCAACAACAACTTGATGAAAATTTAAAAAAAGATTTTTAAAAGATTTTGCTCCTCCGATTTCAGCACTTTATCCCTGACTGGTCTGCTGGAATCAGCATCCAGTAAGGGGTGTCACATGACAGCTGCAGCCAATCAGTGGCAGCTGATCGGCTGTAGTTTTCATATATCAGCTAAGCAGCAGAAACATTGTTTCTTGTGCTCCAAAACAAATGTGAATGTAACAGCCAACGATTGGCTGCAGCACTAAGTGCAGAGGAGCGGTGCAGACCAGTAGGTATCTTTTCTTTGCATGTTTGAACATTCCATTAGCCCAGTGATCCAGCAGCAATACTTTGGGTTGTTCTTCCAATCGGAGATTGCTATAGGACTCGGAGTTTAACAATCAGGTCTTGCTGCTCAACACGGCTTTCCATGGGGGCTATAGGTGGAGTCTGGATAGGACTTCCTGGCTCTGTCACCACGTGTCTGGCCACATCACAGGAGGCGCGTCTGGATGATGTCCTAATCAAGTGACTCTCAGTGGTGTCATCCTGAAATTCAATTGTGTGAAATTTGAAATCGGAACTAGCAGGAGTCATTTTGTGTGATGGGGGAATCCCTCTATGCACATGATATCAGCTAGGAGATGACTATGTGATCAGGATGGTGGGCTAGATTTTTAAGCCATGAATATATTGTTACCCCACTCTGAATCTGCTGTGCAGTCTGATATCCCAAGTCCAGTAGTTATCTGATCGATGGGTGCACTTATTTTAAAGACATTTGCTGCCTGGCTACTATGATAAACTAGTGCAGGTGTGGTTTAATGTTTTATATTATTTTGCAAGGTGACTTTCTTCTGCGCAAAAATCGAAGCCTAAAGTTAGAAAGGTGCTATTTGCTTCAAAAAGTTAGTGGACTCATAAGAAGTCATGCAAAAATAAAGAGCCAGAAAAAATGTCTCTCTCCAAGATCTGAGAGCTGTTATTAGGCAAGAGGTACAGTCACCTTGGTCTACACTAAACCTCTGTCTAAGTCTGGGCCATCAACCTGCTTCTAAAAGCCCCAAAACCCAAGAAGTATCGGATTCTGACTCCAACTCAGACTCTGCTTTTTCAAACAAATCCTCCTCCGAGGAAGAGGAGAATTCAGCCAATCTGCCAAAGGAAAACGTAAGAGGATAAAAATTATTATTTCACTTGAGATGACATTGAAATCCGGCTTCTACGAGAGGAAGCTGGTTGTTCAAAGAGAAATAAGAGAACAATGAGGAAGACACAGATCAACAATGAGAGACCCAAGATTGAGGTCTTGGTATTAAAAGTGGTTAAGATGTCCTTACAGATTGGCGGATGCCCCCCACCTATGAGAGCCCATGGAAACAAAGATGGACAGGCCCTTTCACAGAAACTGGGAGACATCAGCTGCCTTTTTAAAGCCAAATATTGTGTAATGTAGCTATATCTTTCTTTATTTGGTTGGAACAACTTGAATCTAATCTGCAAGAGAAAATGTCAAGAGGAAGAATTCTACAAAATGTTCTTATGTTTAAATAGGCCCCAGAAATTTTAGCAGATGCCTCGGCTGAACCTGCCCATATTACTGCCTGCTCCGCTACCTTATCAAATGCATCTAGATGTCTTTGGCTCAGACACTGGTAGGTGATATAACTTCCAAGTCCAGATAGTGCAGCATACAGTGCCTTGCAAAAATATTCGGCCCCCTGGAACTTTTCTACCTTTTTCCACATATCATGCTTCAAACATAAAGATACCAAATGTAAATTTTTTGTGAAGAATCAACAAGTGGGACACAATTGTGACGTTGAATGAAATTTATTGGTTATTTTAAATTGTTGTGGAAATTCAAAAACTGAAAAGTGGGGCGTGCAATATTATTCAGTCCCTTTAACTTAATACCTTGTTGCGCCACCTTTTGCTGCGGTTACAGCTGCAAGTTGCTTGGGGGATGTCTCTATCAGTTTTGTACATCGGGAGACTGAAATTCTCGCCCATTCTTCCTTGGCAAACAGCTCGCGCTCAGTGAGGTTGGATGGAGATCGTTTGTGAGCAGCAGTTTTCAGCTCTTTCCAGATTCTCGATTGGATTCAGGTCTGGACTGTGACTTGGCCATTCTAACACCTGGATATGTTTATTTGTGAACCATTCCATTGTAGATTTTGCTTTATGTTTGGGATCATTGTGTTGTTGGAAGACGAATCTCCGTCCCAGTCTCAGGTCTTTTGCAGACTCCAACAGGTTTTCTTCAAGAATCGTCCTGTATTTGGCTCCATCCATCTTCCCATCAATTTTAACCATCTTCCCTGTCCCTGCTGAAGAAAAGCAGGCCCAAACCATGATGCTGCCACCACCATGTTTGACAGTGGGGATGGTGTGTTCAGGGTGATGAGCTGTGTTGCCTTTACGCCAAACATATCGTTTGGCATTGTTGCCAAAAAGTTTGTTTTTGGTTTCATCTGACCAGAGCACCTTCTTCCACATGTTTGGTGTGTCTTCCAGGTGGCTTGTTGCAAACTTTAAATGACACTTTTTATGGATATCTTTGAGAAATGGCTTTCTTCTTGCTACTCTTCCATAAAGGCCAGATTTGTGCAGTGTACAACTGATTGTTGTCCTATGGACAGACTGTCCCACCTCAGCTGTAGGTCTCTGCAGTTCATCCAGAGTGATCATGGGCCTCTTGGCTGCATCTCTGATCAGTCTTCTCCTTGTTTGAGATGAAAGTTTAGAGGAACGGCCGGGTCTTGGTAGATTTGCAGTGGTATGATACGCCTTCCATTTCAATATGAGCGCTTGCACAGTGCTCCTTGGATGTTTAAAGTTTTGGAAATCATTTTGTATCCAAATCCAGCTTTAAACTTCTCCACAACAGTATCACGGACCTGCCTGTTGTGTTCCTTGGTCTTCATGATGCTCTCTGTGCTTCAAACAGAACCCTGAGACTATCACAGAGCAGGTGCATTTATACGGAGACTTGATTACACACAGGTGGATTATATTTATCATCATTAGTCATTTAGAACAACATTGGATCATTCAGAGATCCACAATGAACTTCTGGAGTGTGTTTGCTGCACTGAAAGTAAAGGTGCTGAATAATATTTCACGCCCCACATTTCAGTTTTTGAATTTCCACAAAAATTTAAAATAACTAATAAATTTCGTTCAACTTCACAATTGTGTCCCACTTGTTGTTGATTCGTCACCAAAAATTTCCATTTTGTATCTTTATGTTTGAAGCATGATATGTGGGAAAAAGTTGAAAAGTTCCAGGGGGCCGAATACTTTCACAAGGCACTGTATCTTTTAGAAGGAGAATTGGACCAAATTGTGGAAAAAGCTGAGGATAAAAAGAAAAGGCTTCCCAGAAGAAATAAGGGCGCAAAAATCGTAGTTACTTACCGATAACGGTATTTCTCTGAAGCCATGATGGCACCATGGAGAGAGAGGGATCCGCCCTCAGGGACAGGAAACCTACAGATGAAAAAGGCGGTACCTCTCTCCCACATCAGTTGGTTTACAGAGCATTACACAGAACTTTCAGCTGCAACTCAAATGGTTATAAAAATTTAACATTAATCCAATTAATCAAATTAAGCTTAATGGAGGCACCGTGTGACTAAGTACTAAAGCTAACTAACTCACGCTAATGTGCACACCTGTGTGTGAAAGGGAGGGGATGTACGGGTGCTGTCATGGGATCAGAGAAATACCGTTATCGGTAAGTAACTACGATTTTCTCTTTCCCCCATGACGGCACCACGGAGAGAATTACAAAGATTGTACATCTAGGGAGGGACCACCGCGTCCAGAACCCTTTTCCCAAAGGTGAGATCTGAAGAGGTTAAGTCTAGACGGTATTGTTTGAAAAATGTAGAGGGGGAAGACCAAGTGGCCGCTCTACATATCTGGTCTATTGAAGCGCCGGCTTTCTCTGCCCAGGATGATGCCACTGCCCTGGTTGAGTGGGCCCTTACGTCCTCCGGGATGGCCGCCCCGAAAGAGGAGTAGGATAGGGTGATGGCCTCTCTTATCCACCTCGCCAGTGTGGCCTTCGATGCTTTTTGACCCTTCCGAGGACCCTGAAAACACAGAGCCCCATCCTTCCTAAACTCCCTCGTGGTTGTCAAATATTGGACCAGGCATCTTTTTACATCTAAAGTGTGTAACAACTCTTCTGTTTTGTTTTTGGGATTGGGACAGAAGGAGGGTAGGGAGATTTCCTGGGTCCTATGAAACTGTGAACATACCTTGGGAAGATATGCTGGGTCAGTTCTAAGAATTACCCTATCATCCAGAACTTGCATGAAGGGTGAGTAGGCAGACAAAGCTTGTCTATCACTAATGCGGGGGGCAGAAGTTAAGGCTAAGAGGAGGGAGGTCTTAAGGGACAACATTTTTAAGGTAGCCTTCGCTAGGGGTTCGAAGGGAGATTTGGTTAGTGCGTTAGCACTAGGTTTAAATCCCGGGGGGGGTGGTGCGTAGGGGGATCGGCCTGGATCTACTTGAGGCTCTAATGAATCTCATAACCCATCTATTTTTGGCTAGGTCATGGTTATACAAAGCTCCCAAGGCTGCCACCTGTATTTTTAAGGTGCTGGTATCTAACCCGTTTTCCAACCCCCTCTGTAGGAATTACAGAATCTTGTCTATAGGGATTTTGCCCATTGGCTCGGAGTCTGACACGGACATGAATTTTTTCCACACTTTGCCATATGCTTTAGTGGTTACTGGCTTTCTGCTTTGTAGTAGCGTGGTTACCAAGTTTGACGAGAAGCCCTTGTTACTTAAGACCTCTCAAAAGCCAAGCTGTCATGTGTAAGTTTTTTTATGTGGGGGTGATACACTGGTCCCTGGGATAGCAGGTCTGGAGTTTCTGGTAGAACCCAGGGATCCGTTACGGACATTCTTCTCAGCCAGGGGAACCATATTCTCCATGGCCAAAAGGGCGCTATTACCACTACCGTCGCCTTGTCCCCCCATATTTTCCTCAGTACTAAGGGGATGAGAGATATTGGGGGGAAAGCGTAGGCCAGATGACAATCCCAGGGTATCGTGAAAGCGTCTAGAGCTACTGGACCCCCTCGGGGATCGATTGAGCAGAAGGTTTCCAACTTCCGGTTCTGACTGTTCGCAAATAAGTCTATCTCTGGCCTGCCCCAGAGTTTCACGATCTGGTTGAAGACTAACTGGCTTAGTTCCCACTCCCCCTGTTTTAGACGTGTCCTGCTTAAAAAGTCCGCCGTTCGATTTTCTGAACCCTTTATGTGAAGAGCTGTCAGAGATTCTAGATTGTGTTCTGCCAGGTAGATGATGGACTTTGTTACATAGAATCATAGAATCGTAGAGTTGGAACGGACCTCCTGGGCCATCTGGTCCAACCCCCTGCACAAAGCAGGATTCGCTAAATCATCCCAGTCAGATGTCTGTCCAGCCTCTGTTACCTCCATCAGTGGTCGAGATCTGGTGCCCCCCTGGTGGTTTAGATATGCTACCACTACCTGATTGTCTGAGAAGACCCTTGTGTGATGGGAACAAAGTGAATCTAGAAAATGAATGAGAGCTAGTTTTACTGCCAGCAGCTCCTTCATATTTGAGGAAGCAAACTCTCTTCCCTGGGTCCAGGGCCCTTGTGCCACCTGGTTGCCTAGATGTGCACCCCACCCCCAGGGGCTTGCGTCCGTAGTTAGGATCTTTGTCGCAGGCAATGCCCAAGGACCCCCCTTGGTTTGGTTGGCTGGATTTGTCCACCACGTTAAGGAATGTATTGTCTCTGGTGAGATGTTTAACTGCATGTCTAAATTCCCGCGTAGGGAAACGTCTGCGTCTAATATTTCCTACTGTAAGTCTCGAGTATGGCTCTGTGCCCACTGAAGTTCTGGCATGCAGGCTGTCATTGACCCCAATATTGACATTGCTTTTCTCAGGGTAGTGTTTGGGGAAGCTATCATTTGTGATGCCATTTGTGTCATTTTTTGAACCTTCGCCTGCGGAAGATAATATTTCTGTTTGATTGAGTCCAGTGTTATCCCCAAGTACTCCTGCACCTGACTTGGTACGAGTCTGCACTTGGGCAAGTTCAGCATCCACCCTAGACTCAGTAGAGACCTCATGACTATGTTCAATTGTTGTTTGCAGTGGTGAAAGGTGACCCCTATTATTAAGAGATCGTCCAGGTATGGGACTATCAGAATGCTTTTCTCTCTTATGTGGGCCATTACCTCTGACATTACCTTTGTAAATACCCTTGGAGCAATGGCTAGCCCAAAGGGGAGGGCTCTGAACTGATAATGTTTTATCTCCCCCTGGATTGTCACTGCCACCCTGAGGTATTTCCTGTGGTCTCTGTGAATAGGCACATGGTAATATGCATCTCTTAAGTCTAATACGGCCATGAAGCAAGATGGGGGAAGCATTTTTATACAAGATTTTATTGTCTCCATTTTGAAGTGCTGAATTTCTAGGAATTTGTTCAGCCTTTTTAGATTTATGGTACGATCCGTCTGGCTTCTTACGAAGGAAGAGAGGGGAGTAGAAGCCTTTGTCCCTGTCTTGGTAGGGGACTTCTTGTAACATGTTTTTCTCTCTTAGATTCGCTATTTCTTGTTGTAGAGCCAGCTGCTCGTGTGATCTCCTTTGGGGCATTATCACAAAAGAATCGTTTGGGAGGGTAATGAATTTTAGCCTCAGACCTTCCTTTATTATGTTTAGTATCCATGAACTCGCTGATATTTATTCCCAGGCCTGGAGAAAGTAGGATAATTTTCCCCCGACCCGGGGAGTACCTTCATTGTGGCTTCTTGTTGTCGGGGGGTTTGTTAAACATAAAGCCTTTATTCTTGTTCCTTCTATCCTCCCATCCTTCTTTGTTCCCTTTTGGGGGCTTCCACCGCATAAACCTTCTGTTCCGAAAAGGCCGGTTGTATGACTGGCTGGGGAACCCGGGAAAGGATTTCTTCTTGTCCCCTGCTTTGTCTAAGATGTCGTCCAGCGATGGGCCAAATAAGAATTCCCCCTCGCACGGGATTGCGCACAATTTGGCTTTTGTCTGCAAATCTCCCGGCCAGCATTTCAGCAATAAGGTGCGTCTTGCGGCATTTGAGAAGGCCGCTGTCCTGGCTGCCAGCCTGGTTGAGTCTACCGACGCATCCGCCAGAAAAGCTGCTGCTCCCTTCATTACCGAAACTGATCTCTGTATTGTTTCTCTCAGGACTTTCCCCTTTATCGGAGAATCTAAATGGTCCAGCCAGACCATCAGGGCACGTGCCGTACACGTGGCTGCTATGGCTCGCTTTAGCCCCCCTCCTGCTGCTTCCCAAGCATTTTTTTAAAAAGTTTCAAATTTTTTATCCATTGGGTCCTTCAGGGTACCCATGTCTTCGAGGGCAGGGCAAATTTTTAAGAAGCTTTTGCCACCGCTACATCTAATTTAGGTGATTTGCTCCATAAGGAGCAGGCCGTGTCATCAAAGGGGTATTTTCTCTTTGGTGTTTGGAGGACTTTTTTGTCCGTTTTTTTCCACTCTCGCTTGATGAGGGAGTGGATTTTGTCATTAATCGGGAAAGCCCTCCGTTTTTCTTGCTCTAGCCCTCCGAACATTATATCTTGGGCCGTTTTCTTAGGGCATTCATCTACAAGTCCCATAGTTGTCCTCACAGCTTTTACCAGGGTGTCCATCTCCTCAATAGGAAAGCAGCTGCGTCCCCCTTCTGAGGATGATGAATCACTTGAGTCGGACAGTTCACTTCCCAACTCACTGACGCTCGACTCTGGGGATCTATGCCTGGACCGGCGTTTCTTCTTTGAGGTTCTGGCGCCCTTAAGGGCGTCTTCGACCTGGGTTTTTATTAATGTTTTGAGGTCTAAAGCAAACCTCAGGGATTCCTCCTGTATTGTCTGCTCTATGCAAGCCGCACAGAGCTTTTTCTCCCATGTAGGGGGTAGCTCCTCCGTGCATATAGCACATACCATGTGTTTAGATTTGGTAATCACAAATTAGCGAGCGGGCATTCACGGAGATCACTCACCCTCCTGTGGAACGAACGATACCGTCTCAGGCGTAGGAACTATCTCCACTGCTGAATCCACTTCTGGCTTTGCCGCCATGGTGGAGCTTTGGCTGTGCCGCGATCCCATATGACCGCTGCTGCTGCGCTGCTGGGAAGAGTCACGTTGGCGCTGTAGGTGCTGGTGCGGTTCCTGCATTTGCTGTGGTCCCTGCTTTGGGGACCGCCGCCGTGTCTCCTTCTCCCTCTGCGGTTTACCACTCATGGTGACCGCTTCCTTCTCCTTCAGCGTGGCTCTTTTAAACCTTATTTCCCTTTTTTTATTCTTTTTAAATTTGCCGCCGCCGCCCCCCTTCCCATGGATCCCTGCGTCCTGCCGGAAGTCCCGTGCCCTGCCGGAAGTCCCGAGCGTGCGCACCGCGAGATTACCCAGCAGTGCACCGCGTTTCCCTTTTTTTAAGGGCGTGTTATAACTTTATATACTCTGTGCAATGGAGGTCGGTGACGTGGATCAGAAAAGAGGCCTGAGCGCATAGGTTTTCAGTTCCGTAGTATTTAATCAGAATCAAGCAGGATTACAGATAAGACACAGCAGGGTAAAAGCAGATGAAGATAATAATGCAGTGAGCAAACATACAGACCGTGGAGATGTATGAAGTCCAAGTTTCCAGATCCGGAGACCTGGAGAGCAGGCCAGGCCTGCTAGTAGGAAACAGTCCTTGAAGTGGAGGTGGGTGCAGAGCTGATCCGAAGAAACAAGTCTTTACAGTGAGACCAAGATTCACAGGCAGGCGGGGTATCCCAAGGTAACGAAGAGACGAGCTAGGTAGCAGTCCTTCCAGCTTGATAACAAGTCCAAGAACAAGTATACTCAAGCAATGAGTAATCATACAGAGCATCCTTATATACCGAGCAGACAGGAACAAGAGAGATCAACACAGGAAATAAGATGGCCCCCGTTGAGGCTCGTGACTCCATCTTGGATGAGGGCAAAAATGAACTAAACTAAGGGCAAAGCAGAAACTGAGCGACAGACATAAGGCAAGGATTCCAGAGAAACGGATATGCAGGCCAAGTCCTTACAGGGAGCTGTAATGGCGCGCGTGCGCGCCCATCCTGCCGGAATCCTGCACCGGTCTCCTGCGCCCTCCTGGTGCTGTACTTGCGGCTCCCGGTGGCCACCGCCACCTCCCCCACTCCAAGTTATGGCAGTCTCTGACCTGTGGCCCTCGGTGACCACCGCCACCTGCACAGGCTGCGTTGTCCGGCTCGGCAGGGCTCTCCTGTAGTGACCGCCGTCACTATACTGCAGGAGGTAGCCCTTTTTTTTTTTCCTTTTTTGGGATCGGCAGATTTCTCCTGGCTTCTTCACTGCCTCTCCCCACTCACCCTCAAGGCCCACCGAACCCGGTGGTGGTGCTTCGGGGGGAAGCCTGTTCAAGGCCTCGAACCGGCTGAGGCAGGGAGCCCCGCTGCCTATCACCGGACTGGATCGGTCCCCGGAATCCTGCGACGACTTGTCAGGTACGTGCTGTAGGTTCCCAGTCAGGGACAGGAAACCAACTGATGTGGGAGAGAGGTACCGCCTTTTTCATCTGTAGGTTTCCTGTCCCTGAGGGCGGATCCCTCTCTCTCCGTGGTGCCGTCATGGGGGAAAGAGAAAGATCAGGAGAAAGTTTTGACACTATAGAAAACTGAAACAAGGCTAGAGAGGTAAAGGAGAGATAGATCTTTGGAGTTACCTGAAAGGGAACAATGGTAGAGATTTACTTTTAATGCCAAACCAGTCCGGAAGGTGTCAATTATACTGAGTTCTTTGGAGGAAGTGTGGTGCCCTAAGTCTTTGCCGTCACAAATGGGTTAAATATGTACTGTTTTGCAAGCAATGGAAGTTATGCTTTCTCTGCTAGAGACCACAACACACACACAATTTACCTCACTCCCTTACTTGTCTGAAGCTTAGAGCTTTGCAGACAGACCCTAACGGGGAGGGGGAGGAGTGCATTTGTTGTTTTCAATGAAGAAGGTGACGGAAAGATAGAGAACGCTCCTGGAAGCCATGACATGTGCTCCCTCCAGGAGTAAAGCTAAGAAGAATCATGGAGTCAGCCCCTAGGCCATCCATGCTTTAGAGCAGGGTGGTAAGCTGAGAGACTATGAGGGTTTATACAACCAACAGCAGAGTGTTTCCCCACAAGGACTGCAGCAAACTAAGATCAGTTATTGATTGTGCAAGAAGGAACTTGGGCTTCACACAGGATCCAAGCTGCAAGTTGCCAGAGGAAGAAAACACAGTGAGTAGTGGCTATACTGGAAGTTCCAAACTCCGGAAAGCCTTGGTCCCTTAAGGGATTAGAATAGCAGGAAGCCTACACTGTGTCACAGCACAGAGAAGGATAACTCCCATTTTGCAAAACAGACTGTAAACCTGGTGGGAGTAGTAATATCTCCTCCAAACTGCACCTGAACTACAGTAAATGATAAAGTGACTTTCCTGGTCTCCTGTCTTAGTACTCTGTGCCTTCTACTTCGATCACCATCTCTGGGGGTCAGCCATGGTTGGAGAGGGTTAAACATTGGCATTGCCATCACCATCTACTCCCCTAGGGATCATCCGCAGTGCCGGCTATACTACAGTCGAACACTCCCAACTGGCATCACGAATCACTACATAAACTTTATCCCAAATCAATACTCCCCTTTTACATGACCGCCTGGGGACACGGACTGGGTCACTGCCACTGTGACATATCCCTTTAAGACGACCAGCCTGGTACTGAGTATCCCATGGCCCCTGGTGCGCATGAGAAGCCTATTGAGATTCATAGACCAATGAAAGCTCACAACCTCAAGTCAGTGAATTTTAATGATCATCAGTAGTGATAAGCGAGCATACTCGGTAATGCTCGTTACTTGCCCGAGTATCACTATGCTCGCGGTACTCGGCGAGCACCGAGCGTTCCCGGGATTGCTCGGTGGAACTCGAGTTCCCTCGCTGCATGTTTGGCGCTCTTTAGAGAGCCAATCAACATGCAGGGATTATCTGCCACGCACTGTAATGCCACAGCCATCTTTGTTGTGGTATTACAGTGATTGGCTGGCCGCACAGCGTCATCAGGTCTATAAGAGACCTGCCGCTGCCCTACTTGGCGCATTCAGCTCCAGATTCAGACTGAAGGGAGAGCTGCTGCTGAGACAGGGTCAGATTTTGTGATTTATTAGTCAGTGTGGGTCTACCATCACAGAATCCACAAATACAACTAAACCAACAGTCCTTCAAAGGACTAATTATGGGGTATATAGATTGCAGTGTTAAGCTGATTTCACATTAGTGTTTTTTAGCACAGCGCATCGTGCGCGTTCATGTGCATGCGCCCCTATGTTTAACATGGTGGGCGCATGGTCTAGCGTTTGCACGCGTTTGTATGCATTTTCGTGTGCATGCGGTTTTTTGTAGTGTGCGTCTAGGCATGCCCGACGCAACCTGTTGCATTTTTGGGTCCGTCCAATGGCGCAAAAAAAAACGCTTGCGCACGGAATGCGCAAAAATAACACATTACAATCTATGGGAACGCCTGCATTTGAAATCGCATGCGCTTTAAGAGTTAACATGGCTAGAAACTGGTTAAAACGCATGCGCCTAAAAAACGCAAACGCATGCAAAATGCATGATGCGTTTTTTTTGCATGCGTTTCTAATGTGCACGAAGTGCAGCGCTAAAAAACACTAATGTGAAACTAGCCTTAGGTAGGCAGGGGAGTGTATGTGGCTCTATACATATCAGTGCAAGGCCTGCAGGCAGTGTATGTGGGTATATAGATATCATTGCATACATCAAGAGGGTCCATTACTGTCTGCTGCTTCTGGCTATTACATATATACCTAGCTCCAGGTATCAGTGGCTAGGAAGAATTTTTTTTTGCACCTTAATCCTGATTATTTTATGCCAAAACAATCCAGAGCCCCTTTTTTGCCCATTTGACACTGCAGACTACAGCCAGATCCTTTTAATAGTACAGCGTGAAAATCCTGCTATTTTAAATGGGTTTGCCTGTCCCAGCCATCACATCTGAGTGTGCAGAAAATTCTGCCATTTTTTGTGGTACTGTAGTATTTTTTGAAGTGTCTTATAAATTTTTTTTACCCCATTTGGCTGCCAAAAAATATATATCGGGCAAAAAAATATTTAGCTGCCAAAAGAATATTTAGCTACAGCTCATATATAACACTGTTTTGTCCGCCACAGGCATTGCACATCATTGCGCTAAATATTTTACAATTTCAATCCTCCAAAGAATCTTGTTTGTAGCGTCAGCCTACTTATTAACACAATTTTGGTGACAAAAAAGCATAAAGGCCCCATATTTAATGTGTGCTATCTCCGTCAGACAACTGATCTATCTCTGGGCTACAAATTTTTGGCATTTCAGGCCTGCTTTCGCCTTTTTTTTTCTTCTGTGTGTTACCCTAGTTCTAAATACTATTTTGCTGTTAAAAATAAAAATACAGGCCACATATTTTACAGTGTGGTATCTCCATGACAAGCCTCATCTGTGGGCTACAACTAGTGGCATTTCAGGCCTACATTCACCTTTTTTTACTGTGTCATAGCGGAATACTATACAGTATTTTTCTGTAAAAAAACAGGCCACATATTGAACAGTATGGCATCTCTGTCAGACGCCTCCTCTATCTGGGGGCTACAAATTTGGGCATTTGAGGCCTCCATTAACTGTTTTTGCTGTGTCTTACTCTAGTTATTGATACCAGTTTCCTTAAAAAAAAACCTGTTACCTACAGGGCAGATCTTTAAAACTGTGGTTTCCCCGCGCACGGATCACATATAAGTTTGTTTCAAATTCAGCCATTTGTAGTGAAAGTGGAAAATAAGTGTGGTGCCCCCAGGAGTACGGTCGCCACAGTGGCATTGCCTGCCTCCTAGGGAGAGTGATGTCACGCCTGGAAGCAATGAAGGGTCTCTCTGGCAGTTAATCACTGCATGCAACACAGTTCCCACTCCGGGTCAGCAGAGGGAGCTCTGAACCCAGAACTGAGGGGAGGAGCTGTCTCTGGGGGCCAGGAAGGAGTGAGTCAGTTAGTGTGAGGAGGGCGTCGTGTGCAGACATGGAGGAGAAGAGCTGAGGAGACTGAGGAAAGTGGAGAGCTCAGTCCCAGTGATAGCGCATGGTCTGGAGCCTGGTCTCCAAGGGTGTATGGATACTAACGGTCCTGCACCAGAAACCAGAGGAATAGGAAGCTGTAAATACCCTATTCCCACATAATCCTCAGAGGCACAACAGCGATGGGTGAGCCAAGAGAGATAGAAGGCTACGGCTGTCTGCCATGCGAGTGGAGTATGGATAACATCAGAAAGGAGGAACTCCAGTGTAACTCAGTACTGGGAGTACTTCATTGAGAGCGCTAGTAAGGAGACTGCACAACCCATCTGCCAGAGTGATTCCTGATTTGCTTCCAGGCTAACCAGCTCCTGTGCCATCTGTACTCAGGACCCTGGACTGCATTTGCCAAGTAAAGGTAAAGAAACTGCAACCTATTGTGTCCTTGCCTTCTTGCTGCAGCCTCCCCGGCACTGCTACATCTCTGTGCCTGACACTGCACCTTCCTTCCCAACACCCATCTACACTGCCCTGGGACAACGGCCCTGCCTGTGGAGGGTTATAACATCTTGGCTGCACCACACCATCTGTCCCAGCAGATCTGTCTGCAGCGTCGGCTTAACATCTTCATTGCTGAACACCACAGGTGGCCTCACGAATCATCTATTCATAAGCTTTATTCCATCATTTCACTCCCTTACATGGACGCCCAGGGCCACGGACTGGGTCACCGCTACTGTGACACTTCCCTGTGAAATACCGGCCCGGTACCGAGTACCCCACTGCCCTGGCGGGCGATCCATATTGTAGTCCATTTATAATGGGCAAGGCGTGTGGCAAGGGACGGGGAACTGGACGTGATGGTGCATGCAGAGGCCGAGCAAGCTAAAATTGGGCCACAACAAACAACCACATCTGCTTGCTCGACCTTCCTGTCCCAATTTCTAGGGGATCACAGCAGGACAGCACTATTTAAGCCAGAGCAGTGTCAAAAGGTTGTTGGTTGGATAGCGGATAATGATTCCAGTCACTTTGCCACCACACAGCACCCTGTCTTCCACACGGTCATGTCTGAGTAGCCATGAGTCTGGACCACATATTCCTGACCCTGAAGCTCCTTCCTCCTACCATGCTGAATGCCCGGAAACAACTGTTCCCACACTTGGACACTCCGAAGAGCTGTTCACTTTTCCATTTATAGATTTGGGCCTCTCACCCAGTCCACTTGAAGCGGGGCAAGATGAGATTCCATGTAGCGATGCCCTAATATTTGAGCCGCCATGGTCACACAAAGGCAACAGCGAGAACGTGTCACAAGAGGTGGACAATGATGAGACACAAGTGAAAGAAACTCATGAGGAGGACCAGGGTGTGAAAGTGTAAGAAGAAGTGGTGGATGATATAGTAACTGACCAAACCTGGCAGGAGGATGTGCAGAGCGAGGACAGCAGCACACAGAGGGAGGGAGATGTAGCACTCCAACAGGTAGGAAGAAGCAGTGTGGTGGCCGCAGACAGAAGGTGGGCAACCGTTCCCTGAAACACAAACATGACGGAAGTTGCCAGTCCAACTGTTAGGTCTTCCAGAGTCTAGTTGTTTTTTTAAAAATTCTGCCAATAACCCATACAGGCCATTTGCACCACCAGCCATGCCTATATCAGCAGGGGTAGAAAAACTACCAGCCTGACCACCACCAGCATGATCAGGCACATGGCAGCAAAGCACCAGATTTTGTGGGACGAACCACAGGCTCCCAGGATCAGTGTCTGGGGTGACACCACTGCTTCTTCCACAGTTGTGCGTGAAATCCAATCCCCTGTCCACAGTGCATGCAAAGATGCCTCCTGCCCTGCACCTGTCATTACCCACACTCAACTAGCACCATCATTGAGCACGTCCACATCCTTGCATGTCCATATTCCAGCACAGTCTTCAGTTGTCCATACCCCAGTCATTGGAATGCAAGCTGAAATACGCAGCCAACGCCCCACAGGCCACAGTACTAAATTCACACATTTCTCATCTGCTTGCACTCGAAATCTCGCCTTTTAGGCTTGTGGAGATGGAAGCTTTCCACAACCTGATGGCGGCGACCATCCCAAGGTATTTGGGTCACCAGCCGCCACTATTTCTTCCGGTGTGCCGTACTGGCATTACATAAGCATGTGTCCCACAACATTAGCCGTTCCCTCAACAATGCAGTTACTGGGAAAGTCCACCTAACCACGGACACGTGGACAAGTGCTTCTGGGCAGGGACGGTACATCTCACTGATGGCACGCTGGGTTAACATAGTGGAAGCCAGGACCCAGTCGGACCTTGTGATGGAACACGTCCTCCCGACACTGAGGATTGTGGGCTCTACGTCAATTAGGGTTGCCCCCACAGTCTACAGTTTCTGCACCTCATCCTCCTCCTCATCTTCAGCCTCCATCTCCGAAATGAGCACATCAGTCACAAGCTGGAAGCACTGCCTCAGCCAAGTGGCAACAGGCTGTGCTGATGTTAATACTGTATGCATAGGTGACAAACCACACAATGCTGAATAGTTGTGGACAGCTCTGAAAAAGCAGGCAGATCTGTGGCAGATACTGCTGAACCTACAGCCAGGCATGGTCATGTGTGACAATGGCCGGAACCTGGTGGCGGCTCTGAGGCGAGGTGAGCTCACACGTGTACCATGCCAGGCCCATGTGCTTAACCTCATTGTTCAACGGTTTCTCAAAAGCTACCCAGAGGTGCCGAATCTGCTTGTGAAAATATGCACCTGTGGCCCATTTTAGAAAGTCAGCTACAGCTTCAGCCACCCTTGCCGTGCTTTAGCAGAGTTTGCTGCTTCTGTCCCAGCGACTGGTGTGTGATGTCCCCACGCACTGGAACTCTACACTGCTTAAGTTGGAAAGGATTTGTGAGCAGAAGAGGGAAATTGTTGACTACCAGCATCAACAAGGCAGTCGTTATTCAGTTCAGACTCCACACATAAGACCTCATGGATGTCAGACATATATACCATCCTAAAAAACTTTGAGGAATCCACCAAGATGGTGAGCGGGGATGACGTCATAATTATCGTCACCATCCTGCTGCTCTGCATTCTGAAAAGTTCTCTGCTCACAATGAAAAAGGATGCATTGCAGGCGAAGCATGAGGACATCGAACATGGAACCATACAGGGCGATTACACACAGCCCAGCATCATGTCATCCCAACGTGTATTAGTTGACAATGAGGAAGAGGAGGAGGAGGAAGAACAGGAGCTACTTTCATGTGCTATAGACAGTACTCCAAGCACAATTGTCATACCGTCTGTTCAGCATGGATGGCCTGAGGACAGGGAGTAAGATAATGAGGATGAGAGTCAACCTGTTGGTGAGGACATGGAAGGCTTGTCTGTTACCAGTCTGGCATGCATGGCTGACTTTATGCTGCGCTGCCTTTCCCGTGACCCTGGCATTCTGAAAATTTTCGGTGACAATTATTACTGGTTGTCGACACTTCTAGACCCATGCTACAAGGAGAACTTTCAATCTCTTCTTCCAGAGGCAGAGAGGTGTATTATAATGGTGCTGTACCAGGGGGCCGTTGTTGCTGAATTATTAAAAAAATTTCCATCTGAAAACGCTGGCGGCAGAGATAACAGTTCATTGGACAACCAAGGAGTACAGGTGAGAGAGACAACTCCAAGAGGCAGGGGAACACTGGCAGAGTTCTGGGAGAGTTTTCTCAGATCCTCCCATCACCCTGACCCAGAGGCATGGGGTAATGTCACAAGCAATGGAATGTTTGCGAAGATGCTGAGGGAGTACCTTGCTGACTGTACCAACGTTCTCCGTGATTCCTCTGCCCCTTTTAATTATTAGGTATCCAAGCTGGACACGTGGCAAGAACTGGCTCTCTACATCTTGGAGGTCCTGGCCTGCCCTGCCGCTAGCGTTTTGTCGGAGTGGGTTTTTAGTGCCGCTGGTGCAATTATAAATGATAAGCGCATCCGCCTGTCAACTGACAATGCTGACAGGCTGACTCTTATAAAAAATGAACAAGGGCTGGAGTGGGCCAGACTTCTCTAAACCTCCAAATGATAACAGCGAAACATAACCTCCAATACAATTTTTTTGGGGGAGGTGCATTCCCATGCACCTCTTCACTCCCACACATGGGTATACGCTTCCTGATTTTGTATTTGGTGTCATCATTCTCCTTCTCATCATCCACCACCACTAGAACACCAGGGTCAATGTATTCCATCATGCTACAGCCACTCTAGTTTTTGGCAAGGGTGTTATGATGGCTGTAAACAAATTAAAAAAAAAGTACCCTCCAGGGGAAAATGTTTGTCAGCCCATACACTTAGTGTATGGCCATTCTAAGTATAGCAGACCCGCTTCTTTATAGTGGGAACATTTTTTATGAAGCCTTCCTCTCTTTCACGGGGCATTGGAGTGCATCCTTATTTTTGGCAGTCCTTGCATTCATTGTAACACTATGGGAGACACACTTCCTAGTAATGGGAACATTGTTTTCAGGAGGCCACCTCTACTTCTCTTCTTTGTGGCAGGGCAGGCCTTGCATTCAATGCATAAGCAAACAGTATGGGAGTACCAAATGAATACTGGAACTATGGTTGCATGTGGACATCCAGTATGTGGCTTCAAAGGCGTATTGAGGTGCATGTGACTTTGTGGGAGGGCAGGCCTTGTATTCAATGCATAGGCAAACAGTATGGCAGTACCAAATAAAAAATAATGGGAACTTCTGTTTCCTGTGGCCATCCAGGACATCTGATCCAAGGGTTATTGGGGTGCGTGTAACTTTGGGGCAAGGCAGCCCTTGCATTGAATGTATAGGCAAACACTATGGGAGACCCACTTTCTTTTAATGGGAACATTATTTCAGGAAGCCCTCCTGTATATCTCGTGAAAGGGGCATTGAGGTGCATCCTAATTTTGGCAGCCCAGCCGCTCACTGCATAGGCAACAACAGTATAGGAAACCCACTGTTTAATAATGGCCCTTTAAGAATAGTAATGCCACCTGATGCCCCTAAAAAATAGACTTTGTGACTTTCAGAGTCACTCCTTCATAAATGACACAAGATGTGTCTGATGATGTGTCATACACCACATGGCCAGCTAGGGTTGGTAAATGTTTCAATGACATTTAACAGTGAATGCATTTGTCTTGGTTGAAAGCAATGCTAAAGTTGAAAAACGCATAAAAATGCTACATGTGAACATAGCCCAAGTGGTGGAGGAACATTTTTGTTTTGGGTTAATTATTTTGCCTTCTATAAAAGCCATTACCCTGGAAAGGATGTTCCTTAACATATTTCCCAGGAAAATCCATTTCAGTTTTGTTTTTGTATGTTTTTTGATGCACCTGTAAAAATGGCGCAAGACTCTGACAACCTTGTTCACAGCTGTGACCTGGGAGTCAGAAATGCTTCCAGGGGTCTTCCCCATGATGTTCCCATGGCATTTGACCACTGCTGCCATAGATTTCTGACATTTTGATACCCTAAAAGGACCCCCGGGGGGGATCGTGGCAAAAATGCTCGGGTTTCCCTTAGACTTACATTGGACTCGTTGTTCTGGTTGAGTACCGGAGTATTCCAATTTACTCGACCCGAGCATTTTAGTGCTCGCCCATCACTAATCATCATGGAAGGCAACAAAATCAAATTTTGTTCGGCTCCTTCTGGAAAATTCATGATAACGGATTCAAGCTCCTCTCTTCACCAAAAAGGACAAGAGGAAGCTGTCCAGAATTTACTTCAGTTGAGGGCCGTAGTTCCAGTATCCCCCTTGGAAAGAGGAAAAACAACACTATTTTTGTACAGAAGCCAAATCAGGGCATTTTCTACAGCCATAAATCTAAAAGCTCTAAACCAGTTCACCATGTACCAGCATTTCAAAATAGAAACAATAAAAACTTTACTTCCTTTGGTCCAAAAAATAAGGTCATGGCATATTTGGATTTAAAAGACACTTCTGAAATTGAGGATGACTAAGCAGGTGGAAGTATCTGAGGTTCACAACTAATATAAGAAAAAATCTGACACTTTCGTTCAACTTGAGGCCCTACCTCTTGGAATATTGTCAGCTGCAAGACTCTTCAGAAAGGTGATGGCAGAAGTTGTATCCTTCCTGAGGATGCAGGATGTGAATGTTGTTCCCTACTTCCATGATTGCCTCATCACAGGGAAATCTCATCTTATCCTACAAAAAGATATCAAGACATTCATGAAAGTACTGAAAGACTAGGGATAGATCTTGAATTTAGGAAAGTCAGACCTAAATCCATCCCACAGAAAAATATATATGAATTCTTCTGGATTGAAGATAACAGGTTTATCTGCAAGACCAAAAATGAATTTTGTTTTTAAAAAAAAAAAAAAAAAATCTGCTTCTTCTGAAGGAAAAGGGTCTGCTCTATTAGGGAAACAATGTGTAATGACCCCCTGCGCAACCTACCGCAGGGGGCTGCACACTGAAATAGGAGAGATGACTGGGGAATGAAGGTGAACTCACTAGACTGTGCACAGGACCTGTCCCATGTGACTGAGGGGGAGTGGCCGGGGCGGAGCCAGGCACCAAGACCAGTGGGGGACAAAGAAAACCAGAGACATGTCAATGCATGCCGAAGTCAAAACCAAGAGATACGGGAGGTACCTTGGACTGAGATGTAGGGGTAGTCAAGTCAAAGCCAGAGGTCAAAAAGCCAGAATGAGCAGTGTGGTACAATAGGGACAAACTGTAATGGAGTAACAGTAGCCAAGCCAGGAGGTCAAAACCGGAGAACACAATAGTACCAAAACGTGAGACAGAGAACAGAGTGAGCGGACAGACCAGGGCATACACGGGAGGCAATCAAGCAATGCAGTATACAAGCACACCAGGGAGTCAGACACACAGTCAGAACAACAGTATAACTGACAGAGAATCTTAGCTAGGAAGGGGTATATATGTCCTTCCCAGATCCAAAAAGAGGCACACAACATTAACCCCATGACGGCAGGGGTGGAACCCCATCTGTAACCATGACAGTACCCCCCTCTTAATGGGTGGCCTCTGGACCCTCAAGCTTCCCTGGATGTCTGGCATGAAAAGCCCGAACCAGCCGATTGGCATGCACCGAACTGGCCTGGACCCATGACCGATCCACTGGGGCATACCCCTTCCAATGTACTAAATATTGCAGCTTCTGATGCACCCACCTTGAGTCAATTATGCGTCCCCTGTTGTGAGTTCATTTTCCCCTTCACCATTGAGGTCTGATGAACTCCCTCTTCAGGTGAAGGAAGGTAGTGAGGCTGATTACAAAGCACCTGAGCAGAATGATGATGACTGAGTGACTGGAATTGCTGACTGGATATAAGGCAGCCGACACCCTTCTGCCTTGCGGGTGATTTCTCTGAGGGATTCTAGGAGACCAGTCTGATTCCTGCTCCTCAAAAGCCAAGTTTTCTGCTCTGTTTTTTGCATTTGTGTTTTGGTTTTGTTTTGCCTTGTTTTTCTGGATTTCTGCTTTCCCCTTCTGGGTGAGCTGAATTCCTTTCTGCTCTGTCTTCAGAAAATACCTGAGTACTGATATAGTCTTTTTGAAGCCTAGCGTCTTCAGGGCTTTTTTCCCTATCAGTCTGTTGGCTCTTGTTTTTGAGAGGGTTTTGGCGGATTGCAGACAGCAGCTTTTCTATTCTGTCCTATTTAGTTAGCTTGGGCCCCATCATTTGCTCCGCCTATCTTTCTATCTGTGTGAGTGTTTTTTCATCTTGCTTCACCGTCATTATATGTTGGGGGCTGCCTATTGCTTTGGGGTCTGCTCTGGGGCAGCTTAGATTTCCCTTTCTGTCTTTAGGCCATGTAGTTCTCCGGCTGTGATCGAGGGGTCTAGGGCACCGTAGGAACCCCCCACGGCTATTGCTAGTTGTGGTTGTTAGGTTCAGGGGTCTACAATCCGATATCTGCCAACTTCTCTGGTTTTCTGGACTTAGCTAGTATTTCTGTTTTTGCCTCCTACGGTGACTCATTCATAACAGTCCCCACCTCGTACTCCAGCTGCCCAATACCGGAGGGATGTTGGCCGGGGAAGCTTCCTCAACCGCCCCCAATGGTTTTAAGAGAGACCTATGAAAACATCAGATATTTTGAAGGAGTCGGGAAGCTGTAACCTGTATGCCACCAGATTGACTATTTCCATAATCTTGTATGGGCCAATGAACTTAGGGCCTAACTTCATTGAGGGGACCTTAAGTTTGATATTGCGAGTGGATAGCCAAACCCTCTCCCCGACAACAAATGCCAGACCAAATCCTCTCTTCCTGTCTGCAAACCGTTTGTATCTCTCCTGAGTCTTGGAGATATTTCTCTGAACCTCCCTCCACAAAGTTTTCAAACATTGTACAACACTCTCAACCCCTGGACAACCTGAATCCATGAGAGAAAACTCCCCGAAGTGAGGGATAAACCCATAGTTGACCTGAAAGGGAGACTTCCCGGTAGACTGACTCACACGACCGTTAAAAGCAAATTCTGCCATGGGCAACACCTCACACCAGTCCTCCTGTCTGGAAAAGGCCAAACATCTAAGAATTTGCTCTTAAGACTGGCTCGTGCATTCAGTTTGACCGTTAGACTCCGGGTGATAAGCAGAGGAAAATGATAACGTAATCTCCAATTTCTTACATAAAGCCCTCCAACACTTGGCCACAAACTGCACACCCCTGTCAGACACCACTTTAACAGGCACACCATGCCACGTGTTATATAAATAAGTGGGTCAAAGTTTCAGCAGATGGTAGAGCAGGCAGAGGTACAAAATGAGCCTGTTTGATAACCTATCAACCACTGCCCACACCACAGAGTTGCTGCTAGAAAGAGGAAGATTCATTATAAATTCCATGAACAGATGTGTCCATGGTCTATCCGGAATTGTCAAAGGCATCAACTCCCCGGTCGGTCGGCAATGAGAACTCTTCGAATGGGCACAAACCCCACACGCAGATACAAACTTTTTAATATCTGTTGCCATCGAGGTACACCAGAAACCCCTAGCTACTGCTCCACGGGTGGCCAAAACCCCAGGATGGGCACTTAACGCAGAATCATGAAACTCCTGCAGGAGTCTGTGACGGAAACGTTCAGGTACAAACAATTTGCCTGGAGGTTATTTACAGGGGGCCAGTGCCTGGGCCTCTAAAACCACTCTAAGTCAGATGAAGTTTCGGTCACCACCACCCCTGGCTGAAGAATGGAGGATGGAGGCTCTGGAGGAGACACAGGATCAAAACTGTGGGATAAAGTATCTGCCATAACATTTTTAGACCCTGGGCGAAAAGTGATGGTAAATAGAAATCACGAAAAAAAAGCGCCCACCGAGCCTGTCTGGAGGTTAATCTTTTGGCAGACTCGATATTGGCTAAATTTTTGTGATCGGTGATCACAGTTACAGGGTGAACTGCCCCCTCCAAAAAATGCCTCCATTCTTCGAAGGCCAACTTGACCACCAAAAGCTCCGTATTGCCTACATCATAATTTCTCTTGGCAGAAGAGAATTTCATAGAAAAGGCGGCGCAAGGTTTAAGATTAGTAAGGGTGGCAAGACCCTGAGACAAAACTGCCCCCACCCCTACCTCAGAAGCGTCGACCTCTATGATAAAAGGTTTAGATGGATCTGGCTGTACCAACACAGGAGCAGAGTAAAACATTTTTTTAAAGTCAGAAAAGCATTTTCTGCAGGTACAGACCAATTCTTTACATCAGCCCCCTGACGTGTGAGATCAGTCAAGGGCTTAACCACCTGCAAAAAACCCTTAATAAACTTTCTGTAATAATTAGCAAAGCCCAAAAGCCGTTGCGGAATTCCTCTCCAGATACAATCAACTCCAAAAAGGATAATTCTTGTACAAAGAATGAACATTTCTCCAATTTGGCATACAAATGATTTTCCCCGCGTCTCATAAGCACCATACGCATATGGTGCAAGTGAGTTTGACTGTCCATGAAATACACCAGAATGTCATCCAAGTAGATAACCACAAAACGCCCAATTAGATCCGAAAAAATGACATTAATGAAATTCTGGAAAATAGCAGAAGCGTTAGTGAGCCCAAAGGGCATGACCAAGTTTTCAAATAGCCCCTCAGTCGTAAGGAAGGCAGTCTTCCACTCATGCCCTTCCTGGACCCTTATGAGGTTATAGGCCCCTCATAAGTCAAGTTTAGCGAACCATTTGTAAGTTGGTTACATAAATCCAGAATAAGGGAAAGAGGGTATGTGTTTTTCACCGTAATTTTGTTCAGTTCCCGAAAGTCGAGGCACGGCCGTAAACCACCATCTTTTTTTTTTTTTACCAAAAAAACCCCTGCTGCCACAGGTGAGACAGAAGGGCCAATATGCACCTTGTGGAGATCTTGGTAATGTACTTCTTCATGGCTTGGTGCTCAGGCCTGGACAAAATAAATAAACGAGTCTTAGGTAACTTTGCTCCTAGGATCAACTCAATGGTACAATCAGGGCCGTCGTTAGGGGCAGGCAGACCAGGCAGCTGCCTATGGCCCTTGCTCCCCCAGGGGCCCCCAGCTAGCGGCACACCATGCAGCCACTATGGGGCCCGTGAGGCAGGGGGGCCTGCCTGCCGCTAGCGCTGACTCTCTCCGCCGCATTGAATTATACTGGTGTCTGCCAGTACAGTTCACAGCAATGATGGAGGAGAGAGCATCAGATGCTGCTCCCTCTCCCATTATTCCCTGCTCTGCCTCTGACATGGCGGTTGTGTGATGACATCATCGCGCACTCACTGTGTGCCAGGCAGTGCAGCCACTGAGACAGGAGCCGGGAGCTTCACGTGCACAAGGAGAGGTGAGGATTGTGTTTTTTTTTTAATATAACAGTGAGTACTTGACTGTGGGGCCATTCTCGGGGAGGGGGGGAGATGTGGGCTGTGTTATATACTATGGGGGCTACATTATATTCTATGGGTAGGTGGGCTGTATTATATTTTATGGGGGATTACATAATATTCTATGGGGGGCTGTATTAGGTTTTATGAGGGAGGATTGCATCATATTCTTTGATGGGGCTACATAATATTCTATGGGGAGGTAGGCTGTATTCTATTCTATTCGAGGCTATATTATATTCTATGAGGGGCTGTATTATATTCGATGAGGGGTGATTGCATCATACTCTATGAGGGGGCTACATTATACTATATGAGGGGGGCTGCATTATATTCTATGGGGGTTACATAATACTCTGTGGGGTGGTTGCATTATACTCTGTGGGGTGGCTGCATTATACTATATGTGGGCTGCATTATACTGTATCGAGGACTATGGGGAATACATTATACTATATGAAGAACTATGGGGTGCATTATACTATGCGAAGTGAATTGCACTACATGGATGACTATATATACTATATTATACTATATGGAGCACTATGGGTGTCACGCTCGCGCCTTGGTAGGTTGGCGCGAGCCCGGGGGGGTTTTGGCCCCACTGTGCCACAAACCTGACTACCCTGGAAGGGGCATGACTATGACAGCTACCTCAGTCTTTGCTGGAGCCTCTGATGGTGAGGTCAGGCTTGTGTGGTAGGTAGCTGCCAGGTGCCACTTCAGGGTGGTGTCTGGCTGTGGCTGCTGATCTCACTTGGGGACAAGGCACTTAGACAGGTGTGACAGGCAAGCACGGCTGAGACACAGAGCAGGCTGGCACGGCTTGAGACACAGGGCAGGCTGGCACGGCTTGAGACACTGGCAAGCGGGCATGGTTTCGAGACACTGGCCAGCAGACACGGCTTTGAGACACTGGCCAGCGGGCACGGCTTCGAGACACTGGCAAGCGGGCATGGCTTCGAGACACAGGGCAGGCTGGCACAGGAGAGACACAGGGCAGGCTGGCATGGGAGAGACACAGGGCGCTGGCACGGGAGAGACACAGGGCAGGCAGGAGTGGTATATGAAGGAACAGGTTTTGGACCTGTTCACACAAGAGATGCATGTACAGATACAGGCAGGAAGGAGTGGAATATGAAGGAACAGGTTTGGACTTGTTCACACAGGAGGTGCAGGTACGGATACAGGCAGGAGTGCGGAGTAGGCGGAGCCGCAGGAGTGCGGAGTAGGCAGAGCCACAGGTGTGCGGAGTAGGCAGAGCCACAGGAGTGCGGAGTAGGCAGAGCCACAGGAGTGCGGAGTAGGCAGAGCCACAGGAGTGCGGAGTAGGCAGAACTACAGGAGTGCGGAGTAGGCAGAGCCACAGGAGTGCGGAGTAGGCAGAGCCACAGGAGTGCGGAGTAGGCAGAGCCACAGGAGTGCGGAGTAGGCAGAGCCACAGGAGTGCGGAGTAGGCAGAGCCACAGGTGTGCGGAGTAGGCGGAGCCACAGAAGTGCTGAGTAGGCGGAGCCGCAGGTGTGCGGAGTAGGCAGAGCCGCAGAAGCTGCAGCAAGAGGTTCTGCAGCGGCAGGAGCAGAGCCACAAGGTCTGTGGAGAGAAACTGCAGCAAGAGGTTGTGCAGCAGTAGGAGTGGAGCAAAGCTGAACCACAAGGTCTGTGGAGAGAAGCTGCAGCAAGAGGTTCTGCAGCAGCAGGAGCAGAGCACAGGCAGAACAGAGCAGAACCGCTAGAGTACGGAGCACAATCAGACAGGGAGGACATCAGGAAAGACACAGCAGGGAAAGGAACCACAGACAAGGAGACTGACAGACAGAGGTAGGACAGAGTTCAGACAAGACATAGGTGTGAGACAAGGTGTAGGACCAAGGAGACAGATACAAAGCAAGGCTGGACCAAGACAAGACAAGGAGTAATGGAACCAGGACCAGGATATTCTGCCTCCTGGAGGGCGGACAGAGAAGTACAAGGCTAAGTACAGAGACAGGGCTAGGACAAGGCACAGAGACCAGGATATTCTGCCTCCTGGATGGCAGACAGAGTACCAAGCAAGGCAAAGGGAAAAACCTCCAGAGAAGGAGATACACAGGAGATGACCTGGCAGGCTCAGTAGCAAGATACTAACTGAGTTTAGACATTGCGCAGGCAAGGTTCAGTGGGTGGGGCAGCCCTAAATTGTAGAGGGTTCTAGGTAATTGGTCAGGGACACATTAGCCAGGTGCACCCTGACTCCATAAGAAGCAGAGAGTTCAGGCGCCACCCCCCTGTACACACAGCCAGGAAACATGAACACAGCAGGCAGGAGACAAGGCAAGGAGCTGGCAGTAAATAGAATTCACAGCATGGCCTGGAGCAGTGAGCAAGTTGGTGAGTGGGGAATGGGAGGCCATGCAGCGATGCCAGCAGAGTTGTTACAATGAGCAGTGTATTTTAATATATGGAGGACTATGAGGAGGGTATTATACTATATGGAGGACTATGGGGCACATTATATTATATGGAGGACTATGGGTGTGCATTTTACAATATGGAGGACATTGGTGCCTATTATAATATATGAAGGACTATGGGGTGTATTATACTAAACAAGCAAAATGCTGCATATTCATCGAGCGATTGGATTGTTTATGCCGGAACGAAAATCATTGTTTTCATCAACACATCGCCCAGTGAAAACTGCAGATATGCTGTTTATAACATGATATTGTATGGGAACAGATTGATCTAATAGTGATTGTTCTGTTCCCATCATTCTTTCTCAGAGGGTGGAAAGAGGCAGGGAAACAAGTGTTGAACAATTTCAATATTGTTGATCACACTCGTTTAGCGGCCTGAACTCAGCGCACCTAACTACAACCGAAATGCTTCTGTGTGATGTGCAATATGTTAGCATTTGGGGCCCCATTTTCAACTTTGCCTTGGGCCCCTCTTTGCCTAAAACTGGCCCTGGGCAAAATGTAGGGTATATGTGGTGGTAGCGCCTTAGCCTCACTTTCAGAAAACACATCTTCAAAGTCCTTCAGGTACTCCGGAATACCCTCCAGACCAACAGACGACATTGATACAGATTTTAAAGGAGTGACTAATGGCCCTACATTACAATACAAGTCATTAGCCTTACACCCCCACTGGATTATCTCTCCAGTATCCCAATCAATGTTAGGGTTGTGGCGTTGAAGCCAAGGCATCCCTAACACCATACCTGCAGGCAAATTATTTAAAACAAAACAGCTCAACTTTTCCACATGAGCAGAACCCACTCTTAGGGAGAAAACCTCAGTCATGAAACAGATTCCTTCTCACGTGAGAGAGGAGATGAGTCAATGGCCACAATTTTGACTGGAGATTCAAGCCTGACTGTCCCTATCTTATTAAGTGTCACCCCATTAGCATCACTCCGATTGATGGTAGATCCACAGTCAACAAAAGCGGTACACGTAACGGGACTGCCAGCAAGTTCTAACTCCACCTGGAGAAGGATTTTAGCAAGTGAGGAAAAAAGTACCTTGGAGTCTGTGCAACTGTCATGATCCAGGTGGGATCTGACAGTTTAAATGCACAAAGTAACCTTTTTTTTCTGGTGAGCCTTGACCATGTGGAGACCTGTGAGTAATTGCTGCTGGGCCTCACTAAGGTGTGTGAGGAGCTGCATGGTGTTGAAGCAGTTGCAGCCACAATTATCAGGGTCAGGGGCCTTCCCTCTGGCTCAAACCAGAAAATCAAAATTGCGGCTCCGGCAAAGAAGCCCCCTAGAGTCGCTGCTGGAGAGCGGGACTTGTTCATACAGGCGGATGTAACCAGACTGGTGGGAGGAGTTGGTGTCCCCATGGTGCTGTCTGGGGTTCCCCGAGGTGAAGGGGTATGTCCCTGTAGTGAGCAGACTGGTGTTAGAGTCCACGGGGTTTACGCCAAATCTTCCATACCACCGAAGAAGCTGCCCCCTCCTGGTCGTTTGGAGGAAGGCGACCAGGGAGTGTATTTTTTTCCTCCATATTCCAGGGCCTTCCCTCTCTGGTGTGAGCAGCGGGTGCGCTGTGGGGGAGTAGGGACAAATCTCAACCCTCGCCATAAGCCAACCCTGGGAGGCGCAGACCTTGTGGTGTAGAGGGTCGGAGGGTGGTGTTCCCTTGGTGTAAAGCGGGGGTGTGTGTGGTGACACAGGGGTACGCCTCTGTTGTCGATCCTAGAATGAGTTCACCGAAATATGACAAACGAATGTGTGGCAATAAACGTTCAGGTCCGGACCTGTGTGTGAACGAGCATGGGTGGCCACCAAAAAACATCTTGTGGAAGTGTGTTGCGGAGTCTTACCAGCTCATACCGAACATACACATACTGTACTCACACATAGCTTGTTCCCCAGGTCGACACTTTGGACATGAGTGGTGTCTCCAGAACATACTTTGCCAATACCAGCGGTGCGTTTGTCATAAACCTGAATTGCAGGTAGTTGCAGGGGTGAACTCTGGATCTGGGTGTCTCCGCTGTAGGTGGTGCCCTGATGAGGAGTGGTCTTGAGGGTCCAGAGGCCCCTCATTAAGGGGAGGGTACTGTCATGATACAGGTGGGATCTAACAGTTTAAATGCACAAAGTAACCTTTTTTTTCCTTTGGCTGTGTGCCAAAGGTGGTTTTTGCCCCCGGTGGCCATTAGGGTCATTGCACTGTGGTGATTTCAGTTGTAGTTTTCCCCCCGGTAGCCATTAGGGTCATTACACTCTGGTTATCTTAGTTTGTGCACGTAATTATGTTACAGGTGTGATAGCTCTATAAGAGAGTATGAGGTGTGTCAATCACTGTTTGTGATTAGTCCTCAGTTACATGCAAGCCTGGGTGAAGTATGGAGCTCAAGGAGAGTCACGGGCAGCTCAGAGAGAGTGCATTGGTGGAGTCAGCGATGGTGTCTGCAGGGAGGGCTGGCAAGGATTGGTGGAGTCGCAGCGTTGGTGTCAGCAAGGAGTGCCTGCATGGCTTGGTGGATTGGCAGTTGCGGTGAAGAACTGCACTCACAGTGCTGGACTTGGTTGCTGAGCGCTGGACTCAAGCATGCTGGACTTTTTGGCAGAAAAGCTGGACTCATTTGCGGGACTCCGTTTCTGGACAGCTGCATGGAGGTGGTGGACTCTGGTTGCTCCAAGGCTGCACTATGGTGTTGGACCCGGTTGGAGGAAAAGATGCACGCAGGTGGTGGGCTCTGGTGCTAGGAGCGTAAGCAGCAGAGCAAAGCTAAGTGGTGTTTCCCCTGTTTTGTCACTTTTCCTTATGTGTGTTTAGTGCAGTGGTGGGATTAGTTTCCGCACCGACCAATTCCCTAGTGAGGGTTTAGGTGCAGGGCGAGCTAGGGTTAAAAGGTATCCTGATCGTCGCCCGGTGCGGAACCGGCCTAGGGAATGTTAGGAGTGTAGAGACACTGACTCAGGGGAGTGCAGGAGGTCTCCACATCCCTGTTCCCTATCGCAGGGCCAACATTGTTATTGTTACCCAGGTTTTCCCTTATTGTTTAAATTCGCCTTACTGGAGGCAGGGTTTCCAGATTTACGTGTATTACCTAAAGTCGCCTGTTGGAGGCGGCGTATCCAGCTGCACATTATTATTATTTAAATTTGCCCAACTGGAGGCGGTGTATCCAGGGTCACGCATCATCTAAATCCGCCCTGCTGGGGGCGCTGTGTCCAGCCACGCGTGACCGTGACAGCAACCTCCTCGACCATTACCCAGACTTAAGTGTTTCCCAATGTCCTCACTGATGAAGGACAAAAGGAACGGTCCCTTTTCCAATGTCCAGAGGCTCCACAGTAGAAGCATAGTAGGTTGTCTCTGCAGCGTCTTCTCTCTTTATCTTTCAACGAGAAAGCAACAACCTCCATGTGTTCAGGTGTGGACACAGTGTCGCCCAGGTTGAAGTAAAAAGGGGCCTCCTGCTGCATCACTCCTCTAGCACGGAGCCTTCGATCCATGCGAACCGCCTGAGTCACGGTGTCCTCCAAGGTATCAGGGGGAGGATGTAACACCAGAGAGTCCTGTAAACGGTTGGAAAGGCCCGTACGGAACAACCCCTTCAAGGCGTCGTCGTTCCATGATATCTCTGCAGCTCAGCGCCTAAACTCAGAGCAAAACCATTCCACTGAGTGCGTCACCTTTGCTACACTCATCACCATATCCTCAGCCGGACGCACTCTATCAGGCTCATCGTAAATGTGCCCCAGAGCCTCAAAAAACGAACCTACAGACATATGTTCCGGTGCAGAAGACGACAGAAAGCCCATGCCTGCGGAGCCCCCCTTAACAAGGAGATAATAATCCCCACCCTCTGCATTTTGCTCTCTCAGGAGCAGGGACGCAACTCAAAAAACAATTTACACCCCTCTTTGAAAGTTCCAAATAAATTTTTAACCCCGGAAAAATGGTCAGGCAACTTCACCGGAGGTTCCGAAGCTACTAAAGAAACGTCAGTGGTGTCCTCGTCCCGAGCACCCGATGGAACCAAACCCTGAAGGGTGACCGACACATCTCTTTGCACCTGTTGGTGCGACCGAGCCAAAGCTCACTGCTCCATAGACAGCTTCTGCATCATCTGAGTGAGGCTATTCACCTGCTCAGAAAGAGCATGCAGCGAATCCATGACCAGGGGAATAAAAAGGTGCAAATCCCATTTGAATGTTATGGTCAGTTATAATGTAACGACCCCCTGCGCAACCTACCATAGGGCCCTGCACACTGAAATAGGAGAGGTGACTGGGGAATGAAGGTGAACTCACTAGGCTGTGCACAGGACCTGTCCCACGTGAAAGGCACCGGCGGCCAGCAGGGACAAAGAAAACCAGAGATAAGTCAATGAGTGCCGAAGTCAAAACCGAGAGATACAGGAGGTACAGTGGACTGAGACCTAGGGGTAGTCAAGTCGAAGCCAGAGGTCAAAAAGCCAGAACAAGCAGTGCAGTACAATAGGAACAAACTGTAACGGAGTAACATTTGTCAAGCCAGGAGGTCAGAACCGAAGAAGACAATAGTACCATCACGTGAGACAGAGAACAGAATGAGTGGACAGACCAGGTCACACACGGGAGGCAATCAAGCAATGCAGTATACACGCACACCAGGGGGTCAGACACCCAGTCAGAACAACGGTATAACTGACAGAGAATCTTAGCTAGGAAGGGGTTTATATGTCCCTCCCAGATCCAAAAAGAGGCACATAACATTAACCCCATGACGGCAGTGATGGAACCCCATCCGTAACCATGACACAATGTCCATCATACAGACGATAATGGCTTGCATCTTGGCAGTAATCTGGTCCCAATTCCACTCTTGTCCCCTTCACTCCAAAATCTTTAATATCTTTGAGAGGGCTCCAAACTCACCATATTCAAAAATGAGGCTGTCTCCAGAGGCAAGGAAATCTCTAAGCTGATGAGTAAATTTAGTCAACCTAAAGCAAGGACTACAGAGGAACTCGGGTCATTGTGTTGCTGTGATCACATATGTAAGTTTTTGAAAAGCACTTTGGAGGATGTTTTTTTTCAGGATCTATGGCTGCAGGAAAGAAAAAATTATTCATGAGACTACAAAGAATTATGAGCAATTTGGGAGACCTTCAGAAGGTCAAAACCGGTTTGCTGGATCTCATGTTAAGATGCAATCGCTCTATACAGTACAATTGCACTGGCCTTCCTAAAACATCAAGGTAGAACAAGTCAGAAAACTTTAGTTTTATACTCCACATCTTCAGAAGGGCCGAACTAAATATCTTATACCATACTGCAGTGCACGCAAAAGGGAAAATAAATTGTTGCAGACTTTTTAAACCATAAATGCCTGGATCTGGGTGATACAAGAAAGATATATATCTTTGTACCATGTGTACCGTACTCGGGACTCTCAATTCTAAATTTTCTTGGATCTGGGTGAGTAACCATTACATCAGGAAGTGTTCTAATACAGTATATAAGGACCTTCAGAAAAGACTTGTTTGTCACAAGAAACAAGAAAAGTGAAAAATGCATTCTCTTTAAATCCAGGAGACAAGCTGACCACAGTGGCTCTTCTAACCTCATAATGTGACATGTGATGCTTTCCCTGGACTAGTCCTGCCTCTGATCCTCTAAACTCATAGTGTGACATGCGATGGTTAGAGCGCCACTTCCCCCGGACTAGTGTAAGAAGATGAGCCAGGACACTGTCAGTGGTTCCCTGTACACTTTAGGGCCAGAACTATCGGGACTGTCACCACTATTGCCAGGGGGACGATTCTTCTGCATGGGGAGCACCTTTGCACTGGACAGCAGGGGGCATGAGGGAGATAAAAGGGGCTGAGCATGGGAACGGGAGAGATTTGGCGGGAAGGCGACTGGAGAACAAGGAGAAGGTTGACTCCCTCCCCACTGCTCCAACTGCTAACACCTCATCCTTTAGTCCCTTGAGCATTGATTCACCATCGGACTGTGTCTTGACTGAACTTCCCCCGTACGTTCCCATACCATTCAGATCCTTCCTGTCCCCAGTGAAAGATTGTTTTGCTCGCTCTGCTTATAGCGAGTATGTCAGAGGTTCACACGCAACCGCAGTCTGTGGGCCTGCCTGTTGTTCGTGTTCTGCACCATCCCAGGGGATTCAAGGAAAGAGACTGTTCCTGCATTCCATTGTACTCAAACCAAGTGAGTCATCGGCACGGTCGGGAGACAGTGCATTTCATTCCTCCGTAACAGAGCCAGAGACATTGTCCACGATTTACGACGAGATATTCCAGCCTCTACCCAACAAGAACTTCGAGCAATAAGTCACCTCCTTCGTACACCTTTTTCCCCCAAATATTGTGTTTTTGTTCAAATACTGTTGCCTCAGTGCTCCTGCGATACTTCATTTTGTATCTTAACTCCCTGTGCGGAGTACATCTTGTACGTCTACATAACCTGTATAAGTAAATTCTGTTAACCCCTTCTCTGCCTCCGGTTTTTCACTGCATCCCACGAACCCCACTCTAGTACCTTTACACTAGTCCTGACTCGGCTGCTCTAACCTCGTAGTGTGAGGAATAGAATACTGCTTCTCCCGAAATAGTCCTGAGTTGGCTCCTCTAACCTCATGGGGAGACATGTGATGGATAAGGGGTCTCTTACCCCTGACTCGTCATACTATGAGGTTAGAGAATTCAAGACAGGGCAAGTCTAGAGCAAGAGGCCCCCTACCCATCTCATCACCTCATGAGGTTAGAGCGGCTGAGGCAGGACTAGTCCAGTGCAAGCCGCACCCTACCCATCTCATTTCATGAAGATAGAGGAGCTGACATGACATGTGATGGGTAGTGAGAGACTTATCCACAACTAGTCCTGCCTTGGCTTCTCTAACCTCATGCTGGGAATTTGTTACGGGTAGGACACCTGTTCCTTCAGACTAGTCGTGCTTTGGATCCTCTACTCTCATGCTGGGTATTTGTGATGGGTAGGACGCTGCTTCCCTCGGACTAGTCCTGCTCTGGATACTCTACCCTCATGCTGGGACACGTGATGTGGAGACATATAAGGGAAATGATGGAGAGTCTCTCCCACATATTTATAGCACAATTACAGTAACAATGCAGAAGAGTGTGCCAGTGTCCACTTCTCTTATCTCAGCTCAATTATGGGAAGATTTTTTCTTTACACTTACAAAAAGCTTAATCATCAAGTTGGGAAAAGTTCTGCAACTTTCTAAGAGACTTTCAATTCCTCATTATCTACAAAATAAAAAAGTTCTAATGACATTCAGAAACAGAAAACCTGCCCTGATGTTGATGTTGTGTTTTGGAGATGATATACTTTGCCTTTTGACCTCCAAACATGGTGTGTATTGTGGTATCCAAAGAGTTCAATTTTGCTCTCATCTGACCACACTATATTCTCCCAGTATTTCACCATCTTGTCTAAATGTTGTGGAGCAAACTGTAACTGCGCTTGAACATGCTTCTTGCATAGTGAGTGCAAAACGCAAAACAATCTGAGCCAAAGCGGTATGGGTATCTTTGATATGACTGGGAGATTATGTGATTATTACTTAATCACAAGGGAGGCACTGCATTCTTTAAAAGGGACCTACCAAGTGATATGTATCATGACCGTAAGGTAAGTTAGTGTGCAATCATTGGCCACCAAATGCGGCCTCAGTCTGGATAATGAAGGGATTTGTCATGATCATTTGGATTGGCTAATCCTGGATGATGTCAGAACCAAGTTTTTATAATGTTTGATTGATGCACAGCTAGCTCACTATAACCTCTTTCCCCTGATGACATCGCAAGGTGGAACACGTCGGGGAGGCTAATGGTGGCTATCTTTTAGCAGCACGCACTAGCTTTGGACAGTGTTGGCTTATAGGCACCTCACAGGGTAAGGTGCAGTATGTGTCAGCAGATAAGCTGCATGCTTTGCATTCTGATCCAATAAACCAAGGCGATATTGGCAGAGCCATTGATAAAGCGCCTGCTCCTCCGATACAGCGAGCACAACTGAATGTAGGTGCTATAGGAGCCAAATTACATTATTAACAGCCTTACATTATTGTATGTATGACTGTAGCAATCGTCACACTGCACCTTACTGTCAGGTGGCCACTACTGCGACACACAAGCACTTTACTGAACTAATGATTGACCGACCTAATGTAGTGTTGAGGTTTTTTTTTAATTTCTGTGATTTTTGTCTTAATAATTAAAAGTTATGTTTTATTTTGGATCTTTATTTTCCTTCGGCAATTTGGTGCAAGACGTGTTTCTGGCGCCAGCCACATACTTCTATGTATGAGTGTGGTGTGTGGGGAGAAGACCCTAGTCAGGTCCTGCTCAGGGGGCAGCATTATCTCACAGGACGGCCTCATTCCACTTCAGTGCAGGGTCGGCATTTATCATCTACTTGTCCATTCCAGAATCCGGAGAACATTCAGGAAAGAAATGTAGTGGAAATGTTTTACTTGATCCCACCTGTATTTAGGATTCACTCTTGGCTTTGGCTTAAAAGAATAAATGAAGAATACTGAAGTGCAAATGACATAGTGTAGTGTCTGTGTGGAGGATCTACAGCAGTGCTCCCCAACGCCAGTCCTCAAGAGCCACCATCAGATCAGGTTTTAAGGATTTCCTTAGTATCGCCCAGGTGGTGCAATTATTGCCTGGGCAGGTGAGAGGATCTCACCTGTGCAATTTTAAGGGAAATCCTGAAAACATGACCTGTTGGTGGCTCTTGAGGACCGGACTTGGGGAATGCTGATCTACAGCATACGAGAAGCCCAAAGCTGAAGAACGTGACATAAGACCACCGTGAAAACCTGAGAAGATCCCTACCTGCTCCTCCAGTTCCACTGTCATCTCCTAATCCAGAAAGGACCAAACCGATGAGGCTCAGCAGACAAGGCCACATGCGGGACATGATGAGCTGGGCTCGGTCAGCAGTTATGGTCCCAGAGTCTCAGAATTGTGTTCGGTTCATTACTCGGTTCATCAGAGTGAGAGGAAACCAGCTCAGTGATGAGGAGACTGGCGAGCAATGTGCAGCTCTTTTCTTCCTCCTTTGTGGTTTGTCTTCAGCTCTACCACATCTGCCAAAGCCCGGAAACTTTACGAATCAAGAGAATTTACTCCACCTAGACCACGCTCTATTGTGTTCTCAACATCAGTGCGGTTTATGGTTTAATGTCCGCGCACTAACTCGAATGTGAAGACGGTCGATAAAACAAAATCTTACAGAAATAAAATATATCTTATGTTTTCACAGATTATTTCAAGGTGAATTCTGATATTCTAAGGTAAAATATCAGAGTGCGAGACAATGGCTGAGAATTAATCTTATCTCCATTCTTAGAGCCTATATGACAGCACACGTCGTCTCTCCCATCTTATGCTGTAGGATCTGATGTATGTACTCTGTACTGAATTATGTATATATTATATATACCCTGCGTGAAGACTTATTAGACAATTTGTATTTTTGATGCTTGATTTTATTGTTCAACTCCACCACTGTCATTAGTCCAAAAGGTTAATAAACCTGAAAGGCACGGTGCACTTTTATCTTAGGACGGAGAATATCTCAATGTGCAAAGTTATCGAGCGATTGAAAGATGTAAATTTTCCACCTCAATTGATTTTTTTCACCTGTTCCAGTGAGAATAAGAACAGCTCAAAATGTGCAAACTACATTTCGGAAAGTTCATTAAAAAATCTCAGTGACCAATATAGTGATATGTTCAAAGAAAAAGAAACACAGGTAGTTTTGTAAGTTTCCGGATTTATGGAAAATCCATTCAAAAATCATCATAGCAAAGTGATAATAGATGTTGACACGTCTCTCGACTAAACAGTCTTAAGACTTGATCTTTGGCGGACATACAGTCATGGCTGAAAGTGTTTGCACCCTTGAAATTGCTCCAGAAAATGAAGTACTTCTCCCATAAACTTACAACAATTGCACAGTTCACACAAAACCCTCAAAATGGGCCTAATAAAATTGTTGGCACTTTTCCAAAATTGTGGGTAAAAAACTATTTCAAGCATATGATGCTCGTTCACACTCACCTGTGGCAAGAAACAGGTGTGGGCAATATGAAAATCACACCTGGAACCAAATAAAAAGGGGAGAAGTTGACTATCTTTGCATTGTGTGTCCGCATTTGCCACACTGAGCATGGAGAACAGAAAGAGGAGATGAGAACTGTCTGAGGACTCGAGAACCAAGATTGTTGAACAATATCCACAATCTCAAGGTTACAAGTCCATCTCCAGAGACCTTCATGTTCCTTTGTCTACAGTTTGCAATAAAATCATGATGTTCACAACCCATGGCACTGTAGCTAATCTCCTTGGACATGGACGGAAGATAAAAATGTATGAAATGTTTCAAAGCAGGATAGTCTAGGTGGTGAATAAGCTCCAATCAAGTTCCAAAGAAATTTTAGCTGTCCTGCAGCCTCAGAGTGAATCAGTGTCAGCACAAACTATCCATCAACATTTGAAATAAATGAAATGCTATGCCAGGAGACCCAGGAAGACTCCACTGCTGACACAGACATATAATAGCTAGACTGCAATTTGCCAAAATGTATGTGAGTAAGCCAAATTCTATCTGGGAAAGTTTCTCACGGATAGATAAGACCTGATAGAGCTTTTTGGTAAAGCACATCATACTACTGTTTATGAAAAATGAAATGAGACCTACAAAAGAAAAGAACACTATACCTACAGGCAAATATGGTTGAGGTTCCAATATTTTGAGGATGTTTTTCTAAATGTTGCACTGGGTCCCTTGACTCTGTGCAAAGCATCATGAAATCTGAAAATCACCATAGGATTTTGCATTGCAGTATAGTGCCCAGGGTCAGAAAGCAGCAGGACAATGACCCCGAACATACTTCAAGAAGCATCCAGAAATGGAGAGAAACAAAGTTCTGGAGGGTTCTGAATGGCAGCAATGAGTCCAGATCTAAATTAGGCCTCTTTCACACTTCAGTTTTTTACAATCAGTCACAATCCGCCAGGTTGTGAAAAAAACGGATCCTCGATTTTCTTTTGAGGATCCGTTTTTTTCCCCATTGACTTCCATTAATGGCGGATTGTGACGGATTGCCGTCCGTTGCATCTGTTTTTTTTGCGGATCCGCCAAAAGTTGCTGTCCGTCACCATCCTCAAAGATTTCAAAACGGAGCTTGCAACGTTTCTTTCTCTGGCGGATCCTCCACACACCCATTTAACCCGAAATTCTTTCTGGGTGCTGGACAAAAAAAAATTCTCTCTCTCTCTCTCTCTCCTTTTCCAGGCTGCGATTCCTTTAAAATTCTTCATTTGTCGGATCCGTTAAAAAAACGGACAGGTGCCATCCGTTGTCATCAGTACTAAAACGGATCCGCTATCCGTCCTTTTGGCGGATTTTGACTGATGCAAAAAACTGAAGTGTGAAAGAGGCCTTATGTGCTAAGTAGGGATGAGCGCATAACTTCGGATAAGTCCTTATCCAAAGAGCAATATCGCTTTCCGAATAACACTCCCAATAGCAAGCTGTATGTCAAGGCTGTGTGACAGTCACAACACATACATGGAGAGCTCAATAAGCAGGCTATCCATGGACGTGTTCACACTTATCCAAAGCTATTCGCTCATCTCTACTGATAAGTATCCCTGTTGTGTCCCATGAATGGGAACAGCTTGTTATGTATTTTCTATGTTATTCATTGTATTCTGTTGTTGCTAGGCAGAAGCACTGACCTTCGAAGTGTGTCCCTTCTTCCAGGCCCGGATTGGCAATATAACTAACCGGGCGTTTTCCCGCTGGGCCGCTGTCACGTGGGCCACGGGCGGCAGCCAGCGGCTGCGGCCACTGTTGCTCCTGCCGCCGGCCCTCTGCGGGCACGGCGGTGATAGTTTCAAGTTCCTCCCTCACTGCAGGGAGATAAGTCGCCACGCCCCCCCCACGCACCCCATCCTCGCCTTAGCATGAGGCCCCCGTAGCCACTCACAGCGTCGCACTCGCTTGCCTGCTCGCTCTGTTCGCAGGACCTGTGATGAGGTCACAGGAGGGGAGGAGTCAGGGGGGTCACATGATCAGGAGCCTTTGTCCAGACCCCCCGATCATGTCACCCCCTGACTCCACCCCTCCTGTGACCTCATCACAGGTCCTGTGCGCTCAGCCTTGCCTCTACCGTCTGCAAGACTCTGCTTTGCTGTTGTCATGGTGCTGGTTGAGGTAAGTATGTGTGGGGTCAGGATTTACAGTGTGGATGTAGCAGAGCTGTGTGTGTACGAGGTGTACGGAGCGGAGCCGTGTGTGTACGAGGTGTACGGAGGGGAGCAGTGTGTGTACAAGGTGTACGGAGCGGAGCCGTGTGTGTACAAGGTGCACGGAGCGGAGCCGTGTGCGTACAAGGTGTACGGAGCGGAGCCGTGTGTGTACGAGGTGTACGGAGCGGAGCCGTGTGTGTGTACGAGGTGTACGGAGCGGAGCCGCGTGTGTACGAGGTGTACGGAGCGGAGCCGTGTATGTACGAGGTGTACGGAGAGGAGCCGCGCGTGTACAAGGTGTACGGAGAGGAGCCGCGTGTGTACGAGGTGTACGGAGCGGAGCCGTGTGTGTATGAGGTGTACGGAGCGGAGCCGTGTGTGTACGAGGTGTACGGAGAGGAGCCGTGTGTGTACGAGGTGTATGGAGCGGAGCCGTGGGTGTACGAGGTGTATGGAGAGGAGCCGTGTGTACGAGGTGTACGGAGCGGAGCCGTGTGTGTACGAGGTGTACGGAGAGGAGCCGTGTGTGTACGAGGTGTACGGAGAGGAGCCGTGTGTGTACGAGGTGTACGGAGAGGAGCCGTGTGTACGAGGTGTACGGAGCGGAGCCGTGTGTGTACGAGGTGTACGGAGAGGAGCTGTGTGTACGAGGTGTACGGAGCGGAGCCGTGTGTATGAGGTGTACGGAGAGGAGCCGTGTGTACGAGGTGTACGGAGCGGAGCCGTGTGTGTACGAGGTGTACGGAGAGGAGCCGTGTGTGTACGAGGTGTACGGAGAGGAGCCGTGTGTACGAGGTGTACGGAGCGGAGCCGTGTGTGTACGAGGTGTACGGAGAGGAGCTGTGTGTACGAGGTGTACGGAGCGGAGCCGTGTGTATGAGGTGTACGGAGAGGAGCCGCGCATGTACGAAGTGTACGGAGAGGAGCCGTGTGTGTACGAGGTGTACGGAGAGGAGCCGTGTGTGTATGAGGTGTACAGAGAGGAGCCGCGTGTGTACGAGGTGTACGGAGAGGAGCCGCGCGTGTACGAGGTGTACGGAGCGGAGCCGTGGGTGTACGAGGTGTACGGAGCGGAGCCGTGTGTGTACGAGGTGTACGGAGAGGAGCCGTGTGTGTACGAGGTGTACGGAGAGGAGCCGTGTGTGTACGAGGTGTACGGAGAGGAGCCGTGTGTAGCCACTCCTTTACCTGTGCCAACATGAGTCATAACAAAAAGTATGCCAATGCCAGTGAAAGGAAAGCAGCTTTAGCACTATGACAAAAACAACGCCGTGCTAATGAGACTCCTGAGGAAAAACACCATCGCCTTGAGAAGATTAAGGCTTATAAACGCCGTCGCCTCACACACGAATCCCCTAACTCTAAATCCATAAGATTGGCTGAAGAAGCCTCTGCACGCCGTCACCGCCGACAACAGACGGCCTCTTCCTCATCATTATTATTAGACTCACAACAGGATGCTTCCACATCAGCATGTGGAACAATTTACTGCTACACTTCATCCCATATGCCGTTCACTGACATAACTAATCAGTAATCTGTTTCTGCCCTATCAATACCACCATTCAATACTGATGCACAGTATGCCAATGCCAGTGAAAGGAAAGCAGCTTTAGCACTACGACAAAAACAACGCCGTGCTAATGAGACTCCTGAGGAAAAACAGCATCGACTTGACAAGATTAAGGCTTATAAACGCCGTCGTCTCACACACGAATCCCCTAACTCTAAATCTATTACATTGGCTGAAGAAGCCTCTACACGCCATCACCGCCAACAACAGACGGCTTCTTCCTCATCATCTATAATAATAAATGCCCTAAGCAGCTTCCGGTTGTAACAACTTCCGTCCAGTTGTAACCGGTGATGTCACCACACACACGCACATGTTAACCCTCAGCACACCACACCGCCTCAACACACACTCCTCTCACCTTTCACCTCCACTCACGTCCACTCCACATACGTTCCTTTCTCTCACTCCGTTTCTCATACTCACACCGTCATCGTCGCTGCCCCGACATCTTCCTCCGCCGCCGCGATCCTGGTTCCAGACGTTCTCCAGGCCGCCGACATGTTCTTGCGGCGACGCCATCTTGGATTTCGTGAAATCCCGCGAGATTCAAGATGGCGTCGCCGCAAGAACATGTCTCTGGCATGGACGACTCGGGATCCAAAAAGATGGCGTCGGCGAAATCTCGCGAGATTACGCCGACGCCATTTTGGATCCCGATGTCGTCCACGCCGGCGACATGTTCTTGCGGCGACGCCATTTTGGATCGGCGAAATCCCGCGATAGTCAAGATGGCGTCGCCGCAAGAACATGTCGCCGGCGAGGACGACGTCGGGATCCAAAATGGCGTCGGCGAAAACCATTTTGGATCCCGACGTCGTCCACGCCGGCGACATGTTCTTCCGGCGACGCTATCTTGACTATCGCGGGATTTCACGATACTCAAGATGGCGTCGCCGCAAGAACATGTCGCCGGCGTGGACAACGTCTGGATCCAGGATGGCGCCGGCGGAAGAAGATGTCGGGGATCGTGGAGCAGCGGCGATGACGACGTGAGTATGAGAGACGGAGTGAGAGAAGGGGTCGTATGTGGAGTGAAAGAGTGAGTGGAGATGGTGAAAGGTGAGAGGAGTGTGTTGAGGAGTGTGTGTGTTGAGGGTTAACATGGCAAGAGGTGTGATGCTATCGCATCCTCCCGATGCGATAGCATCGGGCCATAATCTAGTGTTATATAGTCGTGTTAATCTCCTCTCACTTCTTGTAAACTACAAGTGTACAAAGATATTATATAGTCACCATGTGACTAGTGGGCCTGTGTAACTTCAGATGCCAGGGCTGAATTTTAGTCCCAGTCCGGCCCTGCCTTCTTCTCTCCTGTAGTTGATGTTAGCTTTGCTCCTCTGTCATGAACTCATTTTCTGCTCCACCAGTTGAGAGTTCCCCTTCCGTTCTCCCTCTGGTGGTGATAGGCGGTAGTGCGGTTGGTTTAAGTGGTAGTGATCTGCCACCTGATGAGGAAGATAACGATTGGATCTCTGGAGTATCAGACTGGATATAAGACAACCGACGCCCTATCCGGGTGCTGGTGATTCAGTCTGCTTCTCAGGTCCTGGACTTCAGCTCTCTTCCAGTCTTCTCAAGTTAAGTTTGTTTTTTGCTATTGTTCACACTTGCGCTTGTTGGTCAATTCAGTTTTTTTGTGTAATCAGCATGCCCCTGCTGGGGCTATGCTGAAATTCCACTCCTATTAATCAGTATTTGCCAATCTGCTTTTTGTCCCTTATTAGATTGGCCTCTTTTTTGCTCTGTCTCAGAGTATTTCAGAGTGCTGATATAGGTTTAGAAGTCTAGTAACTTCAGGGTTAATTTTGCTATCTATCAGAAGTGTAGGACAATATTTTTGTTGGTTTTTTTGGCAGATTGCAGACAGTTTCTTTCCTTTTCTGTCCTTTTTAGTTAGCCGGGCCCCATCGTTTGCTCAGCCTATTTTCCTGCCTTTGTTTGTATTTTCATCTCGTTTCACCACCCATACATGTGGGGGGCTGTCTTTCCTTTGGGGTCTGCTCTGGGGCAGTTAGTTTTCCTCTTTTCCTGCTTTAGGCTTATGTAGTTCTCCAGTTATGACGAGGCCTCTAGGACCAACGTAGGAACGCTCCACGACTGCTGCTAGTTGTGCGGTTAAGATCAGGGATCTGCAATCTGCATAGTTACCAACTTCTCTGGTTTTCTGAGACTTAGCTTGTTGTTTATTTTTCCTCCTTGGTTTCCCTTTCATAACAGAATCACCAGCCATACTGCAGATTCTAGGGTACTCAAAAGCAGGAAGGAATTGTTAGAGAAAGAAAAAAAAAGTGTCAGAATTTTTTTTTTTATTATGTATTTTTTCCTCTTTTTCTCTGGGGCCGTAGGAGGATTTTTTTCCTAATGGAAATTAAGCAACTGTTTGATCGTGTGGAGCAGCTTGCTGCTGAAGTACAGGAAATTTCCACCTACCTTATTCAGTCACATGCTGCTGAACCCAAGATCCCTACTCCTGATGTGTTTTCTGGGGATCGGTCTAAATTTCTGAATTTTAAGAATAATTGTAAATTATTTCTTGCTTTGAAGCCTAACTCATCGGGGAGCTCTGTGCAGCAGGTTAAAATTGTCATCTCCTTGCTGCGCGGCAATCCCCAAGATTGGGCTTTTTCTCTGACACCTGAAAATCCTATTCTGACTAATGTGGATGCATTTTTTCAGGCCTTGGGGTTGTTGTATGATGAACCTAATGCCGTTGATCAAGCTGAGAGAACCTTGTTGGCATTAAACCAGGGTCAGGATCCTGCAGAGTTGTACTGTCAAAAATTCTGAAAGTGGGCGATCCTTACTACATGGAATGCATTGGCCGCTCTCTTTTGGAAAGGTTTGTCAGAGACCGTAAAAGATGTTATGGTGGGATTTCCTGTTCCCTCTGGTCTGGATGGCTCTATGTCATTAGCCATTCAAGTTGATCGGCGTTTACGTGAACGTAAAACTACACGGGAGGCGCTGCCACCTTTTGAACAAATGTCTGAACCTATGCAATGTGATGGGGTTTTGTCTAGGGCACAACGTCGGGAGTTTAGAAGGCGTAATAAGCTGTGTTTTTTCTGTGGAGACGTCTCTCATACTATTTCTGTCTGCCCTAAACTAGAGAAAAGTTTTGCACACACATTTGCTGTGGGCAGTATACAACCTAAGTTCCTTTTGGCAATTACTCTGATCTGCTCCTAGTCCACATTTTCCACTAAGGCTTTTGTGGATTCAGGAGCAGCTCTGAATCTGATGGATTTGGGCTTTGCTAAATGTTGTGGTTTGTCCATGACGCCTCTGCAGACGCCCATTCCTTTGAGGGGTATTGATGCCACTCCTTTGGCGGAGAATAAACCTCAGTTTTGGACCCAGGTGATAATGCGAGTTGCCCCAGAACACCAAGAAAATTGTAAATTTTTGGTGCTGCATAATTTGCATGATACTATTGTTCTTGGGTTCCCCTGGTTGCAAACTCATAACCCAGTTTTGGATTGGAAATCTGTGTCTGTGGTGAGTTGGGGTTGTCAGTGTGTTCTTAGGAATGCTCCTGTGTTCTCCACCTCTCCTCAGTCTCATGATATTCCTGATTATCTGGCTGATTTCTCTGATGTATTTAGTGAGAGTAAGTCTGCGCCTTTGCCCCCTCATAGGAGTTATGACTGTGCAATTGAGTTGATGCCTGGGTGTAAATTTCCCAAGGGTCGGCTTTTAAATTTATCTGTACCCGAACATGATGCTATGCGATCTTATATCAAGGAGTCGTTGGAGAAGGGTCATATTAGACCATCCTCGTCACCTTTAGGTGCTGGGTTTTTTTTGTGGCCAAGAAAGATGGTTCATTAAGACCGTGTATTGATTATCGTTCCCTTAACAAGATGACGGTTAAATATCAGTACCTGTTACCACTGATGTCTGATTTTTTTCTCCAGAGTTAAGAGTGCCTGCTGGTTTACTAAGCTTGACCTCAGGGGGGAGTATAATCTTATTCGCGTCAAGCACGGGGATGAATGGAAGACAGCGTTTAATACTCCGGAGGGACATTTTGAGTACCTGGTGATGCCTTTTGGGCTCACTAATGCCCCTTCTGTCTTCCAATCCTTTATGAATGAAATTTTCCGAGACTTTGTGGATAAGTTTTTGATTATCTATCTGGATGATATTTTGATCTTTTCTAGTGATTGGGATTCTCATGTGGAACACGTCCGGACTGTGTTCCGGATTTTGAGGGAGAATTCCCTGTTTGTTAAGGGATCGAAGTGCCTCTTTGGTGTACAGAGGATTTCATTTTTGGGATTTATCTTGTCTCCATCGACTATTGAAATGGACCCGGCCAAGGTACAGGCCATTTATGATTGGGTTCAGCCTACTTCTTTGAAGGCTCTCCAGAAGTTTTTGGGTTTTTCTAATTTCTATCGTAAATTTATAGGTAATTATTCTAGTATTGTCAAACCACTGACTGATCTGACCAAGAAGGGAGCTGATGTGCTGAATTGGTCTCCTGAGGCTGTCTCAGCATTTCAGGAGCTTAAGCGGAGATTTACTTCAGCTCCAGTTTTACGGCAACCTGATGTCTCACTTCCATTTCAAGTGGAGGTAGATGCTTCTGAGATTGGTGCAGGAGCTGTGTTGTCCCAAAAAGACCCTGTGACTTCTAAGATGAATCCCTGTGCCTTCTTTTCTCGAAAGTTTTCCCCATCTGAACGCAACTATGACGTGCGGAATCGGGAATTTTGGCCATGAAATGGGCATTTGAGGAGTGGAGACATTGGTTGGAAGGAGCTAGACATCAATTTGTGGTCCTCACCGATCACAAGAATCTGATTTATCTGGAGTCAGCCAAACGCTTGAATCCTAGACAGGCTAGTTGGGCCTTGTTTTTCACGTGTTTTAATTTTGTGGTCTCTTTTCTTCCGGGCACTAAGAATGTTAAGGCAGACGCCCTTTCTAGGAGTTTCTTTGCTGATTCTCTTAATGTGACCAAGCCTACTACTATCCTAGGTGAGGGGGTAGTTCTTTCTGCCATTTCGCCCGATTTGAGACGCACCCTGGAGGAATTTCAGGAGGATAAACCTGAGTGTTGCCCTATGGGAAGATTGTATGTTCTTGACCAGTGGAGAAAGAGAGTGATGTCTGAAGTCCATTGCGCTGCATTGGCTGGTCATCCGGGTATTTTTGGTACCAGAGATTTGGCGAGTCGGTCGTTTTGGTGGCCTGCCTTATCTCGTGATGTCAGGAATTTTGTACAGTCCTGTGGGACTTGTTCTCGGTCTAAACCCCGTTCTCGTTCTAGTGGGTTGCTGATGCCCCTGCCGGTGCCCAAGAGGCCATGGACCCATATCTCAATGGATTTTACTTCTGATCTTCCTGTCTCTCAAAGAATGACTGTTATCTGGGTGATTTGTGATAGATTTTCGAAGATGGTCCATCTTGTACCACTCCCAAAATTGCCATCTTCCGCTGAGTTGGTACCCTTGTTTTTACAACAGGTGGCTCGGTTACACGGGATTCCTGAGAACATTGTGTCCAATAGAGGGGTCCAGTTTGTTTCCAGATTCTGGAAAGCCTTTTGTTCCAATCTGGAAATTCAGTTATCCTTCTCCGCTGCGTTTCATCCCCAGACCAATGGGCAGACTGAGAGAACAAACCAGACCCTGGAGTCCAATTTAAGATGTTTTATATCTGCTGATCAAGATGATTGGGTCTCATTTTTGCCCTGAGGTAGAGAAAATATTGGATTCTCACTTGGTTAGACGGAGACTCCAGTATTTGGTCAAATGGAAGGGTTATGGCCAGGAGGATAATTCTTGGGTCTCTTCCTCTGATATTCATGCCAATAAATTGGTTCGTGCTTTTCACCGGGCCCATCCTGATCGGCCTGGTGGCATGGATGAAGGTTCGTGACCCCTCCTCAAGGGGGGGTACTGTCATGAACTCATTTTCTGCTCCACCAGTTGAGTTCCCCTTCCATTCTCCCTCTGGTGGTGACAGGAGGTAGTGCGGTTGGTCTAAGTGGTAGTGATCTGCCACCTGATGAGGAAGATAACGATTGGGTCTCTGGAGTATCAGACTGGATATAAGACAGCCGACGCCTTATCCGGGTGCTGGTGATTCAGTCTGCTTCTCAGGTCCTGGACTTCAGCTCTCTTCCAGTCTTCTCAAGTTATGTTTGTTTTTAGCTAATGTTCACACTTGCGCTTGTTGGTCAATTCAATTTTTTGTGTAATCAGCCTGCCCCTGCTGGGGCTATGCTGAAATTCCACTCCTATTAATCAGTATTTGCTAATCTGCTTTTTGTCCCTTATTAGATTGGCCTCTTTTTTGCTCTGTCTCAGAGTATTTCAGAGTGCTGATATAGGTTTAGAAGTCTAGTGACTTCAGGGTTAATTTTGCTATCAGAAGTGTTGGACAATATTTTTGTAGGTTTTTTTTGGCAGATTGCAGACAGTGTCTTTCCTTTTCTGTCCTTTTTAGTTAGCCGGGCCCCATCAGCCTATTTTCCTGCCTTTGTTTGTATTTTCATCTCGTTTCACCGTCAATACGTGTGGGGGGCTGTCTTTCCTTTGGGGTCTGCCCTGGGGCAGTTAGTTTTCCTCTTTTCCCGCTTTAGGCTTATGTAGTTCTCCGGTTGTGACGAGGCGTGTAGGACCAGCGTAGGAACGCTCCACGACTGCTGCTAGTTGTGCAGTTAAGATCAGGGATCTGCAATCTACATAGCTACCAACTTCTCTGGTTTTCTGAGACTTAGCTTGTTGTCTTTTTTTCTCCTCAGTTTCCCTTTCATAACACTCCTCCCATCTTTCTCATCAGTTTGCTGTAGCCATTTTGAATGTACATTTGTACTCCTCGTTTTGGGATTACTCTTTCCACCTGCTGCATTGTGCTTAATACAAGATTTCAGAGAAAATCAACTCTGTTTCTCCTGGACTCTTATTACAAGTCAGTGTGACCGAGATGGCACTATCTGAGGATGCATTGCATGTGAAAATATCAATCATACAGTTATCTAGGGGATTGATGGCTAAGGATTTAGAGACTCATACTGCCTTGAAGAGTCAGCATAGTGGAAAGAGTGGCCTGCCACTGAGAACAGTGTACAGCTTACACTCCAGAGAAAGGAACAGCTATGAAGTTAATTGTGAAGACACAGCAGCTTCATAGAGTCTGCAGACACTGCCTGTAAACAACAGCATTGTATGTGAGCTCCTCTGCAGCTAGGAGCAGAACAGTGCCCACCCTTGGCATTCCTGTGTACAATGGGAAATACAGGAAGGATCTCTTAATTCTCTGACTGATTTACAACTGCCAGTAAAAGAAATGGGATCTCATGCAGCCTTCGGTGTTACCTCGCAAATCTAGGCCCTCTGTCATGATCTGACAGTTTTAAATTGCACTGGGTGAACTTTTTTTACTTTGGAAAGTTCAAAGGTGTTTTGACTGTCCCCGGTGGTGGTTGTGGTATTGCACCTTAGGTTAGGTTTGTGCACTTAATTATGAATCAGGTGTGACACCCTATAAAGGTGTGCTAGGGGTGTGCAATAACTGCTTGTGATATTGATTGTGAGTTTGTTTTCACTCTGGGTTGGAGAGCCTGGAGGAAGGATGGAGCTGGTGAGGAGTCCTGCGCAGCTTAGCCAGGGGGGACGTGTTTCAGCTATGGTGTCTGGACGAAGGGCTGGCATGGCGTGGTGGGGTCGCAGTGATGGTGTCAGCGGGAAGTGTCTGCATGGTCTGGTGGAGTGGCTACTATGGAGAGTGGCACTCACCATGTGGGACTTGGCCGCTGAGCTGGACTCAAGCATGCTTGACTTCGTGGCAGAAGCTGAACTCATCCTTGGGACTCTGGTGCTAAGCAGCTGCAACTGGTGGTGGTCTCTGCTCCAAGGCTGCACTAAGGTGAAGGATCCTGTTATGGTGATGGATCCGGGTGGAGGAGAAGACGCACGCAGGTGGTGGGCTCTGTTGCTAGGAGCGCACGCAACAGAGCAAAGCTAAGTGGTGTTTCCCCTGTATTGTCTCTTTCCTCATGTGTGTTATTAGTGCAGTGGTGGGATTAGTCTCCGCACCGACCCATTCCCTAGTGAGGGTTTAGGGTCAGGGTGAGCAAGGGCGTTAAGGTACGCGTGCGGCGACAGGTGCGGAGCCTGTTTAGGGAATGTAAGAAGTGCAGGGACACTGGCTCAGGGGAGCTTAGGAGGTCTCCACGTCCCACATTCCCTATCGCAGGGCCCACCATTGTTAAAGTTACCCAGGTTCCCCCTTTATTATTTGATTTATTGTATAACGTGTAATACCTAAATTCGCCAGGTGGAGGCGGCGTATCCACCTGCACGTTTTATTATTTAAATGCGCCCCACTGGAGGCGGTGTATTCAGGGTCACGTGTGTCACATGGGTTCGCCTTGCGGAAACATCTGCGTCCAGACACACGTGACCATGACACCCTCTAAGTACTCTGAGCACTCATCCAGATCAAGTGCATCAAAATTCTCTACCCTCAGTGAACAGCTTATAAGAGCACGTTCTGAAGTGGAAACTATGAAAGTGCAAGCCATCTTCACCCAAAAGAAAGCAGACATGGGAGCTGAATCTGCATTCAAGAAGGCAGACAAGGATATGTTGACAGCAAGGGCAGAAGCCGAGTCTTCTCGCAAGAAGGCAGACATGGATATGTTGACAGCAAGGGCAGAAGCCGAGGCTGCACGTAAGAACGTGGAAATAGAAGTCCAAGAGAAGGAATTTAAACATGCGACAGCCATGGCAAGGTTAAAGGTCTTTGAACAAGCTCTAAGTAGGAGTCAAGGGGACAGTATCAGCTTGTGTGAGATCGATACAGAAGACCTCCTTAAGCGCACAAGAGACTATGTACTAAGTTAAAACAATGAACCCCTGACCACCAATAACGTTCTTGCCAGTTCCAGCACTTCTCTAAGGCACCAAGTCACTGATCCACCTTACAGCTCCCAGCTTTCAAGATCAGTCCAATGCACAATCAATGTCCAAACCTGTGAATCGCATTCACGCTCCAACACGCAGCCAAACACTGCACCTCAGCAAACTCCATATGCCAATGTCTACATGCAACCCAACATGACGGCAAGTCAGAGACTGCATACACCAAACCGGTTGCTGGGTTAAATGCATATGCTGCTCTTTAACTTCCCATGTTTCTGAACCAAGAAACTAAAACCGAAGTGATCAGCACTACTCAACCAGCAAGTGTGCTCCCAAAGTCAGAAAGAACAGACATTATTAGAACAAAAGGGTTAAACTGCACCTCTCAAATGTCAAAATCTTATAGACAAACTTTCTGAGGCGCACGTCAAATACCAGGGAATCCAACCTGGAAAAATTCCATGACAGTAAAAAAAGAAGACAGCGTCCCAGACTGTGGTGAAGAAATAAGTCTTACATTTATTCTGCCTCCTGTGGCAATGTTTCAGTCAAGAGACCTTGCTTGAAAAAGGTCTCTTGACTGAAACGTCACCACAGGAGGCAGAATAAATGTAAGACTTATTTCTTCACCACGGTCTGGGGCGCTGTCTTCTTTTTTTATTGTCAAGAAAGAACAGACATGTCTAACTTTGCGAGGTACATGATTCGCCGAGAACTCACCAACATCGGTCTCACAAGGTTCGATGACCAACCCGAAAACTACAGAGGGTGGAAGTGTGCATTTAAAACCTCAACTAGCAACCTTGGCATTACTGCTGCTGAAGAGCTGGACATGCTGATCAGGTGGCTGGGGCCACGATCAGAGTGAATCAAGACTCAGATTCGTTTACATCAATGATACAGCGGCCGGTCTCATGACTGCATGGGACAGACCACAGAAAGGTTTTGGCAGTCCAGAAGCTATAAAAGATACGCTGCTCAAACAATTACAGGATTTTCCTAAAATATCCAGCAAAGACGCTTCAAAATGCCAGGAACTCATCGACCTTATGTTCGAACTCCAGCTGGTCAAGACAGACACACATAAACCTGGCCTCAGTTACCTGGACAATGCACGTGGGGTGAAACCCATAGTCGCCAAGCTGCCAAATATAATGCTAGAAAGGTGGACTACGCAAGGGACAAGTTACAAAAAGAGAGGACATGGAGAATGTGCTCAGCTCAGCTCACAAGATCCTGGCTGGACAGAGGAGATGGAACAGCTGAGTGAGACAGGGACTGTAACTGAGAAGCCCTGGGAAGTGACGCCTGCAGAGCCCGGCGCAGATGGTGAAGGTTCCAGCTTGCATGATCTTAATCCATCCGGTTCTAGCTTTGACAAGAGTGCTCCTGTCAAAGAGGGGGGAGCTATGGAGAAGAATTGCCAGGGCTAAGTCCCCAAACTGAGGAGCCCAGGCAAGAAGTTCCTACGGTTCCTGCCGATGATAAAGGGAAGGGCGAAATGTCTGCCATTGGAAAATTTAATGTGACAACACAAAATTCGTCTGGGGAATTTTCTTCTATGGCTGCCGATGAAGTAGAGGAAGAATATCTCAACCTGACCAATGAGCAACTCCTAGACCATTTAGTTTGGCAGTATGTGGAAGAAGAAAGGCAGGAGAAGACGCGAGACTTACTCTCCCCTCAAAAAAGCAAAGAGCATGAAGACCCCTCGCCTGTGGAATGGAGAGATTTAAGAGAGGGGGAATGTAAGGGGGTGAAGCATGAGAAGGATGAGAAAGGGTTTACCGCCTCTGCTCTATGCCCGGAACTATATAGCTGCACAGCAGGGTTGCCAGGGGGAAGACTTTTGGACCTGGACCGATTGCATCATGGTCCAGTCAGTAGCAGTGGGGAGCAGGAAGTGGTGCTGCACAGGAGGGAAGCTGGGCAGAGAGCGGGAAAAGCACATGCACAGACCTCAGAGCAGCCTGGGCAGCAGTCAGGAGAGGATGCTGACACAGACCGGGAGAGAGACAGAGCTCCCGTTCACAGGGCAAAGACTGGGGTATCGTGGACAGAGACTGTAGACCGTGAGTACGTGAGGCTGGGTACTGCAGTGACAGCAAAGGTGCGTCCTGATCTCTGTGGAAAGACTGAGACCCGCGCAGAGGCGGAGGCCAGTATTGAGACTGTGGCTCGTATAGAGACTGAGGCCAGTGCAGAGACCGTAGCCTGTGACTCCGTGAAGCTGGAGTCTGCAGTGACAGATGGTGTGTCCTGTCCCCTGTAGAGACTGTGCCCAGTGCAGAGACAGCAGCCGTGCAGAGACCGTAGCTATTGCGGAGGCAGCGGCTCGTGCAGAGACAGTGATTCGAGCAGGGACCGTAGCCCATGTGCATAGCCCTGGTCCCTGCGGTGCTGGTGCAGAGCCCCAGATTCCTGCTGAGAGATCTAACAAGGGACGGAGTGTTGTTTCCCCTGGGAGAGGCTGTTGTGCTTAGACAAAAGACTCAGAGCAGAGGGGACACCATTTGTCCAGTACCCCATCTGCCTCCTTAAGTAACCCTTGAGACCCCAGCGGAGGATTGTGAAGACCACAGAGTACAGCGAGACTTCAGATGACAAGCGCCGCTGGTGATCCGGTGCCAACATTGGAGAAGTCCGACTCTTCAATCAAGACCCCTTCAGACTGATAAGTTCCTTCATAAGAAAACTCTGTATAATACTGTTTAATTCTGTTTATGCCTTTTTGATTTGATGTTTTCCTATTACCAATACTTGCACTGTTATTTTGCCAGCGTTAATCCCTGTAAATAAAACTCCCCTTTAACTGTTGGTCGGTCTCTTCCATGGTGACATATGCAGCTCCTGCACTCTATTACACTCACGCCAACCTGTCTGGGTGCAAGCATAACAATTCCAGCACATGGTCACATCGCACACCAGTTGGTGAGCTGGCATTTGCAAGGTATGCTGCAGCACTGGCAGATCAGCAGCAGCTGTAGGCAACTTATGGAAATAGGTACACATGCAGCATACCTTCACAAATAGTTATTATTATTATGCATTTATATAGTGCCATTTACTCCATGGCGCTTTACATGTGAAAAGGGGAAATATAGACAAGTATAATAAACATGTGTAAGACAAGGGACACACAAGTACATAAGGAGAGGGGACCCTGCCCGCAAGGGCTCACAGTATACAGGGATGGATGAGGATACAGTAGGAGAGGGTAGAGCAGGTCATGCGGTGGTTCAGTAGACCGAGGATCATTGCAGGCTGTAGGCTTGTCGGAACAGGTGGGTCTTCAGGTTTTTCTTGAAGTTTTCTGTTGATGGTGAGAGTCTGATGTGTTGCGGCAGAGAGTTCCAGAGTATGGGGGAAGCATGGGAGAAGTCTTGTATGCGGTTGTGGGAAGAAGAGATAAGGGGGGAGTAGAGAAGGAGATCTTGAGATGATCGAAGGTTGCGTGCGGGTAGGTACCTAGTTAATAGTTCATGCAAATCTGTGTAGGTTTTCAGAGCATAAATGTGCAGTGGTGTGCTGTTTGTCAGCCAAACAAATTAGTTTCTGCAGAGCCTGTTGCTGCTTCATCGAGGCAGTGCTTCCAGCTTTTGGATGATATGGACAGCATGCCCCAAGATGAGAATTTCGAGATGGCGGAGGAGGAGGTGCAGGAACTGGTTGAGGAAACTGATGGAACTAGGGCCGGCAATCCTTGGTGTCAGTAGCAAATCTGCCTTACCAGGGTCTAACCATCTTGGCCTCCACAAGGTTCATTTAGTGTGCCTTCCAGGAAATCTAGTGACCTTGGCTACAAACACTTGCCCACATCAGTTAAGTTGACCTTCCTAGTAACTGCAGTGGTCAGGGCATGGGTGATGTTATGAGGCACGTGCTGGTGTAAGGTGAATTGGGCCAATTTCTTGGAACCACCAAGGCCCGAACCCAGGCCACATCCTTTACTGATGGGGTTCTTGCAGATGGGAGAGTTAGGATCTATCAACTGGTGAATGGACTTTAGGGCCGAGGCTGGTCAGAAGAGACAAGGAGGTGAGCTAAGAGCAGGTATGGAGAAAGGTTATCGGGTCCACTAGCCGAAAGGTACCAAGAGTTGGCATCACAGGGGATGGTCGTTTCTTATGACTAGAGTTGAGCGAAACGGGTCGAAAAAATTGAAAAGTCGCCGACTTTCGCCAAAGTCGGGTTTCATGAAACGAAACCCGACCTTAGCGTGAGGTTGGCCACGAGGTTGGTGACTTTGGCGCCAAAGTCGCGTTTCAAAAGATGCTTGAGCGCCCTTTTTGCAGTCAAGCAGGAAGAATGGACACTGTGGGCAACGTGATGACATAGGCAGCGGTCACCACCATCTTGGAGAAGGGCATGCAAGTGATTGGCTTGCTTTGTGGGGCGTCACAGGGGGTATAAAAGGGCGGGGACGCCGACTGCCATGTTACTCATGCTGATCTCAGAATAGGGAGAGCTGCTGTTGATTCTGCAGGGAGAGTGTTAGGCAGGGAAGAAGATACCAAAAACTGATTCTGCTGCTAGCGATTTTGCCTGTACAGCACACCAGTCACTGTGCAGTGCAAGGGAAGGCTATATTTTGGTACATCAGCTCTGTTGGTTATTAGGCTGCCTTTTAAGGCTACCTGGTAGCTGCATTGCTGTGTGCCCACCGTACAGCGGTGTATGCTCCTCTCTCAGTACCGTGTAGCGGCTGTTATCACGGCCACAGTGAAGTTATCTGTGTGTGACTCTGTAAGGATAAGTCGAGGCGTTGTTCCGTTCTTACAGACTTCCACCTTATAGTTTTGTCTGGTTTTCAAACAGTTTAGTATATTTGCTGTTTCATTACATTCAAAACTATAGAGAGACAGTGTGTGTCAGTCCGTATACTAAAACACAGAGCTTGGCAATTTTACATACACTGAACAGCGGTGTACATGCATGCTCCTCTCTCAGTGCCATGTAACGGCTGTAATCACAGCCACAGTGAAGCTACTGTGTGACTCTGTAAGGATAAGTTGAGGAGTTGTTCCGTTCTTACAGACCTACACTGTAGGAAGATTCCAGTTCTGCCCAATTCTATATACACCTTGTAGTTTGTCATACACTAGGCAATCTCTGCTGGTCACATTGCGGTGTTAAATAAACAGGGCCTGACTGAATCCCACAGTGTTGTGAAGTGTAGAGACATTCCAATTCTACACAGTCCTCTATACACCCTTCTAACAGCATAGAGAATCTGCCTGTCATATTGCGGTGCTAAATAAACAGGGCCTGACTGAATCCCACAGTCTCCTGAAGTGTAGAGACATTCCAATTCTACACAGTCCTCTATACACCCTTCTAACAGCATAGAGAATTTGCCTGTCATATTGCGGTGTTAAACAGGGCCTGACTGAATCCCACAGTCTCCTGAAGTGTAGAGACATTCCAATTCTCCCCAGTACTATATACACCTTGTACCTTGTTTTACAGTACCAGAGAGTTGGTGTAAATTTGGGTAAATTTTTCAAAAAAATGAGGAAGTGTGGTGGAAGTGGGCGGGGGTTGGCAGCTGGTAATGATGGTGTTGGTGGTGGATCTGCTGGTAGTAGCAAAAGCAAAATAGCACCTAATACTGGAGGTGTTGAGGCTGCATCATCGTCTGGCTCCACAAGGCCTCGAAGGCTCCCTTTTCTGGGAGTAGGTAAACCGCTTCTAAAGCCGGAGCTTCAAGAACAAGTTTTGGCTTATATTGCTGACTCAGCCTCCAGCTCTATCACCTCCACTTCTGAAGTTTTAAAAAATAAAAGCACTGAGTCGTCATTGGAGGCTCATGGTGATGAACCACACCTTTCCTTGTGTCCTTCACCCCTACCAAAATTGAAGGATGCGGTAGGCCACACTACAGATTACTCCATGGAGCTGTTTTCACATACCATGCCTGGGTTATCAAGTCAAATCGTGAATTACCCAGGCCAAGATGAATCTGACATGGAGTGCACTGATGCACAGCCACTGCTAGATTTATCTGCTGGTACATTCACTCAGAGCACTACATTGTCCCCGCAGTGTACTAAGCCAGAATCTGACCCTGGTGAAACTCAGTTGCCCCCTTTCGCATACTATACCACCATACACGGTGACACACAGGAAGGTGCACATGACATTGAAGAGGAGGTGATGGATGACCCAGTTGTTGACCCAGATTGGCATCCATTGGGGGAAGAGGGTGCTGCTTCCAATAGCTCAGAAGAGGAGGAGGAGCATCCGCAGCGGGCATCGACATCGCAACAGTTGTTATCTGGCAGGCCTGGAGCAGTCCAAAAATGGGTTACAAAAACCCAAAAAATTGCAGGACAGCTTGGCCAGACGGTCAAAAAAGCACAGCGTGCAAGGCCTCAAACTGTCTTCCCTAGTAGGAAGAGTGCAGTGTGGCACATTTTAGAACAAAATCCTAATGATCAGGCAAAGGTAATCTGTAAGAAGTGCGCAAAGACCTTTAGCCGAGGGAAAAATCTGAGAAATTTGAATACCAGTTGCATGCTAAGACATTTAACCACCATGCACTTGCAAGCATGGATGGACTATCAAAACTCACGTACCACATGTGCTACTGCTCCCAAAGAAGGTAGTCAGCAACGCAACATTGTTTCCCCCACTGTAAGTCCACCGGTTAGCACACCACCAGCAGCAAATGTTGAGTTGTCGTCGCAAGGGCAAATCATTCAGGGAATCACACTGTTATTGCAACGAAAGACTGAATCTAGGCCATCAGAAAGAACACCAACTCCATCACCATCATCAACCCTCTCTCAGTCCGCCATGTCCACCGCTACTTCCACCATATCCAGCTCTCAAGTCCAGCTCACCCTACCAGAGACTATGAGTAGGACAAAAAAGTACTCATCCTCTCATCCGCGTACACTGGCTTTGAACACCCACATTGCCAAACTAATCTCGTTAGAGATGATGCCCTATCGGTTGGTTGAAAGCGCAGCTTTCCGCGAACTAATGGCCTACGCAGTTCCATGCTATGAACTACCCAGTCGCCACTTCTTTTCTCGCAAAGCCATCCCAGCCCCCCATCTTCATGTGAAAGACCGCATTGTCCATGCACTCAACCTGTCAGTGAGTGGAAAGGTGCACCTCACAACTGATGCATGGTCCAGTAGGCATGGCCAGGGCTGTTACGTGTCCATCACTGCGCACTGGGTTAATGTGGTAGATGCAGGGTCCACAGGGGACAGCGGTGGTGGCACAGTGCTGCCTAGCCCACGGTATAGGAAACAGTTGGCTGTAGGCGTTCGACCCTCCTCCTCCAGAAGCGAAAGCTGGTCCACAGAGCGCAGTCGCACAAGCACTGCATCCGCAGTTGACAGTGTTGCAAACGAGGTGTCCCCCTATAGATCAGCTAGTTGAAAGCGTCAGCAGGCTGTGTTGCAGATGATGTGCTTGGGCGACAGACACACCGCAGAGGTACTGGCCAACTACTTTCAGCGACAAACTGAGTCATGGCTGGGCAGTCTACATCTTGAGGTAGGCATGGTAGTAAGTGATAACGGCGGGAATTTTGTGGCAGCCATAGCCCTTTCAAAACTCAAACACATACCTTGCTTGGCTCACACCTTGAACCTGGTGGTGCAGTGCTTCCTCACTAATTATCCTGATTTAACAGGCCTGCTCCTTAAGGTTTGAAGACTGTGCTCGCACATCTGCCGGTCGCCGGTACACTCCAGTCGTATGCAGAAGCTGCAGCGATTGCTCCACCTTCCCAAGCACCGCCTAATTATCGACGTTGCAACAAGGTGGAACTCCACCCTGCACATGGTTGAGCGGCTGTGCGAACAAAGGCAGGCCATAATGCATTTGTGGGAGGATCACGGGCATGCACTTTGAGGGCAGACATGGAGTTGACAGGTGTGCAGTGGTCGAAGCTGAAAGACCTCTTTAAAGTCCTTCAGTGTTTTGAGGAATGCACACGGCTGGTAAGCGCTGACGACGACATCATAAGCATGAGCATCCCACTTATGCGTCTGCTCATGCAAACTTTGATGCACATTAAGGAGCAGGCGTCTGCAGCCGAGGTTGATGAGGAGGAAGAGGAGGAGGGAAGCCTTGATGACAGTCAGCCATTGTCTGATCAGGGAACTGTCGTGGACGTGGTGGAGGAAGAGGAGGAGGATGATGATGGGGATGATTATTTAGGGGAGGAGGATGCTTCTCTTGGGGCAAGAGAAAATGTTGGCTTTGCAAGGTCTGGTACAGGGTTTGTGCGTGACTGGAGGGATGTGGATTTGCCAGAAAGTGCTCCTCCACCCAGCACTCGCAGTGCATCATTGACACCGGGAACATTGGCCCACATGTCAGATTATGCCTTGCAGATCCTAAAAAGGGACCCCGCATTGCCAAAATGATGAACGATGATGACTACTGGTTGGCCAGCATCCTGGATCCACGCTATAAAGGCAAATTCCAAAACATCATGCCACAGGAGAACCTTGACCTAATATTGGCTAACAAACAAGCTACTCTGGTAAACCGGTTGGTTGAGGCATTCCCAGCACACAGCAGCGGTGATGGTTCTCACACGAGCCGTAGGGGCCAGGGGCAACTTGGAAGCGGTGTTGGTGGTGGACACATCAGAAGTGGCGTTGGAGACAGGGGTTTCGTGACCATGTTGTGGACTGACTTTTCAAGTCCCGCTCACACGACTAGTAATACTGCATCGATTGAAAGTGACAGGAGACAGCACTTGTCAAGTATGGACTTTTCCTCCCATATCGATGTTCTCCCTCACAGGTCATTCCCATTTGACTATTGGGCAGCTAAACTGGACACCTGGCCTGAATTGGCACAATAAGCCTTACAGGAGCTAGCATGCCCAGCTGCAAGTGTGCTATCGGAAAGAGTCTTCAGTGCTGCTGGATCAATACTGACAGAAAAAAGGACCCGTCTGTCGACCCAAAATGTGGATGATCTAACCTTCATTAAAATGAACCATGCATGGGTTTCCAAGGATTTTGTCCCACCTTGCCCTGATGACACATAGGTTGCCAGAAAAATTGTTTTCTTTGGTCCACCTGTTCCTGGGACTTGACCAATTTCGCCTTTAGCAGCGGGTGAATGTCCCACATCAACATATGCCATTTTGTAAACCTCCCTAACTGGGCAGCCTCCTCCCCCCAATGGCTGGGGTCACCACCGAGCGCACGCAACCGTGCGAGTGCCATTGCCCTGGACAGGTTGGTAGACCGACTCGTGGGCGCGGGCACTGGCACAGGGTCCCTCATAGTGCAATCAAGTGTCTCTGACGGTGGTAGTGCACACCCGCCGTCAGACAGACCGCCGTACTATGAAGGGCCCAGTGCCGACGCCCACCAGTGGGCCCCTCTTGCTTGGGTAGGGCCCCAGCATTTGCAATGTTTACCTCTCCCTTCTCCTCCGCTGTGTAGTCTGGGCTGTCAAATCCATCACTGGGACTGGCACTTCAAATTTGGTGAACTGATAGAAGATGATGGTTAAGACGTAGCTATGCCCTGTCCCGCTGGCCAGGATCCAGCTTCAGATGATCAATGGCTTCCATTTCTTATGGACGTCGACTCACAATGAGATGCAGTGGTGGTTTATCATCAGCTTTAACAGTTTTCCTACTCACAGACGTGTGACATTCCAGCGCACATTTTTAAATGTGCCCTCCCTCTCATGCCAATCCCATAGAATCGCCTACGGCCTGTGGCTTCTGTGTTTTGCACTCCAAAGTTACCTGACAGATCATGATAGGCAGTGAGCACCATGTTTACATCTCTCTTTGTGATCAAAATTGGATGGATATGAGTAACGGCGATGGGATCAACGATACTGCAATACAGCAACACTTTCTTCACAAAGAAAGGTTTTTGCTGTGTCCACACACTAATTAATTGAGGGTCAGCATCGCCTCTGAGAATTGTGACGGAAGTTGTTCCCGTGAATAGTAATTCGTAGATTTCTGCAATCACAAGACTTTATGTCAGTAATTGTATGCATCTCATTTCCTATTGCTTGAAATACATTTCATTTTTTCTAGTTTTTAGATTGTTGTGTAATCCATGCAGAGAACACGGAGATTTTAAATGTTTAAACTATGCTCTATATACCTGCTATCCAGTGATAATGTACCCTATCTCAACCTTGTACAATCTGGTCTAATCCATACTGGGCCTGAGACCGTCTGAGTCTGCCTCCTGATCGATATACATAGGTTTTTAATGTGTAAACTATGCTACATATATACGTGTTATCCGGTGAAACTGTACCCTTTATCAACTTTCTCGAATCTTGTAGAATCCATACTGGGCCTGAGAACGGCTGCAGAGCTGTTAAGCAAGCTACAGCACCTGTGGTTTGGACACGTAATGTTTTGCATTTTTTCTGGAATGGCGGTTAGGCCGAAATCAGGAATTGCGGTTGACCTGCACTTACTGGGAAATCATCGTTCACGGCGAATTATTGGAATACCAGATCCCCATCACTAACGGTGTTCTGCTGGTTATCTGCACCTGTAAGCAACAAAAGCTGGTCCTTTCAGTGTAGCGCGCATGCAGCCCCGGACATGGAAGGCCATGATAGCCCTGTTATTGCTCGATCGCGCGTGCCAGAGCCTCACGTATCCCTCTAGTAAGCTTTACGCGTACCGCGGGGGCATGCCGGAGTCTCGTTTGTTAACGGAATAAAGCTGACAAATCGCTAGCACAACTACAAACGGACATACCACACCACACACAGAATCAACAAAGCTTTCAATGTGTGCATCTTTTCTGTAGCTTGTATGGTTGTGGTTTGCCGGGTGGAGACCAATTAAGCCGCAGGCTCCACTCCTGGTGGTGCCCTTTTGGACATTCCTTTAAGGTTCAGCTTTGCAACCATACTGCCCCCGGAAAGCAAACACTTTGGCTTCATGGACGCTGTTTGGAGGTTCATGGGAATAACGCCGCCCAATCGCCAGTTGCCATAATTTATTGGTGGAAAGTACGATGGTTTATGATCGTGTTCGTTTTCAGATTGTTTTTTTGGGTTTGGTTTTTACATTTTTAGTCCAGACTTTCTTGACTTTATAAGGGCATGACAAGCCTATATCTGTGTCTCCTCCACCTCCTCCTTTTACTCCTCCACCTCTTTTGTAAATGTAGTTGCCCTTTTCCATATGTTATTTTTGGCTTCTGAGCATTTTGTCGGCTTTGGGACACCTTTTAAGGTGTTTTGTAATTGTTTTCTATGTGTTTGTGTTTGCCTGCCTTTGTTTTCAATGTGGTTCGATGAACATTCGACGAACTTGCCTCCTGTGTGACGAACCAAAACACTAGCGGGGTGGCTCAACACTACTCCTGATACATAGACGTACATTGTAATGTTTAAACTATACTATATATACCTGATATCTGATGATACTGTACACTTTGTCTACTTTTTATATTCTTGTCTAATCCATACTGAGCCTGTGAGCGTCTCTGTGTGACTGATGGAATATATAGGGAGATTGGCAATAATCCTTTGACTGAATAGAGCTGTACGCTTCTGATACAGTGCCATATATGTGATGTTATTTTGTGTCTATTTTGTGCTAAATTTGGAAGTTTGGTGGAAGAGGCCACGGACGTGGGCGTGGGGAGGCCAGCTGGTGCTGATGGTGGTGGTGCATCTGCTGGTAGTGGCAAAAGCACAATAGCAGCTAAGGCAGGAGGTGTTGAGCCTGCGTCATGGTCTGTCTATGGAACGCCTGGAAGGCTACCTTTTCTGGGAGTAGGTCAACCGTTTTTAAAGCCGGAGCATGAGGAACTGGTTCGGGCTTACATTGCCGAAACAGACTCCATCAAATATGCCCGCCTCTTCTGAAGTTTCAAAAAATGCAAGCACTGAGTCGTCAAGTGCTGGCTCCTGGTCAGGAAGAACCCCTTTCCTTGTCTCCTGCACCCCCACCCAAAGTGAATGATGCAGCAGGCCACACTTCACATTAGTCCATGTAGCTCTTTCTATCATACCATGCATGGGTTATCAAGTCAAATCATGAATTCCCCAGTCCAAGATGAATCTGACATGCAGTGTGGGTGGCCAGGCAGGGCAGTGGGGTTAATCGGTACCGGGACGGTGTCTCCCTGGGATGTGTCACAGTGGTGGTGACCCATTCCGTGGCCCTGGGCGTCCATGCAAAGAGGTGAATTACGTTTATAGGTGAATGATACGTGACGCCACCTGTGGTTTCTGAGTAGATTGACCAGTGCTGCAGTGGCGCTTCTCTGGGACAGAAGTTGTGGTGCAGCTAAGATGTAGAAGCCCTGCACAGGTATGGCCATTGTCGCAGGGCACATGAAAGAGTTGGTAGATGGTGTGCAGTGCAGGATGTAGCAGAGCCGTGCGCCAGGCGCAGGAGAAAGAGGACAGACACAGTCGTGCAGTTCCTTTACCTGTACTTGGTAAGTGCCGTCCAGGACCCAGAGTACAGATGGAGAAGGAGTTGGTCAGCCTGGAAGCCAATTTAGAATTCTCTCTCTGCAGATAGGTAGTGTGGCCTCCGTTCTAGCGCTAATCTGAGGTACTCGCAGTGCTGAGTTCAATGAAGTTCCCCCTGTTGACTCTCTCTTGGAACTTTCTCGTATGGCAGGCAGCCGTAGCCTTTTCCTTCTAGCTCCCACACGTCGCTGCTGGGGCCTCCGAGCCTTAGTTGGGTACAGAGCATTTACAGCTGCTGCTTCCTCCGGTTTCTGCTGCAGGAACGTCAGTGTCCCTACAAACTCGGAGACCGGAATCCGGACCATGCGCTCAAGCTAGGAGTGAGCCTTAACTCGGCTCATTCTCCAGCTCCCCTTCTCACGTCCACACACTTCCCCTTCCCTTCACAGACTGCCCTAAGTTACATCCTCCCGACCACAGAGAGCAGCTCCTCAGCAGTCAGGTTCAGAGGTCTCCCTGCTGGCCTGGAGTGGGAAATGTGTTGTGTGTTGGTTTAACTGCTAGAGAGATCCTTCGTTGCTACCAAGCATGACATCACACTCCGTAGGAGGAAGGTAATGCCACTGTGGCGACCGTACTCCTGGGGGCGCCACAAGTGCACTGAGGCCCAGCCACTGCTAGATGATTCTGCTGGTACATTGACCCAGACCACTACATTCCCCTCGCACTCTACACAGCCTGAATGTGACCCAGATGAAACTCATGTTACCCTTCCCATATACTGTACCACCTTACACGGTGACAAAAAGAAAGGTGCAGCTGAAAGTGCAGGTTCGGCCCATCCGCCGTCAGACACACCGCCGTACTATGAGGGGCCCTGTGCCAGTGCCGTCGCCAACGAGTGGGCTCCCCCTGCTTGCTCTGGATCACAGCACTTGCAAAGTTGAAATACTTACCTCTCCTTGCTCCACCGCCATGACGTCTTCCGCGTTTCCTGACAGTGATATTCTGATCAGAGAGCGCAATGACATCACGTCTGTACGCCCAGACTAGTACAGGGATTCCCTAGAGGGGAGACTTATTTGAGGAGACTTATTTATTTTTTTTCAATGTTGGGACAGCAATTTTTGGGGAGCACTATACTCTGGAGAATGATATATGGGGCCCACCATACACTGGAGCATTCCAAAGGTGGACATCAGACACTGGAGCAGCATTTACAGGGCCCATTATATACTAGAGCCTTAGAAATGGGGCCCATTATATATGGAGCATTATTTGGGCCCATGAGACAGTGCAGCTTCATCCATGGGGACCAACATATACTGTAGCATTATGTGGAGCTCATCATATAATGTTTCAAACATTATATGGGGCCAATGATTCTGTATGGAGAAATATATGGGCCTCATTACTCTGTATAGCGCACTGTGCGGTGGCCATAATACTGTATGGAGTAATGGAGTAAGATACTGTCCGTTTTTGGAGCTATTGGAGAATTTAAAATGGATATCAGTCATGAGATGTAAAAAGTGAAGTATTTTTCATTGTACTATACCGCTATTTCTCTGCCGTATCTGAGTATCATGAGTTGTGGTATGTGTTAAAGGGGTGCTCTTTGGCCCAGGGTACATGAAAACCTGGAGCCAGCCCTACCCCCCACAAATTTAGCCAAATAACCCCCATTTTTCAGTGCGTAACTAGTATTATGAAGTAAATTAAGGTTGAAAAGCTTCAGTAATAAGATTTGATGTTTTTGGCATTCAAAAGGGCACTGTAGGTGTGTTTCCTGGCCTCCACTCCCTGCCGACTTTGCTTCCCCATTGACTTGCATTGGGTTTCATGTTTCAGTCGGCCTTCGACTTTTCACAAAAATCGGCCGATTTCGTTCGATCCGACTTTTGCGAAAGTCAGGTTTCATGAAACCTGACTCGACCCAAAAAAAGGCAAAGTCGCTCAACTCTACTTATGACCATCAGCAGAAAAGGGGCTCCATTGAAAAGTTTGGGACTTGTCATCACATCTCTTTCAACCATGGGGCAGTAGAGACAGAACACTTGCCTCAAAGGCTGCAAGAGTTGAAAACTGGAACTAGGCTCACGTTCCACAAATTTTGAGGGGAAACATTGCTTGTATGTAGTGAGTGTGATAAGAGGAAGAGAGCAGGATGAGCCCTTGATGAGGAATGGACAGGCCTGGGAGAGGATCCTTGTTATGGCTCAAGGCAGGGATACTACCACCCCGAGAGAGCATACTCTTCTTGCGGTTCCCCACCTCCTATGCAGGAGCAGCCGATGGTGCAGGTCACAAAGGGGCCGGTTACATATTTCTATATGTCGAGGGCTCAAGCACTACCAGAAGCCGGGTCACTTACAGCCCAGGAGCCTGTAAATCGGGCTCCAGGAAGCAAGTGGAGGCAGTTCCCCAGAATAAGAACATACCTGAAGAGGTTTACTGTATTATCATCCTTATTTTATACTGGCTTTGTACTTTGTGCAAAGCCTTTATAAATGTAGGCATACAGCAATTACACTTAAAAATATTTGAATGAGGCCCACCAGTTGATACCTTTCGAGGGTATATGGATGACAGTCCTTATTGTTTTTCCTGCCTTTCCACTTTCTGATTTTGTGAGTGCAGAAGTACATAAACTATACTTTCAAAATATTTATGTTACAATTTATTTCTGGATTCAATTATTCATCCATACAGTTTAACGTGGTTATTGATACATTACAGTAGAATGTAAAATTGAAGAAAAAAGCATTAAACATGTTTTGCTAGGTTAAATTTCTCACCCATACATTATTACAAGGTTTGGGGTATATTATTGTGTTACTGTATCTATCACTCCAAAAAAGCATTAAAAAATGTATCTGGATTCAGATACTTACCCATAGAGTTAAAATTTTTATTTAGACTAAAGTAATCATTCTGAGAGTATAATGTGTTTTGGGGTACATTTCATTAGTATATAACACTCCAAAAAAAGTAATCAAAAATTTAAATCAGTATTAAACTGCTCACCCATAGGGCATTACATCTTAGGTACATTTCTGTGGTATCCAGCGCTCAAAAATAAATTAAAAAATGTATCCGTGTTATATTGCTCATCCATAGAATATTACATGTTCTGGGATACATGTTGTTGGCATATACAGTAACAATACCAAAAAGCTTTGAAAAATTTGTCTGGATTCACTTACTGATACATACTATATTCCTTTCTCTGTGGTATATTTCATTGGTATATACCACTCCAAAAAGTCAGTGAAAAAAATCTGTATTCAATTACTTACCCATACAGGTTTACATGCTTTTTGTTACATTTTGGTGTTATATAAAAGTTAAAAAAAAACCTTGAAAAAATGTATATGGACTCAAGGATTAATCCATTCACTCTTACGCAAAGCTATATTAAACAAAAAAAAATCCTCCAAAAACTTTTTATGGATTCAATTAGTGATCTGTAGAGTATTACATGCTTTGTTACATTTTGGTGGTTTTTAAACTAAAAAAAAAATTTAAAAATATTTGTTATGGATTCAATGATTCATCTATACACTAATGCTGTTCTTATATTTTGCTGGAACATTAAATTACAAAATAATCTTCCAAAATGTTTTATGGATTCAGTGATTCATGCATACAGTTTAACATGTTTTGTGAAAAATAACGGTGGATTAAAATTTTTAAAAACCGCATAGCCACGTAAACTTCAATAAAATTTTTGTCAAAAAAATTGACTATTGTCATATACTGTTGTAGTAGATCGGATCACTCAGCTGCATGCAGATGATGACTTGGGAATGCTGTCCCTTTAAAACTCAGATGGATTTATTATGGACACTGCATAACCCAGTGCAGAGTTGGCAAAAAAATAAACACAGCCTTTCTGGCCTAATAGAAAAGCAAAAATGTAATACAAAAGCACAGTCCTTGTAGCTTTGGGGTTCCGTCCGCTCTGAGTTATCAAAACACTGTTTCAGTTTTAGCACAAACACCTTTCTTGATTTAACCTCTCCAGACACACTGAATGCATCAGAAGGCCGACTATTTTGAATTTCCCCATGGTGGGATGATTAAAGGATTATCTTAATCTCCAGATCACACCCTGAGGTGGAGATAAGGTGGACAACCTCCCACTCACTCTATGGTTGTCCACAAAAACCCAGCCCTTAAGACAGCTGGTTAACCCCTCTAACAGTGTGCTGATGCTAATTTCTGTGTTTCAAATCACTGAAGTCAATAGCCTCAGTGAAATCTATTTCCCCTTCAAGCACTTTACCAGTGATTTTGTCACACTGTATACTGCAGAAGCTGCTTTGTTTGAAATAAAAAAAACAAAAGTGGTCTGCTGCAGGTGTACATTTCCTTAATATATTAATGAGGCTGTCTAGTTGTTGCCTTCGAGGTTGTATGGATGACCCTGCTTGTAATTTTTTGGCAGGCTTTGCACTGTTCAGAACTTTTATGAGTGGAGGGCTATCATAAGTATGCTTTGCTCCCAATATTTGAATGAGGCACAACGGTTGATGCCTTCAAGTGTATATAGATGACCATGCCTGTAATTTTTGGCAGACTTAGCATTTAGTGCAAAGCCTTTTTGAGTCTAGGAGTACCATTACACGACAACTTGAGCAGATTGCGTATGAGGTTATCCTTTAATGTCTAATACAGGGTGTATCTGAGTCACTCTTACATCACATTTTTGGCAGTCCTCGCTTCCTTCACAAATTAAACTAAAATTATAAAAACTTTAAACAAAACAAGGATGAATTTGCATAGACATACGATTAAAAATGAGCTGGACATGCCTGTAGGATTACACATCTCTAGACCTGGACACAGTATGGCAGATCTAAAAGTCCTAATTTTGAAAGGTCATTTCAATAGTGACAGAGAAAGAAAAATCTGGGAGTTCAAATTTATACATATGTTTCAATCTCTAACAATAGGACTCAATGTGACACCTGGATTCATGACTCATTACATGGACACAGTTCACACCTCCACAAGAAGGTCTCCTGATGTCTGACAGAACACTACCAGTTCACATCTCGACAAGAAGATCTTCAGATGTCTAATAGAACACTTCCACCTCATTTACATGTATAAAAAAAAAAAACTTAATTTGATTTCCTTGGCCTGTCTTTCAAGCATCTCTCATGTCCTTGTATAATTCCTATATAAATGTTGCCATCTCTTCTCAGTATATGCCTGATGAAGGGGTCTTATGAGCCTTGAAAGCTTGAAATATAATTTCTCTGGTTAGCCAATAAAGGTATCACTCCTTGAATACTTTTCTCAATTTTTTTGAGGACATAAGTATTTATATCTATTTTTCTGGCTAACACGGTACCACAATATTATTTTGTATTGTACATCGTAAAACTTCACTAAAAATTTCAATTTTGGTTTACTTAAATAAAAAAAAATTAAATTGTGCCTTATATAAATGTTATTATATAGGAAAATGTAACTTTTTTTCACAGAATAAACACAGATTCAACATAGCAAATTGTATACATCAATCTAGAAATAACATGTACATCAATATGTGAAAGAGACGACATATTTGCTGGAGGATTGAAGAGCAGACCATTCGGAATAGTACTGAAGACCAACTGGTGAACACCAACCATATGGTCACAAAAGAGAGAATGGGACAATAGAAGATAAAATACCTTTATTAGACAATTGGTGGTTATTGGTGGCACTGCACACAGCAGAATGCCTGAACTTATATAAAAACAGTGAATTATACCAATAAAATAGAAGATAAAAGACAATCATGAGCGACCACAAACAAGTAAAACACGCTAAATTAACCTATCATGCTAGAGAGAGATGTAATCAGTATACATTAAATATGTACAACCATAATAGAAATATGTATATAATTACATGCTGCCTAGAAAGTGGATGGGGAAAATAACAAAAGCAGGTTGGCAATGGTCATAATGGAATGGGGAGGGGGGGGCGTCCCCACTATGGTAGGAAAGATAATTCTGCCTCCAACACTTCTCCCGAATAGCCCCCATCCTCTGGAATTCTTTGCCCCAACACGTCCGGCTATCAACCTCAATCGGATCCTTCAGACGGAACCTGAAAACCCATCTCTTCAGGGAAGCCTACAGCCTGCAATGAACCCCGCTGCCTCCTCACCAACACCGGAGCTACCGCCTCACCATCACTGGAGCTGCTGCAACCTCCCAATCTACTGTCTCCTTCCCCACCATCCTGTAGCATGTAAGCCCGAAAGGGCAGGGTCCTCTCTCCTCTATATCAGTCTGTGATTGTTAGTTTGTTTACTGTAAGTGATAACAGTAATATGTATGTAACCCCTTCTCATGTACAGCACCATGGAATCAATGGCGCTATATAAATAAATCATAATAATAATAACAACAACAACAACAACAACAACAACAACAACGTACCATATACTGTACAATATATGTGTCAAACACAAGGAGAGGTTTAGTAGATATCAGACTAATCCACCTGTCCCCGGCCTCTCCCCTCTGTCAATCCCTGCACTGGCTCCCCTTTACTCAAAGACTCCAGTTCAAAACCCTAGCCATGACATACAAAGCCATCCACAACCTGAGTCCTCCATACATCTGTGACCTCGTCTCCCGGTACTTACCTGCACGCAATCTCTGATCCTCACAAGATCTCCTTCTCTACCCCCCTCTTATCTCCTCTTCCCACAATCGCATACAAGATTTCTCCCGTGCATCCCCCTACTCTGGAACTCTCTACTCCAACATATCAGACTCTCACCTACCATGGAAACCTTCAAAAAGAACCTGAAGACCGACGACCTCTTCCGACAAGACTATAACATTCAGTAACCACAAATCCAGCAAACCACTGCACGACCAGCTCTACTCTCGCCTACTGTATCCTCACTCATCCCTTGTAGATTGTGAGCCCTCGTGGCCAGGGTCCTCTCTCCTCCTGGACCAGTCGTGACTTGTATTGTTTAAGATTACGTACTTGTATTTATTATGTACACTCCCCCCCATCACATGTAAAGCGTCATGGAAAAAATGGCGCAATAATAATAATATCAGTAGGAGGTTACCTAAATAGTTCAGTAACCAAGAACTAAGAAAATAAGACCAATGCTGGGAATCTGATAAACGGTAGCTCCACTGGTGAATAAAGAAATATGGGTAATTACACACATCTAATATATACTTACCTAAAATTGTCCGTCATCCACTTCCGTCCGGATGTCCTCGAATCCCATAATTCACAACGCCGACCGCCATATTGGAACCTCCAAGTAATGGATGTTTCAATATAGTACCCAACAGTGGTACCAGCCCCTTGGGAGGTACCACCAGCGTGTCACCGCCGGACCCCCTGCCGCTGGGACTCCCCCGCCGCAAGGACCCCACTGGGGAGCTTGCACCTGACGAGGTGGATGTCACAAGCGGGGCTATGGAGGGGAGTGGATGGACAGTCTGGAGGGCTGGGTGGCCGTGCGCCCCAACCTCTTCAAAGTGCCGGAGCAGTATAAGATGGGTTTCATTGCGGCCTGAAACCAGGTGGACAGCAAGTTCGCGGTGACCTGCCACAACCGGTCAGCACAGCGGAGGAAGCGGCGGGAAGGTGAGGATGGGGAGCAAAGCAGCTGGGCCGGGCTGTACACCATGCAGGACCTGGAGCACATCCACCGGAAGTTAAGCTCTGTGTGCAGCCGTTTGCAGCCCTGCTTCCCCCGCCTCTCGGCCCAGCTCCCCGCTGGCAGCCTGTGGACGCTGCTGTTCCCAAATGCCCCATCCTGGGAGGGCAGCTAGGAGGAGGTGGACATGGTGTGCCGGACCCTGGAGTGGCACCTGGGCGCTGCCATAGAGGAGTGCGGCCGTCAGATCATGCTGGGCGTGCTGTTCCCAGAGGATGTGGAAGATGCAGAGAAATACTTTGAGAACCTATGTGGGTGAGCGTTTGGGGAGGAGAGATTCTCAGTGCAGCAAATTCTGCCCCCATCGGGACGTCACCACCCTCCCGATGTGATAGCATTGGGTCTCCATCTAATGGTCAATAATCTACCAAAGACAATTGTAAGAAAAGGATACAAGTAATGGACAGCAGTGGTATAATACTTGTTAGATTAAAGTATAATTGGCCAGGCAGCCTACCACATGTAATATTGAGAAAAAAAAAAAAAAAAAAAAATCAGTATTGCAGAACTGCACAGACCATAAGACACACGAGTCAGCTCCCAAGGTCAGTGCCTGGGCAGGATTGGCCAGTGCAGGTGCTCAGCAGCGTCTGAAGCCAAAAACTCCCCTGGAGGGGAGAGAGTGCTGACCCTGAACCCCGGGCAGTGAAGCGGCCCCAGGACTGTGTAAGTGCCTCGCCAAGGACTATAAGCTTCCAGATACCTGCTTGTGAACTACCACTACTGCTGCTGCTGCTGTAAGGAGAAGGACCGGACTGGGAGTACCTATTCTGTGACGGCTCTGGAACTGTCGGGGCTGTCTTCCATGTTGCATGTGGGAAAGCTTAAAACCCCAGACCAACCTTTTTAGGGGGCACGGCTAACCTTAAAAGCCGCAGCGTGCGGGAAACAGAGACTTGGCAGGAACGCGCGGCGCGCAGGAGCACAGTGTAGGTGCTCCGACTTCTGAGCATCGGGACTGAGCATGCGCATGCCATAGGGACCCAAGATCCTCGCGCATATACTTCCGACAGAAACTTGAAATGTGCCCGTTGGCACCTGTGACCGGAAGTGACAAAATCTCCAGCCAGAGAATAGGCATGCACGTGTTGAGACAGAGAACCTGGGTGACCTGCTGTGATCTGGATCCTGATTCACCCGTATACAACTGCCGAGCAACGTTAAGCTCTGGCAGTGATAAAGACTGTGTACGTTCTTGCACCAAACCTCCTGGACTCAGGACCCCCGTCAGGACAATGAGGAATAACTGCTGCCGGGAACCAGATCCCCATCTTCTTCAGGACCATTTAGGACCCCTCACACACCACGGCCTTGGCGCCACCATTGGAAACTAGGAATCCACATTCTGACGTCGTCGGACAGATAAGTTTATCATTACTGAACTTCCCCACTATTGTTTAACCCATTTTGCATATTTTTTCCTGTTTCACTCTACTCTCTCCCTGCGTGGAGTATTCCCGGTTACAGTAAATCACATATTAACCCTTGCTCTGCCTCCTGTCTTTTACTGCATCTTGCAACCTGCTCACACTGCTGCTGCCGCCGATACGGTGGTGAATGTTGCGAGGGAAAGTGCAGGAAGTTTTATCCAATTTATTGCATCTTCCTTTTCTCAAATAAATCATTTTCCCTGTTGGATTACAACTGTGCCTGGGTTGTGTTCCTGCACCCAGCGTTGGACTGGCCCACCGGAGAACCGGAGGATTCTCCAGTGGGCCCTGGCATCTGGTGGGCCCTGGCACCTGCAGGCATACAGGGCCAGCAGTTGCCTAGGGCCCCCGCTGCTCCAGGGGCCCCCAGCCAGTGGTGTGTCGCACACCATGCAGCTGCTATGGGGGCTGCGTGCCAGCGGAGCAGCAGCGGGTGACAGGAGGCAGGAGCCCCTGTCCCCGCTGCTAAAGAGAAATGAATATTCACTGCGAAGCATATCATTTCACAGTCTCCACCCCCAGAGGCCCCGCCCCCAGCCCAGTAAGCCGCTCTGCAGACTACAGCTGTAAATCAGGGCCGGCGCCGCCCTCAGTCCTCTCTGCTCCTGACTCACAGCCAGTGCGCGATGACGTCACTACATCGCGCACCCGCTGTGTGTCTGGCAGAGGGGGCAGCTCCTGACACTGAAGTCGGGATCAGCGTGGGAGCGAGGAGGAGAGGTGAGTATCGTGGTTTTTTGTTTTTTTTTTATATCTCTCTCGCTCTCTCTATCTATCTCTATCTCTCTTATATCTATCTATCTCTATCTATTATCTATATCTATTTCTATATCTATCGCTCTCTCTCTATATCTTTCTATATACAGTGGGGAAAAAAAGTATTTAGTCAGTCAGCAATAGTGCAAGTTCCACCACTTAAAAAGATGAGAGGCGTCTGTAATTTACATCATAGGTAGACCTCAACTATGGGAGACAAACTGAGAAAAAAAAAATCCAGAAAATCACATTGTCTGTCTTTTTTTTCATTTTATTTGCATATTATGGTGGAAAATAAGTATTTGGTCAGAAACAAAATTTCATCTCAATACTTTGTGATATATCCTTTGTTGGCAATGACAGAGGTCAAACGTTTTCTGTAAGTCTTCACAAGGTTGCCACACACTGTTGTTGGTATGTTGGCCCATTCCTCCATGCAGATCTCCTCTAGAGCAGTGATGTTTTTGGCTTTTCGCTTGGCAACACGGACTTTCAACTCCCTCCAAAGGTTTTCTATAGGGTTGAGATCTGGAGACTGGCTAGGCCACTCCAGGACCTTGAAATGCTTCTTACGAAGCCACTCCTTCGTTGCCCTGGTGGTGTGCTTTGGATCATTGTCATGTTGAAAGACCCAGCCACGTTTCATCTTCAATGCCCTTGCTGATGGAAGGAGGTTTGCACTCAAAATCTCACGATACATGGCCCCATTCATTCTTTCATGTACCCGGATCAGTCGTCCTGGCCCCTTTGCAGAGAAACAGCCCCAAAGCATGATGTTTCCACCACCATGCTTTACAGTAGGTATGATGTTTGATGGATGCAACTCAGTATTCTTTTTCCTCCAAACACGACAAGTTGTGTTTCTACCAAACAGTTCCAGTTTGGTTTCATCAGACCATAGGACATTCTCCCAAAACTCCTCTGGATCATCCAAATGCTCTCTAGCAAACTTCAGACGGGCCCGGACATGTACAGGCTTAAGCAGTGGGACACGTCTGGCACTGCAGGATCTGAGTCCATGGTGGCGTAGTGTGTTACTTATGGTAGGCCTTGTTACATTGGTCCCAGCTCTCTGCAGTTCATTCACTAGGTCCCCCCGCGTAGTTCTGGGATTTTTGCTCACCGTTCTTGTGATCATTCTGACCCCACGGGGTGGGATTTTGCGTGGAGCACCAGATCGAGGGAGATTATCAGTGGTCTTGTATGTCTTCCATTTTCTAATTATTGCTCCCACAGTTGATTTCTTCACTCCAAGCTGGTTGGCTATTGCAGATTCAGTCTTCCCAGCCTGGTGCAGGGCTACAATTTTGTTTCTGGTGTCCTTTGACAGCTCTTTGGTCTTCACCATAGTGGAGTTTGGAGTCAGACTGTTTGAGGGTGTGCACAGGTGTCTTTTTATACTGATAACAAGTTTAAACAGGTGCCATTACTACAGGTAATGAGTGGAGGAAAGAGGAGACTCTTAAAGAAGAAGTTACAGGTCTGTGAGAGCCAGAAATCTTGATTGCTTGTTTCTGACCAAATACTTATTTTCCACCATAATATGCAAATAAAATGAAAAAAAAACAGACCATGTGATTTTCTGGATTTTTTTTTCTCAGTTTGTCTCCCATAGTTGAGGTCTACCTATGATGTAAATTACAGACGCCTCTCATCTTTTTAAGTGGTGGAACTTGCACTATTGCTGACTGACTAAATACTTTTTTTCCCCACTGTATATATCTCTATATCTATTTCTATCTATCTCTATATCTATTATCTATCTAGCTACCATCTATATCTATCTATCTTTATATATATCTCTATCTAATATCTATCTATCTCTATACCTATCTATCTATCCATTATCTATCTCTATATCTTTTCTCTGTATCTATCTATCTCTATATCTATATCTCTCACTATCTATCGCTCTATCTCTATATCTATCTTTATATCTATATCTAGATATCTACTGTATCTCTATATCTCTCTCTATAGCTATCTATCTATATATCTCTATCTATCTCTATATCTATCTCTCTGTATATCTATCTATCGCTCTATCTATATATCTATCTATCTTTATCTATTTATCTCTATATCTTTTCTCTGTATCTATCTATATATATATCTATTATCTCTATATCTATATCTCTCTATCTATTTATCTCTATCTCTCTATTTATCTCTATCTCTATCTATATCTATCTTTCTATCTCTATATCTATCTTTCTATCTCTACATCTATCTCTATATCTATCTTTCTCTATATCTATCTATTATGTCTATCTATCTAGCTATCTCTATATCTACCTATCTCTATATCTTTCCATCTTACTCTCTCTATCTGTTATCTCTATATTTATTATCTATCTCTATCTCTCTATCTATTTATCGATCTCTGTATCTATCTCTCTATCTATCTTTATATCTATATCTATCTCTATATCCATCTACCTATCTATCTCTATATCTATATCTGTTTCTCTCTATATCTATCTCTACATCTCTCTCTCTATATCTATCTATCATCTCTATATCTTTCTATCTAACACTATATCTCTATATCTATCTCTATATCTCTATCTATCTCCATCTCTTTATCTATTGATCTATCCATCTATCTCTATATCTATCTATTATCTATCTCTATCTCTCTCTCTATATCTATCTATCTCTATAATATCTCTATATCTAGCTATTATCTCTATATCTATCTTTCTATATCTATCTGTCTCTATATCTATCTATCTCTATATATATCTCTATATCTATTTTTATTTATAGCCATCTATATATATTTATCTCTATATCTATCTATATATGTCTATATTATTATTATATCTGTATATCTCTATCTATTATCTATCTCTATCTATCTATCTCTATCTATCTATCTCTAGCTATCTATCTCTATATCTAACTATCCATTATCTATTTTCTATCTATATATCTATCTACCTACCTATCGATCTATCTATCTATATTTCTTTCTATATCTATCTCTATGAATCTTTCTATCTATATCTATCCATTATCTACTTTCTATCCATTATCTACTATCTATCTCTATATCTATCTATTTCTACATCTATCTTTCTATCTATATCTATATATCTATATAGCATTATACCCTATGAGGGGGGCAGCATTATACCCTATGAGGGGGCAGCATTATACCCTATGAGGAGGCAGTATTATACCCTATGAGGGGGCAGCATTATACCCTATGAGGGGGACAGCATTATACCCTATGAGGGGGGCAGCATTATACCCTATGAGGAGGCAGCATTATACCCTATGAGGGGGCAGCATTATACCCTATGAGGGGGCAGCATTATACCCTATGAGGGGGACAGCATTATTCCCTATGAGGGGGGCAGTATTATACCCTATGAGGAGGCAGCATTATACCCTATGAGGGGGGCAGTATTATACCCTATGAGGAGGCAGCATTATACCCTATGAGGGGGTGCATTATACCCTATGAGGAGGCAGCATTATACCCTATGAGGAGGCAGCATTATACCCTATGAGGGGGGCAGCATTATACCCTATGAGGGGGCAGCATTATACCCTATGAGGGGGCAGCATTATACCCTATGAGGGGGACAGCATTATTCCCTATGAGGGGGGCAGTATTATACCCTATGAGGAGGCAGCATTATACCCTATGAGGGGGTGCATTATACCCTATGAGGAGGCAGCATTATACCCTATGAGGAGGCAGCATTATACCCTATGAGAGGGCAGCATTATACCCTATGAGGGGGCAGCATTATACCCTATGAGGGGGACAGCATTATTCCCTATGAGGGGGGCAGTATTATACCCTATGAGGAGGCAGCATTATACCCTATGAGGGGGGCAGTATTATACCCTATGAGGAGGCAGCATTATACCCTATGAGGGGGTGCATTATACCCTATGAGGAGGCAGCATTATACCCTATGAGGAGGCAGCATTATACCCTATGAGGGGGGCAGCATTATACCCTATGAGGGGGGCAGCATTATACCCTATGAGGGGGGGCAGCATTATACCCTATGAGGAGGGGCAGCATTATACCCTATGAGGAGGCAGCATTATACCCTATGAGGGGGTGCATTATACCCTATGAGGGGGCAGCATTATACCCTATGAGGAGGCAGCATTATACCCTATGAGGAGGCAGCATTATACCCTATGAGGGGGCAGCATTATACCCTATGAGGGGGACAGCATTATTCCCTATGAGGGGGGCAGTATTATACCCTATGAGGAGGCAGCATTATACCCTATGAGGGGGGCAGTATTATACCCTATGAGGAGGCAGCATTATACCCTATGAGGGGGTGCATTATACCCTATGAGGAGGCAGCATTATACCCTATGAGGAGGCAGCATTATACCCTATGAGGGGGGCAGCATTATACCCTATGAGGGGGGCAGCATTATACCCTATGAGGGGGGGCAGCATTATACCCTATGAGGAGGGGCAGCATTATACCCTATGAGGAGGCAGCATTATACCCTATGAGGGGGTGCATTATACCCTATGAGGGGGCAGCATTATACCCTATGAGGAGGCAGCATTATACCCTATGAGGAGGCAGCATTATACCCTATGAGGGGGGCAGCATTATACCCTATGAGGGGGGCAGCATTATACCCTATGAGGAGGCAGCATTATACCCTATGAGGAGGGCAGCATTATACCCTATGAGGAGGCAGTATTATACCCTATGAGGAGGCAGCATTATACCCTATGAGGGGGCAGCATTATACCCTATGAGGAGGCAGCATTATTCCCTATGAGGAGGCAGCATTATACCCTATGAGGGGGTGCATTATACCCTATGAGGGGGCAGCATTATACCCTATGAGGAGGCAGCATTATACCCTATGAGGGGGGCAGCATTATACCCTATGAGGGGGGCAGCATTATACCCTATGAGGGGGGGCAGCATTATACCCTATGAGGAGGGGCAGCATTATACCCTATGAGGAGGCAGCATTATACCCTATGAGGGGGTGCATTATACCCTATGAGGAGGCAGCATTATACCCTATGAGGAGGCAGCATTATACCCTATGAGGAGGCAGCATTATACCCTATGAGGAGGCAGCATTATACCCTATGAGGGGGCAGCATTATACCCTATGAGGAGGCAGCATTATTCCCTATGAGGAGGCAGCATTATACCCTATGAGGGGGCAGTATTATACCCTATGAGGGGGCAGCATTATACCCTATGAGGGGGGCAGTATTATACCCTATGAGGGGGGCAGTATTATACCCTATGAGGAGGCAGCATTATACCCTATGAGGAGGCAGCATTATACCCTATGAGGGGGGCAGTATTATACCCTATGAGGAGGGCAGCATTATACCCTATGAGGGGGGCAGCATTATACCCTATGAGGGGGGCAGCATTATACCCTATGAGGAGGCAGTATTATACCCTATGAGGAGGCAGCATTATACCCTATGAGGGGGCAGTATTATACCCTATGAGGGGGCAGCATTATACCCTATGAGGGGGGCAGCATTATACCCTATGAGGGGGGCAGCATTATACCCTATGAGGAGGCAGCATTATACCCTATGAGGGGGGCAGCATTATACCCTATGAGGGGGCAGCATTATACCCTATGAGGAGGCAGCATTATACCCTATGAGGGGGCAGTATTATACCCTATGAGGAGGCAGCATTATACCCTATGAGGAGGGCAGCATTATACCCTATGAGGAGGCAGCATTATACCCTATGAGGGGGTGCATTATACCCTATGAGGGGGTGCATTATACCCTATGAGGCAGCATTATTCCCTATGAGGGGGTGCATTATTCCCTATGAGGGGGGCAGTATTATACCCTATGAGGGGGGCAGTATTATACCCTATGAGGGGGTGCATTATACCCTATGAGGAGGCAGCATTATACCCTATGAGGGGGGCAGTATTATACCCTATGAGGGGAGCAGTATTATTCCCTATGAGGGGGGCAGTATTATTCCCTATGAGGGGGGCAGTATTATTCCCTATGAGGAGGCAGCATTATACCCTATGAGGGCGTTATTCCCTATGAGGGGGCAGCATTATACCCTATGAGGGGGGCAGTATTATATTCTATGAGATGGCTGCATTATATTCTATGAGATGGCTGCATTATACTATGTGAGGGGGCTACCCCAACTCCTGCTACATAATTAAGACATGTACAACCTTATATTATACCCGGATATTAGCGTATTTTACCGCATAATTGGTGGTCTGGTATTTAACTCTATGCAGCTACATAGTGGGCCCCAAGAATGATTTTCTCTGGTGGGCCCAAGGTGTTCCAGTCCGACGCTGCCTGCACCCTTAATGCCCGTGATGCAGTGACCGTGGAGAAAAGGTAAACTGCCTGGGATTGCATCTGTCCTGTGTATTTTATGTACAAGTGTCTGGGGTGTTCGTGGACTTTTGCTTTAAATGGACTTCATCATGACTACGGCTAGTTTCACACTTGCTTTTTTTTGCAGCGCGTTTTTCCCGCAAAAAAACGCATTAAAAAAACGCATACAAATGCATACAAACGCTGCGTTTTTTTCCAGCATTTTAATGCGCATGCAGGAAAAAAACGCAGCGTTTTTGCGCGTTTGTATGCGTTTTTTGTGCGTTTGCGTTTTTTTTACAGATTTTGGAAAAACCCCACAAAAAAGAAAATACAACCATTCAACAACACACAAGACCAATGGGACTTCATTGTGGGTGTGGTATGTTAATATATATAGACCTTGTCTACAGTATTCTTCACATTTGCTTGATTCTTCTCGTGACCATGGATCTGCGCTGGAAGAGTTTTCACTTCAACTTGGATTTGGACATCGCGATGGCTCAGGCGTATGCAGTTGCTTGCCATGAACAAAGGAAGAGAGAGAGGCAGCGAAGACGGCGGCGTATGTGGATACATCCGATTGTTGAACTCCGGGAGAGCCGTGGGGCATACCACACCCTCTACAGCGAGCTACGTGCAAACCCGGAGAAATTTAATGATTATATCCGGATGTCCCACGAAAGTTTCATGGATTTGCTTGCTCGTGTCTAACAATCCATCCGGAGACAGGACACACAGCTCCGTCGTGCGATTCCTCCTGAGGAACGGCTACTGGTGACATTACGGTATGTTTTAAAAACAAAGGGGTGTGGTCTGATGTTTTTTTTTGGAAATTTAGTATTCAAAACCTTGGGTAATTAGTTTTCGTGAATGTACTAATATCTTATTTTATAGTTTTTAAAAATAATATACATAAATATTAATTTTACTTCTTTGTCTGTTCACAGATTCCTGGCGACTGGAGAAACCCTATCCTCACTACACTTCCAGTACCGTATTGGAATCTCTACCTTGTCTGGAATTGTTGCTGACACCTGCCGGGCTCTCTGGAATGTTCTTTGCCCAGAATTTATGCCCCTGCCCACCGCTGAAAAGTGGATGGAAATTGCTGACAAATTCTGGACAGTATGCAATTTTCCCAACTGTTTGGGAGCTGTTGATGGGAAACACATACGGATCATCAAACCCCAAAGAACGGGATCTGAGTACTATAATTACAAAAAGTACTTTTCAATAGTACTCATGGCAATTGCGGATGCCGGATGTATGTTTGTAGCAGTGGACATTGGAGCATTTGGCCGTGGTAATGACTCGCAGGCTTTTAAAAACTCAGACATGGGCCGGAGGTTGTATGGCAACCAATTTAATTTCCCTATGCCACGGCCTCTTCCTCACACCGAAGCTCCGCCACTGCCCTTTGTAATGGTTGGCGATGAGGCTTTTCAAATGTGCGGAAACTTACTGAAACCCTACTCCAGCCGGGACTTGGACCACACCAAAAAAATATTTAATTACAGGCTGACCAGGGCCAGAAGAACTGTCGAGTGTGCTTTTGGGATTCTTGTTTCCAGATGGCGAATTCTGGGCACGGCCATTAATCTTAAACTTGAAACAGTCGATGAGGTGGTGAAGGCCTGTGTGGTTCTACATAACTTTGTGATGGCTAAAGAGCACCCGACCTTTGAACTGGACGATGATGCTCCTAACCCATTGCCTGAATTCACTCAGCACACTCTCAGGTCATCCGTTGAAGTTGGCCAAATGAGGGACAAATTTGCGGCCTACTTTATTTCTGATGTAGGACGGGTGCACTGGCAAGATGAAATGGTGTAATGTTGTTGTTTATGGTAATAAAAATCCTTATTTGATACCATTACTGAGTGCACTATATTTTTTAAACTCCAATTAATTAAAAAACTTCCCATGTATAACTGAATTTTTTTATGTTCACACACCTGGGCAGGTAAATACACATATGAGTTAAAATTCAGCATTGCTAGTCTGCGTGAAATATATTGGAATGAGCAAAGCTGCAGGCCATGAATCATGAAACCATTTTTTTTTCAATAGAAAATTGTGCAACTAGTTTAAAACAAAGTATGTGATTTTCTCAAAACACAACCCTCAAAACCCAACCCCAATGAAAGTCCATGGGGAATACAAGTAAGTTACACTAGGCCTTGGAATGACTATACTAGGCCGTGGTATTTCAAATATGAGTATATTAGGCCTTGTGCCTACTAGTATATTCATATGTGAAATACCACGGCCTAGTATAGTCATAACAAGGCCACAAGGCCTACTCGATTTTGGCAAACTAGTATCTTGTTTCACAAAACTTGACAAGTTTCAACAGTTTGAAAATAGATTCTAGTTGGTAAAACTAGAGTTATTACACTAGGCCTTGTAATGACTATACTAGGCCGTGGTATTTCAAATATGAGTATAGTAGGCCTTGGGGCTAGTAGTATAGTAATATGTGAAATACCACGGCCTAGTATAGTCATACCAAGGCCTTCTGTAATAACTCGATTTTAAACAACTAGCATCTTGTTTCACAAAAAACAAACTGGTGAAACTAGAAAGAAACTTATTTTTTAGACAAGTTTCCACAGTTTGTTTTTCATGAAACCAGATTCTATTTGGTAAAAATAGAGTTATTACACTAGGCCTTGTAATGACTATACTAGGCCGTGGTATTTCAAATATGAGTACAGTAGGCCTTGGTGCTAGTAGTATAGTAATATGTGAAATACCACGGCCTAGTATAGTCATACCAAGGCCTACTGTAATAACTCGATTTTAAACAACTAGCATCTTGTTTCACAAAAAACAAACTGGTGAAACTAGAAAGAAACTTATTTTTTAGACAAGTTTCCACAGTTTGTTTTTCATGAAACCAGATTCTATTTGGTAAAAATAGAGTTATTACACTAGGCCTTGGAATGACTATACTAGTCCATGTTATTTCACATATGACTATACTAGCCCTTGGGTTTGTTTTTAACATGTATTTACCCATCAGTGTGTGTGAGCGGCGCAAACAACATTAATGAAACTTATTAATGGTGAACCACAAATGTAAATTTATTTTTTATCACAAAAATAAAACTAAAAATTATTTTTTACGGCGTTTGGGGGCAGATGGTTTCAATTTGGGGGTGTGCAGGGAATATGCAACACTTGCAGTTGAAGACGGTGTTTGAGGGGAAGGGGCAACAAAACTTGTGGGGGAAGGTAGTCCAGTTAAGGGAATTAAAGTAGGAACACTTGTAGGAGAGGAAATCTGTTCAGGTACATTAGTTGTAATGGCATGTCGCCGTAGGCTTGTGTGCCTGGACCGACTTTGGCCCAATGCCCGCCTTGATTGATTTCGCCTTGAACTAGGGGCAAATATGGAATGCAGGTCCCCCGTCTGCTGGTATGGCTGCTGCTGCTGAGGTGGCGGCTGCTGCTGAGGTGGCGGCTGCTGCTGAGGTGGCTGCTGCTGCTGAGGTGGTTGCTGCTGCTGCTGAGGTGGTTGCTGCTGCTGCTGAGGTGGTTGCTGCTGCTGCTGAGGTGGTTGCTGCTGCTGCTGAGGTGGTTGCTGCTGCTGCTGAGGTGGTTGCTGCTGCTGCTGAGGTGGTTGCTGCTGCTGCTGAGGTGGTTGCTGCTGCTGCTGAGGTGGTTGCTGCTGCTGCTGAGGTGGCGGCGGCTGCTGCTGAGGTGGCGGCGGCTGCTGCTGAGGTGGCGGCGGCTGCTGCTGAGGTGGCGGCGGCTGCTGCTGAGGTGGCGGCGGCTGCTGCTGAGGTGGCGGCGGCTGCTGCTGAGGTGGCGGCGGCTGCTGCTGAGGTGGCGGCTGCTGCTGAGGTGGCGGCTGCTGCTGAGGTGGCGGCGGCTGCTGCTGAGGTGGCGGCGGCTGCTGCTGAGGTGGCGGCTGCTGCTGAGGTGGCGGCTGCTGCTGAGGTGGCGGCTGCTGCTGAGGTGGTGGCTGCTGCTGAGGTGGCGGCTGCTGCTGAGGTGGCGGCTGCTGCTGAGGTGGCGGCTGCTGCTCTTCGTTGTCAGTGCTCGTCCTTGCAGGAGGACTGGTGGCGGCAGTGATGGTCCAGGTTTGCAGAGTGGTGGTGGCAGGGCTACTACATGTTGTTGTAGCGGCAGGGCTGTTCCATGTTTGCCTAGTGGTGGCTGAGCTCCACGCATGCATGGGATTGGCGGTGGTGCTCCAGACAGGAGCAGCGCTTGCCATGGTGGTGTCGGTGAAGTGACCAGCTGCACTCAGACTTGTGGTGGTGTAACGGTGGGTGTCCTGGCTTTGAAGAGAGGTGTCCGTGCAGTGGTATGCAGCACAAGTCGGTAGTGAGGTGAAGCGAGTCAATGGTGGCACAGGTGGAAAGGACACCACTGACTGCTGACCGTACCGATTATGCTGCATAGCCTGCAAGAAAGCATTGTTGCAGGCCTGCAGCACATTCAGCTGTTGATCAGGACTAAGGTGTTCCGCCATGCCCTTTTCAATCTTACTAAAAAAATGGTGTGCTGGTCTGTTGAGGTCGGCCTCCAGACGGTCAAGGCGCTGTTCTACAGAATTGAAGCGGTGTTCAAAGTGGTTAAAACCACGTTCCATCAGTGCAAAACCGCTTTCAACTCTGTCGGACAGTGACTTGAGGCTGGAATTAAATGTCTCGCTCAAATGCATAAACTCGGGCAAGACATTCCTGTCCAAGGCCCTCTGCCGCTGGCGGGTAGTGCCCGCATAACCAGTGGCAGAGACCTGGGACAGGGGAACACCTGATGGCCCAGCTTCCTGGTCACCAGCTGTGTGTGTGTGGGACCTGCAAGGTGCTTCCTGGCTGTCGGATGGCTGGGACGGGTCAGAGGACGTCCGAGGAAGGACCGCTCCAGGGCCAGGTTGCAGGGTGCTGCTCCAGGTGCTGTGGAAGAAAGGAAAATCATTACTACCATGCCTTTACAAGAAGCATCAGCTGTGGATTAGAAAAACACAGATTAATAAAAATAAAAACCCAAAATGTATAATACTTACGATCTTGTGGCAAGGACCGGTCTTAGGAACTGCAACGCGTGATAGTGACGGTATCTAGTTCTGGTCCTTGACGCAGATCCACTGCGAACCTGGCCCTCAGCACGAACATCACTGTTGAAGCGGTCCTTGATCGAACGCCAACGTGTTCGGACTTTGTCCACTGTTGATAAAAAAAAACAGTGCCGTCAAGGACAACAGTCACTGCGTCACAATGTAGCAATACAATACTCAAAGCAGTCACTGTAGACCCCGATGACACTGTTGGGTTTCCTGCTAGAATACACCTAGCACGAAACCCAACAGTGCCGTCAAGGACAACAGTCACTGCGTCACAATGTAGCAATACAATACTCAAAGCAGTCACTGTAGACCACGATGACACTGTTGGGTTTCCTGCTAGAATACGCCTAGCACGAAACCCAACAGTGCCGTCAAGGACAACAGTCACTGCGGCACAATGTAGCAATACAATACTCAAAGCAGTCACTGTAGACCCCGATGACACTGTTGGGTTTCCTGCTAGAATACGCCTAGCACGAAACCCAACAGTGCCGTCAAGGACAACAGTCACTGCGGCACAATACAGAGCAGGGAAATACTCACTAAACGCCTTTTTGGCGGATGCTGTGGCGCTGTCCCAGCCATCCATCAACGCTGCGGCCACCTCATTCCATAGCCGCCGGGTCACCACATTGTCCTTGTACAGCCGGTCACGGCTGTCCCACAACGGCGAACGCTCCTGGACCAGGCTGATGAGCTGCTCATTATCCAGGTACACGTCTTCATCTCGTTGTGGAACCTAGACAAAACACATTCATTAGAATAATCCAATTTAAATTGAATAAAAAGTTACAAAAAAAGAAACATAAAAAAGAGTAAAAATAGAAGATAAAAAATAAAGAACATTACAAATCATTTGATACTTACATTCCGTATCACCACCGGGACTTGGCTTCGCTGCTCCTGCTCTTCGCCCTCACTAGTCCCGTCCACAGAAGAGGATGATGACGATGTCTTAAAAAAGTTGAAAAAAACGTAAGAGATTTGGAGAAGCAGCAGATATACTTACCAGATGCACAAAAATAATCACCTCACGGTCTGCTTGCGCCAATTCCTGCTGCGATGGGGAATACTCAGATTCTGAAGACATACTGCATGTAAAAATAATAAAAATCATTAGTACATACATAATTTAAAAGGACAGGCATATAATGTAATATACTCACATTCTTCGCTGATATAATGGGTTCTTGGTTGAATGTCTGCTCTTCAATCTGTCTAGTGTAGTATTGGCAGAGTTTTGGCAGGCACCTCCTTTATATAGACTTTTTTTTTTGACTTTAGAAGATTCTAACTAGGATAAAAAGTGGACACCACCCAAAAAACGCAGCGCTAAAAAATCGCATACCTGCGCATGCCAGTGCGCACGTATGCGCATCCATAGGCTATAATGGCCATTTTTAGCGCAAAACGTGCGCATGCGATTTTTTCAAGGACCAAAAAATGCAACATGCAGCGTCTGGAAAATACCAACGCACACCCCAAAAAAACGCAGCGCATGAAAATCGCATACATGCGCTTACAAGCGCGCAGGTATGCGCACCCATGTTAAATATAGGGGAAAAATCGCATGCGCACGTATGCGTTTTTTTCCAGCGCTAAAAAACGCAAATGTGAAACCAGCCTACCACCCCGTGCCACCTTAGAATCATAGAATCGTAGAGTTGGAAGGGACCTCCTGGGCCATCTGGTCCAACCCCCTGCTCAAAGCAGGATTCGCTAAATCATCCCAGTCAGATGTCTGTCCAGCCTCTGTTTGAAGACTTCCATTGAAGGAGAACTCACCACTTCTCGTGGCAGCCTGTTCCACTCATTGATCACTCTAGCTGTCAAAAAGTTTTTTCTAATATCTAATCTGTGTCTCTTCCCATTCAGTTTCATCCCATTGCTTCTAGTCTTTCCTTGTGCAAATGAGAATAAAGTTGATCCTTCTACAATGTGACAGCCCTTTAGATATTTGTAGACAGCTATTAAGTCTCCTCTCAGTCTTCTCTTTTGCAAACTAAACATTCCCAAATCCTGCAACCTTTCCTCATAAGACAGGGTTTGCAGACCGGTCACCATTCTGGTCGCTCTTTTCTGAACTTGCTCCAGTTTGTTGATGTCTTTTTTAAAATGTGGTGCCCAAAACTGGACACAATATTCCAGATGAGGTCTGACCAAAGAGGAGTAGAGGGAAATAATGACTTCACGTGATCTAGACTGTATGCTTCTGTTAATACAACCTAGAATTGCATTTGCCTTTTTTGCTGCTGCATCACACTGTTGACTCATATTCAGTCTGTGATCTATTAGTATACCCAAGTCTTTTTCACATGTGCTGTCACTTAGCCCTATTCCTCCCATTCTATATATGCTTTTTTCATTTTTATTGCCCAGATGTAGTACTTTGCATTTCTCCCTGTTAAAAACCATTCTGTTAGTTGCTGCCCACTTCTCCAGTTTATTTAAATCTTTTTGAATCCTCTCTCTCTCTTCTCTAGTATTAGCTATCCCTCCTAGCTTTGTGTCATCAGCAAATTTAATCAGTTTACCCTCAATTCCTTCATCTAAATCGTTGATAAAGATGTTGAACAATACAGGGCCCAGGACAGAGCCCTGTGGTACCCCACTTGAGACATTCTTCCAACTGGATGTGCAGCCATTTACGACCACTCTTTGGGTCCGATCACTAAGCCAGTTATGAATCCACCTAACAGTTGCCTTGTCCATTCCATACTTAGTCTTTTTTTCAATAAGGATTGTATGAGAGACTTTGTCAAATGCTTTGCTGAAGTCAAGATATACTATATCTACAGCATTTCCTTGATCCACCCAATCAGTGATACCGTCATAGAAGGAAATTAAGTTAGTCTGACATGACTTATTAGTTAGAAACCCATGCTGACTCTGTTTAATCACTTCATTCTTATCCAGGTATTGACATACATGTTGTTTAATAATTTGTTCAAAGATCTTTCCTGGTATAGAAGTCAGACTCACCGGCCTATAGTTGCCTGGGTCCACCTTCTTCCCCTTTTTGAAGATAGGAACAACATTTGCTCTTCTCCAGTCTTCTGGCACTTCTCCTGTTCTCCAAGAATTTTCAAAGATTATGGAGAGGGGTTCAAAAATTTCTTCTGCTATCTCCTTCAGTACTCTGGGGTGTAATTCATCTGGACCTGGAGACTTGAATTCATTTAGGTTAGCTAAGTGTTTCCTCACTATCTTTCTGTTTATAGATATCCTGGATTCTTCTATTCCCTTAATAGGACAGTGAATAACAGTTGATGTTGCATTTCCTTTCTGAGAGAAAACAGATGCAAAATAGGAATTTAAAAGTTCAGCCTTCTCAACATCCTGTCTTACCATTTCATCATTTTCATCCTGTAAAAATCCTATAGCATCTTTGACTTTTCTTTTACTTTTGACATATCCCCAAAATCCTTTATTATTGCTTTTGACATCTCTTGCAAGCCTCAGTTCATTTTCAGCTTTAGCTAATCTGATTTGTGCCCTGCAGGTTCTGCAGACAGCATTATATTCTTCTTTAGATATGCCTCCCTCTTTCCATTTTATAAACATTTTTTTCTTCCTTTTTAGCATGTGCTTAAGTTCTGTGTTCATCCATCCTGGTTTCCTTAAATGCTTCCTATTCTTCCCTCTTTTCGGAATTGTTAACAACTGTGCTTTGAGAATTTCATTTTTCAAGATTTCCCATCCTTCCTGGACATTTTTGCCTTTAAGGATATCCAGCCATTGGATCCCTCCAATTCTCTTTCTGAATCCCTTAAAATCTGCCTTTCTGAAATCTAACCTTGACGTCTGAGTCTTCACAGGTCTTCCACCTCTAGTAATCCAAAATTCTAAAATAGCATGGTCGCTACCTCCTAGGGTCCCAGCCACTTTTACCTCCTCAACCATTTCCTCCCTGTTTATAAGGATTAGATCCAAGGTAGCAGTTCCCCTTGTTTTCTCCCTTACCTTTTGGAAGATAAAGTTGTCAGCAAGAGAGGATAAGAATTTCCTTGACCTGTTAGTTTTGCCTGAGAGAGATTCCCAACAAATGTCTGGATAGTTGAAATCTCCCATGACAACTATGTCATATTTTTTGGAGAACTTGGCCATCTGATGCATAAAGAGTTCATCTATATCTTCAGCTTGCACAGGCGGCCTGTAGTAAATACCTACAATGGTGTCCTTTCCATTGTTCTGTCCTTGTATTCTTACCCAAACAGTTTCCACAGAACTCCCAGTCTCTGAAGCTTCAATCTCTGTGCAGATATACGCGTTTCGAACATACAATGCGACACCCCCTCCTCGTTTATCAAGTCTGTTTCTTGCAAATAAGTTGTATCCTTCTAGTCTTGTATTCCAATCATGTGTATTGTCCCACCAAGTTTCAGTGATTCCAATGACATCATATTTCTGTTCCTGTGTTAGTAGTTCCAATTCTCCTTGTTTGTTGCCCATGCTTTGTGCATTAGTATAGAAACATTTTAGTTTGTGATTGGTTTCTCTTTCTCCAATATTTTTATTTATTAGATTCTTACGTCTTTGTTCTTCCTTTCCACTTCTAATAGCAGAGTTCTCAATAGCATTTGTCAGGTGTATGGGTTTTTCTGGTGTTTTGCTTCCCTTCCCATGTTCTAGTTTAAAGCTCTCCTTACAAGTGTAGCAAGGCGACTTCCAAATACCTGCTTACCAGTCTTCGTAAGGTGCACCCCATCTCTAGCAAGTAGTCCATCGTATAAGTAGTTCACTCTGTGATCCAGAAATCCAAATCGTTGCTGACGGCACCATCGACGTAGCCAGTTGTTCACCTGCAGAATCTTATTCCACCTCCTTGTTCCATGGCCATCCACTGGGAGGATGGAAGAGAAGACCACCTGCGCTCCCAGTTCTTTCACTTTCTTGCCTAAGTCTTCAAAGTCTCTGCAGATGGTTTCCAGGTCGTTTCTTGCTGTGTCATTTGTCCCCACATGTAGTAGCAGGAATGGGTAGTCATCTGTAGGTCTGAAGAGTCCTGATATCCTGTCAGACACATCTTTAATTTTTGCACCTGGAAGACAGCACATTTCTCTTGAAGTTATATCCGGTCTGCAGATAGCGGCCTCTGCTCCTCTCAGCAGGGAATCCCCCATGACCACCACTCTCCGTTTCTTCTTCACAACATTTTTCTTTCTCCATCCAGGAGGACTCTGAGGGCGTACAAGGTTGCTGTTTGTTGGCAAAGTCTTATCCTGATGTATTTCTTCATCGTTCTCCTGCGTGAGAGCCTGGTACTGGTTCCTGAGCAGTATGGGTGCTGACTGCCTCCTGATCCTCCTGCTTCTCTGGGTCACATGTCTCCATTCCTCTGTTTCTTCAGGTGCACTTCGAATTTCTTCTCTTTCTGTAACATGAAGAGATAATTCTCCTCTGTCCAAGAACTCTTCACCTTCCTTAATGATCTTCAACGTAGCTAACCTCTCTTCGAGATTTTGCAACTTTTCCTCCAACAGGGACACAAGCTTGCATTTGTGGCATGTGAAGTTTGGCTTTTCCACTGGTAAATCTGTGAACATGTAGCAAGAAATGCAGCTCACCAAATGGCTCCTGGCCTCTTCCATCTTGAGATTTCTTAAAAACGATGAAAGATGAGCCAAAATTTTCCGATTTCCTCTTTTCAGCTGCAACGGCCAAAACCCAGTGATCGTTGAGCTCGCGGAGACTCTTCACTTATCCCAGAAGGCACTGGGAATATGCAAATGATCTCCTCAAGACTCTTCCCCTGGTTTACCTTGCTACAACCTTGCTACATAAAACATGTAGAGACAAGGTGCCTAAAAGAAAGTCATGGTGGTGATAATAAAAAGCCGCACTACATAGTTATTAAAGGGAAGCTGTCACCTATTTTTAGCCCTATCAGCTGCTGGCACCGCCATCAGGGGCTTATCTCCAGCATTCTGTAATGCATTCTGTAATGCTGTAGATAAGCCCCCGATGTAACCTGAAAGATAAGAAAAGGGAGTTAGATTATACTCACCGGGGGTCTGGTCCGATGGGTGTCTTGGTCCGGTCCAGCGCCTCCCATCTTGTACTGATGATGTCCTCCTTGGTGAAAGGTTGCAGGATTTGGGATTGTTTAGTTTGCAAAAGAGAAGACTGAGAGGAGACTTAATAGCTGTCTACAAATATCTCAAGGGCTGTCACATTGTAGAAGGATCATCTTTATTCTCATTTGCACAAGGAAAGACTAGAAGCAATGGGATGAAACTGAATGGGAGGAGACACAGATTAGATATTAGAAAAAACTTTTTGACAGTTGGAGTGATCAATGAGTGGAACAAGCTGCCACGAGAAGTGGTGAGTTCTCCTTCAATGGAAGTCTTCAAACAGAGGCTGGACAGACATCTGTCTGGGATGATTTAGCGAATCCTGCTTTGAGCAGGGGGTTGGACCAGATGGCCCAGGAGGTCCCTTCCAACTCTACGATTCTATGATTCTAAGATGGTAAACCTGGAAAAAAAAAAAAAAAAAAATCACAAAAATAAATGGAGTTTCACATACTGCTATACTTTTTTTCATTACAAATGCTGCAAAACCTGATAACTGTTTTTGCAGCGTTTTTTCCATCACCTATTGCTTTTAACGAGTGAAAAACCCTGAAAAATGCTTAAACTGGTGACATGCTCTATGGTGCAAAAAAAAAAAAAAAAACCATGCCAAGCACAAAATATTGATGACAAAAAAGTGTTTGCATGAGATTTCTGAAATCTCAGACTTTGCATAAAAATGCTGAAAAGACACCTAGTGTGAACATAGCCTTACTGACTGTGGTCACTTGGCACCAGTGATGCTAGATGGATCCCCACACCCCACATAACATGTTCCTGACGGTTAGTGGCTCTGGGGTGCTGAAGTGGTCTCACACAATATGGATTCTTTACTGTACAAGCGCTGGGACTATGGATTCTTTAATCTCACTGCTTGTACAGTAAAGAATCCATAGTATCACTTTTAAGACAATACAGAATCCATAATCACACTACTCATACAGTAAAAAATCCACTGTTTCACTGCTGATATGCAAAAAAATATATATATTTTTAATACTCATACACTACAGATTCAGTCTCATTCATCATATAGTAAAATAATTTAATTCCTCCTAAAGTAAAGAATCCATAGTCTCACTGTCGACAGGATACACAATATATAATTTCACTGCTCTCTGCCCAGCAAGGAAAAAATACAATCATTGCTTCTACTGTTAAAAACCCAGCGTCTCGCAGCTTATACAATAAAGAACCCAGCGTCTCGCAGCTTATACAATAAAGAACCCAGCGTCTCGCAGCTTATACAATAAAGAACCCAGCGTCTCGCAGCTTATACAATAAAGAACCCAGCGTCTCGCAGCTTATGCAATAACCCAGCGTCTCGCAGCTTATGCAATAACCCAGCGTCTCGCAGCTTATGCAATAACCCAGCGTCTCGCAGCTTATGCAATAACCCAGCGTCTCGCAGCTTATGCAATAACCCAGCGTCTCGCAGCTTATGCAATAACCCAGCGTCTCGCAGCTTATGCAATAACCCAGCGTCTCGCAGCTTATGCAATAACCCAGCGTCTCGCAGCTTATGCAATAACCCAGCGTCTCGCAGCTTATGCAATAACCCAGCGTCTCGCAGCTTATGCAATAACCCAGCGTCTCGCAGCTTATGCAATAACCCAGCGTCTCGCAGCTTATGCAATAACCCAGCGTCTCACTGCTCATACAATAAAGAACACAGCGTCTCGCTGCTTATTCAATAAAGAACCCAGCGTCTCGCTGCTTATTCAATAAAGAACCCAGCGTCTCGCTGCTTATTCAATAAAGAACCCAGCGTCTCGCTGCTTATTCAATAAAGAACCCAGCGTCTCGCTGCTTATACAATAAAGAGCCCAGTGTCTCGCTGCTTATACAATAAAGAATCCAGCGTCTCGCTGCTTATACAGTAAAGAGCCCAGCGTCTCGCTGCTTATACAATAAAGAACCCAGCGTCTCACTGCTTATACAATAAAGAACCCAGCGTCTCGCTGTTTATACAAGAACCCAGCATCTTGCTGCTTATACAATAAAGAATCCATCGTCTCGCTGCTTATACAGTAAAGAGCCCAGCGTCTCGCTGCTTATACAATAAAGAACCCAGCGTCTCGCTGCTTATACAATAAAGAATCCATCGTCTCGCTGCTTATACAGTAAAGAGCCCAGCGTCTCGCTGCTTATACAGTAAAGAGCCCAGCGTCTCGCTGCTTATACAATAAAGAACCCAGAGTCTCGCTGTTTATACAAGAACCCAGCATCTTGCTGCTTATTCAATAAAGAACCCAGCATCTTGCTGCTTATACAATAAAGAACCCAGCGTCTCGCTGTTTATACAAGAACCCAGCGTCTCGCTGCTTATTCAATAAAGAACCCAGCGTCTCGCTGCTTATACAATAAAGAATTCAGCGTCTCGCTGCTTATACAGTAAAGAGCCCAGCGTCTCGCTGCTTATACAATAAAGAACCCAGCGTCTCGCTGCTTATACAGTAAAGAGCCCAGCGTCTCGCTGCTTATTCAATAAAGAACCCAGCGTCTCGCTGCTTATACAATAAAGAATTCAGCGTCTCGCTGCTTATACAATAAAGAACCCAGCGTCTCGCTGCTTATACAATAAAGAACCCAGCGTCTCGCTGTTTATACAAGAACCCAGCGTCTCGCTGCTTATACAATAAAGAGCCCAGCATCTTGCTGCTTATGCTGTAAAGAATCCGGCATCTTGCTGCTTATACAATATAGAACCCAGCGTCTCGCTGTTTATACAAGAACCCAGCGTCTCGCTGCTTATACAATAAAGAACCCAGCGTCTCGCTGCTTATACAATAAAGAATTCAGCGTCTCGCTGCTTATACAGTAAAGAGCCCAGCGTCTCGCTGCTTATACAATAAAGAACCCAGCGTCTCGCTGCTTATACAATAAAGAACCCAGCGTCTCGCTGTTTATACAAGAACCCAGCGTCTCGCTGCTTATACAATAAAGAGCCCAGCATCTTGCTGCTTATGCTGTAAAGAATCCGGCATCTTGCTGCTTATACAATATAGAACCCAGCGTCTCGCTGTTTATACAAGAACCCAGCGTCTCGCTGCTTATACAATAAAGAGCCCAGCGTCTCACAGCTTATACAATAAAGAACCCAGCATCTCGCTGCTTATACAGTAAAGAGCCCAGCGTCTCGCTGCTTATACAATAAAGAACCCAGCGTCTCGCTGCTTATACAATAAAGAACCCAGCGTCTCGCTGCTTATACAAGAACCCAGCGTCTCGCTGCTTATACAATAAAGAGCCCAGTGTCTCGCTGCTTATACAATAAAGAATCCAGCGTCTCGCTGCTTATACAGTAAAGAGCCCAGCGTCTCGCTGCTTCTACAATAAAGAACCCAGCGTCTCGCTGCTTATACAATAAAGAGCCCAGTGTCTCGCTGCTTATACAAGAATCCAGCGTCTCGCTGCTTATACAGTAAAGAGCCCAGCGTCTCGCTGCTTATACAATAAAGAACCCAGCGTCTCGCTGCTTATACAAGAACCCAGCATCTCACTGCTTATACAATAAAGAGCCCAGCATCTCACTGCTTATACAATAAAGAGCCCAGCATCTCACTGCTTATACAATAAAGAACCCAGCTTCTCGCTGCTTATACAAGAACCCAGCGTCTCACAGCTTATACAAGAACCCAGCGTCTCGCTGCTTATACAATAAAGAACCCAGCGTCTCGCTGCTTATACAATAAAGAACCCAGCGTCTCGCTGCTTATACAATAAAGAACCCAGCGTCTCGCTGCTTATACAATAAAGAACCCAGCATCTCACTGCTTATACAATAAAGAACCCAGCTTCTTGCTGCTTATACAATAAAGAACCCAGCGTCTCGCTGCTTATACAAGAACCCAGCGTCTCGCTGCTTATACAATAAAGAACCCAGCGTCTCGCTGCTTATACAAGAACCCAGCATCTCACTGCTTATACAATAAAGAGCCCAGCATCTCACTGCTTATACAAGAACCCAGCTTCTTGTTGCTTATACAATAAAGAACCCAGCGTCTCGCTGCTTATACAGTAAAGAACCCAGTGTCTCGCTGCTTATACAGTAAAGAACCCAGCGTCTCGCTGCTTATACAGTAAAGAGCCCAGCGTCTCGCTGCTTATACAGTAAAGAGCCCAGCGTCTCGCTGCTTATACAATAAAGAACCCAGCGTCTCACAGCTTATACAATAAAGAACCCAGCGTCTCACTGCTTATACAATAAAGAACCCAGCATCTCACTGCTTATACAATAAAGAGCCCAGCATCTCACTGCTTATACAATAAAGAACCCAGCATCTCACTGCTTATACAATAAAGAACCCAGCGTCTCACTGTTTATACAATAAAGAACCCAGCGTCTCACTGTTTATACAATAAAGAACCCAGCGTCTCGCTGCTTATACAATAAAGAGCCCAGCGTCTCGCTGCTTATACAATAAAGAACCCAGCGTCTCGCTGCTTATACAAGAACCCAGCATCTCACTGCTTATACAATAAAGAGCCCAGCATCTCACTGCTTATACAATAAAGAACCCAGCTTCTTGCTGCTTATACAAGAACCCAGCATCTCACAGCTTATACAATAAAGAACCCAGCATCTCGCTGCTTATACAGTAAAGAGCCCAGCGTCTCGCTGCTTATACAATAAGGAACCCAGCGTCTCGCTGCTTATACAATAAGGAACCCAGCGTCTCGCTGCTTATACAATAAAGAGCCCAGCATCTCACTGCTTATACAAGAACCCAGCTTCTTGCTGCTTATACAATAAAGAACCCAGCGTCTCGCTGCTTATACAGTAAAGAACCCAGTGTCTCGCTGCTTATACAGTAAAGAACCCAGCGTCTCGCTGCTTATACAGTAAAGAGCCCAGCGTCTCGCTGCTTATACAATAAAGAACCCAGCGTCTCACTGCTTATACAATAAAGAACCCAGCGTCTCGCTGCTTATACAAGAACCCAGCATCTCACTGCTTATACATTAAAGAGCCCAGCATCTCACTGCTTATACAATAAAGAACCCAGCTTCTTGCTGCTTATACAATAAAGAACCCAGCGTCTCACAGCTTATACAATAAAGAACCCAGCGTCTCGCTGCTTATACAATAAAGAACCCAGCTTCTTGCTGCTTATACAATAAAGAACCCAGCGTCTCACAGCTTATACAATAAAGAACCCAGCATCTCACAGCTTATACAATAAAGAACCCAGCGTCTCGCTGCTTATACAATAAAGAGCCCAGCATCTCACTGCTTATACAATAAAGAACCCAGCATCTCACTGCTTATACATTAAAGAGCCCAGCATCTCACTGCTTATACAATAAAGAACCCAGCTTCTTGCTGCTTATACAATAAAGAACCCAGCGTCTCACAGCTTATACAATAAAGAGCCCAGCATCTCACTGCTTATACAATAAAGAACCCAGCATCTCACTGCTTATACATTAAAGAGCCCAGCATCTCACTGCTTATACAATAAAGAACCCAGCATCTCACTGCTTATACATTAAAGAGCCCAGCATCTCACTGCTTATACAATAAAGAACTCAGCTTCTTGCTGCTTATACAATAAAGAACCCAGCGTCTCACAGCTTATACAATAAAGAGCCCAGCATCTCACTGCTTATACAATAAAGAACCCAGCTTCTTGCTGCTTATACAATAAAGAACCCAGCGTCTCACAGCTTATACAATAAAGAACCCAGCGTCTCACAGCTTATACAATAAAGAACCCAGCGTCTCACAGCTTATACAATAAAGAACCCAGCGTCTCACAGCTTATACAATAAAGAACCCAGCGTCTTGCTGCTTATACAATAAAGAACCCAGCGTCTTGCTGCTTATACAATAAAGAACCAAGCGTCTCGCTGCTTATACAATAAAGAACCCAGCATCTCACTGCTTATACAATAAAGAACCCAGCATCTCACTGCTTATACAATAAAGAGCCCAGCATCTCACTGCTTATACAATAAAGAACCCAGCTTCTTGCTGCTTATACAATAAAGAACCCAGCGTCTCGCTGCTTATACAATACAGAACCCAGCGTCTCGCTGCTTATACAAGAACCCAGCATCTCACTGCTTATACAATAAAGAGCCCAGCATCTCACTGCTTATACAAGAACCCAGCTTCTTGCTGCTTATACAATAAAGAACCCAGCGTCTCGCTGCTTATACAGTAAAGAACCCAGCGTCTCACAGCTTATACAATAAAGAACCCAGCGTCTCACTGCTTATACAATAAAGAACCCAGCGTCTCGCTGCTTATACAAGAACCCAGCATCTCACTGCTTATACATTAAAGAGCCCAGCATCTCACTGCTTATACAATAAAGAACCCAGCTTCTTGCTGCTTATACAATAAAGAACCCAGCGTCTCACAGCTTATACAATAAAGAACCCAGCGTCTCGCTGCTTATACAATAAAGAACCCAGCGTCTCACAGCTTATACAATAAAGAACCCAGCGTCTCACAGCTTATACAATAAAGAACCCAGCGTCTCACAGCTTATACAATAAAGAACCCAGCGTCTTGCTGCTTATACAATAAAGAGCCCAGCGTCTCGCTGCTTATACAATAAAGAACCCAGCGTCTCGCTGCTTATACAATAAAGAACCCAGCATCTCACTGCTTATACAAGAACCCAGCATCTCACTGCTTATACAATAAAGAGCCCAGCATCTCACTGCTTATACAATAAAGAACCCAGCTTCTTGCTGCTTATACAATAAAGAACCCAGCGTCTCGCTGCTTATACAATACAGAACCCAGCGTCTCGCTGCTTATACAAGAACCCAGCATCTCACTGCTTATACAATAAAGAGCCCAGCATCTCACTGCTTATACAAGAACCCAGCTTCTTGCTGCTTATACAATAAAGAACCCAGAGTCTCGCTGCTTATACAGTAAAGAACCCAGTGTCTCGCTGCTTATACAGTAAAGAACCCAGCGTCTCACTGCTTATACAGTAAAGAGCCCAGCGTCTCGCTGCTTATACAATAAAGAACCCAGCGTCTCACTGCTTATACAATAAAGAACCCAGCGTCTCGCTGCTTATACAAGAGCCCAGCATCTCACTGCTTATACAAGAACCCAGCTTCTTGCTGCTTATACAATAAAGAACCCAGCGTCTCGCTGCTTATACAGTAAAGAACCCAGTGTCTCGCTGCTTATACAGTAAAGAACCCAGCGTCTCGCTGCTTATACAGTAAAGAGCCCAGCGTCTCGCTGCTTATACAATAAAGAACCCAGCGTCTCACTGCTTATACAATAAAGAACCCAGCGTCTCGCTGCTTATACAAGAACCCAGCATCTCACTGCTTATACAATAAAGAGCCCAGCATCTCACTGCTTATACAATAAAGAACCCAGCATCTCACTGCTTATACAATAAAGAACCCAGCGTCTCGCTGCTTATACAGTAAAGAACCCAGCGTCTCGCTGCTTATACAGTAAAGAACCCAGCGTCTCGCTGCTTATACAATAAAGAGCCCAGCATCTCGCTGCTTATACAATAAAGAACCCAGCGTCTCACTGCTTATACAATAAAGAACCCAGCGTCTCGCTGCTTATACAAGAACCCAGCATCTCACTGCTTATACAATAAAGAACCCAGCTTCTTGCTGCTTATACAATAAAGAACCCAGCGTCTCACAGCTTATACAATAAAGAACCCAGCATCTCGCTGCTTATACAGTAAAGAGCCCAGCGTCTCGCTGCTTATACAGTAAAGAACCCAGCATCTCGCTGCTTTTACAGTAAAGAACCCAGCGTCTCGCTGCTTTTACAGTAAAGAATCAGGAGTGTCATTGCTCTGGAGCTCCCTGCCCCACAATCTTGTGTTGGCTGATTCACTACACCAGTACACGGAGGCCCGGGCGCCTTTCTTGATAAATCTAACCTTACAGGTTACGGGCGCTGGAGTCTGTGGTGGGACGCTGATCCCAGGAACGAGGAATGTTTCCTCTTATAGGGGTCTGCTCTTTTTGTCATTTTGTGTTATTTTGTTTTTGTTTTTATATACGGTATATATGTCACTGACATTTACAAAAACAGTGTACATTTTTTGACGTGATTGGGATCCTGCCGTCAGGAGCCTCGCTGCCCAGAGCAGATGAGGACGAGCAGGAGGAGACGCCGACAGTCACTGGATGTAACAAGCAATCTCAATGTATCCACCACCCCACGACACCTCCCTCGGCCGCTGTGTCCCCAGTGGTGTCACTCCTCTTACCGTCAGGTTCCTGTAGAATCGCAGTCACATTACAGTAACTCCAGTTCCTCTTTCTAGAAACCTCGAGTGTTTAAAAAAACTCCAGATGAGACTTTCCTGCTGCACCAGCAAAACCCGACTTCTGCTTCATCTTCTCTTTCTGTCACTCACTCTATCCGTCCTAAGATCAGACAAACAATAGCGCGGCTCTGTCACCGGACATCACACCACAAGCTGCACCCGGTGTTAACTCCTTAGTGACCAGGCCAGACTGGGCTACAACGAACAGACAATTTTTTTTATTTTTGCCTCTATGTTCAGTCCTATCTTTAGTCACCATATTTTTTTTGCTGCTGTGGCTGATTATAGTTTGTCCTGCACCCAGGGCGGTGGAGTCGGAAAGCCAAACCTGCAACTCCAACTCCTCAATTTCCCTTCCACCGACTCCGACATATATTGCTTATATTTTTTAAAGGAAAAATGTATTGTAGTACAATGTGAACATCAGACATTGAATCATTTCTATGATACAATAATCAAGATATTTAGATAGAACATAATATATGTTTGACTTTAGAACACAAAAAACTGTAATAAATTGTAAATAAGTAATACACAGTATATATATATATCGCTATGTAATAAACTAGAAGTGGCAAAAAACAGTTTTCAACAAAAACATACTAAATAACATTTGTGCAGTCTATGAATTTGTTCTAAGAAACAGAATTGCCTCCATCAGATCCTCCCTCATAGATGACCTCACATCTGACCTAATAATGTTAAGGCCAGAGAACAACCTCTCTACAGTAACTTGGGTTGGAGGCAAAGCCGTAACCACATGGGAACATCTCTAACAATTTCCAGGTATAAAGGAATTGCCTCCTGCACAGTCAGTTTTGATGAACGGTTGAATTTTTCTATTTCTTTGAGAGCAAGTGAAACATTTTATATGAAATCTGGTCAATCTGCTGCTATAGGAGATGGAGTGAAGTCTTTTTCCTTGCGGCAATGCTTTGCCTGCTCCATGTGGTCCAAATACTTGTCAAAGTCAAAGTCCTCATCTGATGAGGATGAAGATATGGCAGCAGTAGCGCTGTCAGGGCCCGAATCCTCTTGTGCCTGGCAGTCCTCCTGTAGGCCACTCATCCTAACTGCTACCTCAGTCAGAGCTTCTTTTCCTTTAGTAAGCTGTTGATCATCAAGCAGTATACGATGACTTGGGTCCACATAAACAGCTGCCAGAAGAATTGTATTTTCCACTAGCTGTGTGTCTCTCTCCGTTTCATTGAAGCAGAAATGCCATCTGTGATTAAACAGCAAAATAGCAAGTTCTTCTGCTCCCTCATGAAAATGCCAGGACTTAAATCCTCAGCTTGTAATTTTTTAGTCATGGTAAATGGGTGATTAAGCGATTCCTTCAATTCAGCCACCTGTGTCCATTGACCTTCATTTAGGGTTACCTGAGGGTTCGCCATATCTATAAGAAACGGTTTTAGTTCAAGCAATCGCTCAATCATTAAATAAGTGCTGCCCCACCGAGTGGCTTGATCGACAATTGCCCCTTTCCCAGCACGTCTCTTCAAGATGGAATCAATTTTAGGGGTTCTGGCGGCAATAACCAATTTCCTCACTTTTCCAATCAGATTTCCAGCATGTCCCTCTTGCAGACTCTCTCTTATTGCCAGCTGCAGCGTGTGCACAACACAGCGCATGTGATGAGTAGGAAAGAGGCGTGAAGCAGCTTCATCAAGATCATCTATTTCTACAGTATAATGTTGCTGTTCTTCTGTTGTAATATCTGCTTGTTCCTCAGTTACATGAACAGCACTGTGGCCTTCCACCTCATACTGAATCCTAAGTGTTCTTCTAGCTGTTGTTCATTCTCATTCATCAGTGTAATTGCACTTATCATGTGTGACGCATTGTCCGTTACAATAGCAAGAACCTGTTCTTTTTTGAGTTCATAACCTTTCAGAACTTTTTCCACTAAGGCCTGGAGACACTGGCTGCTGTGATGAGCTTTAGTATCTCTTACTGCCAGCGTCTCGGTAACAATTTCTTTGCTGTCACAAACATATCGAACATTGATGGCAAAATAGTTCACTCTGATGTGTGCAGGCGTCCATTGTAAGAAACATGAAGCGTCTCTTGAGTCTTTTTAGGATCTTCCTTTAACAGAGAGCACATAATAATCACCTACAATATGAGCATTAGTGGCCTTCCTGTGACAGAGAGGAGCAGTAGTACTTTCACATTCTCACTTTCTCCAGCTCGGGGCCCAGGAATTGGATCCTGTGCAGGGCAGGCACCCCTCCCCCTCCTCAATCTTGTGAGATTGTTTTGTGAGGATCCGTTTTTGGGCTGAATGAGCATGGAAGTTTGGGCGGCGTTTTTCTATTCTGCTTTTGCTATTGAAAACATTATGTATGAGCTCAAAATCCTTTCAGGTGATGCGGTTTTTTCAAAAGCTGATCTGCTGCTTTTGCAGCTGAAAAACGTATCCTCAAAAAACGCAGAAAAAACGCTGTGTGTGAATGTAGCCTTAGATCAGGAATAGAACAGTCATTTATAGGACATTTCATAACTTTCCCAAATTCCTATGAAAAAATATTCAGCACATTCTGCATTGAACTACTGGACCCAATTTATTATATATTTTAGGAGTCGGAGTCGGTCCATTTTATTCTGACTCCATGACTCCAACTCCACAGCCCTGCCTGCACCAAACGCTTATAGTTTTTAGTGTTATATCCAGGTACATTATATATTACTGTGTAATTTATATATTTTATGGTGTAAAAATTGAAAAAAAAACCCCTTTGTTTTAGTCTATTTTTTGTTAATTTTTTTTTTTTTTTTTTTTTTTTTTACTGTTCACATTTCACACCCAAACCTGCTGAATAAATTCTCAGGATTATTATGGTTATGTGCACATTTTTTTGTTTCTGAGACTTTTATTTCTTTATATTCCATCCCATAGTCCCCTACCCATATACATATCCACCATCCCATAGTCCCGTGCCCATATACCCGTCATATATATCCTCCATCCCATAGTCCCGTGCCCATATACCCATATACATATCCGCCATCCCATAGTCCCGTGCCCATATACCCGTCATACATATCCTCCATCCCATAGTCCAGTGCCCATATACATATCCTCCATCCCATAGTGCCGTTCCCATATACCCATCATATATATCCTCCATCCCATAGTGCCGTTCCCATATACTCATCACACATCCTCCATCCCATAGTCCCGTGCCCATATACTCATCACACATCCTCCATCCCGTAGTCCGGTGCCCATATACTCATCACACATCCTCCATCTCATAGTCCCGTGCCCATATACTCATCATACATATCCTCCATCCCATAGTCCGGTGCCCATATACCGGTCATACATATCGTCCATCCCATAGTCCCATGCCCATATACCCATCATACACATCCTCCATCCCATAGTCCGGTGCCCATATACCCATCATACACATCCTCCATCCCATAGTCCGGTGCCCATATACCCATCATACATATCCTCCATCCCATAGTCCGGTGTCCATATACCCATCATACATATCCTCCATCCCATAGTCCAGTGCCCATATACCCATCATACATATCCTCCATCCCATAGTCTGGTGCCCATATACCCATCATACGTATCCTCCATCCCATAGTCCAGTGCCCATATACCCATCATACATATCCTCCATCCCATAGTCCAGTGCCCATATACCCATCATACATATCCTCCATCCCATAGTCCGGTGCCCATATACCCATCATACATATCCTCCATCCCATAGTGCCGTTCCCATATACTCCTCACACATCCTCCATCTCATAGTCAACCATTATTACATCATAATGACATCATAATGAGCGGCGGCGGGGCTTGCAACCTTTGATGACATCAGCGTCGCCATGGCAACCATTGTGACATCACAATGAGGGGCGGGGCTTGACACGCACATACTTTTTCCCCCAGTATGTAGATAGGGGCAAAATTGTTTGGTGAATTGGAACGCGAGGGGTTAAAACTTCGCCTCACAACATAGCTTAGGACGCTCTTGGGGTCCAGACGTGTGACTGTGCCAAATTTTGTGGCTGTAGCTGCGACGGTGCGGATGCCTATCCCGGACATACAAACACACACACACACACACACACACACACACACACACACACACACACACACACACACTTTGAGCTTTATATATTAGATATTAATAAAGTATTCTGTCTCCTCCAAACATGATGAGTTTTGTTTCTACCAAACATTTCTACTTTGGCTTCATCAGATCATTTGACATTCTCCCTATACTCCTCTGGATAGTCCAAATGCTCTCTACCAAACTTCAGACAGGCTCAGATATGTACTGGCTTAAGCAGGGGGACACGTCTGGCACTGCAGGATCGGAATCCCTGGCGGCGTAGTGTGTTACTGATGGTAGCCTTTGTTACGCATGAAGTGCTCTAAAATTTCCTGGTAGACGGCTGCGCTGACTTTGGTCTTGATAAAACACAGTGGACCTACACCAGCAGATGACATGGCTCCCCAAACCATCACTGATTGTGGATACTTCACACTAGACCTTGGAAATCAATGTCCCAGAGTCAGGAGGAAGAGTGGAGACAGACAATCCAAGCTGCTTGAGGTCTTGTGTAAAGTCTCCACCATCAGTGATGGTTTGGGGAGCCATGTCATCTGCTGGTGTAGGTACAGTGTGTTTTATCAAGACCAAAGTCAGCGCAGCTGTCTATCAGGGAATTTTAGAGCATTTCATGCTTCCCTCTGCCAACAAGCTTTTTGGAGATGGAAATGTCATTCTCCAGCAGGACTTGGCCCCTGTCCACACTGACAAAAGTACTAATTCCTGGTTTAAAAACAACAGTATCACTGTGCATGATTGGCAGCAAACTCGTCTGACCTTAACCCCATAGAAAATCTATGGGGCATGTGGTGTAATGACCACTGTGTCCACTAGGGGGCGCTGTGTGGATGTCCCAAGAGAGGATAAGTGGCAGAATACGGAGTGGCAGTGGTGTGTCTCAAAGTGGGTGGCTTTGAGATGAAGGCTTGGTTATGTGTTGATCAGCAGAGCTGATCTTTCGTGCCTATGTGTTAGGGAGAAGCCTTCAGGCAGCTGGAGAGATGGGTGGGTTCTAGCTGCCTACAAATCCACCCAGGGGTGTGTCTGATAACACCTATAGTAAAAGGCTATGTGAGTAGGTGAAGGACCTGTGATGAGGTCATAGCCATGTGACCCAGTGGGCGTGACTACGGACCATATAACGTAGCCAGGATAGGTCACAAGGGGTGAATGCTGGGACCAGGTTGGTCCAGTTTGGAAGGTCCCGTGAGGAGAAGGATCTCCTCACTAACAGCCTGTGGAGTGGCTGGGCATGTGCAAGGGCAATGTCTGCCTGAGAGCTCCCTGGAGGGATCTAACATAAAACGTCCTGATAAGCCGCATAAGGAACCCTGACGGGTGAGATAACACTGGGGCTGAATAGCCTGTTTAATGGACACTATGCTGGTGATATGAAGCTGTTGTACATTGCTGCTGTGGTTTATGAGGGTGAATAAACCGCATGGACTGCTATGTTTTTATGGAAAACCTGGTGCCGGATGTGTTTTGTTCGCTGCCAAGCGAGTGATCCCCTACTAGATGACAGCGCTACCTCACAGGTATTATCAAGAGGAAGATGAGACACCAGACCCAACAATGCAGACGAGCTGAATGCTGCTAAAGCAACCTGGGCTTCCATAACCCCTCAGCAGTGCCCCAGGCTGATCGCCTCCATGCCACGCCGCATTGATGCAGGAATTGCTGCAAAAGGAGCCCCGACCAAGTACTGAGTGCATTTACTGATCATACATTTCAGTAGGACAACATTTCGGAATTTAAAATTATTTTTTCAAGCTGGTGTTATAAAGTATTCTAATTTACTGAGATAATGACTTTTGTGTTTTCATTGGCTGTAAGCCATAATCATCAACATTACCAGAAATAAACCCGTAATATAGATCACTCTGTTTTGTAATGTCTCTATATAAGGCTAGTTTCACGCTAGCGTTCTCGGGCGCAGCGCAGGGCTGCCACTAAGCTCCACCCCCGGCTGCACCCCCTCCGGTCAGTTCCTCCTCTGATCACATGACACTGCATGCGATCACCGTACCCTATATTTTGCGCTGGTATGATTTTGCTGGTGCTGCGCCCAGAGCACAAAAATGCAACACAGCGCGCTTGTGTGTGCTGGGCGCAGTGCCAGCAAAATCATACCAGCGCACTGTCAGCGTACCCAACACTTAATATAGGGTACGGTGATTGCATGCAGTGCCAAGCGATCAGAGGAGGAACTGACCGGAGGGGCGCAGCCGGGGGCGGAGCTAAGGCTACTTTCACACTAGCGATTTTTTGCGCTGCGTGCGCAGTGCAAACGCATACAAAAAACCGCATAAGCGTTTTGAATGCGTTTGCTTATTTTTTGCGTATGCCTTTTAGCCAATTTTACTCTAAAAACGCATGCGTTTTTAAACGCTGACGTGCGCATGTCCATGCACACGTCAGCATTTCCATAGACTGGAATGTGTTTTATTTGCGCATTTTGTGCGCATGCGTTTTTTTGAAACAGGTTGGGCGCACAGAAAATGCAACAGGGTGCATATAGGCGCACATGGCAAAAAAACGCATGCGCACAAATACGCATACAAACGCTATACAATGCGCACCTATGTTAAACATAGTGGTGCATTGAGCATGTATGCGCACGCAGCGCAGCACAAAAAAACGCTAGTGTGAAACCAGCCTTAGCCGCGGCCCTGCGCTGCGCCTGAGAACGCTAGTGTGAAACTAGCCTAATATGCGAGTTTCACTTTTTGTACTGAAATAAGGTAAATTAACTTTTTGATGATAATCTACTTTTGTGAGATGCATAAGTGAGGTTCTGTGGTGGTACACATTATAATATATATATATATATATATATATATATATATATATATATATATATATATATATATATATATATATATATAGTGTGTGTCCCCACTAAAGATTGTGTCCCTGCTGTATGCTGAGCATTGATATAGGGCGTACAGTGGGGCAAAAAAGTATTTAGTCAGTCAGCAATAGTGCAAGTTCCACCACTTAAAAAGATGAGAGGCGTCTGTAATTTACATCATAGGTAGACCTCAACTATGGGAGACAAACTGAGAAAAAAAAATCCAGAAAATCACATGGTCTGTTTTTTTTTTTCATTTTATTTGCATATTATGGTGGAAAATAAGTATTTGGTCAGAAACAAGCAATCAAGATTTCTGGCTCTCACAGACCTGTAACTTCTTCTTTAAGAGTCTCCTCTTTCCTCCACTCATTACCTGTAGTAATGGCACCTGTTTAAACTTGTTATCAGTATAAAAAGACACCTGTGCACACCCTCAAACAGTCTGACTCCAAACTCCACTATGGTGAAGACCAAAGAGCTGTCAAAGGACACCAGAAACAAAATTGTAGCCCTGCACCAGGCTGGGAAGACTGAATCTGCAATAGCCAACCAGCTTGGAGTGAAGAAATCAACTGTGGGAGCAATAATTAGAAAATGGAAGACATACAAGACCACTGATAATCTCCCTCGATCTGGTGCTCCACGCAAAATCCCACCCCGTGGGGTCAGAATGATCACAAGAACGGTGAGCAAAAATCCCAGAACCACGCGGGGGGACCTAGTGAATGAACTGCAGAGAGCTGGGACCAATGTAACAAGGCCTACCATAAGTAACACACTACGCCACCATGGACTCAGATCCTGCAGTGCCAGACGTATCCCACTGCTTAAGCCTGTACATGTCCGGGCCCGTCTGAAGTTTGCTAGAGAGCATTTGGATGATCCAGAGGAGTTTTGGGAGAATGTCCTATGGTCTGATGAAACCAAACTGGAACTGTTTGGTAGAAACACAACTTGTCGTGCTTGGAGGAAAAAGAATACTGAGTTGCATCCATCAAACACCATACCTACTGTAAAGCATGGTGGTGGAAACATCATGCTTTGGGGCTGTTTCTCTGCAAAGGGGCCAGGACGACTGATCCAGGTACATGAAAGAATGAATGGGGCCATGTATCGTGAGATTTTGAGTGCAAACCTCCTTCCATCAGCAAGGGCATTGAAGATGAAACGTGGCTGGGTCTTTCAACATGACAATGATCCAAAGCACACCGCCAGGGCAACGAAGGAGTGGCTTCGTAAGAAGCATTTCAAGGTCCTGGAGTGGCCTAGCCAGTCTCCAGATCTCAACCCTATAGAAAACCTTTGGAGGGAGTTGAAAGTCCGTGTTGCCAAGCGAAAAGCCAAAGACATCACTGCTCTAGAGGAGATCTGCATGGAGGAATGGGCCAACATACCAACAACAGTGTGTGGCAACCTTGTGAAGACTTACAGAAAACGTTTGACCTCTGTCATTGCCAACAAAGGATATATCACAAAGTATTGAGATGAAATTTTGTTTCTGACCAAATACTTATTTTCCACCATAATATGCAAATAAAATGAAAAAAAAAAAACAGACAATGTGATTTTCTGGATTTTTTTTTCTCAGTTTGTCTCCCATAGTTGAGGTCTACCTATGATGTAAATTACAGACGCCTCTCATCTTTTTAAGTGGTGGAACTTGCACTATTGCTGACTGACTAAATACTTTTTTGCCCCACTGTATATATACAGACACTGGGGGTATACAGCAGGGTACAGAGCCTACTCTGCACGTGGGCAGTCAGCGCATTGTCGTCGCCCAGTGTTGCTGACCGGCAGCGAGTATTTGTTTCGCAGTTTAGTTCTGTAGTGGGAGTGTCAGAGGGGTGGCAGTGTTTGTGAGTTGCAGTGCTGATTGGTTTACCACGGCAGTGAGGGCGGTGTAATTATGAGCACGCTCACATCTAGATCCTGGGGCAGGCTGTAAGTCACGCATTCAAGAGCACGCAGAAGGTGGAAGGCGGCGGCGCGCATTCATGAGCGCGCACTTTTACCATACACTGCGCTTTTCACCGGTGCAGCGTCTGCGCTTTTCACCGGTGCAGCGTCTGCGCTTTTCACCGGTGCAGCGTCTGCGCTTTTCACCGGTGCTGGGCGCATATTTCACTGGTGCTGGGCGCATATTTCACTGGTGCTGGGCGCATATTTCACTGGTGCTGGGCGCATATTTCACATTTGCTGGGCACGCATTTCACATTTGCTGGGCACGCATTTCACAGGTGCAGCATCTCCGCACATTTCGGCCTCTCCATAGTTTGCCACAAACACAGATAGAAACGATGAAAGGACAGGAAAGAAAAGCTGATGTCTGCAATCACGCAAAAAACCCTGCCAAAAAATGTCCAACACGTCTGATAGAAAAAGGCCCTTAAGTCGCTAGACTTCAATTCCCTATATCAGCACTCAGGTATATTCTGAAGACAGAGCAAAAGAGATCAACTGATCAGAGACAAAATGGGAATTCAGCCCAGTCCCAGCCAGGGCTGGCTGAACACAAAAGCTAAGTAAACCAGACGAAAACTCATATGAACAATAGAGAAAACTTAGCTTTAAGAAGGCAGGAACCAAACTAGAAACCAGAAGCCACAGTCAGGAGAAATCACCAGCAAGAAACTAGGGAGTTGGCTGCCTTAAATCCAATCAGAAATTCCTGATGTCCAATCACAGTACTCTTCCTCAGGTAGCCTGTCTCTGCCATTTAGATCAGCTTCATTACCTCCCTTCACCAAAAGAGGGAGTCCAGATAGAGAACTCACTACTCCTCTGTCAGCACAGACAGCTCCATAACCCTCACCAGAAGCAAACCCGAAAATGAGCCCCGCCGAGGAGGGGTCACCGAACTCTCATCCACACCACCGGGCTGATCAGGATGGGCCCGATGAAAAGCACGAACCAATCTATCGGCATGAATATCAGAGGCAGAGACCCAAGAATTGTCCTCCTGGCCATAACCCTTCCACTTGACCAAATACTGGAGTCTCCGTCTAGCCAGACGAGAATCCAGTATTTTCTCTACCTCATATTCCACATTACCTTTAACTAATACAGGGTCAGGAGGTGCCGCCGTAGGAACTACTGGCTCAACATATCTCTTCAACAGCGACTTATGAAACACCTTATGGATCTTAAACATTACAGGAAGAGCCAATCGAAAAGAAACCGGATTAAGAATCTCCAAAATCTTGTAAGGTCCAATAAATCTTGGCTTGAACTTTGGAGAAGTGACCTTCATAGAGATATTCTTTGACAGCCAAACCATATCAACCACTTTAAACTGGGGAACAATGGTCCTATGCCGGTTAGAAAACCGCTGGGCCTTTTCCTGGGAGAGAGAGAGACAACTTATCCACTACTTGGTCACAAATCTGCTGCATTCTCTCTACCACAGTGTCAACACCTGGGCAGGCTGAAGATTCCACTTGCCCTGAACAAAATCGAGGATGAAACCCAAAGTTACAGAAAAAGGGGGACATCAAGGTGGCAGAACTAGCTCTATTATTTAAAGTGAATTCGGCCAAGGGGAAAAAATAAAACCCAATCATCCTGATCAGCAGATATAAAACATCTCAAATAGGACTCCAAGTCTGGTTTGTTCTCTCAGTCTGCCCATTGGTCTGAGGGTGAAACGCGGAGAAGGACAACTGAATTGCCAGCTTGGAACAAAAGGCTTTCCAGAATCTGGAAACAAACTGAACTCCTCTGCCCGATACAATATTCTCAGGAATCCCATGCAACCGAACCACCTGTTGTAAAAACAAGGGTACCAACTCTGAGGAAGATGGCAACTTTGGGAGTGGTACAAGATGGACCATCATAGAGAATCTATCACAAATCACCCAGATAACAGTCATTCTCTGAGAGACAGGAAGATCAGAAATAAAATCCATTGAAATATGGGTCCATGGCCTCTTAGGCACCGGCAAGGGCATCAACAACGCACTAGAGTGAGAACAGGGTTTAGACCGGGAACAAGTCCCACAGGACTGCACAAAATTCCTGACATCATGAGATAAGGCAGGCCACCAAAAAGACCGACTCACCAAATCTCTGGTACCAAAAATACCTGGATGACCAGCCAATGCGGAGCAATGAACTTCAGACATCACTCTTCCTCCACTGGTCAGGAACATACAATTTTCCCATAGGACAACGCTCAGGTTTGTCCTCCTGGAATTCTTCCAGAGCACCTCTCAAATCGGGCGAGATGGCAGAAAGAACTACGCCCTCACCTAGGATGGTAGTAGGATTCAAGCGTTTGGCCGACTCAAGGTAAATCAAATTCTTGTGGTCAGTGAGGACCACAACTTGATGTCTAGCTCCCTCCAACCAATGTCTCCACTCCTCAAATGCCCATTTCATGGCTAACAATTCCCAATTCCCCACATCATAGTTGCGTTCAGATGAGGAGAACTTTCGGGAAAAGAAGGCACAGGGATTCATTTTAGACGTCACAAGATCTTTTTGGGACAAAACAGCTCCTGCACCAATCTCTGAAGAGTCTATCTCCACCTGAAAAGGAAGTGAGACATCAGGTTGCCGCAAAACCAGAGCAGAAGTGTGTAAGAGAATGGTCAGCCATAATATACTGAGCGGCCATGTTGTCTCTAGCAGCCATCTTGTTGAAAGTTAGAGAAGATTCAAATTTTACAAAAGAGCTAATAGTAGGCATTTACTACAGGCCGCCTGTGCAAGCTGAAGATATGGATGAACTCTTTATGCATCAAATGGCCAAGTTCTCCAAAAAATATGACATAGTTGTCATGGGAGATTTCAACTATCCAGACATTTGTTGGGAATCTCTCTCAGGCAAAACTAACAGGTCAAGGAAATTCTTATCCTCTCTTGCTGACAACTTTATCTTCCAAAAGGTAGGGGGGAAAACAAGGGGAACTGCTACCTTGGATCTAATCCTTATAAACAGGGAGGAAATGGTTGAGGAGGTAAAAGTGGCTGGGACCGTAGGAGGTAGCGACCATGCTATTTTAGAATTTTGGATAACTAGAGGAGGAAGACCTGTGAAGACTCAGACGTCAAAGTTAGATTTCAGAAAGGCAGATTTTAAGGGATTCAGAAAGATTATTGGAGGGATCCAATGGCTGGATATCCTTAAAGACAAAAATGTCCTGGAAGGATGGGAAATCTTGAAAAATGAAATTCTCAAAGCACAATTGTTAATTCCAAAAAGAGGGAAGAATAGGAAGCATTTAAGGAAGCCAGGATGGATGAACACAGAACTTAAGCACATGCTAAAAAGGAAGAAAAAAATGTTTATAAAATGGAAAGAGGGAGGCATATCTAAAGAAGAATATAATGCTGTCTGCAGAACCTGCAGGGCACAAATCAGATTAGCTAAAGCTGACAATGAATTGAGGCTTGCAAGAGATGTCAAAAGCAATAATAAAGGATTTTGGGGATATGTCAAAAGTAAAAGAAAAGTCAAAGATGCTATAGGATTTTTACAGGATGAAAATGATGAAATGGTAAGACAGGATGTTGAGAAGGCCGAACTTTTAAATTCCTATTTTGCATCGTTTTCTCTCAGAAAGGAAATGTAACATCAACTGTTCTTCACTGTCCTATTAAGGGAATAGAAGAATCCAGGATATCTATAAACATAAAGATAGTGAGGAAACACTTAGCTAACCTAAATGAATTCAAGTCTCCAGGTCCAGATGAATTACACCCCAGAGTACTGAAGGAGATAGCAGAGGAAATTTTTGAACCCCTCTCCATAATCTTTGAAAATTCTTGGAGAACAGGAGAAGTCCCAGAAGACTGAGGAGCAAATGTTGTTCCTATCTTGAAAAAGGGGAAGAAGGTGGACCCAGGCAATTATAGGTCGGTGAGTCTGACTTCTATACCAGGAAAGATCTTTGAACAAATTATTAAACAACATGTATGTCAGTACCTGGATAAGAATGAAGTGATTAAACAGAGTCAGCATGGGTTTGTAACTAATAAGTCATGTCAGACTAACTTAATTTCCTTCTATGACGGAATCACTGATTGGGTGGATCAAGGAAATGCTGTAGATATAGTATATCTTGACTTCAGCAAAGCATTTGACAAAGTATCTCATACAATCCTTATTGAAAAAATGACTAAGTATGGAATGGACAAGGCAACTGTTAGGTGGATTCATAACTGGCTTAGTGATCGGACCCAAAGAGTGGTCGTAAATGGCTGCACATCCAGTTGGAAGAATGTCTCAAGTGGGGTACCACAGGGCTCTGTCCTGGGCCCTGTATTGTTCAACATCTTTATCAACGATTTAGATGAAGGAATTGAGGGTAAACTGATTAAATTTGATGATGACACAAAGCTAGGAGGGATAGCTAATACTAGAGAAGAGAGAGAGAGGATTCAAAAAGATATAAATAAACTGGAGAAGTGGGCAGCAACTAACAATGGTTTTTAACAGGGAGAAAAGCAAAGTACTACCTCTGGGCAATAAAAATGAAAAAGCATATACAGAATGGGAGGAATAGTCCTAAGCAACAGCACATGTGAAAAAGACTTGGGTATACTAATAGATCATAGACTGAATATGAGTCAACAGTGTGATGCAGCAGCAGCAAAAAAGGCAAATGCAATTCTAGGATGTATTAACAGAAGCATACAGTCTAGATCACGTGAAGTCATTATTTCCCTCTACTCCTCTTTGGTCAGACCTCATCTGGAATATTGTGTCCAGTTTTGGGCACCACATTTTAAAAAAGACATCAACAAACTGGAGCAAGTTCAGAAAAGGGCAACCAGAATGGTGACCGGTCTGCAAACCCTGTCTTATGAGGAAAGGTTGCAGGATTTGGGAATGTTTAGTTTGCAAAAGAGAAGACTGAGAGGAGACTTAATAGCTGTCTACAAATATCTAAAGGGCTGTCACATTGTAGAAGGATCAACTTTATTCTCATTTGCACAAGGAAAGACTAGAAGCAATGGGATGAAACTGAATGGGAGGAGACACAGATTAGATATTAGAAAAAACTTTTTGACCGTTAGAGTGATCAATGAGTGGAACAGGCTGCCACGAGAAGTGGTGAGTTCTCCTTCAATGGAAGTCTTCAAAACAGAGGCTGGACAGACATCTGACTGGGATGATTTAGCGAATCCTGCTTTGAGCAGGGGGTTGGACCAGATGGCCCAGGAGGTCCCTTCCAACTCTACGATTCTATGATTTTATTCTATGTACTAAATGGAGGATGGAAAATGAGATCATTTCTCCTACCAACCTCAGTAGATGTGCATAGATGAAGATTGGATCAATAGGGGAATATGGTCACCACATATATGGTTAATGTGTGTTTATGTGATATTGTTGGTAGAGAGAGAAGAGTCATTAAAATGTCAAAATGCACAAATTTATGGATCAAGTCTGAAAGCAGCGATAAGATTTTAGGACAGTAGCCATAGATACCAATGACTCATGGGTTTTAGTGTTGCTTGGAGAAACGTTAATTAATATCTTCGTATTATGTCATTATTAGAGTTGAGCGATACCGTCCGATACTTCAAAATATCAGATCGGAATGGATCGGCCGATCTTTAAAAAAAAAGTATCGGTATCGCCGATGCCGATACCGGAAGTCCCATTCAAGTCTGAGACTTCCGGTATCGGAATTGGAAAAACCCTTTCCTGACCTTGTACAGCCTCTCGGGGGTCTGTACGGGCCTTCCGGGGGTCTCTGCCGGCCTGCCGGGGGTCTGTGCCGGCCTGCCGGTGGGCTGTGCACCCTGTGGGGGTCTGTACCGGCCTGCCGGGGGGCTGTGCAGGCATCGTCCAATGGGACTACAAGTCCCATCGGGCGATGCCTGCTACCATGACAGTGATTGACACATTAGCCAATGATGGGACAGTAGTAGTCCCATCATCCGGCTAATGTGTTAAATGTAAAAAAAAAAAACTACATACATACTACATACATACTACATATATACTACATGCTACATACATGCTACATACATGCTACATACATGCTACATACATGCTACATACATGCTACATACATGCTACATACATACTACATGCTACATACATACTACATGCTACATACATACTACATGCTACATACATACTACATGCTACATACATACTACATGCTACATACATACTACATGCTACATACATACTACATGCTACATACATACTACATGCTACATACATACTACATGCTACATACATACTACATGCTACATATATACTGCATGCTACATACACTCACTGGCCACTTTATTAGGTACACCTGTCCAACTGTGTGTTAAGACTTAATTTCTAATCAGCCAATCACATGGCGGCAACTCAGTGCATTTAGGCATGTAGACATGGTCAAGACAATCTCCTGCAGTTCAAACCGAGCATCAGTATGGGGAAGAAAGGTGATTTGAGTGCCTTTGAACGTGGCATGATTGTTGGTGCCAGAAGGGCTGGTCTGAGTATTTCAGAAACTGCTGATCTACTGGGATTTTCACGCACAACCATCTCTAGGGTTTACAGAGAATGGTCCGAAAAAGAAAAAAAATCCAGTGAGCGGCAGTTCTGTGGCCGGAAATGCCATGTTGATGCCAGAGGTCAGAGGAGAATGGGCAGACTGGTTCGAGCTGATAGAAAGGCAACAGTGACTCAAATTGCCACCCGTTACAACCAAGGTAGGCAGAAGAGCATCTCTGAACGCACAGTGCGTCGAACTTTGAGGCAGATGGGCTACAGCAGCAGAAGACCACACTGGGTACCACTCCTCTCAGCTAAGAACAGGCATCTGATGGCTACTTTCAGCAGGATAATGCGCCATGTCATAAAGCTCGAATCATCTCAGATTGGTTTCTTGAACATGACAATGAGTTCACTGTACTCAAATGGCCTCCTCAGTCACCAGATCTCAATCCAATAGAGCATCTTTGGGATGTGGTGGAACGGGAGATTCGCATCAGGGATGTGCAGCCGACAAATCTGCGCCAACTGTGTGATGCCATCATGTCAATATGGTCCAAAATCTCTGAGGAATGCTTCCAGCACCTTGTTGAATCTCTGCCACGAAGAATTGAGGCAGTTCTGAAGGCAAAAGGGGGTCCAACCCGTTACTAGCATGGTGTACCTAATAAAGTGGCCAGTGAGTGTATATACTACATGCTACATATATACTACATGCTACATATATACTACATGCTACATATATACTACATGCTACATATATACTACATGCATGCTACATACAATACATTCGTACAATACATACATAGACATACAGTACATATAACAGAGTAACATACTTACCAATACTTGTCACATTGTTCCCCGAAGCTATTGTCGTCTACGGAATCAATATTAACATAACAAACCACAAAAATACTCACCCATGATCCGAAGCAGTCCACGAGTGTGTCCCACGACGATCTTGGGTAGAGAACTGCAGCATCAGCTGATGCTGCCGCTCTCTACGGGCTGCAGGAATCCAATGACGGAAGGTAGGTATCCTTCCGCACTGTATTCCTCCGCCACTTAAAAAAAAAAAAAAGTCCCTAGTCTCACTTTATGCCATTGCTGTGTGGGAATTTCCCACACAGCTTTTACCATAAAGTGAGACTAGGGACTTTTTTTTTTTTTTTTTTAAGTGGCGGAGGAACACAGTGCGGAAGGATACCTACCTTCCGTCATTGGATTCCTGCAGCCCGTAGAGAGCGGCAGCATCAGCTGATGCTGCAGTTCTCTACCCAAGATCGTCGTGGGACACACTCGTGGACTGCTTCGGATCATGGGTGAGTATTTTTGTGGTTTATTATGTTAATATTTATTCCGTAGATGACAATGGCTTTGGGGAACAATGTGACAAGTATTGGTAAGTATGTTACTCTATGTTATATGTACTGTATGTCTATGTATATATTGTATGAATGTATTGTATGTAGCATGCATGTAGTATATATGTGGTATGTATGTAGCATGTATGTAGCATGCATGTAGTATATATGTGGTATGTATGTAGCATGTAGTATGTATGTAGCATGCATGTAGTATATATGTGGCATGTATGTAGCATGTAGTATATATGTGGTATGTATGTAGCATGTAGTATGTATGTAGCATGCATGTAGTATATATGTATTATGTATGTAGCATGTATGTAGCATGCATGTAGTATATATGTAGTATGTATGTAGCATGTAGTATGTATGTAGCATGCAGTATGTATGTAGCATGCATGTAGTATATATGTAGCATGCATGTAGTATATATGTAGTATGTATGTATGTAGCATGTAGTATGTATGTAGCATGTAGTATGTAGCATGCATGTAGTATGTATGTAGCATGCTTGTAGTATGTATGTAGCATGTAGTATGTAGCATGCATGTAGTATGTATGTAGTATGCATGTAGTATATATGTGGTATGTATGTAGCATGTAGTATGCAGCATGCATGTAGTATGTATGTAGTATATATGTGGTATGTATGTAGCATGTAGTATGTATGTAGCATGCATGTAGTATGTATGTAGTATGTAGCATGCATGTAGTATATATGTGGTATGTATGTAGCATGCATGTAGTATGTATGTAGTATATATGTGGTATGTATGTAGCATGTAGTATGCATGTAGCATGTATGTAGTATGTATGTAGTATGTAGTATGTAGTATGAATGTAGTATGTATGTAGCATGCATGTAGTATGTAGCATGCAGTATGTATGTAGCATGCATGTAGTATGTAGCATGTAGTATGTATGTAGCATGTATGTAGCATGTAGCATGTATGTAGCATGTAGCATGTATGTAGCATGTAGCATGTATGTAGCATGTAGCATGTATGTAGCATGTATGTAGCATGTAGTATGTATGTAGCATGTATGTAGCATGTAGTATGTATGTAGCATGCATGTAGTATGTATGTAGCATGCATGTAGTATATATGTAGCATGTATGTAGCATGTAGTATGTATGTAGCATGCATGTAGTATGTATGTAGCATGCATGTAGTATGTATGTAGCATGCATGTAGTATGTATGTAGCATGCAGTATGTATGTAGCATGCATGTAGTATGTATGTAGCATGCATGTAGTATATATGTGGTATGTATGTAGCATGTAGTATGTATGTAGCATGCATGTAGTATGTATGTAGCATGCATGTAGTATGTATGTAGTATTTTTTTTTTTTTAAACATTTAACACATTAGCCGGATGATGGGACTACTACTGTCCCATCATTGGCTAATGTGTCAATCACTGTCATGGTAGCAGGCATCGCCAGATGGGACTTGTAGTCCCATCGGACGATGCCTGCACAGACCCCCGGACATCAGCACAGCCCCCGGCAGGCCGGTACAGACCCCCACAGGGTGCACAGCCCCCCGGCAGGCCGGTACAGACCCCAGGCAGTCCACACAGCCCCCCGGCAGGCCGGCACAGCCCGCCGGCAGAGACCCCCCGGAAGGCCCGAAATGACGGCGCATCATGATGCGCACACACCGTGCATCATGATGACGTCATTTCGGCTGTCAATCAACTTTGAACTTCCGATTCCGATGCCCGATATTGAAAAAATATCGGATGTCGGTATCGGAATTCCGATACAGCAAGTATCGGCCGATACCCGAATGCTCAACACTAGTCATTTTATTCTCTGTTCTAAACCACGTTTCTCTAGAATTACCATGTAAACGCCTTAGAATTATAATGTTAACGCCCTCTGCGGCAAAATGCAGCTTTCTTTGTTCTCATAATGTATAAGAAGCTCCTGTTACTGTTGCTTGTTGCCATTCCATCGCCATCATGCCACACCATGATCTAGCACGAGGCCTTATCACCGCCAGACTTCCTAGCGAATCTCTGCCTGTCTGCATCCCTGTTTTTGCCCGCATATTCCAACTCCTCTGTTATTCTGTATCTGTTTTGCCGTGTATCTCCGAATAAACTTCAACCTCAGCTTCGAGAAGAATTGTCTGCAATTTTGTCCGGCTCTTCCAACTCTCCCGATAAGAACATTTTCTTACAAGTGGCGAGCCAGCCAGGAGGAGCGGCTCCGGAGAGCGGCCTCCAGAAGAACCTTTGTGGAAGAAGTTGCAGATGAGAGTTTGAGGTTGGAAGAGTGAAGAAAAAATAAAAACGCGTGTGGCCACACGTGAAACCGATCAAAGGAAGCCAGCCTGAAGGAGAACCTCTCGTGATCGCTCCGAGACCGCCTGCCCGATTTTTTATAAGAAAACCACGGACAAAGAAAAAGACTATAAAAAGTTGAGATGTGCCCGGTAGCAAGAAGCTTTAAAAGGGCATGGGGAGACGCCTGGCAAGCTAACCAGTGAGACTGGAATCACGGCTGCACCTCTTTTGATATCTGGTCGACCCCAAACAGCCAGCAGGAGGTCTTCCATTCGAGAGAGGTGTGAGTATCTAACTTTGCTTAAATTGCATTTGTTGATACTAGAACAGAGTAAAACTCATCCTTGTAGACCACTGTAAATATGGAGTGGTTACGGAAGCAGGCAGAGAAGTATGCTCGCTCATCCCAGCTGGAGGGGGTTAATGTGGAAACCACATGGCTAAATTGTATGCAATGGTTTACCACAGAGAACAGGGAACTAGATAGAAAGAATTCGCTAGGGAAAAGTAACAGCCAAGTAGTGGCTTTGTGTAAGACAGTCATAACCTTTGATCAGGCTCTTGATAAACAGTCTACACCACAGTATGTATGTGGGGTCACCCGGGCAGGGGCAGTGTATGGGGAGAGATTAGAACAGTTGAATGAGACATTGAGACAAGCAGGAGAGACACAAATGGAGGGGGTTGAGTTGGAGCCTTTGAAAGCACTCATAGCACAGATGGAGTCAGCAGTGGAGAAGTGCGGGGCTGGTCCAGAAACAATCTCAGAATGGAAATCAATGATAGGAGACTGGATAAGGGAACACACAGACACACAGGATAGATTGTTCCGACATCTTCAACACATGCAGGCACAGTTAAGTAAAGAACTGATCGAAGAGGAAGGGGATGATTCATCACAGTTAGGATTTTAAATTTAATGCCGACACTGCCTCTACCCCGAGAAAGAGTCCTGGTCAGATGTCCCTGGTCCATCTTAAATTTATTAAAAATTTGCCTAATTGGGAGGAAAGTAAGGGAGTGTTTCGTAATGTCCTTGACTTTGAATCATGGCTTGATAAATTCCAAATTAAATCTAAGGAAGATGCTTCTCGTTATTTCATGTCTTTTGTGCCCCCTAAGTTAATGTCTCATCTTAGAGCCCAGCAAGCGAAGGGTGTTCAGTGTGATTGGACAGAGCCGCAGGGAAGAATAAAGTTTGTGATTTCACAGAAGTTAGGGGGGAGAAAGCCCTCACCGCCATTATTAGATTCCTTTAAAATTAGAAAGGGGAGTGATCTCAGGATGGAGGCAGATAAATGGGTTGCAGCCTGGTGTTTTATAAGACCTTAGATAATATGGACCAGGGTGATAAATTTGCTATGATGGAACAATTTGTAAAAAAGGTTCCAGAAGGAGTTTTTAAAATCAGGAGTTTTGCAAAATGCTGAATCCATCGAAGACGTGGTTGAGGCTTTATTAACTAATGTTTGGACAATGCAATCAGAGGTGAAGGGTGATGAGTCTAATGTTTTTGCATACCATTCACCTCGGGGTGTATCTGCTGATTCGGGGAGGCCAGGAGTTCCGGGGGGGTACGGCCAGGTACTGAGAATGGGCAGTTCCCGTTCGGCCGAGCCCCCACAGGATCCCATGAGAGGTCCTCCCTTGTGTTATTTTTGCAGACAGTGGGGACACTTTAAATGCTTTTGTCCCAACTTTGTGCCAGGGCCTATATCCCGAGAGTTCTCTAGACCACCTTTCGGAGTTAGACCTCCGTATCCAGCAGTGAATGACCCTAGGCAGTACCAGCAGTATAATGGTCTTCAAATGGTTAACCCAGTCTCACAGGAGCCTTCTGCTCCTGCTCCTTCCCCAACGGATTTCACTCATCCATGCCCGGAGGTCCATGCCATTCAGGGAGGGGTCACTCCTCCTCATCCCTATGCTCCCCTGATCAAGGAGCTACGGGAACATGAGGACCGGACCCTGACTAAGGATTTCTTTGGGGCGGAGGTGGCAGCTGTTGGACGGAAACCGTGCCCAGATGGGGATGATGGGTTTTTCAGGCTTCCCACGGCAGGTAACACTGATTGACTGAGTGCTCCCCCTGTTCCCCTTACCCTCCTTTCCCTGGGCAAGGACGGTAGACCTTATGTCAAGGCAAGAATAGAGGGGTTGCCATGGGAAGACATCCTCATCGATACAGGAGCCTCAGTTTCAATAACACGACACAAATTGCAGTCACACCCTGGACTGCCTGAGACTACCAGTTTGGTAGGATTTGAGGGCTCCTGTATTCAAGCAGTAAAAAGTCGTCCAGTGAACCTGAGATTTCAGGACACAGGGGAATCGAAGCAAAGGGGTCTTCGATGTGCTTTTTGGGTAAACCCACAGTTACGGCCCACTATTTTGGGAACTGATGGTTTGGGAGCAATGGGAATTGTTGTTGATTTATGTAACAAAGTCTTGTGGCGGAACAAAGAAGCCACTATCTGTTCTGTAATTGTCCCTGTAGAGGAGGAGGAGAGTCATAAATTACCCATTGCTAGTTTCGGAGCATGTACTGGTGAAAATGTTGAAAATGCTGACAATGATGCTTTAAAGAATGAATTGAAGCAAAAGTTCCCCAAATTGTGGATCTCAAAGAAAACTGATTGTGGGTTAATGCAAACTCAGGTTAAAATTAGTGTTGAGCATTCCGATACTTGCTGTATCGGAATTCCGATACCGACTTCCGATATTTTTTCAATATCGGAATTCGGCATCGGAATCGGAAGTTCAAAGTTGATTGACGGCCTGACGTCATGATGCGCGGTGTGTGCGCATCATGATGCGCCGTCATTTCGGGCCTTCCGGGGTCCCTGCCGGCCTGCCGGGGGGCTGTGTGGACTGCCCGGGGTCGGTACCGGCCTGCCGGGGGGCTGTGCCGGCCTGCCGGTGGTCTGTGCACCCTGTGGGGGTCTGCACCGGCCTGCCGGGGGTCTGTGCCGGCCTGCCGGTGGTCTGTGCACCCTGTGGGGGTCTGTACCGGCCTGCCGGGGGTCTGTGCCGGCCTGCCGGTGGTCTGTGCACCCTGTGGGGGTCTGTACCGGCCTGCCGGGGGGCTGTGCTGATGTCCGGGGGTCTGTGCAAGCATCGTCCGATGGGACTACAAGTCCCATCTGGCGATGCCTGCTACCATGACAGTGAATGACACATTAGCCAATGATGGGACAGTAGTAGTCCCATCATCCGGCTAATGTGTTAAATGTTAAAAAAAAATGCTACATACATGCCACATACATGCCACATACATGCCACATACATGCCACATACATGCCACATACATGCCACATACATGCCACATACATGCCACATACATGCCACATACATGCCACATACATGCCACATACATGCCACATACATGCCACATACATACCACATGCTACATACATACCACATGCTACATACATACTACATGCATGCCACATACATACTGCATGCTACATGCATGCTACATACATACTACATGCATGCTACATACATACTACATGCATGCTACATACATACTACATGCATGCTACATACATACTACATGCATGCTACATACATACTACATGCATGCTACATACATACCACATGCATGCTACATACATACAATACATTCATACATAGACATACAGTACATATAACATAGAGTAACATACTTACCAATACTTGTCACATTGTTCCCCGAAGCCATTGTCTTTTCCGGTTATAAATATTAACATAACAAACCACAAAAATACTCACCCACGATCCGAAGCAGTCCACGAGTGTGTCCCACGACGATCTTGGGTAGAGAACTGCAGCATCAGATGATGCTGCCGTTCTCTACGGGCTGCAGGAATCCAATGACCGAAGGTAGGTATCCTTCCGCACTGTATTCCTCCGCCACTTAAAAAAAAAAAAAAAGTCCCTAGTCTCACTTTATGCCATTGCTGTGTGGGAATTTCCCACGCAGCAATGGCATAAAGTGAGACTAGGGACTTTTTTTTTTTAAGTGGCGGAGGAATACAGTGCGGAAGGATACCTACCTTCCGTCATTGGATTCCTGCAGCCCGTAGAGAACGGCAGCATCATCTGATGCTGCCGTTCTTTACCCAAGATCGTCGTGGGACACACTCGTGGACTGCTTCGGATCGTGGGTGAGTATTTTTGTGGTTTGTTATGTTAATATTTATTCCGGAAAAGACAATGGCTTCGGGGAACAATGTGACAAGTATTGGTAAGTATGTTACTCTATGTTATATGTACTGTATGTCTATGTATGTATTGTATGAATGTATTGTATGTATGTAGTATATATGTGGTATGTATGTAGCATGTAGTATGTATGTAGCATGCATGTAGCATGCAGTATGTATGTAGCATGCATGTAGTATATATGTAGTATGTATGTAGCATGTATGTAGTATGTATGTGGTATGTATGTAGCATGTATGTAGTATATATGTAGTATATATGTAGTATGTATGTAGCATGTATGTAGTATGTATGTAGTATGTATGTAGCATGCATGTAGTATATATGTAGTATGTATGTAGTATGTATGTATGTAGCATGTAGCATGCATGTAGCATGCATGTAGCATGCATGTAGTATGCATGTATGCATGTAGTATGCATGTAGTATGCATGTAGTATGCATGTAGCATGTAGTATGTATGTAGCATGTAGTATGTATGTAGCATGCAGTATGTATGTAGCATGCAGTATGTATGTAGCATGTATGTAGCATGCATGTAGCATGTATGTAGCATGTATGTAGCATGCATGTAGCATGTATGTAGCATGCATGTAGCATGCATGTAGCATGCATGTAGCATGCATGTAGCATGCATGTAGCATGCATGTAGCATGCATGTAGCATGCATGTAGCATGCATGTAGTATGCATGTAGTATGTATGTAGCATGCATGTAGTATGTATGTAGCATGCATGTAGTATGTATGTAGCATGCATGTAGTATGTATGTAGCATGCATGTAGTATGTATGTAGCATGCATGTAGTATGTATGTAGCATGCATGTAGTATGTATGTAGCATGCATGTAGTATGTATGTAGCATGCATGTAGTATGTATGTAGCATGCATGTAGTATTTTTTTTTTTTTTTTTTAACATTTAACACATTAGCCGGATGATGGGACTACTACTGTCCCATCATTGGCTAATGTGTCAATCACTGTCATGGTAGAAGGCATCGCCCGATGGGACTTGTAGTCCCATCGGACGATGCCTGCACAGACCCCCGAAGCCTGCATAGACCACCGGCAGGCCGGCACAGCCCCCCCGGCAGGCCGGCACAGCCCCCCGGAGCCTGCACAGACCACCGGCAGGCCGGCACAGCCCCCCGAAAGGCCCGTACAGACCCCAGAGAGGCTGTACAAGGCAAAAACAGGGTTTTTCTTATTCCGATACCGGAAGTCCCATAGACTTGAATGGGACTTCCGGTATCGGAATCGGCGATACCGATACTTTTTTTAAAGATCGGCCGATCCATTCCGATCCGATACTTTGAAGTATCGGACGGTATCGCTCAACTCTAGTTAAAATTGATGGTGAAAAACTGCCACCTTTCCAGCGTCAGTACCGTATTCCTGAGGACGCCATCCCTTACATAAGGGTTGCAGTCAGTGAATTAGAGAAGCAAGGTGTTGTTGTGAAAGGTAATTTCCCATGTAACAGTCCTATTCTACCTGTAAAAAAAGGAAGATGGCAGTTTTCGAATGGTGGTAGACCTGAGACTTGTAAATAAGTACAACCCCTCAGCAACCCTTCTTGTTGCATCTGTCCCTGAAGTTATGTCACAGCTGAGGAGTGATTGTAAAGTATTTTCTTGTTTGGACATTGCAGACGGCTTTTTCTCAGTACCCCTAACACCTGAATCTGCCCTCCGCTTCGCATTCACTTTTGAGAATGTGCAATACTTGTTCACGCGGCTGCCCTTGGGATTTCACAGTTCTCCTGTGTATTTCCATCAGGCATTGGCTCAAGTGTTAGAACCCCTTGGCTACGGAGACAAAGTCTTACAGTATGTGGATGATTTATTGATTCAAACTGTCGATGAATGTGAACACAGAGAAACCCTTGGAAATGTTTGTCAGGCTTTACAAGATGCAGAACTCAAAGTGAGTCTAGATAAAGTACAATTGATGAAATCAGAAGTTAAATTTATGGGGATCACTCTCAGCTGTATGGTTTCTGGCCTCACTCAGTTATAACCCTACGGCTTCTGGCCTCACTGTTGCTACCCTTGGGCTTCAGGGTTCACTTTTTGCAGCCTGTGGGTTTCAGAGGTTAATCTTTTTTAGCAGCTGTATGGTCACAAGCTTATAACTCATGGGATGCTGCTTTATAGATGTATAGGACAGAAATTTCAATGGTCAGATTTTTTACAATACTGCCACAATTTTGTTTCTTACCCTTTGGTAGTGCAGAATTGTCTTGTATAAAGTGTGTTTTGCATACGATATTTCTGCACCAAACTTGATTCGCTCAATTCCGTGCATACGACAATACTGCCCCAAATGTTTTTAGATTACTAAATGTGCTTCCTACCTTGTGCAGTGTGCATGTGTGTGTGACACATTGTGCACATACGGCTTTTCTGCACCAAACCTGTTTTGCACAGTTCCGTACACATGACAGTACTGCCCTAAATATTTTAAACTTAATGAATGTGTTTCTTTCCCTGTGCAGTTATGTAATACAAAGTTGAGCTTCTCGTATGATATTACTGCACCAAACTTTATTCGCTCAATTCCGTGCACATGACAGTACTGCCCCAAATGTTTTTAAAATTACTAAATGTGCTTCCTACCTTGTGCAGTGTGTGTGACACAATGTTGCATTGTACATTGGATTTTACTGTAAACCTGTTTGCATAATTCCATACAAATGACAGTTTTAAACCCTTCACCCCCAAGGGTAGTTTGCTCGTTCATGACCGGGCCAATTTTTACAATTCTGACCACTGTACCTTTATGAGGTCATAACTATGGAACGCTTCCATGGATCCCGGTGATTCTGACATTGTTTTCTCGTGACATATTGTACTTCATGATAGTGGTAAAATTTCATTCAAATAACTTGCGTTTATTTGTGAGAAAAATGGAAATTTGGCGAAAATTTTGAAAATTTCGCAATTTTCCAACTTTGAATTTTTATGCCCTTAAATCACAGAGATACGGCACACAAAAAACTTGATAACTAACATTTCCCACATGTTTACTTTACATCAGCACAATTTTGGAACCAAAATTTTTTTTTGTTAGGAAGTTATAAGGGTTAAAAGTTGACCAGCGATTTCTCATTTTTACAACACCATTTTATTTTTAGGACCACATCACATTTGAAGCCACTTTGAGGGGTCTATATGATAGAAAATACCCAAAAGTGACACCATTCTAAAAACTGCACCCCTTAAGGTGCTCAAAACCACATTCAAGTTGTTTATTAACCCTTTAGGTGCGTCACAGGAATTTTTTTTAATTTTTTTAATATTTAAAAAAAAAAATGATCTAACTTTTTTCATAAAAAAAAATACTTCAGGTTCAATTTTTTTTATTTTACCAAGGGTAACAGGAGAAATTGGACTGCAAAATTTATTGTGCAATTTGTCCTGAGTACACTGATACCTGATATGTGGGGGGGAACGACTGTTTCGGCGCATGGCAGAGCTCAGAATGGAAGGAGCGCCGTTTGACTTTTTCAATGCAAAATTGGCTGGAATTCAGATTGGACGCCATGTCACGTTTGGAGAGTCCCTGATGTACCTAAACAGTGGAAACCCCCTACAAGTGACCCCATTTTGGAAACTAGACCCCCCAAGGAACTTATCTAGATATGTGGTGAGAACTTTGAATCCGCAAGGGCTTTACAGAAGTTTATAACGTACAGCGGTACAATTAAAAAATCATATTTTTTCCACAAAAATGATCTTTTCACCCTCAATTCTTATTTTTCCAAGGGTAACAGGACCCTAAAAGTTATTGTGCAATTTGTCCTGATTACGCCGATACCCCACATGTGGGGGTAAACCACTATTTGGGCGCATGGCAGAGCTCGGAAGGGAAGCAGCGCCATTTGACGTTTTTGGCTGGAATTGAGATCGGACACCATGTCGCGATTGGAAAACCCCTGATGTACCTAAACAGTGGAACCCCCCATAAATGACACCATTTTGTAAACTAGACCCCCCAAGGAACTTATCTAGATGTGTGGTGAGCACTTTGAACCCCCCAGTGCTTCACAGAAGTTTATAACGCCCGGGCGTGAAAATAAAAAAAATTCGTATTTTTTCCATAAACATGATCATTTAGTCCCCAATTTTTTTATTTTCCCAAGGGTAACAGGAGAAATTGGACCCCAAAAGTTGTTGTCCAATTTGTCCTGAGTATGCTGATACCCCATATGTGGGAGAAAACTACTGTATGGACACACGTCGGGGCTCGGAAGGGAAGCAGTGACGTTTTGGAATGCAGACTTTGATGGAATGGTCTGCGGGTGTCATGTGCGTTTGGAGAGCCCCTGATGTACCTAAACTATTGAAACTCCCCACAAGTGACCCCATTTTGGACACTAGACCCCCCACGGAACTTATCTAGATGTGTGGTGAGCACTTTGAACCCCCAAGTGCTTCACAGAAGTTTATAACACTCGGACATGAAAATAAAAAAATAATTTTTTTCCACAAAAATTATATTTTTGCCCCCAATTTTTTATTTTCCTAAGGGTAACAGGAGAAATTGGACCCCAAAAATTGTTTTGCAATTTGTCCTGAGTAGGCTGATACCCTACATGTGGGGGTAAAACACTGTTTGGGCGCATGGCAGAGCTTGGAAGGGAAGGAGCACCATTTGACTTTCTCAACTCAGAATTAGCTGGAATTGAGATCAGATGCCATGTTGCATTTGGAGAGCCCCTGATGTGCCCAAACAGTGGAAACCCCCAATTATAACTCCAACCCTAACCCCAACACACCCCTAACCCTAATCTCAGCCCTAACCCTAACCCTAGCCCTAACCCTACCCCAACACACCCCTAGCCCTAACCCTAATGGAAAAATGGAAATAAATACATTTTCTTTTTATTTTATTATTTTTCCCTAACTAAGGGGGTGATAACGGGGGGTTTGATTTACTATTTATGGCGGTTTTTATGTTTGGCAGCTGTCACACGCTAAAAGACGCTTTTTATTGTAAAAATAGTTTTTGCATCACCACATATTGAGAGCTATAATTTTTCCGTATTTTGACCCACCGAGTCATGTGAGGTCTTATTTTTTGCGGGATGAGTTGACGTTTTTATTGGTACCATTTTCGGACACGTGACATTTTTTGATCGCTTTTTATTCTGATTTTTGTGACGCAGAATGAACAAAAACCAGCGTTTCATGAATTTCTTTTGGGGGGGTGCGTTTACACCGTTCCGCGTGCGGTAAAATTGATAACGCGTTTTTAGTCTTCGGGTCAGTACGGTTACAGCGATACCTCATTTAGGTCTTTTTTTATGTTTTGTCGGTTTTATGCAATGAAAACTTTTATATAAAAAATATTTTTGCATCGCTTTATTCTGCGAGCTATAACTTTTTTATTTTTTTGTGGATGATGCTGTGTGGCGGCTCGTTTTTTGCGGGACAAGATGACGTTTTCAGCGGTACCATGGATATTTATATGCGTCTTTTTAATCACGCGTTATTACACTTTGGCGGTATGATAAATCATTATTTTTTGCTTCGTTTTTCATTTTTATTTTTTAAGGGGTTCGCTAAAGGGGTTAACTAATGGGACAGTTTTATAGGGCGGGTCATTACGGACGCGGCGATTTCTAATATGTGTACTTTTATTGTTTTTTTTTTTTTATTTCCAAAAAATGGATTTATTGGGGAATATTTTTTTTTTTTTTTACTAATTTGGCGATTTTTTTTAAAATTATTTTTACACTTTTTTTTTTTTTTTTTTTTTACTTTATTAAATAGTCCCAGGTGGGACATCACTGTCCTGTGATAGATTGCTGATCTGTCACATCACAGATCACTGTGACAGACCAGCGATCTGACACAGGCAGTGCACAAGGCTTCCTCTTGCCTGCGCTTTGCAGGTACGGAGGAAGCCAGCTTCCTGCAGGCCCGCGAAGGCCCCCGTCACCATCTTGGATTCGGGGGCCTGCAGGAAAGGAGTCCCCCGCAGCAGCGCTGCACATTGCGCTGCCATGGGGGGCTCAGGGAAGCACAGAGGGAGCCCCCTCCCTGCCGATGCTTCCCTTTAACCCCCGGTACACCGCGATCATGTTTGATCGCGGTGTTCAAGGGGTTAACGTGTCGGGGGCGGTCCGTGACCGCCCCTGACACATTGTGCCGGGTGTCAGCTGTGATAATCAGCTGACACCCGGCCGCGATCAGCGGCGCTCACCACGTGGGCGCCGCTGATCGCGGTAGACGTACTATCCCGTCCCCGGTCATACGGGCCCAGGTACCATGGACGGGATAGTACGTCGGATGTCAGAAAGGGGTTAAAGTTGACGACTGTTTCCTTCCCTGTGCAGTTATACAATGGAAAGTGGAGTTTTGCATATGATTTTAGTGCAACAATCTTATTCTGTGCAATTCCGTACACATGACAAATAGTCACCCAAATCTTTTGAAATTGCTGAATGTGTTTCCTTCCCTGTGTACAACTCAAAGTACATCCCCCAAAGTGCTAAATACTACCTTCAACAGCCCCTAATATACATAAATATACAGCCCCCAATATAATATACAGCCCCTAATATGCTGAATCCTATTTTTCATGTCCAAGTGACTTTCTATAAATGACACATTTTGGGGTACATTTGAGAGGACTCATTTTTTGGGTGCAGCTGCCTAAGTACTAAATCCTGCCTCCCCAGGTCACCACTTCTGTATTTTTCGTGCATTCCTGGTTATTGGCTTACAGTAACTGATATGAAAAACTGACCAAAAAAACTGACCTGCCCTACAGTGTATTTTCACTTAGATCCTGTATTTTATTTCTATATTGTAGAGTGAACAGCATGTACTGTGGAAACAAATCTGCTAGAGTGTAGTATAAAAAATAGACACTAGATGGCAGTACAGTCTGCTCTCAGTGCATTGCTGGGGAAGGGGGGCTACAGTGTCTGTATTGAAGCTTATCTCTCTGAGAAGACATTGAATGTTAAGGCCTGTTCCACACTTCCGTTTTTGGCCATCAATCAAAATCCGCCATTTTTGCAAAAAAAACGGATACGCCATTTTTTTGGGCGGATCCGTTTTTTCCCCATTGACTTGCATTTGTGGCAGATCTTGACGGATGGCCATCCGTTAGATACGTTTTTTTGCGGATCAGTCAATTTTTTTGCGTCTGCCGAGATGTCTGGATGGACCATGTAACTTTTTTTTAACTTAAGGATCCGCATTTTTATACAGCACATGCCCTGAAGAATGAAGTCAGGAGGAAATTTAACCCTGAAATGATTTCTGGCGGACACAGAAAAAACAAAAAAAATTCTCCCTCTCCCTCCCTTCCCGGGCAGCGGTTCCTTTAAAATTCTTCATTCGACAGATCCATCAAAAAAACGGATCCGGTGGCATACGTTCACATCAGTTAGGAACGGATCCACTTGTCCACCTTTTTGGTGGATTTTAACTGACACAGAAAACTGAAGTGTGAAACAGGCCTAATGAAGTGCTTGTATAGGGGGAGGTTTAAAATAAATCTGCTAGAGTGTAGTATAAAAAATACTCACTAGATGGCAGTATAGATAACCACTCAAAAATGAAACTGGACACCAACAAAAAGGAGAACGGTCCTCCAATAAGAGTAAAAATGGATTTTTATTCAGACATATATTACAGAATAAAACAGACGGCGAACCATACTAGAAAAGAAATAGCAGAAATAACACGTCCACTGGGTGAGAAACAGTCATTCATATAGGATTATAGAAAATGAGATGTAATTTCCTATATAAATATAAATTTATGAGGAGAAAGACAAATGTAGAGAAATACACCTCATGGCTCTAATGACAATACATTTGCATAAAATATTTACCAGGAAAGGTCACACAGGGTCCCCCTGACGCTCGTTTCGATATAGATATCTTCCTCAGAAGGGGTGCTGATAGCAAATTACATCTCATTTTCTATAATCCTATATGAATGACTGTTTCTCACCCAGTGGACGTGTTATTTCTGCTATTTCATTTCTAGTATGGTTCGCAGTCTGTTTTATTCTGTAATATATGTCTGAATAAAAATCCGTTTTTACTCTTATTGGAGGACCGTTCTTTTAGTTGGTAGATGGCAGTATAGTCCGCTCTCAGTGCATTGCTCTGTATTTCCTCCCCACAGCTCCAGGCTTCTAATTTTGGCAGCAGTGGGGCTGCACAATGCAGACTGCATGCAATAGAATGCACTCGCCATCAGACTGCATGCAATAGAATGCACTCGCCATCAGACTGCATGCAGTAGAATGCACTCGCCATCAGACTGCATGCAGTAGAATGCACTCGCCATCAGACTGCATGCAGTAGAATGCACTCGCCATCAGACTGCATGCAGTAGAATGCACTCGCCATCAGACTGCATGCAGTAGAATGCACTCGCCATCAGACTGCATGCAGTAGAATGCACTCGCCATCAGACTGCATGCAGTAGAATGCACTCGCCATCAGACTGCATGCAGTAGAATGCACTCGCCATCAGACTGCATGCAGTAGAATGCACTCGCCATCAGACTGCATGCAGTAGAATGCACTCGCCATCAGACTGCATGCAGTAGAATGCACTCGCCATCAGACTGCATGCAGTAGAATGCACTCGCCATCAGACTGCATGCAGTAGAATGCACTCGCCATCAGACTGCATGCAGTAGAATGCACTCGCCATCAGACTGCATGCAGTAGAATGCACTCGCCATCAGACTGTATGCAGTAGAATGCACTCCCCATCACTCCATACAGTAGAATGCACTCCCCATCAGACTATATGCAGTAGAATGCACTCCCCATCAGACTGCATGCAATAGAATGCACTCCCCATCTGACTATATGCAGTAGAATGCACTCCCCATCAGACTATATGCAGTAGAATGCACTCCCCATCAGACTGTATGCAGTAGAATGCACTCCCCATCAGACTGCATGCAGTAGAATGCACTCCCCATCAGACTCCATACAGTAGAATGCACTCGCCATCAGACTCCATACAGTAGAATGCACTCGCCATCAGACTCCATACAGTAGAATGCACTCGCCATCAGACTGCATGCAGTAGAATGCACTCGCCATCAGACTGCATGCAGTAGAATGCACTCGCCATCAGACTGCATGCAGTAGAATGCACTCGCCATCAGACTGCATGCAGTAGAATGCACTCGCCATCAGACTGCATGCAGTAGAATGCACTCGCCATCAGACTGCATGCAGTAGAATGCACTCGCCATCAGACTGCATGCAGTAGAATGCACTCGCCATCAGACTGCATGCAGTAGAATGCACTCGCCATCAGACTGCATGCAGTAGAATGCACTCGCCATCAGACTGCATGCAGTAGAATGCACTCGCCATCAGACTGCATGCAGTAGAATGCACTCGCCATCAGACTGCATGCAGTAGAATGCACTCGCCATCAGACTGCATGCAGTAGAATGCACTCGCCATCAGACTGCATGCAGTAGAATGCACTCGCCATCAGACTGCATGCAGTAGAATGCACTCGCCATCAGACTGCATGCAGTAGAATGCACTCGCCATCAGACTGCATGCAGTAGAATGCACTCCCCATCAGACTGTATGCATTAGAATGCACTCCCCATCACTCCATACAGTAGAATGCACTCCCATCAGACTGTATGCAGTAGAATGCACTCCCCATCACTCCATACAGTAGAATGCACTCCCATCAGACTATATGCAGTAGAATGCACTCCCCATCAGACTGTATGCAGTAGAATGCACTCCCCATCACTCCATACAGTAGAATGCACTCCCATCAGACTATATGCAGTAGAATGCACTCCCCATCAGACTGTATGCAGTAGAATGCACTCCCCATCACTCCATACAGTAGAATGCACTCCCATCAGACTGTATGCAGTAGAATGCACTCCCCATCAGACTGTATGCAGTAGAATGCACTCCCCATCACTCCATACAGTAGAATGCACTCCCATCAGACTATATGCAGTAGAATGCACTCCCCATCAGACTGTATGCAGTAGAATGCACTCCCCATCACTCCATACAGTAGAATGCACTCCCATCAGACTGTATGCAGTAGAATGCACTCCCCATCACTCCATACAGTAGAATGCACTCCCCATCAGACTGTATGCAGTAGAATGCACTCCCCATCAGACTGTATGCAGTAGAATGTACTCCCCATCAGACTGTATGCAGTAGAATGTACTCCCCATCAGACTGTATGCAGTAGAATGCACTCCCCATCAGACTGTATGCAGTAGAATGCACTCCCCATCAGACTGTATGCAGTAGAATGCACTCCCCATCAGACTGTATGCAGTAGAATGCACTCCCCATCAGACTGTATGCAGTAGAATGCACTCCCCATCAGACTGTATGCAGTAGAATGCACTCCCCATCAGACTGTATGCAGTAGAATGCACTCCCCATCAGACTGTATGCAGTAGAATGCACTCCCCATCAGACTGTATGCAGTAGAATGCACTCCCCATCAGACTGTATGCAGTAGAATGCACTCCCCATCACTCCATACAGTAGAATGCACTCCCATCAGACTGTATGCAGTAGAATGCACTCCCCATCACTCCATACAGTAGAATGCACTCCCCATCAGACTGTATGCAGTAGAATGCACTCCCCATCAGACTGTATGCAGTAGAATGTACTCCCCATCAGACTGTATGCAGTAGAATGCACTCCCCATCAGACTGTATGCAGTAGAATGCACTCCCCATCAGACTGTATGCAGTAGAATGCACTCCCCATCAGACTGTATTCAGTAGAATGCACTCCCCATCAGACTGTATGCAGTAGAATGCACTCCCCATCAGACTGTATGCAGTAGAATGCACTCCCCATCAGACTGTATGCAGTAGAATGCACTCCCCATCAGACTGTATGCAGTAGAATGCACTCCCCATCAGACTGTATGCAGTAGAATGCACTCCCCATCAGACTGTATGCAGTAGAATGCACTCCCCATCAGACTGTATGCAGTAGAATGCACTCCCCATCAGACTGTATGCAGTAGAATGCACTCCCCATCAGACTGCATGCAGTAGAATGCACTCCCCATCAGACTGCATGCAGTAGAATGCACTCCCCATCAGACTATATGCAGTAGAATGCACTCCCCATCAGACTGTATGCAGTAGAATGCACTCCCCATCACTCCATACAGTAGAATGCACTCCCATCAGACTGTATGCAGTAGAATGCACTCCCCATCACTCCATACAGTAGAATGCACTCCCCATCAGACTGTATGCAGTAGAATGCACTCCCCATCAGACTGTATGCAGTAGAATGTACTCCCCATCAGACTGTATGCAGTAGAATGTACTCCCCATCAGACTGTATGCAGTAGAATGCACTCCCCATCAGACTGTATGCAGTAGAATGCACTCCCCATCAGACTGTATTCAGTAGAATGCACTCCCCATCAGACTGTATTCAGTAGAATGCACTCCCCATCAGACTGTATGCAGTAGAATGCACTCCCCATCAGACTGTATGCAGTAGAATGCACTCCCCATCAGACTGTATGCAGTAGAATGCACTCCCCATCAGACTGTATGCAGTAGAATGCACTCCCCATCAGACTGTATGCAGTAGAATGCACTCCCCATCAGACTGTATGCAGTAGAATGCACTCCCCATCACTCCATACAGTAGAATGCACTCCCCATCACTCCATACAGTAGAATGCACTCCCATCAGACTGTATGCAGTAGAATGCACTCCCCATCACTCCATACAGTAGAATGCACTCCCCATCAGACTGTATGCAGTAGAATGCACTCCCCATCAGACTGTATGCAGTAGAATGTACTCCCCATCAGACTGTATGCAGTAGAATGCACTCCCCATCAGACTGTATGCAGTAGAATGCACTCCCCATCAGACTGTATGCAGTAGAATGCACTCCCCATCAGACTGTATTCAGTAGAATGCACTCCCCATCAGACTGTATGCAGTAGAATGCACTCCCCATCAGACTGCATGCAGTAGAATGCACTCCCCATCAGACTCCATACAGTAGAATGCACTCCCCATCAGACTCCATACAGTAGAATGCACTCGCCATCAGACTGCATACAGTAGAATGCACTCGCCATCAGACTGCATGCAGTAGAATGCACTCGCCATCAGACTGCATGCAGTAGAATGCACTCGCCATCAGACTGCATGCAGTAGAATGCACTCGCCATCAGACTGCATGCAGTAGAATGCACTCGCCATCAGACTGCATGCAGTAGAATGCACTCGCCATCAGACTGCATGCAGTAGAATGCACTCGCCATCAGACTGCATGCAGTAGAATGCACTCGCCATCAGACTGCATGCAGTAGAATGCACTCGCCATCAGACTGCATGCAGTAGAATGCACTCGCCATCAGACTGCATGCAGTAGAATGCACTCGCCATCAGACTGCATGCAGTAGAATGCACTCGCCATCAGACTGCATGCAGTAGAATGCACTCGCCATCAGACTGCATGCAGTAGAATGCACTCCCCATCAGACTGTATGCATTAGAATGCACTCCCCATCACTCCATACAGTAGAATGCACTCCCATCAGACTGTATGCAGTAGAATGCACTCCCCATCAGACTGTATGCAGTAGAATGCACTCCCCATCACTCCATACAGTAGAATGCACTCCCATCAGACTATATGCAGTAGAATGCACTCCCCATCAGACTGTATGCAGTAGAATGCACTCCCCATCACTCCATACAGTAGAATGCACTCCCATCAGACTGTATGCAGTAGAATGCACTCCCCATCAGACTGTATGCAGTAGAATGCACTCCCCATCACTCCATACAGTAGAATGCACTCCCATCAGACTATATGCAGTAGAATGCACTCCCCATCAGACTGTATGCAGTAGAATGCACTCCCCATCACTCCATACAGTAGAATGCACTCCCATCAGACTGTATGCAGTAGAATGCACTCCCCATCACTCCATACAGTAGAATGCACTCCCCATCAGACTGTATGCAGTAGAATGCACTCCCCATCAGACTGTATGCAGTAGAATGCACTCCCCATCAGACTGTATGCAGTAGAATGCACTCCCCATCAGACTGTATGCAGTAGAATGCACTCCCCATCAGACTGTATGCAGTAGAATGCACTCCCCATCAGACTGTATGCAGTAGAATGCACTCCCCATCAGACTGTATGCAGTAGAATGCACTCCCCATCAGACTGTATGCAGTAGAATGCACTCCCCATCAGACTGTATGCAGTAGAATGCACTCCCCATCAGACTGTATGCAGTAGAATGCACTCCCCATCACTCCATACAGTAGAATGCACTCCCATCAGACTGTATGCAGTAGAATGCACTCCCCATCACTCCATACAGTAGAATGCACTCCCCATCAGACTGTATGCAGTAGAATGCACTCCCCATCAGACTGTATGCAGTAGAATGTACTCCCCATCAGACTGTATGCAGTAGAATGTACTCCCCATCAGACTGTATGCAGTAGAATGCACTCCCCATCAGACTGTATGCAGTAGAATGCACTCCCCATCAGACTGTATGCAGTAGAATGCACTCCCCATCAGACTGTATGCAGTAGAATGCACTCCCCATCAGACTGTATGCAGTAGAATGCACTCCCCATCAGACTGTATGCAGTAGAATGCACTCCCCATCAGACTGTATGCAGTAGAATGCACTCCCCATCAGACTGTATGCAGTAGAATGCACTCCCCATCAGACTGCATGCAGTAGAATGCACTCCCCATCAGACTGCATGCAGTAGAATGCACTCCCCATCAGACTGCATGCAGTAGAATGCACTCCCCATCAGACTGCATGCAGTAGAATGCACTCCCCATCAGACTGCATGCAGTAGAATGCACTCCCCATCAGACTGCATGCAGTAGAATGCACTCCCCATCAGACTGCATGCAGTAGAATGCACTCCCCATCAGACTGCATGCAGTAGAATGCACTCGCCATCAGACTGCATGCAGTAGAATGCACTCGCCATCAGACTGTATGCAATAGAATGCACTCGCCATCAGACTGCATGCAGTAGAATGCACTCGCCATCAGACTGCATGCAGTAGAATGCACTCGCCATCAGACTGCATGCAGTAGAATGCACTCGCCATCAGACTGTATGCAGTAGAATGCACTCCCCATCAGACTGTATGCAGTAGAATGCACTCCCCATCAGACTGCATACAATAGAATGCACTCCCCATCAGACTGCATACAATAGAATGCACTCCCCATCAGACTGCATACAATAGAATGCACTCCCCATCAGACTGCATACAATAGAATGCACTCCCCATCAGACTGCATGCAGTAGATTGCACTCCCCATCAGACTGCATGCAGTAGAATGCACTCGCCATCAGACTGTATGCAGTAGAATGCACTCCCCATCAGACTGTATGCAGTAGAATGCACTCCCCATCAGACTGCATACAATAGAATGCACTCCCCATCAGACTGCATACAATAGAATGCACTCCCCATCTGACTGTATGCAGTAGAATGCACTCCCCATCAGACTGCATACAATAGAATGCACTCCCCATCAGACTGCATACAATAGAATGCACTCCCCATCTGACTGTATGTAGTAGAATGCACTCCCCATCTGACTGTATGCAGTAGAATGCACTCCCCATCAGACTGCATGCAGTAGAATGCACTCCCCATCAGACTGCATGCAGTAGAATGCACTCCCCATCAGACTGCATACAATAGAATGCACTCCCCATTGGACTGTATGCAGTAGAATGCACTCCCCATTGGACTCCATACAGTAGAATGCACTCCCCATCTGACTGTATGCAGTAGAATGCACTCCCCATCAGACTCCATACAGTAGAATGCACTCCCCATCAGACTGTATGCAGTAGAATGCACTCCCCATCTGACTCCATACAGTAGAATGCACTCCCCATCTGACTGTATGCAGTAGAATGCACTCCCCATCAGACTCCATACAGTAGAATGCACTCCCCATCAGACTGTATGCAGTAGAATGCACACCCCATCTGACTATATGCAGTAGAATGCACTCCCCATCTGACTCCATACAGTAGAATGCACACCCCATCTGACTATATGCAGTAGAATGCACTCCCCATCGGCCTCCATACAGTAGAATGCACTCCCCATCTGACTATATGCAGTAGAATGCACTCCCCATTGAAAGCTAATTGCCAGACTGAGGTGAGGGAACAGTTCTTGGGGCTGTGGGGTGCTCTGTTGGACATTTGTGCCCCCTCAAGCCTGCACCACCAGGACCATTTTTAGCCATGTACAGCCATGCTCTGACCCCCCTGAGTTCATATTCCCTGGGCAGCAGGGGGACAAGTGATGTCTCTGTGTAGGTGGCCTCCTGGACAATATTCCTGCCAAGCTTGGTTTGCCTGCTACCTCCTGCTGGGTAGTTCTGGGGTTTCAGAACCCAAAATCTGCTGCAGGCCTCACACTGTCTTTTCAAACCTGCTGTCAAAATCAGAGATTGGGGCCCCTGGTGGGACTTCTGGTAATAAAGTCCAGGATAACAGAGGTGCCCGAGAACCTGCCAAGTAGTAGAACATAAAAAACTATCACCATTAATATAAATCCAGCTGCCAGTAATTAGGTGACTGCGCGACTTTTATTTTTCCCCTCAGCCACTGATAATTATCTGGACAGTGAGTCTCGCTTTTATACCACAGTTCTACTACATCGATTACTCGGCCTTTTTCAGACACGTTTCTTTAAAGTAGTATTTAAAGTTTATTAACCTTATATATCAACGTTCGTATAAAAACACGGGTAATGGCTGACCTTGGCACTCCGGCCTGCCATAGCAACGTGCGGCAGTGGAGGCATGCTGGGAGTTGTAGTCTTACAACCACTGAAGAGCCAAGGCTAGCCAACACAATTCAAATCCAATGTATGGGCTCCGGCTGTCACTGGTCCAGCTCAGATCTTCTCCATAGGACGTCTCTTGACACCGTAATCAAAGAAGTTCAGTTCCTGGAGAAAGGTCGTCCTTTGCCTCATATTATTGGAATTTTCCCACCCTTCCTATATTTCAGAACCGGCTTTAGATTGTCTTTTACGCGAGAGGTTTATCAGGCGTCCAGATGTCGGAGGCGTTTGTAAGTGGCAGTCGCAGGGTGCCTGGGCTGCATTTATGCACATTTTATGTCCTTTCTCCAGGAAGAAGGAGATAGAGCACTTTTCATCTGTGATTATTCTTTATATCTCTTCTTCTTTTCCTGCCATTCAGATACCGTGGTAATCGCAAACAATGTCACCTTTTCTGAAGTCCTTTGTGGTCTTTACGGATTGTCCACCTTTTTGTGATCCTGCACTGCAATCAGTCCTTTCCACTCCCGGGAGGCCACCAAGCTTTCTATTTCTAACCATTTGTCCGGATTTTTCTGGGATTTGTGAGGTCTCCCGGCCTTTAGAACCATCTCAGCTTTCGGGATGTTGGTCTGCCAGCCCTGTTCCTTCACACCATGAGTTGCTGTTTGCTGGGAAGATTTCTGAATTTTTCTGCAAAAAAATAAAGCAAAATATTGTAAAATAGTCAGTATGCATACAAACCACCACATGAAATTGTTGCACAGGAACACCAACTTCTTGAATACATTAGGCTATTCCTTCCATTATAGTTAGCAGCATTGCACACCCAGAAAAAAAATGTTGGTGAAAGACTGTGCCATCGTTGACTTAGGTCTTTTTAGACACCGGTATGATCTACCTCCCCAACAACCCTGATTGCAATAACACAGTGACTTCTGAAAACAAAGTGTTGCAAAATAATAGACATAACACAAATCTAAAAGGCCGCAGTTAAAGTATTTTTCGGACTATAAGACACACCGGACCATAAGACGCACCCCTATTTTCAGAAGCAAAATAGGGAAAAAAATAATAATGTGTCAAATGGGGGTCCGTCTTACAGTCCGAATTCAGCTTACCTGGGAAGGGATCCGGCACAGGTGGAGAAGTAGTCACAGGGGTCATTCAGTGGTCCAGGCTCGTGCGGTCGCTCTGTGCTGGGGCGGGTGGGCTGTGCTGGGGCAGCTGTGCTGGGACAGGGGCAGCTGTGCTGGGGCAGCTGTGGCAGGGGCAGCTGTGCTGGTGGCAGTGGGCAGCGCTCTGCGGTGCGGTGGTGGCAGCGGGCTGTGCTCCGGTGCAGAGGCGGCGGCTCCGCCGGCGTTTCTTCGCAGCCCAGAGGCCCCCCGCACACCCCTTGCTGGGCGCCGCCATGTTGCGGTGGCCGCCGGTCCGGGGACGGCGCATGCGCAGCTTCAGATCTCGTGCTGAGATCTCGGGGGACGAGATTCAAATCTCGGCAACGAGATCTCGTCCCCCGAGATCTCGTGACGAGATCTGAAGCTGCGCATGCGCCGTCCCCGGACCGGCGGCCATCTTGCCAGCGTCCATGCTCCCGGAGGTCACCGCAACATGGCGGCGCCCAGCAAGGGGTGTGCGGGGGGCCTCTGGGCTGCGAAGAAATGCCGGCGGAGCCGCCGCCCCTGCACCGGAGCACCGCCCGCTGCCACCACCGCGCCGCAGAGCCTCGCCCGCTGCCACCAGCGCACCAAAATTTTGGGGGAAAAAAGTGCGTCTTATGGTCCGAAAAATACGGTATTTAAGATGTTGTATTTCCTAAAAAAAGCATTAATATCCCAAAATGCTTATCACATAAAAATATGTAATCAGCTGGAAATTACCAGCAATGCATGCTTGAGCAATTATATAGTTTCAAAGTTTTAACTGCAGTATTTTTGTAGTAAATTGCAAGCAAATAAGCTGGGAGGCCTAAAACGCAGCAGGTATGCATGCGAGGGTTAACAACTGATTATATCAGAATTAAAGATTGTGAAAAAAAAAACACAACTTACCAACAACATTATATGAAGCTTGTACGGCCTCCATCTCCATTGGTCTTGTGTGTATTGTGCAAAGTTTCTACTTGAAACTGCACACTTGGCTAGGTGTTATGAATGGGTCACTGAGGAGGAAAAAAGCAACACACGCTAAGTCTCAGAAAACCAGAGAGGTTGGTAACTATGCAGATTGCAGAGCCCCAATCTTATCACACAACTAGAAGCAGTCATGGAGCGTACCTACGGTGGTCCTGGACGCCTCGTCACAACCGGAGAGCTAAATAAGCCTAAAGTAAGAAAAGAGGAAAACTAACTGCCCCAGAGCAGACCCCAAAGGAAAGACAGCCCCCCACATGTATTGACGGTGAAACAAGATGAAAACACAAACACAGGCAGGAAAATAGGCTGAGCAAATGATGGGGCCAAACCAACTTGAAAGGACAGGAAAGGAAAGACACTGTCTGCAATCTGCCAAAAACCCTACAAAAATAATGTCCAACACTTCTGATAACAAAATTAACCCTGAAGTCACTAGACTTCTCCCACTATATCAGCACTCTGAAATGTTCTGAGAGAGCAAAAAGAGGCCAATCTAATAAGGGACAAAAAAGACAAATTGGCAAATATAGATAAAGAGTGGAAATTCAGCACAACCCTGCCGGGCTGGCTGACCACACAAAAACAGAGTTGACCAACAAGAGCAAGTGTGAACATTAGCAAAAAACAAACTTGAGAAGACTGGAGCAGAGCTGAAGTCCAGGACCTGAGAAGCAGACTGAATCACCAGCAACAGGATAGGGTGTCGGCTGTCTTATATCCAGTCTGATACTCCAGAGATCCAATCATTATCCTCCTCATCAGGTGGCAGATCACTACCAATTAAACTAACCTCACTACCAGAGGGAGAACGGAAGGAGAACTCCCAGCTGGTGGAGCAGAAAATGAGCTCATAACAGCTAGGGTTGGAGGTTGCGGAATTATATCAACTGGAGGTCTTGTAAGCAGCCTCTTGGAAGTCACTTCTTTTAAACCCTTAAGTTCCTCTGTATATGATGCATCTTCTTCATTGTCTTCCAAGTCATTTTCTGTCCTCTTCCTTTTTCTAGATTAATCAGACATGCATGTCAATTACTAGAGTTGATCTATAGTCATGGAGGATCTACCATCGGGGTTGGTGAGGAATGGTGGAGAACAAAAACGAGACTTACCTGGAGCGCTCTCCTTGATGATCGGACTTCAGTGTTGCCAGAATGGTCTTGCCTTCAAGCAGATTACTCTTTCTAACCATATCTTTTAGATCCTTATGGTTGATCTAGGTATATACAAGATCTCTTTTTTCATTGGAAAGATTCATCAGAGCCCACTTGTCTACTACATCTCTCGCCTCTTTACAGGTAACTGAAGGTAGTTGAAGCCTAAAAAAGATTATTGAAGCCACTGGTACCGTTACACCTAGCGATGCACCAGCGATCCCGACCAGCGATATGACGCGGTCAGGATCGCTGGTGCATCGCTAGGTGGTCGCTAGTGAGCTGCCACACAGGCAGATCTCACTAGCGACATTGCTGGGGACAGTGGTCGCTACTTACCTGTCAGACGCGGCGATCTTGAGTCCTCCTGCCCGGCTCCACGCGTCGCTCGTAGACGCCGCAGGAAGTGACCAACGAGGAATGGTCCAGGAGCTTCTCGCGCGATCAGCGATAACCAGCGGAGGAGCCGGTCGGAGGTAAGTATCAGACATAGCGATATCGCTAGCAATATCGCAGTGTGTAACGGGGGCTTTAGCATAGTTCAATTAACATTAAAAATAAAAACGGTGGCTTGTTATTCCACTTCTCAGGAAATCTTGACAAGTCCTTTGAGGCATTTTTTACAGGCTGTCCCTCAGATGTTACAAAGAAGCAGTCAGCTGTGTGCGCGCCCTTTACCAGCTGAGTCGGTCTGATGAACTTAAAATGTTGAAGGAAAACATTGCACTTGGACAATTAATAGGAACATGCCACACATTGACTGGAAATAATGCTTAAAAGCTCTTCCTCTTCTTTTCCAAAGATTTTATTCTTTTAAACAATGGGGAGAGGGGAAGACAGGGGGGGGAGGGATGAGAATGGGAACAGAAGGAAAGATAGGGGAAGTAGGGAAATTGCAAGTTGACATGTACAGAAAATGCAAAACATGCATTAATGCTCTTCCTCTTCTTCTAGCACGATGATGGTCTCATCAGAAGAGATAATAGCCACCTTCTGTTTTTGAAAGCGGGAGAACTTCCTTTCCAGCCACTCCTTTACCTGTAAGAGAAATAAAGTTAATGAGGTTTATCAGGTCTGTCATTAGTCAGTGAGCTGAAATAATTCATATTTTACAAATTATTAACGTAATACATAATGTAATACATAGCAATACCAATAAAATGTAAGAGCACATCTGCAATATTTTCAAACTTTATAAAAGAGGTTGTCTGGGAAAAGAGAAACAGAAACAGTTTAATACCTGTTCATAGGCTAGAAGTGATATTTCGAATGAGCTGCATCACTCTGATGGAGATCAGCGACCGTCACACACTTTACCTACGGACAGGTGTAGGTCAGTAATAAAGCAGCCCTGATTTTTTTAATTTTGGACAACCCTTTTAAACTGGAATATCAACCACTCTATATAACACATAATACAAATGCAATGTAGAAAGGCACAAGTGAAAAGCATGGGCTGGGATAAGACAAACACAAAACGTTAATGAGGCATTAGTCTATGAGCTGAACAATTACAACTTACGGTCAGGTGTTGGATGATGGACGGTTTTTGAAGAGGTTTCAACATCAGCAAGGCCTCAGGGTACAAGCCAGCACCTTCTCTTGTGTCTAACTCCTCGCCCAATTCTGCCTTTGTGAATATACCATCCATAGTGGCTTTTTCTGAAATAAGAACCTTTCGACTGTCTTGAACTGAACCGGAGAATGAGAGAAGGCAGTTATGATGAGGTTTACATTTTCTATGGCCATAAGCACATTTATTCACAATCATCTAGTATAGAGATACTTACTGCTTTTTCTTGTCCTTCTCATCTTTTGGGATCATTTCCCTATTAATTTCTATTAGGTTTGTCAGCAGCCTGTTTTCTGTCATCACCTATGTCATTGGGAAAGTCTTCAGAAACAGCAAATTTGACAAAATGTTGAATGTGCTTCAAGTACTTTTTCACTGTGCCCAAGATGTCTTCAGACTTAAGAGGGTGCTGACAAACCTCTTTGTATTTTCCAAGTCATTCATAAATTCTAGGGAGATGCCATCTGGGTTCATGAAATATAGATACCTGGAAACATTTTCCACCCAAAATATACACAAGATGTCAGTTTCTGCTTTGCACATACAAGGAATAGTCATAAAATGCATGCATCATAGAGAACAACTCAAATCCTACTTACCATTTGCCTAATGGCTGCCCATTCATTATAGGATCCAATTCAAAGTACTTGTTCTCACCCACAAAGCTCTCCACAGTGCAGCACCCCCTTACATCTCCTCCCTCATTTCTGTATATCGGCCTAGCCGATCGCTGCGCTCCGCAAACGACTTTCAACTAACCTCTGCACTAATCCATACCTCCCACTCCCGACGCCAAGACTTCTCCCATGCTGCTCCTATCCTCTGGAATGCTCTACCCCAAGAAATTAGGACTATCCACAATTTGCACAGCTTTACGCGCTCCCTCAAAACACACTTGTTCAGAGCGGCTTATCACGTTCACTAATCACAGTCATTCTATGTGTAAGGGTGCATGTGTAGCCCATTCACTATCTCCATCCATCCCCCACCTTCTCAAGATGGCTGGACCATCATTATAAATACACCATTGTAAATACACACCTGTACTCTCTCCCCCACCTCATTGTAGATTGTAACCTCTCACAAGCAGGGTCGTCTTATTTAATCTTATTTTGCTTTAATTATTGTATTGTTAATGTTGTTACTTATGACTTTTGAAACTGTTAAACTGTAAAGCGCTGCGGAATATGTTGGCGCTATATAAAGTTTTTATTATTTTTTTATTATTTTTATTATTTTTATATAACTCAGAAAAGTTCTTCTCCAAGTACTGTTTAGAGGAGATAAACACTGGCAAATCAATGTCGTATTTGTTGTGAAAACCAGCTTGAAAAAGTTTTACGCAGAGGGGAACTTGTCCTGAAATCAAAAGAAAGTGAAAGGTTAGTGCACATGCTACTGTTACATGATACATAGATTATTATTATAGCGCCATTTATTCCATGGCGCTTTACATGTGAGGGGTATACATAGTACATGAAAGTACAGTTATCTTACACAATACGAGTCACGACTGGTCCAGGATGAGAGAGGACCCTGCCCGCAAGGGCTCACAACCTACAAGGGATGGGTGAGGAAACAGTAGGTGAGGGTAGAGCTGGTCGTGCAGCGGTTTGGTGGATCGGTGGTTACTGCAGATTGTAGGCTTGTCGGAAGAGGTCGGTTTTCAAGTTCTTTTTGAAGGTTTCCATGGTAGGCGAAAGTCTGATATGTTGTGGTAGAGAGTTCCAGAATAGGGTGGATGCACAGGAGAAATCTTGTATGCGATTGTGGGAAGAGGAGATAAGAGGGGAGTACAGAAGGAGATCTTGTGAGGATCGGAGGTTGCGTGCAGGTAAGTACCGGGAGACGAGGTCACAGATATATGGAGGACTCAGGTTGTGGATGGCTTTGTATGTCATGGTTAGGGTTTTGAACTGGAGTCTTTGGGTAATGGGGAGCCAGTGCAGGGTGTTATGAATGAGTCGCCAAGGAGGAAAAAACAAAAAGCAAGATAAGCCCAGAAAACCAGAGAGGTTGGTAACTAGCAGATTGCAGACCCCTGATCCTATCCACAACAACTAGCAGTAGCCGTGGAGCGTACCTACGGTGGTCCTAGACGCCTCGTCATGGCCGGAGAGCTAAATAAGCCTAAAGAAAGGGAAAATCTAAACTGCCCCAGAGCAGACCCCAAAGCAATAGACAGCTCCCAACATGTATTGTCGGTGAAACAAGATGAAAACACAGACACAGGTAGAAAGATAGGCTGAGCAAACCATGGGGCCCTCACTAACTAGAAAGGACAGGAAAGAAAAGCTGCTGTCCGCAATCACACAAAAACCCCTGCCAAAAAAAATGTCCAACACGTCTGAGAAAAAGGCCCTGAAGTCTTAGACTTCAAAACACTATATCAGCACTCAGGTATATTCTGAAGACAGAGCAAAAAAGATCAGCTGATCAGAGACAAAATGGGGATTCAGCCCAGTCCCAGCCATGGCTGGCTGAACACAAAAACTAAGTAAACCAGACAAAAACTCATATGAACAATAGCAGAGAAAACTTAGCTTTAGGAAGGCAGGAACCAAACTGGAAACCAGAAGCCACAGTCAGGAAAAGTCACCAGCAAGAAACTAGGGAGTCAGCTGCCCTAATTCCAATCAGAAACTCCTGATGTCCAATCGCAGTCCTCTTCCTCAGGTGGCTGGTCTCTGCCATTTAGATCAGCTTCATTACCTTCCTTCACCAACAGAGGGAGTCCAGATAGAGAACTCAATACTCCTCTGTCAGCACAGCCAGCTCCATAACCCTCACCAGAAGCCAGAGGCACACCCGAAAATGAGCTCACAATATGATCTGTTCGTGAATTGGTGGCATTTATTCCTTGGATGTGGTATTTGGTCACTGTAATGGTAATCTGTGGTCTGGTCATGGTGTGGTGGTATTTGTACCTTGTATGTAGTATTATTCGGTCACTATGTGGTGGTAATGTGGTCTGGTCATGGTGTGGTGGTTGTTTCTTGAATGTCATTATTGCTCTTGGTACAGAGAATCTGTGATCTGTATGTATCTTGTTTTGTGATATCAATAAAGGGAATTCTTTATTTCCAATAGAGACTAATTACTTAAATCCATTTATCCTCTCCCTGTCATATGACTATTAGACAGTATCCCTTGTTCTGCTGTGTGGCGCTTCCCACTTCTGTCCACAGGCCTTTGCTGGCTACGGGAATCTCTTCTGGATCAAGAGGCAGCAATCAATTTAGGGGACTCATTTTGACTAGCCAAAAAACGTTCCGCAAAATTTTTCTTTTGCCTTGTCAAAATGACTGCACTGCATAGTGGAATTAAGCAGCAGCACCTCTGCTCATTCTTGTCAATGGTGACAAAAACGTCTGATTTACACTATTAAATATTAGTTGACCTCCCCGTGCCAGTATGATGTAGTGTTGTCATTTTCCAAGTATATTCTGATTTGGCATTGTCATATGCAGGTTATCCTCATTTACAAAATCACCTTGCAAGCAGTAATTGTGGACATAGACCCAGAAAGATGTACAAACATAAATCAGGCTCTCAAAAACGAAAGGAGAAAAAGGATCGAGATGAAGAGGAAGAAAGGCTTAAAAAGAAAAGCATTCTATCTCCGTATTTTAAAAAGCCACAAAGCACCAAGGGAGGTGATGTCGCTTGTGAACCCCCTCAGATGCAAGACCATCATCATATGCTTGAGCATACTGCGTCATCCAGTGAGGTGGCTGCCTCTTCAAGCTTTTCTTCAGCAATGCAAGTTGGGGCTGCAACTATGCCAACTTGTGTGGAAACAGAAGAATCTGCGGAAAGACTGTCCAGAACCACGTCACCTCACAAAATGCTTTTTTCCACTGTTTGCATACAGATGGAAGAAGAGGAAATGCCTTCATGTTCAAGTTCCATTTTAGAAAACTCTAGAGTACAACCTTTCTTTGTGTGTTTTGTATATGGGGGTAGCTCCTCCTGGTATGCACCTATTCACACTAGTCTGGATGTACCAGTCAGTTTTTTGTCCTTTGTATGTTAGCTTACTGACCGAGCACTCCGCCCTCCACCAGGTGGCGATTTTAATTACAGCAGGTCCCTACTTACCCATAAATGCAGGCACTGCTGACAGAGGTGTCCACATTCACCCAAAAGCAAATTGAGATTCTGATTTGGCTTGTATCCTAAGTCACACTACAAGACTCGTTAAAGGGTTGATTGTGACTTGTAGGATCGCTACTACCAATAGGTGGCGCTGTAGAGTAAAAGTCCTCTTTCTTTCAGAAGAGGCAATTTGCATATTTTCCCAGAGGAGCATTGCACGGCGAATAAGCCTCCTTACCTTGACAAGCCACAGCTGGCATGTCACTCTCCGCAAGGAGAAACCTTACTTCTTAGACCCTAGTCCAGAGCCTCTCCCCTAGCCAAATCAGATCTCATACTTTGCACTGACGAGAGCCAACAGCTCGAAACAGTGTCTGCAAATTGAGATTCTGATTTGGCTTGTATCCTAAGTCACACTACAAGACTCGTTAAAGGGTTGATTGTGACTTGTAGGATCGCTACTACCAATAGGTGGCGCTGTAGAGTAAAAGTCCTCTTTCTTTCAGAAGAGGCAATTTGCATATTATTTTCCCAGAGGAGCATTGCACGGCGAATAAGCCTCCTTAGGCAAGTTTCACACTAGCGTTTATGAGCGCAGCGACGGCCTGCGCACGGCTGCCACTAAGCCCCGCCCCCTGCGGCGCCTCCGCCGGTAGCTCCGCCCACCAGCACATGACGCTGCATGCGCCCCCCATCTTTATCACTGGGGGCGCAGGCCGTGCGCAGTATGCGTTTGGCGGCGCATGCGCCTTTTTGACGGTGCGCCGACGCAACCAAACTGCAGCAGGAGAAACCTTACTTAGACCCTAGTCCAGAGCCTCTCACCTAGCCAAATCAGATCTCATACTTTGCACTGACGAGAGCCAACAGCTCGAAACACCGTGTCTGCAAATTGAGATTCTGATTTGGCTTGTATCCTAAGTCACACAAGACTCGTTATAGGGTTGATTGTGACTTGTAGGATCGCTACCAATAGGTGGCGCTGTAGAGTAAAAGTCCTCTTTCTTTCAGAAGAGGCAATTTGCACATTCACCCAGGAATTCAGACATCAGCCTTAGAGAGGTATTCACACAGTGTAGGTACCCATCAGATTTGAGACCGCCTTGACATTGGCTGGTGGGCAGATATTTGGAGAAATTTTATGTTAAGCGTCTCATTTTTTCCCTAATAGTCTAAAGCGGTATTGCTATTCAAATTACATATATTCCACATTGACATGCTTTAGCATGATAGAGTGCAACCTTTCTTTTTGCTTTGTATATGGGGGTAGCACCTCTTGGTATGCACCTATTAACACTAGTCTGGATGTGCCAGTTTTTTGTCTTTTCCAAGTTCCATTTTAGAACATGTGTCTGAAGAACCATCTTGTGGCCGAGGAAAAGTGATTGGAAAGACCCAGTAATGTGGCCAGATGTCCTCAAGGATAAGGAACGGGAGAAGATTGTTCTTTCACGGTTTTCTAATGAAGAATTGAATCAGATGGTACAATCTTTGCCTAAGGATGTTGATGACCTTTGCTTTAGTGAATTTCTCCTATATGCAAAGTCATCTAGTGGACGAGAAAAATTTGTAAGGGATTGGCTAAGATGGAGCCCAAGTAGGAATGTAATGTATTGTGCAACATGTATGGCATTTTCTGGGAGCATCCTTTGCCAGAAAGAAGGTTTTAATCCTTTGGTTTCCAAATGGCATGGTCTGTACCTCAAGCTACCAGAGCATTAACAGTGAAGCACTACTGAAGTTGGAGAACATGCCAAAAGGCCATTATTGGCCATGGTATAGACTTTGAGATGCAAAGAAATATAGCGAAGGAAGCAGAGAGGCTTGTGGCTCATCTAGAAAGACTTTTGGATGTGACACTCCATTTAGCTTCACGCAACCTGGCTTTCAGAGGAACATCACAGAGGAGTGGAGACCTACATAATGGCAATTTTCTAGGAACTATTGTCACGATATGACCGTGTACTAAAAGCACCTAGAATAGCTCAAGCTTAGTCAGGAAGAGGGACTAAAAATACCAGCTTATTATCTATCTTGGGCAACACAAGATGAATTACTAAGTATTTGTGGAACACATGTCCTGGATGCCATACTCAAAGGAAAGAGGCATTTTATTTTTTTTTTTATTTGTGATGCTACTCCAGATGTCTCACACACTGAACAGAATGTTAGTGTTTTAAGGTATGTATCCAGAGACCCCCCCCAAACAGGAATACAGCATGTGCAAGAAAGGTTTTTGGAATTTTTTTGATTTCTTCCAGAAGACGGGAGAACAAATTGCAGAAATGATTATATTAAGACAGCATGAGCATGCCATTGACCTTAAAGACTGCAGAGGCCAGGGATATGATAATGGGGCAAACATGTCTGGTAGGATTACAGGTGTAAGGGCCAAAATTCTAGAGAAACTTCAAAGAGCTCTTTTCTCCTTGTGCTGCCCATTCTTTACACCTTGTGGGCATTCATGCTGCTGCAAGCTGCCCTGAAATGAAGACTTTTTTTGGAAGTGTAAACCGGCTATACATTCTGTTTAGCAACAGCCCTGAGAGATGGAACACCTTGCTTGAAATAGTTGGAAGGTCTTTGCTTGGTCTAAGTGACACCCGGTGGAGTTCAAGAATAGAGGCTGTGCGTCCAATTGGTCAAAATCTGCCAAGTATTTTGAAGGCTCTTGATAAAGTTATTTCTTCCGGAAAGCTCACAAATGATAAGCATTCAGAAGCTGGAGGTCTGACTATTTTCGTCTTTCAGGGCAGAGGTTTTGGCTACATTTTAGGTAAAAGTTCTTACCAGTTTTGAGGAGAGAAAATACTACAGTCTAGAGCTGTGTCCTTGGAAGTTGGAGCGGCCAACATTAAAGCTCTCTGAAGAGATGAGATTACTTAGAGAAAAGTAGCTTACCCTGCTTTCCGAAGCCAGTTTGGTTGTAGATTGCATGGGCAATCCGAAGAACCTATTAAATGCTCAACAATTGCGCCAAAGAAAATCAAAGCATCATGAAGCTGCAAGTCCTGAAGAGCACTTCAAAGTTAATGTCTTTCTTGTGGCAATGGACACTAATTTCTGATCTTCACCAGCACTTGAGATCGATTGAAGATATCTGCAAGTTGTTTGCTCCAATTCTAAAGATGACGACAATAAGTGCAGAGAATCTGGTGGCATCCACTGAAGATTTGATATCTGCACACCCTGAAGATCTCATATCATCGTTACTCTCAGAGCTGCAACATCTTAGGAAAGTTTATGAAGCTACATTTATAGACAGTATGGGTCCAGTGGATTTGCTAAATGCCATCTACAAATTTGAGCTTCAAGGAATATTTGGGAGAGGTGTATTTTGCACTCAGAATTCATCACTCTACCACTTTCAATAGCAGAAAGAGCATTTAGCAAACTCTCATTGGTCAAGAACTATCTGAATTCTACAATGACAGAACAATTGAACAGCCTAGCCCTTCTATCAATTGAACACGAGCTTGCCAGACGCCTGAATTTTAAAGATCTGATATCAGATTTTGTGAAACAGAAGGTAAGACGACTGCCTGGTCCAAATATGTAAACGTAGACAGTTTTACATTTGTCTATTATTGCCACATATGTTCCCCTCTATTGTGGATGAGTGGCGTTGCCTGACTGTGGTTTACTGACCCAAATGTCAAACATTAGTGATATGCTACATCTCTCTAATGTTTCAGTTCTGGGATTTGCACACGTGCACCCCAGATTGGAATGGCACTGTAATATTAGGCCTCAGTTCTTGGCACAGTGTTTGTTGTGCTTAGGCTGGTTTCACATTTGTGTTTTGCACTTGAAAAAAAACGCATACGTGCGCATGCGCTTTTTTCCTCTATATTTAACATGGGCGCGCACATGTGCGCATTGGCATGCGCACGTATGCGTTTTTCGTGCGCTGCGTTTTTTGTGGTGTGCGATTTTATTTTCCAGACGCTACATGTTGCATTTTTTTGGTCCGCTCAACCACTTCAAAAAGCGCATGCATGCGCACGTTTTGCGCTAAAAAAGGCCATTATGGCCTATGGATGCACATACGTGCGCACTGGCATGCGCATATATGCTTTTCTTAGCGCTGCGTTTTTTTTTGGTGTCCACTATTTAGACAAGTTATAAAATTCTAAAAGTAAAAAAAAAAAAAAAAAAAAAAAAAGTATATAAAGGAGGTGTCTGCCAACACTGTACCACAACTACAGTGACAGATTGGAGAGCAGACATTCAGCAACGAACCCATCTTCTATCAGCGTCAAGAATGTGAGTATTACTACATCATATGCCTGTCCTTTTAAATTGTGTATGTACTAATGATTTTTATTATTTTTACATGCAGCATGTCTTCGGAATCAGAATATTCCCCATCGCGGCAGGAATTGGCGCAAGCAGACCGTGAGGTGATTATTTTCGTGCATCTGGTAAGTATATCTGCTGCTACTCCAAATCTCTTACGTTTGTTTTTATTTTTTTAAGACATCATCTTCTGCGGACGGGACTACTGAGGGCGAAGAGCAGGAGCAGCGAAGCCAAGTCCCGGTGGTGATACGGAATGTATGTATGAAATGATTTGTAATGTTCTTTATTTTTTATCTTCTATTTTTCATCTTTTCTGTATTTTTTTTTGTAACTTTTTATTCAATTTAAATTTGATTATTCTAATGAATGTGTTTTGTCTAGGTTCCACAATGGGATGAAGACGTCTACCTGGATAATGAGCAGCTCATCAGCCTGGTCCAGGAGCGTGCCCCGTTGTGGGACAGCCGTGACCGGCTGTACAAGGACATGTGGTGACCTGGCGGCTATGGAATGAGGTGGCCGCAGCGTTGATGGATGGCTGGGACAGCGCCACAGCATCCTCCAAAAAGGCGTTTAGTGAGTATTTCCCTGCTCTGTATTGTGCCGCAGTGACTGTTGTCCTTGATGGCACTGTTGGGTTTCGTGCTAGATATATTCTAGCAGGAAACCCAACAGTGTCATCGGGCTCTACAGTGACTGCTTTGAGTATTGTATTGCTGTATTGTGCCACAGTGACTGTCCTTGATGGCACTGTTTTTTTTTTTTTTAACAGTGGACAAAGTCCGAACACGTTGGCGTTCGATCAAGGACCGCTTCAACAGTGAAGTTCGTGCTGAGGGCCCAGTTCACAGTGGATCTGCGTCAAGGACCAGAACTAGATACCGTCACTATCACGCGTTGCAGTTCCTAAGACCGGTCCTTGCCACAAGATCGTAAGTATTCTAAATTTTGGGTTTATTTTTATTAATCTGTGTTTTTCTAATCCACAGCTGATGCTTCTTGTAAAGGCATGGTAGTAATGATTTTCCTTTCTTCCACAGCACCTTGCAACCTGGCCCTGGAGCGGTCCTTCCTCGGACGTCCTCTGACCCGTCCTAGCCATCCGACAGCCAGGAAGCACCTTGCAGGTCAGCCACACACACAGCTGGTGACCAGAAAGCTGGGCCATCAGGTGTTCCCCTGTCCCAGGTCTCTGCCACTGGTTATGCGGGCACTACCTGCCAGTGGCAGAGGGCCTTGGACAGGAATGTCTTGCCCGAGTTTATGCACTTGAGCGAGGCCTTTAATGCCAGCCTCAAGTCGCTGTCCGACAGAGTTGAAAGCGGTTTTGCACTCATGGAACGTGGTTTTAACCACTTTGAACACCGCTTCAATTCTGTCGAACAGCGCCTTGATCGTCTGGAGGCCGACCTCAACAGACCAGCGCACCACTTTTTTAGTAAGATTGAAAAGGGCATGACGGAACACATTAGTCCTGAGCAACAGCTGAATGTGCTGCAGGCCTGCAACAATGCTTTCTTGCAGGGTATGCAGCATAATCGGTACGGTCAGCAGTCAGTTGTGTCATTTCCACCTGTGCCACCATTGACTCGCTTCACCTCACTACAGACTTGTGCTGCATACCACTGCACAGACACCTCTATTCAAAGCCAGGACACCCACCGTTACACCACCACAAGTCTGAGTGCAGCTGGTCACTTCACCAACACCACCATGGCAAGCGCTGCTCCTGTCTAGAGCACCACGGCCACCCCCATGCATGCGTGGAGCTCAGCCACCACTAGGCAAACGTGGAACAGCCCTGCCGCTACAACATGTAGTAGCCCTGCCTGTTATGATTGAGTCACCGTAGGAGGCAAAAACAAAAATGCTAGCTAAGTCCAGAAAACCAGAGAGGTTGGCAGCTATCGGATTGCAGACCCCTGATCCTATCACAACAACTAACAGTAGCCGTGTGGGGTTCCTACGATGCCCTAGACCCCTCGATCACAGCCGGAGAATTAAATAGGCCGAAAGAAAGAAAGGGGAAATCTAAACTGCCCCAGAGCAGACCCCAAAGCAATAGGCAGCCCCCAACATATAATGACGGTGAAGCAAGATGAAAACACTAACACAGACAGAAAGATAGACTGAGCAAAGACGGGGCCCAAAACTACCTAGATAGGAAAGGACAGGAAGGCTACTGTCTGCAATCCGTGAAAAACCCTATGAAAATAAGAGCCAACAGACTGACAGTGAAAAAGGCCCTGAAGACGCTAGGCTTCAAAAAAGCTATGTCAGTACTCAGGAATATTCTGAAGACAGAGCAACAGGCAAAAGGAGATTCAGCTCATCCCAGCAGGGAATGGCAGAATCCAGAAAAGCAAGGAAATCACAAAACAAATGCAAACAGGCAAAGCAGAAACTTAGCTTTAGGGAAGCAGGAATCAGACTGGTGTCCTAGGAGTCCACAGAGAAATCACCCGCAGGGCAGAAGGGCATCGGCAGCCTTATATCCAGTCAGTGACTCCACTCAGCCAGTCATCCTCATTAGACTCAGGTGCCTGATAATCAGGCTCATTACCTTCCTTTACCAGAATAGGGAGTTCCCCAGACCTCAGTGACGAAGGGGAAAATGAACTCAACACCTGCCACCACCACTCCGCAAACCTGGACCATCACTGCCGCCACCAGTCCTCCTGCAAGGACGAGCACTGCCAACCAAGAGCATCAGCAGCAGCCACAGCAGCAACAGCCACCGCAGCAGCAGCACCAGCCACAGCAGCAACAGCCACCACAGCAGCAGCCACAGCAGCATACGGGGGACCTCCATTCAATATTTGCCCCAAGTTCAAGGCGAAATCAATCAAGGCGGGCATTGGGGCCAAGTAGGTCCAGGCAGACAAGCCTACGGCGACATGCACTTCGAACAAATGTACCTGAACCTATTTCCTCTCCTCCAAGTGTTCCTAGTTTAATTCCCTTAACTGGACTACCTTCCCCCACAAGTTTTGTTGCCCCTTCCCCTCAAACACCGTCTTCAACTGCAAGTGTTGCATCTTCCCTGCACACCCCCAAATTGCAACCATCTGCCCCCAAACGCCGAAAAAAATAACGTTTTTTTTTATTTTTGTGGTTAAAAATAAATTTACATTTGTGGTTCACCATTACAAAGTTTGATTAATGTTTTTGGCACCGCTCACACACACTGATTGGTAAATACACGTAATATGTTAAAAACCAAGGCCTAGTCATTTGACTATACTAGGCCTTTGTATTCATGTTAAATATAAAGGCCTAGTATGGTCATACCAAGGCCTAGTATAATAACTCGAGTTTTACCGACTAGGATCTGGTTTCCTGAAAAACCAACTGGTGAAACTTGTATAAAAATATAAGTTTTTCTAAAAAAAATAATTTTCTTTCTGAACACTACCACAATTTTAGTTAATGTTAAATAAAAGTTGGAATTGAGCTGATTACATTCATCCACTCAATGCTGACTTTTATTCCCCATTGACTTGCATTGGGGTTGGGTTTTGAACAAATCACATACTTTTTTTTTTACACTAGTTAGACAATTTTCTTTTGAAAAAAATTTGGTTTCCTGAAACCCGATCCTACCAACGTCGCTCAAAAGTCATAACTATAACCAGGCCATGATTGATAAATAGTTATGATTATCAATCATGGCCTGGTTAATACACATCAGATTTAACATGCAGCTTTGCTTAAGTTCCAATATATTTCACGCAGACTAGCAATGCTGCATTTTAACTCATATGTGTATTTACCTGCCCAGGTGTGAGAACATCAAAAAATTCACTGGTATACATGGGAAGTTTTTTTATTTAATTGGAGTGTAAAAAATATGGTGCACTCAGTAATGGTATCAAATAAGGTTTTTTATTACCATAAACAAACGAAAACATTCTTACAACATTTCATCTTGCCAGTGCACCTGTCCTACACCAGAAATAAAGTAGGCCGCAAATTGGTCCCTCATTTGGCCAACTTCAACGGATGACCTGAGAGTGTGCTGAGTGAATTCAGGCAGTGGGTTAGGAGCATCATCGTCCAGTTCAAAGGTCGGGTGCTCTTTAGCCATCACAAAGTTATGTAGAACCACACAGGCCTTCACCACCTCATCGACTGTTTCAAGTTTAAGATTAATGGCTGTGCCGAGAATTCGCCATCTGGAGACAAGAATCCCAAAAGCACACTTGACAGTTCTTCTGGCCCTGGTCAGCCTGTAATTAAATATTTTTTGGGTGTGGTCCAAGTCCCAGCTGGAGTAGGGTTTCAGTAAGTTTGCGCACATTTGAAAAGCCTCATCCCCAACCATTACAAAGAGCAGTGGCGGAGCTTCGGTGTGAGGAAGAGGCCGTGGCATAGGGAAATTAAATTGGTTACCATACAACCTCCGGCCCATGTCTCCAGCCCATGTCTGAGTTTTTAAAAGCCTGTGAGTCATTACCACGGCCAAATGCTCCAATGTCCACTGCTACAAACATACATCCGGCATCCGCAATGGCCATGAGTACTATTGAAAAGTACTTTTTGTAATTATAGTACTCAGATCCCGTTCTTTTGGGTTTGATGATCCGTATGTGTTTCCCATCAACAGCTCCCAAACAGTTGGGGAAATTGCATACTGTCCAGAATTTGTCAGCAATTTCCATCCACTTTTCAGCGGTGGGCAGGGGCATAAATTCTGGACAAAGAACATTCCAGAGAGCCCGGCAGGTGTCAGCAACAATTCCAGACAAGGTAGAGATTCCAATACGGTACTGGAAGTGTAGTGAAGATAGGGTTTCTCCAGGAATCTGAACAGAAAGTAAAATTAATATTTATGTATATTATTTTAAAAAACTATAAAATATTAGTACATTCACGAAAACTAATTACCCAAGGTTTTGAATACTAAATTTAAAAAAAACAAAACAAAAAAAAAAAACAAAAAAAAAAACACATCAGACCGCACCCCTTGGTTTTTAAATATTATGTACCGTAATGTCACCAGTAGCCGTCCCTCAGGAGGAAATGCACGACGGAGCTGTGTGTCCTGTCTCCGGATGGATTGTTGGACACGAGCAAGCAAATCCCTGAAGCTTTCTTGGGACATCCGGATATAATCTGTAAATTTCTCCGGGTTTGCCTGTAGCTCACAGTAGAGGGTGTGGTACGCCCCACGGCTCTCCCGGAGTTCAACAATCGGATGTATCCACATACGCAGTCTTTGCTGCCTCTCTCTCTTCCTTTGTTCATGGCAAGCAACTGCATACGCCTGAGCCATCGCGATGTCCAAATCCAAGTTGAAGTGAAAACTCTTCCAGCGCAGATCCATGGTCACGAGAAGAATCAAGCAAATCAGAAGACTACTGTAGACAGGGTCTATATATTAACATACCACACCGACATTGACGTCCCATTGGTCTTGTGTGTTGAATAGTTTTTTTCTCTTTTTGGGGGGGTTGTCCAAAAATCTGTAAAAAAAACGCAAACGCACTAAAAACGCAGCATCTGTATGCCTTTTTTCTATGCTTTTTTTGCGCTAAAAACGCAAGTGTGAAATTAGCCTTATACTTATAGTTATGTCCCTTTTTATATCAGGGCTCAGTTCTTAGCTCAGTGTGCACCATTGTTTGTTCTTACATTTTTGTAAATATGTATTTATTATGGTTCAGTCCCATAGATTGTGTGCAATATTTCTTGTTTTTAGCTTGTTTTTCTGACCTCACGAAATCACCTCATTTTCATTATAATGATTGGTTAGATTTGTTTGTTTGTTTCTGGTTTTGCACTTTCGTAATTGATCAAAGGATTTCACTGAATGACTCGTAATTAGTGTTGAGCATTCCGATACCGCAAGTATCGGCCGATACTTGCTGTATCGGAATTCCGATACCGACTTCCGATATTTTTTCAATGTAGTTTGTATGTAGTATGTATGTAGCATGTATGTAGTATATATGTAGTATGTATGTAGTATATATGTAGTATATATGTAGCATATATGTAGTATGTATGTAGCATGTAGTATATATGTAGTATGCATGTTGCATGCATGTAGTATATATGTAGTATGTATGTTGCATGTAGTATGCATGTTGCATGCATGTAGTATATATGTAGTATGTATGTAGCATGTAGTATATATGTAGTATGCATGTTGCATGCATGTAGTATGTATGTAGTATGTATGTAGCATATATGTAGTATGTATGTAGCATGTAGTATGTATGTAGTATATATGTAGTATGCATGTAGTATGCATGTTGCATGCATGTAGTATATATGTGGTATGTATGTAGCATGTAGTATATATGTAGTATGCATGTTGCATGCATGTAGTATATATGTGGTATGTATGTTGCATGTAGCATATATGTAGTATGTATGTTGCATGCATGTAGTATATATGTAGTATGTATGTAGCATATATGTAGTATGTATGTAGCATGTAGTATGCATGTTGCATGCATGTAGTATATATGTAGTATGCATGTTGCATGTAGTATATATGTAGTATGTATGTAGCATGTAGTATGTATGTAGTATGTATGTAGCATATATGTAGTATGTATGTAGCATGTATGTAGCATGCATGTTGCATGCATGTAGTATATATGTAGTATGTATGTTGCATGTAGTATATATGTAGTATGTATGTTGCATGTAGTATATACACTCACTGGCCACTTTATTAGGTACACCTGTCCAACTGTGTGTTAAGACTTAATTTCTAATCAGCCAATCACATGGCGGCAACTCAGTGCATTTAGGCATGTAGACATGGTCAAGACAATCTCCTGCAGTTCAAACCGAGCATCAGTATGGGGAAGAGAGGTGATTTGAGTGCCTTTGAACGTGGCATGATTGTTGGTGCCAGAAGGGCTGGTCTGAGTATTTCAGAAACTGCTGATCTACTGGGATTTTCACGCACAACCATCTCTAGGGTTTACAGAGAATGGTCCGAAAAAGAAAAAAAATCCAGTGAGCGGCAGTTCTGTGGCCGGAAATGCCTTGTTGATGCCAGAGGTCAGAGGAGAATGGGCAGACTGGTTCGAGCTGATGGAAAGGCAACAGTGACTCAAATTGCCACCCGTTACAACCAAGGTAGGCAGAAGAGCATCTCTGAACGCACAGTGCGTCGAACTTTGAGGCAGATGGGCTACAGCAGCAGAAGACCACACTGGGTACCACTCCTCTCAGCTAAGAACAGGAAACTGAGGCTACAATTTGCACAAGCTCATCGAAATTGGACAGTAGAAGATTGGAAAAACGTTGCCTGGTCTGATGAGTCTCGATTTCTGCTGCGACATTCGGATGGTAGGGTCAGAATTTGGCGTAAACAACATGAAAGCATGGATCCATCTTGCCTTGTATCAACGGTTCAGGCTGGTGGTGGTGGTGTCATGGTGTGGGGAATTTTTTCTGGGCACTCTTTGGGCCCCTTGGTACCAATTGAGCATCGTTGCAACGCCACAGCCTACCTGAGTATTGTTGCTGACCATGTCCATCCCTTTATGACCACAATGTACCCAACATCTGATGGCTACTTTCAGCAGGATAATGCGCCATGTCATAAAGCTCGAATCATCTCAGATTGGTTTCTTGAACATGACAGTGAGTTTACTGTACTCAAATGGCCTCCTCAGTCACCAGATCTCAATCCAATAGAGCATCTTTGGGATGTGGTGGAACGGGAGATTCGCATCAGGGATGTGCAGCCGACAAATCTGCGCCAACTGTGTGATGCCATCATGTCAATATGGTCCAAAATCTCTGAGGAATGCTTCCAGCACCTTGTTGAATCTCTGCCACGAAGAATTGAGGCAGTTCTGAAGGCAAAAGGGGGTCCAACCCCTTACTAGCATGGTGTACCTAATAAAGTGGCCAGTGAGTGTATGTAGTATGTATGTTGCATGTAGTATATATGTAGTATGAATGTAGCATGTATGTAGCATGTATGTAGTATGCATGTTGTATGTATGTAGCATGTAATTTTTTTTATTTTACATTCAACACATTAGCCGGATGATGGGACTACTACTGTCCCATCATTGGCTAATGTGTCAATCACTGTCATGGTAGCAGGCATCGCCCGATGGGACTTGTAGTCCCATCGGACGATGCCTGCACAGACCCCCGAAGCCTGCACAGCCCCCCGGCAGGCCGGCACAGCCCCCCTGGCAGGCCGGCACAGCCCCCCTGGCAGGCCGGCACAGCCCCCCTGGCAGGCCGGCACAGCCCCCCTGGCAGGCCGGCACAGACCCCCTGGCAGGCCGGCACAGACCCCCTGGCAGGCCGGCACAGACCCCCTGGCAGGCCGGCACAGACCCCCGAAAGGCCCGTACAGACCCCCGAAAGGCCCGTACAGACCCCCGAAAGGCCCGTACAGACCCCCGAAAGGCCCGTACAGACCCCCGAAAGGCTGTACATGGGAAAAACAGGATTTTTCTTATTCCGATACCGGAAGTCCCATAGACTTGAATGGGACTTCCGGTATCGGAATCGGCGATACCGATACTTTTTTTTTTTAAAGATCGGCCGATCCATTCCGATCCGATACTTTGAAGTATCTGACGGTATCGCTCAACTCTACTCGTAATATATTTAGTTAGCAAAATGTTTACTGGTAATGTGTTACGAACCTTTTATGTTAAGGGAATTGACCGCTCTGGATTTTGTTAATCAATGGGTTTGAGATGATTAAAAGCCACTTAGTGCAGATATTCAGCATAGACTATATGCGTTTCCCATTCTTCAGATTTGGTGCCAAAATTCAGGGAAAGACCATATTAGTAAGAGCCTTACCTCAAACACTTGTCAATTACCATAAAATGTCCAATCCTCTTAATAGTTTAACGTTATGGAAGAATTCACTTTAAAGTAGGTTATCGCTTATATCATAAAATTAAACTAAAAATAAAATTAATCATAACCACCAAGATTACAATCACAGAATCCACCATTCAAAATAGGTAGTGTCATGATGACCTCTTCCCCTTCCTGCACAATTACATATACATGTCAGTAAACATGAGAACATGTATAGAAAACTCTAACAAGGAAATCGTCGCCTATAATGTCGATAGATACACATGTGCATATATCCAAATATTCCAGCACATCTTCTTACTTAAAAATAGAATCTTTATTGAGAAATCTTCATTAAAAATCCAAAAGCAGGATACAGGTTAAAACCATGGTAAAGAGGCATTTACGCGTTTCAACTCAGTCTTACTTATAAGTAAAAAAAAAGGTGATCTGAATATATTCATTTTTACACATGTGCATACGTCTAATGTCCATATCTCCAAACAGGCGACCGAGCAGCTTCCATTAATGTATAGAAACAGTAATATGTAATATTTATTTTTTTTTTAATTGGTATAAAAAAATGTATGTGACATATTCCCTTGAAGACAGACAATTAAAATATACCCCTCAAAACAAGTTACCAAATGTTTAATAGGTCAGAGTAGGGCCCTGCCAATAGTCAAACTTGTCATGGTGGCAGTGCCATGCCGCTCTCACCTGGGGGTGGAACCTCAAGCCCGACATGACCACTTCCGGTGCCGTGGCCGCTCCAGGGGTCGCGTCGGGTGCACACCTCTCGTACCTAGTCCCATGGCTGCACAGTGTACTTGGTGCGCACTTCTCAGCACTGTTTGCAGCCATGTCCTCTCTATGGTCCTGGAGGACCTTACCAACCCGGAAGTCCTAGTGCTCATGTGCTATATCAGGCTGCCTCTTCCTATGGGAGGTGCCTGATTATTGTTGTGCTTCCTGGCTTAGTCTTTGTCCTTGCTTGGCTGTGCGCTGTACTCTGGTCCTCTGCCTTGTGCTCGGTGCCTGTACTCTGCTTCCTAGCACATGCTCCGCACCTACGCTCTGCCTTTTGTCATGTCGTGCCTCTTGGCACACCTCTGGGTATGCTTCCAAGCACATGCTCTGCTTAACCCTATGCTCTTGCATGCGTCCTGCTTTTCCAGCTCCCTTGCGTACTTGTCTGTGCGTGCGCCATACATGCTCCCGTGTACTCCCCTTGCACTACCAATTATCTAGCGCACTCCCGTGTACACACCTTGTATTATTCTGTACCCTCTGTGCTCCTATACACTCACCCTGTACCCTGCGTGCCCCTGTGTCTTCGCTTTGCACATTCCTGTTTCCTGCAGACTTCTTTGTCTCCTGTGAGCCAGCCACCTGGTGCCAGCAGTCGTGGTACCTTATCCCCTTGGGATTGCTCCTGACACTCCCTGTATAGGGAGTGGTCCTCACTAGGTCAGCTCACCCAGAGTGGGTTGGTGCAATGACCCAGAGGGTCCACTCCAGGAGTAGTAACAGGCAGGCTTAAAAAAAATCTTTTAATCAGAGCAAAAGCTGATGGCTATGTATGTGATATGGTGTTAATGTGTGATTGGTGAAGGCGTGGTGCAGAAGTGAAGTTTTTCCAAGGGCGGAGGGATTATGGAAGGTTCGCGTGGTGGAGGAGCTAGGGTGTAGCCTGGGCAGAGTCTCAAGGGGGCCCCCATAGATTTTGCCAGTTTGGGGCCCCAAAATTCCTAGTGGCAGCCCTGGTCATATGACAGTATTGGTTTACATCTTTTGTATTCTGCTTTAGAGGCTGCAGAACACATGCAAGGGATTCAGATTACCATAGATCCAGGAGCCTCATCCAAATCTGTCTGTACTTCCACCTCTTCTGCCGGACATCGCAGACACAGGTGGACACAGTCAGGTGCTGCGTCATATAATTAGCTACACTGGTCGTGATAGTCACATAGGTTCAGATCCCATAGTCCTTCCTCATCATTTGTGTTCTCCTGGGCTGATCAATACCAATAATGAAGATAAGATCAAAGGTCGCTAGTAGTAAGCGGGCTGGAGGTCTTGTTAAAAAGAAATCTGACAGGTGCCACGCCCCTATCAAAGTGTATCAAACACGCCCCTTAAATATAAATTGGATATAAATGATGTTGCATCAAAGGAAAAAATATTTATATGTCCAATTATTTTCTCTTTTATAGGACACATACACAGGAAAATCTAAAACCTGTGGGTATTTCCTGGTTTTGTTAGTACTTCAGGAATGCAGAAAATCAAATACAGAGGATAGGATAGACCCTATTGTATAATAATGGTATATGTATTTTAATTGAACAGAGCAGAAAGGTCAATGCAGGAATAGGATAATGTCCGCACATAGAGTAATTCGCTCTCTCTTTAGGAAGTTTATAAACTCATCCGGAAAAAGTACGCTGTCTGGCGAGAGTCCATAACTGTCAAAGAATATCACTTTTTTTCGGTACAAAGTAAAATTAATATCCAATGCTTGCCGCTCTGATTGGAGCGATCTGTACTTACGATGTACGCCGCAGGCCTCTGAGTTACTCTGACGGTAGCAAGTCACACGGATACACCCCATAAAATATGGACTCTGTATAGTGATCGACTTTCCATAACATAGCTGCAGGGAATCCATCAGTAAAAATCATACAATACTTCACGGCAGTTATTAATTTCTAGAATAGATGAATTCACGCCATATACCACCATAGTTAACGTATGAGGTGTGGCTAATGCAAATCAGACTTCAGAACGCAGGTTCCCAGTTTTAATGAGAGAGAAGCGACCTCCAGGTTCTTGGTCGGCTGATAAATCAAATGCAAAAAAATGTATAGCCGTCCATAAATTCTTCTCGGCCAATTGCCAGCGCGCAATCAGCCTTCGGCTTTCCAGAAATATGGGCAAGAGCCATATACTCTTACAGCTAATTCAATATTGAAATTAGGTTGGAATGGCTGGGAGTGGGATCTGCTGACCATCCAAATATAAAGCCGCATGGCTTACATAATGATGAAAGTACTGTGGGCTTTTATTATACATTCCGCTAAAGGCCTCATTATCTACAAAGCCCAAGCTGTCGATACGCTCATTAATGGCCCTTATGAGTTCCAAAATATTTAAATGGCCTGCTTTTATGAAATATTCCCTTAGCACATCGCCTCGCTTTCCAAGAAAAAAACGTACCTTCGCTATTTTTGAAAGTAAGCCGTGTGTGGGGATAGTGAAATTCTGTGAGTGCAACTTCATATTGGGCCTACAAGATGTACAGGTTTTTCCAGTTTAGTGGTAAGAGTCTAAATAGTGTTGTCTGGGAATAGCTTACTTGACGCATTACACGCTAGGGTAATATAAAATGATCCAGAGTCCATGATCAGAGGTCCGTCAGCTGGTTTTCTTTAATCCAAGTGTTACATTTTTCCGGATAGCCCACCCATTTCACGAGATGCAGGGTGGACCCTCTGACGCGCTTTTTTCTTAATACTTTTTCTATTTTTTAGATGCGATTCTCAGCCGATGAGAGTTTTTGTAGTTCCTCCTTATAAAATGATCCAATCACAGGTTCTCCATACAAATCCACGATTATGTAGAGAGGAAAATGGAATTTTGTGTCAATTTCAGTTATGATAAATATTTCATCGGTTTAGGATTGTTCATTTGCCTTCATAATTATACGTTAACATTGGACCAAACATACATTGTCGCCAATTTTAAAAGGCTTAATATGCTTATTTTTCATGCTAGAGCCATAGATATTTCATATTCCATATTTGTAGCAAATTTTTGCTTGTAACATCACAATTGGTCTACATCAAATGGAGGAGTGATGGCTACAATCGAACCCATCAACCAAATCTGGTAAAATATCAATATACCCATTACTGTTATTTTTCATAAAATACATTAAAAACATGAATGTGGTGGTATGATTAAACATGTAAATCAATCAGCCACGGAGACACCAGCACGTTTCTCAACGCAAGCAATGACTAGCCAGGTCTTTCACCGGGAAGGAACAACCACGGGAAGGGCAGTCTCCAATGAAGGAAACCACCTATGCCAAAACATGGTATCCATCCACAGACAGCTGTTTCAGGGTATTTGCCCCTCATCAGTGTGGAGTAGGAAACTGGCTAGTAGGAGCAATGCCTAGTAAAAGACTATGAAAAAGAGGATGAGTGACCTCATGGAGATCAACATCCAACACTGCGGAGACACCATCACATGTTTCTCAACGCAGTGATTCTAGAGCAATGCCCCCATCCCTTATGGGAAATATGCAAAAACATGTAAATCAGCCGCGGAGACACCATTACATGTTTCTCAACGCAGTGATTCTAGAGCAATGCCCCCATCCCTTATGGGAAATATGCAAAAACATGTAAATCAATCAGCCCCCATCCCATAAGGGATGGGGGCATTGCTCTAGAATCACTGCATTGAGAAACATGTGATGGTGTCTCCGCAGTGTTGGATGTTGATCTCCATGAGGTCACTCATCCTCTTTTTTAATGTATGATTAAACCGCTCCACAATAGAGGCCTTAATTATTCATAAGATAATGCAGATCATACATTTTACAGAGACGCTTCATCGGCGAATTAATAAATTCTTTGCCCCGATCCATCTGTAGTTTCTTCGGTATGCGCGTATCTTTTGAACCATCAGTTTGCATGAACTGGCTACAGCGGCTCCAGTCTTGTTTGATAAGGCTACGCACCACACAAATTTCACTAGGCAATCACGGCAAGGATACTGTATATTTAACATTTTCCTTCGAATAGTCAATTAAACTCACAATCTCCTTGCCACAACGCATCCATGTTTGAGACCATGATCTTATATGTCAGAAATCTCTCACGGGTTTGTGCAACAAATAGCCATCCTGGTTATTCAACCAATCACGCACAATTGTTTTTTATTCCATAATCGCTAATTTCTCTATATAATTTTTCAATGCCGCCGTATGATCCTGATGCTTTAGGCATAAAATATTGTTTAATATTTTTTCCATCGTGTCTAGAAGACATGTTCTCATGAACGAATGCTGTATTTATCAGAAATTCAAAATGTATAAAATGATATTAAATGTGGAATGTAATACAAATATATCATGTTTGATAGCAGTATAATATGAGTATATCATGATTGCTTGGGTCAGCATGGTGGGATGTAACTGGGAGGCTCTTGTGGGTGTTAACCGGAGGTGTGGACTTTCTGCCGATTGCTTGAGGTCTTTGGGGAGGCGTAACTGGTATGTGTTTGTAGGTGGAGTGATCCAGCTGTCTGGCTTTAACACAGGCCTTTAGGTACTGTCCTCACAGTCAACATCAGAGGCAGTTTTCTATTTATACTGGGCAGCAATTTCTACTCTTTAAAATAGTAAGCAGTAACACATCAATTATTATTGTCTATTGTTGTATAGTAATATTATATAGGATATAATTGTATTTTCCTTAGAATAGATTTACTCTTTTAGAAGGTATTTAGATATTTAATACATTAATTGATGTTAGCGTATAATTTTATTTGCCTTTTGTAACATTTATGATATAGTATATAAAATGTATTTTCTCGGCATAGACTTAGATTATAATTTTATATTATAATACTTTCCACTGCATTAGTTATAGCCAATTTTAGAAGTATAATAATATTCACACTTTTAATCATTTTAGTTAAGATGGAAGTCGACGATTTTGAACAAGCCTAGCCTCTTCTTATGAAGACACAATTCCAACTAATAGGTAGGGCTTCTATTGAATATAATGGACGGAGTATTAGACATTCTGATTAAAGGATTGTTTTGTATATTATATAATTCATTCTTTTTAAAAAGAGTCTATAGGGAACACCTTTTCTGAGAGGTTTCCGACTTTGGATTTGGATTCCATAAATGCAGGCCCTTTAGGTTCTTTCACACTGGCGGAGAAACAAGCGCAGCAATTTCACATTATCCCATCACTGGTGGTAAGCTGTATATTTGTATAATAACTGCTTTAATCATATGTAGACGTGAAACTAAATACAATTTCTCATACAGACGCCGAGATGCTGCAAGCGGCCAACAAGCAAGAAAACCACCATGGTTACTTACCGGTAGCCGGTTTTTCCGGAACCCATGACAGCACCACCTGAGAGAGGGATCCGCCCCGCCAGGACCCTACTGAGACATAAGGGGCGGCACCTCTCCCCCGCTTCAGTTGGGTTACAGAGCATTGAGAGGACTTCCCGGTTAGTTACATGTTTAATCCAACACCACAACACTCAAAACACACTAATTGTGCACACCCATACAGTGAAAAAAGGGGGGGAATGTACGGGTGCTGTCATGGGTTCCGGAAAAACCGGCTACCGGTAAGTAACCATGGTGGTTTTCCCTTCACCCATGACAGCACCACCTGAGAGATTTTTGGAGACTTCGAAACACCTTAGGGAGGGACCACCGCTTGCAGCACCCTTCTACCAAAGGTTAAGTCAGCAGAGGAGGATAGATTTAATCTATAGTGCTTAAAGAAGGTTGAAGGTGAGGCCCAGGTAGCGGCCTTACAAATCTGTTCGATTGATACCTCTGCCTTTTCAGCCCAGGAGGTCGCCACGGCTCTGGTGGAATGAGCCTTGATGCCATCAGGAATCGGGATACCACTAGCTGAATAGGCTACACTAATGGCTTCCCTAATCCATCTAGCAATAGTCCCTTTTGAAACCCCATAGCTTTTCCTGGCACCCTGAAAAGCTACGAATAGGGACTGTGACCTCCTCCACTGGCTAGTGGCAGATATATATTCTGCGAGAGCCCTTTTAACATCCAGACTATGGAATTTTTCCTCCCCCAGATTTTTTGGATTTTCGCAAAAAGATGGAAGGACAATTTCCTGACCCCGATGGAAATCTGATTCTACCTTGGGCAGATAACTGGGGTCTGTTCTTAATACTACCCTATCCTGAAAGACTTGCGTATAAGGAGGATTTACTGAGAGAGCCTGTAAGTCGCTTATCCTGCGGGCTGATGTGAGGGCTACTAACAGGATTGTTTTTAGGGTCAAGAACTTTAGGGGTAGCTGATGTAATGGCTCATACGGATCTTTTGTAAGGGCTTCTAACACCAGGTTTAAATCCCAGGGGGCTATCCTGGGTATTGGAATAGGCTTAGCTCTATGGCAGGATTTAATAAATCTGGCTATCCACCTATCTGATGCCAGTTTGCAATTGTAGAGCGCCCCTAGTGCCGACACCTGAACCTTAAGTGTTTTTACTGCTAACCCCATCTGCAACCCAGATTGTAAGAACTCTAGGATGTCCCTAATCGGGGGTTCTTTTCCTAACGGCTTACCCAAGAACTGTAGGAACTTATCCCATGTTCTGCCGTAGATGTTAGTAGTCACCGGTTTCCTGCTTTTTAGCAGAGTGGCCACCAGCCCAGGGGAGAACCCCCTATCCATTAAAAGCGACCTTTCAAATTCCACGCCGTCAGATGGAATCCTTTGACCTGAGCGTGCAATATTGGACCCTGAGCTAGTAGGTCCGGGATTTCTGGCAGAACCCATGGATCGGAGAGGGACATCTTCCGTAGCAGAGCGAACCAGGGCCTTTTTGGCCAGAATGGAGCTATTAGAATCACCCTGGCTTGATCGTTTCTGATTTTTCTTACCACAGTTGGGATCAGAGCTACTGGGGGGAACGCGTAAGCCAGTCTGAAGTTCCACTGGATGTGCAACGAGTCCACTGCCCATGGATTTTCCCTCGGGTTTAGAGAGCAGAACCTTTCTGTTTGCCTGTTGTGCTTGTTTGCAAAGAGGTCTATCACCGGTTCCCCCCAAAGCTGAATTATCTTTTGAAAAATGGACCGGTTTAGCGCCCATTCTCCTTGCCTCAGGGTATTGCGACTCAGGAAATCTGCCTCTATGTTTTCTGCCCCTTTTATGTGTAGGGCTGTCACAGAGTGTAGGTGTTCCTCTGCACTGCTCAGAATGTCTGTTGCTGCTTCCATTAAGGAGTGTGATTTTGTCCCACCTTGGTGGTTGATGTATGCCACTGCTACCTTGTTGTCTGACATGATGCGTACGTCTCGACCCTGGAGTAGCGGAATGAAGTGGCTTAGGGCCTTGCCCACTGCCCACAGTTCTCTCAGGTTGGAGGATGCCTTCCTTTCTTGAGGTGTCCAGGAACCCTGACCTATGAGGCCCCTTAGGTGTGCCCCCCACCCCGAGGAGCTTGCATCTGTTAAAATTATATCTGTCGCCTGTCTGTCCCATGGTATTCCTAAGGTCAGATTTGTCCCGTTCAACCACCAGTTGAGAGAGTCTCTGGTTTTTGAGGAAAGCTCCAGCTTCCCTTCCAAACGCCCTCTTAGCGATCTTTGTGCTCTTAGTATCTCCCCCTGGAGTTGCCGGGTGTGAAACTGAGCCCACCTGACCGCCGGAATACAGGATGTTAGGGTACCTAGTAGGGACATTGCTTTTCTTAATGTCATACATGGTTGGTTTCGGCCCGCCAAGGCCAGATTTTGTACCTTCCCTATCTTGGACTCTGGGAGCAGACGCTCTTGCCTTTCTGAGTCCAGTATAAATCCTAGGAAGGTCTGTTTCTTTAGGGGTTGTAATTTTGATTTTTTGAAAATTGACTATCCACCCTAACTCTTGCAAGGTGTTGATCACCTGAGTCAACTGTGCTGTACAGTGGTCCTCTGAACTGCCCACTATAAGAAAATTGTCCAGGTATGGTATTATGACCATATCGTGAATCCGGAGAAAGGCTGTCACTTCCGCTATGACCTTGGTGAAGACCCTCGGGGCTATGGATATGCCAAACGGAAGAGCCCTGAACTGAAAGTGCCTTAGTGTGCCCTGAATATAAAGCGCTACCCTCAGGTATTTCTGGTAATCTGGATGGATAGGGATGTGATAATACGCATCCTTTAAATCGACTACGGCCATGAAGCAATCTTGATGTAGCAGCTTCACTGCCGTAGTCACTGATTCCATCTTGAAGGTCGGGTTCCTTATCCAAAGATTGAGGCGTCTGAGATTTATGATTGTCCTGAACGACTGATCCGGTTTTTTTATTAGAAAAAGGGGTGAATAAAACCCCTTTCCTTCCTGTAAGCGTGGCACCTCGGACAGTACCCGCTTGTCTATCAGGCTCAGGATTTCTGTTTCTAAGGCCAGTTGTTCTTCGGTCATCTTCCTGATAGGTGTGATGACGACCACGGGTTTTGGCTGACGAATAAAGGGGATTTTCAGGCCTTCTTTTAGGATGCTCAGAATCCAGGTATTGGAGGAGATCTTTTCCCAGGCCTGGAAAAAGAGTGCCAATCTCCCTCCTACTGGAATACCGGCGTCATTGTGGTGACTTTTTTGAGGTGGAGGTGCCTCCACCAAACAAACCCTGATTCATTCTTTTATCCTCCCATCTTCTCCTGTCAGCGGGAGGACGCCCTCTATTGAATCTCCCCCTCCGAAAGGGCTGTCTCCTCTGATCCATAGGGAATCTGGGGAAGCCTTTTTTCTTATCGCCTGCTTTCTCCAGAATATCGTCCAAGTTCTTGCCGAACAGGAATCGACCATCGCAGGGGAGAGAGCACAATTTGGCCTTGGACTGAAGGTCACCCGGACAGCCCTTAAGCCATAACGCGCGTCTAGCAGCATTTGATAGTGACGCTGCTCTGGCTGTCAATCGCATAGAGTCCGCCGAGGTATCTGCCAAAAAAGCCGCTGCCCCGTGCAAGAGATACATGTCTGATAAGATCTTCTCTCTTGGGACCCTTGACGCCAGCTTCTCTTCTAACTGTTGCAGCCAGATCATAAGGGAGCGTGCCGTGCAGGTGCCCGCTATCGCCGGCTTTAGACCTCCTGCTGTCGCTTCCCATGCGTGCCTCAAATACCGGGTGAGTCATAAAGGACGGATGTATTTGAAGTGGCTATAACTCACCACCAGGTGGAGGTAGAGAAGTGCGGGAGGCGGGGTTATGTTTGTGAGGTGAAAGCATTGTTTTTATTTTAGTTTCAGTTTAAGCTATGGTGCCGTGGACGATAGAACATCGCGTTTTTGCGTACGACAGTTTTGTCAAGAATAATGAGTATCACAGCCGTTCAGCGTGAGTTTCGGCGTCATTTCAATATTCACAGAAATCAAGTTGTTCCCGCTCGTAACACTATCCTACGTTGGGTTGAAGCACTCCGTACACGAGGTACACTAATGAACAAACGACCACCGGGGGCTCCACGAACGGCACGTACCCCTGAAAATGTGGAACGCGTCAGGCAAGCCATACATGAACGACCGCTGCACAGCCCTAAGGTAACGGTGTGGTGCGCTATGGGCAAATATGGCGTGATCGGTCCGTACTTTTTCGAAGGCGATAATGGCAATACTGTTACCGTGAACTCACAACGTTATATCGCCATGATAAATAACTTCTTTGTTCCTGAGTTACGACGGCAACATATCCCCATCTCTAGTGTGTGGTTTCAACAAGATGGGGCAACGGCCCACACAGCCGGAGCAACAATGAACGTTCTTCGCCCTCTCTTCCCTGGTCGCATCATTTCCAGGTTTGGCGATATTAATTGGCCTCCTAGGTCCCCAGACCTGTCCATGTGCGATTATTACTTATGGGGTCACCTCAAATCACGTGTATACAAGCTTAAGCCTCGATCATTACAAGAACTGAAGGAAGCTATTCGAGTGGAAGTTGCCCAAATCGACAGAGTTGTGTTGGAACGTGTTGATGCCAACTTCCAAGAACGCCTTTGGAAATGCATCACTGATAATGGCCACCACATGGCAGATGTTGTTTTCCACACTTGAATTTGTCAAATATTTGTCAGTATACGTAACCAAATCTGTGAATACATTTATATTTAATAAATATTTAACGATTTTAGGATTAGTTTAAAAACGTCCGTCCTTTATGACTCACCCGGTATGAGTCCGCTTTTTTGTCCAGCGGGTCTCTAAGAACCCCTGCATCTTCCAAGGGCAGGGCCGACCTTTTGGAAGATCTGGACACCGCTGCATCTATTTTTGGGACTTTGTCCCATACCTCCGTATCCTTGTATTCAAAGGGGTATCGTCTCTTAGAGGCGGATGGAAGGGCCCCCGATTTTTCAGGCTTTTTCCACTCCTCAATAAGCGCCTGGATTTTCGCGTTTACTGGAAAGGTTCGTTTTTTCCTCTCCTGAAGCCCCCCAAACATGACGTCCTCTAGCGTTTTAGCTGCCCTTTCTTCCTGTAGGCCCGTTGTGGTTCTAATGGCCTTTAGGAGGGCATCTGTATCTTCTACAGGGAAACATGGCTTACCCCCTGTGTCACTATCTGAGGAGTCTGAGGAGGATGATTTTTCCGCCTGAGATGATACTGACGTGGAATCTGAGGGGGAACTAGGGAAATCCTTCCTGCTTTTTTTCCCTTTTTTCAATAAGGACTTAATTGAGCCTTCCATTTCTGACCTGAGGGCAGATATTAGATTGGCTGCGAAACTAGGCGCTTCCTCCGCCATAGTCCGCTGAATGCACGAAGCACAGAGATCTTTTTGCCAGTCTCTTGCTAGGGGAGATTTACATATAGCACAACCCCTATTCTTCTTGCTTCCCGCTTTTCTGGGCCTTTCCTACAGGGTGAAGCATACAATAGAAAACCCCTATTAATATACTGTTAACATTCACGAAGATCACTCACCACCCGTAATCAAGGGTACCGGACTTGGAGGCTGCATCGGAGCACCTGACCCGCGCTCTTTGGACCTTGAGGAGTGCCCCGACCTGCGGCTGGGTCGACTGCTGCTTGAATGGCTTCCATGCTTCCTGCCAGAGGGCTGTGAGGGAGGCAGGGACGCTGAACGTTCCTGCTCGGACTCCATTTTGCACCGCCGATCTACAGCTGTCTTCCTCCTTTTAACTTGCATGCCTCCGCCTGGTGAGCATCTTCCTCCCCTCCCCCCTGCGACCGCTGGCTCAGCGCTTCAGAAGCCGGCCGGCGTCGCACCCGGCGCCATTACACCGTCGCCTTCTGCTGACGTCAGCCGGCGCACCCAGCATTCCAAGCGCCGCTGACGTCAGCGGCCGGAAGACGCCAGCGTCTCTCCCCTACCACGGGGATCGAGATGCGGCGTGCACGAGGGGAGGGCGGTGCGGTGGGGGCTTCCCGGAGCCACCGGGATCCCATCCACGCCCGCACGAACCCGGAGCCCCAGGGACCCCGGGGACTGCGCTTCCAGGACCCGACGGCTGGCGCTACAGGTAAGCTACCTGTTCTTCCCGCGCCGGGACGGGCCTGGGCTTTTATCTTTTTCTTCGCCCATGACAGGCACCGCCACAGTGGGATTCCTTCCAGGACAGGAACCCAACTGAAGCGGGGGAGAGGTGCCGCCCCTTATGTCTCAGTAGGTTCCTGTCCTGGCGGGGCGGATCCCTCTCTCAGGTGGTGCTGTTATGGGTGAAGGGAAAACAGACATGTTTCTGAAGAGCCTATAAATCTGGTGAATCCGCTGCGGAGGCGACAAACATGAAAAAGGTAAGAACATATGGAAAAAGTAACATCTCTTTGAAAAAAAGTCCGTATGTATGCAGGTATGAAATTTCCCCTAATTTCTTATACAGGTAACCAACACTTGAAAGAATTCTATAACGTTGATGGTCCCATGGTTTCTAACAGTCCTAAAAAGCCACGGAAACCACGAAACTTCGCTCAAGATTAGTGTTCCCAGGGTTTCTATCAGGCCTAAAGAAAAAACCAAAAAACATGGTGCAGCTGATCCAAAAAGGTAACGTGACCTTGAATAGGCACTCAGTACCATGAAGAAAAAAAACATTTCTGGACTGTAATAGTTTTTATTTACAGCTGATAAATGATTGGCCAGAAAAAAAAAAAAAAAAAAAAAAACTAAATTCAGATGAGAAAGCATCCATCCCACCGACGGTGAATAGGGAGACGGCTGTGAACCCAGATCATTCTTGTAAGTATATATTTAGTCTTTTCTGTAATAATGATAATATTTATTTATGTAGAGCTTACATGTTCTGCAGAGATTTATAATTCAGATATTCATATACAACCAGTCATAACAGTTATCAAAAGCAATAATTAACGCAAAATTAATGATCTCCCTGCTCATAAGGGGTACAACCTAAAATACTATCTTTATACAAACACGTGTTTGACTGATACATGTAACATTTTTATTGTTACTCACGCCTCATGGATAACTAACACATGTAACTTTTAGACAAAGAATATGCTAAAAAATGATGCACAGTCATTGCTGCATCCTCTAGTACTGCAGGACCTTACTTACAGACAAACACAGAACCCCCCCACAAAGAGTTAATCCAGCTGTGAGATCAACTTCTTTCACCAATCATTGTTCTGTCGGATGAAGACAGCCCTGTGAAAACCAAGCAACCTGGGAAGGCGGGACCGAAGTCTTCAGCCCGAAAATATAACGGCAACTCAGCCACTCCCAATATTACACATTCAGACATTTCTGTGGGCGGTGTGACACAAGCTGAACGTGAAGCCATAAACCGAGAAACTGATCAGCGTGCTGAGGGTAAGACGACAAATAATCTGGACAATATACGGGTGTATCATACTATACATGCTGCAGATATTACTTTTGCAGGTTCGTCTAATGATTTTGCACTTGTAAACCCTTTTAAGAGACAGTGTCAACCCAGAACCCAGGGGGCAAGTAAAAAACAAAACGTACACAATTCACCAATTACCCCTGGAAGGCCTGAAGAACACTATAAGGCGTTTCATGATATGGGACCTCAGTACATAAATTACAAAAACGCTTATGTTCAACTAAAATATTTCCCCGACACCTTTGAAAGGTTACAAACTGCGACCCCAACACCTGAGATTGTTGATGAGCTATATGCGTCCAAAAGACTGTGCAGATGCGCCATTAGTCATTGTGAAATCAAATGCAAGTAATTCAATGTGACGAGGAATGGTTGGTTATGGTCTGCAGAAGTGGTCTAAAATATCTCCACAAAGGGGTTATAGATTGAGGACAATTAAACGTGCTCGAAGGCCGTTGGTTAGTGCAAGACGTTCACTAGAAGCCTGCGAGAGCCGACTCACAGACCGATAACTACACAAAACCCTCAGCTGTTGATACATGCACAGAGTCCCTCATTTCACAGCCATGATCCCCCTAGGGGTGTTAGCACCAATGTGTCTCCATTTGCTCAAAGCTTTGAGCCTCTTGAAACACCGGCTGAAAACGTACATGATGTTGCAGCTTATGGTCATGATAATGTACGGGACGTAGATCATTCAATATTTTTATAACATCACCATCAAAGATGTCCGCAATTTCAATGCCCGCATGTATATTGATCATTTCAGATTTGTAAATTTAGACCGCATTCAATCATTTGTAGAGGCCCTAAACATCGTGCATGGAGCCAGTCTTTACTGGACAGAGTCAGAGACATTGATCCTGGAGACTTTGTTCAGTTAAGGCTTAAAGGCGGTGACACGTTAGATCCCATTTTCACTACAAAACAAACAAGGGAGGATTTTAGTTCTGAAGCATTCTTAAATGCCGTAGCTCGCACATCGCAAAGCAATGCTGAATGCTTAGCAAACAGCTCCCTGAAATTAGTCGTAACAAATATTAAAAGCAGACGTGGAGGCATAAAAAGACGTCTGAAATTTATAGCGAGTAGTCAAACCATTAAGCAAAAGAGACGGTGGCTGTACGACTAACAATTACAGCACAAATCTGTGCTTTGCAGCTAGCGTGTGCACCCTGATCACCGACACTGATGATGGTGATACAGTATCACTGACTCGTGCTAAAACCATACATGCGGCCCTGGCTAACCCTGAGTACCAACTTATAAGTTTGTGATATTGACGTGTGGTGCCCCTGAGGGTTCAGTCGCCACAGAGGTACTGCACCTCCTGAGGTGTGGTACCCCACCATCCAGGTAAGGTGGAGACATCTGACTACACTCCAACACCTGCATCCCACACAATATCATAGTGTAGCAAAGCACCCTTTGGTGGCTCCCTGCTTGGAACACGAAGCATATTGGGATACGGGTGGAGTCTAGTTAGCACCAAAAGAGCGGGAAGAGTTTAGGATTTAGTCAGTCTGACAGTCAGAGGAGGAGAGAAGATCCCCTGAGTGGGATGGATTAAGGAAGTGCTGCAGCCGACCTCAGTGACCTGGGTCCGCTGGCACAGGAAAGGGACATTGATGGAAAGCCTGACACTCTCCATTAGAAAGAAGGATTAGTATGGAACGCAAGGAGAGGAGGACTTGGGAAGGGTTCTGCTCTAACCCTAATCCTAAGTTCACAGCGCAAGGCCAGGGTCTGGTCCCCGAGGCTGTACGGATACTAATGGTCCTGCAGCGGACACTGGAGGAATAGAAGTCACCACTTTATTCCCACACCAGACTTGGGGGCACACAGCAATGTGAGCGAGCTAGGACTTGGTAGCAAAGAGTCCCCGAAGCAGGCTACAGCTGTCTGCCGTACAAGTAGAGTTCATAAGAATATCTGACAGGAGGAACTCCAGTGTAACTCAGTACTGTGAGCACTTCACTATTAGCGCAATAAGGGAGACGTTCAGAAAAGGCATATGTTGGCTGAGTGTACTTCATCTTGCCTGGAAGTTGGCTGAGCTCCTGACCTGGAGGACACGGCATGGATGCGGGCACCTGCACGCACAACTGAGTAAAGCTTTGGAACTACATGCCCTGGTATCCTCCACTTATTCCGGCGCCAACACACTCAGCACTGCTACATCTTTGTGCCTAACACTGCACCATCCACGTCTCCACTGCCCTGGGACTACTGCCCTACCTGTGGAGGGCCACAACATCATTGCTGCACCACACCATCTGTCCCAGTGGATCTGTCTGCAGCATCGGCTTAACATCTACATTGCCGAACACCACACGTGGAGTCACGAATCATTTACTCAAACTTTAATCATCACCCACAAGCTCGACATTTCCCCTTTTACAATGGACGCCCAGGGCCACGGACCGGGTCACAGCTGCCGTGACATCTCCAATTGAAACCCATGGGCCCGGCTCAGAGTACCCCGCCGCCCTGGCATGGGGCGCTCCTGAAGCTTTTGAGAAACATCTGGGCGTCACCATTAAAGTACTGTACTACAATCAGGGGGACTGGTGGTGTTTTCAAACAGGTAATGCCCCTAGTGCTAGAACTATTTTCATATTGCATCATGATAATCACTACTACTGTATCAAAAATATGAAGGGTTTTATCGGTGCGGATTACTTTTGTGAAAGATGCAATTCGTTGTTTCATCACAAGTTTAATCGTTCGTGTCAATATGTTTGCAAAGCTTGTCAGAGAGTTGTGTGGAGAGTTCCGACGCGCAACAACCGCCTCGTTGTGCTATCTGCCGTGTGTTTTGTCGGTCGAGTGAGTGCTTAGATCACCACATTTATCTACAGATAATCCAACATTCTGCAGACTTTAATCATTTTGTGATAATGTCACCATTTTGTCTCCACAGAAAGTGATTCCGAACATAAATGTAAAGGGTCCACTACATTCCACCATTAAATCTCCCTTTTACTTGGGCGCCCAGGGCCACTGACCAGGTCACCGCTGCGGTGACACCTTCCCCTCTGAGTGACCGGCCCGGTACCGAGTGCCCCACAGCCCTGGGAGGGCGACCCAAGTACGCCTCCGTTACCACAATCCTTGTGGCTCACTATGTTACATCGGTTCTGTTCAATTGTAATGCATTAAATCATGTAAGAAATATGATGTACATATGTGTAATATTAAATATGCAAAATGTTATACATGATTGTAACACTTTATATGGTCATATATTTGATTAACTGCAGCGCAGTGTGACAAATAAAATGTAATTGATTGTACTTCTAAAATAACAGTGTAAATGTCAAATTAATGCTTTATAAAAATGTATTTGATTGTTGCTCAAACACGATTCTCTTTTTTATCAAAATGGCGTCATTTTTATCTACAATTCGAATAAAATGTTTCCGTTATTAAAATATTGACCATATAATTAATATGACCAATGAATCAATACTAATTAAAGTATAAAGAGGCTTTAAAAGGGAACCATTATTGGTCATATAGAAAGTTTAACAGCCTTTTATATCAAACCAACAGCGTTTGATATAAAAGTGATTCAATCATGATCCTTTTATTCTACTTTATTAAGAGGCCTATAAGAAAATAATTGGACACAAATAAATTGCCCTATGATACATCTTCTAGCAAATTTATATGAAAAGGATATAAAAGGGCGTGTTTGGTACACTTTGATAGGGGCGTGTCACCTATCAGATTTCTTGTTGACAAGACATCCAGCCCACTTACTACTGTTGCTGAAGGCAGAGCAACAGAGGAGACCAGCGGCACATGTCAGCGCTGAAAGAGCATATGTGGCACCCCCAGGAGTATGGCCGCCACACTGGCTTTGCCTTCCTCCAGGGGAGGGTAATGCCAGGCTTGGAGGCAATGATGGGTGTCTCTCGCAGTCAATCCATACATGCAACACAGTTCCACTCCAGGCCAGCAGGGGGAGCTCTGAACCGGAATTAAGGGGAGGAGTGCTCTGAGGGCCAAGAGGAAGGAGTAGTCAGTCTGCGGAGGGTGAAGTGTGCAGACATGGAGAGAGAAGCTGGAGGTTGAGCTAGAAAAGGAGAGCTCCCTCACAGTGAGCGCATAAACTGGAGCCTGGTCTCCACGGTTGTACGGATACTAACGGTCCTACAACAGATACCAGAGGAGTAGGAAGCTGTAAATGCCCTACTCCCATCTAAGACTTGAGGCACAACAGCAGCTTGGAAAAAGAGCCAGGACTCAGGAGAAAGGAGCCCCCGAGATAGGCTACAGCTGTCTGCCGTGCAAGTAAGGTTCTTGAGAACATCTGAGAGGAGGAACTTCAGTGCAACTTAGTACTAGGAGTACTTCATTCAAACAAGCGCTAGGAAGGAGACTGCACAGCCCATCTGCTGAGAGAGAATCCCTGAATTGCTTCCAGGCTAGCCTGCTCCGTTATCATCTTTAATCAGGTCCCTGGACTGCCATTCTCTAGTAAAGGTACAGAAATTGAAACCCGCTGTGTCTTGTCTGCTTCCTACCCTTACGGCACTGCTACATCCCCATGCCTACCACCTCTACTCTGCCCTGTGACTATAGCTTCGCCTGTGGGGAGCTTTTACATCCTTGCTGCACCCTACCATCAGTCCCAGCGGATCTGCATGCAACGTCGGCTTAACACCTCCCTTGCCGAGCACCACAGGTGGCGTCACAAACTATTCCATTAGCTACATTCTCCCATTACTTGGGCACCCAGGGCCATGGACCGGGTCACCGCTGCTGTGACACATCCCGCTGACATCGGCCCGGTACCGAGTACCCCACAGCCCTGGGAGGGCGACCCACATAATCTCCTCATGATGTCCACTTTGCCTCTGCTGCTTTCCCTTCCTGGTTCCGGCTCCATGTCATGAGCATCAAAGACAAGTTTGTTACAGCATGAACCAATTCTAGTTAAAGCCCTTATGGAGGTTCATGGTAAGGAATTAAAGTTTTTATAAAAATGTTATGTCATGTAAACTCAATAGTTTCCCTGAAGACTACGATAATTTTTCAGCAAGTGGAGTTACTTTGACAGGAGATTGCTTTACTGCCTACAGGGTCAATGTTTCGGGATGACTACTTCTGGACCATTGCTCAGTTGGGAACATTTGTTCATTCTGAGTTAAGCGAAAAAAAGAAAGAACATTAAAAGATTGTGGATATTGCTGTATCTTCCAATCTGGAACCTGAGCTGTGGTGTTGTGGCTGCAGATGAGCAATGGAGGAGGAGTGAAGTGTGAGCCAACATAAAATGCAAGTAATGGCTAAGAAGTTCTGAAAATAGCACTGTAAACCTTGGGAGAATGCAAGAGACCTGAATCTTACATTATATACCGCTCAGCAACCTCAGCGCAGTCTGAGACTAATGGGCAAGAAGAAGCCGATGTATGATAAAGATTTACACCTGGAGCTCAATGTTAGGAGAGGAAGGAGAGGGAAAGGTCAAAGAAAGTCTGCTGAAGACACCAGAAAGGCTTCAACCTGGAAACGTTCCTCCAGGAAGAGAAGACATGCAGATAAAGAGGTAGATGTGATTGCGGAAAATAATCACAGTGAGCCTCAATGTAAATCCAGAAACGGACGGTGGCAACGGACATGTGCAGCAAAGAAAAGGCAAGGCAAAAATGAGGCATGTCTGCATACTAAATCGCATCTTCTGTTTAGATTGTGGCACTGGCAACAAATATTTAGTCCATCAATAAACCCAAGGTGAAGTCTTATCCTGTAATTTTCCTTGGTCCTCAAATTGTAATTTGTACAGGCCAAAAACTCCAGGATTAGGAGTCCTAACTAAATAGCGAGATACGCAGCAGTTGGGAACCTCCATAACATGGCCGATCAGTATCCAGGAGACATGTGAGCATTGTCATATGGCTGTCCTCTCAGAATGGAAGGTAACTAATGAAGAGCAGAGAAGAACTGATGTCTGCAGGAATTATATCTATTAGTAGAAGATATCTACAAGTCTTCTGTCCCTTTGTATCAGATATGTTTTCCCTTCTGCTTTTCAGCTGTGTGATCTTCTGTGTTGTCTTTTTCTTAGGTCGGCATGCAGGAGGACATGTTGAAGCGTTGTGTTCCTCAGATCGCCAGTGCTCTGGACTTTATGCACAACAGAGGAATGGTTCATCGGGATATCAAGCCAAATAGTATTCTTTTCATGGATGCAGAATGTCACTGGATAAAGCTGGCAGACTTTGGACTCACCAGGCTCCAAAGCACGTTTGTTCCCTGAGAAGGGATCTGTCAGATGTTCCTGAGAAGTGGAAGAAAATTTCACTACAGGTCATAGAAATGTTCTGGGAGCTGCTGGAAATAAATGCCTGTCAGAGGAGCTCAGCCATTGACATTCTAAAAACTATGCACTTGCCGTGCAAAGCCGAGGTATCTTCAGAGACCAAAATAACCTGATGTAGAATGTATGATATCCAAACTGCAATATAAATGGTTTTGTAATCCATGTCTAAGCAGTCAGACAATTATAAAGAAAAAACACTGGTGTCTTAATGGCTTACCCTCCAAACTGAGCTGTGATCAGAGATAAAGAGTTTGCCTGGTGGCAGGTGAAGACTGAAACGAACAAGTTTATAGTAGTAAAACACTGAACATGTGCACATGTGACCTTTGCATTATCGAGACTTAGCGGCTGAACCCTGAAAGAAGTCATGTGCACAAACTCCAAGCTTGGTCCTGGTACCTTATCTGTGCAGTAGGCTTCATTCTTTTACTGCTCCTATGCAGATTGCTTGGTTCTAGTACTGTGTCTATGTATTGAGTGAGATTTTTGGTGGAGATTTCTAGAGTATATTGAGCCCACTAAATAGGGAATGTTACACAGTGGTGAATTACTCCTCATTACCGACCACTGCAGCATTTACAGGATTGCACCGTTACTGACAGAACAATGTATCTAGGATTGCTCAGGCATGTGCTTCCATCTCCAAACATAAAAGCAGAGGGACACAAGGCTATACACTGATAAATCTGAAGAACCAGACATGAGGGGCCTGCTGGAGTCCGATACTCCTGATTTATTAACAGGTGCACAGCTCCTCATGAACCAGGAGCAGCTGATGAGCAGTGTACACCTGTGCGCGACTCGACAAGTCCCACTGCAGCCTCAGCTGGGTGAAGATTTGGGGTGTAGCGAACGCCGCTGGCTATGAAGTTGACAAGCGATGGTCACCAGGCCCCACTTCTGCCAAAATAGCCAGAGCTGGGAAACACCAGCATGAAGACACCATGAGTTGCTATATCTAGGCGCAATTCAGAGTTGCATTTAAGTTTTGTGACTTATTTCTTTTATGCCAGAATACTGGAGTGATCACTTCGATTTATGGGGCAACACAAGGAGAGGGCTTAGTGTTGGACTCCGCTCTGCAGCCACTATTCCGTGATGTGGCAGATTTTATCCACTTAAACTGGTGAGAAAAAGAAAAAAAAGTCCTAGGGAACAAAAAGCATCAGAAGAGTAATATTCTGGAAGAACAAGTGGAAATAAGAGATTACGGCACATTGCTGGACACAATCAGGAACTAATCTGCTGCTTTTGGCTTCCAGACAGTTTCTCGTGTACCAACATGTCCTTCTGGAGATCAGATCATGAGAAGATCAGACATGCTTGAGAAGGTGGAACTCCCCTGGATTGTGACAGGTGTGGGGGACCCTCACTATCCCGCCAACATGTGGCATCTCAGCGAGTCCTCGTGGATTTATGATAGGAACTGAACCTGGTGAAGGATCCCTGCTGCTTACAGACGGGAAATATGCAGAATGCATTGGATGGGAGCTATGCATTGAGTTAATGGAAATGAAGAATGAGAAAGAAGACAATCAGGAGAAAAGGTGTTTCTTTAATTGGCCCCAAAGATGAAGATATCCTGAATATCTACTGATCCAGGCAGAGGCTGCTCACTTGGCTCATTTCTTAACTTAAAGGGGTATTCCAATCTCCAAGATTGTACCCCAATATGTAGGTGTAATATTAGCAACACTCCAATTAAAGTCATAGTTCTTCTGATAAGCCATGTTGCTTACACCAGGTGCATGGAACTGCAGTAACCTTGATAACCATGTTAATGACCACTAAGCTACTGCAGTGCCCTGCACATGGTGTAAGCAACATGGCTTATCAGCAGAAGTATGCGCGTTTTAATTGAAGATATTTGCCAATATTACTACTACACCTATGATTATTTTACTTTGCATAGAATAATTTCAAAAAGAAATTACTGAGCTGAACACCAAGATCTGTACCATACAGCAACAATTGACAAATACACATTCAACTGAGAACATTACTGTAAACAAAAAATGTAATGAGTTCCGGACTCCATTACAAGAGGAAAGTAAAGTTCTTTACACACAGGACTACCAATGCAATTCAGTATAGAGATGGAGACTCAAATTTCCATAGACGTGGCAATTCATAAGCTTCTTCCAGCTCAGAGCGACTTTGGGTCTCTTAAGACTGCACAACATCTTGTTTCTCAGAGAAAAGACCATAAGGCCAAAAGCAGAAAACGCTCCTGACGAGACCTCCAGGGCATGGACCTGCTCGCAGGTATAACGGAGCGTATGGTCCAATATGTCATCCTGTTGTCTTTCCAGAGGGCATTAGCCATCTTACAAAAGGGTTTCTCTTTGTGCCCAACACCCTTATTTAAATAAATTTCAGCCAGGTCAGGAATTCCACCATACATTGGGACTTCAATGTAAAGCATGGCAGACTGTTAATATCTTCCATTACTCCTGGGGCACAGTTTGTTACTCATCCACAATTTTAATTGAAACATTTATAATTCACCATCACTGGTAGTTTTAAACCCCCCTCGGACATACGTGATAGAAATGTATATTTTTTTAATCCACAGGGATATATAAAATGAGTACAGATTTAAAAAGGCGACTTTCATGTCTAAACATCTTACTACATCAGAGCTGAGGGCTCTTTAAAGGTCTTAACCAACAAATCCTAAAACCCACAGACAAGGGTGGATCAATAGTACTTCTGGGTAAAACACATTAAATAAATTTCCAATTGAGTGATCCATCCACCTATACACCAATCCAAAAGGATCCTACACTTGGTGACTAAATTCCGACACGATTTGGCTGATTAATATTAACAAAAGGGTGTTAGATATTAAACTCAGCAAGTACCTTATTAATAACCTTCCTGTTACTAGGTCCGATTAATACCCCAAGTATATTGTCACAATGGCTGTAAACAGCCTTTATACGACAATCATGAAGGGGCATCAAGATAGTTCACTCTTGTGAGTTCATTTTCCCCTTCATCATTGAGGTCTGATGAACTCCCTCTTCTGGTGAAGGAAGGTAGTGAGGCTGATTACCAAGCACCTGAGCAGGTAGAGGATGACTGGGCGACGGGGATTTCTGTCTGGATATAAGGCGCCGACGCCCTTCTGCCTCACTGGTGATTTCTCTGAGGGATTCTAGGAGACCAGTCTTATTCCTGCTCCTCAAAAGCTAAGTTGTCTGCTTTGCCTTTTTGCATTTGTGTTTTGGTTTTATTTTGCCTTGCTTTTCTTGATTTTGCCATTCCCTGCTGGGGTGAGCTGAATTCCTTTTTTGTCTGTTTGCTCTGTCTTCAGAAAATACCTGAGTACTGACAGTCTTTTCGAAGCCTAACGTCTTCAGGGCCTTTTTCCGTCTGTTGGCTCTTATTTTGATAGGGTTTTTCACGGATTGCAGACAGCAGCTTTCCTATCCTGTCCTATCTAGTTAGCTTGGGCCCCATCATTTGCTCAGTCTATCTTTCTATCTGTGTTAGTGTTTTTTCTTCTTGCTTCACCGTCATTATATGTTGGGGGCTGCCTATTGCTTTGGGGTCTGCTCTGGGGCAGTTTAGATTTCCCTTTCTGTCTTTAGGCTAGGCAGTTCTCCGGCTGTGATCAAGGCGTCTAGGGCATCATCGGAACCCCCCACGGCTACTGCTAGTTGTTGTTGATAGGTTCAGGGGTCTGCAATCAAATAGCTGCCAACTTCTCTGGTTTTCTGGACTTAGCTAGCATTTCTGTTTTTGCCTCCTACGGTGACTCATTCATAACAGTTCACTTATGTATAAAACTCAATTTTGCATATCTTTTTTTAATAGACAGGAACTGTGATGGGGTCAAGTGTGGCACCTCCCTATGAAAATATTTTTATGGCACAGTTTGAAGATGGATTTGTAAACACCCATAAACCAATCCAAACCCATTCCATCTGTTGGAAAACACCAACATGATGGAAGTTGCCAGTCCAACTGTAAGGTCACGTCTGGTTGTTTTTTTTTAAAGACTTTGCCGATAACCCCAAACAGGCCATTTGCAACACCTGTCATGCCAGCATCAGCATGGGTAGCAGAACGACCAGCCTTACCATCACCAGTATGATCAGGCACATTGCAGCAAACCACCCAACTTTGTGCACCCAACCCCAGGCTCCAGGAACAGTGCCTGCAGGTAACACCACTGCTTCTTCCACTGTTGTGCGTGCAAGCCAATCCCCTGTCCACGGTGCATGTGAAGATGCCTCCTGCCCTGCACTTGCTGTTGTCCACAGTGAAATAGCACCATCAAGCACATCCACATCCCAGTACAGCCTTCAGTTGTCCATACCCCAGTCACTGGAAGGTAAGCGTAAACATGCAGCCAATGCCCCACAAGCCACAGTACTAAATTCACACATTTCTCATCTGCTTGCACTCAAAATGTTACCTTTTAGACTCATGGAGATGGAAGCTTTCCACAACCTGATGGTGGAAGCCATCCCAAGGAACTCAGTCCCCAGCCACCACTATTTCTCTTGCTGTGCCATTCCGGCATTACACAAGCACGTGTCCCACAACATAACCTGTGCCCTCAACAATGCAGTTACTGGGAAAGTACACCTAACCACGTACACGTGGACAAGTGCTTGTGGCCAGGGACTGTACATCTCGCTGACGGCACACTGGGTTAACAGTGGAAGCCAAGACCCTGTCAGACCTAGGTATAGAACATGTCCTCCCAACGCCAAGCATTGCGGACCCTACGTCAATCAGGGTTGACCCCATTGTGTACAGCTCCTGCACCTCCTCCTGCTCAGCCTCCATCTCTGAAATGAGCACATCAGTCACAAGCTGGAAGCCCTGCCATAGCCAAGCAGCAACAGGCTGTGCTGAAGATAATGTGCTTAGGTGACAAACCGCACAATGCTCAAGAGTTGTGGACAGCGCTGAAAGAGCAGGCAAATCTGTGGCTGACACGGCTGAACATCCAGCCAGGCATAGTTGTGTGACAATGGCAGGATGCTGTTGGTGGCTCTGAGGCGAGGCGAACTGACACGTACCATGCCTGGCCCACGTGCTTAACATCGTTCAACTTTTTTTTTTTAAAAAAGCTACCTGGAGCTGCCAGATTGGCTTGTGAAAGTGGTATGGTCTGTACCTCAAGCTACTAGAGCATGAACATAGTACACTGCATAGGAAGCACTACAGGAGTTGGAGAACACGCCAAAAGGCCATAATTGGCCATGGTATAGACTTCGAGATGCAAAGACTTTTAGCGAAGGAAGCGGAGAGGCTTGTGGCTCTTCTAGAAAGACTTTTGGATGTGTCACTGCATTTAGCTTCATGCAACCTGGCTTTCAGAGGAACATCACAGAGGAGTGGAGACCTACATAATGGCAATTTTCTTGGAACCTTGGAAATAATGTCACGATATGACAAATGTACTAAAAGAGCACCTAGAAAAGCTCAAGCTTAGTCAGGAAATGGGAATAAAAATGCCAGTTCGTTATCCATCTTGGGCAGCGCAAAATGAACTTATAAATATTTGTGGAAAACAGGTCCTGGATGCCAGACTCAGAAAGGAAAGAGGTAATTTATTTTTCTGTTATTTGTGATGCTACTCCAGATGTCTTACACACTGAACAGAATGTTATAGTTTTAAGGTTTGTATCCAGAGACCCCACCAAACAGGAATTTGGCATGTGCGAGAAAGGTTTTTGGAATTTTGCTTTTTTTTCCATTAGATGGGAGAACAAATTGCAGAAATGATTATATCAAGACTGCATGAGCATGCCATTGACCTTAAAGACTGCAGAGGCCAGGGATATGATAAATGGGGCAAAAAAGTGTCTGGTAGGATTAAAGGTGTAAGGTCCAAAATTCTAGAGAAATTTCCAAGAGCTCTTTTCTCCTTGTGCTGCCCATAAATCCCATTATCTACCAATGTCCTTTTTTGGAACGCCTAATCTTCTGCTTCTAGCAAGTAAGATTTTATAATTAGGTACAATTTTTTGTGTTTGTAAAATGAAATGTTTTCAAAGCAGGAAATCATGTCATTGTCATTTTTAATTGAATATTCTTCCACCCAGAGAGCTTTCAAAGCACCTATTTGAGGTTATTTCAAGATTAGGATCATAAGCTGAAATTTTTTTTAAAATCAGAGTTCTGTGATCACAAAGTTATTAGACTATTGTTTATACTTGAAGGAAGGTATATAATGCAATGGTGTTGATGTAGATTTACCAAGGCCAGCGTTATATTCAAGTGAAATTGCCGTCCCATTTTCAGAACATTAGCAGAATGCACTATTTTCGATGGTTTTTTTTTACATGGAAATTTGTTTGATTCACTAGTTTTTATACATAACCCTAAAACATTTACAACTGATATGGCAGGCAGAGGTCTTAGTCTGGAAATCCCTCAGCCCTCCACCTCCCTTCCCCAGTACCTTTCTGACTATATATGCTTTGTGAAACCAGATATCTCAGTTGTACTGGAGACACTCAGGAGAACAGACCCTGTAACTTGCTGGCTTGTCAGACATTGTTTACGATCACATCACAGTATATAAGGTTGGTATTTTATGTTTTTATTCATCACAATTGTTTATTTAGCTTGTTTATGAATGGATAGTATAATGTGAAATTTATATATTTAAAATATATAATCTATAGTTTTCTAAATGTTACTATACTAATTTTTGTTTTTGTTGTATCAGCAGTAAGAACATGGCATATCGATATAAAAAGGACTTACTGTTGATGAAATACTAGGTTATCTTGAGGAATTAGATGACCAAGAAGAGGAAGTTTCTGATGTTGAAGTAGTGATTGTGCCCCCTGACCCTGATGAGGCAACTGATGAGGAAGATTTTGAGGAAAATTAGCTTCTTGCTCATGAATTGAATGATGTAGCAGGAACTTTGGAGGTATTGCACACTTCAACAGAAATTGAAGAGGCTCCTGAGGTGGCATCAACTGAGAATTTACCATCCACCTCAGCTGGAACGTCAAGTACCAGTAGCAGAAAACGACTAAGGAATCAAACTTCAAAACCAGTTGTGAGCAAGAAAAAAAAAATGCAACAGAAATATTACAATGTGCAGCAACTCCAAAATGGAAAAAAGGTCAACCAACATATGAAAGCAGTGCGGACCAGGATACATCTGAAATAAACATTTGTGACCTTTTAGAAAATAAAAATGAAGTTGAAGTATTTGAAGAGTTTGTTTTCCCTTGATGTTATGGATATTATTTTGACCCAAAGCATGCTATATGCAAACCGAAAAAATAAACCCTCCTTTTCCATCAGCGAGGAAGAATTACAAGTTTTCTTAGGCATATTATTACTGTCTGGATATCATTCTCTCCCCGAAGAGGACATGTACTGGGAACAAGCTCAAGACATGGGAGTTCCATTAGTGTATAAAGCAACGTCAAAGAACTGTTTTAGGGAAATTAAAAAATATATACACCTAAATGACAATTCTAAAATTGACAAGTCTGACAAGATGTACAAAGTTAGTTTATTCTTTGAAGTACTGGGGAACGAATTCCTGAAATTTGGTGTATTCCACCAGGAACTTTCCTTAGAAGAAATGATGGTCCGCTACTATGGCAAACACCCTACAAAAATGTACATGCGAGGTAAACCAAAAAAATTCGGCTACAAAATTTGGTGTCTGCAGTTCCAACGGCTACCTCTACAAATTTGTGCCATACTGTGGCAAGTCTGACTAAGAGGAAGGACCGTTAGGCTTGAGTAATTTCACAACTTACAAATCTAATTCCCAATTCCCAGTCATTCAGTTACAAGTTATTTTTTTGACAATTTCTTTACAAGAATTGATGCTCTGGTGATGCTGAAAAACAAAAACATGCAAGCTACTGGCACAAGACAGTGTCCTCTAATGCCAAGCAAGGAGATTGAAAAACAGAAGGAAAGAGGATTTTGTGATTACCGGTTTGATAAAGCAAATAACATTCTTGTGGTGAAATGGAAGGATAATAAGGTTGTCACATTTGGCACAAACTTCAGCACAATAGAGCATTTGTCAACAGCTCGTAGGTACTCTCAAAAACAGGTCCAAATCTCAATGCTGCTGATGGTTCAGGAATATAATTCCCACATGGGGGAGTTGATTTATTGGACAAACAAATCTCCCTGTACTGTGTCAGAATCTGTTCCAGAAAGTGGTGGTGGCCCCTTTTCACTCAAATGATAGACATGGCCGTTGTCAACACCTGGAGGGCATATCAAAGGCAAATCCAGAAGAAAGTGTGCCACTGCTAAGTGTAAGGAGGAGGATTGCATTGGCCTATATAAGCAAAAGCACACAATCAACCCCACAGTGATGTGGACCTCAACAGAGTAAACCATTATGTGGCAGAGTTAGTGATGACATCAGATTTGATCCTGGTAATCATTTGATAGAGCCAATTGCTACACAAAGAAGGTGTGCTTTATGTAAGGAAAAAAACAAACAGAATTTGCAAACGGTGTGATGTTCCCCTTCATGCTAAGTGTTTTGCTGTATTCCATTCCCCTAACTGATGTATTTGGAAAATTTTGTAATATAATATTTTGAAAAAAAGTGCATAAACATTGTTTGCATAATAGTTTGTAAGCAAAAAAAAAATTGCAAAAAATAAAGTGGAATAAGTTCTGTCTTTTCGCTATCACTTTCTGCCAATGTCCCAAAGTTGGGATGCCCTTTAATGAAAAATCCGTGCTTGTAAAAATTTGGCATATTATGTTTAATTCATTACGACCCAAATCATTAAAAATCTGTAGTTTAAAAAAAAATTAAAATTGCCAATTTGGCAAGTAATGGTTAATCTTTGTGGGCATTCATGCTGCTGCAAGCTGCCCTGAAATGAAGACTTTTTTGGAAGTGTAAACCAGCTATACATTCTGTTTAGCAACAGCCCTGAGAGATGGAACACCTTGTCTGAAGGTCTTTGCATGGTCTAAGTGACAGCCGGTGGAGTTCAAGAATAGAGGCTGTACGTCCCATTGCTCAAAATCTGCCAATTATTTTGAAGGCTCTTGATAAAGTTATTTCTTCCGTAAAGCTCAAAAACGATGCGCATTCAGAAGCTGGAGGTCTGACCATTTTTCAGGGCAGTGGTTTTGGCTTCATTTGGGTAAGTTCTTACCAGTTTTGAGGAGAGAAACAAAATACTACAGTCTGGAGCCGTGTCCTTAGAAGTTGGTGCAGCAAACATTAAAGCCCTCTCTGAAGAGAAGAAATTACTTAGAGAAGTGGCCCACCCTGCTTTCTGAAGCCAGTTTGGTTGCAGATTGCATGGGCATTCCGAAGGACCTATTAAATGCTCAACAATTGTGCCAAAGAAAATCAAAGCATCATGAAGCTGCAAGTCCTGAAGAGCACTTCAAAGTTAATGTCTTTCTTGTGGCAATGGACACTAATTTCTGATCTTCTCCAACGCTTCAGATCGATGGAAGATATCTGGACGTTGTTTGCTCTAATTCTTAAGAAGACGACAATAAGTGCAGAGAATCGATGGCATCCACTGAAGATTTCATGTTGTTGTTACTCTCAGAGCTGTAACACCTTAGGAAAGTTTATGAAGCTACATTTATAGACAGCATGGGTCCAGTGGATTTGCTAAATGCCATCTACAAATTTGAGCTTCAAAGGAATATTTGGGAGAGGTGTATATTATACTCAGAATTCATCACCCTACCACTTTCAATAGCAGAAAGAGCATTTAGCAAACTCTCACTGGTCAAGAACTATCTGCGTTCTACAATGACAGAACGATTGAACAGCCTAGCCCTTCTATCAATTGAACACGAGCTTGCCAGACGCCAGAATTTTAAAGATCTGATGTCAGATTTTGCGAAACAGAAGGTAAGACGACTGCCTGGTCCAAATATGTAAACGTAGACAGTTTTACATTTGTCTATTATTGCCACATATGTTCCCCTCTATTGTGGATGAGTGGCGTTGCCTGACTGTGGTTTACTGACCCAAATGTCAATCATTAGTGATATGCTACATCTCTCTAATGTTTCAGTTATGGGATTTGCACACGTGTACCCCAGATTGGAATGGCACTGTAATATTAGGCCTCAGTTCTTGGCACAGTGTTTGTTGTTCTTAGACTTATAATTATGTCCCTTTTTATATCAGGGCTCGGTTCTTAGCTCAGTGTGCACTATTGTTTGTTCTTACATTTTTGTAGATACGTATTTATTATGGTTCAGTTCCATAGATTGTGTGCAATATTCCTTGTTTTTAGCTTGTTTTTCTGACCTCACGAAATCACCTCTTTTTCATTATAATGATTGGTTATATTTGTTTGTCTCCGTTTCTGGTTTTGCACTTTTGTAATTGATCAAAGGATTTCACTGAATGACTTGTAATATATTTAGTTAGCAAAGTGTTTATTGGTAGTGTTACGAACCTTTTATGTTAAGGGAATTGACCACTCTGGATTTTGTTAATCAATGTGTTTGAGATGATTAAAAGCCACTTAGTGCAGATATTCAGCATAGACTATATTTCCGTTTCCCATTCTTCAGATTTGGTGCCAAAATTCAGGGAGAGACATATTAGTAAGTGCCTTACCTCAAACACTTGTCAACAATTACCATCAAATGTCCAATCCTCTTAATAGTTTAACGTTATGGAAGAATTCACTTTAAAGTAGGTTATCGCTTATATCATAAAATAATTAAACAGCTTTTCTAGCAGGCTTACACTTCCATAAGAGATCCCTTTTCAGCTCTTTCCTCCATCATAACCGCCAAGATTACAATCACAGATAACAGAATCCACCATTCAAAATAGGTAGTGTCATGATTACCTCTTCCCCTTCCTGCACAATTACATATACATGTCAGTAAACATGAGAACAAGTATAGAAAACTCCCAAAGAGATCGTCCCCTATAATGTCGATAGATACACACACATGTGCATATGTCTAATGTCCTTATCTACAAACAGGCGATCGAGCAGCTTCCATTAATGTATAGAAACCGTAATATATATATTTTTTAATTGGTATAAAAAAAAAAAAAGTATGTGACATATTCCCTTGAAGACAGACAATTAAAATACACCCCTCAAAACAAGTTACCAAATGTTTAATAGGTTAGAGTAGCGTAGGGCCCTGCCAATAGAGTCAAACTTGTCATGGTGGCAGTGTCATGCCGCTCTCACTCGGGGGTTGAACTTCAGGCCCGACATCACTTCCAGTGCCATTGCCGCTCCGGGGGTCACGTCGGGTGCACACCTCTCGTACCTAGTCCCATGGCTGCACAGTGTTCTTGGTGCTCACTTCTCAGCTCTGTCTATAGCCGTGTCCTCTCTATGGTCCTGGAGAATCTGACCAGAAAGTCCTAGTGCTCATGTGCTATATCAGGCTGCCTCTTCCTATGGGAGATGCCTGATTATTGTTGTGCTTCCTGGCCTAGTCTGCTTTGTCCTTGCTTGGCTGTGTGCTGTACTCTGGTCCTCTGCCTTGTGCTCTGTGCCTGTACTCTGCTTCCTAGCACATGCTCCGCACCTACGCTCTGCCTTGTGTCCTGGCGTGCCTCTTGGTCAGTGGTGCTGTACGTCAGCTTAGACAGTTTCCACCATTATAGTGATCGGACAAAATGGTGGAAACGGTCTAAAATGACGTCCAGCACCACTGACCACTTATGATTCACAGGGAGCAGACATACTGATATATGGAATCCACTATAGTGACAGAAAATTCTATAATAAGCCTCATTTTCTACATAGCAGGTTCTGCCATCAGCTACTCTGGACTGTCGTGAATTTACAGCATCCTACCATAATAGGAATCTGTCAGTTCTTTGGGATTTTCCCCCTACATTAATACACAATATCCCATTACTATGGGGAGCTGGACAGCTCAACTATAATCTACTATAAACAGGGTCCAAAGCTTGACCTTCATATTACCACTACAATTTTAAGCAGTCGGACTGATGAAGGCCATGTAGGCCAAAACGTTTGCAGACTGCGCAAATAAAAATATCTTCTACTTACACCTTAAGTTGAGTGCCAAGTTATTCTTTATTATTGGATTTTGGTTTGGATAACCTACTTGTGCACCCTACAGTTGTGCCATGCTATATAATACACATTTCTCAATAGAGGATCCGCTTTTTTAAATAAGCCTCTAATTATTCCTGCAAGCCCTGCCCCATACATGTACTCATGACCGCAAAAACCCTCTAAACCGTGGCCCGTCTGAGCAATATAGTAGCGGGCATAAATGGTTGGGTCTCCGTAAACACATCGCGACACCATGTTGATGTGTCAATCACGACACGGCCTAAAATTTAATCACATTTTTTCCGTACTTAAATTTAACAGGCGTACCCTGATCAGTCAAGATAGAGATGCTTACAGAATCAAAGTGCTGTTTGCATAGAGGCACATAATCAGGTCTTGTGTATTGAAGTGTGATGATCTCCCCACTCTTACCGGTCACCTGCACAGTTCTCAGAAGCTGGATGCAAGAATCTCCTACTAGCTGATTAATAATGTCCGCGTAAACAAATAATGTATAAAGTCAGTTCATATCTGTATTTCTTCTCCTTGGCTCTAAACACTAATATCATAGGCCTCAATATAAGGTGGTAGCCCTAAAATATGAGCCAATTTTGGTCCTGGAGCAAAATGTATCATGGGGGAATCCGATAAAGCAACACTTCACTTCATAGTAACAAAGTTTAAAGCCTTCGGATGCGATCTTCAAGCTGTCGATACGCTCATTAATGGCCCTTATGAGTTCCGAAATGTTTAATTAGCCTGCTTTTACGAAATATTCCCTTAGAACATCGCCTAGTTTTCCAAGAAAAAAAATGTACCTTTGCCATTTTCAAAAGTAAGCCATGTGTGGGGATACGGAAATTCTGTGAGTGCAACTTCATATGGGCCTACAAGATGTACAGGTTTTGCCAGTTTAGTGGTAAAAGCCAAAATCGTGTTGTCTGGGAATAGCTTACTTGACGCATTACACGCTAGTGGTAACAACATTTTTTCTTAATACTTTTTCTATTTTGCAGATGCGATTCTCATCCGATGAGACTTTGTAGTTCCTCCTTATAAAATTATCCAATCACAGGTTCTCTGTACAAATCCACGATTTTGTAGAGAGGAAATTGGAATTGTGTTAATTTCAGTTATGATAAATATTTCATTGGTTTAGGATTGTTCATATGCCTTTATAAATATACGTTTATATTAGACCAAACCTACATTGTCGCCAATTTTAAAAGGCTTAATATGCTTATTTTTCATGCTAGAGCCATAGATATTTTTCCATATTTGTAGAGAATTTTTGCTTGTAACCTCAATTGGTCTACATCGAATGGAGGAATGATAGCTACAATCTAACCTATCAACCAAATCTAGCAACATATCAATATACCCATACGAGTTATTTTTCATTAAAAACTGCCACATTCGGGTTTTTACTGTACGATTAAACCGCTCCACAATAGAGGCCTTAACTGCATTATTTGTAAGACAATGCAGATCATACGTTTTACAGAGACGCTTCATCGGCGAATAAATTCTTTGCCCCGATCAGTATAATTTCTTCGGTATGCGCTTATTTTGAAATATCAGTTCGCATGAACTGGCTACAGCGGCTCCAGTCTTGTTTGATAAGGCTACGCACAACACAAATTTCACTAGGCAATCGTGGCAAGGATACTGTATATTTAACATTTTCCTTCGAATAGTCAATTAAACTCACCAACTCTCCTTGCCACAACGCATCCATGTTTGAGACCATGATCTTATTTGTCAGAAATCTCACGGGTTTGTGCAACAAATAGCTATCCTGGTTATTCAGCCAATCACGCACAATTGTTTTTTTATTCCATAATCATTAGTTTCTCTATGTAATTTATCAATGCCGCCGTATGATCCTGATGCTTTAGGCATAAAATATTGTTTATAATATTTTTTCATTGTGTCTAGAAGGAGTGTTCTCATGAACGAATGCCGTCTTTACCAGAAATTCAAAATGTATAAAATGTAGTGTTGAGCATTCCGATACCGCAAATATCGGGTATCGGCTGATATTAGCTGTATCGGAATTCCGATACTTAGTCCCGATACTTTTTTCATATCGAATACCGCAATCGGAAGTTCCCATAATGCTAGGAGCCCGCTAGATTTGATTCAGCCAATGGGGATCCTCAGAAGTGTGGGCACATCCTGTTAGGCATGTAGGCATGTTAACTACTGGCATGGCTGTGATTGGCTGCTGAAATGATGTCATGATGCACTATAAAAACAGCAGCCGCCGCCATTTCGGGTTCACTCTGCTGTGAATTCAGTTAGGGACAGGCTGCTGTTGAAGACTGAGGGACAGTTAGAAATAGCGATCAAACATATCTATTGCTCTACCCAGGCTACATAATCCACCACTGTAGAATTTTTTTAGCCCAGCAGTGCTGTTTTAATAGCTGTCTGCAAGGGTTGTGTGAGTGCAGACCCACGCTGTGTAGTATGTCCTGCAGGCATGTCTGCTTGTAGGCCGCCCAGTGTGTGTCTGCCTCATACACATTTTTCTTTTATTGCTGCTTTTTATTTCTCCTGTATAGTGTGCTTCCATACGTATCCATATACTTTGGTTGCAAACACTAAAGGAGTGGACAGCGGAGCCTTTCAGCAGCCTTTCAGTGCTATAGCCCATTTCTCTGCACTGTTTTTGGCTGTCTGATAGGTCTCTGTGTGTGAGTGCAGCTCACGTTGCAGTGTGTTCTACAGCCACCGCTGGTTATAGTCCGCTCAGCGTGCGTCACTGCCTCATACATAGTCCTTTTTTTTGCAGCTAATTTGGCCAGATTTTTGCTCCTATATTAGTGTGCTTCCATCCGCATCCATTGTCATTGGTTGGTTGCAAACACTATATAGGATTAGATAGAGGAGCCTTTTTGCTGGCTTGTGCCCTTCAGGGCCAGCCAGGCTAGTATCACCCTATTTTTTGGAGCCTCATCAATTGCATTGTAGGTTAGCTTCCTGCATTGTAATCGCTCCAAAAAGTTTGTGATACTATAGCTTTCAAACTTTGGTCACTTTTTTTTGGGGGGAAAATAAAAGGAAATAAAGTTCAAACACTCCACTTTAGAGTTGTGTAGGCCACATTAGATCATATTAAAGTGTAGTACACACACTCTTAGCAAAATTAGTGTTTCTTATACTGGTTAGCAGGTGTTCAGGAATAAGAACACTAAGCCCCCCTTGTTTACTTTTCTGCCTATCTTTATCAGTCTACCAAGATGAAGAAGGCAGGGAGTAAGGCACGTGGTCGTGGCGTTTCAGCAGGGAGAGGACGGGGGGATTCGGTGTCTGCTGTGGCCACCAGTGACCCGGCATACCCCCACTTTTACCAGGCAACAGTCCTTCATGCGCAGCTTTGTAGGACCTCGCCGTACCCCACTGCTGCGTAACGAACAAATTGAAACCGTTGTCAGATGGATGGCAGCTAACGCATCCACTTCAATGACTTCCGCATCCTCTCAGGGCCAGAGCACTGAAGAGCAACCATCTGTCTCTTCACCACCTGCCAAATTGCCCAGGCAGTCTGAGAGCCCTGGACAGGAGCCATCTCAATCTTTACTTCTGTTCTCAGAATCTGTTGGCTTGGAAAGAGGTGGCCAGCCAAGCAGCATTCTAGAGCGTGAAGAGGGAGTATGCAGTGATGCGCAACTGCTTTGTCCCTCTGAATCTGAAGAGGCAGGTGGGCCAGCGCCTATTGTCAGCACACCTCAGTACTCATCTGATGAGACTCAGTTGCCAATTTCTGGTGCGTACGGTGCTGGCGAGACAACCCAGGACCAGTCGGTGCTTGAAGAGGGGAGTGGAGATGAGGGCCTTGACCCATCATGGCGTCAGCCACAGGAAGGTGGTGGGAGCAGCTCTGAGGAAGAGATTCCCCGAATGGCCAAAAGAGGAGGGAGAGGGCGTGGGCAGACTTGGTTGCCTGTAGCCTCCACTTTGGTACCCGTGAGGAGCAATCCTCTTCCAAAACACAAAATGGGCGCTCCCAGGACTTGCAGTGCGTGGTCTTTTTTTGACACAGTTGCAGATGACATTTGCTTTGTCAAATGCAAGCTGTGTCATCAGAAAGTTAAACGAGGGAAAAATGTGAGCAACCTCAATACCACAAATATGTGGAAACATGTGCGTACCAAGCACGAGGTGGAGTTACACAGACACACTGAAGATGTAGGCCAACCTTCAGCAGCACCTACTACCTCTTCAGCTCGTGTTGGGGCCCTCTTCCTCCAGCTCACACAGCTGGTTCGGCTTCCTCACTGGAACGCCATGGAAGAACCTCTGCCACTGTTGTCCAGAGACCCAGTGAAATTCCACCCACTGAACCACGTTCTCAGTCATCAGCACACTCCCAGGCCACTCACCAGCAATCGGTAGGAACCAGGGGAAGAGTCTTGAGGAGATCATTTGCATATTCCCAGTGCCTTCTGGGATAAGTGAAGAGTCTCCGCGAGCTCAACGATCACTGGGTTTTGGCCGTTGCAGCTGAAAAGAGGAAATCGGAAAACCAGGGGAAGAGTCTTGAGGAGATCATTTGCATATTCCCAGTGCCTTCTGGGATAAGTGAAGAGTCTCCGCGAGCTCAACGATCACTGGGTTTTGGCCGTTGCAGCTGAAAAGAGGAAATCGGAAAACCAGGGGAAGAGTCTTGAGGAGATCATTTGCATATTCCCAGTGCCTTCTGGGATAAGTGAAGAGTCTCCGCGAGCTCAACGATCACTGGGTTTTGGCCGTTGCAGCTGAAAAGAGGAAATCGGAAAACCAGGGGAAGAGTCTTGAGGAGATCATTTGCATATTCCCAGTGCCTTCTGGGATAAGTGAAGAGTCTCAGCGAGCTCAACGATCACTGGGTTTTGGCCGTTGCAGCTGAAAAGAGGAAATCGGAAAACCAGGGGAAGAGTCTTGAGGAGATCATTTGCATATTCCCAGTGCCTTCTGGGATAAGTGAAGAGTCTCCGCGAGCTCAACGATCACTGGGTTTTGGCCGTTGCAGCTGAAAAGAGGAAATCGGAAAACCAGGGGAAGAGTCTTGAGGAGATCATTTGCATATTCCCAGTGCCTTCTGGGATAAGTGAAGAGTCTCCGCGAGCTCAACGATCACTGGGTTTTGGCCGTTGCAGCTGAAAAGAGGAAATCGGAAACAGCAACCTTGTACGCCTTCAGAGTCCTCCTGGATGGAGAAAGAAAAATGTTGTGAAGAAGAAACGGAGAGTGGTGGTCATGGGGGATTCCCTGTTGAGAGGAACAGAGGCCGCTATCTGCAGACCGGATATAACTTCAAGAGAAATGTGCTGTCTTCCAGGTGCAAAAATTAAAGATGTGTCTGACAGGATATCAGGACTCTTCAGACCTACAGATGACTACCCATTCCTGCTACTACATGTGGGGACAAATGACACCGCAAGAAACGACCTGGAAACCATCTGCAGAGACTTTGAAGACTTAGGCAAGAAAGTGAAAGAACTGGGAGCGCAGGTGGTCTTCTCTTCCATCCTCCCAGTGGATGGCCATGGAACAAGGAGGTGGAATAAGATTCTGCAGGTGAACAACTGGCTACGTCGATGGTGCCGTCAGCAACGATTTGGATTTCTGGATCACGGAGTGAACTACTTATACGATGGACTACTTGCTAGAGATGGGGTGCACCTTACGAAGACTGGAAAGCATGTATTTGGAAGTCACCTTGCTACACTTGTAAGGAGAGCTTTAAACTAGAACATGGGAAGGGAAGAAAAAGACCAGAAAAAGCCATACACCTGACAAATGCTATTGAGAACTCTGCTAATAGAAGTGGAAAGGAAGAACAAAGACGAAAGAATCTAATTAATAAAAATATTGGAGAAAGAGAAACCAATCACAAACTAAAATGTTTCTATACTAATGCACAAAGCATGGGCAACAAACAAGGAGAATTGGAACTACTAACACAGGAAAAGAAATATGATGTCATTGGAATCACTGAAACTTGGTGGGACGATACACATGATTGGAATACAAGACTAGAAGGATACAACTTATTTGCAAGAAACAGACTTGATAAACGAGGAGGGGGTGTTGCATTGTATGTTAGAAACACGTATATCTGCACAGAGATTGAAGCTTCAGAGACTGGGAGTTCTGTGGAAACTGTTTGGATAAGAATACAAGGACAGAACAATGGAAAGGACACCATTGTAGGCATTTACTACAGGCCGCCTGTGCAAGCTGAAGATATGGATGAACTCTTTATGCATCAAATGGCCAAGTTCTCCAAAAAATATGACATAGTTGTCATGGGAGATTTCAACTATCCAGACATTTGTTGGGAATCTCTCTCAGGCAAAACTAACAGGTCAAGGAAATTCTTATCCTCTCTTGCTGACAACTTTATCTTCCAAAAGGTAGGGGAGAAAACAAGGGGAACTGCTACCTTGGATCTAATCCTTATAAACAGGGAGGAAATGGTTGAGGAGGTAAAAGTGGCTGGAACCCTAGGAGGTAGCGACCATGCTATTTTAGAATTTTGGATAACTAGAGGCGGAAGACCTGTGAAGACTCAGACGTCAAGGTTAGATTTCAGAAAGGCAGATTTTAAGGGATTCAGAAAGATAATTGGAGGAATCCAATGGCTGGATATCCTTAAAGACAAAAATGTCCAGGAAGGATGGGAAATCTTGAAAAATGAAATTCTCAAAGCACAGTTGTTAACAATTCCGAAAAGAGGGAAGAATAGGAAGCATTTAAGGAAACCAGGATGGATGAACACAGAACTTAAGCACATGCTAAAAAGGAAGAAAAAAATGTTTATAAAATGGAAAGAGGGAGGCATATCTAAAGAAGAATATAATGCTGTCTGCAGAATCTGCAGGGCACAAATCAGATTAGCTAAAGCTGAAAATGAATTGAGGCTTGCAAGAGATGTCAAAAGCAATAATAAAGGATTTTGGGGATGTGTCAAAAGTAAAAGAAAAGTCAAAGATGCTATAGGATTTTTACAGGATGAAAATGATGAAATGGTAAGACAGGATGTTGAGAAGGCTGAACTTTTAAATTCCTATTTTGCATCTGTTTTCTCTCAGAAAGGAAGTGTAACATCAACTGTTATTCACTGTCCTATTAAGGGAATAGAAGAATCCAGGATATCTATAAACAGAAAGATAGTGAGGAAATACTTAGCTAACCTAAATGAATTCAAGTCTCCAGGTCCAGATGAATTACACCCCAGAGTACTGAAGGAGATAGCAGAATAAATTTCTGAACCACTCTCCATAATCTTTGAAAATTCTTGGAGAACAGGAGAAGTGCCAGAAGACTGGAGAAGAGCAAATGTTGTTCCTATCTTCAAAAAGGGGAAGAAGGTGGACCCAGGCAACTATAGGCCGGTGAGTCTGACTTCTATACCAGGAAAGATCTTTGAACAAATTATTAAACATGCAAGTCAATACCTGGATAAGAATGAAGTGATTAAACAGAGTCAGCATGGGTTTGTAACTAATAAGTCATGTCAGACTAACTTAATTTCCTTCTATGACGGTATCACTGATTGGGTGGATCAAGGAAATGCTGTAGATATAGTATATCTTGACTTCAGCAAAGCATTTGACAAAGTCTCTCATACAATCCTTATTGAAAAAATGACTAAGTATGGAATGGACAAGGCAACTGTTAGGTGGATTCATAACTGGCTTAGTGATCGGACCCAAAGAGTGGTCGTAAATGGCTGCACATCCAGTTGGAAGAATGTCTCAAGTGGGGTACCACAGGGCTCTGTCCTGGGCCCTGTATTGTTCAACATCTTTATCAACGATTTAGATGAAGGAATTGAGGGTAAACTGATTAAATTTGCTGATGACACAAAGCTAGGAGGGATAGCTAATACTAGAGAAGAGAGAGAGAGGATTCAAAAAGATTTAAATAAACTGGAGAAGTGGGCAGTAACTAACAGAATGGTTTTTAACAGGGAGAAATGCAAAGTAATACATCTGGGCAATAAAAATGAAAAAAGCATATATAGAATGGGAGGAATAGGGCTAAGTGACAGCACATGTGAAAAAGACTTGGGTATACTAATAGATCACAGACTGAATATGAGTCAACAGTGTGATGCAGCAGCAAAAAAGGCAAATGCAGTTCTAGGATGTATTAACAGAAGCATACAGTCTAGATCACGTGAAGTCATTATTTCCCTCTACTCCTCTTTGGTCAGACCTCATCTGGAATATTGTGTCCAGCTTTGGGCACCACATTTTAAAAAACACATCAACAAACTGGAGCAAGTTCAGAAAAGAGCGACCAGAATGGTGACTGGTCTGCAAACCCTGTCTTATGAGGAAAGGTTGCAGGATTTGGGAATGTTTAGTTTGCAAAAGAGAAGACTGAGAGGAGACTTAATAGCTGTCTACAAATATCTAAAGGGCTGTCACATTGTAGAAGGATCAACTTTATTCTCATTTGCACAAGGAAAGACTAGAAGCAATGGGATGAAACTGAATGGGAAGAGACACAGATTAGATATTAGAAAAAACTTTTTGACAGTTGGAGTGATCAATGAGTGGAACAGGCTGCCACGAGAAGTGGCGAGTTCTCCTTCAATGGAAGTCTTCAAACAGAGGCTGGACAGACATCCGACTGGGATGATTTAGCGAATCCTGCTTCGAGCAGGGGGTTGGACCAGATGGCCCAGGAGGTCCCTTCCAACTCTATGATTCTATGGTAGCACAGGCATGGGAGAAAAAGCGGCCATACTCGGCAAACCATCCCCGAGCACTGGCTCTGAATGCTGGCATTGCCAAACTACTGGCCCTTGAGATGCTGTCATTCAGGCTTGTGGAGACTGACACCTTCCGGAACTTTATGCCATTGGCAGTTCCACAATACAATGTGCCCAGCCGCTTTTATTTCAGCAGGCAAGCCGTCAGTAGCAAGGTCCACCTGATCACCGATGCGTGGACCAGTAGCCATGGACAGGGACGATACCTTTCCCTCACTGCCCATTGGGTCAATGTTGTGGAGCCGGCTACAGATCTGGAGAGTGGCTCTGTACGTATTCTGCCAACTCCAAGGATTGCAGGAATGCAGTCTGTACATATTGAGTCCTCCTCCTACTCTAGTTCCTCGGAATCAGCACTGCATGAGCCTGTTAGGCCAGATCTGAGCACAGGTGTGGCCAAACGTCAACAGGCCGTCCTTAAATTAATTTCTTTGGGGAATCAGAGCCACACAGCACAGGAGCTCTGGAATGCCATCAAGCAGGAGAGCGATGTGTGGTTTGTGCCAGCGAAACTCCAGCCAGGTTTGGTAGTGAGTGACAATGGCCGAAATCTAGTGGCAGCTCTGGACCTAGGCAACCTCACTTACATACCATGTCTGGCACAAGTGCTCAATTTGGTCATGCAGAGCTTTCTGAGGGACTATCCGGATCTTGATGCACTGCTGCACAAGGTTCGCCTAGAGTGCGCTCACTTGCGGCGTTCCAGCATGGCAAGATTGTGCATTGCATCTCTGCAACGCCGATTCCGCCTGCCAGAACATCGCATCATATGTGACCTCCCCACCAGGTGGAATTCAACGTTACTTATGTTGGAGCGGTTGTGTGAGCAGCAGGCAGCAGTAATGGAGTACCAGCTGCATCAGGCGCAAACAAGTCGCACTGTGCGCCGGACACACTTCACCACCACTGAGTGGGCCACTATCAGGGACATCTGCCAAGTTTTGCGTGCCTTCGATGACTCCACGCGGATGGCCAGTGCAGATGATGCACTGGTCAGCATGACTGTCCCCCTTATCTGTCTGCTGCAAAAAAACCTTACAAGCACTAAGTGAGGAGGTTTTTGAAGAGGATGAGGAGTCAGAAATGCCATCTGCTTCCACACAAAGGCCCAGGCAGGGGACACTTCGTGAGGAGGATGACGAGGAGTCAATGGAGGAGGAGGAACACACCTCTCCAGAGGAGGGAGGTACACAAGGCTCTAGTAGTCAGTGTACAGCGAGGGTGGGGTGATGCCTAGCAGGCCGAGATGCTGCCTCAAGCTGGGGACAGCGTTTCCGGTCCAGTTGGCAGTCTGCAGCACATGGTTGATTTCATGCTGCAGTGCTTGTTAAATGACCGCCGCATCGCCAACATTCTCCACACGGCTGATTATTGGGTGTACACCCTCCTAGATCCTCGCTACCGGGACAACTCACAAAGCCTCATACCACAGTTGAGCCGGGAGCATAAAATACAGACGTACTAAGAAACACTTGTGCAGGCCATCATGTTCTCCATTCCCCCCGCAAGTGTTGCTGGTAGTGCTTTTCAAAGCAGCCATGTGGGTAGAGGCAGTGGAGGAAGCTCTGCACAAAGAGGTAGCAGAGGCAGTGCCGCAGGACAAGGCAAGGCCAGTACGGCCCAAATGTGGAAAAGTTTTGTGGGACCGCCACAAACGGCTACACCATCACAGACGGCTCCAGTCAGCAGGAGGTAACATTTCCGTCAGATGGTGACAGACTACTTGTCTTGCCTGTTAGTGTACTCCCAGACGGCTCTTCCCCGTTCACGTTTTGGGTCTAAGCTGGATACATGGCCAGAGCTTAGACAGTATGCATTGGAGGTGCTGGCTTGCCCTGCTGCCAGTGTATTATCGGAACGGGTCTTTAGTGCTGCAGGTGGTATGGTAACAGACCGTCGCACGTGACTATCCGCCGATAATGTTGACCGGCTTACTTTTGTGAAAATGAACAAGGCCTGGATCTCACCTGAATTTGCCAGTCCTCTTCCAGACTAAATAATTGCCTGGCAACAGGATCCAGGTCTCCTGTTGTGTTCATGTTTCTATGGCCTGAACTTTATTTCCTGGGCTACAGCAACGCCAGTTGGTGCTCTGAAGTGCTGTCCACACAGAAAAAACACTTGTTCATGTGTCAGTGGGGTTCGGTAACGTCAGCTGATCCCCTGCTGTGTGGACGGCAAATTGTCCTGCTCCCTCCAAAGTCAAACTACCTCCGATTTTCACCTGGCTCCTAGTAGGCCTCAGCCTACTCCATGTTTGTCCCTGGGCTCCAACAACGCCAGTTGGTGCTCGGCAGTGTCTTTGGCACGGGTACTCCCTGTTGCCCAGCCTGGTTCCAGCACACCAGCTGTTTCCAGGTAGTGTCAATTTCACTTTGCCACCAATCCGTTGTCCTGTCGTCTTGCGGCCGGGTTAGCTGACTCTATGGTGCCTGCAGTTTAGGTGACTCCTATGTGGACTGCGGGATCTGGCACTGAAGGCTGGATCCCTAGTGCCAATGGGACATGGACCCCCTGTTGGACTGTGGGTTTCGGTAACTGCGGCCGGCTTGCGGCCTGGCTACTTTGCTTTGGATGGGTACCTTCTGCTACCCACCCGGGTGCCAGCACTGTCAGCTGGTTCTTGCCAGAGCCTTTGGCCTAGGTGCCTCCATCTCGGTATCCGAGGTCCAGCAAGGTCAGCTGGTCCTTGGTAGTGCTTTTTAGCACAGGTACCTTCTGCTTAGTAACCGTGGTCCAGCCCCGTCAGTTTGTCCTCGGTAGTGCCATTGGCTCTTGTTCCTTCTGCTGCCAGTTTCTCACCCTTCTTGTACCTTCTGCTACATTTCCAAGATCAAGCTTTTTGAAATTGGCTTTGGTAATCCTTATTGATCTCCATGATGACGACCCTGAAGACCACACCAAAGAAGACAAGAAATATGACCCTAAATAATACAACCAAGAGGACAAAGAACATGAAGACAACCACCAAGATACAGAACAAAAGACAGAAGAACAAGAAGCAGAAGCAAAAGCAGAAGAACAGAAAGCAGAAGAACATTAAGACTAAAAATCAGCATAGAAAAAAATCAAAATTATAAGCAGAAGACGACTAAGCAGTAAATGGGGGCGAGTCCATTCCTCCTCGTGGTGCCCCTGGAAAATGCCTGCTGCTGCAGGCCAAACTGAACGCGGACAAATCCTGTTGTAAATCTTTTGTGACAGGCAGAACGTAAGGTGTAATCTTATAACTTTTATAGATAAGTACTACAGGAATGCCTGTCACCATAAGGAAAAGAATAGGAAGAAGATGAAGAAATAGCATATGAAAATTAATATTAGCTGAATAAGAAGAATATGAAGAGTGGAAAAAAAAAAATAATGGGAAGAAGGTGAAGAAGATGAATAAGGCGAAGAAAAAGTTGATGAAAAAATGCTACTGCTGCGGATCATGAAGGAGAAAGTGTGGGAGAAGTACAAAAGAAGGTGAAGCAATATAATGAAACTAGGAAACAGAAAAGCGCAATAGGGTCTTATCTGGTGGACAATTGAATAGATATAACAAAAGTCTACTCACCCTTTCCAGGAGAGGTATAAGCATATAAACCCGCCGTCAGCCTGCTGCACGCCCGAAGGTCCACTGCGTGACCTCCAATAGGAATCCTTATGGATATAATGTTAATCTCGGGCTTACTGTGCGCTGCTTGACCAGGATAAAATCACCACAACATGAGAGATTTGACCATTTAATTCCCAACGCGTTTCAAAGTGTGAACCACTTCTTCTTCAGGGGATGACATAAAGTGAACAGATACAGCCGCTTCTGGTTAAATACATACAATGTTTGAAATTTGGCGCCAAGAACGCATGTGACAGAGAACAAGAGTCAGAGTTCAGAGGTTAAGACTGCACAAAAACAAAGTTATAATCGTTATACTCATTTTTCTTTTTCTGTTGCAGAGAATATGTTGAAAAAAAAATTGGAAAAGGAAAGAAGGGGGGTGAGAGAGAAATTCTCCCAATACAGTGAAAATGATGATATAAAACGAACCCGTCAAAAAAGGGGAGAATAAAGATTGAAAGTCCAGAGCCAGAACCACTGGGCCGGAGAAGAACACGCTTGGGAGAAGAGGATTAATTCCATATTTTAAAATTATTAAAACATATTTTATTTGTAAAATGAAAAAATAAAAAATGATAAAAATATATATATATTAAATTGTCTTTTCTATAAAATTATATATAAGACAGATGTATTAACATGATAAAATTTGGAAAGAGTGAAAAAAAGCTCAATAAGCGCGAGGTGCAGGAAAAAACTGCAACCAAGCCGCTTGCGTATATAGAGAAAACGAACCCATCCATGAGGAGGGAAAAAAAGGACTCAAGTCTAGGGCGAAAACCGCCGGGCTGGAAGGAAACACGTCTGGGGGAAGAGGACAAAATCGTACATAATAGTTACTCCACTAAAACACACTTTATTATATAATTAAAAATTAACCAAGTTTATAGGATATGTAAATATATACATAAAAAGGATGTATTAAAATATAAAAAGGAAGCAAATTATCTCTGATGAGGAGTGTGACTCCTGAAAGAATAGCTTGGAAGTGGTAAAAGGGATCGTTTAGCGTGAGGCTCTGGGAATAGATCCGCAGTCGAGCAAATCTCTCATATAAAACAAGGGAAAAAAAAAGACAGGGAAAGGACCCTCATTATAGTTAACTTTCCTTCACATATATTTTAATATCCCCCTTTTTTTCCCTTTTTTTTATATGAGAGATTTGCTCGACTGCGGATCTATTCCCAGAGCCTCACGCTAAACGATCCCTTTTACCACTTCCAAGATATTCTTTCAGGAGTCACACTCCTCATCAGAGATAATTTGCTTCCTTTTTATATTTTATATCTTGGCGCCAAATTTCAAACATTGTATGTATTTAACCAGAAGCAGCTGTATCTGTTCACTTTATGTCATCCCCTGAAGAAGAAGTGGTTCACACTTTGAAACGCGTTTGGAATTAAATGGTCAAATCTCTCATGTTGTGGTGATTTTATCCTGGTCAAGCAGCACACAGTAAGCCCGAGATTAACATTATATCCATAAGCATTCCTAAAAGAAGGTGAAGAGCATGGACGTTGTGAAACATACATATCTGACAAAATGTAAAAAAAGTTAACATAGTCAATATCTTTTTAACTCCGAACGTCTTGAAAAAAAATTGGAATTAATGCTATGCCATGTGATTTGAATAAACCTCTATGCCTTTAATGTCTCCTCCACCTCCCACAATACATTCTACATGATTCTTATTTATTTTCTATTATGTAGAATTAGCCAACAAGGAAATAAAGGGCTTTTTTTTAATTCCGATACCGAAAGTCCCATTGACTTGAATGGGACTTCCAGTATCGGAATCGGCAATACCAGATATTTTTTTCGTATCGGGCGATACCATCCGATACGATATTTTTGGGTATCGAACGGTATCGCTCAACACTAATAAAATGATATTAAATGTGGAATGTAATACAAATATATCATGTTTGATAGCAGTATAACATGAGTATATCATGATTGCTTGGGTCAGCATGGTGGGATGTAACTGGGAGGCTCTTGTGGGTGTTAACCGGAGGTGTGGACTTTGCCGATTGCTTGAGGTCTTTTGGTGAGGCGTAACTGGTATGTGTTTGTAGGTGGAGTGATCCAGCTGTCTGGCTTTAACACAGGCCTTTAGGTACTGTCCTCACAGTCAGCATCAGAGGCAGTTTTCCATTTATACTGGGCAGCAATTTCTACTCTTTAAAATAGTAAGACGTAACACATCAATTATTGTCTATTGTTGTATAGTAATATATAGGATATAATTGTATTTTCCTTAGAATAGATTTACTCTTTTAGAAGGTATTTAGATATTTAATACATTAATTGATGTTAGCGTATAATTTTATTTGCCTTTTGTAACATTTATGATATAGTATATAAAATGTATTTCCTCGGCATAGACTTAGATTATTATTTTATATTATCGTACTTTCCACTGCATTAGTTATAGCCAATTTTAGAAGTATAATAGTATTCACACTTTCAATCATTTTAGTTAAGATGGAAGCCGACGATTTTGAACAAGCCGAGCCTCTTCTTATGAAGACACAATTCCAACTAATAGGTAGGGCTTCTATTGAATATAATGGACGGAGTATTAGACATTCTGATTAAAGGATTGTTTTGTATATTATATAATATTTCGTCCTTTTTAAGAAGAGTCTATAGGGAACACCTTTTCTGAGAGGTTTCCGACTTTGGATTTGGATTCCATAAATGCAGGCCCTTTAGGTTCTTTCACACTGGCGGAGAAACAAGCACAGCAATTTCACATTATCCCATCACTGGTGGTAAGCTGTATATTTGTATAATAACTGCTTTAATCATATGTAGACGTGAAACTAAATACAATTTCTCATACAGATGCCGAGATGCTGCAAGCGGCCAATAAGCAAGAAAACAGACATGTTTCTGAAGAGCCTATAAATCTGGCAAAGCCGCTGCGGAGGCGACAAACATATGAAAAAGGTAAGAACATATGGAAAAAGTAACATCTCTATGAAAAAAAGTCAGTATGTATGCAGGTATGAAATTTCCCCTAATTTCTTATACAGGTAACCGACACTTGAAATAATTCTATAATGTTGATGGTCCCATGGTTTCTAACAGTCCTAAAAAGCCACGGAAACCACGAAACATCGCTCAAGATTAGTGTTCCCAGGGTTTCTATCAGGCCTAAAGAAAAAAAACACCAAAAAACATGGCGCAGCTAATTCAAAAAGGTAACGTGACCTTGGAAAACAATAGGCACTCAGTACCGTGAAGAAAAACATTTCTGGACTGTGTAATAGTTTTATTTCATTTACAGCTGATAAATGATCGCCCAGAAAAAAAAAAAAAAAGCTATATTCAGATGAGAATGTATCCATCCCACTGACGGTGAATAGGAAGACGGCTGTGAACCCAGATCATTCTTGTAAGTATATATTTAGTCTTTTCTGTAATAATGATAATAATCTTTATTTATATAGAGCTTACATGTTCTGCAGAGATTTATAATTCAGATCTTCATATACAACCAGTCATAACAGTTATCAAAAGCAATAATTAACGCAAAATTAATGATGTCCCTGCTCATAAGGGGTACAACCTAAAATACTATCTTTATACAAACACATGTTTGACTGATACATGTAACATTTCTATTGTTACTCAAGCCTCATGGATAACTAACACATGTAACATTAATCTTGTAGATACAAAGAATATGCTAAAAATGATGCACAGCCATTGCTGCATCCTCAAGTACTGCAGGAGCGTACTTACGGACCAACGCAGAACCCCCCACAAAGAGTTAATCCAGCTGTGAGATCAACTCCGCTTTCACCAATCATTGTTCTGTCGGATGAAGACAGCCCTGTGAAAACCAAGCAACCTGGGAAGGCGGGACCGAAGTCTTCAGCCCGAAAATATAACGGCGACTCAGCCACTCCCAATATTACACATTCAGACATTTCTGTGGACGGTGTGACACAAGCTGAACGTGAAGCCATCAAAAGAGAAATTGATCAGCGTGCTGAGGGTAAGACAATTAATCTGGACAATATACGGGTGTATCATACTATACATGCTGCAGATATTACTTCTGCAGGTTCGTCTAATGATTTTGCACTTGTAAACCCTTTAAAGAGACAGTGTCAACCCAGGGGGCAAGTAAACAAAAAGTACACAATTCCCCAATTACCCCTGGAAGGCCTGAAGAACACTATAAGGCGTTTCATGATATGGGACCTCAGTACATAAATTACAAAAACGCTCATGTTCAACCAAAGTATTTCCCTGACACCTTTGAAAGGTTACAAACTGCGACCCCAACACCTGACATTGTTGATGAGCTATATGCGTCCAAAAGACTGTGCAGATGCGCCATTAGTCATTGTGAAATCAAATACAAATAATTCAATGTGACGAGGAATGGTTGGTTATGGTCTGCAGAAGTGGTCTAAAATACCTCCACAAAGGGGTTATAGATTGAGAACAATTAAACGTGCGCGAAGGCCGTTTGTTAGTGCAAGACGTTCATTAGAAGCCTGCGAGAGCCAACTCACAGACCGATAACTACACAAAACCCTCAGCTGTTGATACATGCACAGAGTCCCTCATTTCACAGCCATGATCCCCCTAGGGGTGTTAGCACCAATGTGTCTCCATTTGCTCAAAGCTTTGAGCCTCTTGAAACACAGGCTGAAAACGTACATGATGTTGCAGCTTATGGTCATGATAATGTACGGGACGTAGATCATTCAATATTTTTATAACATCACCATCAAAGATGTCCGCAATTTCAATGCCCGCATGTATATTGATCATTTCAGATTTGTAAATTTAGACCGCATTCAATCATTTGTAGAGGCCCTAAACATCGTGCATGGAGCCAGTCTTTACTGGACAGAGTCAGAGACATTGATCCTGGAGACTTTGTTCCGTTAAGGCTTGAAGGCGGTGACATGTTAGATCCCATTTTCACTACAAAACAAACAAGGGAGGATTTTAGTTCTGAAGCATTCTTAAATGCCGTAGCTCCCACATCGCAAAGCAATGCTGAATGATTAGCAAACAGCTCCCTGAAATTAGTCATAATTATTAAAAGCAGACGTGGAGGCATAAAAAGACGTCTGAAATTTATAGCGAGTAGTCAAACCATTAAGCAAAAGAGACGGTGGCTGTACGACTATCAATTACAGCACAAATCTGATTTGCAGCTAGCGAGTGCGCCCTGATCAGCGACACTGATGGTGATACAGTTCCACTGAATCATGCTAAAACCATACATGCGGCCCTGGCTAACCCTGAGGACCAACTTATAAGTTTGTGATATTGACGTGTGGTGCCCCTGAGGGTTCAGTCGCCACAGAGGTACTGCACCTCCTGAGGTGTGGTACCCCACCATCCAGGTAAGGTGGAGACATCTGACTACACTCCAACACCTGCATCCCACACAATATCATAGTGTAGCAAAGCACCCTTTGGTGGCTCCCTGCTTGGAACACGAAGCGTATTGGGATACGGGTGGAGTTTAGTTGGCACCAAAAGAGCGGGAAGAGTTTAGGATTTAGTCAGTCTGACAGTCAGAGGAGGAGAGAAGATCCCCTGAGTGGGATGGATTAAGGAAGTGCTGCAGCCGACCTCAGTGACCTGGGTCCGCTGGCACAGGAAAGGGACATTGATGGAAAGCCTGACACTCTCCATTAGAAAGAAGGATTAGTATGGAACGCAAGGAGAGGAGAACTAAGGATTAGGGTTAGAGCAGAACCCTTCCCAAGTTCACAGCGCAAGGCCAGGGTCTGGTCCCCGAGGCTGTACAGATACTAATGGTCCTGCAGCGGACACTGGAGGAATAGAAGTCACCACTTTATTCCCACACCAGACTTGGGGGCACACAGCAATGTGAGCGAGCTAGGACTTGGTAGCAAAGAGTCCCCGAAGCAGGCTACAGCTGTCTGCCGTACAAGTAGAGTTCATAAGAATATCTGACAGGAGGAACTCCAGTGTAACTCAGTACTGTGAGCACTTCACTATTAGCGCAATAAGGGAGACGTTCAGAAAAGGCATATGTTGGCTGAGTGTACTTCATCTTGCCTGGAAGTTGGCTGAGCTCCTGACCTGGAGGACACGGCATGGATGCGGGCACCTGCACGCACAACTGAGTAAAGCTTTGGAACTACATGCCCTGGTATCCTCCACTTATTCCGGCGCCAACACACTCAGCACTGCTACATCTTTGTGCCTAACACTGCACCATCCACGTCTCGACTGCCCTGGGACTACTGCCCTACCTGTGGAGGGCCACAACATCATTGCTGCACCACACCATCTGTCCCAGTGGATCTGTCAGCAGCATCGGCTTAACATCTACATTGCCGAACACCACAGGTGGCGTCACGAATCATTTACTCAAACTTTAATCATCACCCACAAGCTCGACATTTCCCCTTTTACAATGGACGCCCAGGGCCACGGACCGGGTCACAGCTGCCGTGACATCTCCATTTGAAACCCATGGGCATGGCTCCGAGTACCCCGCCGCCCTGGCATGGAGCGCTCCTGAAGCTTTTGAGAAACATCTGGGCGTCACCATTAAACTACTGTACTACAATCAGGGGGACTGGTGGTGTTTTCAAACAGGTAATGCCCCTAGTGCTAGAACTATTTTCATATTGCATCATGATAATCACTACTACAGTATCAAAAATATGAAGGGTTTTATCGGTGCGGATTACTTTTGTGAAAGATGCAATTCGTTGTTTCATCACAAGTTTAATCGTTCGTGTCAATATGTTTGCAAAGCTTGTCAGAGAGTTGTGTGGAGAGTTCCGACACGCAACAACCGCCTCGTTGTCCTATCTGCCGTGTGTTGTCGGTCGAGTGAGTGCTTAGATCACCACATTTATCTACAGATAATCCAACATTCTGCAGACTTTAATCATTTTGTGATAATGTCACCATTTTGTCTCCACAGAAAGTGATTCCGAACATAAATGTAAAGGGTCCACTACATTCCACCATTAAATCTCCCTTTTACTTGGGCGCCCAGGGCCACGGACCAGGTCACCGCTGCGGTGACACCTTCCCCTCTGAGTGACCGGCCCGGTACCGAGTGCCCCACAGCCCTGGGAGGGCGACCCAAGTACGCCTCCGTTACCACAATCCTTGTGGCTCACTATGTTACATCGGTTCTGTTCAATTGTAATGCATTAAATCATGTAAGAAATATGATGTACATATGTGTAATATTAAATATGCAAAATGTTATACATGATTGTAACACTTTATATGGTCATATATTTGATTAACTGCAGCGCAGTGTGACAAATAAAATGTAATTGATTGTACTTCTAAAATAACAGTGTAAATGTCAAATTAATGCTTTATAAAAATGTATTTGATTGTTGCTCAAACACGATTCTCTTTTTTATCAAAATGGCGTCATTTTTATCTACAATTCGAATAAAATGTTTCCGTTATTAAAATATTGACCATATAATTAATATGACCAATGAATCAATACTAATTAAAGTATAAAGAGGCTTTAAAAGGGAACCATTATTGGTCATATAGAAAGTTTAACAGCCTTTTATATCAAACCAATAGCGATTGATATAAAAGTGATTCAATCACGATCCTTTTATTCTACTTTATTAAGAGGCCTATAAGAAAATAATTGGACACAAATAAATTGCCCTATGATACATCTTCTAACAAATTTATATGAAAAGGATATAAAAGGGCGTGTTTGGTACACTTTGATAGGGGCGTGTCACCTATCAGATTTCTTGTTGACAAGACATCCAGCCCACTTACTACTGTTGCTGAAGGCAGAGCAACAGAGGAGACCAGCGGCACATGTCAGCGCTGAAAGAGCATATGTGGCACCCCCAGGAGTATGGCCGCCACACTGGCTTTGCCTTCCTCCAGGGGAGGGTAATGCCAGGCTTGGAGGCAATGATGGGTGTCTCTCGCAGTCAATCCATACATGCAACACAGTTCCACTCCAGGCCAGCAGGGGGAGCTCTGAACCGGAATTAAGGGGAGGAGTGCTCTGAGGGCCAAGAGGAAGGAGTAGTCAGTCTGAGGAGGGTGAAGTGTGCAGACATGGAGAGAGAAGCTGGAGGTTGAGCTAGAAAAGGAGAGCTCCCTCACAGTGAGCGCATAAACTGGAGCCTGGTCTCCACGGTTGTACGGATACTAACGGTCCTACAACAGATACCAGAGGAGTAGGAAGCTGTAAATGCCCTACTCCCATCTAAGACTTGAGGCACAACAGCAGCTTGGAAAAAGAGCCAGGACTCAGGAGAAAGGAGCCCCCGAGATAGGCTACAGCTGTCTGCCGTGCAAGTAAGGTTCTTGAGAACGTCTGAGAGGAGGAACTTCAGTGCAACTTAGTACTAGGAGTACTTCATTCAAACAAGCGCTAGGAAGGAGACTGCACAGCCCATCTGCTGAGAGAGAATCCCTGAATTGCTTCCAGGCTAGCCTGCTCCGTTATCTTTAATCAGGTCCCTGGACTGCCATTCTCTAGTAAAGGTACAGAAATTGCAACCCGCTGTGTCTTGTCTGCTTCCTACCCTTACGGCACTGCTACATCCCCATGCCTACCACCTCTACTCTGCCCTGTGACTATAGCTTCGCCTGTGGGGAGCTTTTACATCCTTGCTGCACCCTACCATCAGTCCCAGCGGATCTGCATGCAACGTCGGCTTAACACCTCCCTTGCCGAGCACCACAGGTGGCGTCACAAACTATTCCATTAGCTACATTCTCCCATTACTTGGGCACCCAGGGCCACGGACCGGGTCACCGCTGCTGTGACACATCCCGCTGACATCGGCCCGGTACCGAGTACCCCACAGCCCTGGGAGGGCGACCCACATAATCTCATGATGTTCACTTTGCCTCTGCTGCTTTCCCTTCCTGGTTCCGGCTCCATGTCATGAGCATCAAAGACAAGTTTTTGTGTTACAGCATGAACCAATTCTAGTTAAAGCCCTTATGGAGGTTCATGGTAAGGAATTAAAGTTTTTATAAAAATGTTATGTCATGTAAACTCAATAGTTTCCCTGAAGACTACGATAATTTTTCAGCAAGTGGAGTTACTTTGACAGGAGATTGCTTTACTGCCTACAGGGTCAATGTTTCGGGATGACTACTTCTGGACCATTGCTCAGTTGGGAACATTTGTTCATTCTGAGTTAAGCGAAAAAAAGAAAGAACATTAAAAGATTGTGGATATTGCTGTATCTTCCAATCTGGAACCTGAGCTGTGGTGTTGTGGCTGCAGATGAGCAATGGAGGAGGAGTGAAGTGTGAGCCAACATAAAATGCAAGTAATGGCCAAGTTGTTCTGAAAATAGCACTGTAAACCTTGGGAGAATGCAAGAGACCTGAATCTTACATTATATACCGCTCAGCAACCTCAGCGCAGTCTGAGACTAATGGGCAAGAAGAAGCCGATGTATGATAAAGATTTACACCTGGAGCTCAATGTTAGGAGAGGAAGGAGAGGGAAAGGTCAAAGAAAGTCTGCTGAAGACACCAGAAAGGCTTCAACCTGGAAACGTTCCTCCAGGAAGAGAAGACATGCAGATAAAGAGGTAGATGTGATTGCGGAAAATAATCACAGTGAGCCTCAATGTAAATCCAGAAACGGACGGTGGCAACGGACATGTGCAGCAAAGAAAAGGCAAGGCTAAAATGAGGCATGTCTGCATACTAAATCGCATCTTCTGTTTAGATTGTGGCACTGGCAACAAATATTTAGTCCATCAATAAACCCAAGGTGAAGTCTTATCCTGTAATTTTCCTTGGTCCTCAAATTGTAATTTGTACAGGCCAAAAACTCCAGGATTAGGAGTCCTAACTAAATAGCGAGATACGCAGCAGTTGGGAACCTCCATAACATGGCCGATCAGTATCCAGGAGACATGTGAGCATTGTCATATGGCTGTCATCTCAGAATAGAAGATAACTAATGAAGAGCAGAGAAGAACTGATGTCTGCAGGAATTATATCTATTAGTAGAAGATATCTACAAGTCTTCTGTCCCTTTGTATCAGATATGTTTTCCCTTCTGCTTTTCAGCTGTGTGATCTTCTGTGTTGTCTTTTTCTTAGGTCGGCATGCAGGAGGACATGTTGAAGCGTTGTGTTCCTCAGATCGCCAGTGCTCTGGACTTTATGCACAACAGAGGAATGGTTCATCGGGATATCAAGCCAAATAATATTCTTTTCATGGATGCAGAATGTCACTGGATAAAGCTGGCAGACTTTGGACTCACCAGGCTCCAAAGCACGTTTGTTCCCTGAGAAGGGATCTGTCAGATGTTCCTGAGAAGTGGAAGAAAATTTCACTACAGGTCATAGAAATGTTCTGGGAGCTGCTGGAAATAAATGCCTCTCAGAGGAGCTCAGCCATTGACATTCTAAAAACTATGCACTTGCCGTGCAAAGCCGAGGTATCTTCAGAGACCAAAATAACCTGATGTAGAATGTATGATATCCAAACTGCAATATAAATGGTTTTGTAATCCATGTCTAAGCAGTCAGACAATTATAAAGAAATAACCCTGGTGTCTTAATGGCTTACCCTCCAAACTGAGCTGTGATCAGAGATAAAGAGTTTGCCTGGTGGCAGGTGAAGACTGAAACGAACAAGTTTATAGTAGTAAAACACTGAACACGTGCACATGTGACCTTTGCATTATCGAGACTTAGCGGCTGAACCCTGAAAGAAGTCATGTGCACAAACTCCAAGCTTGGTCCTGGTACCTTATCTGTGCAGTAGGCTTCATTCTTTTACTGCTCCTATGCAGATTGCTTGGTTCTAGTACTGTGTCTGTGTATTGAGTGAGATTTTTGGTGGAGATTTCTAGAGTATATTGAGCCCACTAAATAGGGAATGTTACACAGTGGTGAATTACTCCTCATTACCGACCACTGCAGCACTTACAGGATTGCACCGTTACGGACAGAACAATGTATCTAGGATTGCTCAGGCATGTGCTTCCATCTCCAAACATAAAAGCAGAGGGACACAAGGCTATACACTGATAAATCTGAAGAACCAGACATGAGGGGCCTGCTGGAGTCCGATACTCCTGATTTATTAACAGGTGCACAGCTCCTCATGAACCAGGAGCAGCTGATGAGCAGTGTACACCTGTGCGCGACTCGACAAGTCCCACTGCAGCCTCAGCTGGGTGAAGATTTGGGGTGTAGCGAACGCTGCTGGCAATGAAGTTAACAAGCGATGGTCACCAGGCCCCACTTCTGCCAAAATAGCCAGAGCTGGGAAACACCAGCATGAAGACACCATGAGTTGCTATATCTAGGCGCAATTCAGAGTTGCATTTAAGTTTTGTGACTTCATATTTCTTTTATGCCAGAATAGTGGAGTGATCACTTCGATTTATGGGGCAACACAAGGAGAGGGCTTAGTGTTGGACTCCGCTCTGCAGCCACTATTCCGTGATGTGGCAGATTTTATCCACTTAAACTGGTGAGAAAAAGAAAAAAAAGTCCTAGGGAACAAAAAGCATCAGAAGAGTAATATTCTGGAAGAACAAGTGGAAATAAGAGATTACGGCACATTGCTGGACACAATCAGGAACGAATCTGCTGCTTTTGGCTTCCAGACAGTTTCTCGTGTACCAACATGTCCTTCTGGAGATCAGATCATGAGAAGATCAGACATGCTTGAGAAGGTGGAACTCCCCTGGATTGTGACAGGTGTGTGGGACCCTCACTATCCCGCCAACATGTGGCATCTCAGTGAGTCCTCGTGGATTTATGATAGGAACTGAACCTGGTGAAGGATCCCTGCTGCTTACAGACGGGAAATATGCAGAATGCATTGGATGGGAGCTATGCATTGAGTTAATGGAAATGAAGAATGAGAAAGAAGACAATCAGGAGAAAAGGTGTTTCTTTAATTGGCCCCAAAGATGAAGATATCCTGAATATCTACTGATCCAGGCAGAGGCTGCTCACTTGGCTCATTTCTTAACTTAAAGGGGTATTCCAATCTCCAAGATTTTACCCCAATATGTAGGTGTAATATTAGCAACACTGCAATTAAAGTCATAGTTCTTCTGATAAGCCATGTTGCTTACACCAGGTGCATGGAACTGCAGTAACCTTGATAACCATGTTAATGACCACTAAGCTACTGCAGTGCCCTGCACATGGTGTAAGCAACATGGCTTATCAGCAGAAGTATGCGCGTTTTAATTGAAGATATTTGCCAATATTACTACTACATCTATGATTATTTTACTTTGCATAGAATAATTTCAAAAAGAAATTACTGAGCTGAACACCAAGACCTGTACCATACAGCAACAATTGACAAATATACACATTCAACTGAGAACATTACTGTAAACAAAAAATGTAATGAGTTCCGGACTCCATTACAAGAGGAAAGTAAAGTTCTTTACACACAGGACTACCAATGCAATTCAGTATAGAGATGGAGACTCAAATTTCCATAGACGTGGCAATTCATAAGCTTCTTCCAGCTCAGAGCGGCTTTGGGTCTCTTAAGCCCGCACAACATCTTGTTTCTCAGAGAAAAGACCATAAGGCCAAAAGGCCGATGAGGAGGGGCAGCAGAAAACGCTCCTGACGAGACCTCCAGGGCATGGACCTGCTCGCAGGTATAACGGAGCGTATGGTCCAATATGTCATCCTGTTGTCTTTCCAGAGGGCATTAGCCATCTTACAAAAGGGTTTCTCTTTGTGCCCAACACCCTTATTTAAATAAATTTCAGCCAGGTCAGGAATTCCACCATACATTGGGACTTCAATGTAAAGCATGGCAGACTGTTAATATCTTCCATTACTCCTGGGGCACAGTTTGTTACTCATCCACAATTTTAATTGAAACATTTATAATTCACCATCACTGGTAGTTTTAAACCCCCCTCGGACATACGTGATAGAAACGTATATTTTTTTAATCCACAGGGATAAATAAAATGAGTACAGATTTAAAAAGGCGACTTTCATGTCTAAACATCTTACTACATCAGAGCTGAGGGCTCTTTAAAGGTCTTAACCAACAAATCCTAAAACCCACAGACAAGGGTGGATCAATAGTACTTCTGGGTAAAACACATTAAATAAAATTCCAATTGAGTGATCCATCCACCTATACACCAATCCAAAAGGATCCTACACTTGGTGACTAAATTCCGACACGATTTGACTGATTAATATTAACAAAAGGGTGTTAGATATTAAACTCAGCAAGTACCTTATTAATAACCTTCCTGTTACTAGGTCCGATTAATACCCCAAGTATATTGTCACAATGGCTGTAAACAGCCTTTATACGACAATCATGAAGGGGGCATCAAGATAGTTCACTCTTGTGAGTTCATTTTCCCCTTCATCATTGAGGTCTGATGAACTCCCTCTTCTGGTGAAGGAAGGTAGTGAGGCTGATTACCAAGCACCTGAGCAGGTAGAGGATGACTGGGCGACGGGGATTTCTGTCTGGATATAAGGCGCCGACGCCCTTCTGCCTCACTGGTGATTTCTCTGAGGGATTCTAGGAGACCAGTCTTATTCCTGCTCCTCAAAAGCTAAGTTGTCTGCTTTGCCTTTTTGCATTTGTGTTTTGGTTTTATTTTGCCTTGCTTTTCTTGATTTTGCCATTCCCTGCTGGGGTGAGCTGAATTCCTTTTTTGTCTGTTTGCTCTGTCTTCAGAAAATACCTGAGTACTGACAGTCTTTTCGAAGCCTAACGTCTTCAGGGCCTTTTTCCGTCTGTTGGCTCTTATTTTGATAGGGTTTTTCACGGATTGCAGACAGCAGCTTTCCTATCCGGTCCTATCTAGTTAGCTTGGGCCCCATCATTTGCTCAGTCTATCTTTCTATCTGTGTTAGTGTTTTTTCTTCTTGCTTCACCGTCATTATATGTTGGGGGCTGCCTATTGCTTTGGGGTCTGCTCTGGGGCAGTTTAGATTTCCCTTTCTGTCTTTAGGCTAGGCAGTTCTCCGGCTGTGATCAAGGCGTCTAGGGCATCATCGGAACCCCCCACGGCTACTGCTAGTTGTTGTTGATAGGTTCAGGGGTCTGCAATCAAATAGCTGCCAACTTCTCTGGTTTTCTGGACTTAGCTAGCATTTCTGTTTTTGCCTCCTACGGTGACTCATTCATAACAGTTCACTTATGTATAAAACTCAATTTTGCATATCTTTTTTTAATAGACAGGAACTGTGATGGGGTCAAGTGTGGCACCTCCCTATGAAAATATTTTTATGGCACAGTTTGAAGATGGATTTGTAAACACCCATAAACCAATCCAAACCCATTCCATCTGTTGGAAAACACCAACATGATGGAAGTTGCCAGTCCAACTTTTTTTTTTTTTAAAGACTTTGCCGATAACCCCAAACAGGCCATTTGCAACACCTGTCATGCCAGCATCAGCATGGGTAGCAGAACGACCAGCCTTACCATCACCAGTATGATCAGGCACATTGCAGCAAACCACCCAACTTTGTGCACCCAACCCCAGGCTCCAGGAACAGTGCCTGCAGGTAACACCACTGCTTCTTCCACTGTTGTGCGTGCAAGCCAATCCCCTGTCCACGGTGCATGTGAAGATGCCTCCTGCCCTGCACTTGCTGTTGTCCACAGTGAAATAGCACCATCAAGCACATCCACATCCCAGTACAGCCTTCAGTTGTCCATACCCCAGTCACTGGAAGGTAAGCGTAAACATGCAGCCAATGCCCCACAAGCCACAGTACTAAATTCACACATTTCTCATCTGCTTGCACTCAAAATGTTACCTTTTAGACTCATGGAGATGGAAGCTTTCCACAACCTGATGGTGGCAGCCATCCCAAGGAACTCAGTCCCCAGCCACCACTATTTCTCTTGCTGTGCCATTCCGGCATTACACAAGCACGTGTCCCACAACATAACCTGTGCCCTCAACAATGCAGTTACTGGGAAAGTACACCTAACCACGTACACGTGGACAAGTGCTTGTGGCCAGGGACTGTACATCTCGCTGACGGCACACTGGGTTAACAGTGGAAGCCAAGACCCAGTCAGACCTAGGTATAGAACATGTCCTCCCAACGCCAAGCATTGCGGACCCTACGTCAATCAGGGTTGACCCCATTGTGTACAGCTCCTGCACCTCCTCCTGCTCAGCCTCCATCTCTGAAATGAGCACATCAGTCACAAGCTGGAAGCCCTGCCATAGCCAAGCAGCAACAGGCTGTGCTGAAGATAATGTGCTTAGGTGACAAACCGCACAATGCTCAAGAGTTGTGGACAGCGCTGAAAGAGCAGGCAAATCTGTGGCTGACACGGCTGAACCTCCAGCCAGGCATAGTTGTGTGACAATGGCAGGATGCTGTTGGTGGCTCTGAGGCGAGGCGAACTGACACGTACCATGCCTGGCCCACGTGCTTAACATCGTTCAACTTTTTTTTTTTTAAAAAAGCTACCTGGAGCTGCCAGATTGGCTTGTGAAAGTGGTATGGTCTGTACCTCAAGCTACTAGAGCATGAACATAGTACACTGTATAGGAAGCACTACAGGAGTTGGAGAACACGCCAAAAGGCCATAATTGGCCATGGTATAGACTTCGAGATGCAAAGACTTTTAGCGAAGGAAGCGGAGAGGCTTGTGGCTCTTCTAGAAAGACTTTTGGATGTGTCACTGCATTTAGCTTCATGCAACCTGGCTTTCAGAGGAACATCACAGAGGAGTGGAGACCTACATAATGGCAATTTTCTTGGAACCTTGGAAATAATGTCACGATATGACAAATTTACTAAAAGAGCACCTAGAAAAGCTCAAGCTTAGTCAGGAAATGGGAATAAAAATGCCAGTTCGTTATCCATCTTGGGCAGCGCAAAATGAACTTATAAATATTTGTGGAAAACAGGTCCTGGATGCCAGACTCAGAAAGGAAAGAGGCAATTTATTTTTCTGTTATTTGTGATGCTACTCCAGATGTCTCACACACTGAACAGAATGTTATAGTTTTAAGGTTTGTATCCAGAGACCCCACCAAACAGGAATTTGGCATGTGCGAGAAAGGTTTTTGGAATTTTGCTTTTTTTTCCATTAGATGGGAGAACAAATTGCAGAAATGATTATATCAAGACTGCATGAGCATGCCATTGACCTTAAAGACTGCAGAGGCCAGGGATATGATAAATGGGGCAAAAAAGTGTCTGGTAGGATTAAAGGTGTAAGGTCCAAAATTCTAGAGAAATTTCCAAGAGCTCTTTTCTCCTTGTGCTGCCCATAAATCCCATTATCTACCAATGTCCTTTTTTGGAACGCCTAATCTTCTGCTTCTAGCAAGTAAGATTTTATAATTAGGTACAATTTTTTGTGTTTGTAAAATGAAATGTTTTCAAAGCAGGAAATCATGTCATTGTCATTTTTAATTGAATATTCTTCCACCCAGAGAGCTTTCAAAGCACCTATTTGAGGTTATTTCAAGATTAGGATCATAAGCTGAAATTTTTTAAAATCAGAGTTCTGTGATCACAAAGTTATTAGAACTATTGTTTATACTTGAAGGAAGGTATATAATGCAATGGTGTTGATGTAGATTTACCAAGGCCAGAGTTATATTCAAGTGAAATTGCCGTCCCATTTTCAGAACATTAGCAGAATGCACTATTTTCGATGTTTTTTTTTTACATGGAAATTTGTTTGATTCACTAGTTTTTATACATAACCCTAAAACATTTACAACTGATATGGCAGGCAGAGGTCTTAGTCTGGAAATCCCTCAGCCCTCCACCTCCCTTCCCCAGTACCTTTCTGACTATATATGCTTTGTGAAACCTGATATCTCAGTTGTACTGGAGACACTCAGGAGAACAGACCCTGTAACTTGCTGGCTTGTCAGACATTGTTTACGATCACATCACAGTATATAAGGTTGGTATTTTATGTTTTTATTCATCACAATTGTTTATTTAGCTTGTTTTATGAATGGATAGTGAAATGTGAAATATATTTATATATTCAAAATATATATTTTTATCTATAGATTTCAAAATGTTACTATACTAATTTTTGTTGCATCAGCAGTAAGAACATGGCATATCAATATAAAGAAGGACTTACTGTTGATGAAATACTACGTCATCTTGAGTTATTAGATGACCAAGAAGAGGAAGTTTCTGATGTTGAAGTAGTGATTGTACCCCCTGACCCTGATGAGGAAGATTTTGAGGAAAAGAAGCTTCTTGCTCATGAATTGAATGATGTAGCAGGAACTTTGGAGGTATTGCACACTTCAACAGAAATTGAAGAGGCTCCTGAGGTGGCATCAACTGAGAATTTACCATCCACCTCAGCAGGAACATCAAGTACCAGTAGCAGAAAACGACTAAGGAATCAAGCTTCAAAGCCAGTTATGAGCAAGAAAAAAAAAATGCAACAGAAATATTACAATGTGTAGCAACTCCAAAATGGAAAAAAGGTCAACCAACATATGAAAGCAGTGCGGACCAGGATACATCCGAAATAAGCAACATTTGTGACCTTTTAGAAAATAAAAATGAAGTTGAAGTATTTGAAGAGTTTTTTTTCCCCCCATGATGTTAGGGATATTTTGACCCAAAGCATGCTATGAAAACCAAAAAAATAAACCCTCCTTTTCCATCAGCGAGGAAGAATTACAAGTTTTCTTAGGCATATTATTACTGTCTGGATATCATTCTCTCCCCCAAGAGGACATGTACTGGGAACAAGCTCAAGATGTGGGAGTTCCATTGGTGTACAAAGCAATGTCAAAGAACTGTTTTAGGGAAATTAAAATATATATATACACACCTAAATGACAATTCTAAAATTGACAAGTCTGACAAGATGTACAAAGTTAGTTTATTCTTTGAAGTACTGGGGAATGAATTCCTGAAATTTGGTGTATTCCACCAGGAACTTTCCTTAGAAGAAATGATGGTCCGCTACTACGGCAAACACCCTGCAAAAATGTACATGCGAGGTAAGCCAAAAAAATTCAGCTACAAAATTTGGTGTCTGCAGTTCCAACGGCTACCTCTACAAATTTGTACCATACTGTGGCAAGTCTGACTAAGAGGAAGGACCGTTAGGCTTCAGAGTAACTTCACAACTTACAAATCTAATTCCTAATTCCCAGTCATTCAGTTACAAGTTATTTTTTTGACAATTTCTTTACAAGAATTGATGCTCTGGTGATGCTGAAAAACAAAAACATGCAAGCTACTGGCACAAGACAGTGTCCTCTTATGCCAAGCAAGGAGATGGAAAAACAAAAGTTAAGAGGATTTTGTGATTACCGGTTTGATAAAGCAAATAACATCCTTGTGGTGAAATGGAAGGATAATAAGGTTGTCACATTTGGCACAAACTTCAGCACAATAGAACATTTGTCAACAGCTCGTAGGTACTCTCAAAAACAGGTCCAAATCTCAATGCCGCTGATGGTTCAGGAATATAATTCCCACATGGGGGAGTTGATTTATTGGACAAACAAATCTCCCTGTACTGTGTCAGAATCTGTTCCAGAAAGTGGTGGTGGCCCCTTTTCACTTAAATGATAGACATGGCCATTGTCAACACCTGGAGGGCATATCAAAAGGCAAACCCAGAAGTAAGTGTGCCGCTGCTAAGTGTAAGGAGGAGGATTGCATTGGCCTAAGCAAAAGCACACAATCAACCCCAAAGTGATGTGGACCTCAGAGTAAACCATTAGGTGGCAGAGTTAGTGATGACGTCAGATTTGATCCTGGTAATCATTTGATAGAGCCAATTGCTACACAAAGAAGGTGTGCTCTATGTAAGAAAAAAAAGACAACCAGAATTTGCAAACGGTGTGATGTTCCCCTTCATGCTAAGTGTTTTGCTGTATTCCATTCCCCTAACTGATGTATTTGGAGAATTTTGTAATATCATATTTTGAGAAGAGTGCATAAACATATTGTTTGCATAATAGTTTGTAAGCAAAAAAACGCAAAAAATAAAGTGGAATAAGTTCTCTTTTCTGAGTTTTTGCTATCACTTTCTGCCAATGTCCCAAAATTGGTACGCCCTTTAATGAAAAATCCGTGCTTGTAAAAATTTGGCATATTATGCTTAATTCATTACGACCCAAATCATTAAAAAGTCATTTAAAAAAAATAAAATTGCCAATTTGGCAAGTAATGGGTTAATCCTCGTGGGCATTTATGCTGCTGCAAGCTGCCCTGAAATGAAGACTTTTTTGGAAGTGTAAACCAGCTATACATTCTGTTTAGCAACAGCCCTGAGAGATGGAACACCTTGTCTGAAGTAGTTGGAAGGTCTTTGCATGGTCTAAGTGACACCCGGTGGAGTTCAAGAATAGAGGCTGTACGTCCAATTGCTCAGAATCTGCCAAGTATTTTGAAGGCTCTTGATAAAGTTATTTTTTCCGGAAAGCTCACAAATGATGCACATTCAGAAGCTGGAGGTCTGACTATTTTTGTCTTTCAGGGCAGAGGTTTTGGCTACATTTTGGGTAAGCGTTCTTACCAGTTTGGAGGAGAGAAACAAAATACTACAGTCTAGAGCTGTCTCCTTGGAAGTTGGAGCGGCTAACATTAAAGCTCTCTGAAGAGATGAGATTACTTAGAGAGCAGTGGCCCACCCTGCTTTCTGAAGCCAGTTTGGTTGCAGATTGCATGAGCATTCCGAAGGACCTATTAAATGCTCAACAACTGTGCCAAAGAAAATCAAAGCATCGTGAAGCTGCAAGTCCTGAAGAGCACTTCAAAGTTAATGTCTTTCTTGTGGCAATGGACACCAATTTCTGATCTTCACCAACGCTTCAGATCGATGGAAGATATCTGCAAGTTGTTTGCTCCAATTCTTAAGAAGACGACAATAAGTGCAGAGAATCTGATGGCATCCACTGAAGATTTGATATCTGCACACCCTGAAGATTTCATGTTGTCGTTACTCTCAGAGCTGTAACATCTTAGGAAAGTTTATGAAGCTACATTTATAGACAGCTAAATGCCATCGACAAATTTGAGCTTCAAGGAATATTTGGGAGAGGTGTATATTATACTCAGAATTCATCACGTTACCACTTTCAATAGCAGAAAGAGCATTTAGCAAACTCTCACTGGTCAAGAACTATCTGCATTCTACAATGACAGAACAATTGAACAGCCTAGCCCTTCTATCAATTGAACACGAGCTTGCCAGACGCCTGAATTTTAAAGATCTGATGTCAGATTTTGCGAAACAGAAGGTAAGACGACTGCCTGGTCCAAATATGTAAACGTAGACAGTTTTACATTTGTCTATTATTGCCACATATGTTCCCCTCTATTGTGGATGAGTGGCGTTGCCTGACTGTGGTTTACTGACCCAAATGTCAATCATTAGTGATATGCTACATCTCTCTAACGTTTCAGTTATGGGATTTGCACACGTGTACCCCAGATTGGAATGGCACTGTAATATTAGGCCTCAGTTCTTGGCACAGTGTTTGTTGTTCTTAAACTTAGAATTATGTCCCTTTTTATATCAGGGCTCGGTTCTTAGCTCAGTGTGCACCATTGTTTGTTCTTACATTTTTGTAGATACGTATTTATTATGGTTCAGTCCCATAGATTGTGTGCAATATTCCTTGTTTTTAGCTTGTTTTTCTGACCTCACGAAATCACCTCTTTTTCATTAGAATGATTGGTTATATTTGTTTGTCTCTGTTTCTGGTTTTGCACTTTCGTAATTGATCAAAGGATTTCACTGAATGACTCGTAATATATTTAGTTGCAAAATGTTTACTGGTAATGTGTTACGAACCTTTTATGTTAAGGGAATTGACCACTCTGGTTTTTATTAATCAATGTGTTTGAGATGATTAAAAGCCACTTAGTGCAGATATTCAGCATAGACTATATGCGTTTCCCATTCTTCAGATTTGGTGCCAAAATTCAGGGAAAGACATATTAGTAAGTGCCTTACCTCAAACACTTGTCAATTACCATAAAATGTCCAATCCTCTTAATAGTTTAACATTATGGAAGAATTCACTTTAAAGTAGGTTATCGCTTATATCATAAAATTTAACAGCTTTTCTAGCAGGCTTACACTTCCATAAGAGATCCCTTCTCAGCTCTTTCCGCTCTTTCCTCCATCATAACCGCCAAGATTCCAATCACAGATAACAGAATCCACCATTCAAAATAGGTAGTGTCATGATTACCTCTTCCCCTTCCTGCACAATTACATATACATGTCAGTAAACATGAGAACAAGTATAGAAAACTCCCAAGGAGATCGTCCCCTATAAGATCAATAGATAAACACACATGTGCATATGTCTAATGTCCTTATCTCCAAACAGGCGATCGAGCAGCTTCCATTAATGTATAGAAACCGTAATATATATATTTTTTAATTGGTATAAAAAAAAAAAAAAAAAAAGTATGTGACATATTCCCTTGAAGACAGACAATTAAAATATACCCCTCCAAACAAGTTACCAAATGTTTAATAGGTTAGAGTAGCGTAGGGCCCTGCCAATAGTGTCAAACTTGTCATGGTGGCATTGTCATGCCGCTCTCACTTGGGGGTTGAACTTCAGGCCCAACATCACCACTTCCGGTGCCGTGGCCGCTCCGGGGGTCACGTCGGGTGCACACCTCTTGTACCTAGTCCCATGGCTGCGCAGTGTTCTAGGTGTGCACTTTTCAGCTCTGTCTATACCCATGTCCTCTCTATAGTCCTGGAGAACCTGACCCGGAAGTCCTAGTGCTCATGTGCTATATCAGGCTGCCTCTTCCTATGGGAGGTGCCTGATTATTGTTGTGCTTCCTGGCTTAGTCTGCTTAGTCCTTGCTTGGCTGTGCGCTGTACTCTGGTCCTCTGCCTTGTGCTCTGCCTGTACTCTGCTTCCTAGCACATGCTCCGCACCTACGCTCTGCCTTGTGTCCTGGCGTGCCTCTTGGTCAGTGGTGCTGTACGTCAGCTTAGATAGTTTCCACCATTATAGTGATCGGACAAATGGTGGAAACTGTCTAAAATGACGTCCAGCACCACTGAGCACTTATGCTTCACAGGGAGCCGACATACTGATATATGGAATCCACTATAGTGACAGAAAATTCTATTATAAGCCTCGTTTTCAACATAGCAGGTTCTGCCATCAGCTACTCTGGACTGTCGTGAATTTACAGCATCCTACCATAATAGGAATCTGTCAGTTCTTTGGGATTTTTCCCCCCCTACATTAATACACAATATCCCATTACTATTGGGAGCTGGACAGCTCAACTATAATCTACTATAAACAGGGTCCAAAGCTTGACCTTCATATTACCACAACAATTTTAAACCAGTCGGACTGACGAAGGCCATGTAGGCCAAAACGTTTGCAGACTGCGCAAATAAAAATATCTTCTACTTACACCTTAAGTGCCAAGTTATTCTTTGTTATTGGATAACCTACTTGTGCACCCTACAGTAGTGCCATGCTATATAATACACATTTCTCAATAGAGGATCCGCTTTTCTAAATAAGCCTCTAATTATTCCTGCAAGCCCTGCCCCATACATGTACTCATCACCGCAAAAACCCTCTAAACCGTGGCCCGTCTGAGCAATATAGTAGCGGGCATAAATGGTTGGGTCTCTGTAAACACATTTCGACACCATTTTGAAGTGTCAAGCATGACACGGCCTAAAATTTAATTGCAACATTTTTTCCATACTTGAATTTAACAGGCGTACCCTGATCAGTCAAGATAGAGATGCTTACAGAATCAAAGTGCTGTTTGCATAGAGGCACACAAATCTTGTGTATTGAAGTGTGATGATCTCCCCACTTTTACCGGTCACCTGCACAGTTCTCAGAAGCTGGACACAAGAATCTCCTACTAGCTGATTAATAATGTCGCGTAAACAAATAATGTATAAAGTCAGTTCATGATATCTGTATTTCTTCTCCTTGGCTCTAAACACTAATATCATAGGCCTCAATATAAGGTGGTAGCCCTAAAATATGAGCCAATTTTGGTCCTGGAGCAAAATGTATCATGGGGGAATCCGATAAAGCAACACTTCACTTCATAGTAACAAAGTTTAAAGCCTTCGGATGTGATCTTCAAGCTGTCGATACGCTCATTAATGGCCCTTATGAGTTCCGAAATGTTTAAATAGCCTGCTTTTACGAAATATTCCCTTAGAACATCGCCTAGTTTTCCAAGAAAAAAAATGTACCTTTGCCATTTTCAAAAGTAAGCCATGTGTGGGGATACGGAAATTCTGTGAGTGCAACTTCATATGGGCCTACAAGATGTACAGGTTTTGCCAGTTTAGTGATAAAAGCCAAAATCGTGTTGTCTGGGAATAGCTTACTTGACGCATTACACGCTAGTGGTAACAACATTTTTTCTTAATACTTTTTCTATTTTGTAGATGCGATTCTCATCCGATGAGACTTTGTAGTTCCTCCTTATAAAATTATCCAATCACAGGTTCTCTGTACAAATCCACGATTTTGTAGAGAGGAAATTGGAATTGTGTTAATTTCAGTTATGATAAATATTTCATTGGTTTAGGATTGTTCATATGCCTTTATAAATATACGTTTATATTGGACCAAACCTACATTGTCGCCAATTTTAAAAGGCTTAATATGCTTATTTTTCATGCTAGAGCCATAGATATTTTTCCATATTTGTAGAGAATTTTTGCTTGTAACCTCAATTGGTCTACATCGAATGGAGGAATGATAGCTACAATCTAACCTATCAATCAAATCTAGCAACATATCAATATACCCATACGAGTTATTTTTCATTAAAAACTGCCACATTCGGGTTTTTACTGTACGATTAAACTGCTCCACAATAGAGGCCTTAACTGCATTATTTGTAAGACAATGCAGATCATACGTTTTACAGAGACGCTTCATCGGCGAATAAATTCTTTGCCCCGATCAGTATAATTTCTTCGGTATGCGCTTATCATTTTGAAATATCAGTTTGCATGAATTGGCTACAGCGGCTCCAGTCTTGTTTGATAAGGCTACGCACAACACAAATTTCACTAGGCAATCATGGCAAGGATACTGTACATTTAACATTTTCCTTCGAATAGTCAATTAAACTCACTAACTCTCCTTGCCACAACGCATCCATGTTTGAGACCATGATCTTATTTGTCAGAAATCTCTCACGGGTTTGTGAAACAAATAGCTATCCTGGTTATTCAACCAATCACGCACAATTGTTTTTTTATTCCATAATCATTAGTTTCTCTATGTAATTTATCAATGCCGCCATATGATCCTGATGCTTTAGGCATAAAATATTGTTTCTAATATTTTTTCATTGTGTCTAGAAGGAGTGTTCTCATGAACGAATGCCGTCTTTACCAGAAATTCAACATGTATAAAATGTAGTGTTGAGCATTCCGATACCGCAAGTATCGGGTATCGGCCGATATTAGCTGTATCGGAATTCCGATACTTAGTCCCGATACTTTTTTCATATCGAATACTGCAAATCGGAAGTTCCCATAATGCTAGGAGCCCGCTCGATTTGATTCAGCCAATGGGGATCCTCAGAAGTGTGGGCACATCCTGTTAGGCATGTAGGCATGTTAACTACTGGCATGGCTGTGATTGGCTGCTGAAATGATGTCATGATGCACTATAAAAACAGCAGCCGCCGCCATTTCGGGTTCACTCTGCTGTGAATTCAGTTAGGGACAGGCTGCTGTTGAAGACTGAGGGACAGTTAGAAATAGCGATCAAACATATCTATTGCTCTACCCAGGCTACATAATCCACCACTGTAGAATTTTTTTAGCCCAGCAGCGCTGTTTTAATAGCTGTCTGCAAGGGTTGTGTGAGTGCAGACCCACGCTGTGTAGTATGTCCTGCAGGCATGTCTGCTTGTAGGCCGCCCAGCGTGTGTCTGCCTCATACACATTTTTCTTTTATTGCGGCTTTTTATTTTTCCTGTATAGTGTGCTTCCATACGTATCCATATACTTTGGTTGCAAACACTAAAGGAGTGGACAGCGGAGCCTTTCAGCAGCCTTTCAGTGCTATAGCCCATTTCTCTGCACTGTTTTTGGCTGTCTGATAGGACTCTGTGTGTGAGTGCAGCTCACGTTGCAGTGTGTTCTACAGCCACCGCTGGTTGTAGCCCGCTCAGCGTGCGTCACTGCCTCATACATAGTCCTTTTTTTGCAGCTAATTTGGCCAGATTTTTGCTCCTATATTAGTGTGCTTCCATCCGCATCCATTGTCATTGGTTGGTTGCAAACACTATATAGGATTAGATAAAGGAGCCTTTTTGCTGGCTTGTGCCCTTCAGGGCCAGCCAGGCTAGTATCACCCTATTTTTTGGAGCCTCATCAATTGCATTGTAGGTTAGCTTCCTGCATTGTAATCGCTCCAAAAAGTTTGTGATACTATAGCTTTCAAACTTTGGTCACTTTTTTCGGGGGGGAAAATAAAAGGAAATAAAGTTCAAACACTCCACTTTAGAGTTGTGTAGGCCACATTAGATCATATTAAAGTTTAGTACACACACTCTTAGCAAAATTAGTGTTTCTTATACTGGTTAGCAGGTGTTCAGGAATAAGAACACTAAGCCCCCCCTTGTTTACTTTTCTGCCTATCTTTATCAGTCTACCAAGATGAAGAAGGCAGGGAGTAAGGCACGTGGTCGTGGCCGTGGAGTTTCAGCAGGGAGAGGACGGGGGGATTCGGTGTCTGCTGCGGCCACCAGTGACCTGGCATCCCCCCACTTTTACCAGGCAACAGTCCTTCATGCGCAGCTTTGTAGGACCTCGCCGTACCCCACTGCTGCGTAACGAACAAATTGAAACCGTTGTCGGATGGATGGCAGCTAACGCATCCACTTCAATGACTTCTGCATCCTCTCAGGGCCAGAGCACTGAAGAGCAACCATCTGTCTCTTCAAAACCTGCCAAATTGCCCAGGCAGTCTGAGAGCCCTGGACAGGAGCCATCTCAATCTTTACTTCTGTTCTCAGAATCTGTTGGCTTGGAAAGAGGTGGCCAGCCAAGCAGCTTTCTAGAGCGTGAAGAGGGAGTATGCAGTGATGCGCAACTGCTTTGTCCCTCTGAATCTGAAGAGGCGGGTGGGCCAGTGCCTATTGACAGCACACCTCAGTACTCATCTGATGAGACTCAGTTGCCAATTTCTGGTGCGTACGGTGCTGGCGAGACAACCCAGGACCAGTCGGTGCTTGAAGAGGGGAGTGGAGATGAGGTCCTTGACCCATCATGGCGTCAGCCACAGGAAGGTGGTGGGAGCAGCTCTGAGGAAGAGATTCCCCGAACGGCCAAAAGAGGAGGGAGAGGGCGGGGGCAGACTTGGTTGCCTGTAGCCTCCACTTTGGCACCCATCAGGAGCAATCCTCTTCCAAAACACAAAATGGGCGCTCCCAGGACTTGCAGTGCGTGGTTTTTTTTGACACAGTTGCAGATGACATTTGCTTTGTCAAATGCAAGCTGTGTCATCAGAAAGTTAAACGAGGGAAAAATGTGAGCAACCTCAATACCACAAATATGTGGAAACATGTGCGTACCAAGCACGAGGTGGAGTTACACAGACACACTGAAGATGTAGGCCAACCTTCAGCAGCACCTACCACCTCTTCAGCTTGTGTTGGGGCCTCTTCCTCCAGCACACACAGCTGGTTCGGCTTCCTCACTGGAACGCCATGGAAGAACCTCTGCCACTGTTGTCCAGAGACCCAGTGAAATTCCACCCACTGAACCACGTTCTCAGTCATCAGCACACTCCCAGGCCACTCACCAGCAATCGGTAGCACAGGCATGGGAGAAAAAGCGGCCATACTCGGCAAACCATCCCCGAGCACTGGCTCTGAATGCTGGCATTGCCAAACTACTGGCCCTTGAGATGCTGTCATTCAGGCTTGTGGAGACTGACACCTTCCGGAACTTGATGTCATTGGCAGTTCCACAATACAATGTGCCCAGCCGCTTTTATTTCAGCAGGCAAGCCGTCAGTAGCAAGGTCCACCTGATCACCGATGCGTGGACCAGTAGCCATGGACAGGGACGATACCTTTCCCTCACTGCCCATTGGGTCAATGTTGTGGAGCCGGCTACAGATCTGGAGAGTGGCTCTGTACGTATTCTGCCAACTCCAAGGATTGCAGGAATGCAGTCTGTACATATTGAGTCCTCCTCCTACTCTAGTTCCTCGGAATCAGCACTGCATGAGCCTGTTAGGCCAGATCTGAACACAGGTGTGGCCAAACATCAACAGGCCGTCCTTAAATTAATTTCTTTGGGGAATCAGAGCCACACAGCACAGGAGCTCTGGAATGCCATCAAGCAGGAGAGCGATGTGTGGTTTGTGCCAGCGAAACTCCAGCCAGGTTTGGTAGTGAGTGACAATGGCCGAAATCTAGTGGCAGCTCTGGGCCTAGGCAACCTCACTTACATACCATGTCTGGCACACGTGCTCAATTTGGTCATGCAGAGCTTTCTGAGGGACTATCCGGATCTTGATGCACTGCTGCACAAGGTTCGCCTAGAGTGTGCTCACTTGCGGCGTTCCAGCATGGCAAGATTGCGCATTGCATCTCTGCAACGCCGATTCCGCCTGCCAGAACATCGCATCATATGTGACCTCCCCACCAGGTGGAATTCAACGTTACATATGTTGGAGCGGTTGTGTGAGCAGCAGGCAGCAGTAATGGAGTACCAGCTGCATCAGGCGCAAACAAGTCGCACTGTGCGCCGGACACACTTCACCACCACTGAGTGGGCCACTATCAGGGACATCTGCCAAGTTTTGCGTGCCTTCGATGACTCCACGCGGATGGCCAGTGCAGATGATGCACTAGTCAGCATGACTGTCCCACTTATCTGTCTGCTGCAAAAAAACCTTACAAGCACTAAGTGAGGAGGTTTTTGAAGAGGTCGAGGAGTCAGAAATGCCATCTGCTTCCACACAAAGGCCCAGGCAGGGGACACTTCTTGAGGAGGATGACGAGGAGTCAATGGAGGAGGAGGAACACACCTCTCCAGAGAAGGGAGGTACACAAGGCTCTAGTAGTCAGTGTACAGCGAGGGTGGGGTGATGCCTAGCAGGCTGAGATGCTGCCTCAAGCTGGGGACAGCGTTTCCGGTCCAGTTGGCAGTCTACAGCACATGGTTGATTTCATGCTGCAGTGCTTGTTAAATGACCGCCGCATTGCCAACATTCTCCACACGGCTGATTATTGGGTGTACACCCTCCTAGATCCTCGCTACCGGGACAACTCACAAAGCCTCATACCACAGTTGAACCGGGAGCATAAAATACGGACGTACCAAGAAACACTTGTGCAGGCCATCATGTTCTCCATTCCCCCCGCAAGTGTTGCTGGTAGTGCTTTTCAAAGCAGCCATGTGGGTAGAGGCAGTGGAGGAAGCTCTGCACAAAGAGGTAGCAGAGGCAGTGCCGCAGGACAAGGCAAGGCCAGTACGGCCCAAATGTGGAAAAGTTTTGTGGGACCGCCACAAACGGCTACACCATCACAGACGGCTCCAGTCAGCAGGAGGTAACATTTCCGTCAGATGGTGACAGACTACTTGTCTTGCCTGTTAGTGTACTCCCAGACGGCTCTTCCCCGTTCACGTTTTGGGTCTAAGCTGGATACATGGCCAGAGCTTAGACAGTATGCATTGGAGGTGCTGGCTTGCCCTGCTGCCAGTGTATTATCGGAACGTGTCTTTAGTGCTGCAGGTGGTGTGGTAACAGACCGTCGCACGCGACTATCCGCCGATAATGTTGACCGGCTTACTTTTGTGAAAAGTAACAAGGCCTGGATCTCACCTGAATTTGCCAGTCCTCTTCCAGAATAAATAATTGCCTGGCAACAGGATCCAGGTCTCCTGTTGTGTTCATGTTTCTATGGCCTGAACTTTATTTCCTGGGCTACAGCAACGCCAGTTGGTGCTCTGAAGTGCTGTCCACACAGAAAAAACACTTGTTCATGTGTCAGTGGGGTTCGGTAACGTCAGCTGATCCCCTGCTGTGTGGACGGCAAATTGTCCTGCTCCCTCCACAGTCAAACTACCTCCGATTTTCACCTGGCTCCTAGTAGGCCTCAGCCTACTCCATGTTTGTCCCTGGGCTCCAACAACGCCAGTTGGTGCTCGGCAGTGTCTTTGGCACGGGTACTCCCTGTTGCCCAGCCTGGTTCCAGCACACCAGCTGTTTCCAGGTAGTGTCAATTTCACTTTGCTACCAATCCGTTGTCCTGTCGTCTTGCGGCCGGGTTAGCTGACTCTATGGTGCCTGCAGTTTAGGTGACTCCTATGTGGACTGCGGGATCTGGCACTGAAGGCTGGATCCCTAGTGCCAATGGGACATGGACCCCCTGTTGGACTGTGGGTTTCGGTAACTGCGGCCGGCTTGCGGCCTGGCTACTTTGCTTTGGATGGGTACCTTCTGCTACCCACCCGGGTTCCAGCTGGTTCTTGCCAGAGCCTTTGGCCTAGGTGCCTCCATCTCGGTATCCGAGGTCCAGCAACGTCAGCTGGTCCTTGGTAGTGCTTTTTAGCATAGGTACCTTCTGCTTAGTAACCGTGGTCCAGCCCCGTCAGTTTGTCCTCGGTAGTACCATTGGCTCTTGTTCCTTCTGCTGCCAGTTTCTCACCCTTCTTGTACCTTCTGCTACATTTCCAAGATCAAGCTATTTGAAATTGTCTTTGGTAATCCTTATTGATCTTCTTGACGACCCTGAAGACCACACCAAAGAAGACCAGAAATATGACCCTAAATAATACGACCAAGGAGGACAAAGAACATGAAGACAACCACCAAGATACAGAACAAAAGACAGAAGAACAAGAAGCAGAAGCAAAAGCAGAAGAACAGAAAGCAGAAGAACATTAAGCATAAGACTAAAAATCAGCATAGAAAAAAAAATCAAAATTATAAGCAGAAGACGACTAAGCAGTAAATGGGGGCGAGTCCGTTCCTCCTCGTGGTGCCCCTGGAAAATGCCTGCTGCTGCAGGCCAAACTGAACGAGGACAAATCCTGTTGTAAATCTTTTGTGACAGGCAGAACGTAAGGTGTAATCTTATAACTTTTATAGATAAGTACTACAGGAATGCCTGTCACCATAAGAAAAAGAAAAAGAATAGGAAGAAGATGAAGAAATAGCATATGAAAATTAATATTAGCTGAATAAGAAGAATATGAAGAGTGGAAAAAAAAAATAATGGGAAGAAGGTGAAGAAGATGAATAAGGTGAAGAAAAAGTTGATGAAAAAAATGCTACTGCTGCGGATCATGAAGTAGAAAGTGTGGGAGAAGTACAAAAGAAGGTGAAGCAATATAATGAAACTAGGAAACAGAAAAGCGCAATAGGGTCTTATCTGGTGGACAATTGAATAGATATAACAAAAGTCTACTCACCCTTTCCAGGAGAGGTATAAGCATATAGACCCGCCGTCAGCCTGCTGCACGCCCGAAGGTCCACTGCGTGACCTCCAATAGGAATCCTTATGGATATAATGTTAATCTCGGGCTTACTGTGCGCTGCTTGACCAGGATAAAATCACCACAACATGAGAGATTTGACCATTTAATTCCCAACGCGTTTCAAAGTGTGAACCACTTCTTCAGGGGATGACATAAAGTGAACAGATACAGCCGCTTCTGGTTAAATACATACAATGTTTGAAATTTGGCGCCAAGAACGCATGTGACAGCGAACAAGAGTCAGAGTTCAGAGGTTAAGACTGCACAAAAACAAAGTTATAATCGTTATACTCATTTTTCTTTTTCTGTTGCAGAGAATATGTTGAAAAAAAAAATTGGAAAAGGAAAGAAGGGGGGTGAGAAAGAAAGAAATTCTCCCAATACAGTGAAAATGATGATATAAAACGAACCCGTCAAAAAAGGGGAGAATAAAGATTGAAAGTCCAGAGCCAGAACCACTGGGCCGGAGAAGAACACGCTTGGGAGAAGAGGATTAATTCCATATTTTAAAATTATTAAAACATATTTTATTTGTAAAATGAAAAAATAAAAAATGATAAATATATATTAAATTGTCTTTTCTATAAAATTATATATAGAACAGATGTATTAACATGATAAAATTTGGAAAGAGTGAAAAAAAGCTCAATAAGCGCGAGGTGCAGGAAAAAACTGCAACCAAGCCGCTTGCGTATATAGAGAAAACGAACCCATCCATGAGGAGGGAAAAAAAGGACTCAAGTCTAGGGCGAAAACCGCCGGGCTGGAAGGAAACACGTCTGGGGGAAGAGGACAAAATCGTACATAATAGTTACTCCACTAAAACACACTTTATTATATAATTTAAAAAATTAAAATTAACCAAGTTTATAGGATATGTAAATATATACATAAAAAGGATGTATTAAAATATAAAAAGGAAGCAAATTATCTCTGATGAGGAGTGTGACTCCTGAAAGAATAGCTTGGAAGTGGTAAAAGGGATCGTTTAGCGTGAGGCTCTGGGAATAGATCCGCAGTCGAGCAAATCTCTCATATAAAAAAAGGGAAAAAAAGGGGGATATTAAAATATATGTGAAGGAAAGTTAACTATAATGAGGAGTGTGAATCCTGAGGAGGAATGCAAGGGAACGTTTAGCACGAGACACAGGGAAAGGACCCTCATTATAGTTAACTTTCCTTCACATATATTTTAATACCCCCCTTTTTTTATATGAGATCCCTTTTACCACTTCCAAGCTATTCTTTCAGGAGTCACACTCCTCAGAGATAATTTGCTTCCTTTTTATATTTTAATACATCCTTTTTATGTATATATTTATATATCCTATAAACTTGGTTAATGGATGGGTTCGTTTTCTCTATATACGCAAGCGGCTTGGTTGCAGTTTTTTCCTGCACCTCGCGCTTATTGAGCTTTTTTTCACTCTTTCCAAATTTTATCATGTTAATACATCTGTTCTATATATAATTTTATAGAAAAGACAATTTAATATATATATATATATATTTTTATCATTTTTTATTTTTTCATTTTACAAATAAAATATGTTTTAATAATTTTAAAATATGGAATTAATCCTCTTCTCCCAAGCGTGTTCTTCTCCGGCCCAGTGGTTCTGGCTCTGGACTTTCAATCTTTTTTCTCCCCTTTTTTGACGGGTTCGTTTTATATCATCTTTTTCACTGTATTGGGAGAATTTCTCTCTCTCGCCCCCCTTCTTTCCTTTTCCAATTTTTTTCAACATATTCTCTGCAACAGAAAAAGAAAAATGAGTATAACGATTATAACTTTGTTTTTGTGCAGTCTTAACCTCTGAACTCTGACTCTTGTTCTCTGTCACATGCGTTCTTGGCGCCAAATTTCAAACATTGTATGTATTTAACCAGAAGCGGCTGTATCTGTTCACTTTATGTCTTACCCTGAAGAAGAAGTGGTTCACACTTTGAAACGCGTTTGGAATTAAGTGGTCAAATCTCTCATGTTGTGGTGATTTTATCCTGGTCAAGCAGCACACAGTAAGCCCGAGATTAACATTATATCCATAAGGATTCCTAAAAGAAGGTGAAGAGCATGGACGTTGTGAAACATACATATCTGACAAAATGTAAAAAAGTTAACATAGTCAATATCTTTTTAACTCCGAACGTCTTGAAAAAAAAATTGGAATTAATGCTATGCCATGTGATTTGAATAAACCTCTATGCCTTTAATGTCTCCTCCACCTCCCACAATACATTCTACATGATTCTTATTTGTTTTCTATTATGTAGAATTAGCCAACAAGGAAATAAAGGGCTTTTTTTTAATGCCGATACCGAAAGTCCCATTGACTTGAATGGGACTTCCAGTATCGGAATCGGCAATACCCGATATTTTTTTCGTATCGGGCGATACCATCCGATACGATATTTTTGGGTATCGAACGGTATCGCTCAACACTAATAAAATGATATTAAATGTGGAATGTAATACAAATATATCATGTTTGATAGCAGTATAACATGAGTATATCATGATTGCTTGGGTCAGCATGGTGGGATGTAACTGGGAGGCTCTTGTGGGTGTTAACCGGAGGTGTGGACTTTCTGCCAATTGCTTGAGGTCTTTTGGTGAGGCGTAACTGGTATGTGTTTGTAGGTGGAGTGATCCAGCTGTCTGGCTTTAACACAGGCCTTTAGGTACTGTCCTCACAGTCAGCATCAGAGGCAGTTTTCCATTTATACTGGGCAGCAATTTCTACTCTTTAAAATAGTAAGACGTAACACATCAATTATTGTCTATTGTTGTATAGTAATATATAGGATATAATTGTATTTTCCTTAGAATAGATTTACTCTCTTAGAAGGTATTTAGATATTTAATACATTAATTGATGTTAGCGTATAATTTTATTTGCCTTTTGTAACATTTATCATATAGTATATAAAATGTATTTCCTCAGCATAGACTTAGATTATTATTTTATATTATCGTACTTTCCACTGCATAGTTATAGCCAATTTTAGAAGTATAATAGTATTCACACTTTCAATCATTTTAGTTAAGATGGAAGCCGACGATTTTGAACAAGCCGAGCCTCTTCTTATGAAGACACAATTCCAACTAATAGGTAGGGCTTCTATTGAATATAATGGACGGAGTATTAGACATTCTGATTAAAGGATTGTTTTGTATATTATATAATATTTCGTCCTTTTTAAGAAGAGTCTATAGGGAACACCTTTTCTGAGAGGTTTCCGACTTTGGATTTGGATTCCATAAATGCAGGTCCTTTAGGTTCTTTCACACTGGCGGAGAAACAAGCGCAGCAATTTCACATTATCCCATCACTGGTGGTAAGCTGTATATTTGTATAATAACTGCTTTAATCATATGTAGACGTGAAACTAAATACAATTTCTCATACAGACGCCGAGATGCTGCAAGCGGCCAATAAGCAAGAAAACAGACATGTTTCTGAAGAGCCTATAAATCTGGCAAAGCCGCTGCGGAGGCGACAAACATATGAAAAAGGTAAGAACATATGGAAAAAGTAACATCTCTATGAAAAAAAGTCCGTATGTATGCAGGTATGAAATTTCCCCTAATTTCTTATACAGGTAACCAACACTTGAAAGAATTCTATAACGTTGATGGTCCCATGGTTTCTAAGTCCTAAAAAGCCACGGAAACCACGAAACATCGCTCAAGATTAGTGTTCCCAGGGTTTGCATCAGGCCTAAAGAAAAAAACACCAAAAAACATGGTGCAGCTAATTCAAAAAGGTAATGTGACCTTGGAAAACAATAGGCACTCAGTACCGTGAAGAAAAACATTTCTGGACGGTGTAATAGTTTTATTTCATTTACAGCTGATAAATGATCGCCCAGAAAAAAAAAAAAAAAAAAAAAGCTATATTCAGATGAGAATGTATCCATCCCACTGACGGTGAATAGGGAGACGGCTGTGAACCCAGATCATTCTTGTAAGTATATATTTAGTCTTTTCTGTAATAATGATAATAATCTTTATTTATATAGAGCTTACATGTTCTGCAGAGATTTATAATTCAGATCTTCATATACAACCAGTCATAACAGTTATCAAAAGCAATAATTAACGCAAAATTAATGATGTCCCTGCTCATAAGGGGTACAACCTAAAATACTATCTTTATACAAGCACGTGTTTGACTGATACATGTAACATTTCTATTGTTACTCAAGCCTCATGGATAACTAACACATGTAACATTAATCTTGTAGATACAAAGAATATGCTAAAAATGATGCACAGCCATTGCTGCATCCTCAAGTACTGCAGGAGCGTACTTACGGACCAACGCAGAACCCCCCACAAAGTTAATCCAGCTGTGAGATCAACTCCGCTTTCACCAATCATTGTTCTGTCGGATGAAGACAGCCCTGTGAAAACCAAGCAACCTGGGAAGGCGGGACCGAAGTCTTCAGCCCGAAAATATAACGGCGACTCAGCCACTCCCAATATTACACATTCAGACATTTCTGTGGACGGTGTGACACAAGCTGAACGTGAAGCCATCAAAAGAGAAATTGATCAGCGTGCTGAGGGTAAGACAATTAATCTGGACAATATACGGGTGTATCATACTATACATGCTGCAGATATTACTTCTGCAGGTTCGTCTAATGATTTTGCACTTGTAAACCCTTTAAAGAGACAGTGTCAACCCAGGGGGCAAGTAAACAAAAAGTACACAATTCCCCAATTACCCCTGGAAGGCCTGAAGAACACTATAAGGCGTTTCATGATATGGGACCTCAGTACATAAATTACAAAAACGCTCATGTTCAACCAAAGTATTTCCCTGACACCTTTGAAAGGTTACAAACTGCGACCCCAACACCTGACATTGTTGATGAGCTATATGCGTCCAAAAGACTGTGCAGATGCGCCATTAGTCATTGTGAAATCAAATGCAAGTAATTCAATGTGACGAGGAATGGTTGGTTATGGTCTGCAGAAGTGGTCTAAAATACCTCCACAAAGGGGTTATAGATTGAGAACAATTAAACGTGCTTGAAGGCCGTTTGTTAGTGCAAGACGTTCATTAGAAGCCTGCGAGAGCCAACTCACAGACCGATAACTACACAAAACCCTCAGCTGTTGATACATGCACAGAGTCCCTCATTTCACAGCCATTATCCCCCTAGGGGTGTTAGCACCAATGTGTCTCCATTTGCTCAAAGCTTTGAGCCTCTTGAAACACAGGCTGAAAACGTACATGATGTTGCAGCTTATGGTCATGATAATGTACGGGACGTAGATCATTCAGTATTTTTATAACATCACCATCAAAGATGTCCGCAATTTCAATGCCCGCATGTATATTGATCATTTCAGATTTGTAAATTTAGACCGCATTCAATCATTTGTAGAGGCCCTAAACATCGTGCATGGAGCCAGTCTTTACTGGACAGAGTCAGAGACATTGATCCTCGAGACTTTGTTCCGTTAAGGCTTGAAGGCGGTGACACGTTAGATCCCATTTTCACTACAAAACAAACAAGGGAGGATTTTAGTTCTGAAGCATTCTTAAATGCCGTAGCTCGCACATCGCAAAGCAATGCTGAATGCTTAGCAAACAGCTCCCTGAAATTAGTCATAATTATTAAAAGCAGACGTGGAGGCATAAAAAGACGTCTGAAATTTATAGCGAGTAGTCAAACCATTAAGCAAAAGAGACGGTGGCTGTACGACTATCAATTACAGCACAAATCTGATTTGCAGCTAGCGAGTGCCCCCTGATCAGCGACACTGATGGTGATACAGTTCCACTGAATCATGCTAAAACCATACATGCGGCCCTGGCTAACCCTGAGGACCAACTTATAAGTTTGTGATATTGACGTGTGGTGCCCCTGAGGGTTCAGTCGCCACAGAGGTACTGCACCTCCTGAGGTGTGGTACCCCACCATCCAGGTAAGGTGGAGACATCTGACTACACTCCAACACCTGCATCCCACACAATATCATAGTGTAGCAAAGCACCCTTTGGTGGCTCCCTGCTTGGAACACGAAGCGTATTGGGATACGGGTGGAGTTTAGTTGGCACCAAAAGAGCGGGAAGAGTTTAGGATTTAGTCAGTCTGACAGTCAGAGGAGGAGAGAAGATCCCCTGAGTGGGATGGATTAAGGAAGTGCTGCAGCCGACCTCAGTGACCTGGGTCCGCTGGCACAGGAAAGGGACATTGATGGAAAGCCTGACACTCTCCATTAGAAAGAAGGATTAGTATGGAACGCAAGGAGAGGAGAACTAAGGATTAGGGTTAGAGCAGAACCCTTCCCAAGTTCACAGCGCAAGGCCAGGGTCTGGTCCCCGAGGCTGTACAGATACTAATGGTCCTGCAGCGGACACTGGAGGAATAGAAGTCACCACTTTATTCCCACACCAGACTTGGGGGCACACAGCAATGTGAGCGAGCTAGGACTTGGTAGCAAAGAGTCCCCGAAGCAGGCTACAGCTGTCTGCCGTACAAGTAGAGTTCATAAGAATATCTGACAGGAGGAACTCCAGTGTAACTCAGTACTGTGAGCACTTCACTATTAGCGCAATAAGGGAGACGTTCAGAAAAGGCATATGTTGGCTGAGTGTACTTCATCTTGCCTGGAAGTTGGCTGAGCTCCTGACCTGGAGGACACGGCATGGATGCGGGCACCTGCACGCACAACTGAGTAAAGCTTTGGAACTACATGCCCTGGTATCCTCCACTTATTCCGGCGCCAACACACTCAGCACTGCTACATCTTTGTGCCTAACACTGCACCATCCACGTCTCCACTGCCCTGGGACTACTGCCCTACCTGTGGAGGGCCACAACATCATTGCTGCACCACACCATCTGTCCCAGTGGATCTGTCAGCAGCATCGGCTTAACATCTACATTGCCGAACACCACAGGTGGCGTCACGAATCATTTACTCAAACTTTAATCATCACCCACAAGCTCGACATTTCCCCTTTTACAATGGACGCCCAGGGCCACAGACCGGGTCACAGCTGCCGTGACATCTCCATTTGAAACCCATGGGCATGGCTCCGAGTACCCCGCCGCCCTGGCATGGAGCGCTCCTGAAGCTTTTGAGAAACATCTGGGCGTCACCATTAAAGTACTGTACTACAATCAGGGGGACTGGTGGTGTTTTCAAACAGGTAATGCCCCTAGTGCTAGAACTATTTTCATATTGCATCATGATAATCACTACTACAGTATCAAAAATATGAAGGGTTTTATCGGTGCGGATTACTTTTGTGAAAGATGCAATTCGTTGTTTCATCACAAGTTTAATCGTTCGTGTCAATATGTTTGCAAAGCTTGTCAGAGAGTTGTGTGGAGAGTTCCGACGCGCAACAACCGCCTCGTTGTCCTATCTGCCGTGTGTTGTCGGTCGAGTGAGTGCTTAGATCACCACATTTATCTACAGATAATCCAACATTCTGCAGACTTTAATCATTTTGTGATAATGTCACCATTTTGTCTCCAGAGAAAGTGATTCCGAACATAAATGTAAAGGGTCCACTACATTCCACCATTAAATATCCCCTTTTACTTGGGCGCCCAGGGCCACGGACCAGGTCACCGCTGCGGTGACACCTTCCCCTCTGAGTGACCGGCCCGGTACCGAGTGCCCCACAGCCCTGGGAGGGCGACCCAAGTACGCCTCCGTTACCACAATCCTTGTGGCTCACTATGTTACATCGGTTCTGTTCAATTGTAATGCATTAAATCATGTAAGAAATATGATGTACATATGTGTAATATTAAATATGCAAAATGTTATACATGATTGTAACACTTTATATGGTCATATATTTGATTAACTGCAGCGCAGTGTGATAAATATGTAATTGATTGTACTTCTAAAATAACAGTGTAAATGTCAAATTAATGCTTTATAAAAATGTATTTGATTGTTGCTCAAACACGATTCTCTTTTTTATCAAAATGGCGTCATTTTTATTTACAATTCGAATAAAATGTTTCCTTTATTAAAATATTGACCTTATAATTAATATGACCAATGAATCAATATTATTTAAAGTATAAAGAGGCTATAAAAGGGAACCATTATTGGTCATATAGAAAGTTTAACAGCCTTTTATATCAAACCAATAGCGATTGATGTAAAAGTGATTCAATCATGATCCTTTTATTCTACTTTATTAAGAGGCCTATAAGAGAAAATAATTGGACACAAATAAATTGCCCTATGATACATCTTCTAACAAATTTATATGAAATGGATATAAAAGGGCGTGTTTGGTACACTTTGATAGGGGCGTGTCACCTGTCAGATTTCTTGTTGACAAGACATCCAGCCCCCTTACTACTGTTGCTGAAGGCAGAGCAACAGAGGAGACCAGCGGCACATGTCAGCGCTGAAAGAGCATATGTGGCACCCCCAGGAGTATGGCCGCCACACTGGCTTTGCCTTCCTCCAGGGGAGGGTAATGCCAGGCTTGGAGGTAATGATGGGTCTCTCTCGCAGTCAATCCATACATGCAACACAGTTCCACTCCAGGCCAGCAGGGGGAGCTCTGAACCGGAATTAAGGGGAGGAGTGCTCTGAGGGCCAAGAGGAAGGAGTAGTCAGTCTGAGGAGGGTGAAGTGTGCAGACATGGAGAGAGAAGCTGGAGGTGGAGCTAGAAAAGGAGAGCTCCCTCACAGTGAGCGCATAAACTGGAGCCTGGTCTCCACGGTTGTACGGATACTAACGGTCCTACAACAGATACCAGAGGAGTAGGAAGCTGTAAATGCCCTACTCCCATCTAAGACTTGAGGCACAACAGCAGCTTGGATAGAGAGCCAGGACTCAGGAGAAAGGAGCCCCCCCGAGATAGGCTACAGCTGTCTGCTGTGCAAGTAAGGTTCTTGAGAATGTCTGAGAGGAGGAACTTCAGTGTAACTCAGGACTAGGAGTACTTCATTCAAACAAGCGCTAGGAAGGAGACTGCACAGCCCATCTGCTGAGAGAGAAACCCTGAATTGCTTCCAGGCTAGCCTGCCCCGTTACCATCTTTAATCAGGTCCCTGGACTGCCATTATCTAGTAAAGGTACAGAAATTGCAACCCGCTGTGTCTTGTCTGCTTCCTACACTTAAGGCACTGCTACATCCCCGTGCCTACCACCTCTGCTCTGCCCTGTGACTACAGCTTCACCTGTGGGGAGCCATTACATCCTTGCTGCACCCTACCATCAGTCCCAGAGGATCTGCATGCAACGTCGGCTTAACACCTCCCTTGCCGAGCACCACAGGTGGCGTCACAAACTATTCCATTAGCTACATTCTCCCATTACTTGGGCACCCAGGGCCACGGACTGGGTCACCGCTGCTGTGACACATCCCGCTGACATCGGCCCGGTACAGAGTACCCCACAGCCCTGGGAGGGCGACCCACATAAACTCCTCATGATGTTCACTTTGCCTCTGCTGCTTTCCCTTCCTGGTTCCGGCTCCATGTCATGAGCATCAAAGACAAGTTTTTGTGTTACAGCATGAACCAATTCTAGTTAAAGCCCTTATGGAGGCTGATGGTAAGGAATTCAAGTTTTTATAAAAATGTTATGTCATGTAAACTCAATAGTTCCCTGAAGACTACGATAATTTTTCAGCAAGTGGAGTTACTGTCAAGAAGGAGATTGCTATACTGCCTACACGGTCAATGTTTCAGGATGACTACTTCTGGACCACTGCTCAGTTGGGAACATTTGTTCATTCTGAGTTAAGCCAAAAAAAGAAAAAAGTACATTAAAAGATTGTGGATATTGCAGTATCTTCCAATCTGGAACCTGAGCTGTGGTGTTGTGGCTGCAGATGAGCAATGGAGGAGGAGTGAAGTGTGAGCCAACATAAAATGCAAGTAATGGCCAAGTTGTTCTGAAAATAGCACTGTAAACCTTGGGAGAATGCAAGAGACCTGAATCTTACATTATATACCGCTCAGCAACCTCAGCGCAGTCTGAGACTAATGGGCAAGAAGAAACAGATGTATGATAAGGATTTTATACCTGGAGCTCAATGTTAGGAGGAGAGGAAGGAGAGGGAAAGGTCAAAGAAAGTCTGCTGAAGACACCAGAAAGGCTTCAACCTGGGAACGTTCCTCCAGCAAGAGAAGACATGCAGATGAAGAGGTAGATGTGATTGCGGCAAATAATCACAGTGAGCCTCAATGTAAATCCAGAAACGGACGGTGGCAATGGACATGTGCAGCCAAGAAAAGGCAAGGCAAAAATGAGGCATGTCTGCATACTAAATCGCATCTTCTGTTTCGATTGTGGCACTGGCAACAAATCTTTAGTCCAATCAATAAACCCAACGTGAAATCTTATCCTGTAATTTTCCTTGGACCTCAATTTGTACAGGCCAAATACTCCAGGATTAGGAGTCCTAACTATATAGCGAGATACGCAGCAGTTGGGAACCTCCGTAACTTGGCCGTTCAGTATCCAGGAGACATGTGAGCATTGTCATATGGCTAGCTGTCCTCTCAGAATGGAAGGTAACTAATGAAGAGCAAAGAACTGATGTCTGCAGGAATTATATCTATTAGTAGAAGATATCTACAAGTCTTCTGTCCCTTTGTATCAGATATGTTTTCCCTTCTGCTGTTCAGCTGTGTGATCTTCTGCGTTGTCTATTTCTTAGGTCGGCATGCAGGAGGACATGTTGAAGCGCTGTGTTCCTCAGATCGCCAGTGCTCTGGACTTTATGCACAACAGAGGAATGGTTCATCGGGATATCAAGCCAAATAGTATTCTTTTGATGGATGCACAATGTCACTGGATAAAGCTGGCAGACTTTGGACTCACCAGGCTCCAGGGCACATTTGTTCCCTGAGAAGTGGAAGAAAATTTCACTAGGAGGTCATAGAAATGTTCTGGGAGCTGCTGGAAATAAATGCCTGTCAGAGAAGCTCGGCCATTGACATTCTAAAATCTATGCACTTGCCGTGCAAAGCCGAGGTATCTTCAGAGACCAAAGTAACCTGATGTGGAATCTATGATATCCAAACTGCAATATAAATGGTTTTGTAATCCATGTCTAAGCAGTCAGACAATTATAAAGAAATAACCCTGGTGTCTTAATGGCTTACCCTCCAAACTGAGCTGTGATCAGAGAAAGAGTTTGCCTGGAGGCAGGTGAAATTTGAAAGTTGGCAGCTGCTGGGTGGCAACAAAGTATCCACAGGTAAAGGGCGAGTTACACATGGCGATGTCGCTAGCGGTGTCGCTATGGCGTCACTGGTTTTGTCGTTGTAGCGATGTCCCTGTATCTAATGCTTGCCTCCGACCGGCTCCCTTCTGTCCATCGCTGATCGTGCAAGAGTGTCCTGTGCAGTGTCTCATCGGCCACCTCCTGACGAGCTTCCTGTGGCACCGACGGGCGGCGCGTGGGCGGGGGGGGTTGTCGGGGTCGCCTTGTCTGACAGGTGGGGCCTTGGGGTATTTGTTTTCTTTTCACCATTCTAAAAGGAGCCTGCTGGCCGCCTCTTTATATCTTATGTTCTTCATACCACATCGTTTTTCATATCCTGATTCTTCTATTAAGACTTGCATCTGCCATATTATATCAGCTTTGATGTCTCTTATCCACATCCAAGATGACGAAATGCTTTATTTATAAAGAAGATTTATTTTCTCTAAGATATTCTTCAAAAAGAATGCTGTGTGTGGATATAGATTGGACGTTGTAAACGATTCCATAGGACTTATGCAAGTCTCTGGGTTCAGGCCTATTCTGGCCCCTTTGTTAGTATATAAATGGGAGGCAAATAACTGGTAATAGGTCAGGATGTTATCTTATGTAATATGAGATTAATTGTTGGGTTGCATTTATTTACATTAATACGATAGGTTATGAAGTCACTCTGTAATTGAAAAAATGTGAGAAAAAAGTTTTGGGTATTCATTTGCTAGATTCACTATTATACTATCCACCTTATTGATATATTATGGCGGTATTCATTTAAACCCTGTTGATAGCAATTAGGTTAATGATTCACAAACACTGCTTTGCACATAGCACTTTATTTAGTCATTAGTACCATTTATTTATATATTATATCATGATTTGCCGCTAGTGTGGCTTATTCATATAATATATTCATTCCAGCACTTTATCCAGGTTGTGCGCATGCGCTGTTGGAATCTCTCTGGACCTCCAGTTGTCCTGCAACATGACATGCGCGCCTGTCTTCTGCACGGGTTTCTGAGGTGGAACGCAGTGCACTCCGTCTGCCGGAGGTGGGCGGTCCAGTTGTGGGGTTGATGACATGGACGCATGCGCAGTCATATCCTGGCGTCACTAACACATAGTAAGGGCACCACGTGATCTAATACTGCGCCATCATATCCTGGCGTCGCGGTTGTAGTGACGACTTAGTAAGGACACCATGTTTTCCAGCAATTGAAACTGATTGGTTTGAGGGCATTTTAAACAGGGAAATCCCCCGACTTAAAACACGCCCCTTTTGAAAAAGGTACACCGAAACACGCGTCAGAGGACGCGGTGTGGGTCCAGGCACATCATCTCAGGTAACCCATCTTGTTTGGCACGGTCTTGGTTGGAGATCATCTCTTGTCTTACTAGTTATTTTGATCCTTTATGTTTGTTTTCTTTTGCACATGGTCACTTTATTATTAGCAGCTGGGCGCCATGATTGTATGACTGCATATAGACTTCATAGTCATCAGCAGCTATCTGGGGTTCCTTTATTGTGCTGCTCTTTAAATCATTTAAAGCAACCAGAAAGGCTTCAACCTGGGAACGTTCCTCCAGGAAGAGAAGACATGCAGATGAAGAGGTAGATGTGATTGTGGCAAATAATCAGTGAGCCTCAATGTAAATCCAGAAATGGACGGTGGCAACGGACATGTGCAGCCAAGAAAAGGCAAGGCTAAAACGAGGCATGTCTGCATACTAAATCGCATCTTCTGTTTAGATTGTGGCACTGGCAACAAATCTTTACTCCATCAATAAACCCAAGGTGAAATCTTATCCTGTAATTTTCCTTAGTCCTCAAATTGTAATTTGTACAGGCCAAATACTCCAGGATTAGGAGTCCTAACTATATAGCGAGATACGCAGCAGTTGGGAACCTCCGTAACTTGGCCGTTCAGTATCCAGGAGACTTGTGAGCATTGTCATATGGCTAGACGTCCTCTCAGACTAGAAGATAACTAATGAAGAGCAGAGAAGAACTGATGTCTGCAGGAATTATATCTACTAGTAGAAGATATCTATAAGTCTTCTGTCCCTTTGTATCAGATATGTTTTCCCTTCTGCTGTTCAGCTGTGTGATCTTCTATGTTGTCTTTTTCTTAGGTCGGCATGCAGGAGGACATGTTGAAGCGTTGTGTTCCTCAGATCGCCAGTGCTCTGGACTTTATGCACAACAGAGGAATGGTTCATCGGGATATCAAGCCGAATAATATTCTTTTGATGGATGCACAATGTCACTGGATAGAGCTGGCAGACTTTGGACTCACCAGGCTCCAGGGCACTTTTGCTCCCTGAGATGAGATCTGTCAGATGTTCCTGAGAAGTGGAAAAAAAGGTCAGTGGAGGCCAGAGAAATGTTCTGGGAGCTGCTGGAAATAAATGCCTGTCAGTGAGGCTCGGCCATTGACATTCTAAAATATATGCACCTGCCGTGGAAAGCCGAGGAATCTTCAGAGACCGAAGCAACCTGATGTAGAATCTTTGACATCCAAACTGCAATATAAATGCTTTTGTAATCCATGTCTATTTAAGCAGCCAGACAATTATAAAGAAAGAACAAAAAAAAAGCAAAAACACTGGTGTCTTAATGGCTTACCCTCCAAACTGAGCTGTGATCAGAGATAAAGAGTTTGCCTGGTGGCAGGTGAAAACTGAAACAAGTTAAAAGTAGTAAAACACTGAACACGTGCACATGTGACCTTTGCATTATCGAGACTTAGCGGCTGAACCCTGAAAGAAGTCATGTGCACAAACTCCAAGCTTGGTCCTGGTACCTTATCTGTGCAGTAGGCTTCATTCTTTTACTGCTCCTATGCAGTTTGCTTGGTTCTAGTACTGTGTCTGTGTATTGAGTGAGATTTTTGGTGAAGAGATTTCTAGAGTATATTGAGCCCACTAAATAGGGAAAGTTACACAGTGGTGAATTACTCCTCATTACCGACCACTGCAGCACTTACAGGATTGCACCGTTACTGACAGAACAATGTATCTAGGATTGCTCAGGCATGTGCTTCCATCTCCAAACATAAAAGCAGAGGGACACAAGGCTATACACTGATAAATCTGAAGAACCAGACATGAGGGGCCTGCTGGAGTCCGATACTCCTGATTTATTAACAGGTGCACAGCTCCTCATGAACCAGGAGCAGCTGATGAGCAGTGTACACCTGTGCGCGACTCGACAAGTCCCACTGCAGCCTCAGCTGGGTGAAGATTTGGGGTGTAGCGAACGCCGCTGGTTATGAAGTTGACAAGCGATGGTCACCAGGCCCCACTTATGTAGAAATCGGCAGAGCTGGGAAACACCGGCATGAAGACACCATGAGTTGCTATATCTAGGCGCAATTCAGAGTTGCATTTAAGTTTTGTGACTTCATATTTCTTTTATGCCAGAATAGTGGAGTGATCACTTCGATTTATGGGGCAACACAAGGAGAGGGCTTAGTGTTGGACTCCGCTCGGCAGCCACTATTCCGTGATGTGGCAGATTTTATCCACAAACTGGTGGGAAAGAGAAAACAAAAGTCCTAGGGAACAAAAAGCATCAGAAGAGTAATATTCTGGAAGAACAAGTGGAAATAAGAGATTACGGCACATTGCTGGACACAAAATCAGGAACTAATCTGCTGACAGGAAATATGCATAATGCATTGGATGGGAGCTATGCATTGAGTTAATGGAAAGGAACAATGAAGACAATCAGAAGAAAGTGATGTGTTTAATTGGCCCCAAAGATGAAGATATCCTGAATATCTACTGATCCAGGCAGAGGCTGCTCACCTGGCTCATTTCTTAAATTAAAGGGGTATTCCAATCTCCAAGATTGAACCCCAATATGTAGGTGTAATATTAGCAACACTCCAATTAAAGTCATAGTTCTTCTGATAAGCCATGTTGCTTACACCAGGTGGGTGCATGGAACTGCAGTAACCTTGATAACCATGTTAATGACCACTAAGCTACTGCAGTGCCCTGCACATGGTGTAAGCAACTTGGCTTATCAGAAGAACTATGTGAGTTTTAATTGAAGATATTTGCCAATATTACTACTACATCTATGATTATTTTACTTTGCATAGAATATCTTCAAAAAGAAGTTACTGAGCTGAACACCAAGACCTGTACCATACAGCAACAATTGACAAATGCACGTGCAACTGAGAACATTACTGTAAACAAAAACTGATGACTTGGAGTTCCGAACTCCATTACAAGAGGAAAGTAACGTTCTTTACACACAGGACTACCAATGCAATTCAGTATAGAGATGGAGACTCAAATTTCCATAGACGTGGAAATTCATAAGCTTCTACCAGCTCAGAGCGACTTTGTGTCTCTTAAGCCCGCACAACATCTTGTTTCTCAGAGAAAAGACCGTGAGGCCAAAAGGCCGACGAGGAGGGGCAGCAGAAAACGCTCCTGACGAGACCTCCAGGGCATGGACCTGCTCGCAGGTATAACGGAGCGTATGGTCCAATATGTCATCCTGTTGTCTTTCCAGAGGGCATTAGCCATCTTACAAAAGGGTTTCTCTTTGTGCCCAACACCCTTATTTAAATAAATTTCAGCCTGGTCAGGAATTCCACTGTTTCCATCATACATTGGGACTTCAATGTAAAGCATGGCAGTGCGTTAATATCTTCCATAACTCCTGGGGCACAGTTTGTTACTCATCCACAATTTTAATTGAAACATTTATAATTCACCATCACTGGTAGTTTTAAACCCCCTCGGACATACGTGATAGAAACGTATATTTTTTTAATCCACAGGGATATATAAAATGAGTACAGATTTAGAAAGGCGACTTTCATGTCTAAACATCTTACTACATCAGAGCTGAGGGCTCTTTAAAGGTCTTAACCAACAAATCCTAAAACCCACAGACAAGGGTGGATCAATAGTACTTCTGGGTAAAACACATTAAATAAAATTCCAATTGAGTGATCCATCCACCTATACACCAATCCAAAAGGATCCTACGCTTGATGACTAAATTCGTACACGATTTGGCTGATTAATATAAACAAAAGGGTGTTAGATATTAAACTCAGCATGTACCTTATTAATAACCTTCCTGTTACTAGGTCCGAGTAATACCCCAAGTATATTGTCACAATGGCTGTAAACAGCCTTTATACGACAATCATGCAGGGGCATCAAGACAGTTCACTTATGTATAAAACTACATTTTGCATATCTTTTTTTAATAGACAGGAACTGCGATGGGGTCAAGTGTGACCTATGAAAATATTTTTATGGAACAGTTTGAAGATAGCTTTGTAAACACCCATAAACCAATACAAACCCATTCCATCTATTGGAAAACACCAACATGATGGAAGTTGCCAGTCCAACTGTAAGGTCACGTCTGGTTGTTTATTTTAAAGACCCTGCCGATAACCCCAAACAGGCCATTTGTAACACCTGTCAGGCCAGCATCAGCATGGGTAGAACTACCAGCCTTACCACCACCAGCATGATCAGGCACATGGCAGCAAACCGCCCAACTTTGTGCGCCCAACCCCAGGCTCCAGGAACAGTGCCTGCGGGTAACACCACTGCTTCTTCCACTGTTGTGCATGCAAGCCAATCCCCTGTCCACGGTGCATGCGAAGATGCCTCCTGCCCTGCACCTGCTGTCGTCCACAGTGAAATAGCACCATCAAGCATGTCCACGTCCTGTCCCAGTGCAGCCTTCAGTTGTCCATACCCCAGTCACTGGAAGGTAAGAGTAAATATGCAGCCAATGCCCCACAAGCCACAGTACTAAATTCACACATTTCACATCTGCTTGCGCTCGAAATGTTCCCAGCCACCACTATTTCTCTTGCTGTGCCATTCCGGCATTACACAAGCACATGTCCCACAACATTACCTGTGCACTCAACAATGCAGTTACTGGGAAAGTACACCTAACCGCGTACACGTGGACAAGTGCTTGTGGCCAGGGACTGTACATCTCACTGACGGCACACTGGGTTAACAGTGGAAGCCGGGACCCAGTCAGACCTAGGTATAGAACATGTCCTCCCAACGCCAAGGATTGCGGACCCTACGTCAATCAGGGTTGACCTCATTGTGTACAGCTCCAGCACCTCCTCAGCCTCTATCTCTGAAATGAGCACATCAGTCACAAGCTGGAAGCACTGCCATAGCCAAGCAGCAACAGGCTGTGCTGAAGATATTGTGCTTAGGTGACAAACCACACAATGCTCAAGAGTTGTGGACAGCTCTGAAAGAGCAGGCAAATCTGTGGCTGACACTGCTGAATCTCCAGACAGGCATAGTTGTGTGTGACAATGGCAGGATGCTAGTGGTGGCTCTGAGGCGAGGCAAACTGACACGTACCACACCTGGCCACGTGTTTAACATTTTTTTTTTTTTTTTTTAAAGTTGAACAAAGCTACCTGGAGCTGCCAGATTGGCTTGTGAAAGTGGTATGGTCTGTACCTCAAGCTACCAGAGCATGAACATAGTGCACTGCATAGGAAGCACTACAGGAGTTGGAGAACACGCCAAAAGGCCATAATTGGCCATGGTATAGACTTCGAGATGCAAAGACATTTAGCGAAGGAAGCAGAGAGGCTTGTGGCTCTTCTAGGAAGACTTTTGGATGTGTCACTACATTTAGCTTCATGCAACCTGGCTTTCAGAGGAACATTGCAGAGAATTGGAGATCTACATAATGGCAATTTTCTTGGAACCTTGGAAATAATGGTCATGATATGACAAATGTACTAAAAGAGCACCTAGAAAAGCTCAAGCTTAGTCAGGAAATGGGAATAAAAATGCCAGTTCGTTATCCATCTTGGGCAGCGAAAAATGAACTTATAAATATTTGTGGAAAACAGGTCCTGGATGCCAGACTCAGAAAGGAAAGAGGCAATTTATTTTTCTGTTATTTGTGATGATACTCCAGATGTCTCACACACTGAACAGAATGTTATAGTTTTAAGGTTTGTATCCAGAGACTTCCCCAAACAGGAATTTGGCATGTGCAAGAAAGGTTTTTGGAATTTTGCTTTTTTTTTTCCATTAGACGGCAGAACAAATTGCAGAAATGAATATATCAAGACTGCATGAGCATGCCATTGACCTTAAAGACTGCAGAGGCCAGGGATATGATAATGGGGCAAAAAAGTGTCTGGTAGGATTAAAGGTGTAAGGTCCAAAATTCTAGCGAAATTTCCAAGAGCTCTTTTCTCCTTGTGCTGCCCATAAATCCCATTATCTACCAATGTCCTTTTTTGGAACGCCTAATCTTTTGCTTCTAGCAACTAAGATTTTATAATTAGGTACAATTTTTTGTGTTTGTAAAATGAAATGTTTTCAAAGCAGGAAATCATGTCAGTCATTTTTAATTGAATATTCTTCCACCCAGAGAGCTTTCAAAGCACCTATTTGAGGTTTTTTCAAGATTAGGATCATAAGCTGAAATTTTTTAAAATCAGAGTTCTGTGATCACAAAGTTATTAGAACTATTGTTTATACTTGAAGGAAGGTATATAATGCAATGGCATTGATGTAGATTTACCAAGGCCAGAGTTATATTCAAGTGAAATTGCCGTCCCATTTTTTGGGACATTGGCAGAATGCACTATTTTCGATGTTTTTTTTTTTTTTTTTTTTTTTTACAAGGAAATTTTTGTTTGATTCACTAGTTTTTATACATAACCCTAAAACATTTACAACTGATATGGCAGGCAGAGGTCTTAGTCTGGAAATCCCTCAGCCCTCCACCTCCCTTCCCCAGTACCTTTCTGACTATATATGCTTTGTGAAACCAGATATCTCAGTTGTACTGGAGACACTCAGGAGAACAGACCCTGTAACTTGCTGGCTTGTCAGACATTGTTTACGATCACATCACAGTATATAAGGTTGGTATTTTATGTTTTTATTCATCACCATTGTTTATTTAGCTTGTTTTATGAATGGATAGTGAAATGTGAAATATATTTATATATTTAAAATATATATTTTTATCTATAGATTCCTAAATGTTACTATACTAATTTTTGTTGCATCAGCAGTAAGAACATGGCATATCGATATAAAGAAGGACTTACTGTTGATGAAATACTACGTCATCTTGAGTTATTAGATGACCAAGAAGAGGAAGTTTCTGATGTTGAAGTAGTGATTGTACCCCCTGACCCTGATGAGGAAGATTTTGAGGAAAAGGAGCTTCTTGCTCATGAATTGAATGATGTAGCAGGAACTTTGGAGGTATTGCACACTTCAACAGAAATTGAAGAGGCTCCTGAGGTGGCATCAACTGAGAATTTACCATCCACCTCAGCAGGAACATCAAGTACCAGTAGCAGAAAACGACTAAGGAATCAAGCTTCAAAGCCAGTTATGAGCAAGAAAAAAAAATGCAACAGAAATATTACAATGTGTAGCAACTCCAAAATGGAAAAAAGGTCAACCAACATATGAAAGCAGTGCGGACCAGGATACATCCGAAATAAGCAACATTTGTGACCTTTTAGAAAATAAAAATGAAGTTGAAGTATTTGAAGAGTTTTTTTCCCCCCATGATGTTATGGATATTTTGACCCAAAGCATGCTATGAAAACCAAAAAAATAAACCCTCCTTTTCCATCAGCGAGGAAGAATTACAAGTTTTCTTAGGCATATTATTACTGTCTGGATATCATTCTCTCCCCGAAGAGGACATGTACTGGGAACAAGCTCAAGACATGGGAGTTCCATTAGTGTATAAAGCAACGTCAAAGAACTGTTTTAGGGAAATTAAAAAATATATACACCTAAATGACAATTCTAAAATTGACAAGTCTGACAAGATGTACAAAGTTAGTTTATTCTTTGAAGTACTGGGGAATGAATTCCTGAAATTTGGTGTATTCCACCAGGAACTTTCCTTAGAAGAAATGATGGTCCGCTACTATGGCAAACACCCTACAAAAATGTACATGCGAGGTAAACCAAAAAAATTCGGCTACAAAATTTGGTGTCTGCAGTTCCAACGGCTACCTCTACAAATTTGTGCCATACTGTGGCAAGTCTGACTAAGAGGAAGGACCGTTAGGCTTCAGAGTAATTTCACAACTTACAAATCTAATTCCCAATTCCCAGTCATTCAGTTACAAGTTATTTTTTTGACAATTTCTTTACAAGAATTGATGCTCTGGTGATGCTGAAAAACAAAAACATGCAAGCTACTGGCACAAGACAGTGTCCTCTAATGCCAAGCAAGGAGATTGAAAAACAGAAGGAAAGAGGATTTTGTGATTACCGGTTTGATAAAGCAAATAACATTCTTGTGGTGAAATGGAAGGATAATAAGGTTGTCACATTTGGCACAAACTTCAGCACAATAGAACATTTGTCAACAGCTCGTAGGTACTCTCAAAAACAGGTCCAAATCTCAATGCCGCTGATGGTTCAGGAATATAATTCCCACACGGGGGAGTTGATTTATTGGACAAACAAATCTCCCTGTACTGTGTCAGAATCTGTTCCAGAAAGTGGTGGTGGCCCCTTTTCACTTAAATGATAGACATGGCCATTGCCAACACCTGGAGGGCATATCAAAGGCAAATCCAGAAGAAAGTGTGCCACTGCTAAGTGTAAGGAGGAGGATTGCATTGGCCCAAGCAAAAGCACACAATCAACCCCACAGTGATGTGGACCTCAGAGTAAACCATTATGTGGCAGAGTTAGTGATGACATCAGATTTGATCCTGGTAATCATTTGATAGAGCCAATTGCTACACAAAGAAGGTGTGCTCTATGTAAGGAAAAAAACAAACAGAATTTGCAAATGGTGTGATGTTCCCCTTCATGCTAAGTGTTTTGCTGTATTCCATTCCCCTAACTGATGTATTTGGAGAATTTTGTAACATCATATTTTGAGAAGAGTGCATAAACATATTGTTTGCATAATAGTTTGTAAGCAAAAAAACGCAAAAAATAAAGTGGAATAAGTTCTGTCTTTCCTGAGTTTTTGCTATCACTTTCTGCCAATGTCCCAAAATTGGTACGCCCTTTAATGAAAAATCCGTGCTTGTAAAAATTTGGCATATTATGTTTAATTCATTAGGACCCAAATCATTAAAAATCTGTAGTTTAAAAAAAAATGAAAATTGCCAGTTTGGCAAGTAATGGTTAATCTTTGTGGGCATTTATGCTGCTGCAAGCTGCCCTGAAATGAAGACTTTTTTGGAAGTGTAAACCAGCTATACATTCTGTTTAGCAACAGCCCTGAGAGATGGAACACCTTGTCTGAAGTAGTTGGAAGGTCTTTGCATGGTCTAAGTGACACCCGGTGGAGTTCAAGAATAGAGGCTGTACGTCCCATTGCTCAAAATCTGCCAAGTATTTTGAAGGCTCTTGATAAAGTTATTTCTTCTGGAAAGCTCAAAAACGATGCGCATTCAGAAGCTGGAGGTCTGACCATTTTTCAGGGCAGTGGTTTTGGCTTCATTTGGGCAAGTTCTTACCAGTTTTGAGGATAGAAACAAAATACTACAGTCTAGAGCCGTGTCCTTGGAAGTTGGTGCAGCAAACATTAAAGCTCTCTCTGAAGAGAAGAAATTACTTAGAGAAGTGGCCCACCCTGCTTTCTGAAGCCAGTTTGGTTGCAGATTGCATGGGCATTCCGAAGGACCTATTAAATGCTCAATTGTGCCAAAGAAAATCAAAGCATCATGAAGCTGCAAGTCCTGAAGAGCACTTCAAAGTTAATGTCTTTCTTGTGGCAATGGACACTAATTTCTGATCTTCACCAGCACTTCAGATCGATGGAAGATATCTGCAAGTTGCTTGCTCCAATTCTTAAGAAGACGACAATAAGTGCAGAGAATCGATGGCATCCACTGAAGATTTCATGTTGTCGTTACTCTCAGAGCTGTAACATCTTAGGAAAGTTTATGAAGCTACATTTATAGACAGTATGGGTCCAGTGGATTTGCTAAATGCCATCTACAAATTTGAGCTTCAAGGAATATTTGGGAGAGGTGTATATTATACTCAGAATTCATCACGTTACCACTTTCAATAGCAGAAAGAGCATTTAGCAAACTCACTGGTCAAGAACTATCTGCGTTCTACAATGACAGAACGATTGAACAGCCTAGCCCTTCTATCAATTGAACACGAGCTTGCCAGACGCCAGAATTTTAAAGATCTGATGTCAGATTTTGCGAAACAGAAGGTAAGACGACTGCCTGGTCCAAATATGTAAACGTAGACAGTTTTACATTTGTCTATTATTGCCACATATGTTCCCCTCTATTGTGGATGAGTGGCGTTGCCTGACTGTGGTTTACTGACCCAAATGTCAATCATTAGTGATATGCTACATCTCTCTAATGTTTCAGTTATGGGATTTGCACACGTGTACCCCAGATTGGAATGGCACTGTAATATTAGGCCTCAGTTCTTGGCACAGTGTTTGTTGTTCTTAGACTTATAGTTATGTCCCTTTTTATATCAGGGCTCGGTTCTTAGCTCAGTGTGCACTATTGTTTGTTCTTACATTTTTGTAACTACGTATTTATTATGGTTCAGTCCCATAGATTGTGTGCAATATTCCTTGTTTTTAGCTTGTTTTTCTGACCTCACGAAATCACCTCTTTTTCATTAGAATGATTGGTTATATTTGTTTGTCTCCGTTTCTGGTTTTGCACTTTCGTAATTGATCCAAGGATTTCACTGAATGACTCGTAATATATTTAGTTGCAAAATGTTTACTGGTAATGTGTTACGAACCTTTTATGTTAAGGGAATTGACCACTCTGGATTTTGTTAATCAATGTGTTTGAGATGATTAAAAGCCACTTAGTGCAGATATTCAGCATAGACTATATGAGTTTCCCATTCTTCAGATTTGGTGCCAAAATTCAGGGAAAGACATTAGTAAGTGCCTTACCTCAAACACTTGTCAACAATTACCATCAAATGTCCAATCCTCTTAATAGTTTAACATTATGGAAGAATTCACTTTAAAGTAGGTTATCGCTTATATCATAAAATTTAACAGCTTTTCTAGCAGGCTTACACTTCCATAAGAGATCCCTTTTCAGCTCTTTCCTCCATCATAACCGCCAAGATTCCAATCACAGATAACAGAATCCACCATTCAAAATAGGTAGTGTCATGATTACCTCTTCCCCTTCCTGCACAATTACATATACATGTCAGTAAACATGAGAACAAGTATAGAAAACTCCCAAGGAGATCGTCCCCTATAAGGTCAATAGATACACACACATGTGCATATGTCTAATGTCCTTATCTCCAAACAGGCGATCGAGCAGCTTCCATTAATGTATAGAAACAGTAATATATTTTTTTTTTTAATTGGTATAAAAAAAAAAGTATGTGACATATTCCCTTGAAGACAGACAATTAAAATATACCCCTCAAAACAAGTTACCAAATGTTTAATAGGTTAGAATAGAGTAGGGCCCTGCCAATAGAGTCAAACTTGTCATGGTGGCAGTGTCATGCCGCTCTCACTTGGGGGTTGAACTTCAGGCCCAACATCACCACTTCCGGTGCCGTGGCCGCTCCGGGGGTCACGTCGGGTGCACACCTCTTGTACCTAGTCCCATGGCTGCGCAGTGTTCTAGGTGTGCACTTTTCAGCTCTTTCTATACCCATGTCCTCTCTATAGTCCTGGAGAACCTGACCCGGAAGTCCTAGTGCTCATGTGCTATATCAGGCTGCCTCTTCCTATGGGAGGTGCCTGATTATTGTTGTGCTTCCTGGCTTAGTCTGCTTAGTCCTTGCTTGGCTGTGCGCTGTACTCTGGTCCTCTGCCTTGTGCTCTGCCTGTACTCTGCTTCCTAGCACATGCTCCGCACCTACGCTCTGCCTTGTGTCCTGGCGTGCCTCTTGGTCAGTGGTGCTGTACGTCAGCTTAGACAGTTTCCACCATTATAGTGATCGGACAAATGGTGGAAACTGTCTAAAATGACGTCCAGCACCACTGAGCACTTATGCTTCACAGGGAGCCGACATACTGATATATGGAATCCACTATAGTGACAGAAAATTCTATTATAAGCCTCGTTTTCAACATAGCAGGTTCTGCCATCAGCTACTCTGGACTGTCGTGAATTTACAGTATCCTACCATAATAGGAATCTGTCAGTTCTTTGGGATTTTTCCCCCCCTACATTAATACACAATATCCCATTACTATTGGGAGCTGGACAGCTCAACTATAATCTACTATAAACAGGGTCCAAAGCTTGACCTTCATATTACCACAACAATTTTAAACCAGTCGGACTGACGAAGGCCATGTAGGCCAAAACGTTTGCAGACTGCGCAAATAAAAATATCTTCTACTTACACCTTAAGTGCCAAGTTATTCTTTATTATTGGATAACCTACTTGTGCACCCTACAGTAGTGCCATGCTATACAATACACATTTCTCAATAGAGGATCCGCTTTTCTAAATAAGCCTCTAATTATTCCTGCAAGCCCTGCCCCATACATGTACTCATCACCGCAAAAACCCTCTAAACCGTGGCCCGTCTGAGCAATATAGTAGCGGGCATAAATGGTTGGGTCTCTGTAAACACATTTCGACACCATTTTGAAGTGTCAAGCATGACACGGCCTAAAATTTAATTGCAACATATTTTTTCCAAACTTGAATTTAACAGGCGTACCCTGATCAGTCAAGATAGAGATGCTTACAGAATCAAAGTGCTGTTTGCATAGAGGCACATAATCAGGTCTTGTGTATTGAAGTGTGATGATCTCCCCACTTTTACCGGTCACCTGCACAGTTCTCAGAAGCTGGACACAAGAATCTCCTACTAGCTGATTAATAATGTCCGCGTAAACAAATAATGTATAAAGTCAGTTCATGATATCTGTATTTCTTCTCCTTGGCTCTAAACACTAATATCATAGGCCTCAATATAAGGTGGTAGCCCTAAAATATGAGCCAATTTTGGTCCTGGAGCAAAATGTATCATGGGGGAATCCGATAAAGCAACACTTCACTTCATAGTAACAAAGTTTAAAGCCTTCGGATGTGATCTTCAAGCTGTCGATACGCTCATTAATGGCCCTTATGAGTTCCGAAATGTTTAAATAGCCTGCTTTTACGAAATATTCCCTTAGAACATCGCCTAGTTTTCCAAGAAAAAAAATGTACCTTTGCCATTTTCAAAAGTAAGCCATGTGTGGGGATACGGAAATTCTGTGAGTGCAACTTCATATGGGCCTACAAGATGTACAGGTTTTGCCAGTTTAGTGGTAAAAGCCAAAATCGTGTTGTCTGGGAACAGCTTACTTGACGCATTACACGCTAGTGGTAACATAACATTTTTTCTTAATACTTTTTCTATTTTGTAGATGCGATTCTCATCCGATGAGACTTTGTAGTTCCTCCTTATAAAATTATCCAATCACAGGTTCTCTGTACAAATCCACGATTTTGTAGAGAGGAAATTGGAATTGTGTTAATTTCAGTTATGATAAATATTTCATTGGTTTAGGATTGTTCATATGCCTTCATAAATATACGTTTATATTAGACCAAACCTACATTGTCGCCAATTTTAAAAGGCTTAATATGCTTATTTTTCATGCTAGAGCCATAGATATTTTTCCATATTTGTAGAGAATTTTTGCTTGTAACCTCAATTGGTCTACATCGAATGGAGGAATGATAGCTACAATCTAACCTATCAACCAAATCTAGCAACATATCAATATACCCATACGAGTTATTTTTCATTAAAAACTGCCACATTCGGGTTTTTACTGTACGATTAAACTGCTCCACAATAGAGGCCTTAACTGCATTATTTGTAAGACAATGCAGATCATACGTTTTACAGAGACGCTTCATCGGCGAATAAATTCTTTGCCCCGATCAGTATAATTTCTTCGGTATGCGCTTATCATTTTGAAATATCAGTTTGCATGAATTGGCTACAGCGGCTCCGGTCTTGTTTGATAAGGCTACGCACAACACAAATTTCACTAGGCAATCATGGCAAGGATACTGTATATTTAACATTTTCCTTCGAATAGTCAATTAAACTCACTAACTCTCCTTGCCACAATGCATCCATGTTTGAGACCATGATCTTATTTGTCAGAAATCTCTCACGGGTTTGTGAAACAAATAGCTATCCTGGTTATTCAACCAATCACGCACAATTGTTTTTTTATTCCATAATCATTAGTTTCTCTATGTAATTTATCAATGCCGCCGTATGATCCTGATGCTTTAGGCATAAAATATTGTTTCTAATATTTTTTCATTGTGTCTAGAAGGAGTGTTCTCATGAACGAATTCAGTCTTTACCAGAAATTCAACATGTATAAAATGTAGTGTTGAGCATTCCGATACCGCAAGTATCGGGTATCGGCCGATATTAGCTGTATCGGAATTCCGATACTTAGTCCCGATACTTTTTTCATATCGAATACTGCAATCGGAAGTTCCCATAATGCTAGGAGCCCGCTCGATTTGATTCAGCCAATGGGGATTGTGATGTACAATATCTGCAAGATATGTTTTCTGTTGCAATGTGCTAACAAATCCTCCATCCTAGGACATTGTAAACTGTCAGTAGTAGGAATTCCTTCCCCCCAGGTTTTACCAACCCTGCCACTTCCTCTGGAAGAGCAGGAATGTTAATTAGCTAGACCATCTTCCTCACACCATTTGGCTTCTCTCAGCTGAAAGAAAAATGCGGGAAAAAGGTCTTTGTTTGAAATAAAACTTTAAGAGCCTGCCCTGCGAAAACCGTACCAAGTAGAGATATGAAAATCATATTTTTGTAACCTGAGCGGTCCCAGCTTCGAGACAGCGTATGTTTCGAAGTTCTACCCTGTCCAGAACATGAGATAGGATTTGCGCCCAAATGGATGGTCATATCGCATAGATGTTTGATGTTTTCTTGATAGGCTCATTACGCTGGGAAACATGATACCACTGATGAGTCCATACCAGCTTCTCCCATAAAGTTATAGCTAATCTAAGTTTTGTAGCCAAAACATAACTCGGATGAGAGAGGAGGGATCAACCCAGAATGCATCTCTCCGTGATGTCACAAAGCAAAGCCTATAAGGCCTTCCCTGGGCAAACCAGCTCAGAACAGCTGCAGAGTCCATGCTGACAAGAACTCAGATGAGCGGAGAAGTGCAGCTCCGCCTCCACCCACCTTAGCCGCATGGTCTGCCTAAGGAACAATATGGAACTGTGAGTGTAATCTCTTTGTTTTCTCCACTTTTATTTTATACCTGTACTGTACATATTTTAGGTCTCAATTTTATAGCAACTTTTATCTGTAATCACTGTCCTCTTTCGGAAAATAAATGAAATAATTATTTAGATCTGTCTCTATGCTCTAAGACTCGAACTATACGCCTTTGATAGATAATCGCTACTAATTCAAGGGGTTTGCCACGGACCCTCTTAATTTTACACTGTGAATTAAGTAACCGTGACTGGTGGCAGCGCGTTGTGTACGGCTATTACGCCTTGCTGGCAGTCTAGAAGGGTCTTATATTGCTGAGTAAGGGGCTTCAGCCACAGCATTGATAATTCCCTTACTGCAGAAGCCTAATTGCCGGTTCACAACAGGCAGCCCGTCCGGCGACCAATTATCCTAGGTGCAGTTCCCTGACTGACCTGAGGGTAAGGGGGGGCGCCGGAGAGCTGCGAGTTCCAAAGTGGAACTGAGAAAGTGGGATATACATAAATCCCCGCAGTACTTGGAAGATTGATAGCAGTGGTGGGGCATCCAAATTAAACTCCCCTGCGGCAAATTGTAGAGCGAGATTAGCTTGCTAGATATTTTTGGTCACATGGTGCCAGTGTTGGGATAACTAAGATAAGCCCCACTGCGCCTGTGATAGCCGTGTGCCGGCATTGTGTCACGCCCCTCCGTCCGCTGATACACCCGTGTCAGTGGTGGGACTGTGACATAGTGGTGACACAGGGTACGCTGTCCGTCGCGTTTTGGTGGCAGCGGGACCCCCGTTAGTGTCGCCCGTAAGTAGACGAACGGCCGTGGGCTGTTCGTCACAGGGATCCTCAGAAGTGTGGGCACATCCTGTTAGGCATGTTAACTACTGGCATGGCTGTGATTGGCTGCTGAAATGTCATGATGCACTATAAAAACCGCAGCCGCCGCCATTTCGGGTACACTCTGCTGTGAATTCAGTTAGGGACAGGCTGCTGTTGAAGACTGAGGGACAGTTAGAAATAGCGATCAAACATATCTATTGCTCTACCCAGGCTACATAATCCACCACTGTAGAATTTTTTTAGCCCAGCAGCGCTGTTTTAATAGCTGTCTGCAAGGGTTGTGTGAGTGCAGACCCACGCTGTGTAGTATGTCCTGCAGGCATGTCTGCTTGTAGGCCGCCCAGCGTGTGTCTGCCTCATACCCATTTTTCTTTTATTGCGGCTTTTTATTTTTCCTGTATAGTGTGCTTCCATACGTATCCATATACTTTGGTTGCAAACACTAAAGGAGTGGACAGCGGAGCCTTTCAGCAGCCTTTCAGTGCTATAGCCCATTTCTCTGCACTGTTTTTGGCTGTCTGATAGGTCTCTGTGTGTGAGTGCAGCTCACGTTGCAGTGTGTTCTACAGCCACCGCTGGTTGTAGCCCGCTCAGCGTGCGTCACTGCCTCATACATAGTCCTTTTTTTGCAGCTAATTTGGCCAGATTTTTGCTCCTATATTAGTGTGCTTCCATCCGCATCCATTGTCATTGGTTGGTTGCAAACACTATATAGGATTAGATAAAGGAGCCTTTTTGCTGGCTTGTGCCCTTCAGGGCCAGCCAGGCTAGTATCACCCTATTTTTTGGAGCCTCATCAATTGCATTGTAGGTTAGCTTCCTGCATTGTAATCGCTCCAAAAAGTTTGTGATACTATAGCTTTCAAACTTTGGTCACTTTTTTTTGGGGGGGGGGGAAATAAAAGGAAATAAAGTTCAAACACTCCACTTTAGAGTTGTGTAGGCCACATTAGATCATATTAAAGTGTAGTACCCACACTCTTAGCAAAATTAGTGTTTCTTATACTGGTTAGCAGGTGTTCAGGAATAAGAACACTAAGCCCCCCCTTGTTTACTTTTCTGCCTATCTTTATCAGTCTACCAAGATGAAGAAAGCAGGGAGTAAGGCACGTGGTCGTGGCGTTTCAGCAGGGAGAGGACGGGGGGATTCGGTGTCTGCTGCGGCCACCAGTGACCTGGCATCCCCCCACTTTTACCAGGCAACAGTCCTTCATGCGCAGCTTTGTAGGACCTCGCCGTACCCCACTGCTACGTAACGAACAAATTGAAACCGTTGTCGGATGGATGTCAGCAAACGCATCCACTTCAATGACTTCTGCATCCTCTCAGGGCCAGAGCACTGAAGAGCAACCATCTGTCTCTTCACCACCTGCCAAATTGCCCAGGCAGTCTGAGAGCCCTGGACAGGAGCAATCTCAATCTTTACTTCTGTTCTCAGAATCTGTTGGCTTGGAAAGAGGTGGCCAGCCAAGCAGCTTTCTAGAGCGTGAAGAGGGAGTATGCAGTGATGCGCAACTGCTTTGTCCCTCTGAATCTGAAGAGGCGGGTGGGCCAGTGCCTATTGACAGCACACCTCAGTACTCATCTGATGAGACTCAGTTGCCAATTTCTGGTGCGTACGGTGCTGGCGAGACAACCCAGGACCAGTCGGTGCTTGAAGAGGGGAGTGGAGATGAGGTCCTTGACCCATCATGGCGTCAGCCACAGGAAGGTGGTGGGAGCAGCTCTGAGGAAGAGATTCCCCGAACGGCCAAAAGAGGAGGGAGAGGGCGGGGGCAGACTTGGTTGCCTGTAGCCTCCACTTCGGCACCCGTGAGGAGCAATCCTCTTCCAAAACACAAAATGGGCGCTCCCAGGACTTGCAGTGCGTGGTTTTTTTTTTTTTTTTTTTACACAGTTGCAGATGACATTTGCTTTGTCAAATGCAAGCTGTGTCATCAGAAAGTTAAACCAGGGAAAAATGTGAGCAACCTCAATACCACAAATATGTGGAAACATGTGCGTACCAAGCACGAGGTGGAGTTACACAGACACACTGAAGATGTAGGCCAACCTTCAGCAGCACCTACCACCTCTTCAGCTTGTGTTGGGGCCTCTTCCTCCAGCTCACACACAGCTGGTTCGGCTTCCTCACTGGAACGCCATGGAAGAACCTCTGCCACTGTTGTCCAGAGACCCAGTGAAATTCCACCCACTGAACCACGTTCTCAGTCATCAGCACACTCCCAGGCCACTCACCAGCAATCGGTAGCACAGGCATGGGAGAAAAAGCGGCCATACTCGGCAAACCATCCCCGAGCACTGGCTCTGAATGCTGGCATTGCCAAACTACTGGCCCTTGAGATGCTGTCATTCAGGCTTGTGGAGACTGACACCTTCCGGAACTTGATGTCATTGGCAGTTCCACAATACAATGTGCCCAGCCGCTTTTATTTCAGCAGGCAAGCCGTCAGTAGCAAGGTCCACCTGATCACCGATGCGTGGACCAGTAGCCATGGACAGGGACGATACCTTTCCCTCACTGCCCATTGGGTCAATGTTGTGGAGCCGGCTACAGATCTGGAGAGTGGCTCTGTACGTATTCTGCCAACTCCAAGGATTGCAGGAATGCAGTCTGTACATATTGAGTCCTCCTCCTACTCTAGTTCCTCGGAATCAGCACTGCATGAGCCTGTTAGGCCAGATCTGAACACAGGTGTGGCCAAACATCAACAGGCCGTCCTTAAATTAATTTCTTTGGGGAATCAGAGCCACACAGCACAGGAGCTCTGGAATGCCATCAAGCAGGAGAGCGATGTGTGGTTTGTGCCAGCGAAACTCCAGCCAGGTTTGGTAGTGAGTGACAATGGCCGAAATCTAGTGGCAGCTCTGGGCCTAGGCAACCTCACTTACATACCATGTCTGGCACACGTGCTCAATTTGGTCATGCAGAGCTTTCTGAGGGACTATCCGGATCTTGATGCACTGCTGCACAAGGTTCGCCTAGAGTGTGCTCACTTGCGGCGTTCCAGCATGGCAAGATTGCGCATTGCATCTCTGCAACGCCGATTCCGCCTGCCAGAACATCGCATCATATGTGACCTCCCCACCAGGTGGAATTCAACGTTACATATGTTGGAGCGGTTGTGTGAGCAGCAGGCAGCAGTAATGGAGTACCAGCTGCATCAGGCGCAAACAAGTCGCACTGTGCGCCGGACACACTTCACCACCACTGAGTGGGCCACTATCAGGGACATCTGCCAAGTTTTGCGTGCCTTCGATGACTCCACGCGGATGGCCAGTGCAGATGATGCACTAGTCAGCATGACTGTCCCCCTATCTGTCTGCTGCAAAAAAACCTTACAAGCACTAAGTGAGGAGGTTTTTGAAGAGGTCGAGGAGTCAGAAATGCCATCTGCTTCCACACAAAGGCCCAGGCAGGGGACACTTCTTGAGGAGGATGACGAGGAGTCAATGGAGGAGGAGGAACACACCTCTCCAGAGAAGGGAGGTACACAAGGCTCTAGTAGTCAGTGTACAGCGAGGGTGGGGTGATGCCTAGCAGGCTGAGATGCTGCCTCAAGCTGGGGACAGCGTTTCCGGTCCAGTTGGCAGTCTACAGCACATGGTTGATTTCATGCTGCAGTGCTTGTTAAATGACCGCCGCATCGCCAACATTCTCCACACGGCTGATTATTGGGTGTACACCCTCCTAGATCCTCGCTACCGGGACAACTCACAAAGCCTCATACCACAGTTGAACCGGGAGCATAAAATACGGACGTACCAAGAAACACTTGTGCAGGCCATCATGTTCTCCATTCCCCCCGCAAGTGTTGCTGGTAGTGCTTTTCAAAGCAGCCATGTGGGTAGAGGCAGTGGAGGAAGCTCTGCACAAAGAGGTAGCAGAGGCAGTGCCGCAGGACAAGGCAAGGCCAGTACGGCCCAAATGTGGAAAAGTTTTGTGGGACCGCCACAAACGGCTACACCATCACAGACGGCTCCAGTCAGCAGGAGGTAACATTTCCGTCAGATGGTGACAGACTACTTGTCTTGCCTGTTAGTGTACTCCCAGACGGCTCTTCCCCGTTCACGTTTTGGGTCTAAGCTGGATACATGGCCAGAGCTTAGACAGTATGCATTGGAGGTGCTGGCTTGCCCTGCTGCCAGTGTATTATCGGAACGTGTCTTTAGTGCTGCAGGTGGTGTGGTAACAGACCGTCGCACGCGACTATCTGCCGATAATGTTGACCGGCTTACTTTTGTGAAAAGTAACAAGGCCTGGATCTCACCTGAATTTGCCAGTCCTCTTCCAGAATAAATAATTGCCTGGCAACAGGATCCAGGTCTCCTGTTGTGTTCATGTTTCTATGGCCTGAACTTTATTTCCTGGGCTACAGCAACGCCAGTTGGTGCTCTGAAGTGCTGTCCACACAGAAAAAACACTTGTTCATGTGTCAGTGGGGTTCGGTAACGTCAGCTGATCCCCTGCTGTGTGGACGGCAAATTGTCCTGCTCCCTCCAAAGTCAAACTACCTCCGATTTTCACCTGGCTCCTAGTAGGCCTCAGCCTACTCCATGTTTGTCCCTGGGCTCCAACAACGCCAGTTGGTGCTCGGCAGTGTCTTTGGCACGGGTACTCCCTGTTGCCCAGCCTGGTTCCAGCACACCAGCTGTTTCCAGGTAGTGTCAATTTCACTTTGCCACCAATCCGTTGTCCTGTCGTCTTGCGGCCGGGTTAGCTGACTCTATGGTGCCTGCAGTTTAGGTGACTCCTATGTGGACTGCGGGATCTGGCACTGAAGGCTGGATCCCTAGTGCCAATGGGACATGGACCCCCTGTTGGACTGTGGGTTTCGGTAACTGCGGCCGGCTTGCGGCCTGGCTACTTTGCTTTGGATGGGTACCTTCTGCTACCCACCCGGGTTCCAGCTGGTTCTTGCCAGAGCCTTTGGCCTAGGTGCCTCCATCTCGGTATCCGAGGTCCAGCAACGTCAGCTGGTCCTTGGTAGTGCTTTTTAGCACAGGTACCTTCTGCTTAGTAACCGTGGTCCAGCCCCATCAGTTTGTCCTCGGTAGTGCCATTGGCTCTTGTTCCTTCTGCTGCCAGTTTCTCACCCTTCTTGTACCTTCTGCTACATTTCCAAGATCAAGCTTTTTGAAATTGTCTTTGGTAATCCTTATTGATCTTCTTGACGACGACCCTGAAGACCACACCAAAGAAGACCAGAAATATGACCCTTAATACTACCAAGGAGGACAAAGAACATGAAGACAACCACCAAGATACAGAACAAAAGACAGAAGAACAAGAAGCAGAAGCAAAAGCAGAAGAACAGAAAGCAGAAGATCATTAAGCATAAGACTAAAAATCAGCATAGAAAAAAATCAAAATTATAAGCAGAAGACGACTAAGCAGTAAATGGGGGAGAGTCCGTTCCTCCTCGTGGTGCCCCTGGAAAATGCCTGCTGCTGCAGGCCAAACTGAACGAGGACAAATCCTGTTGTAAATCTTTTGTGACAGGCAGAACGTAAGGTGTAATCTTATAACTTTTATAGATAAGTACTACAGGAATGCCTGTCACCATAAGAAAATGAAGAAAAAGAATAGGAAGAAGATGAAGAAATAGCATATGAAAATTAATATTAGCTGAATAAGAAGAATATGAAGAGTGGAAAAACAAAAAATAATGGGAAGAAGGTGAAGAAGATGAATAAGGTGAAGAAAAAGTTGATGAAAAAAATGCTACTGCTGCAGATCATGAAGGAGAAAGTGTGGGAGAAGTACAAAAGGTGAAGCAATATAATGAAACTAGGAAACAGAAAAGCGCAATAGGGTCTTATCTGGTGGACAATTGAATAGATATAACAAAAGTCTACTCACCCTTTCCAGGAGAGGTATAAGCATATAGACCCGCCGTCAGCCTGCTGCACGCCCGAAGGTCCACTGCGTGACCTCCAATAGGAATCCTTATGGGTATAATGTTAATCTCGGGCTTACTGTGCGCTGCTTGACCAGGATAAAATCACCACAACATGAGAGATTTGACCATTTAATTCCCAACGCGTTTCAAAGTGTGAACCACTTCTTCAGGGGATGACATAAAGTGAACAGATACAGCCGCTTCTGGTTAAATACATACAATGTTTGAAATTTGGCGCCAAGAACGCATGTGACAGCGAACAAGAGTCAGAGTTCAGAGGTTAAGACTGCACAAAAACAAAGTTATAATCGTTATACTCATTTTTCTTTTTCTGTTGCAGAGAATATGTTGAAAAAAAAAATTGGAAAAGGAAAGAAGGGGGGCGAGAGAGAAAGAAATTCTCCCAATACAGTGAAAAAGATGATATAAAACGAACCCCTCAAAAAAGGGGAGAAAAAAGATTGAAAGGCCAGAGCCAGAACCACTGGGCCGGAGAAGAACACGCTTGGGAGAAGAGGATTAATTCCATATTTTAAAATTATTAAAACATATTTTATTTGTAAAATGAAAAAATAAAAAATGATAAAAATATATATTAAATTGTCTTTTCTATAAAATTATATATAAGACAGATGTATTAACATGATAAAATTTGGAAAGAGTGAAAAAAAGCTCAATAAGCGCGAGGTGCAGGAAAAAACTGCAACCAAGCCGCTTGCGTATATAGAGAAAACGAACCCATCCATGAGGAGGGAAAAAAAGGACTCAAGTCTAGGGCGAAAACCGCCGGGCTGGAAGGAAACACGTCTGGGGGAAGAGGACAAAATCGTACATAATAGTTACTCCACTAAAACACACTTTATTATATAATTAAAAATTAACCAAGTTTATAGGATATGTAAATATATACATAAAAAGGATGTATTAAAATATAAAAAGGAAGCAAATTATCTCTGATGAGGAGTGTGACTCCTGAAAGAATAGCTTGGAAGTGGTAAAAGGGATCGTTTAGCGTGAGGCTCTGGGAATAGATCCGCAGTCGAGCAAATCTCTCATATAAAAAAAGGGAAAAAAAGACAGGGAAAGGACCCTCATTATAGTTAACTTTCCTTCACATATATTTTAATATCCCCCTTTTTTTCCCTTTTTTTTATATGAGAGATTTGCTCGACTGCGGATCTATTCCCAGAGCCTCACGCTAAACGATGCCTTTTACCACTTCCAAGATATTCTTTCAGGAGTCACACTCATCAGAGATAATTTGCTTCCTTTTTATATTTTATATCTTGGCGCCAAATTTCAAACATTGTATGTATTTAACCAGAAGCAGCTGTATCTGTTCACTTTATGTCATCCCCTGAAGAAGAAGTGGTTCACACTTTGAAATGCGTTGGGAATTAAATGGTCAAATCTCTCATGTTGTGGTGATTTTATCCTGGTCAAGCAGCGCACAGTAAGCCCGAGATTAACATTATATTCATAAGGATTCCTAAAAGAAGGTGAAGAGCATGGACGTTGTGAAACATACATATCTGACAAAATGTAAAAAAGTTAACATAGTCAATATCTTTTTAACTCCGAACGTCTTGAAAAAAAAATTGGAATTAATGCTATGCCATGTGATTTGAATAAACCTCTATGCCTTTAATGTCTCCTCCACCTCCCACAATACATTCTACATGATTCTTATTTGTTTTCTATTATGTAGAATTAGCCAACAAGGAAATAAAGGGCTTTTTTTTAATGCCGATACCGAAAGTCCCATTGACTTGAATGGGACTTCCAGTATCGGAATCGGCAATACCAGATATTTTTTTCGTATCGGGCGATACCATCCGATACGATATTTTTGGGTATCGAACGGTATCGCTCAACACTAATAAAATGATATTAAATGTGGAATGTAATACAAATATATCATGTTTGATAGCAGTATAACATGAGTATATCATGATTGCTTGGGTCAGCATGGTGGGATGTAACTGGGAGGCTCTTGTGGGTGTTAACCGGAGGTGTGGACTTTGCCGATTGCTTGAGGTCTTTTGGTGAGGCGTAACTGGTATGTGTTTGTAGGTGGAGTGATCCAGCTGTCTGGCTTTAACACAGGCCTTTAGGTACTGTCCTCACAGTCAGCATCAGAGGCAGTTTTCCATTTATACTGGGCAGCAATTTCTACTCTTTAAAATAGTAAGACGTAACACATCAATTATTGTCTATTGTTGTATAGTAATATATAGGATATAATTGTATTTTCCTTAGAATAGATTTACTCTTTTAGAAGGTATTTAGATATTTAATACATTAATTGATGTTAGCGTATAATTTTATTTGCCTTTTGTAACATTTATGATATAGTATATAAAATGTATTTCCTCGGCATAGACTTAGATTATTATTTTATATTATCGTACTTTCCACTGCATTAGTTATAGCCAATTTTAGAAGTATAATAGTATTCACACTTTCAATCATTTTAGTTAAGATGGAAGCCGACGATTTTGAACAAGCCGAGCCTCTTCTTATGAAGACACAATTCCAACTAATAGGTAGGGCTTCTATTGAATATAATGGACGGAGTATTAGACATTCTGATTAAAGGATTGTTTTGTATATTATATAATATTTCGTCCTTTTTAAGAAGAGTCTATAGGGAACACCTTTTCTGAGAGGTTTCCGACTTTGGATTTGGATTCCATAAATGCAGGCCCTTTAGGTTCTTTCACACTGGCGGAGAAACAAGCACAGCAATTTCACATTATCCCATCACTGGTGGTAAGCTGTATATTTGTATAATAACTGCTTTAATCATATGTAGACGTGAAACTAAATACAATTTCTCATACAGACGCCGAGATGCTGCAAGCGGCCAATAAGCAAGAAAACAGACATGTTTCTGAAGAGCCTATAAATCTGGCAAAGCCGCTGCGGAGGCGACAAACATATGAAAAAGGTAAGAACATATGGAAAAAGTAACATCTCTATGAAAAAAAGTCAGTATGTATGCAGGTATGAAATTTCCCCTAATTTCTTATACAGGTAACCGACACTTGAAATAATTCTATAACGTTGATGGTCCCATGGTTTCTAACAGTCCTAAAAAGCCACGGAAACCACGAAACATCGCTCAAGATTAGTGTTCCCAGGGTTTCTATCAGGCCTAAAGAAAAAAACAAAAAACATGGCGCAGCTAATTCAAAAAGGTAATGTGACCTTGGAAAACAATAGGCACTCAGTACCGTGAAGAAAAACATTTCTGGACGGTGTAATAGTTTTATTTCATTTACAGCTGATAAATGATCGCCCAGAAAAAAAAAAAAAAAAAAAAAAAAAAAAAAAAAAAAAAAAAAAAAGCTATATTCAGATGAGAATGTATCCATCCCACTGACGGTGAATAGGAAGACGGCTGTGAACCCAGATCATTCTTGTAAGTATATATTTAGTCTTTTCTGTAATAATGATAATAATCTTTATTTATATAGAGCTTACATGTTCTGCAGAGATTTATAATTCAGATCTTCATATACAACCAGTCATAACAGTTATCAAAAGCAATAATTAACGCAAAATTAATGATGTCCCTGCTCATAAGGGGTACAACCTAAAATACTATCTTTATACAAGCACGTGTTTGACTGATACATGTAACATTTCTATTGTTACTCAAGCCTCATGGATAACTAACACATGTAACATTAATCTTGTAGATACAAAGAATATGCTAAAAATGATGCACAGCCATTGCTGCATCCTCAAGTACTGCAGGAGCGTACTTACGGACCAACGCAGAACTCCCCACAAAGAGTTAATCCAGCTGTGAGATCAACTCCGCTTTCACCAATCATTGTTCTGTCGGATGAAGACAGCCCTGTGAAAACCAAGCAACCTGGGAAGGCGGGACCGAAGTCTTCAGCCCGAAAATATAACGGCGACTCAGCCACTCCCAATATTACACATTCAGACATTTCTGTGGACGGTGTGACACAAGCTGAACGTGAAGCCATCAAAAGAGAAATTGATCAGCGTGCTGAGGGTAAGACAATTAATCTGGACAATATACGGGTGTATCATACTATACATGCTGCAGATATTACTTCTGCAGGTTCGTCTAATGATTTTGCACTTGTAAACCCTTTAAAGAGACAGTGTCAACCCAGGGGGCAAGTAAACAAAAAGTACACAATTCCCCAATTACCCCTGGAAGGCCTGAAGAACACTATAAGGCGTTTCATGATATGGGACCTCAGTACATAAATTACAAAAACGCTCATGTTCAACCAAAGTATTTCCCTGACACCTTTGAAAGGTTACAAACTGCGACCCCAACACCTGACATTGTTGATGAGCTATATGCGTCCAAAAGACTGTGCAGATGCGCCATTAGTCATTGTGAAATCAAATACAAATAATTCAATGTGACGAGGAATGGTTGGTTATGGTCTGCAGAAGTGGTCTAAAATACCTCCACAAAGGGGTTATAGATTGAGAACAATTAAACGTGCGCGAAGGCCGTTTGTTAGTGCAAGACGTTCATTAGAAGCCTGCGAGAGCCGACTCACAGACCGATAACTACACAAAACCCTCAGCTGTTGATACATGCACAGAGTCCCTCATTTCACAGCCATTATCCCCCTAGGGGTGTTAGCACCAATGTGTCTCCATTTGCTCAAAGCTTTGAGCCTCTTGAAACACAGGCTGAAAACGTACATGATGTTGCAGCTTATGGTCATGATAATGTACGGGACGTAGATCATTCAATATTTTTATAACATCACCATCAAAGATGTCTGCAATTTCAATGCCCGCATGTATATTGATCATTTCAGATTTGTAAATTTAGACCGCATTCAATCATTTGTAGAGGCCCTAAACATCGTGCATGGAGCCAGTCTTTACTGGACAGAGTCAGAGACATTGATCCTCGAGACTTTGTTCCGTTAAGGCTTGAAGGCGGTGACACGTTAGATCCCATTTTCACTACAAAACAAACAAGGGAGGATTTTAGTTCTGAAGCATTCTTAAATGCCGTAGCTCCCACATTGCAAAGCAATGCTGAATGCTTAGCAAACAGCTCCCTGAAATTAGTCATAATTATTAAAAGCAGACGTGGAGGCATAAAAAGATGTCTGAAATTTATAGCGAGTAGTCAAACCATTAAGCAAAAGAGACGGTGGCTGTACGACTATCAATTACAGCACAAATCTGATTTGCAGCTAGCGAGTGCGCCCTGATCACCGACACTGATGGTGATACAGTTTCACTGAATCATGCTAAAACCATACATGCGGCCCTGGCTAACCCTGAGGACCAACTTATAAGTTTGTGATATTTAAGTGTGGCGCCCCTGAGGGTTCAGTCGCCACAGAGGTACTGCACCTCCTCCTGAGGTGTGGTACCCCACCATCCAGGTAAGGTGGAGACATCTGACTACACTCCAACACCTGCATCCTACACAATATAGTGTAGCAAAGCACCCTTTGGTGGCTCCCTGCTTGGAACACGAAGCATGCTGGGATACGGGTGGCGTTTACTTGGCACCAAAAGACCGGGAAGAGTTTAGGATTTAGTCAGTCTGACAGTCAGAGGAGGAGAGAAGATCCCCTGAGTGGGATGGATGAAGGAAGTGCTGCAGCCGACCTCAGTGACCTGGGTCCGCTGGCACAGGAAAGGGACATTGATGGAAAGCCTGACTCTCTCCATTAGAAAGAAGGATTAGTATGGAACGTAAGGAGAGGACGATTAAGGGTTAGAGCAGAACCCTTCCCAAGTTCACAGCGCAAGGCCAGGGTCCGATCCCCGAGGTTGTATGGATACTAATGGTACTGCAGCAGACACCGGAGGAATAGAAGTTGTCACCACTTTATTACCACACCAGACTTGGGGGCACACAGCAATGTGAGCGAGCTAGGACTTGGTAGCAAGGAGTCCCCGAAGCAGGCTACAGCTGTCTGCTGTACAAGTAGAGTTCATAAGAACATCTGACAGGAGGAACTCCAGTGTAACTCAGTACTGCGAGCACTTCACTATTAGCGCAATAAGGGAGACATTCAGAAAAGGCACATATGTTGGCTGAGTGTACTTCATCTTGCCTGGAAGTTGGCTGAGCTCCTGACCTGGAGGACACGGCATGGATGCGGGCACCTGCACACACAACTGACTGAGTAAAGCTTTGGAACTACATGCCCTGGTGTCCTCCACTTATTCCTGCGCCAACACACTCAGCACTGTTACATCTTTGTGCCTAACACTGCACCATCCACGTATCTACTGCCCTGGGACTACTGCCCTACCTGTGGAGGGCCACAACATCATTGCTACACCACACCATCTGTCCCAGTGGATCTGTCTGCAGCATCGGCTTAACATCTACATTGCCGAACACTACAGGTAGCATCACGAATCATTCACTCAAACTTTAATCATCACCCACAAACGCGACATTTCCCCTTTTACAATGGACGCCCAGGGCCACGGACCGGGTCACAGCTGCCGCGACGTCTCCAATTGAAACCCATGGGCATGGCTCCGAGTACCCCACCGCCCTGGCATGGGGCTCTCCTGAAGCTTTTGAGAAACATCTGGGCGTCACCATTAAAGTACTGTACTACAATCAGGGGGACTGGTGTTTTCAAACAGGTAATGCCCCTAGTGCTAGAACTATTTTCATATTACATCATGATAATCACTACTACAGTATCAAAAATATGAAGGGTTTTATCGGTGCGGATTACTTTTGTGAAAGATTCAAATTGTTGTTTCATCACAAGTTTAATCGTTCGTGTCAATATTTTTGCAAAGCTTGTCAGAGGGTTGTGTGGAGAGTTCCGACGCGCAACAACCGCCTCGTTGTCCTATCTGCCGTGTGTTGTCGGTCGAGTGAGTGCTTAGATCACCACATTTATCTACAGATAATCCAACATTCTGCAGACTTTAATCATTTTGTGATAATGTCACCATTTTGTCTCCAGAGAAAGTGATTCCGAACATAAATGTAAAGGGTCCACTACATTCCACCATTAAATCTCCCTTTTACTTGGGCGCCCAGGGCCACGGACCAGGTCACCGCTGCTGTGACACCTTCCCCTCTGAGTGACCGGCCCAGTACAGAATGCCCCACAGCCCTGGGAGGGCGACCCAAGTACGCCTCCGTTACCACAATCCTTGTGGCTCACTATGTTACATCGGTTCTGTTCAATTGTAATGCATTAAATCATCATGTAAGAAATATGATGTACATATGTGTAATATTAAATATGCAAAATGTTATACATGATTGTAACACTTTATATTGTCATATATTTGATTAACTGCAGCGCAGTGTGACAAATAAAATGTAATTGATTGTACTTCTAAAATAACAGTGTAAATGTCAAATTAATGCTTTATAAAAATGTATTTGTTGCTCAAACACGATTCTCTTTTTTATAAAAATGGCGTCATTTTTATTTACAATTCGAATAAAATGTTTCCTTTATTAAAATATTGACCATATAATTAATATGACCAATGAATCAATACTAATTAAAGTGTAAAGAGGCTATAAAAGGGAACCATTATTGGTCATATAGAAAGTTTAACAGCCTTTTATATCAAACCAATAGCGATTGATGTAAAAGTGATTCAATCATGATCCTTTTATTCTACTTTATTAAGAGGCCTATAAGAAAATAATTGGACACAAATATTTTGTCCTATGATACATCTAACAAATTTATATGAAATGGATATAAAAGGGCGTGTTTGGTACACTTTGATAGGGGCGTGTCACCTGTCAGATTTCTTGTTGACAAGACATCCAGCCCCCTTACTACTGTTGCTGAAGGCAGAGCAACAGAGGAGACCAGCGGCACATGTCAGCGCTGAAAGAGCATATGTGGCACCCCCAGGAGTATGGCCGCCACACTGGCTTTGCCTTCCTCCAGGGGAGGGTAATGCCAGGCTTGGAGGTAATGATGGGTCTCTCTCGCAGTCAATCCATACATGCAACACAGTTCCACTCCAGGCCAGCAGGGGGAGCTCTGAACCGGAATTAAGGGGAGGAGTGCTCTGAGGGCCAAGAGGAAGGAGTAGTCAGTCTGAGGAGGGTGAAGTGTGCAGACATGGAGAGAGAAGCTGGAGGTGGAGCTAGAAAAGGAGAGCTCCCTCACAGTGAGCGCATAAACTGGAGCCTGGTCTCCACAGTTGTACGGATACTAATGGTCCTACAACAGATACCAGAGGAGTAGGAAGCTGTAAATGCCCTACTCCCATCTAAGACTTGAGGCACAACAGCAGCTTGGATAGAGAGCCAGGGCTCAGGAGAAAGGAGCCCCCCCGAGATAGGCTACAGCTGTCTGCCGTGAAAGTAAGGTTCTTGAGAATGTCTGAGAGGAGGAACTTCAGTGTAACTCAGGACTAGGAGTACTTCATTCAAACAAGCGCTAGGAAGGAGACTGCACAGCCCATCTGCTGAGAGAGAAACCCTGAATTGCTTCCAGGCTAGCCTGCCCCGTTACCATCTTTAATCAGGTCCCTGGACTGCCATTATCTAGTAAAGGTACAGAAATTGCAACCCGCTGTGTCTTGTCTGCTTCCTACACTTAAGGCACTGCTACATCCCCGTGCCTACCACCTCTGCTCTGCCCTGTGACTACAGCTTCACCTGTGGGGAGCCTTTACATCCTTGCTGCACCCTACCATCAGTCCCAGAGGATCTGCATGCAACGTCGGCTTAACACCTCCCTTGCCGAGCACCACAGGTGGCGTCACAAACTATTCCATTAGCTACATTCTCCCATTACTTGGGCACCCAGGGCCACGGACTGGGTCACCGCTGCTGTGACACATCCCGCTGACATCGGCCCGGTACAGAGTACCCCACAGCCCTGGGAGGGCGACCCACATAAACTCCTCATGATGTTCACTTTGCCTCTGCTGCTTTCCCTTCCTGGTTCCGGCTCCATGTCATGAGCATCAAAGACAAGTTTTTGTGTTACAGCATGAACCAATTCTAGTTAAAGCCCTTATGGAGGTTGATGGTAAGGAATTCAAGTTTTTATAAAAATGTTATGTCATGTAAACTCAATAGTTCCCTGAAGATTATGATAATTTTTCAGCAAGTGGAGTTACTGTCAAGAAGGAGATTGCTATACTGCCTACACGGTCAATGTTTCAGGATGACTACTTCTGGACCACTGCTCAGTTGGGAACATTTGTTCATTCTGAGTTAAGCCAAAAAAAGAAAAAAGTACATTAAAAGATTGTGGATATTGCAGTATCTTCCAATCTGGAACCTGAGCTGTGGTGTTGTGGCTGCAGATGAGCAATGGAGGAGTAGTGAAGTGTGAGCCAACATAAAATGCATGTAATGGCCAAGTTGTTCTGAAAATAGCACTGTAAACCTTGGGAGAATGCAAGAGACCTGAATCTTACATTATATACCGCTCAGCAACCTCAGCGCAGTCTGAGACTAAATGGGCAAGAAGAAACAGATGTATGATAAGGATTTTATACCTGGAGCTCAATGTTAGGAGGAGAGGAAGGAGAGGGAAAGGTCAAAGAAAGTCTGCTGAAGACACCAGAAAGGCTTCAACCTAGGAACGTTCCTCCAGCAAGAGAAGACATGCAGATGAAGAGGTAGATGTGATTGCGGCAAATAATCACAGTGAGCCTCAATGTAAATCCAGAAACGGACGGTGGCAATGGACATGTGCAGCCAAGAAAAGGCAAGGCAAAAATGAGGCATGTCTGCATACTAAATCGCATCTTCTGTTTCGATTGTGGCACTGGCAACAAATCTTTAGTCCAATCAATAAACCCAAGGTGAAGTCTTATCCTGTAATTTTCCTTGGACCTCAATTTGTACAGGCCAAATACTCCAGGATTAGGAGTCCTAACTATATAGCGAGATACGCAGCAGTTGGGAACCTCCGTAACTTGGCCGTTCAGTATCCAGGAGACATGTGAGCATTGTCATATGGCTAGCTGTCCTCTCAGAATGGAAGGTAACTAATGAAGAGCAAAGAACTGATGTCTGCAGGAATTATATCTACTAGTAGAAGATATCTACAAGTCTTCTGTCCCTTTGTATCAGATATGTTTTCCCTTCTGCTGTTCAGCTGTGTGATCTTCTGCGTTGTCTATTTCTTAGGTCGGCATGCAGGAGGACATGTTGAAGCGCTGTGTTCCTCAGATCGCCAGTGCTCTGGACTTTATGCACAACAGAGGAATGGTTCATCGGGATATCAAGCCGAATAGTATTCTTTTGATGGATGCACAATGTCACTGGATAAAGCTGGCAGACTTTGGACTCACCAGGCTCCAGGGCACATTTGTTCCCTGAGAAGGGATCTGTCAGATGTTCCTGAGAAGTGGAAGAAAATTTCACTACAGGTCATAGAAATGTTCTGGGAGCTGCTGGAAATAAATGCCTCTCAGAGGAGCTCAGCCATTGACATTCTAAAAACTATGCACTTGCCGTGCAAAGCCGAGGTATCTTCAGAGACCAAAATAACCTGATGTAGAATGTATGATATCCAAACTGCAATATAAATGGTTTTGTAATCCATGTCTAAGCAGTCAGACAATTATAAAGAAAAAACACTGGTGTCTTAATGGCTTACCCTCCAAACTGAGCTGTGATCAGAGATAAAGAGTTTGCCTGGTGGCAGGTGAAGACTGAAACGAACAAGTTTAAAGTAGTAAAACACTGAACACGTGCACATGTGACCTTTGCATTATCGAGACTTAGCGGCTGAACCCTGAAAGAAGTCATGTGCACAAACTCCAAGCTTGGTCCTGGTACCTTATCTGTGCAGTAGGCTTCATTCTTTTACTGCTCCTATGCAGTTTGCTTGGTTCTAGTACTGTGTCTGTGTATTGAGTGAGATTTTTGGTGAAGAGATTTCTAGAGTATATTGAGCCCACTAAATAGGGAATGTTACATAGTGGTGAATTACTCCTCATTACCGACCACTGCAGCACTTACAGGATTGCACCGTTACTGACAGAACAATGTATCTAGGATTGCTCAGGCATGTGCTTCCATCTCCAAACATAAAAGCAGAGGGACACAAGGCTATACACTGATAAATCTGAAGAACCAGACATGAGGGGCCTGCTGGAGTCCGATACTCCTGATTTATTAACAGGTGCACAGCTCCTCATGAACCAGGAGCAGCTGATGAGCAGTGTACACCTGTGCGCGACTCGACAAGTCCCACTGCAGCCTCAGCTGGGTGAAGATTTGGGGTGTAGCGAACGCCGCTGGCTATGAAGTTGACAAGCGATGGTCACCAGGCCCCACTTATGCAGAAATCGGCAGAGCTGGGAAACACCGGCATGAAGACACCATGAGTTGCTATATCTAGGCGCAATTCAGAGTTGCATTTAAGTTTTGTGACTTCATATTTCTTTTATGCCAGAATAGTGGAGTGATCACTTCGATTTATGGGGCAACACAAGGAGAGGGCTTAGTGTTGGACTCCGCTCGGCAGCCACTATTCCGTGATGTGGCAGATTTTATCCACAAACTGGTGGGAAAGAGAAAACAAAAGTCCTAGGGAACAAAAAGCATCAGAAGAGTAATATTCTGGAAGAACAAGTGGAAATAAGAGATTACGGCACATTGCTGGACACAAAATCAGGAACTAATCTGCTGACAGGAAATATGCATAATGCATTGGATGGGAGCTATGCATTGAGTTAATGGAAAGGAAGAATGAGAATGAAGACAATCAGAAGAAAGTGATGTGTTTAATTGGCCCCAAAGATGAAGATATCCTGAATATCTACTGATCCAGGCAGAGGCTGCTCACCTGGCTCATTTCTTAAATTAAAGGGGTATTCCAATCTCCAAGATTGTACCCCAATATGTAGGTGTAATTAGCAACACTCCAATTAAAGTCATAGTTCTTCTGATAAGCCATGTTGCTTACACCAGGTGCATGGAACTGCAGTAACCTTGATAACCATGTTAATGACCACTAAGCTACTGCAGTGCCCTGCACATGGTGTAAGCAACTTGGCTTATCAGAAGAACTATGTGAGTTTTAATTGAAGATATTTGCCAATATTACTACTACATCTATGATTATTTTACTTTGCATAGAATATCTTCAAAAAGAAGTTACTGAGCTGAACACCAAGACCTGTACCATACAGCAACAATTGACAAATGCACGTGCAACTGAGAACATTGCTGTAAACAAAAACTGATGACTTGGAGTTCCGAACTCCATTACAAGAGGAAAGTAACGTTCTTTACACACAGGACTACCAATGCAATTCAGTATAGAGATGGAGACTCAAATTTCCATAGACGTGGAAATTCATAAGCTTCTACCAGCTCAGAGCGACTTTGTGTCTCTTAAGCCCGCACGCCATCTTGTTTCTCAGAGAAAAGACCGTGAGGCCAAAAGGCCGACGAGGAGGGGCAGCAGAAAACGCTCCTGACGAGACCTCCAGGGCATGGACCTGCTCGCAGGTATAACGGAGCGTATGGTCCAATATGTCATCCTGTTGTCTTTCCAGAGGGCATTAGCCATCTTACAAAAGGGTTTCTCTTTGTGCCCAACACCCTTATTTAAATAAATTTCAACCAGGTCAGGAATTCCACTGTTTCCATCATACATTGGGACTTCAATGTAAAGCATGGCAGTGCGTTAATATCTTCCATTACGCCTGGGGCACAGTTTGTTACTCATCCACAATTTTAATTGAAACATTTATAATTCACCATCACTGGGAGTTTTAAACCCCCTCGGACATACGTGATAGAAATGTATATTTTTTTAATCCACAGGGATATATAAAATGAGTACAGATTTAGAAAGGCGACTTTCATGTCTAAACATCTTACTACATCAGAGCTGAGGGCTCTTTAAAGGTCTTAACCAACAAATCATAAAACCCACAGACAAGGGTGGATCAATAGTACTTCTGGGTAAAACACATTAAATAAATTTCCAATTGAGTGATCCATCCACCTATACACCAATCCAAAAGGATCCTACACTTGGTGACTAAACTCGTACACGATTTGGCTGATTAATATTAACAAAAGGGTGTTAGATATTAAACTCAGCAAGTACCTTATTAATAACCTTCCTGTTACTAGGTCCGAGTAATACCCCAAGTATATTGTCACAATGGCTGTAAACAGCCTTTATACGACAATCATGAAGGGGGCATCAAGACAGTTCACTTATGTATAAAACTACATTTTGCATATTTTTTTTAATAGACAGGAACTGCGATGGGGTCAAGTGTGGCACCTCCCTATGAAATTATTTTTATGGCACAGTTTGAAGATGGATTTGTAAACACCCATAAACCAATCCAAACCCATTCTATCTGTTGGAAAACACCAACATGATGGAAGTTGCCAGTCCAACTGTAAGGTCACGTCTGGTTGTTTTTTTTTAAAGACTTTGCCGATAACCCCAAACAGGCCATTTGCAACACCTGTCAGGCCAGCATCAGCATGGGTAGCAGAACGACCAGCCTTACCATCACCAGTATGATCAGGCACATTGCAGCAAACCACCCAACTTTGTGCACCCAACCCCAGGAACAGTGCCTGCGGGTAACACCACTGCTTCTTCCACTGCGTGCAAGCCAATCCCCTGTCCACGGTGCATGCGAAGATGCCTCCTGCCCTGTACTTGCTGTTGTCCACAGTGAAATAGCACCATCAAGCACATCCACGTCCCAGTGCAGCCTTCAGTTGTCCATATCCCAGTCACTGGAAGGTAAGTGTAAATATGCAGCCAATGCCCCACAAGCCACAATACTAACTTCATACATTTCTCATATGCATGCGCTCAAAATGTTGCCTTTTAGGCTCGTGGAGATGGAAGCTTTCCACAACTTGATTGTGGCAGCCATCCCAAGGTACTCGGTCCCCAGCCACCACTATTTCTCTTGCTGTGCCATTCTGGCATTGCACAAGCATGTGTCCCACAACATTACCTGTGCACTCAACAATGCAGTTACTGGGAAAGTACAACTAACCACGTACACGTGGACAAGTGCTTGTGGCCAGGGACTGTACATCTCGCTGACAGCACACTGGGTTAACAGTGGAAGCCGGGACCCAGTCAGACCTAGGTATAGAACATGTCCTCCCAACGCCAAGGATTGCAGACCCTACGTCAATCAGGGTTGACCCCATTGTGTACAGCTCCTGCACCTCCTCCTGCTCAGCCTCCATCTCTGAAATGAGCACATCAGTCACATGCTGGAAGCACTGCCATAGCCAAGCAGCAACAGGCTGTGCTGAAGATAATGTGCTTAGGTGACAAACCGCACAATGCTCAAGAGTTGTGGACAGCGCTGAAAGAGCAGGCAAATCTGTGGCTGACACTGCTGAACCTCCAGCCAGGCATAGTTGTGTGACAATGGCAGGATGCTGTTGGTGGCTCTGAGGCGAGGCGAACTGACACGTACCATGCCTGGCCCACGTGCTTAACATCGTTCAACTTTTTTTTTTTAAAAAAAGCTACCTGGAGCTGCCAGATTGGCTTGTGAAAGTGGTATGGTCTGTACCTCAAGCTACTAGAGCATGAACATAGTACACTGCATAGGAAGCACTACAGGAGTTGGAGAACACGCCAAAAGGCCATAATTGGCCATGGTATAGACTTCGAGATGCAAAGACTTTTAGCGAAGGAAGCAGAGGCTTGTGGCTCTTCTAGAAAGACTTTTGGATGTGTCACTGCATTTAGCTTCATGCAACCTGGCTTTCAGAGGAACATCACAGAGGAGTGGAGACCTACATAATGGCAATTTTCTTGGAACCTTGGAAATAATGGTCATGATATGACAAATGTACTAAAAGAGCACCTAGAAAAGCTCAAGCTTAGTCAGGAAATGGGAATAAAAATGCCAGTTCGTTATCCATCTTGGGCAGCGCAAAATGAACTCATAAATATTTGTGGAAAACAGGTCCTGGATGCCAGACTCAGAAAGGAAAGAGGCAATTTATTTTTCTGTTATTTGTGATGCTACTCCAGATGTCTTACACACTGAACAGAATGTTATAGTTTTAAGGTTTGTATCCAGAGACCCCCCAAACAGGAATTTGGCATGTGCTAGAAAGGTTTTTGGAATTTTGCTTTTTTTTTCCATTAGATGGGAGAACAAATTGCAGAAATGATTATATCAAGACTGCATGAGCATGCCATTGACCTTAAAGACTGCAGAGGCCAGGGATATGATAAATGGGGCAAAAAAGTGTCTGGTAGGATTAAAGGTGTAAGGTCCAAAATTCTAGAGAAATTTCCAAGAGCTCTTTTCTCCTTTTGCTGCCCATAAATCCCATTATCTACCAATGTCCTTTTTTGGAACGCCTAATCTTTTGCTTCTAGCAACTAAGATTTTATAATTAGGTACAATTTTTTGTGTTTGTAAAACGAAATGTTTTCAAAGCAGGAAATCATGTCAGTCATTTTTAATTGAATATTCTTCCACCCAGAGAGCTTTCAAAGCACCTATTTGAGGTTATTTCAAGATTAGGATCATAAGCTGAAATTTTTTAAAATCATAGTTCTGTGATCACAAAGTTATTAGAACTATTGTTTATACTTGAAGGAAGTTATATAATGCAATGGTGTTGATGTAGATTTACCAAGGCCAGAGTTATATTCAAGTGAAATTGCCGTCCCATTTTCAGAACATTAGCAGAATGCACTATTTTCGATGGTTTTTTTTTTACATGGAAATTTGTTTGATTCACTAGTTTTTATACATAACCCTAAAACATTTACAACTGATATGGCAGGCAGAGGTCTTAGTCTGGAAATCCCTCAGCCCTCCACCTCCCTTCCCCAGTACCTTTCTGACTATATATGCTTTGTGAAACCTGATATCTCAGTTGTACTGGAGACACTCAGGAGAACAGACCCTGTAACTTGCTGGCTTGTCAGACATTGTTTACGATCACATCACAGTATATAAGGTTGGTATTTTATGTTTTTATTCATCACAATTGTTTATTTAGCTTGTTTTATGAATGGATAGTGAAATGTGAAATATATTTATATATTTAAAATATATATTTTTATCTATAGATTTCAAAATGTTACTATACTAATTTTTGTTGCATCAGCAGTAAGAACATGGCATATCGATATAAAGAAGGACTTACTGTTGATGAAATACTAGGTTATCTTGAGTTATTAGATGACCAAGAAGAGGAAGTTTCTGATGTTGAAGTAGTGATTGTACCCCCTGACCCTGATGAGGAAGATTTTGGAGGAAAAGAAGCTTCTTGCTCATGAATTGAATGATGTAGCAGGAACTTTGGAGGTATTGCACACTTCAACAGAAATTGAAGAGGCTCCTGAGGTGGCATCAACTGAGAATTTACCATCCACCTCAGCAGGATCATCAAGTACCAGTAGCAGAAAACGACTAAGGAATCAAGCTTCAAAGCCAGTTATGAGCAAGAAAAAAAAATGCAACAGAAATATTACAATGTGTAGCAACTCCAAAATGGAAAAAAGGTCAACCAACATATGAAAGCAGTGCGGACCAGGATACATCCGAAATAAGCAACATTTGTGACCTTTTAGAAAATAAAAATGAAGTTGAAGTATTTGAAGAGTTTTTTTCCCCCCATGATGTTATGGATATTTTGACCCAAAGCATGCTATGAAAACCAAAAAAATAAACCCTCCTTTTCCATCAGCGAGGAAGAATTACAAGTTTTCTTAGGCATATTATTACTGTCTGGATATCATTCTCTCCCCCAAGAGGACATGTACTGGGAACAAGCTCAAGACGTGGGAGTTCCATTGGTGTACAAAGCAATGTCAAAGAACTGTTTTAGGGAAATTAAAATATATATACACCTAAATGACAATTCTAAAATTGACAAGTCTGACAAGATGTACAAAGTTAGTTTATTCTTTGAAGTACTGGGGAATGAATTCCTGAAATTTGGTGTATTCCACCAGGAACTTTCCTTAGAAGAAATGATGGTCCGCTACTACGGCAAACACCCTGCAAAAATGTACATGTGAGGCAAGCCAAAAAAATTCAGCTACAAAATTTGGTGTCTGCAGTTCCAACGGCTACCTCTACAAATTTGTGCCATACTGTGGCAAGTCTGACTAAGAGGAAGGACCGTTAGGCTTCAGAGTAATTTCACAACTTACAAATCTAATTCCTAATTCCCAGTCATTCAGTTACAAGTTATTTTTTTGACAATTTCTTTACAAGAATTGATGCTCTGGTGATGCTGAAAAACAAAAACATGCAAGCTACTGGCACAAGACAGTGTCCTCTTATGCCAAGCAAGGAGATGGAAAAACAAAAGGAAAGAGGATTTTGTGATTACCGGTTTGATAAAGCAAATAACATTCTTGTGGTGAAATGGAAGGATAATAAGGTTGTCACATTTGGCACAAACTTCAGCACAATAGAGCATTTGTCAACAGCTCGTAGGTACTCAAAAACAGGTCCAAATCTCAATGCCGCTGATGGTTCAGGAATATAATTCCCACACGGGGGAGTTGATTTATTGGACAAACAAATCTCCCTGTACTGTGTCAGAATCTGTTCCAGAAAGTGGTGGTGGCCCCTTTTCACTTAAATGATAGACATGGCCATTGTCAACACCTGGAGGGCATATCAAAAGGCAAATCCAGAAGAAAGTGTGCCACTGCTAAGGGTAAGGAGGAGGATTGCATTGGCCTAAGCAAAAGCACACAATCAACCCCAAAGTGATGTGGACCTCAACAGAGTAAACCATTATGTGGCAGAGTTAGTGATGACATCAGATTTGATCCTGGTAATCATTTGATAGAGCCAATTGCTACACAAAGAAGGTGTGCTCTATGTAAGAAAAAAAAAGACAACCAGAATTTGCAAACGGTGTGATGTTCCCCTTCATGCTAAGTGTTTTGCTGTATTCCATTCCCCTAACTGATGTATTTGGAGAATTTTGTAATATCATATTTTGAGAAGAGTGCATAAACATTGTTTGCATCATAGTTTGTAAGCAAAAAAAACGCAAAAAATAAAGTGGAATAAGTTCTCTTTTCTGAGTTTTTGCTATCACTTTCTGCCAATGTCCCAAAATTGGTACGCCCTTTAATGAAAAATCCGTGCTTGTAAAAATTTGGCATATTATGTTTAATTCATTACAACCCAAATCATTAAAAAGTCATTTAAAAAAAATAAAATTGCCAATTTGGCAAGTAATGGGTTAATCCTCGTGGGCATTTATGCTGCTGCAAGCTGCCCTGAAATGAAGACTTTTTTGGAAGTGTAAACCGGCTATACATTCTGTTTAGCAACAGCCCTGAGAGATGGAACACCTTGTCTGAAGTAGTTGGAAGGTCTTTGCATGGTCTAAGTGACACCCGGTGGAGTTCAAGAATAGAGGCTGTACGTCCCATTGCTCAGAATCTGCCAAGTATTTTGAAGGCTCTTGATAAAGTTATTTCTTCCGGAAAGCTCAAAAACGATGCGCATTCAGAAGCTGGAGGTCTGACCATTTTTCAGGGCAGTGGTTTTGGCTTCATTTGGGTAAGCGTTCTTACCAGTTTTGAGGAGAGAAACAAAATACTACAGTCTAGAGCCGTGTCCTTGGAAGTTGGTGCAGCAAACATTAAAGCCCTCTCTGAAGAGAAGAAATTACTTAGAGAAGTGGCCCACCCTGCTTTCTGAAGCCAGTTTGGTTGCAGATTGCATGGGCATTCCGAAGGACCTATTAAATGCTCAACAATTGTGCCAAAGAAAATCAAAGCATCATGAAGCTGCAAGTCCTGAAGAGCACTTCAAAGTTAATGTCTTTCTTGTGGCAATGGACACTAATTTCTGATCTTCTCCAACGCTTCAGATCGATGGAAGATATCTGCAAGTTGTTTGCTCTAATTCTTAAGAAGACGACAATAAGTGCAGAGAATCGATGGCATCCACTGAAGATTTCATGTTGTCGTTACAGCTCTGAGAGTAACACCTTAGGAAAGTTTATGAAGCTACATTTATAGACAGCATGGGTCCAGTGGATTTGCTAAATGCCATCTACAAATTTGAGCTTCAAAGGAATATTTGGGAGAGGTGTATATTATACTCAGAATTCATCACGTTACCACTTTCAATAGCAGAAAGAGCATTTAGCAAACTCTCACTGGTCAAGTACTATCTGCGTTCTACAATGACAGAACAATTGAACAGCCTAGCCCTTCTATCAATTGAACACGAGCTTGCCAGACGCCTGAATTTTAAAGATCTGATGTCAGATTTTGCGAAACAGAAGGTAAGACGACTGCCTGGTCCAAATATGTAAACGTAGACAGTTTTACATTTGTCTATTATTGCCACATATGTTCCCCTCTATTGTGGATGAGTGGCGTTGCCTGACTGTGGTTTACTGACCCAAATGTCAATCATTAGTGATATGCTACATCTCTCTAACGTTTCAGTTATGGGATTTGCACATGTGTACCCCAGATTGGAATGGCACTGTAATATTAGGCCTCAGTTCTTGGCACAGTGTTTGTTGTTCTTAGACTTATAATTATGTCCCTTTTTATATCAGGGCTCAGTTCTTAGCTCAGTGTGCACTATTGTTTGTTCTTACATTTTTGTAAATACGTATTTATTATGGTTCAGTCCCATAGATTGTGTGCAATATTCCTTGTTTTTAGCTTGTTTTTCTGACCTCACGAAATCACCTCTTTTTCATTATAATGATTGGTTATATTTGTCTCCGTTTCTGGTTTTGCACTTTTGTAATTGATCAAAGGATTTCACTGAATGACTCGTAATATATTTAGTTAGCAAAGTGTTTATTGGTAATGTGTTACGAACCTTTTATGTTAAGGGAATTGACCACTCTGGATTTTGTTAATCAATGTGTTTGAGATGATTAAAAGCCACTTAGTGCAGATATTCAGCATAGACTATATGCGTTTCCCATTCTTCAGATTTGGTGCCAAAATTCAGGAAAGACCATATTAGTAAGTGCCTTACCTCAAACACTTGTCAACAATTACCATAAAATGTCCAATCCTCTTAATAGTTTAACATTATGGAAGAATTCACTTTAAAGTAGGTCATCGCTTATATCATAAAATAATTAAACAGCCTTTCTAGCAGGCTTACACTTCCATAAGAGATCCCTTTTCAGCTCTTTCCTCCATCATAACCGCCAAGATTACAATCACAGATAACAGAATCCACCATTCAAAATAGGTAGTGTCATGATTACCTCTTCCCCTTCCTGCACAATTACATATACATGTCAGTAAACATGAGAACATGTATAGAAAACTCCCAAAGAGATCGTCCCCTATAAGGTCAATAGATACACACACATGTGCATATGTCTAATGTCCTTATCTCCAAACAGGCGATCGAGCAGCTTCCATTAATGTATAGAAACCGTAATATATATATTTTTTAATTGGTATAAAAAAAAAAAAAAGTATGTGACATATTCCCTTGAAGACAGACAATTAAAATACACCCCTCAAAACAAGTTACCAAATGTTTAATAGGTTAGAGTAGCGTAGGGCCCTGCCAATAGTGTCAAACTTGTCATGGTGGCAGTGTCATGCCGCTCTCACTCGGGGGTTGAACTTCAGGCCCGACATCACTTCCAGTGCCATAGCCGCTCCGGGGGTCACGTCGGGTGCACACCTCTCGTACCTAGTCCCATGGCTGCACAGTGTTCTTGGTGCTCACTTCTCAGCTCTGTCTATAGCCGTGTCCTCTCTATGGTCCTGGAGAATCTGACCAGAAAGTCCTAGTGCTCATGTGCTATATCAGGCTGCCTCTTCCTATGGGAGATGCCTGATTATTGTTGTGCTTCCTGGCCTAGTCTGCTTTGTCCTTGCTTGGCTGTGTGCTGTACTCTGGTCCTCTGCCTTGTGCTCTGTGCCTGTACTCTGCTTCCTAGCACATGCTCCACACCTACGCTCTGCCTTGTGTCCTGTCGTGCCTCTTGGTCAGTGGTGCTGTACGTCAGCTTAGACAGTTTCCACCATTATAGTGATCGGACAAAATGGTGGAAACGGTCTAAAATGACGTCCAGCACCACTGACCACTTATGCTTCACAGGGAGCTGACATACTGATATATGGAATCCACTATAGTGACAGAAAATTCTATTATAAGCCTCATTTTCAACATAGCAGGTTCTGCCATCAGCTACTCTGGACTGTCGTGAATTTACAGCATCCTACCATAATAGGAATCTGTCAGTTCTTTGGGATTTTCCCCCTACATTAATACACAATATCCCATTACTATGGGGAGCTGGACAGCTCAACTATAATCTACTATAAACAGGGTCCAAAGCTTGACCTTCATATTACCACTACAATTTTAAGCAGTCGGACTGATGAAGGCCATGTAGGCCAAAACGTTTGCAGACTGCGCAAATAAAAATATCCTCTACTTACACCTTAAGTTGAGTGCCAAGTTATTCTTTATTATTGGATTTTGGTTTGGATAACCTACTTGTGCACCCTACAGTTGTGCCATGCTATATAATACACATTTCTCAATAGAGGATCCGCTTTTTTAAATAAGTCTAATTATTCCTGCAAGCCCTGCCCCATACATGTACTCATGACCGCAAAAACCCTCTAAACCGTGGCCCGTCTGAGCAATATAGTAGCGGGCATAAATGGTTGGGTCTCCGTAAACACATTGCGACACCATTTTGATGTGTCAATCACGACACGGCCTAAAATTTAATCACATTTTTTCCGTACTTAAATTTAACAGGCGTACCCTGATCAGTCAAGATAGAGATGCTTACAGAATCAAAGTGCTGTTTGCATAGAGGCACACAATCAGGTCTTGTGTATTGAAGTGTGATGATCTCCCCACTCTTACCGGTCACCTGCACAGTTCTCAGAAGCTGGATGCAAGAATCTCCTAATAGCTGATGGTTAATAATGTCCGAGACCACAAATAATGTATAAGTCAGTTCATGATATCTGTGTATTTCTTCTCCTTGGCTCTAATCACACTATCATAGGCCTCAATATAAGGTGGTAGCCCTAAAATATGAGCCAATTTTGGTCCTGGAGCAAAATGTATCGTGGGGGAATCCGATCGAGTAACACTTCTCTTCACTTCATCGTAACAAAGTTTAAAGCCTTCGGATGTGATCTTCAAGCTGTCAATACGCTCATTAATGGCCCTTATGAGTTCCGAAATATTTAAATAGCCTGCTTTTACGAAATATTCCCTTAGCACATCGCCTCGTTTTCCAAGAAAAAAACGTACCTTTGCTATTTTCGAAAATAAGCCAGGTGTGGGGATACTGAAATTCTGTAAGTGCAACTTCATATGGGCCTACAAGATGTACAGGTTTTGCCAGTTTAGTGGTAAAAGCCAAAATCGTGTTGTCTGGTAATAGCTTACTTGACGCATTACACGCTAGTGATAATATAAAATGATCCAGAATCCATGATCAGAGGTCCGTCAGCTGGTTTTCTTAAATCCAAGTGTTACATTTTTCCCGGATAGCCCACCCATTTCACGAGATGCAGGGTGGACCCACTGACGCGCTATTTTCTTAATACTCATCCGATGAGACATTTTGTAGTTCCTCCTCATAAAATGATCCAATCACAGGTTCTCCATACAAATCCACTATTTTGTAGAGCGGAAGTTAGAATTTTGTGTTAATTTCAGTTATGATAAATATTTCACTGGTATAAGATTGTTCATATGCCTTCATAAATATACGTTTATATTGGACCAAACATACATTGTCGCCAATTTTAAAAGGCTTAATATGCTTATTTTTCATGCTAGAGCCATAGATATTTTTCCATATTTGTAGTGCGTTTTTGCTTGTAACATCACAATTGGTCTACATCGAATGGAGGAGTGATAGCTACAATCGAACCCATCAACCAAATCTTGTAAAATATCAATATACCTATTAGTGTTATTTTTCATAAAATACCGCCACATTCAGGTTTATAATGTACGATTAAACCGCTCCACAATAGAGGCCTTAACTGCATTATTCGTAAGATAATACAGATCATCATACGTTTTACAGAGACGCTTCATCGGCGAATTAATATATTCTTTGCCCCGATCCGTCTGTAGTTTCTTCGGTATGCGCGTATCTTTTGAACTATCAGTTTGCATGAACTGGCTACAGCGGCTCCAGTCTTGTTTGATAAGGCTACACACAATGCAAATTTTAATGGGCAATCACTGCAAGGATACTGTATATTTAACATCATTTTCCTTCAAATAGTCAATTAAACTCACTAAATCTCCTTGCCACGACGCATCCATGTTTGAGATCATGATCTTATTTGTCAAATCTTTTTCTCACGGGTTTGTGCAACAAATAGCCATCCTGGTTATTCAACCAATCACGCACAGTTGTTTTTTTTATTCCATAATCTCTAGTTTCTCTATAATTTATCAATGCCGCCGTATGATCCTGATGCTGTAGGCATAAAATATTGTTTCTCTAATATTTTTTTCATCGTGTCTAGAAGACATGTTCTCATGAACGAATGCTGTATTTATCAGAAATTCAAAATGTATAAAATGATATTAAATGTGGAATGTAATACAAATATATCATGTTTGATAGCAGTATAATATGAGTATATCATGATTGCTTGGGTCAGCATGGTGGGATGTAACTGGGAGGCTCTTGTGGGTGTTAACCGGAGGTGTGGACTTTATGCCGATTGCTTGATGTCTTTTGGTGAGGCGTAACTGGTATGTGTTTGTAGGTGGAGTGATCCAGCTGTTTGGCTTTAACACAGGCCTTTAGGTACTGTCCTCACAGTCAGCATCAGAGGCAGTTTTCCATTTATACTGGGCAGCAATTTCTACTCTTTAAAATAGTAAGCAGTAACACATCAATTAATGTTATTGGCTATTGTTGTATAGTAATATTATATAGGATATAATTGTATTTTCCTTAGAATAGATTTACTCTTTTAGAAGATGTTTAATACATTAATTGATGTTAGCGTATAATTTTATTTGCCTTTTGTAACATTTATCATATAGTATATAAAATGTATTTCCTCGGCATAGACTTAGATTATAATTTTATATTACAGTACTTTCCACTGCATAGACTTAGATTATTATTTTATATTATCGTACTTTCCACTGCATAGTTATAGCCAATTTTAGAAGTATAATAGTATTCACACTTTCAATCATTTTAGTTAAGATGGAAGCCGACGATTTTGAACAAGCCGAGCCTCTTCTTATGAAGACAATTCCAACTAATAGGTAGGGCTTCTATTGAATATAATGGACGGAGTATTAGACATTCTGATTAAAGGATTATTTTGTATATTATATAATATTTCGTCCTTTTTAAGAAGAGTCTATAGGGAACACCTTTTCTGAGAGGTTTCCGACTTTGGATTTGGATTCCATAAATGCAGGCCCTTTAGGTTCTTTCACACTGGCGGAGAAACAAGCGCAACAATTTCACATTATCCCATCACTGGTGGTAAGCTGTATATTTGTATAATAACTGCTTTAATCATATGTAGACGTGAAACTAAATACAATTTCTCATACAGACGCCGAGATGCTGCAAGCGGCCAACAAGCAAGAAAACAGACATGTTTCTGAAGAGCCTATAAATCTGGCAAAGCCGCTGCGGAGGCGACAAACATATGAAAAAGGTAAGAACATATGGAAAAAGTAACATCTCTATGAATAAAAGTCCGTATGTATGCAGGTATGAAATTTCCCCTAATTTCTTATACAGGTAACCAACACTTGAAATAATTCTATAACGTTGATGGTCCCATGGTTTCTAACAGTCCTAAAAAGCCACGGAAACCACGAAACACAGCTCTCAAGATTAGTGTTCCCAGGGTTTGTATCAGGCCTAAAGAAAAAAACAAAAAACATGGCGCAGCTAATTCAAAAAGGTAACGTGACCTTGAATAATAGGCACTCAGTACCATGAAGAAAAAAAACATTTCTGGACTGTGTAATAGTTTTATTTTATTTACAGCTGATAAATGATCGGCCAGAAAATTAAAACTATATTCAGATGAGAATGCATCCATCCCACTGACGGTGAATAGGAAGACGGCTGTGAACCCAGATCATTCTTGTAAGTATATATTTAGTCTTTTCTGTAATAATGATAATCTTTATTTATATAGAGCTTACATGTTCCGCAGAGATTTATAATTCAGATATTCATATACAACCAGTCATAACAGTTATCAAAAGCAATAATTAACGCAAAATTAATGATCTCCCTGCTCATAAGGGGTACAACCTAAAATACTATCTTTATACAAACACATGTTTGACTGATACATGTAACATTTCTATTGTTACTCAAGCCTCATGGATAACTAACACATGTAACTTTTAGATACAAAGAATATGCTAAAAATGATGCACAGCCATTGCTGCATCCTCTAGTACTGCAGGACCTTACTTACGGACCAACGCAGAACTCCCCCCACAAAGAGTTAATCCGGCTGTGAGATCAACTCCGCTTTCACCATCATTGTTCTGTCGGATGAAGACAGCCCTGTGAAAACCAAGCAACCTGGGAAGGCGGGACCGAAGTCTTCAGCCCGAAAATATAACGGCGACTCAGCCACTCCCAATATTACACATTCAGACATTTCTGTGGACGGTGTGACACAAGCTGAACGTGAAGCCATCAAAAGAGAAATTGATCAGCGTGCTGAGGGTAAGACGACAATCTGGACAATATACGGGTGTATCATACTATACATGCTGCAGATATTACTTCTGCAGGTTCGTCTAATGATTTTGCACTTGTAAACCCTTTAAAGAGACAGTGTCAACCCAGAACCCAGGGGGCAAGTAAAAAACAAAAAGTACACAATTCCCCAATTACCCCTGGAAGGCCTGAAGAACACTATAAGGTGTTTCATGATATGGGACCTCAGTACATAAATTACAAAAACGCTTATGTTCAACTAAAATATTTCCCTGGCACCTTTGAAAGGTTACAAACTGCAACCCCAACACCTGACATTGTGGATGAGCTATATGCGTCCAAAAGACTGTGCAGATGCGCCATTAGTCATTGTGAAATCAAATACAAATATTTCAATGTGACGAGGAATGGTTGGTTATGGTCTGCAGAAGTGGTCTAAAATACCTCCACAAAGGGGTTATAGATTGAGAACAATTAAACGTGCTTGAAGGCCGTTTGTTAGTGCAAGACGTTCATTAGAAGCCTGCGAGAGCCAACTCACAGACCGATAACTACACAAAACCCTCAGCTGTTGATACATGCACAGAGTCCCTCATTTCACAGCCATTATCCCCCTAGGGGTGTTAGCACCAATGTGTCTCCATTTGCTCAAAGCTTTGAGCCTCTTGAAACACAGGCTGAAAACGTACATGTTGCAGCTTATGGTCATGATAATGTACGGGACGTAGATCATTCAATATTTTTATAACATCACCATCAAAGATGTCCGCAAGTTCAATGCCCGCATGTATATTGATCATTTCAGATTTGTAAATTTAGACCGCATTCAATCATTTGTAGAGGCCCTAAACATCGTGCATGGAGCCAGTCTTTACTGGACAGAGTCAGAGACATTGATCCTCGAGACTTTGTTCCGTTAAGGCTTGAAGGCGGTGACATGTTAGATCCCATTTTCACTACAAAACAAACAAGGGAGGATTTTAGTTCTGAAGCATTCTTAAATGCCGTAGCTCCCACATCGCAAAGCAATGCTGAATGCTTAGCAAACAGCTCCCTGAAATTAGTCATAATTATTAAAAGCAGACGTGGAGGCATAAAAAGACGTCTGAAATTTATAGCGAGTAGTCAAACCATTAAGCAAAAGAGACGGTGGCTGTACGACTATCAATTACAGCACAAATCTGATTTGCAGCTAGCGAGTGCGCCCTGATCAGCGACACTGATGGTGATACAGTTCCACTGAATCATGCTAAAACCATACATGCGGCCCTGGCTAACCCTGAGGACCAACTTATAAGTTTGTGATATTGACGTGTGGTGCCCCTGAGGGTTCAGTCGCCACAGAGGTACTGCACCTCCTGAGGTGTGGTACCCCACCATCCAGGTAAGGTGGAGACATCTGACTACACTCCAACACCTGCATCCCACACAATATCATAGTGTAGCAAAGCACCCTTTGGTGGCTCCCTGCTTGGAACACGAAGCGTATTGGGATACGGGTGGAGTTTAGTTGGCACCAAAAGAGTGGGAAGAGTTTAGGATTTAGTCAGTCTGACAGTCAGAGGAGGAGAGAAGATCCCCTGAGTGGGATGGATTAAGGAAGTGCTGCAGCCGACCTCAGTGACCTGGGTCCGCTGGCACAGGAAAGGGACATTGATGGAAAGCCTGACACTCTCCATTAGAAAGAAGGATTAGTATGGAACACAAGGAGAGGAGAACTAAGGATTAGGGTTAGAGCAGAACCCTTCCCAAGTTCACAGCGCAAGGCCAGGGTCTGGTCCCCGAGGCTGTACAGATACTAATGGTCCTGCAGCGGACACTGGAGGAATAGAAGTCACCACTTTATTCCCACACCAGACTTGGGGGCACACAGCAATGTGTGCGAGCTAGGACTTGGTAGCAAAGAGTCCCCGAAGCAGGCTACAGCTGTCTGCCGTACAAGTAGAGTTCATAAGAATATCTGACAGGAGGAACTCCAGTGTAACTCAGTACTGTGAGCACTTCACTATTAGCGCAATAAGGGAGACGTTCAGAAAAGGCATATGTTGGCTGAGTGTACTTCATCTTGCCTGGAAGTTGGCTGAGCTCCTGACCTGGAGGACACGGCATGGATGCGGGCACCTGCACGCACAACTGAGTAAAGCTTTGGAACTACATGCCCTGGTATCCTCCACTTATTCCGGCGCCAACACACTCAGCACTGCTACATCTTTGTGCCTAACACTGCACCATCCACGTCTCCACTGCCCTGGGACTACTGCCCTACCTGTGGAGGGCCACAACATCATTGCTGCACCACACCATCTGTCCCAGTGGATCTGTCAGCAGCATCGGCTTAACATCTACATTGCCGAACACCACAGGTGGCGTCACGAATCATTTACTCAAACTTTAATCATCACCCACAAGCTCGACATTTCCCCTTTTACAATGGACGCCCAGGGCCACGGACCGGGTCACAGCTGCCGTGACATCTCCATTTGAAACCCATGGGCATGGCTCCGAGTACCCCGCCGCCCTGGCATGGGGCTCTCCTGAAGCTTTTGAGAAACATCTGGGCGTCACCATTAAAGTACTGTACTACAATCAGGGGGACTGGTGTTTTCAAACAGGTAATGCCCCTAGTGCTAGAACTATTTTCATATTGCATCATGATAATCACTACTACAGTATCAAAAATATGAAGGGTTTTATCGGTGCGGATTACTTTTGTGAAAGATGCAATTCGTTGTTTCATCACAAGTTTAATCGTTCGTGTCAATATGTTTGCAAAGCTTGTCAGAGAGTTGTGTGGAGAGTTCCGACGCGCAACAACCGCCTCGTTGTCCTATCTGCCGTGTGTTGTCGGTCGAGTGAGTGCTTAGATCACCACATTTATCTACAGATAATCCAACATTCTGCAGACTTTAATCATTTTGTGATAATGTCACCATTTTGTCTCCAGAGAAAGTGATTCCGAACATAAATGTAAAGGGTCCACTACATTCCACCATTAAATCTCCCTTTTACTTGGGCGCCCAGGGCCACGGACCAGGTCACCGCTGCGGTGACACCTTCCCCTCTGAGTGACCGGCCCGGTACCGAGTGCCCCACAGCCCTGGGAGGGCGACCCAAGTACGCCTCCGTTACCACAATCCTTGTGGCTCACTATGTTACATCGGTTCTGTTCAATTGTAATGCATTAAATCATGTAAGAAATATGATGTACATATGTGTAATATTAAATATGCAAAATGTTATACATGATTGTAACACTTTATATGGTCATATATTTGATTAACTGCAGCGCAGTGTGATAAATATGTAATTGATTGTACTTCTAAAATAACAGTGTAAATGTCAAATTAATGCTTTATAAAAATGTATTTGATTGTTGCTCAAACACGATTCTCTTTTTTATCAAAATGGCGTCATTTTTATTTACAATTCGAATAAAATGTTTCCTTTATTAAAATATTGACCTTATAATTAATATGACCAATGAATCAATACTATTTAAAGTATAAAGAGGCTATAAAAGGGAACCATTATTGGTCATATAGAAAGTTTAACAGCCTTTTATATCAAACCAACAGCGATTGATATAAAAGTGATTCAATCATGATCCTTTTATTCTACTTTATTAAGAGGCCTATAAGAAAATTGGACACAAATAAATTGCCCTATGATGATACATCTTCTAACAAATTTATATGAAATGGATATAAAAGGGCGTGTTTGGTACACTTTGATAGGGGCGTGTCACCTGTCAGATTTCTTGTTGACAAGACATCCAGCCCCCTTACTACTGTTGCTGAAGGCAGAGCAACAGAGGAGACCAGCGGCACATGTCAGCGCTGAAAGAGCATATGTGGCACCCCCAGGAGTATGGCCGCCACACTGGCTTTGCCTTCCTCCAGGGGAGGGTAATGCCAGGCTTGGAGGTAATGATGGGTCTCTCTCGCAGTCAATCCATACATGCAACACAGTTCCACTCCAGGCCAGCAGGGGGAGCTCTGAACCGGAATTAAGGGGAGGAGTGCTCTGAGGGCCAAGAGGAAGGAGTAGTCAGTCTGAGGAGGGTGAAGTGTGCAGACATGGAGAGAGAAGCTGGAGGTGGAGCTAGAAAAGGAGAGCTCCCTCACAGTGAGCGCATAAACTGGAGCCTGGTCTCCACGGTTGTACGGATACTAACGGTCCTACAACAGATACCAGAGGAGTAGGAAGCTGTAAATGCCCTACTCCCATCTAAGACTTGAGGCACAACAGCAGCTTGGATAGAGAGCCAGGACTCAGGAGAAAGGAGCCCCCCCGAGATAGGCTACAGCTGTCTGCTGTGCAAGTAAGGTTCTTGAGAATGTCTGAGAGGAGGAACTTCAGTGTAACTCAGGACTAGGAGTACTTCATTCAAACAAGCGCTAGGAAGGAGACTGCACAGCCCATCTGCTGAGAGAGAAACCCTGAATTGCTTCCAGGCTAGCCTGCCCCGTTACCATCTTTAATCAGGTCCCTGGACTGCCATTATCTAGTAAAGGTACAGAAATTGCAACCCGCTGTGTCTTGTCTGCTTCCTACACTTAAGGCACTGCTACATCCCCGTGCCTACCACCTCTGCTCTGCCCTGTGACTACAGCTTCACCTGTGGGGAGCCTTTACATCCTTGCTGCACCCTACCATCAGTCCCAGAGGATCTGCATGCAACGTCGGCTTAACACCTCCCTTGCTGAGCACCACAGGTGGCGTCACAAACTATTCCATTAGCTACATTCTCCCATTACTTGGGCACCCAGGGCCACGGACTGGGTCACCGCTGCTGTGACACATCCCGCTGACATCGGCCCGGTACCGAGTACCCCACAGCCCTGGGAGGGCGACCCACATAAACTCCTCATGATGTTCACTTTGCCTCTGCTGCTTTCCCTTCCTGGTTCCGGCTCCATGTCATGAGCATCAAAGACAAGTTTTTGTGTTACAGCATGAACCAATTCTAGTTAAAGCCCTTATGGAGGTTGATGGTAAGGAATTCAAGTTTTTATAAAAATGTTACGTCATGTAAACTCAATAGTTCCCTGAAGACTACGATAATTTTTCAGCAAGTGGAGTTACTGTCAAGAAGGAGATTGCTATACTGCCTACACGGTCAATGTTTCAGGATGACTACTTCTGGACCACTGCTCAGTTGGGAACATTTGTTCATTCTGAGTTAAGCCAAAAAAAGAAAAAAGTACATTAAAAGATTGTGGATATTGCAGTATCTTCCAATCTGGAACCTGAGCTGTGGTGTTGTGGCTGCAGATGAGCAATGGAGGAGGAGTGAAGTGTGAGCCAACATAAAATGCAAGTAATGGCCAAGTTGTTCTGAAAATAGCACTGTAAACCTTGGGAGAATGCAAGAGACCTGAATCTTACATTATATACCGCTCAGCAACCTCAGCGCAGTCTGAGACTAATGGGCAAGAAGAAACAGATGTATGATAAGGATTTTATACCTGGAGCTCAATGTTAGGAGGAGAGGAAGGAGAGGGAAAGGTCAAAGAAAGTCTGCTGAAGACACCAGAAAGGCTTCAACCTGGGAACGTTCCTCCAGCAAGAGAAGACATGCAGATGAAGAGGTAGATGTGATTGCGGCAAATAATCACAGTGAGCCTCAATGTAAATCCAGAAACGGACGGTGGCAATGGACATGTGCAGCCAAGAAAAGGCAAGGCAAAAATGAGGCATGTCTGCATACTAAATCGCATCTTCTGTTTCGATTGTGGCACTGGCAACAAATCTTTAGTCCAATCAATAAACCCAAGGTGAAGTCTTATCCTGCAATTTTCCTTGGACCTCAATTTGTACAGGCCAAATACTCCAGGATTAGGAGTCCTAACTATATAGCGAGATACGCAGCAGTTGGGAACCTCCGTAACTTGGCCGTTCAGTATCCAGGAGACATGTGAGCATTGTCATATGGCTAGCTGTCCTCTCAGACTAGAAGATAACTAATGAAGAGCAGAGAAGAACTGATGTCTGCAGGAATTATATCTATTAGTAGAAGATATCTACAAGTCTTCTGTCCCTTTGTATCAGATATGTTTTCCCTTCTGCTGTTCAGCTGTGTGATCTTCTGCGTTGTCTATTTCTTAGGTCGGCATGCAGGAGGACATGTTGAAGCGTTGTGTTCCTCAGATCGCCAGTGCTCTGGACTTTATGCACAACAGAGGAATGGTTCATCGGGATATCAAGCCAAATAGTATTCTTTTGATGGATGCACAATGTCACTGGATAAAGCTGGCAGACTTTGGACTCACCAGGCTCCAGGGCACATTTGTTCCCTGAGAAGTGGAAGAAAATTTCACTAGGAGGTCATAGAAATGTTCTGGGAGCTGCTGGAAATAAATGCCTGTCAGAGAAGCTCGGCCATTGACATTCTAAAATCTATGCACTTGCCGTGCAAAGCCGAGGTATCTTCAGAGACCAAAGTAACCTGATGTGGAATCTATGATATCCAAACTGCAATATAAATGGTTTTGTAATCCATGTCTAAGCAGTCAGACAATTATAAAGAAATAACCCTGGTGTCTTAATGGCTTACCCTCCAAACTGAGCTGTGATCAGAGATAAAGAGTTTGCCTGGAGGCAGGTGAAATTTGAAAGTTGGCAGCTGCTGGGTGGCAACAAAGTATCCACAGGTAAAGGGCGAGTTACACATGGCGATGTCGCTAGCGGTGTCGCTATGGCGTCACTGGTTTTGTCGTTGTAGCGATGTCCCTGTATCTAATGCTTGCCTCCGACCGGCTCCCTTCTGTCCATCGCTGATCGTGCAAGAGTGTCCTGTGCAGTGTCTCATCGGCCACCTCCTGACGAGCTTCCTGTGGCACCGACGGGCGGCGCGTGGGCGGGGGGGGTTGTCGGGGTCGCCTTGTCTGACAGGTGGGGCCTTGGGGTATTTGTTTTCTTTTCACCATTCTAAAAGGAGCCTGCTGGCCGCCTCTTTATATCTTATGTTCCTCATACCACATCGTTTTTCATATCCTGATTCTTCTATTAAGACTTGCATCTGCCATATTATATCAGCTTTGATGTCTCTTATCCACATCCAAGATGACGAAATGCTTTATTTATAAAGAAGATTTATTTTCTCTAAGATTTTCTTCAAAAAGAATGCTGTGTGTGGATATAGATTGGACGTTGTAAATAGAGTTGAGCGATACCGTCCGATACTTCAAAGTATCGTATCGGATGGTATCGGCCGATCTTTAAAAAAAGTATCGGTATCGCCGATTCCGATACCGGAAGTCCCATTCAAGTCTATGGGACTTCCGGTATCGGAATAAGAAAAACCCTTTCCTGCCCTTGTACAGCCTCTCTGGGGTCTGTACGGGCCTTTCGGGGGGCTGTGCCGGCCTGCCAGGGGGTCTGTGCAGGCTCCGGTGGTCTGTGCCGGCCTGCCGGTGGTCTGTGCAGGCTCCGGGGGGCTGTGCCGGCCTGCCGGGGGGCTGTGCCGGCCTGCCGGGGGGCTGTGCAGGCATCGTCCGATGGGACTACAAGTCCCATCGGGCGATGCCTGCTACCATGACAGTGATTGACACATTAGCCAATGATGGGACAGTAGTAGTCCCATCATCCGGCTAATGTGTTAAATGTAAAAAAAAAAAAAAAAAAAAATTACATGCTACATACATACAACATGCATACTACATACATGCTACATTCATACTACATACATGCTACATTCATAATACATAAATACTACATGCAACATACATACTACATATATACTACATGCTACATACATACCACATATATACTACATACATACTACATGCATGCTACATACATACTGCATGCATACTACATACATACTACATACATACCACATACATACTACATGCATGCTACATACATACTACATGCTACATACTACATGCATGCTACATACTACATGCTACATACATACTACATATATACTACATGCATGCTACATACATACTACATACATACTACATGCATGCTACATACTACATGCTACATACATACTACATATATACTACATGCATGCTACATACATACTACATACATACTACATGCATGCTACATACATACTGCATGCTACATGCATGCTACATACATACTACATGCTACATACATACTACATATATACTACATGCATACTACATGCATGCTACATACATACCACATACATGCTACATACATACCACATACATAACACATATATACTACATGCATGCTACATACATACTACATGCATGCTACATGCATACTACATGCTACATACATACTACATGCATGCTACATACTACATGCTACATACATACTACATGCATGCTACATACTACATGCTACATACATACTACATGCATGCTACATACTACATGCTACATACATACTACATATATACTACATGCATGCTACATACATACTACATGCTACATACATACCACATACATACTACATATATACTACATGCATGCTACATACATACTGCATGCTACATGCATGCTACATACATACTACATACATACTACATGCTACATACATACCACATATATACTACATACATACAATACATTCATACAATACATACATAGACATACAGTACATATAACATAGAGTAACATACTTACCAATACTTGTCACATTGTTCCCCGAAGCCATTGTCTTTTCCGGAATAAATATTAACATAACAAACCACAAAAATACTCACCCACGATCCGAAGCAGTCCACGAGTGTGTCCCACGACGATCTTGGGTAGAGAACTGCAGCATCAGATGATGCTGCCGTTCTCTACGGGCTGCAGGAATCCAATGACGGAAGGTAGGTATCCTTCCGCACTGTATTCCTCCGCCACTTAAAAAAAAAAAAAGTCCCTAGTCTCACTTTATGCCATTGCTGTGTGGGAAATTCCCACACAGCAATGGCATAAAGTGAGACTAGGGACTTTTTTTTTTTAAGTGGCGGAGGAATACAGTGCAGAAGGATACCTACCTTCCGTCATTGGATTCCTGCAGCCCGTAGAGAACGGCAGCATCATCTGATGCTGCAGTTCTCTACCCAAGATCGTCGTGGGACACACTCGTGGACTGCTTCGGATCGTGGGTGAGTATTTTTGTGGTTTGTTATGTTAATATTTATTCCGGAAAAGACAATGGCTTCGGGGAACAATGTGACAAGTATTGGTAAGTATGTTACTCTATGTTATATGTACTGTATGTATTGTATGAATGTATTGTATGTATGTAGTATATATGTGGTATGTATGTAGCATGTAGTATGTATGTAGCATGCATGTAGCATGTAGTATGTATGTAGCATGCATGTAGTATATATGTAGCATGTATGTAGCATGCATGCAGCATGCATGCAGCATGCATGTAGCATGCATGCAGCATGCATGTAGCATGCATGTAGCATGCATGTAGCATGCATGTAGCATGCATGTAGCATGCATGTAGCATGTAGTATGTATGTAGCATGCATGTAGTATTTTTTTTTTTTTTTAACATTTAACACATTAGCCGGATGATGGGACTACTACTGTCCCATCATTGGCTAATGTGTCAATCACTGTCATGGTAGCAGGCATCGCCCGATGGGACTTGTAGTCCCATCGGACGATGCTTGCACAGACCCCCGGACATCAGCACAGCCCCCCGGCAGGCCGGTACAGACCCCCACACGGTGCACAGACCACCGGCAGGCCGGCACAGCCCCCCGGCAGGCCGGTACAGACCCCGGGCAGTCCACACAGCCCCCCGGCAGGCCGGCACAGCCCCCCGGCAGGCCCGAAATGACGGCGCATCATGATGCGCACACACCGCGCATCATGATGACGTCAGGCCGTCAATCAACTGAACTTCCGATTCCGATGCCGAATTCCGATATTGAAAACATATCGGAAGTCGGTATCGGAATGCTCAACACTAGTTGTAAACGATTCCATGGGACTTATGCAAGTCTCTGGGTTCAGGCCTATTCTGGCCCCTTTGTTAGTATATAAATGGGAGGCAAATAACTGGTAATAGGTCAGGATGTTATCTTATGTAATATGAGATTAATTGTTGGGTTGCATTTATTTACATTATTAATACGATAGGTTATGAAGTCACTCTGTAATTGAAAAAATGTGAGAAAAAAAGTTTTGGGTATTCATTTGCTAGATTCACTATTATACTATCCACCTTATTGATATATTATGGCGGTATTCATTTAAACCCTGTTGATAGCAATTAGGTTAATGATTCACAAACACTGCTTTGCAAATAGCACTTTATTTAGTCATTAGTACCATTTATTTATATACTATATCATGATTTGCCGCTAGTGTGGCTTATTCATATAATATATTCATTCCAGCACTTTATCCAGGTTGTGCGCATGCGCTGTTGGAATCTCTCTGGACCTCCAGTTGTCCTGCAACATGACATGCGCGCCTGTCTTCTGCACGGGTTTCTGAGGTGGAACGCAGTGCACTCCGTCTGCCGGAGGTGGGCGGTCCAGTTGTGGGGTTGATGACATGGACGCATGCGCAGTCATATCCTGGCGTCACTAACACATAGTAAGGGCACCACGTGATCTAATACTGCGCCATCATATCCTGGCGTCGTGGTTGTAGTGACGACTTAGTAAGGACACCATGTTTTCCAGCAATTGAAACTGATTGGTTTGAGGGCATTTTAAACAGGGAAATCCCCCGACTTAAAACACGCCCCTTTTGAAAAAGGTACACCGAAACACGCGTCAGAGGACGCGGTGTGGGTCAAGGCACATCATCTCAGGTAACCCATCTTGTTTGGCACGGTCTTGGTTGGAGATCATCTCTTGTCTTACTAGTTATTTTGATCCTTTATGTTTGTTTTCTTTTGCACATGGTCACTTTATTATTAGCAGCTGGGCGCCATGATTGTATGACTGCATATAGACTTCATAGTCATCAGCAGCTATCTGGGGTTCCTTTATTGTGCTGCTCTTTAAATCATTTATAGCAACCAGAAAGGCTTCAACCTGGGAACGTTCCTCCAGGAAGAGAAGACATGCAGATGAAGAGGTAGATGTGATTGTGGCAAAAAATCACAGTGAGCCTCAATGTAAATCCAGAAACGGACGGTGGCAACGGACATGTGCAGCCAAGAAAAGGCAAGGCTAAAACGAGGCATGTCTGCATACTAAATCGCATCTTCTGTTTAGATTGTGGCACTGGCAACAAATCTTTACTCCATCAATAAACCAAAGGTGAAATCTTATCCTGTAATTTTCCTTAGTCCTCAAATTGTAATTTGTACAGGCCAAATACTCCAGGATTAGGAGTCCTAACTATATAGCGAGATACGCAGCAGTTGGGAACCTCCGTAACTTGGCCGTTCAGTATCCAGGAGACTTGTGAGCATTGTCATATGGCTAGACGTCCTCTCAGACTAGAAGATAACTAATGAAGAGCAGAAAAGAACTGATGTCTGCAGGAATTATATCTACTAGTAGAAGATATCTATAAGTCTTCTGTCCCTTTGTATCAGATATGTTTTCCCTTCTGCTGTTCAGCTGTGTGATCTTCTATGTTGTCTTTTTCTTAGGTCGGCATGCAGGAGGACATGTTGAAGCGTTGTGTTCCTCAGATCGCCAGTGCTCTGGACTTTATGCACAACAGAGGAATGGTTCATCGGGATATCAAGCCGAATAGTATTCTTTTGATGGATGCACAATGTCACTGGATAGAGCTGGCAGACTTTGGACTCACCAGGCTCCAGGGCACTTTTGCTCCCTGAGATGAGATCTGTCAGATGTTCCTGAGAAGTGGAAAAAAAGGTCAGTGGAGGCCAGAGAAATGTTCTGGGAGCTGCTGGAAATAAATGCCTGTCAGTGAGGCTCGGCCATTGACATTCTAAAATATATGCACCTGCCGTGGAAAGCCGAGGAATCTTCAGAGACCGAAGCAACCTGATGTAGAATCTTTGACATCCAAACTGCAATATAAATGCTTTTGTAATCCATGTCTATTTAAGCAGCCAGACAATTATAAAGAAAGAACAAAAAAAAAGCAAAAACACTGGTGTCTTAATGGCTTACCCTCCAAACTGAGCTGTGATCAGAGATAAAGAGTTTGCCTGGTGGCAGGTGAAAACTGAAACAAGTTAAAAGTAGTAAAACACTGAACACGTGCACATGTGACCTTTGCATTATGGAGACTTAGCGGCTGAACCCTGAAAGAAGTCATGTGCACAAACTCCAAGCTTGGTCCTGGTACCTTATCTGTGCAGTAGGCTTCATTCTTTTACTGCTCCTATGCAGTTTGCTTGGTTCTAGTACTGTGTCTGTGTATTGAGTGAGATTTTTGGTGCAGAGATTTCTAGAGTATATTGAGCCCACTAAATAGGGAATGTTACACAGTGGTGAATTACTCCTCATTACCGACCACTGCAGCACTTACAGGATTGCACCGTTACTGACAGAACAATGTATCTAGGATTGCTCAGGCATGTGCTTCCATCTCCAAACATAAAAGCAGAGGGACACAAGGCTATACACTGATAAATCTGAAGAACCAGACATGAGGGGCCTGCTGGAGTCCGATACTCCTGATTTATTAACAGGTGCACAGCTCCTCATGAACCAGGAGCAGCTGATGAGCAGTGTACACCTGTGCGCGACTCGACAAGTCCCACTGCAGCCTCAGCTGGGTGAAGATTTGGGGTGTAGCGAACGCCGCTGGTTATGAAGTTGACAAGCGATGGTCACCAGGCCCCACTTATGTAGAAATCGGCAGAGCTGGGAAACACCGGCATGAAGACACCATGAGTTGCTATATCTAGGCGCAATTCAGAGTTGCATTTAAGTTTTGTGACTTCATATTTCTTTTATGCCAGAATAGTGGAGTGATCACTTCGATTTATGGGGCAACACAAGGAGAGGGCTTAGTGTTGGACTCCGCTCGGCAGCCACTATTCCGTGATGTGGCAGATTTTATCCACAAACTGGTGGGAAAGAGAAAACAAAAGTCCTAGGGAACAAAAAGCATCAGAAGAGTAATATTCTGGAAGAACAAGTGGAAATAAGAGATTACGGCACATTGCTGGACACAAAATCAGGAACTAATCTGCTGACAGGAAATATGCATAATGCATTGGATGGGAGCTATGCATTGAGTTAATGGAAAGGAACAATGAAGACAATCAGAAGAAAGTGATGTGTTTAATTGGCCCCAAAGATGAAGATATCCTGAATATCTACTGATCCAGGCAGAGGCTGCTCACCTGGCTCATTTCTTAAATTAAAGGGGTATTCCAATCTCCAAGATTGAACCCCAATATGTAGGTGTAATATTAGCAACACTCCAATTAAAGTCATAGTTCTTCTGATAAGCCATGTTGCTTACACCAGGTGGGTGCATGGAACTGCAGTAACCTTGATAACCATGTTAATGACCACTAAGCTACTGCAGTGCCCTGCACATGGTGTAAGCAACTTGGCTTATCAGAAGAACTATGTGAGTTTTAATTGAAGATATTTGCCAATATTACTACTACATCTATGATTATTTTACTTTGCATAGAATATCTTCAAAAAGAAGTTACTGAGCAGAACACCAAGACCTGTACCATACAGCAACAATTGACAAATACACGTGCAACTGAGAACATTACTGTAAACAAAAACTGATGACTTGGAGTTCCGAACTCCATTACAAGAGGAAAGTAACGTTCTTTACACACAGGACTACCAATGCAATTCAGTATAGAGATGGAGACTCAAATTTCCATAGACGTGGAAATTCATAAGCTTCTACCAGCTCAGAGCGACTTTGTGTCTCTTAAGCCCGCACGCCATCTTGTTTCTCAGAGAAAAGACCGTGAGGCCAAAAGGCCGACGAGGAGGGGCAGCAGAAAACGCTCCTGACGAGACCTCCAGGGCATGGACCTGCTCGCAGGTATAACGGAGCGTATGGTCCAATATGTCATCCTGTTGTCTTTCCAGAGGGCATTAGCCATCTTACAAAAGGGTTTCTCTTTGTGCCCAACACCCTTATTTAAATAAATTTCAGCCAGGTCAGGAATTCCACTGTTTCCATCATACATTGGGACTTCAATGTAAAGCATGGCAGTGCGTTAATATCTTACATAACTCCTGGGGCACAGTTTGTTACTCATCCACAATTTTAATTGAAACATTTATAATTCACCATCACTGGTAGTTTTAAAACCCCTCGGACATACGTGATAGAAACGTATATTTTTTTAATCCACAGGGATATATAAAATGAGTACAGATTTAGAAAGGCGACTTTCATGTCTAAACATCTTACTACATCAGAGCTGAGGGCTCTTTAAAGGTCTTAACCAACAAATCCTAAAACCCACAGACAAGGGTGGATCAATAGTACTTCTGGGTAAAACACATTAAATAAAATTCCAATTGAGTGATCCATCCACCTATACACCAATCCAAAAGGATCCTACGCTTGATGACTAAATTCGTACACGATTTGGCTGATTAATATAAACAAAAGGGTGTTAGATATTAAACTCAGCATGTACCTTATTAATAACCTTCCTGTTACTAGGTCCGAGTAATACCCCAAGTATATTGTCACAATGGCTGTAAACAGCCTTTATACGACAATCATGCAGGGGCATCAAGACAGTTCACTTATGTATAAAACTACATTTTGCATATCTTTTTTTAATAGACAGGAACTGCGATGGGGTCAAGTGTGACCTATGAAAATATTTTTATGGAACAGTTTGAAGATAGCTTTGTAAACACCCATAAACCAATACAAACCCATTCCATCTATTGGAAAACACCAACATGATGGAAGTTGCCAGTCCAACTGTAAGGTCACGTCTGGTTGTTTATTTTAAAGACCCTGCCGATAACCCCAAACAGGCCATTTGTAACACCTGTCAGGCCAGCATCAGCATGGGTAGAACTACCAGCCTTACCACCACCAGCATGATCAGGCACATGGCAGCAAACCGCCCAACTTTGTGCGCCCAACCCCAGGCTCCAGGAACAGTGCCTGCGGGTAACACCACTGCTTCTTCCACTGTTGTGCATGCAAGCCAATCCCCTGTCCACGGTGCATGCGAAGATGCCTCCTGCCCTGCACCTGCTGTCGTCCACAGTGAAATAGCACCATCAAGCATGTCCACGTCCTGTCCCAGTGCAGCCTTCAGTTGTCCATACCCCAGTCACTGGAAGGTAAGAGTAAATATGCAGCCAATGCCCCACAAGCCACAGTACTAAATTCACACATTTCACATCTGCTTGCGCTCGAAATGTTCCCAGCCACCACTATTTCTCTTGCTGTGCCATTCCGGCATTACACAAGCACATGTCCCACAACATTACCTGTGCACTCAACAATGCAGTTACTGGGAAAGTACACCTAACCGCGTACACGTGGACAAGTGCTTGTGGCCAGGGACTGTACATCTCACTGACGGCACACTGGGTTAACAGTGGAAGCCGGGACCCAGTCAGACCTAGGTATAGAACATGTCCTCCCAACGCCAAGGATTGCGGACCCTACGTCAATCAGGGTTGACCTCATTGTGTACAGCTCCAGCACCTCCTCAGCCTCTATCTCTGAAATGAGCACATCAGTCACAAGCTGGAAGCACTGCCATAGCCAAGCAGCAACAGGCTGTGCTGAAGATATTGTGCTTAGGTGACAAACCACACAATGCTCAAGAGTTGTGGACAGCTCTGAAAGAGCAGGCAAATCTGTGGCTGACACTGCTGAATCTCCAGACAGGCATAGTTGTGTGTGACAATGGCAGGATGCTAGTGGTGGCTCTGAGGCGAGGCAAACTGACACGTACCACACCTGGCCACGTGTTTAACATTTTTTTTTTTTTTTTTTAAAGTTGAACAAAGCTACCTGGAGCTGCCAGATTGGCTTGTGAAAGTGGTATGGTCTGTACCTCAAGCTACCAGAGCATGAACATAGTGCACTGCATAGGAAGCACTACAGGAGTTGGAGAACACGCCAAAAGGCCATAATTGGCCATGGTATAGACTTCGAGATGCAAAGACATTTAGCGAAGGAAGCAGAGAGGCTTGTGGCTCTTCTAGGAAGACTTTTGGATGTGTCACTACATTTAGCTTCATGCAACCTGGCTTTCAGAGGAACATTGCAGAGAATTGGAGATCTACATAATGGCAATTTTCTTGGAACCTTGGAAATAATGGTCATGATATGACAAATGTACTAAAAGAGCACCTAGAAAAGCTCAAGCTTAGTCAGGAAATGGGAATAAAAATGCCAGTTCGTTATCCATCTTGGGCAGCGAAAAATGAACTTATAAATATTTGTGGAAAACAGGTCCTGGATGCCAGACTCAGAAAGGAAAGAGGCAATTTATTTTTCTGTTATTTGTGATGATACTCCAGATGTCTCACACACTGAACAGAATGTTATAGTTTTAAGGTTTGTATCCAGAGACTTCCCCAAACAGGAATTTGGCATGTGCAAGAAAGGTTTTTGGAATTTTGCTTTTTTTTTTCCATTAGACGGCAGAACAAATTGCAGAAATGAATATATCAAGACTGCATGAGCATGCCATTGACCTTAAAGACTGCAGAGGCCAGGGATATGATAATGGGGCAAAAAAGTGTCTGGTAGGATTAAAGGTGTAAGGTCCAAAATTCTAGCGAAATTTCCAAGAGCTCTTTTCTCCTTGTGCTGCCCATAAATCCCATTATCTACCAATGTCCTTTTTTGGAACGCCTAATCTTTTGCTTCTAGCAACTAAGATTTTATAATTAGGTACAATTTTTTGTGTTTGTAAAATGAAATGTTTTCAAAGCAGGAAATCATGTCAGTCATTTTTAATTGAATATTCTTCCACCCAGAGCTTTCAAAGCACCTATTTGAGGTTTTTTCAAGATTAGGATCATAAGCTGAAATTTTTTAAAATCAGAGTTCTGTGATCACAAAGTTATTAGAACTATTGTTTATACTTGAAGGAAGGTATATAATGCAATGGCATTGATGTAGATTTACCAAGGCCAGAGTTATATTCAAGTGAAATTGCCGTCCCATTTTTTGGGACATTGGCAGAATGCACTATTTTCGATGTTTTTTTTTTTTTTTTTTTTTTTTACAAGGAAATTTTTGTTTGATTCACTAGTTTTTATACATAACCCTAAAACATTTACAACTGATATGGCAGGCAGAGGTCTTAGTCTGGAAATCCCTCAGCCCTCCACCTCCCTTCCCCAGTACCTTTCTGACTATATATGCTTTGTGAAACCAGATATCTCAGTTGTACTGGAGACACTCAGGAGAACAGACCCTGTAACTTGCTGGCTTGTCAGACATTGTTTACGATCACATCACAGTATATAAGGTTGGTATTTTATGTTTTTATTCATCACCATTGTTTATTTAGCTTGTTTTATGAATGGATAGTGAAATGTGAAATATATTTATATATTTAAAATATATATTTTTATCTATAGATTCCTAAATGTTACTATACTAATTTTTGTTGCATCAGCAGTAAGAACATGGCATATCGATATAAAGAAGGACTTACTGTTGATGAAATACTACGTCATCTTGAGTTATTAGATGACCAAGAAGAGGAAGTTTCTGATGTTGAAGTAGTGATTGTACCCCCTGACCCTGATGAGGAAGATTTTGAGGAAAAGGAGCTTCTTGCTCATGAATTGAATGATGTAGCAGGAACTTTGGAGGTATTGCACACTTCAACAGAAATTGAAGAGGCTCCTGAGGTGGCATCAACTGAGAATTTACCATCCACCTCAGCAGGAACATCAAGTACCAGTAGCAGAAAACGACTAAGGAATCAAGCTTCAAAGCCAGTTATGAGCAAGAAAAAAAAATGCAACAGAAATATTACAATGTGTAGCAACTCCAAAATGGAAAAAAGGTCAACCAACATATGAAAGCAGTGCGGACCAGGATACATCCGAAATAAGCAACATTTGTGACCTTTTAGAAAATAAAAATGAAGTTGAAGTATTTGAAGAGTTTTTTTCCCCCCATGATGTTATGGATATTTTGACCCAAAGCATGCTATGAAAACCAAAAAAATAAACCCTCCTTTTCCATCAGCGAGGAAGAATTACAAGTTTTCTTAGGCATATTATTACTGTCTGGATATCATTCTCTCCCCGAAGAGGACATGTACTGGGAACAAGCTCAAGACATGGGAGTTCCATTAGTGTATAAAGCAACGTCAAAGAACTGTTTTAGGGAAATTAAAAAATATATACACCTAAATGACAATTCTAAAATTGACAAGTCTGACAAGATGTACAAAGTTAGTTTATTCTTTGAAGTACTGGGGAATGAATTCCTGAAATTTGGTGTATTCCACCAGGAACTTTCCTTAGAAGAAATGATGGTCCGCTACTATGGCAAACACCCTACAAAAATGTACATGCGAGGTAAACCAAAAAAATTCGGCTACAAAATTTGGTGTCTGCAGTTCCAACGGCTACCTCTACAAATTTGTGCCATACTGTGGCAAGTCTGACTAAGAGGAAGGACCGTTAGGCTTCAGAGTAATTTCACAACTTACAAATCTAATTCCCAATTCCCAGTCATTCAGTTACAAGTTATTTTTTTGACAATTTCTTTACAAGAATTGATGCTCTGGTGATGCTGAAAAACAAAAACATGCAAGCTACTGGCACAAGACAGTGTCCTCTAATGCCAAGCAAGGAGATTGAAAAACAGAAGGAAAGAGGATTTTGTGATTACCGGTTTGATAAAGCAAATAACATTCTTGTGGTGAAATGGAAGGATAATAAGGTTGTCACATTTGGCACAAACTTCAGCACAATAGAACATTTGTCAACAGCTCGTAGGTACTCTCAAAAACAGGTCCAAATCTCAATGCCGCTGATGGTTCAGGAATATAATTCCCACACGGGGGAGTTGATTTATTGGACAAACAAATCTCCCTGTACTGTGTCAGAATCTGTTCCAGAAAGTGGTGGTGGCCCCTTTTCACTTAAATGATAGACATGGCCATTGCCAACACCTGGAGGGCATATCAAAGGCAAATCCAGAAGAAAGTGTGCCACTGCTAAGTGTAAGGAGGAGGATTGCATTGGCCCAAGCAAAAGCACACAATCAACCCCACAGTGATGTGGACCTCAGAGTAAACCATTATGTGGCAGAGTTAGTGATGACATCAGATTTGATCCTGGTAATCATTTGATAGAGCCAATTGCTACACAAAGAAGGTGTGCTCTATGTAAGGAAAAAAACAAACAGAATTTGCAAACGGTGTGATGTTCCCCTTCATGCTAAGTGTTTTGCTGTATTCCATTCCCCTAACTGATGTATTTGGAGAATTTTGTAACATCATATTTTGAGAAGAGTGCATAAACATATTGTTTGCATAATAGTTTGTAAGCAAAAAAACGCAAAAAATAAAGTGGAATAAGTTCTGTCTTTTCTGAGTTTTTGCTATCACTTTCTGCCAATGTCCCAAAATTGGTACGCCCTTTAATGAAAAATCCGTGCTTGTAAAAATTTGGCATATTATGTTTAATTCATTAGGACCCAAATCATTAAAAATCTGTAGTTTAAAAAAAAATGAAAATTGCCAGTTTGGCAAGTAATGGTTAATCTTTGTGGGCATTTATGCTGCTGCAAGCTGCCCTGAAATGAAGACTTTTTTGGAAGTGTAAACCAGCTATACATTCTGTTTAGCAACAGCCCTGAGAGATGGAACACCTTGTCTGAAGTAGTTGGAAGGTCTTTGCATGGTCTAAGTGACACCCGGTGGAGTTCAAGAATAGAGGCTGTACGTCCCATTGCTCAAAATCTGCCAAGTATTTTGAAGGCTCTTGATAAAGTTATTTCTTCTGGAAAGCTCAAAAACGATGCGCATTCAGAAGCTGGAGGTCTGACCATTTTTCAGGGCAGTGGTTTTGGCTTCATTTGGGTAAGTTCTTACCAGTTTTGAGGAGAGAAACAAAATACTACAGTCTAGAGCCGTGTCCTTGGAAGTTGGTGCAGCAAACATTAAAGCCCTCTCTGAAGAGAAGAAATTACTTAGAGAAGTGGCCCACCCTGCTTTCTGAAGCCAGTTTGGTTGCAGATTGCATGGGCATTCCGAAGGACCTATTAAATGCTCAACAATTGTGCCAAAGAAAATCAAAGCATCATGAAGCTGCAAGTCCTGAAGAGCACTTCAAAGTTAATGTCTTTCTTGTGGCAATGGACACTAATTTCTGATCTTCTCCAACGCTTCAGATCGATGGAAGATATCTGCAAGTTGTTTGCTCTAATTCTTAAGAAGACGACAATAAGTGCAGAGAATCGATGGCATCCACTGAAGATTTCATGTTGTCGTTACTCTCAGAGCTGTAACACCTTAGGAAAGTTTATGAAGCTACATTTATAGACAGCATGGGTCCAGTGGATTTGCTAAATGCCATCTACAAATTTGAGCTTCAAAGGAATATTTGGGAGAGGTGTATATTATACTCAGAATTCATCACGTTACCACTTTCAATAGCAGAAAGAGCATTTAGCAAACTCTCACTGGTCAAGAACTATCTGCGTTCTACAATGACAGAACAATTGAACAGCCTAGCCCTTCTATCAATTGAACACGAGCTTGCCAGACGCCAGAATTTTAAAGATCTGATGTCAGATTTTGCGAAACAGAAGGTAAGACGACTGCCTGGTCCAAATATGTAAACGTAGACAGTTTTACATTTGTCTATTATTGCCACATATGTTCCCCTCTATTGTGGATGAGTGGCGTTGCCTGACTGTGGTTTACTGACCCAAATGTCAATCATTAGTGATATGCTACATCTCTCTAATGTTTCAGTTATGGGATTTGCACACGTGCACCCCAGATTGGAATGGCACTGTAATATTAGGCCTCAGTTCTTGGCACAGTGTTTGTTGTTCTTAGACTTATAATTATGTCCCTTTTTATATCAGGGCTCGGTTCTTAGCTCAGTGTGCACTATTGTTTGTTCTTACATTTTTGTAGATACGTATTTATTATGATTCAGTCCCATAGATTGTGTGCAATATTCCTTGTTTTTAGCTTGTTTTTCTGACCTCACGAAATCACCTCTTTTTCATTATAATGATTGGTTATATGTGTTTGTCTCCGTTTCTGGTTTTGCACTTTTGTAATTGATCAAAGGATTTCACTGAATGACTCGTAATATATTTAGTTAGCAAAGTGTTTATTGGTAGTGTTACGAACCTTTTATGTTAAGGGAATTGACCACTCTGGATTTTGTTAATCAATGTGTTTGAGATGATTAAAAGCCACTTAGTGCAGATATTCAGCATAGACTATATGCGTTTCCCATTCTTCAGATTTGGTGCCAAAATTCAGGAAAGACCATATTAGTAAGAGCCTTACCTCAAACACTTGTCAATTACCATCAAATGTCCAATCCTCTTAATAGTTTAACGTTATGGAAGAATTCACTTTAAAGTAGGTTATCGCTTATATCATAAAATAATTAAACAGCTTTTCTAGCAGGCTTACACTTCCATAAGAGATCCCTTTTCAGCTCTTTCCTCCATCATAACCGCCAAGATTACAATCACAGATAACAGAATCCACCATTCAAAATAGGTAGTGTCATGATTACCTCTTCCCCTTCCTGCACAATTACATATACATGTCAGTAAACATGAGAACATGTATAGAAAACTCCCAAAGAGATCGTCCCCTATAATGTCGATAGATACACACGTGCATATGTCTAATGTCCTTATCTCCAAACAGGCGATCGAGCAGCTTCCATTAATGTATAGAAACCGTAATATATATTTTTTAATTGGTATAAAAAAAAAAAAAGTATGTGACATATTCCCTTGAAGACAGACAATTAAAATACACCCCTCAAAACAAGTTACCAAATGTTTAATAGGTTAGAGTAGCGTAGGGCCCTGCCAATAGTGTCAAACTTGTCATGGTGGCAGTGTCATGCCGCTCTCACTCGGGGGTTGAACTTCAGGCCCGACATCACTTCCAGTGCCATAGCCGCTCCGGGGGTCACGTCGGGTGCACACCTCTCGTACCTAGTCCCATGGCTGCACAGTGTTCTTGGTGCTCACTTCTCAGCTCTGTCTATAGCCGTGTCCTCTCTATGGTCCTGGAGAATCTGACCAGAAAGTCCTAGTGCTCATGTGCTATATCAGGCTGCCTCTTCCTATGGGAGGTGCCTGATTATTGTTGTGCTTCCTGGCCTAGTCTGCTTAGTCCTTGCTTGGCTGTGTGCTGTACTCTGGTCCTCTGCCTTGTGCTCTGTGCCTGTACTCTGCTTCCTAGCACATGCTCCACACCTGCGCTCTGCCTTGTGTCCTGTTGTGCCTCTTGGTCAGTGGTGCTGTACGTCAGCTTAGACAGTTTCCACCATTATAGTGATCGGACAAAATGGTGGAAACTGTCTAAAATGACGTCCAGCACCACTGACCACTTATGATTCACAGGGAGCTGACATACTGATATATGGAATCCACTATAGTGACAGAAAATTCTATTATAAGCCTCATTTTCAACATAGCAGGTTCTGCCATCAGCTACTCTGGACTGTCGTGAATTTACAGCATCCTACCATAATAGGAATCTATCAGTTCTTTGGGATTTTCCCCCTACATTAATACACAATATCCCATTACTATGGGGAGCTGGACAGCTCAACTATAATCTACTATAAACAGGGTCCAAAGCTTGACCTTCATATTACCACTACAATTTTAAGCAGTCGGCCTGATGAAGGCCATGTAGGCCAAAACGTTTGCAGACTGCGTAAATAAAAATATCTTCTACTTACACCTTAAGTTGAGTGCCAAGTTATTCTTTATTATTGGATTTTGGTTTGGATAACCTACTTGTGCACCCTACAGTTGTGCCATGCTATATAATACACATTTCTCAATAGAGGATCCGCTTTTTTAAATAAGCCTCTAATTATTCCTGTAAGCCCTGCCCCATAGATGTACTCAGGACCGCAAAAACCCTCTAAACCGTGGCCCGTCTGAGCAATATAGTAGCGGGCATAAATGGTTGGGTCTCCGTAAACACATTGCGACACCATGTTGATGTGTCAATCACGACACGGCCTAAAATTTAATCACATTTTTTCCGTACTTGAATTTAACAGGCGTACCCTGATCAGTCAAGATAGAGATGCTTACAGAATCAAAGTGCTGTTTGCATAGAGGCACACAATCAGGTCTTGTGTATTGAAGTATGATGATCTTCCCACTCTTACCGGTCACCTGCACAGTTCTCAGAAGCTAGATGCAAGAATCTCCTAGTAGCTGATGGTTAGTAATGTCCGAGACCACAAATAATGTATAAGTCAGTTCATGATATCTGTGTATTTCTTCTCCTTGGCTCTAATCACACTATCATAGGCCTCAATATAAGGTGGTAGCCCTAAAATATGAGCCAATTTTGGTCCTGGAGCAAAATGTATCGTGGGGGAATCCGATCGAGTAACACTTCTCTTCACTTCATCGTAACAAAGTTTAAAGCCTTCGGATGTGATCTTCAAGCTGTCAATACGCTCATTAATGGCCCTTATGAGTTCCGAAATATTTAAATAGCCTGCTTTTACGAAATATTCCCTTAGCACATCGCCTCGTTTTCCAAGAAAAAAACGTACCTTTGCTATTTTCGAAAATAAGCCAGGTGTGGGGATACTGAAGTTCTGTAAGTGCAACTTTATATGGGCCTACAAGATGTACAGGTTTTGCCAGTTTAGTGGTAAAAGCCAAAATCGTGTTGTCTGGTAATAGCTTACTTGACGCATTACACGCTAGTGATAATATAAAATGATCCAGAATCCATGATCAGAGGTCCGTCAGCTGGTTTTCTTAAATCCAAGTGTTACATTTTTCCCGGATAGCCCACCCATTTCACGAGATGCAGGGTGGACCCACTGACGCGCTATTTTCTTAATACTCATCCGATGAGACATTTTGTAGTTCCTCCTCATAAAATGATCCAATCACAGGTTCTCCATACAAATCCACTATTTTGTAGAGCGGAAGTTAGAATTTTGTGTTAATTTCAGTTATGATAAATATTTCACTGGTATAAGATTGTTCATATGCCTTCATAAATATACGTTTATATTGGACCAAACATACATTGTCGCCAATTTTAAAAGGCTTAATATGCTTATTTTTCATGCTAGAGCCATAGATATTTTTCCATATTTGTAGTGCGTTTTTGCTTGTAACATCACAATTGGTCTAAATCGAATGGAGGAGTGATAGCTACAATCGAACCCATCAACCAAATCTTGTAAAATATCAATATACCTATTAGTGTTATTTTTCATAAAATACCGCCACATTCAGGTTTATAATGTACGATTAAACCGCTCCACAATAGAGGCCTTAACTGCATTATTCGTAAGATAATACAGATCATCATACGTTTTACAGAGACGCTTCATCGGCGAATTAATATATTCTTTGCCCCGATCCGTCTGTAGTTTCTTCGGTATGCGCGTATCTTTTGAACTATCAGTTTGCATGAACTGGCTACAGCGGCTCCAGTCTTGTTTGATAAGGCTACACACAATGCAAATTTTAATGGGCAATCACTGCAAGGATACTGTATATTTAACATCATTTTCCTTCAAATAGTCAATTAAACTCACTAAATCTCCTTGCCACGACGCATCCATGTTTGAGATCATGATCTTATTTGTCAAATCTTTTTCTCACGGGTTTGTGCAACAAATAGCCATCCTGGTTATTCAACCAATCACGCACAATTGTTTTTTTTATTCCATAATCTCTAGTTTCTCTATAATTAATCAATGCCGCTGTATGATCCTGATGCTGTAGGCATAAAATATTGTTTCTCTAATATTTTTTTCATCGTGTCTAGAAGGAGTGTTCTCATCAACGAATGCTGTATTTATCAGAAATTCAAAATGTATAAAATGATATTAAATGTGGAATGTAATACAAATATATCATGTTTGATAGCAGTATAACATGAGTATATCATGATTGCTTGGGTCAGCATGGTGGGATGTAACTGGGAGGCTCTTGTGGGTGTTAACCGGAGGTGTGGACTTTATGCCGATTGCTTGATGTCTTTTGGGGAGGCGTAACTGGTATGTGTTTGTAGGTGGAGTGATCCAGCTGTTTGGCTTTAACACAGGCTTTTAGGTACTGTCCTCACAGTCAGCATCAGAGGCAGTTTTCCATATATACTGGGCAGCAATTTCTACTCTTTAAAATAGTAAGCAGTAACACATCAATTAATGTTATTGGCTATTGTTGTATAGTAATATTATATAGGATATAATTGTATTTTCCTTAGAATAGATTTACTCTTTAAGAAGATGTTTAATACATTAATTGATGTTAGTGTATAATTTATTTGCCTTTTCTAACATTTATCATATAGTATATAAAATGTATTTCCTCGGCATAGACTTAGATTATTATTTTATATTATCGTACTTTCCACTGCATTAGTTATAGCCAATTTTAGAAGTATAATAGTATTCACACTTTTATAAATTTAAGTTAAGATGGAAGCCGACGATTTTGAACAAGCCGAGCCTCTTCTTATGAAGACAATTCCAACTAATAGGTAGGGCTTCTATTGAATATAATGGACGGAGTATTAGACAGTCTGATTAAAGGATTGTTTTGTATATTATATAATATTTTGTCCTTTTTAAGAAGAGTCTATAGGGAACACCTTTTCTGAGAGGTTTCCGACTTTGGATTTGGATTCCATAAATGCAGGCCCTTTAGGTTCTTTCACACTGGCGGAGAAACAAGCGCAGCAATTTCACATTATCCCATCACTGGTGGTAAGCTGTATATTTGTATAATAACTGCTTTAATCATATGTAGACGTGAAACTAAATACAATTTCTCATACAGATGCCGAGATGCTGCAAGCGGCCAAGAAGCAAGAAAACAGACATGTTTCTGAAGAGCCTATAAATCTGGCAAAGCCGCTGCGGAGGCGACAAACATATGAAAAAGGTAAGAACATATGGAAAAAGTAACATCTCTATGAATAAAAGTCCGTATGTATGCAGGTATGAAATTTCCCCTAATTTCTTATACAGGTAACCGACACTTGAAAGAATTCTATAACGTTGATGGTCCCATGGTTTCTAACAGTCCTAAAAAGCCACGGAAACCACGAAACACAGCGCTCAAGATTAGTGTTCCCAGGGTTTGTATCAGGCCTAAAGAAAAAAACAAAAAAACATGGCGCAGCTGATTCAAAAAGGTAACGTGACCTTGAATAATAGGCACTCAGTACCATGAAGAAAAAAAACATTTCTGGACTGTGTAATAGTTTTATTTTATTTACAGCTGATAAATGATCGGCCAGAAAATTAAAACTATATTCAGATGAGAATGCATCCATCCCACTGACGGTGAATAGGAAGACGGCTGTGAACCCAGATCATTCTTGTAAGTATATATTTAGTCTTTTCTGTAATAATGATAATCTTTATTTATATAGAGCTTACATGTTCCGCAGAGATTTATAATTCAGATATTCATATACAACCAGTCATAACAGTTATCAAAAGCAATAATTAACGCAAAATTAATGATCTCCCTGCTCATAAGGGGTACAACCTAAAATACTATCTTTATACAAACACGTGTTTGACTGATACATGTAACATTTCTATTGTTACTCAAGCCTCATGGATAACACATGTAACTTTTAGATACAAAGAATATGCTAAAAATGATGCACAGCCATTGCTGCATCCTCAAGTACTGCAGGAGCGTACTTACAGACCAACGCAGAACTCCCCCCACAAAGTTAATCCGGCTGTGAGATCAACTCCGCTTTCACTAATCATTGTTCTGTCGGATGAAGACAGCCCTGTGAAAACCAAGCAACCTGGGAAGGCGGGACCGAAGTCTTCAGCCCGAAAATATAACGGCGACTCAGCCACTCCCAATATTACACATTCAGACATTTCTGTGGACGGTGTGACACAAGCTGAATGTGAAGCCATAAACAGAGAAATTGATCAGCGTGCTGAGGGTAAGACGACAATTAATCTGGACAATATACGGGTGTATCATACTATACATGCTGCAGATATTACTTTTGCAGGTTCGTCTAATGATTTTGCACTTGTAAACCCTTTAAAGAGACAGTGTTAACCCAGAACCCAGGGTGCAAGTAAAAAACAAAAACGTACACAATTCCCCAATTACCCCTGGAAGGCCTGAAGAACACTATAAGGCGTTTCATGATATGGGACCTCAGTACATAAATTACAAAAACGCTTATGTTCAACTAAAATATTTCCCTGACACTTTTGAAAGGTTACAAACTGCGACCCCAACACCTGACATTGTGGATGAGCTATATGCGTCCAAAAGACTGTGCATATGCGCCATTAGTCATTGTGAAATCAAATACAAGTAATTCAATGTGACGAGGAAGGGTTGGTTATGGTCTGCAGAAGTGGTCTAAAATATCTCCACAAAGGGGTTATAGATTGAGGACAATTAAACGTGAGCGAAGGCTGTTTGTTAGTGCAAGACGTTCACTAGAAGCCTGCAAGAGCCGACTCACAGACCGATAACTACACAAAACCCTCAGCTGTTGATACATGCACAGAGTCTCTCTTTTCACAGCCATTATCCCCCTAGGGGTGTTAGCACCAATGTGTCTCCATTTGCTCAAAGCTTTGAGCCTCTTGAAACACAGGCTGAAAACGTACATGATGTTGCAGCTTATGGTCATGATAATGTACGGGACGTAGATCATTCAATATTTTTATAACATCACCATCAAAGAGGTCTGCAATTTCAATGCCCGCATGTATATTGATCATTTCAGATTTGTAAACTTAGACCGCATTCAATCATTTGTAGAGGCCCTAAACATCGTGCATGGAGCCAGTCTTTACTGGACAGAGTCAGAGACATTGATCTTGGAGAAGTTGTTCAGTTCAGGCGTGAAGGCGGTGACACGTTAGATCCCATTTTCACTACAAAACAAACAAGGGAGGATTTTAGTTCTGAAGCATTCTTAAATGCCGTAGCTCGCACATCGCAAAGCAATGCTGAATGCTTAGCAAACAGCTCCCTGAAATTAGTCGTAACAAATATTAAAAGCAGACGTGGAGGCATAAAAAGATGTCTGAAATCTATAGCGAGTAGTCAAACCATTAAGCAAAAGAGACGGTGGCTGGACGACCAAATTACAGCACAAATCTGTGCTTTGCAGCTAGCGTGTGCGCCCTGATCACCGACACTGATGATGGTGATACAGTATCACTGAATCGTGCTAAAACCATACATGCGGCCCTGGCTAACCCTGAGGACCAACTTATAAGTTAGTGATATTGAAGTGTGGCGCCCCTGAGGGTTCAGTCACCACAGAGGTACTGCACCTCCTGAGGTGTGGTACCCCACCATCCAGGTAAGGTGGAGACATCTGACTTCACTCCAACACCTGCATCCCACACAATATCAGTGTAGCAAAGCACCCTTTGGTGGCTCCCTGCTTGAAACACGAAGTGTGCTGGGATACGGGTAGAGTTTAGGATTTAGTCAGTCTGACAGTCAGAGGAGGAGAGAAGATCCCCTGAGTGGGATGGATTAAGGAAGTGCTGCAGCCGACCTCAGTGACCAGGGTCTGCTGGCACAGGAAAGGGACATTGATGGAAAGCCTGACACTCTCCATTAGAAAGAAGGATTAGTATGGAACGCAAGGAGAGGAGGACTAAGGATTAGGGTTAGAGCAGAACCCTTCCCAAGTTCACAGCGCAAGGCCAGAGTCCGGTCCCCGAGGTTGTATGGATACTAATGGTCCTGCAGCAGACCCCAGAGGAATATAAGTCACCACTTTATTCCCACACCAGACTTGGGGGCACAGCAATGTGAGCGAGCTAGGACTTGGTAGCAAAGAGTCCCCGAAGCAGGCTACAGCTGTCTGCCGTACAAGTAGAGTTCATAAGAACATCTGACAGGAGGAACTACAGTGTAACTCAGTACTGTGAGCACTTCACTATTAGCGCAATAAGGGAGACGTTCAGAAAAGGCACATATGTTGGCTGAGTGTACTTCATCTTGCCTGGAAGTTGGCTGAGCTCCTGACCTGGAGGACACGGCATGGATGCGGGCACCTGCACGCACAACTGACTGAGTAAAGCTTTGGAACTACATGCCCTGGTGTCCTCCACTTATTCCTGCGCCAACACACTCAGCACTGTTACATCTTTGTGCCTAACACTGCACCATCCATGTCTCCACTGCCCTGGGACTACTGCCCTACCTGTGGAGGGCCACAACATCATTGCTGCACCACACCATCTGTCCCAGTGGATATGTCTGCAGCATCGGCTTAACATCTACATTGCCGAACACTACAGGTAGCATCACGAATCATTCACTCAAACTTTAATCATCACCCACAAAAGCAACATTTCCCCTTTTACAATGGACGCCCAGGGCCGCGGACCGGGTCACAGCTGCCGCGACGTCTCCAATTGAAACCCATGGGCATGGTCCGAGTACCCCGCCGCCCTGGCATGGGGCTCTCCTGAAGCTTTTGAGAAACATCTGGGCGTCACCATTAAAGTACTGTACTACAATCAGGGGGACTGGTGGTGTTTTCAAACAGGTAATGCCCCTAGTGCTAGAACTATTTTCATATTGCATCATGATAATCACTACTACAGTATCAAAAATATGAAGGGTTTTATAGGTGCGGATTACTTTTGTGAAAGATGCAATTCGTTGTTTCATCACAAGTTTAATCGTTCGTGTCAATATTTTTGCAAAGCTTGTCAGAGAGTTGTGTGGAGAGTTCCGACGCGCAACAACCGCCTCGTTGTCCTATCTGCCGTGTGTGGTCGGTCGAGCGAGTGCTTAGATCACCACATTTATCTACAGATAATCCAACATTCTGCAGACTTTAATCATTTTGTGATAATGTCACCATTTTGTCTCCAGAGAAAGTGATTCCGAACATAAATGTAAAGGGTCCACTACATTCCACCATTAAATCTCCCTTTTACTTGGGCGCCCAGGGCCACGGACCAGGTCACCGCTGCTGTGACACCTTCCCCTCTGAGTGACCGGCCCGGTACCGAGTGCCCCACAGCCCTGGGAGGGCGACCCAAGTACGCCTCCGTTACCACAATCCATGTGGCTCACTATGTTACATCGGTTCTGTTCAATTGTAATGCATTAAATCATGTAAGAAATATGATGTACATATGTGTAATATTAAATATGCAAAATGTTATACATGATTGTAACACTTTATATGGTCATATATTTGATTAACTGCAGCGCAGTGTGACAAATAAAATGTAATTGATTGTACTTCTAAAACAACAGTGTAAATGTCAAATTAATGCTTTATAAAAATGTATTTGATTGTTGCTCAAACACGATTCTCTTTTTTATCAAAATGGCGTCATTTTTATCTACAATTCGAATAAAATGTTTCCGTTATTAAAATATTGACCATATAATTAATATGACCAATGAATCAATACTAATTAAAGTATAAAGAGGCTTTAAAAGGGAACCATTATTGGTCATATAGAAAGTTTAACAGCCTTTTATATCAAACCAACAGCGATTGATATAAAAGTGATTCAATCATGATCCTTTTATTCTACTTTATTAAGAGGCCTATAAGAAAATTGGACACAAATATTTTGTCCTATGATACATCTTCTAACAAATTTATATGAAATGGATATAAAAGGGCGTGTTTGGTACACTTTGATAGGGGCGTGTCACCCATCAGATTTCTTGTTGACAAGACATCCAGCCACTTACTACTGTTGCTGAAGGCAGAGCAACAGAGGAGACCAGCGGCACATGTCAGCGCAGAAAGAGCATATGTGGCGCCCCCAGGAGTATGGCGGCCACAACGGCTTAGCCTTCCTCCAGGGGAGGGTAATGCCAGGCTTGGAGGCAATGATTGGTCTCTCTCGCAGTCAATCCATACATGCAGCACAGTTCCACTCCAGGCCAGCAGGGGGAGCTCTGAACCGGAATTAAGGGGAGGAGTGCTCTGAGGGCCAAGAGGAAGGAGTAGTCAGTCTGCGGAGGGTGAAGTGTGCAGACATGGAGAGAGAAGCTGGAGGTGGAGCTAGAAAAGGAGAGCTCCCTCACAGTGAGACTGGAGCCTGGTCTCCACGGTTGTACGGATACTAACGGTCCTACAACAGATACCAGAGGAGTAGGAAGCTGTAAATGCCCTACTCCCATCTAAGACTTGAGGCACAACAACAGCTTGGATAGAGAGCCAGGACTCGGGAGAAAGGAGCCCCCGAGATAGGCTACAGCTGTCTGCCGTGAAAGTAAGGTTCTTGAGAATGTCTGCGAGGAGGAACTTCAGTGTAACTCAGGACTAGGAGTACTTCATTCAAACAAGCGCTAGGAAGGAGACTGCACAGCCCATCTGCTGAGAGAGAAACCCTGAATTGCTTCCAGGCTAGCCTGCCCCGTTACCATCTTTAATCAGGTCCCTGGACTGCCATTATCTAGTCAAGGTACAGAAATTGCAACCCGCTGTGTCTTGTCTGCTTCCTACACTTAAGGCACTGCTACATCCCCACGCCTACCACCTCTGCTCTGCCCTGTGACTACAGCTTCACCTGTGGGGAGCCTTTACATCCTTGCTGCACCCTACCATCAGTCCCAGAGGATCTGCATGCAACGTCGGCTTAACACCTCCCTTGCCGAGCACCACAGGTGGCGTCACAAACTATTCCATTAGCTACATTCTCCCATTACTTGGGCACCCAGGGCCACGGACTGGGTCACCGCTGCTGTGACACATCCCGCTGACATCGGCCCGGTACAGAGTACCCCACAGCCCTGGGAGGGCGACCCACATAATCTCCTCATGATGTCCACTTTGCCTCTGCTGCTTTCCCTTCCTGGTTCCGGCTCCATGTCATGAGCATCAAAGACAAGTTTTTGTGTTACAGCATGAACCAATTCTAGTTAAAGCCCTTATGGAGGTTGATGGTAAGGAATTCAAGTTTTTATAAAAATGTTATGTCATGTAAACTCAATAGTTCCCTGAAGACTACGATAATTTTTCAGCAAGTGGAGTTACTGTCAAGAAGGAGATTGCTATACTGCCTACAGGGTCAATGTTTCAGGATGACTACTTCTGGACCACTGCTCAGTTGGGAACATTTGTTCATTCTGAGTTAAGCCAAAAAAAGAAAAAAAGTACATTGAAAGATTGTGGATATTGCTGTATCTTCCAATCTGGAACCTGAGCTGTGGTGTTGTGGCTGCAGATGAGCAATGGAGGAGGAGTGAAGTGTGAGACAACATAAAATGCAAGTAATGGCCAAGTTGTTCTGAAAATAGCACTGTAAACCTTGGGAGAATGCAAGAGACCTGAATCTTACATTATATACCGCTCAGCAACCTCAGCGCAGTCTGAGACTAATGGGCAAGAAGAAACAGATGTATGATAAGGATTTTATACCTGGAGCTCAATGTTAGGAGGAGAGGAAGGAGAGGGAAAGGTCAAAGAAAGTCTGCTGAAGACACCAGAAAGGCTTCAACCTAGGAACGTTCCTCCAGCAAGAGAAGACATGCAGATGAAGAGGTAGATGTGATTGCGGCAAATAATCACAGTGAGCCTCAATGTAAATCCAGAAACGGACGGTGGCAATGGACATGTGCAGCAAAGAAAAGGCAAGGCAAAAATGAGGCATGTCTGCATACTAAATCGCATCTTCTGTTTCGATTGTGGCACTGGCAACAAATCTTTAGTCCAATCAATAAACCCAAGGTGAAATCTTATCCTGTAATTTTCCTTGGACCTCAATTTGTACAGGCCAAATACTCCAGGATTAGGAGTCCTAACTATATAGCGAGATACGCAGCAGTTGGGAACCTCCGTAACTTGGCCGTTCAGTATCCAGGAGACGTGTGAGCATTGTCATATGGCTAGCTGTCATCTCAGAATGGAAGGTAACTAATGAAGAGCAAAGAACTGATGTCTGCAGGAATTATATCTATTAGAAGAAGATATCTACAAGTCTTCTGTCCCTTTGTATCAGATATGTTTTCCCTTCTGCTGTTCAGCTGTGTGATCTTCTGCGTTGTCTATTTCTTAGGTCGGCATGCAGGAGGACATGTTGAAGCGCTGTGTTCCTCAGATCGCCAGTGCTCTGGACTTTATGCACAACAGAGGAATGGTTCATCGGGATATCAAGCCAAATAGTATTCTTTTGATGGATGCACAATGTCACTGGATAAAGCTGGCAGACTTTGGACTCACCAGGCTCCAGGGCACATTTGTTCCCTGAGAAGTGGAAGAAAATTTCACTAGGAGGTCATAGAAATGTTCTGGGAGCTGCTGGAAATAAATGCCTGTCAGAGAAGCTCAGCCATTGACATTCTAAAATCTATGCACTTGCCGTGCAAAGCCGAGGTATCTTCAGAGACCAAAGTAACCTGATGTGGAATCTATGATATCCAAACTGCAATATAAATGGTTTTGTAATCCATGTCTAAGCAGTCAGACAATTATAAAGAAATAACCCTGGTGTCTTAATGGCTTACCCTCCAAACTGAGCTGTGATCAGAGATAAAGAGTTTGCCTGGTGGCAGGTGAAATTTGAAAGTTGGCAGCTGCTGGGTGGCAACAAAGTATCCACAGGTAAAGGGCCAGTTACACATGGCGATGTCGCTAGCGGTGTCGCTATGGCGTCACTGGTTTTGTCGTTGTAGCGATGTCCCTGTATCTAATGCTTGCCTCCGACCGGCTTCCTTCTGTCCATCGCTGATCGTGCAAGAGTGTCCTGTGCAGTGTCTCATTGGCCACCTCCTGACGAGCTTCCTGTGGCACCGACGGGCGGGGGGGTTGTCGGGGTCGCCTTGTCTGACAGATGGGGCCTTGGGGTATTTGTTTTCTTTTCACCATTCTAAAAGGAGCCTGCTGGCCGCCTCTTTATATCTTATGTTCCTCATACCACATTGTTTTTCATATCCTGATTCTTCTATTAAGACTTGCATCTGCCATATATCAGCTTTGATGTCTCTTATCCACATCCAAGATGATGAAATGCTTTATTTATAAAGAAGATTTATTTTCTCTAAGATTTTCTTCAAAAAGAATGCTGTGTGTGGATATAGATTGGACGTTGTAAACGATTCCATGGGACTTATGCAAGTCTCTGGGTTCAGGCCTATTCTGGCCCCTTTGTTAGTATATAAATGGGAGGCAAATAACTGGTAATAGGTCAGGATGTTATCTTATGTAATATGAGATTAATTGTTGGGTTGCATTTATTTACATTATTAATACGATAGGTTATGAAGTCACTCTGTAATTGAAAAAATGTGAGAAAAAAGTTTTGGGTATTCATTTGCTAGATTCACTATTATACTATCCACCTTATTGATATATTATGGCGGTATTCATTTAAACCCTGTTGATAGCAATTAGGTTAATGATTCACAAACACTGCTTTGCACATAGCACTTTATTTAGTCATTAGTACCATTTATTTATATACTATATCATGATTTGCCGCTAGTGTGGCTTATTCATATAATATATTCATTCCAGCACTTTATCCAGGTTGTGCGCATGCGCTGTTGGAATCTCTCTGGACCTCCAGTTGTCCTGCAACATGACATGCGCGCCTGTCTTCTGCACGGGTTTCTGAGGTGGAACGCAGTGCACTCCGTCTGCCGGAGGTGGGCGGTCCAGTTGTGGGGTTGATGACATGGACGCATGCGCAGTCATATCCTGGCGTCACTAACACATAGTAAGGGCACCACGTGATCTAATACTGCGCCATCATATCCTGGCGTCGCGGTTGTAGTGACGACTTAGTAAGGACACCATGTTTTCCAGCAATTGAAACTGATTGGTTTGAGGGCATTTTAAACAGGGAAATCCCCCGACTTAAAACACGCCCCTTTTGAAAATGGTACACCGAAACACGCGTCAGAGGACGCGGTGTGGGTCCAGGCACATCATCTCAGGTAACCCATCTTGTTTGGCACGGTCTTGGTTGGAGATCATCTCTTGTCTTACTAGTTATTTTGATCCTTTATGTTTGTTTTCTTTTGCACATGGTCACTTTATTATTAGCAGCTGGGCGCCATGATTGTATGACTGCATATAGACTTCATAGTCATCAGCAGCTATCTGGGGTTCCTTTATTGTGCTGCTCTTTAAATCATTTATAGCAACCAGAAAGGCTTCAACCTGGGAACGTTCCTCCAGGAAGAGAAGACATGCAGATGAAGAGGTAGATGTGATTGTGGCAAATAATCAGTGAGCCTCAATGTAAATCCAGAAACGGACGGTGGCAACGGACATGTGCAGCCAAGAAAAGGCAAGGCTAAAACGAGGCATGTCTGCATACTAAATCGCATCTTCTGTTTAGATTGTGGCACTGGCAACAAATCTTTACTCCATCAATAAACCCAAGGTGAAATCTTATCCTGTAATTTTCCTTAGTCCTCAAATTGTAATTTGTACAGGCCAAATACTCCAGGATTAGGAGTCCTAACTATATAGCGAGATACGCAGCAGTTGGGATCCTCCGTAACTTGTCCGTTCAGTATCCAGGAGACTTGTGAGCATTGTCATATGGCTAGCCGTCCTCTCAGAATGGAAGGTAACTAATGAAGAGCAGAGAAGAACTGATGTCTGCAGGAATTATATCTACTAGTAGAAGATATCTACAAGTCTTCTGTCCCTTTGTATCAGATATGTTTTCCCTTCTGCTGTTCAGCTGTGTGATCTTCTATGTTGTCTTTTTCTTAGGTCGGCATGCAGGAGGACATGTTGAAGCGTTGTGTTCCTCAGATCGCCAGTGCTCTGGACTTTATGCACAACAGAGGAATGGTTCATCGGGATATCAAGCCGAATAGTATTCTTTTCATGGATGCAGAATGTCACTGGATAGAGCTGGCAGACTTTGGACTCACCAGGCTCCAGGGCACATTTGCTCCCTGAGAAGAGATCTGTCAGATGTTCCTGAGAAGTGGAAAAAAAGGTCAGTGGAGGCCAGAGAAATGTTCTGGGAGCTGCTGGAAATAAATGCCTGTCAGTGAGGCTCGGCCATTGACATTCTAAAATATATGCACCTGCCGTGGAAAGCCGAGGAATCTTCAGAGACCGAAGCAACCTGATGTAGAATCTTTGACATCCAAACTGCAATATAAATGGTTTTGTAATCCATGTCTATTTAAGCAGCCAGACAATTATAAAGAAAGAACAAAAAAAAAGCAAAAACACTGGTGTCTTAATGGCTTACCCTCCAAACTGAGCTGTGATCAGAGATAAAGAGTTTGCCTGGTGGCAGGTGAAGACTGAAACAAGTTTAAAGTAGTAAAACACTGAACACGTGCACATGTGACCTTTGCATTATCGAGACTTAGCGGCTGAACCCTGAAAGAAGTCATGTGCACAAACTCCAAGCTTGGTCCCTTATCTGTGCAGTAGGCTTCATTCTTTTACTGCTCCTATGCAGATTGCTTGGTTCTAGTACTGTGTCTGTGTATTGAGTGAGATTTTTGGTGAAGAGATTTCTAGAGTATATTGAGCCCACTAAATAGGGAATGTTACACAGTGGTGAATTACTCCTCATTACTGACCACTGCAGCACTTACAGGATTGCACCGTTACTGACAGAACAATGTATCTAGGATTACTCAGGCATGTGCTTCCATCTCCAAACATAAAAGCAGAGGGACACAAGGCTATACACTGATAAATCTGAAGAACCAGACATGAGGGGCCTGCTGGAGTCCGATACTCCTGATTTATTAACAGGTGCACAGCTCCTCATGAACCAGGAGCAGCTGATGAGCAGTGTACACCTGTGCGCGACTCGACAAGTCCCACTGCAGCCTCAGCTGGGTGAAGATTTGGGGTGTAGCGAACGCCGCTGGTTATGAAGTTGACAAGCGATGGTCACCAGGCCCCACTTATGCAGAAATCGGCAGAGCTGGGAAACACCGGCATGAAGACACCATGAGTTGCTATATCTAGGCGCAATTCAGAGTTGCATTTAAGTTTTGTGACTTCATATTTCTTTTATGCCAGAATAGTGGAGTGATCACTTCGATTTATGGGGCAACACAAGGAGAGGGCTTAGTGTTGGACTCCGCTCGGCAGCCACTATTCCGTGATGTGGCAGATTTTATCCACAAACTGGTGGGAAAGAGAAAACAAAAGTCCTAGGGAACAAAAAGCATCAGAAGAGTAATATTCTGGAAGAACAAGTGGAAATAAGAGATTACGGCACATTGCTGGACACAAAATCAGGAACTAATCTGCTGACAGGAAATATGCATAATGCATTGGATGGGAGCTATGCATTGAGTTAATGGAAAGGAACAATGAAGACAATCAGAAGAAAGTGATGTGTTTAATTGGCCCCAAAGATGAAGATATCCTGAATATCTACTGATCCAGGCAGAGGCTGCTCACCTGGCTCATTTCTTAAATTAAAGGGGTATTCCAATCTCCAAGATTGTACCCCAATATGTAGGTGTAATATTAGCAACACTCCAATTAAAGTCATAGTTCTTCTGATAAGCCATGTTGCTTACACCAGGTGCATGGAACTGCAGTAACCTTGATAACCATGTTAATGACCACTAAGCTACTGCAGTGCCCTGCACATGGTGTAAGCAACTTGGCTTATCAGAAGAACTATGTGATTTTTAATTGAAGATATTTGCCAATATTACTACTACATCTATGATTTTACTTTGCATAGAATATCTTCAAAAAGAAATTACTGAGCGGAACACCAAGACCTGTACCATACAGCAACAATTGACAAATGCACGTGCAACTGAGAACATTACTGTAAACAAAAACTGATGACTTGGAGTTCCGGACTCCATTACAAGAGGAAAGTAAAGTTCTTTACACACAGGACTACCAATGCAATTCAGTATAGAGATGGAGACTCAAATTTCCATAGACGTGGAAATTCATAAGCTTCTACCAGCTCAGAGCGACTTTGTGTCTCTTAAGCCCGCACAACATCTTGTTTCTCAGAGAAAAGACCGTGAGGCCAAAAGGCCGACGAGGAGGGGCAGCAGAAAACGCTCCTGACGAGACCTCCAGGGCATGGACCTGCTCGCAGGTATAACGGAGCGTATGGTCCAATATGTCATCCTGTTGTCTTTCCAGAGGGCATTAGCCATCTTACAAAAGGGTTTCTCTTTGTGCCCAACACCCTTATTTAAATAATTTTCAGCCTGGTCAGGAATTCCACTGTTTCCATCATACATTGGGACTTCAATGTAAAGCATGGCAGTGCGTTAATATCTTCCATTACTCCTGGGGCACAGTTTGTTACTCATCCACAATTTTAATTGAAACATTTATAATTCACCATCACTGGTAGTTTTAAACCCCCTCGGACATACGTGATAGAAACGTATATTTTTTTAATCCACAGGGATAAATAAAGTGAGTACAGATTTAGAAAGGCGACTTTCATGTCTAAACATCTTAGTACATCAGAGCTGAGGGCTCTTTAAAGGTCTTAACCAACAAATCATAAAACCCACAGACAAGGGTGGATCAATAGTACTTCTGGGTAAAACACATTAAATAAAATTCCAATTGAGTGATCCATCCACCTATACACCAATCCAAAAGGATCCTACGCTTGATGACTAAATTCGTACACGATTTGGCTGATTAATATAAACAAAAGGGTGTTAGATATTAAACTCAGCATGTACCTTATTAATAACCTTCCTGTTACTAGGTCCGAGTAATACCCCAAGTATATTGTCACAATGGCTGTAAACAGCCTTTATACGACAATCATGCAGGGGCATCAAGACAGTTCACTTATGTATAAAACTACATTTTGCATATCTTTTTTTAATAGACAGGAACTGCGATGGGGTCAACTGTGACCTATGAAAATATTTTTATGGAACAGTTTGAAGATAGCTTTGTAAACACCCATAAACCAATCCAAACCCATTCCATCTATTGGAAAACACCAACATGATGGAAGTTGCCAGTCCAACTGTAAGGTCACGTCTGGTTGTTTATTTTAAAGACCCTGCCGATAACCCCAAACAGGCCATTTGTAACACCTGTCAGGCCAGCATCAGCATGGGTAGCAGAACTACCAGCCTTACCACCACCAGCATGATCAGGCACATGGCAGCAAACCGCCCAACTTTGTGCGCCCAACCCCAGGCTCCAGGAACAGTGCCTGCGGGTAACACCACTGCTTCTTCCACTGTTGTGCATGCAAGCCAATCCCCTGTCCACGGTGCATGCGAAGATGCCTCCTGCCCTGCACCTGCTGTTGTCCACAGTGAAATAGCACCATCAAGCACGTCCACGTCCTGTCCCAGTGCAGCCTTCAGTTGTCCATACCCCAGTCACTGGAAGGTAAGAGTAAATATGCAGCCAATGCCCCACAAGCCACAGTACTAAATTCACACATTTCACATCTGCTTGCGCTCGAAATGTTCCCAGCCACCACTATTTCTCTTGCTGTGCCATTCCGGCATTACACAAGCACATGTCCCACAACATTACCTGTGCACTCAACAATGCAGTTACTGGGAAAGTACACCTAACCGCGTACACGTGGACAAGTGCTTGTGGCCAGGGACTGTACATCTCACTGACGGCACACTGGGTTAACAGTGGAAGCCGGGACCCAGTCAGACCTAGGTATAGAACATGTCCTCCCAACGCCAAGGATTGCGGACCCTACGTCAATCAGGGTTGACCTCATTGTGTACAGCTCCAGCACCTCCTCAGCCTCTATCTCTGAAATGAGCACATCAGTCACATGCTGGAAGCACTGCCATAGCCAAGCAGCAACAGGCTGTGCTGAAGATATTGTGCTTAGGTGACAAACCACACAATGCTCAAGAGTTGTGGACAGCTCTGAAAGAGCAGGCAAATCTGTGGCTGACACTGCTGAATCTCCAGACAGGCATAGTTGTGTGTGACAATGGCAGGATGCTAGTGGTGGCTCTGAGGCGAGGCAAACTGACACGTACCACACCTGGCCACGTGTTTAACATTTTTTTTTTTTTTTTTTAAAGTTGAACAAAGCTACCTGGAGCTGCCAGATTGGCTTGTGAAAGTGGTATGGTCTGTACCTCAAGCTACCAGAGCATGAATATAGTACACTGCATAGGAAGCACTACAGGAGTTGGAGAACACGCCAAAAGGCCATAATTGGCCATGGTATAGACTTCGAGATGCAAAGACATTTAGCGAAGGAAGCAGAGAGGCTTGTGGCTCTTCTAGGAAGACTTTTGGATGTGTCACTGCATTTAGCTTCATGCAACCTGGCTTTCAGAGGAACATTGCAGAGAATTGGAGATCTACATAATGGCAATTTTCTTGGAACCTTGGAAATATTGTCACGATATGACAAATGTACTAAAAGAGCACCTAGAAAAGCTCAAGCTTAGTCAGGAAATGGGAATAAAAATGCCAGTTCGTTATCCATCTTGGGCAGCGAAAAATGAACTTATAAATATTTGTGGAAAACAGGTCCTGGATGCCAGACTCAGAAAGGAAAGAGGCAATTTATTTTTCTGTTATTTGTGATGATACTCCAGATGTCTCACACACTGAACAGAATGTTATAGTTTTAAGGTTTGTATCCAGAGACTTCCCCAAACAGGAATTTGGCATGTGCTAGAAAGGTTTTTGGAATTTTGCTTTTTTTTTCCATTAGACGGGAGAACAAATTGCAGAAATGAATATATCAAGTCTGCATGAGCATGCCATTGACCTTAAAGACTGCAGAGGCCAGGGATATGATAAATGGGGCAAAAAAGTGTCTGGTAGGATTAAAGGTGTAAGGTCCAAAATTCTAGCGAAATTTCCAAGAGCTCTTTTCTCCTTGTGCTGCCCATAAATCCCATTATCTACCAATGTCCTTTTTTGGAACGCCTAATCTTTTGCTTCTAGCAACTAAGATTTTATAATTAGGTACAATTTTTTGTGTTTGTAAAATGAAATGTTTTCAAAGCAGGAAATCATGTCAGTCATTTTTAATTGAATATTCTTCCACCCAGAGCTTTCAAAGCACCTATTTGAGGTTTTTTCAAGATTAGGATCATAAGCTGAAATTTTTTAAAATCAGAGTTCTGTGATCACAAAGTTATTAGAACTATTGTTTATACTTGAAGGAAGGTATATAATGCAATGGCATTGATGTAGATTTACCAAGGCCAGAGTTATATTCAAGTGAAATTGCCGTCCCATTTTTTGGGACATTGGCAGAATGCACTATTTTCGATGTTTTTTTTTTTTTTTTTTACAAGGAAATTTTTGTTTGATTCACTAGTTTTTATACATAACCCTAAAACATTTACAACTGATATGGCAGGCAGAGGTCTTAGTCTGGAAATCCCTCAGCCCTCCACCTCCCTTCCCCAGTACCTTTCTGACTATATATGCTTTGTGAAACCAGATATCTCAGTTGTACTGGAGACACTCAGGAGAACAGACCCTGTAACTTGCTGGCTTGTCAGACATTGTTTACGATCACATCACAGTATATAAGGTTGGTATTTTATGTTTTTATTCATCACCATTGTTTATTTAGCTTGTTTTATGAATGGATAGTGAAATGTGAAATATATTTATATATTTAAAATATATATTTTTATCTATAGATTCCTAAATGTTACTATACTAATTTTTGTTGCATCAGCAGTAAGAACATGGCATATCGATATAAAGAAGGACTTACTGTTGATGAAATACTACGTCATCTTGAGTTATTAGATGACCAAGAAGAGGAAGTTTCTGATGTTGAAGTAGTGATTGTACCCCCTGACCCTGATGAGGAAGATTTTGAGGAAAAGGAGCTTCTTGCTCATGAATTGAATGATGTAGCAGGAACTTTGGAGGTATTGCACACTTCAACAGAAATTGAAGAGGCTCCTGAGGTGGCATCAACTGAGAATTTACCATCCACCTCAGCAGGAACATCAAGTACCAGTAGCAGAAAACGACTAAGGAATCAAGCTTCAAAGCCAGTTATGAGCAAGAAAAAAATGCAACAGAAATATTACAATGTGTAGCAACTCCAAAATGGAAAAAAGGTCAACCAACATATGAAAGCAGTGCGGACCAGGATACATCCGAAATAAGCAACATTTGTGACCTTTTAGAAAATAAAAATGAAGTTGAAGTATTTGAAGAGTTTTTTTCCCCCCATGATGTTATGGATATTTTGACCCAAAGCATGCTATGAAAACCAAAAAAATAAACCCTCCTTTTCCATCAGCGAGGAAGAATTACAAGTTTTCTTAGGCATATTATTACTGTCTGGATATCATTCTCTCCCCCAAGAGGACATGTACTGGGAACAAGCTCAAGATGTGGGAGTTCCATTGGTGTACAAAGCAATGTCAAAGAACTGTTTTAGGGAAATTAAAATATATATACACCTAAATGACAATTCTAAAATTGACAAGTCTGACAAGATGTACAAAGTTAGTTTATTCTTTGAAGTACTGGGGAATGAATTCCTGAAATTTGGTGTATTCCACCAGGAACTTTCCTTAGAAGAACTGATGGTCCGCTACTACGGCAAACACCCTACAAAAATGTACATGCGAGGTAAACCAAAAAAATTCGGCTACAAAATTTGGTGTCTGCAGTTCCAACGGCTACCTCTACAAATTTGTGCCATACTGTGGCAAGTCTGACTAAGAGGAAGGACCATTAGGCTTCAGAGTAACTTCACAACTTACAAATCTAATTCCTAATTCCCAGTCATTCAGTTACAAGTTATTTTTTTGACAATTTCTTTACAAGAATTGATGCTCTGGTGATGCTGAAAAACAAAAACATGCAAGCTACTGGCACAAGACAGTGTCCTCTTATGCCAAGCAAGGAGATGGAAAAACAAAAGGAAAGAGGATTTTGTGATTACCGGTTTGATAAAGCAAATAACATTCTTGTGGTGAAATGGAAGGATAATAAGGTTGTCACATTTGGCACAAACTTCAGCACAATAGAACATTTGTCAACAGCTCGTAGGTACTCTCAAAAACAGGTCCAAATCTCAATGCCGCTGATGGTTCAGGAATATAATTCCCACACGGGGGAGTTGATTTATTGGACAAACAAATCTCCCTGTACTGTGTCAGAATCTGTTCCAGAAAGTGGTGGTGGCCCCTTTTCACTTAAATGATAGACATGGCCATTGTCAACACCTGGAGGGCATATCAAAAGGCAAATCCAGAAGAAAGTGTGCCGCTGCTAAGTGTAAGGAGGAGGATTGCATTGGCCTAAGCAAAAGCACACAATCAACCCCACAGTGATGTGGACCTCAGAGTAAACCATTATGTGGCAGAGTTAGTGATGACGTCAGATTTGATCCTGGTAATCTTTTGATAGAGCCAATTGCTACACAAAGAAGGTGTGCTCTATGTAAGAAAAAAAAGACAACCAGAATTTGCAAACCGTGTGATGTTCCCCTTCATGCTAAGTGTTTTGCTGTATTCCATTCCCCTAACTGATGTATTTGGAGAATTTTGTAATATCATATTTTGAGAAGAGTGCATAAACATATTGTTTGCATAATAGTTTGTAAGCAAAAAAACGCAAAAAATAGAGTGGAATAAGTTCTGTCTTTTCGCTATCACTTTCTGCCAATGTCCCAAAGTTGGGATGCCCTTTAATGAAAAATCCGTGCTTGTAAAAATTTGGCATATTATGTTTAATTCATTACGACCCAAATCATTAAAAATCTGTAGTTTAAAAAAAAATGAAAATTGCCAGTTTGGCAAGTAATGGTTAATCTTTGTGGGCATTTATGCTGCTGCAAGCTGCCCTGAAATGAAGACTTTTTTGGAAGTGTAAACCAGCTATACATTCTGTTTAGCAACAGCCCTGAGAGATGGAACACCTTGTCTGAAGTAGTTGGAAGGTCTTTGCATGGTCTAAGTGACACCCGGTGGAGTTCAAGAATAGAGGCTGTACGTCCCATTGCTCAAAATCTGCCAAGTATTTTGAAGGCTCTTGATAAAGTTATTTCTTCTGGAAAGCTCAAAAACGATGCGCATTCAGAAGCTGGAGGTCTGACCATTTTTCAGGGCAGTGGTTTTGGCTTCATTTGGGTAAGTTCTTACCAGTTTTGAGGAGAGAAACAAAATACTACAGTCTAGAGCCGTGTCCTTAGAAGTTGGTGCAGCAAACATTAAAGCCCTCTCTGAAGAGAAGAAATTACTTAGAGAAGTGGCCCACCCTGCTTTCTGAAGCCAGTTTGGTTGCAGATTGCATGGGCATTCCGAAGGACCTATTAAATGCTCAATTGTGCCAAAGAAAATCAAAGCATCATGAAGCTGCAAGTCCTGAAGAGCACTTCAAAGTTAATGTCTTTCTTGTGGCAATGGACACTAATTTCTGATCTTCACCAGCACTTCAGATCGATGGAAGATATCTGCAAGTTGCTTGCTCCAATTCTCAAGAAGACGACAATAAGTGCAGAGAATCGATGGCATCCACTGAAGATTTCATGTTGTCGTTACTCTCAGAGATGTAACATCTTAGGAAAGTTTATGAAGCTACATTTATAGACAGCATGGGTCCAGTGGATTTGCTAAATGCCATCGACAAATTTGAGCTTCAAAGGAATATTTGGGAGAGGTGTATATTATACTCAGAATTCATCACGTTACCACTTTCAATAGCAGAAAGAGCATTTAGCAAACTCACTGGTCAAGAACTATCTGTGTTCTACAATGACAGAACGATTGAACAGCCTAGCCCTTCTATCAATTGAACACGAGCTTGCCAGACGCCTGAATTTTAAAGATCTGATGTCAGATTTTGCGAAACAGAAGGTAAGACGACTGCCTGTTCCAAATATGTAAACGTAGACAGTTTTACATTTGTCTATTATTGCCACATATGTTCCCCTCTATTGTGGATGAGTGGCGTTGCCTGACTGTGGTTTACTGACCCAAATGTCAATCATTAGTGATATGCTACATCTCTCTAATGTTTCAGTTATGGGATTTGCACACGTGCACCCCAGATTGGAATGGCACTGTAATATTAGGCCTCAGTTCTTGGCACAGTGTTTGTTGTTCTTAAACTTAGAATTATGTCCCTTTTTATATCAGGGCTCAGTTCTTAGCTCAGTGTGCACTATTGTTTGTTCTTACATTTTTGTAAATACGTATTTATTATGGTTCAGTCCCATAGATTGTGTGCAATATTCCTTGTTTTTAGCTTGTTTTTCTGACGTCACGAAATCACCTCTTTTTCATTATAATGATTGGTTATATTTGTTTGTCTCCGTTTCTGGTTTTGCACTTTCGTAATTGATCAAAGGATTTCACTGAATGACTCGTAATATATTTAGTTAGAAAAGTGTTTATTGGTAGTGTTACGAACCTTTTATGTTAAGGGAATTGACCACTCTGGATTTTGTTAATCAATGTGTTTGAGATGATTAAAAGCCACTTAGTGCAGATATTCAGCATAGACTATATGCGTTTCCCATTCTTCAGATTTGGTGCCAAAATTCAGGAAAGACATATTAGTAAGAGCCTTACCTCAAACACTTGTCAACAATTACCATCAAATGTCCAATCCTCTTAATAGTTTAACGTTATGGAAGAATTCACTTTAAAGTAGGTTATCGCTTATATCATAAAATAATTAAACAGCTTTTCTAGCAGGCTTACACTTCCATAAGAGATCCCTTTTCAGCTCTTTCCTCCATCATAACCGCCAAGATTACAATCACAGATAACAGAATCCACCATTCAAAATAGGTAGTGTCATGATTACCTCTTCCCCTTCCTGCACAATTACATATACATGTCAGTAAACATGAGAACATGTATAGAAAACTCCCAAAGAGATCGTCCCCTATAATGTCGATAGATACACACACGTGCATATGTCTAATATCCTTATCTCCAAACAGGCGATCGAGAAGCTTCCATTAATGTATAGAAACCGTAATATATTTTTTAATTGGTATAAAAAAAAAAAAGTATGTGACATATTCCCTTGAAGACAGACAATTAAAATACACCCCTCAAAACAAGTTACCAAATGTTTAATAGGTTAGAGTAGCGTAGGGCCCTGCCAATAGTGTCAAACTTGTCATGGTGGCAGTGTCATGCCGCTCTCACTCGGGGGTTGAACTTCAGCCCCGACATCACTTCCAATGCCATGGCCGCTCCGGGGGTCACGTCGGGTGCACACCTCTCGTACCTAGTCCCATGGCTGCACAGTGTTCTTGGTGCTCACTTCTCAGCTCTGTCTATAGCCGTGTCCTCTCTATGGTCCTGGAGAATCTGACCAGAAAGTCCTAGTGCTCATGTGCTATATCAGGCTGCCTCTTACTATGGGAGGTGCCTGATTATTGTTGTGCTTCCTGGCCTAGTCTGCTTTGTCCTTGCTTGGCTGTGTGCTGTACTCTGGTCCTCTGCCTTGTGCTCTGTGCCTGTACTCTGCTTCCTAGCACATGCTCCACACCTACGCTCTGCCTTGTGTCCTGTCGTGCCTCTTGGTCAGTGGTGCTGTACGTCAGCTTAGACAGTTTCCACCATTATAGTGATCGGACAAAATGGTGGAAACGGTCTAAAATGACGTCCAGCACCACTGACCACTTATGATTCACAGGGAGCTGACATACTGATATATGGAATCCACTATAGTGACAGAAAATTCTATTATAAGCCTCTTTTTCAACATAGCAGGTTCTGCCATCAGCTACTCTGGACTGTCGTGAATTTACAGCATCCTACCATAATAGGAATCTGTCAGTTCTTTGGGATTTTCCCCCTACATTAATACACAATATCCCATTACTATGGGGAGCTGGACAGCTCAACTATAATCTACTATAAACAGGGTCCAAAGCTTGACCTTCATATTACCACTACAATTTTAAGCAGTCGGACTGATGAAGGCCATGTAGGCCAAAACGTTTGCAGACTGCGCAAATAAAAATATCTTCTACTTACACCTTAAGTTGAGTGCCAAGTTATTCTTTATTATTGGATTTTGGTTTGGATAACCTACTTGTGCACCCTACAGTTGTGCCATGCTATATAATACACATTTCTCAATAGAGGATCCGCTTTTTTAAATAAGCCTCTAATTATTCCTGTAAGCCCTGCCCCATAGATGTACTCAGGACCGCAAAAACCCTCTAAACCGTGGCCCGTCTGAGCAATATAGTAGCGGGCATAAATGGTTGGGTCTCCGTAAACACATTGCGACACCATGTTGATGTGTCAATCACGACACGGCCTAAAATTTAATCACATTTTTTCCGTACTTGAATTTAACAGGCGTACCCTGATCAGTCAAGATAGAGATGCTTACAGAATCAAAGTGCTGTTTGCATAGAGGCACACAATCAGGTCTTGTGTATTGAAGTATGATGATCTCCCCACTCTTACCGGTCACCTGCACAGTTCTCAGAAGCTGGATGCAAGAATCTCCTAGTAGCTGATGGTTAGTAATGTCCGAGACCACAAATAATGTATAAGTCAGTTCATGATATCTGTGTATTTCTTCTCCTTGGCTCTAATCACACTATCATAGGCCTCAATATAAGGTGGTAGCCCTAAAATATGAGCCAATTTTGGTCCTGGAGCAAAATGTATCGTGGGGGAATCCGATCGAGTAACGCTTCTCTTCACTTCATCGTAACAAAGTTTAAAGCCTTCGGATGTGATCTTCAAGCTGTCAATACGCTCATTAATGGCCCTTATGAGTTCCGAAATATTTGAATAGCCTGCTTTTACGAAATATTCCCTTAGCACATCGCCTCGTTTTCCAAGAAAAAAAAAACGTACCTTTGCTATTTTCGAAAATAAGCCAGGTGTGGGGATACTGAAGTTCTGTAAGTGCAACTTCATATGGGCCTACAAGATGTACAGGTTTTGCCAGTTTAGTGGTAAAAGCCAAAATCGTGTTGTCTGGTAATAGCTTACTTGACGCATTACACGCTAGTGATAATATAAAATGATCCAGAATCCATGATCAGAGGTCCGTCAGCTGGTTTTCTTAAATCCAAGTGTTACATTTTTCCCGGATAGCCCACCCATTTCACGAGATGCAGGGTGGACCCACTGACGCGCTATTTTCTTAATACTCATCCGATGAGACATTTTGTAGTTCCTCCTCATAAAATGATCCAATCACAGGTTCTCCATACAAATCCACTATTTTGTAGAGCGGAAGTTAGAATTTTGTGTTAATTTCAGTTATGATAAATATTTCACTGGTATAAGATTGTTCATATGCCTTCATAAATATACGTTTATATTGGACCAAACATACATTGTCGCCAATTTTAAAAGGCTTAATATGCTTATTTTTCATGCTAGAGCCATAGATATTTTTCCATATTTGTAGTGCGTTTTTGCTTGTAACATCACAATTGGTCTACATCGAATGGAGGAGTGATAGCTACAATCGAACCCATCAACCAAATCTTGTAAAATATCAATATACCTATTAGTGTTATTTTTCATAAAATACCGCCACATTCAGGTTTATAATGTACGATTAAACCGCTCCACAATAGAGGCCTTAACTGCATTATTCGTAAGATAATACAGATCATCATACGTTTTACAGAGACGCTTCATCGGCGAATTAATATATTCTTTGCCCCGATCCGTCTGTAGTTTCTTCGGTATGCGCGTATCTTTTGAACTATCAGTTTGCATGAACTGGCTACAGCGGCTCCAGTCTTGTTTGATAAGGCTACACACAATGCAAATTTTAATAGGCAATCACTGCAAGGATACTGTATATTTAACATCATTTTCCTTCAAATAGTCAATTAAACTCACTAAATCTCCTTGCCACGACGCATCCATGTTTGAGATCATGATCTTATTTGTCAAATCTTTTTCTCACGGGTGTGTGCAACAAATAGCCATCCTGGTTATTCAACCAATCACGCACAGTTGTTTTTTTTATTCCATAATCTCTAGTTTCTCTATAATTTATCAATGCCGCCGTATGATCCTGATGCTTTAGGCATAAAATATTGTTTAATATTTTTTCATCGTGTCTAGAAGACATGTTCTCATGAACGAATGCTGTATTTATCAGAAATTCAAAATGTATAAAATGATATTAATTGTGGAATGTGATACAAATATATCATGTTTGATAGCAGTATAACATGAGTATATCATGATTGCTTGGGTCAGCATGGTGGGATGTAACTGGGAGGCTCTTGTGGGTGTTAACCGGAGGTGTGGACTTTATGCCGATTGCTTGATGTCTTTTGGTGAGGCGTAACTGGTATGTGTTTGTAGGTGAAGTGATCCAGCTGTCTGGCTTTAACACAGGCCTTTAGGTACTGTCCTCAACACCGTCAGCATCAGAGGCAGTTTTCCATATATACTGGGCAGCAATTTCTACTCTTTAAAATAGTAAGCAGTAACACATCAATTAATGTTATTGGCTATTGTTGTATAGTAATATTATATAGGATATAATTGTATTTTCCTTAGAATAGATTTACTCTTTTAGAAGATGTTTAATACATTAATTGATGTTAGCGTATAATTTATTTGCCTTTTGTAACATTTATCATATAGTTTATAAAATGTATTTCCTCGGCATAGACTCCGATTATAATTTTATATTATAATACTTTCCACTGCATAGACTTAGATTATTATTTTATATTATCGTACTTTCCACTGCATTAGTTATAGCCAATTTTAGAAGTATAATAGTATTCACACTTTTATAAATTTAAGTTAAGATGGAAGCCGACGATTTTGAACAAGCCGAGCCTCTTCTTATGAAGACAATTCCAACTAATAGGTAGGGCTTCTATTGAATATAATGGACGGAGTATTAGACATTCTGATTAAAGGATTATTTTGTATATTATATAATATTTCGTCCTTTTTAAGAAGAGTCTATAGGGAACACCTTTTCTGAGAGGTTTCCGACTTTGGATTTGGATTCCATAAATGCAGGCCCTTTAGGTTCTTTCACACTGGCGGAGAAACAAGCGCAGCAATTTCACATTATCCCATCACTGGTGGTAAGCTGTATATTTGTATAATAACTGCTTTAATCATATGTAGACGTGAAACTAAATACAATTTCTCATACAGACGCCGAGATGCTGCAAGCGGCCAAGAAGCAAGAAAACAGACATGTTTCTGAAGAGCCTATAAATCTGGCAAAGCCGCTGCGGAGGCGACAAACATATGAAAAAGGTAAGAACATATGGAAAAAGTAACATCTCTATGAATAAAAGTCCGTATGTATGCAGGTATGAAATTTCCCCTAATTTCTTATACAGGTAACCAACACTTGAAAGTATTCTATAACGTTGATGGTCCCATGGTTTCTAACAGTCCTAAAAAGCCACGGAAACCACGAAACACAGCTCTCAAGATTAGTGTTCCCAGGGTTTGTATCAGGTCTAAAGAAAAAAACAAAAAACATGGCGCAGCTGATTCAAAAAGGTAACGTGACCTTGAATAATAGGCACTCAGTACCATGAAGAAAAAAAAACATTTCTGGACTGTGTAGTAGTTTTATTTTATTTACAGCTGATAAATGATCGGCCAGAAAATTAAAAACTATATTCAGATGAGAATGTATCCATCCCACTGACGGTGAATAGGAAGACGGCTGTGAACCCAGATCATTCTTGTAAGTATATATTTAGTCTTTTCTGTAATAATGATAATCTTTATTTATATAGAGCTTACATGTTCCGCAGAGATTTATAATTCAGATATTCATATACAACCAGTCATAACAGTTATCAAAAGCAATAATTAACGCAAAATTAATGATCTCCCTGCTCATAAGGGGTACAACCTAAAATACTATCTTTATACAAACACGTGTTTGACTGATACATGTAACATTTCTATTGATACTCAAGACTCATGGATAACTAACACATGTAACTTTTAGATACAAAGAATATGCTAAAAAATGATGCACAGCCATTGCTGCATCCTCAAGTACTGCAGGAGCGTACTTACGGACCAACGCAGAACTCCCCCCACAAAGAGTTAATCCGGCTGTGAGATCAACTCCGCTTTCACCAATCATTGTTCTGTCGGATGAAGACAGCCCTGTGAAAACTAAGCAACCTGGGAAGGCGGGACTAAAGTCTTCAGCCCGAAAATATAACGGCGACTCAGCCACTCCCAATATTACACATTCAGACATTTCTGTGGACGGTGTGACACAACCTGAATGTGAAGCCATAAACAGAGAAACTGATCAGCGTGCTGAGGGTAAGACGACAAATAATCTGGACAATATACGGGTGTATCATACTATACATGCTGCAGATATTACTTTTGCAGGTTCGTCTAATGATTTTGCACTTGTAAACCCTTTTAAGAGACAGTGTCAACCCAGAACCCAGGGGGCAAGTAAAAAACAAAAAGTACACAATTCCCCAATTACCCCTGGAAGGCCTGAAGAACACTAAGGCGTTTCATGATATGGGACCTCAGTACAAAAATTACAAAAACGCTTATGTTCAACTAAAATATTTCCCTGACACCTTTGAAAGGTTACAAACTGCGACCCCAACACCTGACATTGTTGATGAGCTATATGCGTCCAAAAGACTATGCAGATGCGCCATTAGTCATTGTGAAATCAAATACAAGTAATTCAATGTGACGAGGAATGGTTGGTTATGGTCTGCAGAAGTTGTCTAAAATATCTCCACAAAGGGGTTATAGATTGAGAACAATTAAACATGCGCGAAGGCCGTTGGTTAGTGCAAGACGTTCACTAGAAGCCTGCGAGAGCCGACTCACAGACCGATAACTACACAAAACCCTCAGCTGTTGATACATGCACAGAGTCCCTCATTTCACAGCCATGATCCCCCTAGGGGTGTTAGCACCAATGTGTCTCCATTTGCTCAAAGCTTTGAGCCTCTTGAAACACAGGCTGAAAGCGTACATGATGCTGCAGCTGATGGTCATGATAATGTACGGGACGTAGATCATTCAATATTTTTATAACATCACCATCAAAGATGTCCGCAATTTCAATGCCCGCAGGTATATTGATCATTTCAGATTTTTAAGTTTAGACCGCATTCAATCATTTGTAGAGGCCCTAAACATCGTGCATGGAGCCAGTCTTTACTGGACAGAGTCAGAGACATTGATCTTGGAGAAGTTGTTCAGTTCAGGCGTGAAGGCGGTGACACGTTAGATCCCATTTTCACTACAAAACAAACAAGGGAGGATTTTAGTTCTGAAGCATTCTTAAATGCCGTAGCTCCCACATTGCAAAGCAATGCTGAATGCTTAGCAAACAGCTCCCTGAAATTAGTCATAATTATTAAAAGCAGACGTGGAGGCATAAAAAGATGTCTGAAATTTATAGCGAGTAGTCAAACCATTAAGCAAAAGAGACGGTGGCTGTACGACTAACAATTACAGCACAAATCTGATTTGCAGCTAGCGAGTGCGCCCTGATCACCGACACTGATGGTGATACAGTTTCACTGAATCATGCTAAAACCATACATGCGGCCCTGGCTAACCCTGAGGACCAACTTATAAGTTTGTGATATTTAAGTGTGGCGCCCCTGAGGGTTCAGTCGCCACAGAGGTACTGCACCTCCTCCTGAGGTGTGGTACCCCACCATCCAGGTAAGGTGGAGACATCTGACTACACTCCAACACCTGCATCCCACACAATATCATAGTGTAGCAAAGCACCCTTTGGTGGCTCCCTGCTTGAAACACGAAGTGTGCTGGGATACGGGTAGAGTTTAGGATTTAGTCAGTCTGACAGTCAGAGGAGGAGAGAAGATCCCCTGAGTGGGATGGATGAAGGAAGTGCTGCAGCCGACCTCAGTGACCTGGGTCCGCTGGCACAGGAAAGGGACATTGATGGAAAGCCTGACTCTCTCCATTAGAAAGAAGGATTAGTATGGAACGTAAGGAGAGGACGATTAAGGGTTAGAGCAGAACCCTTCCCAAGTTCACAGCGCAAGGCCAGGGTCCGGTCCCCGAGGTTGTATGGATACTAATGGTACTGCAGCAGACACCGGAGGAATAGAAGTTGTCACCACTTTATTACCACACCAGACTTGGGGGCACACAGCAATGTGAGCGAGCTAGGACTTGGTAGCAAGGAGTCCCCGAAGCAGGCTACAGCTGTCTGCTGTACAAGTAGAGTTCATAAGAACATCTGACAGGAGGAACTCCAGTGTAACTCAGTACTGCGAGCACTTCACTATTAGCGCAATAAGGGAGACATTCAGAAAAGGCACATATGTTGGCTGAGTGTACTTCATCTTGCCTGGAAGTTGGCTGAGCTCCTGACCTGGAGGACACGGCATGGATGCGGGCACCTGCACGCACAACTGACTGAGTAAAGCTTTGGAACTACATGCCCTGGTGTCCTCCACTTATTCCTGCGCCAACACACTCAGCACTGTTACATCTTTGTGCCTAACACTGCACCATCCACGTCTCTACTGCCCTGGGACTACTGCCCTACCTGTGGAGGGCCACAACATCATTGCTGCACCACACCATCTGTCCCAGTGGATCTGTCTGCAGCATCGGCTTAACATCTACATTGCCGAACACTACAGGTAGCATCACGAATCATTCACTCAAACTTTAATCATCACCCACAAACGCGACATTTCCCCTTTTACAATGGACGCCCAGGGCCACGGACCGGGTCACAGCTGCCGCGACGTCTCCAATTGAAACCCATGGGCATGGCTCCGAGTACCCCGCCGCCCTGGCATGGGACTCTCCTGAAGCTTTTGAGAAACATCTGGGCGTCACCATTAAAGTACTCTACTACAATCAGGGGGACTGGTGTTTTCAAACAGGTAATGCCCCTAGTGCTAGAACTATTTTCATATTGCATCATGATAATCACTACTACAGTATCAAAAATATGAAGGGTTTTATCGGTGCGGATTACTTTTGTGAAAGATTCAAATTGTTGTTTCATCACAAGTTTAATCGTTCGTGTCAATATTTTTGCAAAGCTTGTCAGAGGGTTGTGTGGAGAGTTCCGACGCGCAACAACCGCCTCGTTGTCCTATCTGCCGTGTGTTGTCGGTCGAGTGAGTGCTTAGACCACCACATTTATCTACAGATAATCCAACATTCTGCAGACTTTAATCATTTTGTGATAATGTCACCATTTTGTCTCCAGAGAAAGTGATTCCGAACATAAATGTAAAGGGTCCACTACATTCCACCATTAAATCTCCCTTTTACTTGGGCGCCCAGGACCACGGACCAGGTCACCGCTGCGGTGACACCTTCCCCTCTGAGTGACCGGCCCGGTACCGAGTGCCCCACAGCCCTGGGAGGGCGACCCAAGTACGCCTCCGTTACCACAATCCTTGTGGCTCACTATGTTACATCGGTTCTGTTCAATTGTAATGCATTAAATCATCATGTAAGAAATATGATGTACATATGTGTAATATTAAATATGCAAAATGTTATACATGATTGTAACACTTTATATTGTCATATATTTGATTAACTGCAGCGCAGTGTGACAAATAAAATGTAATTGATTGTACTTCTAAAATAACAGTGTAAATGTCAAATTAATGCTTTATAAAAATGTATTTGTTGCTCAAACACGATTCTCTTTTTTATAAAAATGGCGTCATTTTTATTTACAATTCGAATAAAATGTTTCCTTTATTAAAATATTGACCATATAATTAATATGACCAATGAATCAATACTAATTAAAGTGTAAAGAGGCTATAAAAGGGAACCATTATTGGTCATATAAAAAGTTTAACAGCCTTTTATATCAAACCAATAGCGATTGATGTAAAAGTGATTCAATCATGATCCTTTTATTCTACTTTATTAAGAGGCCTATAAGAAAATAATTGGACACAAATATTTTGTCCTATGATACATCTAACAAATTTATATGAAATGGATATAAAAGGGCGTGTTTGGTACACTTTGATAGGGGCGTGTCACCTGTCAGATTTCTTGTTGACAAGACATCCAGCCCGCTTACTACTGTTGCTGAAGGCAGAGCAACAGAGGAGACCAGCGGCACATGTCAGCGCTGAAAGAGCACGTGGCACCCCCAGGAGTATGGCCGCCACACTGGCTTTGCCTTCCTCCAGGGGAGGGTAATGCCAGGCTTGGAGGCAATGATGAGTGTCTCTCGCAGCAATCCATACATGCAACACAGTTCCACTCCAGGCCAGCAGGGGGAGCTCTGAACAGGAATTAAGGGGAGGAGTGCTCTGAGGGCCAAGAGGAAGGAGTAGTCAGTCTGCAGAGGGTGAAGTGTGCAGACATGGAGAGAGAAGCTGGAGGTTGAGCTAGAAAAGGAGAGCTCCCTCACAGTGAGCGCATAAACTGGAGCCTGATCTCCACAGTTGTACGGATACCAACGGTCCTACAACAGATACCAGAGGAGTAGGAAGCTGTAAATGACCTACTCCCATCTAAGACTTGAGGCACAGCAGCTTGGATAGAGAGCCAGGACTCAGGAGGAAGGAGCCCCCCCGAAATAGGCTACAGCTGTCTGCTGTGCAAGTAAGGTTCTTGAGAACGTCTGAGAGGAGGAACTTCAGTGCAACTTAGTACTAGGAGTACTTCATTCAAACAAGCGCTAGGAAGGAGACTGCACAGCCCATCTGCTGAGAGAGAATCCCTGAATTGCTTCCAGGCTAGCCTGCTCCGTTACCATCTTTAATCAGGTCCCTGGACTGCTATTATCTAGTGAAGGTACAGAAATTGAAACCCGCTGTGTCTTGTCTGCTTCCTACCCTTACGGCACTGCTACATCCCCGTGCCTACCACCTCTACTCTGCCCTGTGACTATAGCTTCGCCTGTGGGGAGCTTTTACATCCTTGCTGCACCCTACCATCAGTCCCAGCGGATCTGCATGCAACATCGGCTTAACACATCCCTTGCCGAGCACCACAGGTGGCATCACAAACTATTCCATTAGCTACATTCCCCCATTACTTGGGCACCCAGGGCCACGGACCAGGTCACCGCTGCTGTGACACATCCCGCTGACATCGGCCCGGTACCGAGTACCCCACAGCCCTGGGAGGGCGACCCACATAAACTCCTCATGATGTTCACTTTGCCTCTGCTGCTTTCCCTTCCTGGTTCCGGCTCCATGTCATGAGCATCAAAGACAAGTTTTTGTGTTACAGCATGAACCAATTCTAGTTAAAGCCCTTATGGAGGTTGATGGTAAGGAATTCAAGTTTTTATAAAAATGTTATGTCATGTAAACTCAATAGTTCCCTGAAGACTACGATAATTTTTCAGCAAGTGGAGTTACTGTCAAGAAGGAGATTGCTATACTGCCTACAGGGTCAATGTTTCAGGATGACTACTTCTGAACCATTGCTCAGTTGGGAACATTTGTTCATTCTGAGTTAAGCGAAAAAGAAAAAGTACATTGAAAGAATGTGGATATTGCAGTATCTTCCAATCTGGAACCTGAGCTGTGGTGTTGTGGCTGCAGATGAGCAATGGAGGAGTAGTGAAGTGTGAGACAACATAAAATGCAAGTAATGGCCAAGTTGTTCTGAAAATAGCACTGTAAACCTTGGGAGAATGCAAGAGACCTGAATCTTACATTATATACCGCTCATCAACCTCAGCGCAGTCTGAGACTAATGGGCAAGAAGAAACAGATGTATGATAAGGATTTTATACCTGGAGCTCAATGTTAGGAGGAGAGGAAGGAGAGGGAAAGGTCAAAGAAAGTCTGCTGAAGACACCAGAAAGGCTTCAACCTGGGAATGTTCCTCCAGCAAGAGAAGACATGCAGATGAAGAGGTAGATGTGATTGCGGCAAATAATCACAGTGAGCCTCAATGTAAATCCAGAAACGGACGGTGGCAATGGACATGTGCAGCCAAGAAAAGGCAAGGCTAAAACGAGGCATGTCTGCATACTAAATCGCATCTTCTGTTTAGATTGTGGCACTGGCAACAAATCTTTAGTCCAATCAATAAACCCAAGGTGAAATCTTATCCTGTAATTTTCCTTGGTCCTCAATTTGTACAGGCCAAATACTCCAGGATTAGGAGTCCTAACTATATAGCGAGATACGCAGCAGTTGGGAACCTCCGTAACTTGGCCGTTCAGTATCCAGGAGACATGTGAGCATTGTCATATGGCTAGCCGTCCTCTCAGACTAGAAGATAACTAATGAAGAGCAGAGAAGAACTGATGTCTGCAGGAATTATATCTATTAGTAGAAGATATCTACAAGTCTTCTGTCCCTTTGTATCAGATATGTTTTCCCTTCTGCTGTTCAGCTGTGTGATCTTCTGCGTTGTCTATTTCTTAGGTCGGCATGCAGGAGGACATGTTGAAGCGCTGTGTTCCTCAGATCGCCAGTGCTCTGGACTTTATGCACAACAGAGGAATGGTTCATCGGGATATCAAGCCGAATAGTATTCTTTTGATGGATGCACAATGTCACTGGATAAAGCTGGCAGACTTTGGACTCACCAGGCTCCAGGGCACATTTGTTCCCTGAGAAGTGGAAGAAAATTTCACTAGGAGGTCATAGAAATGTTCTGGGAGCTGCTGGAAATAAATGCCTGTCAGAGAAGCTCGGCCATTGACATTCTAAAATCTATGCACTTGCCGTGCAAAGCCGAGGTATCTTCAGAGACCAAAGTAACCTGATGTGGAATCTATGATATCCAAACTGCAATATAAATGGTTTTGTAATCCATGTCTAAGCAGTCAGACAATTATAAAGAAATAACCCTGGTGTCTTAATGGCTTACCCTCCAAACTGAGCTGTGATCAGAGATAAAGAGTTTGCCTGGTGGCAGGTGAAATTTGAAAGTTGGCAGCTGCTGGGTGGCAACAAAGTATCCACAGGTAAAGGGCGAGTTACACATGGCGATGTCGCTAGCGGTGTCGCTATGGCGTCACTGGTTTTGTCGTTGTAGCGATGTCCCTGTATCTAATGCTTGCCTCCGACCGGCTCCCTTCTGTCCATCGCTGATCGTGCAAGAGTGTCCTGTGCAGTGTCTCATCGGCCACCTCCTGACGAGCTTCCTGTGGCACCGACGGGCGGCGCGTGGGCGGGGGGGGTTGTCGGGGTCGCCTTGTCTGACAGGTGGGGCCTTGGGGTATTTGTTTTCTTTTCACCATTCTAAAAGGAGCCTGCTGGCCGCCTCTTTATATCTTATGTTCCTCATACCACATCGTTTTTCATATCTTGATTCTTCTATTAAGACTTGCATCTGCCATATATCAGCTTTGATGTCTCTTATCCACATCCAAGATGACGAAATGCTTTATTTATAAAGAAGATTTATTTTCTCTAAGATTTTCTTCAAAAAGAATGCTGTGTGTGGATATAGATTGGACGTTGTAAACGATTCCATGGGACTTATGCAAGTCTCTGGGTTCAGGCCTATTCTGGCCCCTTTGTTAGTATATAAATGGGAGGCAAATAACTGGTAATAGGTCAGGATGTTATCTTATGTAATATGAGATTAATTGTTGGGTTGCATTTATTTACATTAATACGATAGGTTATGAAGTCACTCTGTAATTGAAAAAATGTGAGAAAAAAAGTTTTGGGTATTCATTTGCTAGATTCACTATTATACTATCCACCTTATTGATATATTATGGCGGTATTCATTTAAACCCTGTTGATAGCAATTAGGTTAATGATTCACAAACACTGCTTTGCAAATAGCACTTTATTTAGTCATTAGTACCATTTATTTATATACTATATCATGATTTGCCGCTAGTGTGGCTTATTCATATAATATATTCATTCCAGCACTTTATCCAGGTTGTGCGCATGCGCTGTTGGAATCTCTCTGGACCTCCAGTTGTCCTGCAACATGACATGCGCGCCTGTCTTCTGCACGGGTTTCTGAGGTGGAACGCAGTGCACTCCGTCTGCCGGAGGTGGGCGGTCCAGTTGTGGGGTTGATGACATGGACGCATGCGCAGTCATATCCTGGCGTCACTAACACATAGTAAGGGCACCACGTGATCTAATACTGCGCCATCATATCCTGGCGTCGCGGTTGTAGTGACGACTTAGTAAGGACACCATGTTTTCCAGCAATTGAAACTGATTGGTTTGAGGGCATTTTAAACAGGGAAATCCCCCGACTTAAAACACGCCCCTTTTGAAAATGGTACACCGAAACACGCGTCAGAGGACGCGGTGTGGGTCCAGGCACATCATCTCAGGTAACCCATCTTGTTTGGCACGGTCTTGGTTGGAGATCATCTCTTGTCTTACTAGTTATTTTGATCCTTTATGTTTGTTTTCTTTTGCACATGGTCACTTTATTATTAGCAGCTGGGCGCCATGATTGTATGACTGCATATAGACTTCATAGTCATCAGCAGCTATCTGGGGTTCCTTTATTGTGCTGCTCTTTAAATCATTTATAGCAACCAGAAAGGCTTCAACCTGGGAACGTTCCTCCAGGAAGAGAAGACATGCAGATGAAGAGGTAGATGTGATTGTGGCAAAAAATCACAGTGAGCCTCAATGTAAATCCAGAAACGGACGGTGGCAACGGATATGTGCAGCCAAGAAAAGGCAAGGCTAAAACGAGGCATGTCTGCATACTAAATCGCATCTTCTGTTTAGAATGTGGCACTGGCAACAAATCTTTACTCCATCAATAAACCCAAGGTGAAATCTTATCCTGTAATTTTCCTTGGTCCTCAAATTGTAATTTGTACAGGCCAAATACTCCAGGATTAGGAGTCCTAACTATATAGCGAGATACGCAGCAGTTGGGAACCTCCGTAACTTGGCCGCTCAGTATCCAGGAGACTTGTGAGCATTGTCATATGGCTAGCTGTCCTCTCAGAATGGAAGGTAACTAATGAAGAGCAGAGAAGAACTGATGTCTGCAGGAATTATATCTATTAGTAGAAGATATCTACAAGTCTTCTGTTTTTATATCAGATATGTTTTCCCTTCTGCTGTTCAGCTGTGTGATCTTCTATGTTGTCTTTTTCTTAGGTCGGCATGCAGGAGGACATGTTGAAGCGTTGTGTTCCTCAGATCGCCAGTGCTCTGGACTTTATGCACAACAGAGGAATGGTTCATCGGGATATCAAGCCGAATAGTATTCTTTTCATGGATGCACAATGTCACTGGATAAAGCTGGCAGACTTTGGACTCACCAGGCTCCAAAGCACGTTTGTTCCCTGAGAAGGGATCTGTCAGATGTTCCTGAGAAGTGGAAGAAAATTTCACTACAGGTCATAGAAATGTTCTGGGAGCTGCTGGAAATAAATGCCTCTCAGAGGAGCTCAGCCATTGACATTCTAAAAACTATGCACTTGCCGTGCAAAGCCGAGGAATCTTCAGAGACCAAAATAACCTGATGTAGAATGTATGATATCCAAACTGCAATATAAATGGTTTTGTATTCCATGTCTAAGCAGTCAGACAATTATAAAGAAAAAACACTGGTGTCTTAATGGCTTACCCTCCAAACTGAGCTGTGATCAGAGATAAAGAGTTTGCCTGGTGGCAGGTGAAGACTGAAACAAGTTTAAAGTAGTAAAACACTGAACACGTGCACATGTGACCTTTGCATTATCGAGACTTAGCGGCTGAACCCTGAAAGAAGTCATGTGCACAAACTCCAAGCTTGGTCCTGGTACCTTATCTGTGCAGTAGGCTTCATTCTTTTACTGCTCCTATGCAGTTTGCTTGGTTCTAGTACTGTGTATTGAGTGAGATTTTTGGTGCAGAGATTTCTAGAGTATATTGAGCCCACTAAATAGGGAATGTTACATAGTGGTGAATTACTCCTCATTACCGACCACTGCAGCACTTACAGGATTGCACCGTTACTGACAGAACAATGTATCTAGGATTGCTCAGGCATGTGCTTCCATCTCCAAACATAAAAGCAGAGGGACACAAGGCTATACACTGATAAATCTGAAGAACCAGACATGAGGGGCCTGCTGGAGTCCGATACTCCTGAATTATTAACAGGTGCACAGCTCCTCATGAACCAGGAGCAGCTGATGAGCAGTGTACACCTGTGCGCGACTCGACAAGTCCCACTGCAGCCTCAGCTGGGTGAAGATTTGGGGTGTAGCGAACGCCGCTGGTTATGAAGTTGACAAGCGATGGTCACCAGGCCCCACTTATGCAGAAATCGGCAGAGCTGGGAAACACCGGCATGAAGACACCATGAGTTGCTATATCTAGGCGCAATTCAGAGTTGCATTTAAGTTTTGTGACTTCATATTTCTTTTATGCCAGAATAGTGGAGTGATCACTTCGATTTATGGGGCAACACAAGGAGAGGGCTTAGTGTTGGACTCCGCTCGGCAGCCACTATTCCGTGATGTGGCAGATTTTATCCACAAACTGGTGGGAAAGAGAAAACAAAAGTCCTAGGGAACAAAAAGCATCAGAAGAGTAATATTCTGGAAGAACAAGTGGAAATAAGATTACGGCACATTGCTGGACACAAAATCAGGAACTAATCTGCTGACAGGAAATATGCATAATGCATTGGATGGGAGCTATGCATTGAGTTAATGGAAAGGAAGAATGAGAATGAAGACAATCAGAAGAAAGTGATGTGTTTAATTGGCCCCAAAGATGAAGATATCCTGAATATCTACTGATCCAGGCAGAGGCTGCTCACCTGGCTCATTTCTTAAATTAAAGGGGTATTCCAATCTCCAAGATTGTACCCCAATATGTAGGTGTAATATTAGCAACACTCCAATTAAAGTCATAGTTCTTCTGATAAGCCATGTTGCTTACACCAGGTGCATGGAACTGCAGTAACCTTGATAACCATGTTAATTACCACTAAGCTACTGCAGTGCCCTGCACATGGTGTAAGCAACTTGGCTTAACAGAAGAACTATGTGAGTTTTAATTGAAGATATTTGCCAATATTACTACTACATCTATGATTATTTTACTTTGCATAGAATATCTTCAAAAAGAAGTTACTGAGCTGAACACCAAGACCTGTACCATACAGCAACAATTGACAAATGCACGTGCAACTGAGAACATTACTGTAAACAAAAACTGATGACTTGGAGTTCCGGACTCCATTACAAGAGGAAAGTAACGTTCTTTACACACAGGACTACCAATGCAATTCAGTATAGAGATGGAGACTCAAATTTCCATAGACGTGGCAATTCATAAGCTTCTACCAGCTCAGAGCGACTTTGGGTCTCTTAAGCCCGCACGCCATCTTGTTTCTCAGAGAAAAGACCGTGAGGCCAAAAGGCCGACGAGGAGGGGCAGCAGAAAACGCTCCTGACGAGACCTCCAGGGCATGGACCTGCTCGCAGGTATAACGGAGCGTATGGTCCAATATGTCATCCTGTTGTCTTTCCAGAGGGCATTAGCCATCTTACAAAAGGGTTTCTCTTTGTGCCCAACACCCTTATTTAAATAAATTTCAGCCAGGTCAGGAATTCCACTGTTTCCATCATACATTGGGACTTCAATGTAAAGCATGGCAGTGCGTTAATATCTTCCATTACTCCTGGGGCACAGTTTGTTACTCATCCACAATTTTAATTGAAACATTTATAATTCACCATCACTGGTAGTTTTAAACCCCCTCGGACATACGTGATAGAAACGTATATTTTTTTAATCCACAGGGATATATAAAATGAGTACAGATTTAGAAAGGCGACTTTCATGTCTAAACATCTTACTACATCAGAGCTGAGGGCTCTTTAAAGGTCTTAACCAACAAATCATAAAACCCACAGACAAGGGTGGATCAATAGTACTTCTGGGTAAAACACATTAAATAAATTTCCAATTGAGTGATCCATCCACCTATACACCAATCCAAAAGGATCCTACGCTTGATGACTAAATTCGTACACGATTTGGCTGATTAATATTAACAAAAGGGTGTTAGATATTAAACTCAGCAAGTACCTTATTAATAACCTTCCTGTTACTAGGTCCAAGTAATACCCCAAGTATATTGTCACAATGGCTGTAAACAGCCTTTATACGACAATCATGAAGGGGGCATCAAGACAGTTCACTTATGTATAAAACTACATTTTGCATATTTTTTTTAATAGACAGGAACTGCGATGGGGTCAAGTGTGGCACCTCCCTATGAAATTATTTTTATGGCACAGTTTGAAGATGGATTTGTAAACACCCATAAACCAATCCAAACCCATTCTATCTGTTGGAAAACACCAACATGATGGAAGTTGCCAGTCCAACTGTAAGGTCACGTCTGGTTTCTTTTTAAAGACCCTGCCGATAACCCCAAACAGGCCATTTGCAACACCTGTCATGCCAGCATCAGCATGGGTAGCAGAACTACCAGCCTTACCATCACCAGTATGATCAGGCACATTGCAGCAAACCACCCAACTTTGTGCACCCAACCCCAGGAACAGTGCCTGCGGGTAACACCACTGCTTCTTCCACTGCGTGCAAGCCAATCCCCTGTCCACGGTGCATGCGAAGATGCCTCCTGCCCTGCACCTGCTGCTGTCCACAGTGAAATAGCACCATCAAGCACATCCACGTCCCAGTGCAGCCTTCAGTTGTCCATATCCCAGTCACTGGAAGGTAAGCGTAAATATGCAGCCAATGCCACACAAGCCACAATACTAACTTCATACATTTCTCATATGCATGCGCTCAAAATGTTGCCTTTTAGGCTCGTGGAGATGGAAGCTTTCCACAACTTGATTGTGGCAGCCATCCCAAGGTACTCGGTCCCCAGCCACCACTATTTCTCTTGCTGTGCCATTCTGGCATTGCACAAGCATGTGTCCCACAACATTACCTGTGCACTCAACAATGCAGTTACTGGGAAAGTACAACTAACCACGTACACGTGGACAAGTGCTTGTGGCCAGGGACTGTACATCTCGCTGACGGCACACTGGGTTAACAGTGGAAGCCGGGACCCAGTCAGACCTAGGTATAGAACATGTCCTCCCAACGCCAAGGATTGCAGACCCTACGTCAATCAGGGTTGACCCCATTGTGTACAGCTCCTGCACCTCCTCCTGCTCAGCCTCCATCTCTGAAATGAGCACATCAGTCACAAGCTGGAAGCCCTGCCATAGCCAAGCAGCAACAGGCTGTGCTGAAGATAATGTGCTTAGGTGACAAACCGCACAATGCTCAAGAGTTGTGGACAGCGCTGAAAGAGCAGGCAAATCTGTGGCTGACACTGCTGAACCTCCAGCCAGGCATAGTTGTGTGACAATGGCAGGATGCTGTTGGTGGCTCTGAGGCGAGGCGAACTGACACGTACCATGCCTGGCCCACGTGCTTAACATCGTTCAACTTTTTTTTTTTAAAAAAAGCTACCTGGAGCTGCCAGATTGGCTTGTGAAAGTGGTATGGTCTGTACCTCAAGCTACTAGAGCATGAACATAGTACACTGCATAGGAAGCACTACAGGAGTTGGAGAACACGCCAAAAGGCCATAATTGGCCATGGTATAGACTTCGAGATGCAAAGACTTTTAGCGAAGGAAGCGGAGAGGCTTGTGGCTCTTCTAGAAAGACTTTTGGATGTGTCACTGCATTTAGCTTCATGCAACCTGGCTTTCAGAGGAACATCACAGAGGAGTGGAGACCTACATAATGGCAATTTTCTTGGAACCTTGGAAATAATGGTCATGATATGACAAATGTACTAAAAGATCACCTAGAAAAGCTCAAGCTTAGTCAGGAAATGGGAATAAAAATGCCAGTTCGTTATCCATCTTGGGAACCGCAAAATGAACTCATAAATATTTGTGGAAAACAGGTCCTGGATGCCAGACTCAGAAAGGAAAGAGGCAATTTATTTTTCTGTTATTTGTGATGCTACTCCAGATGTCTTACACACTGAACAGAATGTTATAGTTTTAAGGTTTGTATCCAGAGACCCCCCAAACAGGAATTTGGCATGTGCTAGAAAGGTTTTTGGAATTTTGCTTTTTTTTTCCATTAGATGGGAGAACAAATTGCAGAAATGATTATATCAAGACTGCATGAGCATGCCATTGACCTTAAAGACTGCAGAGGCCAGGGATATGATAATGGGGCAAAAAAGTGTCTGGTAGGATTAAAGGTGTAAGGTCCAAAATTCTAGAGAAATTTCCAAGAGCTCTTTTCTCCTTGTGCTGCCCATAAATCCCATTATCTACCAATGTCCTTTTTTGGAACGCCTAATCTTTTGCTTCTAGCAACTAAGATTTTATAATTAGGTACAATTTTTTGTGTTTGTAAAATGAAATGTTTTCAAAGCAGGAAATCATGTCATTGTCATTTTTAATTGAATATTCTTCCACCCAGAGAGCTTTCAAAGCACCTATTTGAGGTTATTTCAAGATTAGGATCATAAGCTGAAATTTTTTAAAATCATAGTTCTGTGATCACAAAGTTATTAGAACTATTGTTTATACTTGAAGGAAGTTATATAATGCAATGGTGTTGATGTAGATTTACCAAGGCCAGAGTTATATTCAAGTGAAATTGCCGTCCCATTTTCAGAACATTAGCAGAATGCACTATTTTCGATGGTGTTTTTTTTTTACATGGAAATTTGTTTGATTCACTAGTTTTTATACATAACCCTAAAACATTTACAACTGATATGGCAGGCAGAGGTCTTAGTCTGGAAATCCCTCAGCCCTCCACCTCCCTTCCCCAGTACCTTTCTGACTATATATGCTTTGTGAAACCTGATATCTCAGTTGTACTGGAGACACTCAGGAGAACAGACCCTGTAACTTGCTGGCTTGTCAGACATTGTTTACGATCACATCACAGTATATAAGGTTGGTATTTTATGTTTTTATTCATCACAATTGTTTATTTAGCTTGTTTTATGAATGGATAGTGAAATGTGAAATATATTTATATATTTAAAATATATATTTTTATCTATAGATTTCAAAATGTTACTATACTAATTTTTGTTGCATCAGCAGTAAGAACATGGCATATCGATATAAAGAAGGACTTACTGTTGATGAAATACTAGGTTATCTTGAGTTATTAGATGACCAAGAAGAGGAAGTTTCTGATGTTGAAGTAGTGATTGTACCCCCTGACCCTGATGAGGAAGATTTTGAGGAAAAGGAGCTTCTTGCTCATGAATTGAATGATGTAGCAGGAACTTTGGAGGTATTGCACACTTCAACAGAAATTGTAGAGGCTCCTGAGGTGGCATCAACTGAGAATTTACCATCCACCTCAGTAGGAACATCAAGTACCAGTAGCAGAAAACGACTAAGGAATCAAGCTTCAAAGCCAGTTATGAGCAAGAAAAAAATGCAACAGAAATATTACAATGTGTAGCAACTCCAAAATGGAAAAAAGGTCAACCAACATATGAAAGCAGTGCGGACCAGGATACATCCGAAATAAGCAACATTTGTGACCTTTTAGAAAATAAAAATGAAGTTGAAGTATTTGAAGAGTTTTTTTCCCCCCATGATGTTATGGATATTTTGACCCAAAGCATGCTATGAAAACCAAAAAAAATAAACCCTCCTTTTCCATCAGCAAGGAAGAATTACAAGTTTTCTTAGGCATATTACTACTGTCTGGATATCATTCTCTCCCCCAAGAGGACATGTACTGGGAACAAGCTCAAGATGTGGGAGTTCCATTGGTGTACAAAGCAATGTCAAAGAACTGTTTTAGGGAAATTAAAATATATATACACCTAAATGACAATTCTAAAATTGACAAGTCTGACAAGATGTACAAAGTTAGTTTATTCTTTGAAGTACTGGGGAATGAATTCCTGAAATTTGGTGTATTCCACCAGGAACTTTCCTTAGAAGAAATGATGGTCCGCTACTATGGCAAACACCCTACAAAAATGTACATGCGAGGTAAGCCAAAAAAATTCAGCTACAAAATTTGGTGTCTGCAGTTCCAACGGCTACCTCTACAAATTTGTACCATACTGTGGCAAGTCTGACTAAGAGGAAGGACCGTTAGATTTGTAAGTTGTGAAATTACTCTGAAGCCTAATTCCCAGTCATTCAGTTACAAGTTATTTTTTTGACAATTTCTTTACAAGAATTGATGCTCTGCTGATGCTGAAAAACAAAAACATGCAAGCTACTGGCACAAGACAGTGTCCTCTTATGCCAAGCAAGGAGATGGAAAAACAAAAGGAAAGAGGATTTTGTGATTACCGGTTTGATAAAGCAAATAACATTCTTGTGGTGAAATGGAAGGATAATAAGGTTGTCACATTTGGCACAAACTTCAGCACAATAGAGCATTTGTCAACAGCTCGTAGGTACTCTCAAAAACAGGTCCAAATCTCAATGCCGCTGATGGTTCAGGAATATAATTCCCACACGGGGGAGTTGATTTATTGGACAAACAAATCTCCCTGTACTGTGTCAGAATCTGTTCCAGAAAGTGGTGGTGGCCCCTTTTCACTTAAATGATAGACATGGCCATTGTCAACACCTGGAGGGCATATCAAAAGGCAAATCCAGAAGAAAGTGTGCCACTGCTAAGTGTAAGGAGGAGGATTGCATTGGCCCAAGCAAAAGCACACAATCAACCCCACAGTGATGTGGACCTCAGAGTAAACCATTATGTGGCAGAGTTAGTGATGACGTCAGATTTGATCCTGGTAATCATTTGATAGAGCCAATTGCTACACAAAGAAGGTGTGCTCTATGTAAGAAAAAAAAGACAACCAGAATTTGCAAACGGTGTGATGTTCCCCTTCATGCTAAGTGTTTTGCTGTATTCCATTCCCCTAACTGATGTATTTGGAGAATTTTGTAATATCATATTTTGAGAAGAGTGCATAAACATATTGTTTGCATAATAGTTTGTAAGCAAAAAAACGCAAAAAATAAAGTGGAATATGTTCTCTTTTCTGAGTTTTTGCTATCACTTTCTGCCAATGTCCCAAAAATGGTACGCCCTTTAATGAAAAATCCGTGCTTGTAAAAATGTGGCATATTATGTTTAATTCATTACGACCCAAATCATTAAAAAGTCATTTAAAAAAAATAAAATTGCCAATTTGGCAAGTAATGGGTTAATCCTCATGGGCATTTATGCTGCTGCAAGCTGCCCTGAAATGAAGACTTTTTTGGAAGTGTAAACCAGCTATACATTCTGTTTAGCAACAGCCCTGAGAGATGGAACACCTTGTCTGAAGTAGTTGGAAGGTCTTTGCATGGTCTAAGTGACACCCGGTGGAGTTCAAGAATAGAGGCTGTACGTCCAATTGCTCAGAATCTGCCAAGTATTTTGAAGGCTCTTGATAAAGTTATTTCTTCCGGAAAGCTCACAAATGATGCACATTCAGAAGCTGTAGGTCTGACTATTTTTGTCTTTCAGGGCAGAGGTTTTGGCTACATTTTGGGTAAGCGTTCTTACCAGTTTGGAGGAGAGAAACAAAATACTACAGTCTAGAGCCGTGTCCTTGGAAGTTGGAGCGGCCAACATTAAAGCTCTCTGAAGAGATGAGATTACTTAGAGAGCAGTGGCCCACCCTGCTTTCTGAAGCCAGTTTGGTTGCAGATTGCATGGGCATTCCGAAGGACCTATTAAATGCTCAACAATTGTGCCAAAGAAAATCAAAGCATCATGAAGCTGCAAGTCCTGAAGAGCACTTCAAAGTTAATGTCTTTCTTGTGGCAATGGACACTAATTTCTGATCTTCACCAGCACTTCAGATCGATGGAAGATATCTGCAAGTTGCTTGCTCCAATTCTTAAGAAGACGACAATAAGTGCAGAGAATCGATGGCATCCACTGAAGATTTCATGTTGTCGTTACTCTCAGAGCTGTAACATCTTAGGAAAGTTTATGAAGCTACATTTATAGACAACATGGGTCCAGTGGATTTGCTAAATGCCATCTACAAATTTGAGCTTCAAGGAATATTTGGGAGAGGTGTATATTATACTCAGAATTCATCACCCTACCACTTTCAATAGCAGAAAGAGCATTTAGCAAACTCTCACTGGTCAAGAACTATCTGCGTTCTACAATGACAGAACAATTGAACAGCCTAGCCCTTCTATCAATTGAACACGAGCTTGCCAGACGCCTGAATTTTAAAGATCTGATGTCAGATTTTGCGAAACAGAAGGTAAGACGACTGCCTGGTCCAAATATGTAAACGTAGACAGTTTTACATTTGTCTATTATTGCCACATATGTTCCCCTCTATTGTGGATGAGTGGCGTTGCCTGACTGTGGTTTACTGACCCAAATGTCAATCATTAGTGATATGCTACATCTCTCTAACGTTTCAGTTATGGGATTTGCACACGTGCACCCCAGATTGGAATGGCACTGTAATATTAGGCCTCAGTTCTTGGCACAGTGTTTGTTGTTCTTAGACTTATAATTATGTCCCTTTTTATATCAGGGCTCGGTTCTTAGCTCAGTGTGTACTATTGTTTGTTCTTACATTTTTGTAGATACGTATTTATTATGGTTCAGTCCCATAGATTGTGTGCAATATTCCTTGTTTTTAGCTTGTTTTTCTGACCTCACGAAATCACCTCTTTTTTATTATAATGATTGGTTATATTTGTTTGTCTCCGTTTCTGGTTTTGCACTTTCGTAATTGATCAAAGGATTTCACTGAATGACTCGTAATATATTTAGTTAGCAAAGTGTTTATTGGTAATGTGTTACGAACCTTTTATGTTAAGGGAATTGACCACTCTGGATTTTGTTAATCAATGTGTTTGAGATGATTAAAAGCCACTTAGTGCAGATATTCAGCATAGACTATATTTCCGTTTCCCATTCTTCAGATTTGGTGCCAAAATTCAGGAAAGACCATATTAGTAAGAGCCTTACCTCAAACACTTGTCAACAATTACCATCAAATGTCCAATCCTCTTAATAGTTTAACGTTATGGAAGAATTCACTTTAAAGTAGGTTATCGCTTATATCATAAAATAATTAAACAGCTTTTCTAGCAGGCTTACACTTCCATAAGAGATCCCTTTTCAGCTCTTTCCTCCATCGTAACCGCCAAGATTACAATCACAGATAACAGAATCCACCATTCAAAATAGGTAGTGTCATGATTACCTCTTCCCCTTCCTGCACAATTACATATACATGTCAGTAAACATGAGAACATGTATAGAAAACTCCCAAAGAGATCGTCCCCTATAATGTCGATAGATACACACACATGTGCATATGTCTAATGTCCTTATCTCCAAACAGGCGATCGAGCAGCTTCCATTAATGTATAGAAACCGTAATATATATATTTTTTAATTGGTATAAAAAAAAAAAAAGTATGTGACATATTCCCTTGAAGACAGACAATTAAAATACACCCCTCAAAACAAGTTACCAAATGTTTAATAGGTTAGAGTAGCGTAGGGCCCTGCCAATAGTGTCAAACTTGTCATGGTGGCAGTGTCATGCCGCTCTCACTCGGGGGTTGAACTTAAGGCCCGACATCACTTCCAGTGCCATAGCCGCTCCGGGGGTCAGGTCGGGTGCACACCTCTCGTACCTAGTCCCATGGCTGCACAGTGTTCTTGGTGCTCACTTCTCAGCTCTGTCTATAGCCGTGTCCTCTCTATGGTCCTGGAGAATCTGACCAGAAAGTCCTAGTGCTCATGTGCTATATCAGGCTGCCTCTTCCTATGGGAGGTGCCTGATTATTGTTGTGCTTCCTGGCCTAGTCTGCTTTGTCCTTGCTTGGCTGTGTGCTGTACTCTGGTCCTCTGCCTTGTGCTCTGTGCCTGTACTCCGCTTCCTAGCACATGCTCCACACCTACGCTCTGCCTTGTGTCCTGTCGTGCCTCTTGGTCAGTGGTGCTGTACGTCAGCTTAGACAGTTTCCACCATTATAGTGATCGGACAAAATGGTGGAAACGGTCTAAAATGACGTCCAGCACCACTGACCACTTATGATTCACAGGGAGCTGACATACTGATATATGGAATCCACTATAGTGACAGAATTCTATAATAAGCCTCATTTTCAACATAGCAGGTTCTGCCATCAGCTACTCTGGACTGTCGTGAATTTACAGCATCCTACCATAATAGGAATCTGTCAGTTCTTTGGGATTTTCCCCCTACATTAATACACAATATCCCATTACTATTGGGAGCTGGACAGCTCAACTATAATCTACTATAAACAGGGTCCAAAGCTTGACCTTCATATTACCACTACAATTTTAAGCAGCCGGACTGATGAAGGCCATGTAGGCCAAAACGTTTGCAGACTGCGCAAATAAAAATATCTTCTACTTACACCTTAAGTTGAGTGCCAAGTTATTCTTTATTATTGGATTTTGGTTTGGATAACCTACTTGTGCACCCTACAGTTGTGCCATGCTATATAATACACATTTCTCAATAGAGGATCCGCTTTTTTAAATAAGTCTCTAATTATTCCTGCAAGCCCTGCCCCATACATGTACTCATGACCACAAAAACCCTCTAAACCGTGGCCCGTCTGAGCAATATAGTAGCGGGCATAAATGGTTGGGTCTCCGTAAACACATTGCGACACCATGTTGATGTGTCAATCACGACACGGCCTAAAATTTAATCACATTTTTTCCGTACTTGAATTTAACAGGCGTACCCTGATCAGTCAAGATAGAGATGCTTACAGAATCAAAGTGCTGTTTGCATAGAGGCACACAATCAGGTCTTGTGTATTGAAGTGTGATGATCTCCCCACTCTTACCGGTCACCTGCACAGTTCTCAGAAGCTGGATGCAAGAATCTCCTAATAGCTGGTGGTTAGTAATGTCCGAGACCACAAATAATGTATAAGTCAGTTCATGATATCTGTGTATTTCTTCTCCTTGGCTCTAATCACACTATCATAGGCCTCAATATAAGGTGGTAGCCCTAAAATATGAGCCAATTTTGGTCCTGGAGCAAAATGTATCGTGGGGGAATCCGATCGAGTAACACTTCTCTTCACTTCATCGTAACAAAGTTTAAAGCCTTCGGATGTGATCTTCAAGCTGTCAATACGCTCATTAATGGCCCTTATGAGTTCCGAAATATTTGAATAGCCTGCTTTTACGAAATATTCCCTTAGCACATCGCCTCGTTTTCCAAGAAAAAAACGTACCTTTGCTATTTTCGAAAATAAGCCAGGTGTGGGGATACTGAAGTTCTGTAAGTGCAACTTTATATGGGCCTACAAGATGTACAGGTTTTGCCAGTTTAGTGGTAAAAGCCAAAATCGTGTTGTCTGGTAATAGCTTACTTGACGCATTACACGCTAGTGATAATATAAAATGATCCAGAATCCATGATCAGAGGTCCGTCAGCTGGTTTTCTTAAATCCAAGTGTTACATTTTTCCCGGATAGCCCACCCATTTCACGAGATGCAGGGTGGACCCACTGACGCGCTATTTTCTTAATACTCATCCGATGAGACATTTTGTAGTTCCTCCTCATAAAATGATCCAATCACAGGTTCTCCATACAAATCCACTATTTTGTAGAGCGGAAGTTAGAATTTTGTGTTAATTTCAGTTATGATAAATATTTCACTGGTATAAGATTGTTCATATGCCTTCATAAATATACGTTTATATTGGACCAAACATACATTGTCGCCAATTTTAAAAGGCTTAATATGCTTATTTTTCATGCTAGAGCCATAGATATTTTTCCATATTTGTAGTGCGTTTTTGCTTGTAACATCACAATTGGTCTACATCGAATGGAGGAGTGATAGCTACAATCGAACCCATCAACCAAATCTTGTAAAATATCAATATACCTATTAGTGTTATTTTTCATAAAATACCGCCACATTCAGGTTTATAATGTACGATTAAACCGCTCCACAATAGAGGCCTTAACTGCATTATTCGTAAGATAATACAGATCATCATACGTTTTACAGAGACGCTTCATCGGCGAATATATTCTTTGCCCCGATCCGTCTGTAGTTTCTTCGGTATGCGCGTATCTTTTGAACTATCAGTTTGCATGAACTGGCTACAGCGGCTCCAGTCTTGTTTGATAAGGCTACACACAATGCAAATTTTAATAGGCAATCACTGCAAGGATACTGTATATTTAACATCATTTTCCTTCAAATAGTCAATTAAACTCACTAAATCTCCTTGCCACGACGCATCCATGTTTGAGATCATGATCTTATTTGTCAAATCTTTTTCTCACGGGTTTGTGCAACAAATAGCCATCCTGGTTATTCAACCAATCACGCACAGTTGTTTTTTTTATTCCATAATCTCTAGTTTCTCTATAATTTATCAATGCCGCCGTATGATCCTGATGCTGTAGGCATAAAATATTGTTTCTCTAATATTTTTTTCATCGTGTCTAGAAGACATGTTCTCATGAACGAATGCTGTATTTATCAGAAATTCAAAATGTATAAAATGATATTAAATGTGGAATGTAATACAAATATATCATGTTTGATAGCAGTATAACATGAGTATATCATGATTGCTTGGGTCAGCATGGTGGGATGTAACTGGGAGGCTCTTGTGGGTGTTAACCGGAGGTGTGGACTTTATGCCGATTGCTTGAGGTCTTTTGGTGAGGCGTAACTGGTATGTGTTTGTAGGTGGAGTGATCCAGCTGTCTGGCTTTAACACAGGCCTTTAGGTACTGTCCTCACAGTCAGCATCAGAGGCAGTTTTCCATATATACTGGGCAGCAATTTCTACTCTTTAAAATAGTAAGCAGTAACACATCAATTAATGTTATTGGCTATTGTTGTATAGTAATATTATATAGGATATAATTGTATTTTCCTTAGAATAGATTTACTCTTTTAGAAGATGTTTAATACATTAATTGATGTTAGCGTATAATTTTATTTGCCTTTTGTAACATTTATCATATAGTTTATAAAATGTATTTCCTCGGCATAGACTCCGATTATAATTTTATATTACAGTACTTTCCACTGCATAGTTATAGCCAATTTTAGAAGTATAATAGTATTCACACTTTTATAAATTTAAGTTAAGATGGAAGCCGACGATTTTGAACAAGCCGAGCCTCTTCTTATGAAGACACAATTCCAACTAATAGGTAGGGCTTCTATTGAATATAATGGACGGAGTATTAGACATTCTGATTAAAGGATTATTTTGTATATTATATAATATTTCGTCCTTTTTAAGAAGAGTCTATAGGGAACACCTTTTCTGAGAGGTTTCCGACTTTGGATTTGGATTCCATAAATGCAGGCCCTTTAGGTTCTTTCACACTGGCGGAGAAACAAGCGCAGCAATTTCACATTATCCTATCACTGGTGGTAAGCTGTATATTTGTATAATAACTGCTTTAATCATATGTAGACGTGAAACTAAATACAATTTCTCATACAGACGCCGAGATGCTGCAAGCGGCCAAGAAGCAAGAAAACAGACATGTTTCTGAAGAGCCTATAAATCTGGCAAAGCCGCTGCGGAGGCGACAAACATATGAAAAAGGTAAGAACATATGGAAAAAGTAACATCTCTATGAATAAAAGTCCGTATGTATGCAGGTATGAAATTTCCCCTAATTTCTTATACAGGTAACCAACACTTGAAAGTATTCTATAACGTTGATGGTCCCATGGTTTCTAACAGTCCTAAAAAGCCACGGAAACCACGAAACATCGCTCAAGATTAGTGTTCCCAGGGTTTGTATCAGGCCTAAAGAAAAAAACAAAAAACATGGCGCAGCTAATTCAAAAAGGTAACGTGACCTTGAATAATAGGCACTCAGTACCATGAAGAAAAAAAACATTTCTGGACTGTGTAATAGTTTTATTTTATTTACAGCTGATAAATGATCGGCCAGAAAATTAAAACTATATTCAGATGAGAATGCATCCATCCCACTGACGGTGAATAGGAAGACGGCTGTGAACCCAGATCATTCTTGTAAGTATATTTAGTCTTTTCTGTAATAATGATAATCTTTATTTATATAGAGCTTACATGTTCCGCAGAGATTTATAATTCAGATATTCATATACAACCAGTCATAACAGTTATCAAAAGCAATAATTAACGCAAAATTAATGATCTCCCTGCTCATAAGGGGTACAACCTAAAATACTATCTTTATACAAACACATGTTTGACTGATACATGTAACATTTCTATTGTTACTCAAGCCTCATGGATAACTAACACATGTAACTTTTAGATACAAAGAATATGCTAAAAATGATGCACAGCCATTGCTGCATCCTCTAGTACTGCAGGACCTTACTTACAGACAAACACAGAACCCCCCCACAAAGAGTTAATCCAGCTGTGAGATCAACTCCGCTTTCACCATCATTGTTCTGTCGGATGAAGACAGCCCTGTGAAAACCAAGCAACCTGGGAAGGCGGGACCGAAGTCTTCAGCCCGAAAATATAACGGCGACTCAGCCACTCCCAATATTACACATTCAGACATTTCTGTGGACGGTGTGACACAAGCTGAATGTGAAGCCATAAACAGAGAAATTGATCAGCGTGCTGAGGGTAAGACGACAATCTGGACAATATACGGGTGTATCATACTATACATGCTGCAGATATTACTTCTGCAGGTTCGTCTAATGATTTTGCACTTGTAAACCCTTTAAAGAGACAGTGTCAACCCAGAACCCAGGGGGCAAGTAAAAAACAAAAAGTACACAATTCCCCAATTACCCCTGGAAGGCCTGAAGAACACTATAAGGTGTTTCATGATATGGGACCTCAGTACATAAATTACAAAAACGCTTATGTTCAACTAAAATATTTCCCTGGCACCTTTGAAAGGTTACAAACTGCAACCCCAACACCTGACATTGTTGATGAGCTATATGCGTCCAAAAGACTGTGCAGATGCGCCATTAGTCATTGTGAAATCAAATGCAAGTAATTCAATGTGACGAGGAATGGTTGGTTATGGTCTGCAGAAGTGGTCTAAAATATCTCCACAAAGGGGTTATAGATCGAGGACAATTAAACGTGCGCGAAGGCCGTTGGTTAGTGCAAGACGTTCACGAGCAGCTAGAAGCCTGCGAGAGCCAACTCACAGACCGATAACTACACGAAACCCTCAGCTGTTGATACATGCACAGAGTCCCTCTTTTCACAGCCATGATCCCCCTAGGGGTGTTAGCACCAATGTGTCTCCATTTGCTCAAAGCTTTGAGCCTCTTGAAACACAGGCTGAAAACGTACATGACGTTGCAGCTGATGGTCATGATAATGTACGGGACGTAGATCATTCAGTATTTTTATAACATTATCACCATCAAAGATGTCTGCAATTTCAATGCCCGCATGTATATTGATCATTTCAGATTTGTAAACTTAGACCGCATTCAATCATTTGTAGAGGCCCTAAACATCGTGCATGGAGCCAGAGTCAGAGACATTGATCCTGGAGACTTTGTTCAGTTAAGGCGTGAAGGCGGTGACACGTTAGATCCCATTTTCACTACAAAACAAACAAGGGAGGATTTTAGTTCTGAAGCATTCTTAAATGCCGTAGCTCGCACATCGCAAAGCAATGCTGAATGCTTAGCAAACAGCTCCCTGAAATTAGTCGTAACAAATATTAAAAGCAGACGTGGAGGCATAAAAAGATGTCTGAAATCTATAGCGAGTAGTCAAACCATTAAGCAAAAGAGACGGTGGCTGTACGACTAAATTACAGCACAAATCTGTGCTTTGCAGCTAGCGTGTGCGCCCTGATCACCGACACTGATGATGGTGATACAGTATCACTGAATCGTGCTAAAACCATACATGCGGCCCTGGCTAACCCTGAGGACCAACTTAAGTTAGTGATATTGAAGTGTGGCGCCCCTGAGGGTTCAGTCACCACAGAGGTACTGCACCTCCTGAGGTGTGGTACCCCACCATCCAGGTAAGGTGGAGACATCTGACTACACTCCAACACCTGCATCCCACACAATATCATAGTGTAGCAAAGCACCCTTTGGTGGCTCCCTGCTTGAAACACGAAGTGTGCTGGGATACGGGTAGAGTTTAGGATTTAGTCAGTCTGACAGTCAGAGGAGGAGAGAAGATCCCCTGAGTGGGATGGATTAAGGAAGTGCTGCAGCCGACCTCAGTGACCTGGGTCCGCTGGCACAGGAAAGGGACATTGATGGAAAGCCTGACACTCTCCATTAGAAAGAAGGATTAGTATGGAACGCAAGGAGAGGAGGACTAAGGATTAGGGTTAGAGCAGAACCCTTCCCAAGTTCACAGCGCAAGGCCAGGGTCCGGTCCCCGAGGTTGTATGGATACTAATGGTCCTGCAGCAGACCCCAGAGGAATATAAGTCACCACTTTATCCGACACCAGACTTGGGGGCACAGCAAGGTGAGCGAGCTAGGACTTGGTAGCAAAGAGTCCCCGAAGCAGGCTACAGCTGCCTGCCGTACAAGTAGAGTTCATAAGAACATCTGACAGGAGGAACTCCAGTGTAACTCAGTACTGTGAGCACTTCACTATTAGCGCACTAAGGGAGACGTTCAGAAAAGGCACATATGTTGGCCGAGTGTACTTCATCTTGCCTGGAAGTTGGCTGAGCTCCTGACCTGGAGGACACGGCATGGATGCGGGCACCTGCACACACAACTGACTGAGTAAAGCTTTGGAACTACATGCCCTGGTGTCCTCCACTTATTCCTGCGCCAACACACTCAGCACTGTTACATCTTTGTGCCTAACACTGCACCATCCACGTCTCCACTGCCCTGGGACTACTGCCCTACCTGTGGAGGGCCACAACATCATTGCTGCACCACACCATCTGTCCCAGTGGATCTGTCTGCAGCATCGGCTTAACATCTACATTGCCGAACACTACAGGTAGCATCACGAATCATTCACTCAAACTTTAATCAATCACCCACAAAAGCGACATTTCCCCTTTTACAATGGACGCCCAGGGCCACGGACCGGGTCACAGCTGCCGCGACATCTCCAATTGAAACCCATGGGCATGGTCCGAGTACCCCGCCGCCCTGGCATGGGGCGCTCCTGAAGCTTTTGAGAAACATCTGGGCGTCACCATTAAAGTACTGTACTACAATCAGGGGGACTGGTGTTTTCAAACAGGTAATGCCCCTAGTGCTAGAACTATTTTCATATTGCATCATGATAATCACTACTACAGTATCAAAAATATGAAGGGTTTTATCGGTGCGGATTACTTTTGTGAAAGATTCAAATTGTTGTTTCATCACAAGTTTAATCGTTCGTGTCAATATTTTTGCAAAGCTTGTCAAAGAGTTGTGTGGAGAGTTCCGACGCGCAACAACCGCCTCGTTGTCCTATCTGCCGTGTGTTGTCGGTCGAGTGAGTGCTTAGACCACCACATTTATCTACAGATAATCCAACATTCTGCAGACTAATCATTTTGTGATACTGTCACCATTTTGTCTCCAGAGAAAGTGATTCCGAACATAAATGTAAAGGGTCCACTACATTCCACCATTAAATATCCCCTTTTACTTGGGCACCCAGGACCACGGACCAGGTCACCGCTGCGGTGACACCTTCCCCTCTGAGTGACCGGCCCGGTACCGAGTGCCCCACAGCCCTGGGAGGGCGACCCAAGTACGCCTCCGTTACCACAATCCATGTGGCTCACTATCTTACATTGGTTCTGTTCAATTGTAATGCATTAAATCATGTAAGAAATATGATGTACATATGTGTAATATTAAATATGCAAAATGTTATACATGATTGTAACACTTTATATTGTCATATATTTGATTAACTGCAGCGCAGTGTGATAAATATGTAATTGATTGTACTTCTAAAATAACAGTGTAAATGTCAAATTGATGCTTTATAAAAATGTATTTGATTGTTGCTCAAACATGATTCTTTATCAAAATGGCGTCATTTTTATTTACAATTCGAATAAAATGTTTCCGTTATTAAAATATTGACCATATAATTAATATGACCAATGAATCAATACTAATTAAAGTATAAAGAGGCTATAAAAGGGAACCATTATTGGTCATATAGAAAGTTTAACAGCCTTTTATATCAAACCAACAGCGTTTGATATAAAAGTGATTCAATCATGATCCTTTTATTCTACTTTATTAAGAGGCCTATAAGAAAATTGGACACAAATATTTTGTCCTATGATGACACATCTTCTAACAAATTTATATGAAATGGATATAAAAGGGCGTGTTTGGTACACTTTGATAGGGGCGTGTCACCTATCAGATTTCTTGTTGACAAGACATCCAGCCCACTTACTACTGTTGCTGAAGGCAGAGCAACAGAGGAGACCAGCGGCACATGTCAGCGCAGAAAGAGCATATGTGGTGCCCCCAGGAGTATGGCCGCCACACTGGCTTTGCCTTCCTCCAGGGGAGGGTAATGCCAGGCTTGGAGGCAATGATTGGTCTCTCTCGCAGTCAATCCATACATGCAGCACAGTTCCACTCCAGGCCAGCAGGGGGAGCTCTGAACCGGAATTAAGGGGAGGAGTGCTCTGAGGGCCAAGAGGAAGGAGTAGTCAGTCTGCGGAGGGTGAAGTGTGCAGACATGGAGAGAGAGAAGCTGGAGGTGGAGCTAGAAAAGGAGAGCTCCCTCACAGTGAGCGCATAAACTGGAGCCTGGTCTCCACAGTTGTACGGATACTAACGGTCCTACAACAGATACCAGAGGAGTAGGAAGCTGTAAATGCCCTACTCCCATCTAAGACTTGAGGCACAACAGCAGCTTGGATAGAGAGCCAGGACTCGGGAGAAAGGAGCCTCCCCGAGATAGGCTACAGCTGTCTGCTGTGCAAGTAAGGTTCTTGAGAATGTCTGAGAGGAGGAACTTCAGTGTAACTCAGGACTAGGAGTACTTCATTCAAACAAGCGCTAGGAAGGAGACTGCACAGCCCATCTGCTGAGAGAGAAACCCTGAATTGCTTCCAGGCTAGCCTGCCCCGTTACCATCTTTAATCAGGTCCCTGGACTGCCATTATCTAGTAAAGGTACAGAAATTGCAACCCGCTGTGTCTTGTCTGCTTCCTACACTTAAGGCACTGCTACATCCCCGTGCCTACCACCTCTGCTCTGCCCTGTGACTACAGCTTCACCTGTGGGGAGCCTTTACATCCTTGCTGCACCCTACCATCAGTCCCAGAGGATCTGCATGCAACGTCGGCTTAACACCTCCCTTGCCGAGCACCACAGGTGGCGTCACAAACTATTCCATTAGCTACATTCTCCCATTACTTGGGCACCCAGGGCCACGGACTGGGTCACCGCTGCTGCGACACATCCCGCTGACATCGGCCCGGTACAGAGTACCCCACAGCCCTGGGAGGGCGACCCACATAAACTCCTCATGATGTTCACTTTGCCTCTGCTGCTTTCCCTTCCTGGTTCCGGCTCCATGTCATGAGCATCAAAGACAAGTTTTTGTGTTACAGCATGAACCAATTCTAGTTAAAGCCCTTATGGAGGTTGATGGTAAGGAATTCAAGTTTTTATAAAAATGTTATGTCATGTAAACTCAATAGTTCCCTGAAGACTACGATAATTTTTCAGCAAGTGGAGTTACTGTCAAGAAGGAGATTGCTATACTGCCTACACGGTCAATGTTTCAGGATGACTACTTCTGGACCACTGCTCAGTTGGGAACATTTGTTCATTCTGAGTTAAGCCAAAAAAAGAAAAAAAGTACATTAAAAGATTGTGGATATTGCAGTATCTTCCAATCTGGAACCTGAGCTGTGGTGTTGTGGCTGCAGATGAGCAATGGAGGAGGAGTGAAGTGTGAGCCAACATAAAATGCAAGTAATGGCCAAGTTGTTCTGAAAATAGCACTGTAAACCTTGGGAGAATGCAAGAGACCTGAATCTTACATTATATACCGCTCAGCAACCTCAGCGCAGTCTGAGACTAATGGGCAAGAAGAAAGATGTATGATAAGGATTTTATACCTGGAGCTCAATGTTAGGAGGAGAGGAAGGAGAGGGAAAGGTCAAAGAAAGTCTGCTGAAGACACCAGAAAGGCTTCAACCTAGGAACGTTCCTCCAGCAAGAGAAGACATGCAGATGAAGAGGTAGATGTGATTGCGGCAAATAATCACAGTGAGCCTCAATGTAAATCCAGAAACGGACGGTGGCAATGGACATGTGCAGCCAAGAAAAGGCAAGGCAAAAATGAGGCATGTCTGCATACTAAATCGCATCTTCTGTTTCGATTGTGGCACTGGCAACAAATCTTTAGTCCAATCAATAAACCCAAGGTGAAATCTTATCCTGTAATTTTCCTTGGACCTCAATTTGTACAGGCCAAATACTCCAGGATTAGGAGTCCTAACTATATAGCGAGATACGCAGCAGTTGGGAACCTCCGTAACTTGGCCGTTCAGTATCCAGGAGACATGTGAGCATTGTCATATGGCTAGCTGTCCTCTCAGAATAGAAGATAACTAATGAAGAGCAGAGAAGAACTGATGTCTGCAGGAATTATATCTATTAGTAGAAGATATCTACAAGTCTTCTGTCCCTTTGTATCAGATATGTTCTCCTTTCTGCTGTTCAGCTGTGTGATCTTCTGCGTTGTCTATTTCTTAGGTCGGCATGCAGGAGGACATGTTGAAGCGCTGTGTTCCTCAGATCGCCAGTGCTCTGGACTTTATGCACAACAGAGGAATGGTTCATCGGGATATCAAGCCAAATAGTATTCTTTTGATGGATGCACAATGTCACTGGATAAAGCTGGCAGACTTTGGACTCACCAGGCTCCAGGGCACATTTGTTCCCTGAGAAGTGGAAGAAAATTTCACTAGAGGTCATAGAAATGTTCTGGGAGCTGCTGGAAATAAATGCCTGTCAGAGAAGCTCGGCCATTGACATTCTAAAATCTATGCACTTGCCGTGCAAAGCCGAGGTATCTTCAGAGACCAAAGTAACCTGATGTGGAATCTATGATATCCAAACTGCAATATAAATGGTTTTGTAATCCATGTCTAAGCAGTCAGACAATTATAAAGAAATAACCCTGGTGTCTTAATGGCTTACCCTCCAAACTGAGCTGTGATCAGAGATAAAGAGTTTGCCTGGTGGCAGGTGAAATTTGAAAGTTGGCAGCTGCTGGGTGGCAACAAAAGTATCCACAGGTAAAGGGCGAGTTACACATGGCGATGTCGCTAGCGGTGTCGCTATGGCGTCACTGGTTTTGTCGTTGTAGCGATGTCCCTGTATCTAATGCTTGCCTCCGACCGGCTCCCTTCTGTCCATCGCTGATCGTGCAAGAGTGTCCTGTGCAGTGTCTCATCGGCCACCTCCTGACGAGCTTCCTGTGGCACCGACGGGCGGCGCGTGGGCGGGGGGGGTTGTCGGGGTCGCCTTGTCTGACAGGTGGGGCCTTGGGGTATTTGTTTTCTTTTCACCATTCTAAAAGGAGCCTGCTGGCCGCCTCTTTATATCTTATGTTCCTCATACCACATCGTTTTTCATATCTTGATTCTTCTATTAAGACTTGCATCTGCCATATTATATCAGCTTTGATGTCTCTTATCCACATCCAAGATGACGAAATGCTTTATTTATAAAGAAGATTTATTTTCTCTAAGATTTTCTTCAAAAAGAATGCTGTGTGTGGATATAGATTGGACGTTGTAAACGATTCCATGGGACTTATGCAAGTCTCTGGGTTCAGGCCTATTCTGGCCCCTTTGTTAGTATATAAATGGGAGGCAAATAACTGGTAATAGGTCAGGATGTTATCTTATGTAATATGAGATTAATTGTTGGGTTGCATTTATTTACATTAATACGATAGGTTATGAAGTCACTCTGTAATTGAAAAAATGTGAGAAAAAAAGTTTTGGGTATTCATTTGCTAGATTCACTATTATACTATCCACCTTATTGATATATTATGGCGGTATTCATTTAAACCCTGTTGATAGCAATTAGGTTAATGATTCACAAACACTGCTTTGCACATAGCACTTTATTTAGTCATTAGTACCATTTATTTATATACTATATCATGATTTGCCGCTAGTGTGGCTTATTCATATAATATATTCATTCCAGCACTTTATCCAGGTTGTGCGCATGCGCTGTTGGAATCTCTCTGGACCTCCAGTTGTCCTGCAACATGACATGCGCGCCTGTCTTCTGCACGGGTTTCTGAGGTGGAACGCAGTGCACTCCGTCTGCCGGAGGTGGGCGGTCCAGTTGTGGGGTTGATGACATGGACGCATGCGCAGTCATATCCTGGCGTCACTAACACATAGTAAGGGCACCACGTGATCTAATACTGCGCCATCATATCCTGGCGTCGTGGTTGTAGTGACGACTTAGTAAGGACACCATGTTTTCCAGCAATTGAAACTGATTGGTTTGAGGGCATTTTAAACAGGGAAATCCCCCGACTTAAAACACGCCCCTTTTGAAAAAGGTACACCGAAACACGCGTCAGAGGACGCGGTGTGGGTCCAGGCACATCATCTCAGGTAACCTATCTTGTTTGGCACGGTCTTGGTTGGAGATCATCTCTTGTCTTACTAGTTATTTTGATCCTTTATGTTTGTTTTCTTTTGCACATGGTCACTTTATTATTAGCAGCTGGGCGCCATGATTGTATGACTGCATATAGACTTCATAGTCATCAGCTGCTATCTGGGGTTCCTTTATTGTGCTGCTCTTTAAATCATTTATAGCAACCAGAAAGGCTTCAACCTGGGAACGTTCCTCCAGGAAGAGAAGACATGCAGATGAAGAGGTAGATGTGATTGTGGCAAAAAATCAGTGAGCCTCAATGTAAATCCAGAAATGGACGGTGGCAACGGACATGTGCAGCCAAGAAAAGGCAAGGCTAAAACGAGGCATGTCTGCATACTAAATCGCATCTTCTGTTTAGAATGTGGCACTGGCAACAAATCTTTACTCCATCAATAAACCCAAGGTGAAATCTTATCCTGTAATTTTCCTTGGTCCTCAAATTGTAATTTGTACAGGCCAAATACTCCAGGATTAGGAGTCCTAACTATATAGCGAGATACACAGCAGTTGGGAACCTCCGTAACTTGGCCGCTCAGTATCCAGGAGACTTGTGAGCATTGTCATATGGCTAGCTGTCCTCTCAGAATGGAAGGTAACTAATGAAGAGCAGAGAAGAACTGATGTCTGCAGGAATTATATCTATTAGTAGAAGATATCTACAAGTCTTCTGTCCCTTTGTATCAGATATGTTTTCCTTTCTGCTGTTCAGCTGTGTGATCTTCTATGTTGTCTTTTTCTTAGGTCGGCATGCAGGAGGACATGTTGAAGCGTTGTGTTCCTCAGATCGCCAGTGCTCTGGACTTTATGCACAACAGAGGAATGGTTCATTGGGATATCAAGCCGAATAGTATTCTTTTGATGGATGCAGAATGTCACTGGATAAAGCTGGCAGACTTTGGACTCACCAGGCTCCAGGGCACATTTGCTCCCTGAGAAGAGATCTGTCAGATGTTCCTGAGAAGTGGAAAAAAAGGTCAGTGGAGGCCAGAGAAATGTTCTGGGAGCTGCTGGAAATAAATGCCTGTCAGTGAGGCTCGGCCATTGACATTCTAAAATATATGCACCTGCCGTGGAAAGCCGAGGAATCTTCAGAGACCGAAGCAACCTGATGTAGAATCTTTGACATCCAAACTGCAATATAAATGGTTTTGTAATCCATGTCTATTTAAGCAGCCAGACAATTATAAAGAAAGAACAAAAAAAAAGCAAAAACACTGGTGTCTTAATGGCTTACCCTCCAAACTGAGCTGTGATCAGAGATAAAGAGTTTGCCTGGTGGCAGGTGAAAACTGAAACAAGTTAAAAGTAGTAAAACACTGACCACGTGCACATGTGACCTTTGCATTATCGAGACTTAGCGGCTGAACCCTGAAAGAAGTCATGTGCACAAACTCCAAGCTTGGTCCTGGTACCTTATCTGTGCAGTAGGCTTCATTCTTTTACTGCTCCTATGCAGATTGCTTGGTTCTAGTACTGTGTCTGTGTATTGAGTGAGATTTTTGGTGAAGAGATTTCTAGAGTATATTGAGCCCACTAAATAGGGAAAGTTACATAGTGGTGAATTACTCCTCATTACCGACCACTGCAGCACTTACAGGATTGCACCGTTACTGACAGAACAATGTATCTAGGATTGCTCAGGCATGTGCTTCCATCTCCAAACATAAAAGCAGAGGGACACAAGGCTATACACTGATAAATCTGAAGAACCAGACATGAGGGGCCTGCTGGAGTCCGATACTCCTGATTTATTAACAGGTGCACAGCTCCTCATGAACCAGGAGCAGCTGATGAGCAGTGTACACCTGTGCGCGACTCGACAAGTCCCACTGCAGCCTCAGCTGGGTGAAGATTTGGGGTGTAGCGAACGCCGCTGGTTATGAAGTTGACAAGCGATGGTCACCAGGCCCCACTTATGTAGAAATCGGCAGAGCTGGGAAACACCAGCGTGAAGACACCATGAGTTGCTATATCTAGGCGCAATTCAGAGTTGCATTTAAGTTTTGTGACTTCATATTTCTTTTATGCCAGAATACTGGAGTGATCACTTCGATTTATGGGGCAACACAAGGAGAGGGCTTAGTGTTGGACTCCGCTCTGCAGCCACTATTCCGTGATGTGGCAGATTTTATCCACAAACTGGTGGGAAAGAGAAAACAAAAGTCCTAGGGAACAAAAAGCATCAGAAGAGTAATATTCTGGAAGAACAAGTGGAAATAAGATTACGGCACATTGCTGGACACAATCAGGAACTAATCTGCTGACAGGAAATATGCATAATGCATTGGATGGGAGCTATGCATTGAGTTAATGGAAAGGAAGAATGAGAATGAAGACAATCAGAAGAAAGTGATGTGTTTAATTGGCCCCAAAGATGAAGATATCCTGAATATCTACTGATCCAGGCAGAGGCTGCTCACCTGGCTCATTTCTTAAATTAAAGGGGTATTCCAATCTCCAAGATTGTACCCCAATATGTAGGTGTAATATTAGCAACACTCCAATTAAAGTCATAGTTCTTCTGATAAGCCATGTTGCTTACACCAGGTGCATGGAACTGCAGTAACCTTGATAACCATGTTAATGACCACTAAGCTACTGCAGTGCCCTGCACATGGTGTAAGCAACTTGGCTTATCAGAAGAACTATGCGCGTTTTAATTGAAGATATTTGCCAATATTACTACTACATCTATGATTATTTTACTTTGCATAGAATATCTTCAAAAAGAAATTACTGAGCTGAACACCAAGACCTGTACCATACAGCAACAATTGACAAATACACGTGCAACTGAGAACATTACTATAAACAAAAACTGATGACTTGGAGTTCCGGACTCCATTACAAGAGGAAAGTAACGTTCTTTACACACAGGACTACCAATGCAATTCAGTATAGAGATGGAGACTCAAATTTCCATAGACGTGGAAATTCATAAGCTTCTACCAGCTCAGAGCGACTTTGGGTCTCTTAAGCCCGCACAACATCTTGTTTCTCAGAGAAAAGACCGTGAGGCCAAAAGGCCGACGAGGAGGGGCAGCAGAAAACGCTCCTGACGAGACCTCCAGGGCATGGACCTGCTCGCAGGTATAACGGAGCGTATGGTCCAATATGTCATCCTGTTGTCTTTCCAGAGGGCATTAGCCAAGTTACAAAAGGGGTTTCTCTTTGTGCCCAACACCCTTATTTAAATAAATTTCAGCCAGGTCAGGAATTCCACTGTTTCCATCATACATTGGGACTTCAATGTAAAGCATGGCAGTGCGTTAATATCTTCCATAACTCCTGGGGCACAGTTTGTTACTCATCCACAATTTTAATTGAAACATTTATAATTCACCATCACTGGTAGTTTTAAACCCCCTCGGACATACGTGATAGAAACGTATATTTTTTTAATCCACAGGGATATATAAAATGAGTACAGATTTAGAAAGGCGACTTTCATGTCTAAACATCTTACTACATCAGAGCTGAGGGCTCTTTAAAGGTCTTAACCAACAAATCCTAAAACCCACAGACAAGGGTGGATCAATAGTACTTCTGGGTAAAACACATTAAATAAATTTCCAATTGAGTGATCCATCCACCTATACACCAATCCAAAAGGATCCTACGCTTGATGACTAAATTCGTACACGATTTGGCTGATTAATATTAACAAAAGGGTGTTAGATATTAAACTCAGCAAGTACCTTATTAATAACCTTCCTGTTACTAGGTCCGAGTAATACCCCAAGTATATTGTCACAATGGCTGTAAACAGCCTTTATACGACAATCATGAAGGGGGCATCAAGACAGTTCACTTATGTATAAAACTACATTTTGCATATCTTTTTTTAATAGACAGGAACTGCGATGGGGTCAACTGTGACCTATGAAAATATTTTTATGGCACAGTTTGAAGATAGCTTTGTAAACACCCATAAACCAATCCAAACCCATTCCATCTATTGGAAAACACCAACATGATGGAAGTTGCCAGTCCAACTGTAAGGTCACGTCTGGTTGTTTATTTTAAAGACCCTGCCGATAACCCCAAACAGGCCATTTGTAACACCTGTCAGGCCAGCATCAGCATGGGTAGCAGAACTACCAGCCTTACCACCACCAGCATGATCAGGCACATGGCAGCAAACCGCCCAACTTTGTGCGCCCAACCCCAGGCTCCAGGAACAGTGCCTGCGGGTAACACCACTGCTTCTTCCACTGTTGTGCATGCAAGCCAATCCCCTGTCCACGGTGCATGCGAAGATGCCTCCTGCCCTGCACCTGCTGTTGTCCACAGTGAAATAGCACCATCAAGCACGTCCACGTCCTGTCCCAGCGCAGCCTTCAGTTGTCCATACCCCAGTCACTGGAAGGTAAGAGTAAATATGCAGCCAATGCCCCACAAGCCACAGTACTAAATTCACACATTTCTCATCTGCTTGCGCTCGAAATGTTCACAGCCACCACTATTTCTCTTGCTGTGCCATTCCGGCATTACACAAGCACATGTCCCACAACATTACCTGTGCACTCAACAATGCAGTTACTGGGAAAGTACACCTAACCGCGTACACGTGGACAAGTGCTTGTGGCCAGGGACTGTACATCTCACTGACGGCACACTGGGTTAACAGTGGAAGCCGGGACCCAGTCAGACCTAGGTATAGAACATGTCCTCCCAACGCCAAGGATTGCAGACCCTACGTCAATCAGGGTTGAACTCATTGTGTACAGCTCCAGCACCTCCTCAGCCTCCATCTCTGAAATGAGCACATCAGTCACAAGCTGGAAGCACTGCCATAGCCAAGCAGCAACAGGCTGTGCTGAAGATATTGTGCTTAGGTGACAAACCACACAATGCTCAAGAGTTGTGGACAGCTCTGAAAGAGCAGGCAAATCTGTGGCTGACACTGCTGCATCTCCAGACAGGCATAGTTGTGTGTGACAATGGCAGGATGCTAGTGGTGGCTCTGAGGCGAGGCAAACTGACACGTACCATGCCTGGCCATGTGTTTAACATTTTTTTTTTTTTTTTTTTTTTAAAGTTGAACAAAGCTACCTGGAGCTGCCAGATGGGCTTGTGAAAGTGGTATGGTCTGTACCTCAAGCTACCAGAGCATGAACATAGTGCACTGCATAGGAAGCACTACAGGAGTTGGAGAACACGCCAAAAGGCCATAATTGGCCATGGTATAGACTTCGAGATGCAAAGACATTTAGCGAAGGAAGCAGAGGCTTGTGGCTCTTCTAGGAAGACTTTTGGATGTGTCACTACATTTAGCTTCATGCAACCTGGCTTTCAGAGGAACATCACAGAGGAGTGGAGACCTACATAATGGCAATTTTCTTGGAACCTTGGAAATAATGGTCATGATATGACAAATGTACTAAAACAGCACCTAGAAAAGCTCAAGCTTAGTCAGGAAATGGGAATAAAAATGCCAGTTCGTTATCCATCTTGGGCAGCGAAAAATGAACTTATAAATATTTGTGGAAAACAGGTCCTGGATGCCAGACTCAGAAAGGAAAGAGGCAATTTATTTTTCTGTTATTTGTGATGATACTCCAGATGTCTCACACACTGAACAGAATGTTATAGTTTTAAGGTTTGTATCCAGAGACTTCCCCAAACAGGAATTTGGCATGTGCTAGAAAGGTTTTTGGAATTTTGCTTTTTTTTCCATTAGACGGGAGAACAAATTGCAGAAATGAATATATCAAGACTGCATGAGCATGCCATTGACCTTAAAGACTGCAGAGGCCAGGGATATGATAATGGGGCAAAAAAAGTGTCTGGTAGGATTAAAGGTGTAAGGTCCAAAATTCTAGCGAAATTTCCAAGAGCTCTTTTCTCCTTGTGCTGCCCATAAATCCCATTATCTACCAATGTCCTTTTTTGGAACGCCTAATCTTTTGCTTCTAGCAACTAAGATTTTATAATTAGGTACAATTTTTTGTGTTTGTAAAATGAAATGTTTTCAAAGCAGGAAATCATGTCATTGTCATTTTTAATTGAATATTCTTCCACCCAGAGAGCTTTCAAAGCACCTATTTGAGGTTATTTCAAGATTAGGATCATAAGCTGAAATTTTTTAAAATCAGAGTTCTGTGATCACAAAGTTATTAGAACTATTGTTTATACTTGAAGGAAGGTATATAATGCAATGGTGTTGATGTAGATTTACCAAGGCCAGAGTTATATTCAAGTGAAATTGCCGTCCCATTTTCAGAACATTAGCAGAATGCACTATTTTCGATGGTTTTTTTTTTACATGGAAATTTGTTTGATTCACTAGTTTTTATACATAACCCTAAAACATTTACAACTGATATGGCAGGCAGAGGTCTTAGTCTGGAAATCCCTCAGCCCTCCACCTCCCTTCCCCAGTACCTTTCTGACTATATATGCTTTGTGAAACCTGATATCTCAGTTGTACTGGAGACACTCAGGAGAACAGACCCTGTAACTTGCTGGCTTGTCAGACATTGTTTACGATCACATCACAGTATATAAGGTTGGTATTTTATGTTTTTATTCATCACAATTGTTTATTTAGCTTGTTTTATGAATGGATAGTGAAATGTGAAATATATTTATATATTTAAAATATATATTTTTATCTATAGATTTCAAAATGTTGCTATACTAATTTTTGTTGCATCAGCAGTAAGAACATGGCATATCGATATAAAGAAGTACTTACTGTTGATGAAATACTAGGTTATCTTGAGGAATTAGATGACCAAGAAGAGGAAGTTTCTGATGTTGAAGTAGTGATTGTGCCCCCTGACCCTGATGAGGAAGATTTTGAGGAAAAGGAGCTTCTTGCTCATGAATTGAATGATGTAGCAGGAACTTTGAAGGTATTGCACACTTCAACAGAAATTGAAGAGGCTCCTGAGGTGGCATCAACTGAGAATTTACCATCCACCTCAGCAGGATCATCAAGTACCAGTAGCAGAAAACGACTAAGGAATCAAGCTTCAAAGCCAGTTATGAGCAAGAAAAAAAAATGCAACAGAAATATTACAATGTGTAGCAACTCCAAAATGGAAAAAAGGTCAACCAACATATGAAAGCAGTGCGGACCAGGATACATCCGAAATAAGCAACATTTGTGACCTTTTAGAAAATAAAAATGAAGTTGAAGTATTTGAAGAGTTTTTTTCCCCCCATGATGTTATGGATATTTTGACCCAAAGCATGCTATGAAAACCAAAAAAATAAACCCTCCTTTTCCATCAGCGAGGAAGAATTACAAGTTTTCTTAGGCATATTACTACTGTCTGGATATCATTCTCTCCCCCAAGAGGACATGTACTGGGAACAAGCTCAAGATGTGGGAGTTCCATTGGTGTACAAAGCAATGTCAAAGAACTGTTTTAGGGAAATTAAAATATATATACACCTAAATGACAATTCTAAAATTGACAAGTCTGACAAGATGTACAAAGTTAGTTTATTCTTTGAAGTACTGGGGAATGAATTCTTGAAATTTGGTGTATTCCACCAGGAACTTTCCTTAGAAGAAATGATGGTCCGCTACTACGGCAAACACCCTGCAAAAATGTACATGTGAGGCAAGCCAAAAAAATTCAGCTACAAAATTTGGTGTCTGCAGTTCCAACGGCTACCTCTACAAATTTGTGCCATACTGTGGCAAGTCTGACTAAGAGGAAGGACCGTTAGGCTTCAGAGTAACTTCACAACTTACAAATCTAATTCCTAATTCCCAGTCATTCAGTTACAAGTTATTTTTTTGACAATTTCTTTACAAGAATTGATGCTCTGGTGATGCTGAAAAACAAAAACATGCAAGCTACTGGCACAAGACAGTGTCCTCTTATGCCAAGCAAGGAGATGGAAAAACAAAAGGAAAGAGGATTTTGTGATTACCGGTTTGATAAAGCAAATAACATTCTTGTGGTGAAATGGAAGGATAATAAGGTTGTCACATTTGGCACAAACTTCAGCACAATAGAACATTTGTCAACAGCTCGTAGGTACTCTCAAAAACAGGTCCAAATCTCAATGCCGCTGATGGTTCAGGAATATAATTCCCACACGGGGGGAGTTGATTTATTGGACAAACAAATCTCCCTGTACTGTGTCAGAATCTGTTCCAGAAAGTGGTGGTGGCCCCTTTTCACTTAAATGATAGACATTGCCGTTGTCAACACCTGGAGGGCATATCAAAAGGCAAATCCAGAAGAAAGTGTGCCACTGCTAAGTGTAAGGAGGAGGATTGCATTGGCCCAAGCAAAAGCACACAATCAACCCCACAGTGATGTGGACCTCAACAGAGTAAACCATTATGTGGCAGAGTTAGTGATGACGTCAGATTTGATCCTGGTAATCATTTGATAGAGCCAATTGCTACACAAAGAAGGTGTGCTCTATGTAAGAAAAAAAAGACAACCAGAATTTGCAAACGGTGTGATGTTCCCCTTCATGCTAAGTGTTTTGCTGTATTCCATTCCCCTAACTGATGTATTTGGAGAATTTTGTAATATCATATTTTGAGAAGAGTGCATAAACATATTGTTTGCATAATAGTTTGTAAGCAAAAAAACGCAAAAAATAAAGTGGAATAAGTTCTCTTTTCTGAGTTTTTGCTATCACTTTCTGCCAATGTCCCAAAATTGGTACGCCTTTTAATGAAAAATCCGTGCTTGTAAAAATTTGGCATATTATGTTTAATTCATTAGGACCCAAATCATTAAAAATCTGTAGTTTAAAAAAAAATGAAAATTGCCAATTTGGCAAGTAATGGTTAATCTTTGTGGGCATTCATGCTGCTGCAAGCTGCCCTGAAATGAAGACTTTTTTGGAAGTGTAAACCAGCTATACATTCTGTTTAGCAACAGCCCTGAGAGATGGAACACCTTGTCTGAAGTAGTTGGAAGGTCTTTGCATGGTCTAAGTGACACCCGGTGGAGTTCAAGAATAGAGGCTGTACGTCCCATTGCTCAAAATCTGCCAATTATTTTGAAGGCTCTTGATAAAGTTATTTCTTCTGGAAAGCTCAAAAACGATGCGCATTCAGAAGCTGGAGGTCTGACCATTTTTCAGGGCAGTGGTTTTGGCTTCATTTGGGTAAGCGTTCTTACCAGTTTTGAGGAGAGAAACAAAATACTACAGTCTAGAGCCGTGTCCTTAGAAGTTGGTGCAGCAAACATTAAAGCCCTCTCTGAAGAGATGAGATTACTTAGAGAGCAGTGGCCCACCCTGCTTTCTGAAGCCAGTTTGGTTGCAGATTGCATGGGCATTCCGAAGGACCTATTAAATGCTCAACAATTGTGCCAAAGAAAATCAAAGCATCATGAAGCTGCAAGTCCTGAAGAGCACTTCAAAGTTAATGTCTTTCTTGTGGCAATGGACACTAATTTCTGATCTTCACCAGCACTTCAGATCGATGGAAGATATCTGCAAGTTGCTTGCTCCAATTCTTAAGAAGACGACAATAAGTGCAGAGAATCGATGGCATCCACTGAAGATTTCATGTTGTCGTTACTCTCAGAGCTGTAACATCTTAGGAAAGTTTATGAAGCTACATTTATAGACAACATGGGTCCAGTGGATTTGCTAAATGCCATCTACAAATTTGAGCTTCAAGGAATATTTGGGAGAGGTGTATATTATACTCAGAATTCATCACGTTACCACTTTCAATAGCAGAAAGAGCATTTAGCAAACTCACTGGTCAAGAACTATCTGCGTTCTACAATGACAGAACAATTGAACAGCCTAGCCCTTCTATCAATTGAACACGAGCTTGCCAGACGCCTGAATTTTAAAGATCTGATGTCAGATTTTGCGAAACAGAAGGTAAGACGACTGCCTGGTCCAAATATGTAAACGTAGTCAGTTTTACATTTGTCAATTATTGCCACATATGTTCCCCTCTATTGTGGATGAGTGGCGTTGCCTGACTGTGGTTTACTGACCCAAATGTCAATCATTAGTGATATGCTACATCTCTCTAATGTTTCAGTTATGGGATTTGCACATGTGTACCCCAGATTGGAATGGCACTGTAATATTAGGCCTCAGTTCTTGGCACAGTGTTTGTTCTTAGACTTATAATTATGTCCCTTTTTATATCAGGGCTCGGTTCTTAGCTCAGTGTGCACTATTGTTTGTTCTTACATTTTTGTAGATACGTATTTATTATGGTTCAGTCCCATAGATTGTGTGCAATATTCCTTGTTTTTAGCTTGTTTTTCTGACCTCACGAAATCACCTCTTTTTCATTATAATGATTGGTTATATTTGTTTGTCTCCGTTTCTGGTTTTGCACTTTTGTAATTGATCAAAGGATTTCACTGAATGACTCGTAATATATTTAGTTGCAAAATGTTTACTGGTAGTGTTCCGAACCTTTTATGTTAAGGGAATTGACCACTCTGGATTTTGTTAATCAATGGGTTTGAGATGATTAAAAGCCACTTAGTGCAGATATTCAGCATAGACTATATGCGTTTCCCATTCTTCAGATTTGGTGCCAAAATTCAGGAAAGACCATATTAGTAAGTGCCTTACCTCAAACACTTGTCAACAATTACCATCAAATGTCCAATCCTCTTAATAGTTTAACGTTATGGAAGAATTCACTTTAAAGTAGGTTATCGCTTATATCATAAAATAATTAAACAGCTTTTCTAGCAGGCTTACACTTCCATAAGAGATCCCTTTTCAGCTCTTTCCTCCATCATAACCGCCAAGATTACAATCACAGATAACAGAATCCACCATTCAAAATAGGTAGTGTCATGATTACCTCTTCCCCTTCCTGCACAATTACATATACATGTCAGTAAACATGAGAACATGTATAGAAAACTCCCAAAGAGATCGTCCCCTATAATGTCGATAGATACACACACGTGCATATGTCTAATGTCCTTATCTCCAAACAGGCGATCGAGCAGCTTCCATTAATGTATAGAAACCGTAATATATATATTTTTTAATTGGTATAAAAAAAAAAAAGTATGTGACATATTCCCTTGAAGACAGACAATTAAAATACACCCCTCAAAACAAGTTACCAAATGTTTAATAGGTTAGAGTAGCGTAGGGCCCTGCCAATAGTGTCAAACTTGTCATGGTGGCAGTGTCATGCCGCTCTCACTCGGGGGTTGAACTTCAGGCCCGACATCACTTCCAGTGCCATAGCCGCTCCGGGGGTCACGTCGGGTGCACACCTCTCGTACCTAGTCCCATGGCTGCACAGTGTTCTTGGTGCTCACTTCTCAGCTCTGTCTATAGCCGTGTCCTCTCTATGGTCCTGAAGAATCTGACCAGAAAGTCCTAGTGCTCATGTGCTATATCAGGCTGCCTCTTCCTATGGGAGGTGCCTGATTATTGTTGTGCTTCCTGGCCTAGTCTGCTTTGTCCTTGCTTGGCTGTGTGCTGTACTCTGGTCCTCTGCCTTGTGCTCTGTGCCTGTACTCTGCTTCCTAGCACATGCTCCACACCTACGCTCTGCCTTGTGTCCTGTCGTGCCTCTTGGTCAGTGGTGCTGTACGTCAGCTTAGACAGTTTCCACCATTATAGTGATCGGACAAAATGGTGGAAACGGTCTAAAATGACGTCCAGCACCACTGACCACTTATGATTCACAGGGAGCTGACATACTGATATATGGAATCCACTATAGTGACAGAAAATTCTATAATAAGCCTCATTTTCAACATAGCAGGTTCTGCCATCAGCTACTCTGGACTGTCGTGAATTTACAGCATCCTACCATAATAGGAATCTGTCAGTTCTTTGGGATTTTCCCCCTACATTAATACACAATATCCCATTACTATGGGGAGCTGGACAGCTCAACTATAATCTACTATAAACAGGGTCCAAAGCTTGACCTTCATATTACCACTACAATTTTAAGCAGTCGGACTGATGAAGGCCATGTAGGCCAAAACGTTTGCAGACTGCGCAAATAAAAATATCTTCTACTTACACCTTAAGTTGAGTGCCAAGTTATTCTTTATTATTGGATTTTGGTTTGGATAACCTACTTGTGCACCCTACAGTTGTGCCATGCTATATAATACACATTTCTCAATAGAGGATCCGCTTTTTTAAATAAGTCTAATTATTCCTGCAAGCCCTGCCCCATACATGTACTCATGACCGCAAAAACCCTCTAAACCGTGGCCCGTCTGAGCAATATAGTAGCGGGCATAAATGGTTGGGTCTCCGTAAACACATTGCGACACCATGTTGATGTGTCAATCACGACACGGCCTAAAATTTAATCACATTTTTTCCGTACTTAAATTTAACAGGCGTACCCTGATCAGTCAAGATAGAGATGCTTACAGAATCAAAGTGCTGTTTGCATAGAGGCACATAATCAGGTCTTGTGTATTGAAGTATGATGATCTCCCCACTCTTACCGGTCACCTGCACAGTTCTCAGAAGCTGGATGCAAGAATCTCCTAGTAGCTGATGGTTAGTAATGTCCGAGACCACAAATAATGTATAAGTCAGTTCATGATATCTGTGTATTTCTTCTCCTTGGCTCTAATCACACTATCATAGGCCTCAATATAAGGTGGTAGCCCTAAAATATGAGCCAATTTTGGTCCTGGAGCAAAATGTATCGTGGGGGAATCCGATCGAGTAACACTTCTCTTCACTTCATCGTAACAAAGTTTAAAGCCTTCGGATGTGATCTTCAAGCTGTCAATACGCTCATTAATGGCCCTTATGAGTTCCGAAATATTTGAATAGCCTGCTTTTACGAAATATTCCCTTAGCACATCGCCTCGTTTTCCAAGAAAAAAAACGTACCTTTGCTATTTTCGAAAATAAGCCAGGTGTGGGGATACTGAAATTCTGTAAGTGCAACTTTATATGGGCCTACAAGATGTACAGGTTTTGCCAGTTTAGTGGTAAAAGCCAAAATAGTGTTGTCTGGTAATAGCTTACTTGACGCATTACACGCTAGTGGTAACATAAAATGATCCACAATCCATGATCAGAGGTCCGTCAGCTGGTTTTCTTAAATCCAAGTGTAACATTTTTCCCGGATAGCCCACCTATTTCACGAGATGCAGGGTGGACCCACTGACGCGCTATTTTCTTAATACTCATCCGATGAGACATTTTGTAGTTCCTCCTCATAAAATGATCCAATCACAGGTTCTCCATACAAATCCACTATTTTGTAGAGCGGAAGTTAGAATTTTGTGTTAATTTCAGTTATGATAAATATTTCACTGGTATAAGATTGTTCATATGCCTTCATAAATATACGTTTATATTGGACCAAACATACATTGTCGCCAATTTTAAAAGGCTTAATATGCTTATTTTTCATGCTAGAGCCATAGATATTTTTCCATATTTGTAGCGAATTTTTGCTTGTAACATCACAATTGGTCTACATCGAATGGAGGAGTGATAGCTACAATCGAACCCATCAACCAAATCTGGTAAAATATCAATATACCTATCAGTGTTATTTTTCATAAAATACCGCCACATTCAGGTTTATAATGTACGATTAAACCGCTCCACAATAGAGGCCTTAACTGCATTATTCGTAAGATAATACAGATCATCATACGTTTTACAGAGACGCTTCATCGGCGAATTAATATATTCTTTGCCCCGATCCGTCTGTAGTTTCTTCGGTATGCGCGCATCTTTTGAACTATCAGTTTGCATGAACTGGCTACAGCGGCTCCAGTCTTGTTTGATAAGGCTACACACAATGCAAATTTTAATGGGCAATCACTGCAAGGATACTGTATATTTAACATCATTTTCCTTCAAATAGTCAATTAAACTCACTAAATCTCCTTGCCACGACGCATCCATGTTTGAGATCATGATCTTATTTGTCAAATCTTTTTCTCACGGGTTTGTGCAACAAATAGCCATCCTGGTTATTCAACCAATCACGCACAGTTGTTTTTTTTATTCCATAATCTCTAGTTTCTCTATAATTTATCAATGCCGCCGTATGATCCTGATGCTGTAGGCATAAAATATTGTTTCTCTAATATTTTTTTCATCGTGTCTAGAAGGAGTGTTCTCATGAACGAATGCTGTATTTATCAGAAATTCAAAATGTATAAAATGATATTAAATGTGGAATGTAATACAAATATATCATGTTTGATAGCAGTATAATATGAGTATATCATGATTGCTTGGGTCAGCATGGTGGGATGTAACTGGGAGGCTCTTGTGGGTGTTAACCGGAGGTGTGGACTTTCTGCCGATTGCTTGATGTCTTTTGGTGAGGCGTAACTGGTATGTGTTTGTAGGTGGAGTGATCCAGCTGTCTGGCTTTAACACAGGCCTTTAGGTACTGTCCTCACAGTCAGCATCAGAGGCAGTTTTCCATTTATACTGGGCAGCAATTTCTACTCTTTAAAATAGTAAGCAGTAACACATCAATTAATGTTATTGGCTATTGTTGTATAGTAATATTATATAGGATATAATTGTATTTCCCTTAGAATAGATTTACTCTTTTAGAAGATGTTTAATACATTAATTGATGTTAGCGTATAATTTTATTTGCCTTTTGTAACATTTATCATATAGTTTATAAAATGTATTTCCTCAGCATAGACTCCGATTATAATTTTATATTACAGTACTTTCCACTGCATTAGTTATAGCCAATTTTAGAAGTATAATAGTATTCACACTTTCAATCATTTTAGTTAAGATGGAAGCCGACGATTTTGAACAAGCCGAGCCTCTTCTTATGAAGACACAATTCCAACTAATAGGTAGGGCTTCTATTGAATATAATGGACGGAGTATTAGACATTCTGATTAAAGGATTGTTTTGTATATTATATAATTCATTCTTTTTATGAAGAGTCTATAGGGAACACCTTTTCTGAGAGGTTTCCGACTTTGGATTCCATAAATGCAGGCCCTTTAGGTTCTTTCACACTGGCGGAGAAACAAGCGCAGCAATTTCACATTATCCTATCACTGGTGGTAAGCTGTATATTTGTATAATAACTGCTTTAATCATATGTAGACGTGAAACTAAATACAATTTCTCATACAGACGCCGAGATGCTGCAAGCGGCCAACAAGCAAGAAAACAGACATTATTGTACTTGTTTTTATGTATACCCCTCCCTACATGTAAAGTGCCATGGAATAAATGGCGCTATAACAATAATTATTCGTAAGATAATGCAGATCATACGTTTTACGGAGACGCTTCATCGGCGAATAAATTCTTTGCCCCGATCAGACCAATTTCTTCGGTATGCGCTTATCATTTTGAAATATCAGTTCGCATGAACTGGCTACAGCGGCTCCAGTCTTGTTTGATAAGGCTACGCACAACGCAAAGTTCACTAGGCAATCATGGCAAGGATACTGTATATTTAACATCATTTTCCTTAGAATAGTCAATTAAACTCACTAAATCTCCTTGCCACAACGCATCCATGTTTGAGACCATGATCTTATTTGTCAGAAATCTCACGGGTTTGTGCAACAAATAGCCATCCTGGTTATTCAACCAATCACGCACAATTGTTTTTTTTATTCCATAATCTCTAGTTTCTCTATATAATTTATCAATGCCGCCGTATAATATGAGTATATCATGATTGCTTGGGTCAGCATGGTGGGATGTAACTGGGAGGCTCTTGTGGGTGTTAACCGGAGGTGTGGACTTTCTGCCGATTGCTTGATGAGCCTATAAATCTGGCAAAGCCGCTGCGGAGGCGACAAACATATGAAAAAGGTAAGAACATATGGAAAAAGTAACATCTCTATGAAAAAAAGTCCGTATGTATGCAGGTATGAAATTTCCCCTAATTTCTTATACAGGTAACCGACACTTGAAAGAATTCTATAACGTTGATGGTCCCATGGTTTCTAACAGTCCTAAAAAGCCACGGAAACCACGAAACACAGCGCTCAAGATTAGTGTTCCCAGGGTTTGTATCAGGCCTAAAGAAAAAAACAAAAAACATGGCGCAGCTGATTCAAAAAGGTAACGTGACCTTGAATAATAGGCACTCAGTACCATGAAGAAAAAAAACATTTCTGGACTGTGTAATAGTTTTATTTTATTTACAGCTGATAAATGATCGGCCAGAAAATTAAAACTATATTCAGATGAGAATGCATCCATCCCACTGACGGTGAATAGGAAGACGGCTGTGAACCCAGATCATTCTTGTAAGTATATATTTAGTCTTTTCTGTAATAATGATAATCTTTATTTATATAGAGCTTACATGTTCTACAGAGATTTATAATTCAGATCTTCATATACAACCAGTCATAACAGCTATCAAAAGCAATAATTAACGCAAAGTTAATGATCTCCCTGCTCATAAGGGGTACAACCTAAAATACTATCTTTATACAAACACGTGTTTGACTGATACATGTAACATTTCTATTGTTACTCAAGCCTCATGGATAACTAACACATGTAACTTTTAGATACAAAGAATATGCTAAAAATGATGCACAGCCATTGCTGCATCCTCAAGTACTGCAGGAGCGTACTTACGGACCAACGCAGAACTCCCCCCACAAAGAGTTAATCCAGCTGTGAGATCAACTCCGCTTTCACCAATCATTGTTCTGTCGGATGAAGACAGCCCTGTAAAAACCAAGCAACCTGGGAAGGCGGGACCGAAGTCTTCAGCCCGAAAATATAACGGCGACTCAGCCACTCCCAATATTACACATTCAGACATTTCTGTGGACGGTGTGACACAAGCTGAATGTGAAGCCATAAACAGAGAAATTGATCAGCGTGCTGAGGGTAAGACTACAATTAATCTGGACAATATACGGGTGTATCATACTATACATGCTGCAGATATTACTTTTGCAGGTTCGTCTAATGATTTTGCACTTGTAAACCCTTTAAAGAGACAGTGTCAACCCAGAACCCAGGGGGCAAGTAAACAAAAACGTACACAATTCTCCAATTACCCCTGGAAGGCCTGAAGAACACTATAAGGCGTTTCATGATATGGGACCTCAGTACATAAATTACAAAAACGCTTATGTTTAACTAAAATATTTCCCTGACACTTTTGAAAGGTTACAAACTGCGACCCCAACACCTGACATTGTGGATGAGCTATATGCGTCCAAAAGACTGTGCATATGCGCCATTAGTCATTGTGAAATCAAATACAAGTAATTCAATGTGACGAGGAATGGTTGGTTATGGTCTGCAGAAGTGGTCTAAAATATCTCCACAAAGGGGTTATAGGTTGAGGACAATTAAACGTGCTCGAAGGCTGTTGGTTAGTGCAAGACGTTCACGAGCAGCTAGAAGCCTGCGAGAGCCAACTCACCGACCGATAACTACACAAAACCCTCAGCTGTTGATACATGCACAGAGTCCCTCTTTTCACAGCCATTATCCCCCTAGGGGTGTTAGCACCAATGTGTCTCCATTTGCTCAAAGCTTTGAGCCTCTTGAAACACAGGCTGAAAACGTACATGATGTTGCAGCTTATGGTCATGATAATGTACGGGACGTAGATCATTCAATATTTTTATAACATCACCATCAAAGATGTCTGCAATTTCAATGCCCGCATGTATATTGATCATTTCAGATTTGTAAACTTAGACCGCATTCAATCATTTGTAGAGGCCCTAAACATCGTGCATGGAGCCAGTCTTTACTGGACAGAGTCAGAGACATTGATCCTGGAGACTTTGTTCAGTTAAGGTGGTGACACGTTAGATCCCATTTTCACTACAAAACAAACAAGGGAGGATTTTAGTTCTGAAGCATTCTTAAATGCCGTAGCTCCCACATTGCAAAGCAATGCTGAATGCTTAGCAAACAGCTCCCTGAAATTAGTCGTAACAAATATTAAAAGCAGACGTGGAGGCATAAAAAGATGTCTGAAATCTATAGCGAGTAGTCAAACCATTAAGCAAAAGAGACGGTGGCTGGACGACTAAATTACAGCACAAATCTGTGCTTTGCAGCTAGCGTGTGCGCCCTGATCACCGACACTGATGATGGTGATACAGTATCACTGAATCGTGCTAAAACCATACATGCGGCCCTGGCTAACCCTGAGGACCAACTTAAGTTAGTGACATTGAAGTGTGGCGCCCCTGAGGGTTCAGTCACCACAGAGGTACTGCACCTCCTGAGGTGTGGTACCCCACCATCCAGGTAAGGTGGAGACATCTGACTTCACTCCAACACCTGCATCCCACACAATATCATAGTGTAGCAAAGCACCCTTTGGTGGCTCCCTGCTTGAAACACGAAGTGTGCTGGGATACGGGTAGAGTTTAGGATTTAGTCAGTCTGACAGTCAGAGGAGGAGAGAAGATCCCCTGAGTGGGATGGATTAAGGAAGTGCTGCAGCCGACCTCAGTGACCTGGGTCCGCTGGCACAGGAAAGGGACATTGATGGAAAGCCTGACACTCTCCATTAGAAAGAAGGATTAGTATGGAACGCAAGGAGAGGAGGACTAAGGATTAGGGTTAGAGCAGAACCCTTCCCAAGTTCACAGCGCAAGGCCAGGGTCCGGTCCCCGAGGTTGTATGGATACTAATGGTCCTGCAGCAGACCCCAGAGGAATATAAGTCACCACTTTATCCCACACCAGACTTGGGGGCACAGCAATGTGAGCGAGCTAGGACTTGGTAGCAAAGAGTCCCCGAAGCAGGCTACAGCTGTCTGCCGTACAAGTAGAGTTCATAAGAACATCTGACAGGAGGAACTCCAGTGTAACTCAGTACAGTGAGCACTTCACTATTAGCGCAATAAGGGAGACGTTCAGAAAAGGCACATATGTTGGCTGAGTGTACTTCATCTTGCCTGGAAGTTGGCTGAGCTCCTGACCTGGAGGACACGGCATGGATGCGGGCACCTGCACGCACAACTGAGTAAAGCTTTGGAACTACATGCCCTGGTGTCCTCCACTTATTCCTGCGCCAACACACTCAGCACTGTTACATCTTTGTGCCTAACACTGCACCATCCACGTCTCCACTGCCCTGGGACTACTGCCCTACCTGTGGAGGGCCACAACATCATTGCTGCACCACACCATCTGTCCCAGTGGATCTGTCTGCAGCATCGGCTTAACATCTTCATTGCCGAACACTACAGGTAGCATCACGAATCATTCACTCAAACTTTAATCATCACCCACAAAAGCAACATTTCCCCTTTTACAATGGACGCCCAGGGCCACGGACCGGGTCACAGCTGCCGCGACATCTCCAATTGAAACCCATGGGCATGGTCCGAGTACCCCGCCGCCCTGGCATGGGGCTCTCCTGAAGCTTTTGAGAAACATCTGGGCGTCACCATTAAAGTACTGTACTACAATCAGGGGGACTGGTGGTGTTTTCAAACAGGTAATGCCCCTAGTGCTAGAACTATTTTCATATTGCATCATGATAATCACTACTACAGTATCAAAAATATGAAGGGTTTTATCGGTGCGGATTACTTTTGTGAAAGATTCAAATCGTTGTTTCATCACAAGTTTAATCGTTCGTGTCAATATGTTTGCAAAGCTTGTCAGAGAGTTGTGTGGAGAGTTCCGACGCGCAACAACCGCCTCGTTGTCCTATCTGCCGTGTGTTGTCGGTTGAGTGAGTGCTTAGATCACCACATTTATCTACAGATAATCCAACATTCTGCAGACTTTAATCATTTTGTGATACTGTCACCATTTTGTCTCCAGAGAAAGCGATTCCGAACATAAATGTAAAGGGTCCACTACATTCCACCATTAAATATCCCCTTTTACTTGGGCGCCCAGGGCCACTGACCAGGTCACCGCTGCGGTGACACCTTCCCCTCTGAGTGACCGGCCCGGTACCGAGTGCCCCACAGCCCTGGGAGGGCGACCCAAGTACGCCTCCGTTACCACAATCCTTGTGGCTCACTATGTTACATCGGTTCTGTTCAATTGTAATGCATTAAATCATGTAAGAAATATGATGTACATATGTGTAATATTAAATATGCAAAATGTTATACATGATTGTAACACTTTATATGGTCATATATTTGATTAACTGCAGCGCAGTGTGACAAATAAAATGTAATTGATTGTACTTCTAAAATAAGTGTAAATGTCAAATTAATGCTTTATAAAAATGTATTTGTTGCTCAAACACGATTCTCTTTTTTATCAAAATGGCGTCATTTTTATTTACAATTCGAATAAAATGTTTCCGTTATTAAAATATTGACCATATAATTAATATGACCAATGAATCAATACTAATTAAAGTATAAAGAGGCTATAAAAGGGAACCAATATTGGTCATATAGAAAGTTTAACAGCCTTTTATATCAAACCAACAGCGTTTGATATAAAAGTGATTCAATCATGATCCTTTTATTCTACTTTATTAAGAGGCCTATAAGAAAATTGGACACAAATATTTTGTCCTATGATACATCTTCTAACAAATTTATATGAAATGGATATAAAAGGGCGTGTTTGGTACACTTTGATAGGGGCGTGTCACCTATCAGATTTCTTGTTGACAAGACATCCAGCCCACTTACTACTGTTGCTGAAGGCAGAGGAACAGAGGAGACCAGCGGCACATGTCAGCGCAGAAAGAGCATATGTGGCGCCCCCAGGAGTATGGCCGCCACACTGGCTTTGCCTTCCTCCAGGGGAGGGTAATGCCAGGCTTGGAGTCAATGATTGGTCTCTCTCGCAGTCAATCCATACATGCAGCACAGTTCCACTCCAGGCCAGCAGGGGGAGCTCTGAACCGGAATTAAGGGGAGGAGTGCTCTGAGGGCCAAGAGGAAGGAGTAGTCAGTCTGCGGAGGGTGAAGTGTGCAGACATGGAGAGAGAGAAGCTGGAGGTGGAGCTAGAAAAGGAGAGCTCCCTCACAGTGAGCGCATAAACTGGAGCCTGGTCTCCACGGTTGTACGGATACCAACGGTCCTACAACAGATACCAGAGGAGTAGGAAGCTGTAAATGCCCTACTCCCATCTAAGACTTGAGGCACAACAGCAGCTTGGATAGAGAGCCAGGACTCGGGAGAAAGGAGCCCCCGAGATAGGCTACAGCTGTCTGCCGTGAAAGTAAGGTTCTTGAGAATGTCTGAGAGGAGGAACTTCAGTGTAACTCAGGACTAGGAGTACTTCATTCAAACAAGCGCTAGGAAGGAGACTGCACAGCCCATCTGCTGAGAGAGAAACCCTGAATTGCTTCCAGGCTAGCCTGCCCCGTTACCATCTTTAATCAGGTCCCTGGACTGCCATTATCTAGTAAAGGTACAGAAATTGCAACCCGCTGTGTCTTGTCTGCTTCCTACACTTAAGGCACTGCTACATCCCCATGCCTACCACCTCTGCTCTGCCCTGTGACTACAGCTTCGCCTGTGGGGAGCCTTTACATCCTTGCTGCACCCTACCATCAGTCCCAGAGGATCTGCATGCAACGTCGGCTTAACACCTCCCTTGCCGAGCACCACAGGTGGCGTCACAAACTATTCCATTAGCTACATTCTCCCATTACTTGGGCACCCAGGGCCACGGACTGGGTCACCGCTGCTGTGACACATCCCGCTGACATCAGCCCGGTACAGAGTACCCCACAGCCCTGGGAGGGCGACCCACATAATCTCCTCATGATGTCCACTTTGCCTCTGCTGCTTTCCCTTCCTGGTTCCGGCTCCATGTCATGAGCATCAAAGACAAGTTTTTGTGTTACAGCATGAACCAATTCTAGTTAAAGCCCTTATGGAGGTTGATGGTAAGGAATTCAAGTTTTTATAAAAATGTTACGTCATGTAAACTCAATAGTTTCCCTGAAGACTATGATAATTTTTCAGCAAGTGGAGTTACTGTCAAGAAGGAGATTGCTATACTGCCTACACGGTCAATGTTTCAGGATGACTACTTCTGGACCACTGCTCAGTTGGGAACATTTGTTCATTCTGAGTTAAGCGAAAAAAAGAAAAAAAAAGTACATTAAAAGATTGTGGATATTGCAGTATCTTCTAATCTGGAAACTGAGCTGTTGTGTTGTGGCTGCAGATGAGCAATGGAGGAGGAGTGAAGTGTGAGCCAACATAAAATGCAAGTAATGGCCAAGTTGTTCTGAAAATAGCACTGTAAACCTTGGGAGAATGCAAGAGACCTGAATCTTACATTATATACCGCTCAGCAACCGCAGCGCAGTCTGAGACTAATGGGCAAGAAGATACCGGTGTACGATAAGGATTTATACCTGGAGCTCAATGTTAGGAGGAGAGGAAGGAGAGGGAAAGGTCAAAGAAAGTCTGCTGAAGACACCAGAAAGGCTTCAACCTGGGAACGTTCCTCCAGGAAGAGAAGACATGCCGATGAAGAGGTAGATGTGATTGCGGCAAATAATCACAGTAAGCCTCAATGTAAATCCAGAAATGGACGGTGGCAACGGACATGTGCAGCAAAGAAAAGGCAAGGCTAAAACGAGGCATGTCTGCATACTAAATCGCATCTTCTGTTTAGATTGTGGCACTGGTAACAAATCTTTAGGCCATCAATAAACCCAAGGTGAAATCTTATCCTGTAATTTTCCTTGGTCCTCAAATTGTAATTTCTACAGGCCAAATACTCCAGGATTAGGAGTCCTAACTATATAGCGAGATACACAGCAGTTGGGAACCTCCGTAACTTGGCCGCTCAGTATCCAGGAGACATCTGAGCATTGTCATATGGCTAGCTGTCCTCTCAGACTAGAAGATAACTAATGAAGAGCAGAGAAGAACTGATGTCTGCAGGAATTATATCTATTAGTAGAAGATATCTACAAGTCTTCTGTCCCTTTGTATCAGATATGTTTTCCCTTCTGCTTTTCAGCTGTGTGATCTTCTGTGTTATCTATTTCTTAGGTCGGCATGCAGGAGGACATGTTGAAGCGCTGTGTTCCTCAGATCGCCAGTGCTCTGGACTTTACGCACAACAGAGGAATGGTTCATCGGGATATCAAGCCGAATAGTATTCTTTTGATGGATGCAGAATGTCACTGGATAAAGCTGGCAGACTTTGGACTCACCAGGCTCCAAGCACGTTTGTTCCCTGAGAAGGGATCTGTCAGATGTTCATGAGAAGTGGAAGAAAATTTCACTACAGGTCATAGAAATGTTCTGGGAGCTGCTGGAAATAAATGCCTCTCAGAGGAGCTCAGCCATTGACATTCTAAAAACTATGCACTTGCCGTGCAAAGCCGAGGTATCTTCAGAGACCAAAATAACCTGATGTAGAATGTATGATATCCAAACTGCAATATAAATGGTTTTGTAATCCATGTCTAAGCAGTCAGACAATTATAAAGAAAAAACACTGGTGTCTTAATGGCTTACCCTCCAAACTGAGCTGTGATCAGAGATAAAGAGTTTGCCTGGTGGCAGGTGAAGACTGAAACGAACAAGTTTAAAGTAGTAAAACACTGAACACGTGCACATGTGACCTTTGCATTATCGAGACTTAGCGGCTGAACCCTGAAAGAAGACATGTGCACAAACTCCAAGCTTGGTCCTGGTACCTTATCTGTGCAGTAGGCTTCATTCTTTTACTGCTCCTATGCAGATTGCTTGGTTCTAGTACTGTGTATTGAGTGAGATTTTTGGTGAAGAGATTTCTAGAGTATATTGAGCCCACTAAATAGGGAAAGTTACACAGTGGTGAATTACTCCTCATTACCGACCACTGCAGCACTTACAGGATTGCACCGTTACTGACAGAACAATGTATCTAGGATTGCTCAGGCATGTGCTTCCATCTCCAAACATAAAAGCAGAGGGACACAAGGCTATACACTGATAAATCTGAAGAACCAGACATGAGGGGCCTGCTGGAGTCCGATACTCCTGATTTATTAACAGGTGCACAGCTCCTCATGAACCAGGAGCAGCTGATGAGCAGTGTACACCTGTGCGCGACTCGACAAGTCCCACTGCAGCCTCAGCTGGGTGAAGATTTGGGGTGTAGCGAACGCCGCTGGTTATGAAGTTGACAAGCGATGGTCACCAGGCCCCACTTCTGCCAAAATAGCCAGAGCTGGGAAACACCAGCATGAAGACACCATGAGTTGCTATATCTAGGCGCAATTCAGAGTTGCATTTAAGTTTTGTGACTTCATATTTCTTTTATGCCAGAATACTGGAGTGATCACTTCGATTTATGGGGCAACACAAGGAGAGGGCTTAGTGTTGGACTCCGCTCGGCAGCCACTATTCCGTGATGTGGCAGATTTTATCCACAAACTGGTGGGAAAGAGAAAACAAAAGTCCTAGGGAACAAAAAGCATCAGAAGAGTAATATTCTGGAAGAACAAGTGGAAATAAGATTACGGCACATTGCTGGACACAATCAGGAACTAATCTGCTGACAGGAAATATGCATAATGCATTGGATGGGAGCTATGCATTGAGTTAATGGAAAGGAAGAATGAGAATGAAGACAATCAGAAGAAAGTGATGTGTTTAACTGGCCCCAAAGATGAAGATATCCTGAATATCTACTGATCCAGGCAGAGGCTGCTCACCTGGCTCATTTCTTAAATTAAAGGGGTATTCCAATCTCCAAGATTGTACCCCAATATGTAGGTGTAATATTAGCAACACTCCAATTAAAGTCATAGTTCTTCTGATAAGCCATGTTGCTTACACCAGGTGCATGGAACTGCAGTAACCTTGATAACCATGTTAATGACCACTAAGCTACTGCAGTGCCCTGCACATGGTGTAAGCAACTTGGCTTATCAGAAGAACTATGTGAGTTTTAATTGAAGATATTTGCCAATATTACTACTACATCTATGATTATTTTACTTTGCATAGAATATCTTCAAAAAGAAATTACTGAGCTGAACACCAAGATCTGTACCATACAGCAACAATTGACAAATGCACGTGCAACTGAGAACATTACTGTAAACAAAAACTGATGACTTGGAGTTCCGGACTCCATTACAAGAGGAAAGTAACGTTCTTTACACACAGGACTACCAATGCAATTCAGTATAGAGATGGAGACTCAAATTTCCATAGATGTGGAAATTCATAAGCTTCTACCAGCTCAGAGCGACTTTGGGTCTCTTAAGCCCGCACGCCATCTTGTTTCTCAGAGAAAAGACCGTGAGGCCAAAAGGCCGACGAGGAGGGGCAGCAGAAAACGCTCCTGACGAGACCTCCAGGGCATGGACCTGCTCGCAGGTATAACGGAGCGTATGGTCCAATATGTCATCCTGTTGTCTTTCCAGAGGGCATTAGCCATCTTACAAAAGGGTTTCTCTTTGTGCCCAACACCCTTATTTAAATAAATTTCAGCCAGGTCAGGAATTCCACTGTTTCCATCATACATTGGGACTTCAATGTAAAGCATGGCAGTGCGTTAATATCTTCCATTACTCCTGGGGCACAGTTTGTTACTCATCCACAATTTTAATTGAAACATTTATAATTCACCATCACTGGTAGTTTTAAACCCCCTCGGACATACGTGATAGAAATGTATATTTTTTTAATCCACAGGGATATATAAAATGAGTACAGATTTAGAAAGGCGACTTTCATGTCTAAACATCTTAGTACATCAGAGCTGAGGGCTCTTTAAAGGTCTTAACCAACAAATCCTAAAACCCACAGACAAGGGTGGATCAATAGTACTTCTGGGTAAAACACATTAAATAAATTTCCAATTGAGTGATCCATCCACCTATACACCAATCCAAAAGGATCCTACACTTGGTGACTAAATTCGTACACGATTTGGCTGATTAATATTAACAAAAGGGTGTTAGATCATAAACTCAGCAAGTACCTTATTAATAACCTTCCTGTTACTAGGTCCGAGTAATACCCCAAGTATATTGTCACAATGGCTGTAAACAGCCTTTATACGACAATCATGAAGGGGGCATCAAGACAGTTCACTTATGTATAAAACTACATTTTGCATATTTTTTTTAATAGACAGGAACTGCGATGGGGTCAAGTGTGGCACCTCCCTATGAACTTATTTTTATGGCACAGTTTGAAGATGGATTTGTAAACACCCATAAACCAATCCAAACCCATTCTATCTGTTGGAAAACACCAACATGATGGAAGTTGCCAGTCCAACTGTAAGGTCACGTCTGGTTGTTTTTTTTTTAAAGACTTTGCCGATAACCCCAAACAGGCCATTTGCAACACCTGTCATGCCAGCATCAGCATGGGTAGCAGAACGACCAGCCTTACCATCACCAGTATGATCAGGCACATTGCAGCAAACCACCCAACTTTGTGCACCCAACCCCAGGAACAGTGCCTGCGGGTAACACCACTGCTTCTTCCACTGCGTGCAAGCCAATCCCCTGTCCACGGTGCATGCGGAGATGCCTCCTGCCCTGCACCTGCTGCTGTCCACAGTGAAATAGCACCATCAAGCACATCCACGTCCCAGTGCAGCCTTCAGTTGTCCATATCCCAGTCACTGGAAGGTAAGCGTAAATATGCAGCCAATGCCCCACAAGCCACAATACTAACTTCATACATTTCTCATATGCATGCGCTCAAAATGTTGCCTTTTAGGCTCGTGGAGATGGAAGCTTTCCACAACTTGATTGTGGCAGCCATCCCAAGGTACTCGGTCCCCAGCCACCACTATTTCTCTTGCTGTGCCATTCTGGCATTGCACAAGCATGTGTCCCACAACATTACCTGTGCACTCAACAATGCAGTTACTGGGAAAGTACAACTAACCACGTACACGTGGACAAGTGCTTGTGGCCAGGGACTGTACATCTCGCTGACGGCACACTGGGTTAACAGTGGAAGCCGGGACCCAGTCAGACCTAGGTATAGAACATGTCCTCCCAACGCCAAGGATTGCAGACCCTACGTCAATCAGGGTTGACCCCATTGTGTACAGCTCCTGCACCTCCTCCTGCTCAGCCTCCATCTCTGAAATGAGCACATCAGTCACAAGCTGGAAGCCCTGCCATAGCCAAGCAGCAACAGGCTGTGCTGAAGATAATGTGCTTAGGTGACAAACCGCACAATGCTCAAGAGTTGTGGACAGCGCTGAAAGCAGGCAAATCTGTGGCTGACACTGCTGAACCTCCAGTCAGGCATAGTTGTGTGACAATGGCAGGATGCTGTTGGTGGCTCTGAGGCGAGGCGAACTGACACGTACCATGCCTGGCCCACGTGCTTAACATCGTTCAACTTTTTTTTTTTAAAAAAAGCTACCTGGAGCTGCCAGATTTGCTTGTGAAAGTGGTATGGTCTGTACCTCAAGCTACTAGAGCATGAACATAGTACACTGCATAGGAAGCACTACAGGAGTTGGAGAACACGCCAAAAGGCCATAATGGGCCATGGTATAGACTTCGAGATGCAAAGACTTTTAGCGAAGGAAGCGGAGAGGCTTGTGGCTCTTCTAGAAAGACTTTTGGATGTGTCACTGCATTTAGCTTCATGCAACCTGGCTTTCAGAGGAACATCACAGAGGAGTGGAGACCTACATAATGGCAATTTTCTTGGAACCTTGGAAATAATGGTCATGATATGACAAATGTACTAAAAGAGCACCTAGAAAAGCTCAAGCTTAGTCAGGAAATGGGAATAAAAATGCCAGTTCGTTATCCATCTTGGGCAGCGCAAAATGAACTTATAAATATTTGTGGAAAACAGGTCCTGGATGCCAGACTCAGAAAGGAAAGAGGCAATTTATTTTTCTGTTATTTGTGATGCTACTCCAGATGTCTTACACACTGAACAGAATGTTATAGTTTTAAGGTTTGTATCCAGAGACCCCCCAAACAGGAATTTGGCATGTGCTAGAAAGGTTTTTGGAATTTTGCTTTTTTTTTCCATTAGATGGGAGAACAAATTGCAGAAATGATTATATCAAGACTGCATGAGCATGCCATTGACCTTAAAGACTGCAGAGGCCAGGGATATGATAAATGGGGCAAAAAAGTGTCTGGTAGGATTAAAGGTGTAAGGTCCAAAATTCTAGAGAAATTTCCAAGAGCTCTTTTCTCCTTTTGCTGCCCATAAATCCCATTATCTACCAATGTCCTTTTTTGGAACGCCTAATCTTTTGCTTCTAGCAACTAAGATTTTATAATTAGGTACAATTTTTTGTGTTTGTAAAATGAAATGTTTTCAAAGCAGGAAATCATGTCATTGTCATTTTTAATTGAATATTCTTCCACCCAGAGAGCTTTCAAAGCACCTATTTGAGGTTATTTCAAGATTAGGATCATAAGCTGAAATTTTTTAAAATCATAGTTCTGTGATCACAAAGTTATTAGAACTATTGTTTATACTTGAAGGAAGTTATATAATGCAATGGTGTTGATGTAGATTTACCAAGGCCAGAGTTATATTCAAGTGAAATTGCCGTCCCATTTTCAGAACATTAGCAGAATGCACTATTTTCGATGGTTTTTTTTTTACATGGAAATTTGTTTGATTCACTAGTTTTTATACATAACCCTAAAACATTTACAACTGATATGGCAGGCAGAGGTCTTAGTCTGGAAATCCCTCAGCCCTCCACCTCCCTTCCCCAGTACCTTTCTGACTATATATGCTTTGTGAAACCTGATATCTCAGTTGTACTGGAGACACTCAGGAGAACAGACCCTGTAACTTGCTGGCTTGTCAGACATTGTTTACGATCACATCACAGTATATAAGGTTGGTATTTTATGTTTTTATTCATCACAATTGTTTATTTAGCTTGTTTTATGAATGGATAGTGAAATGTGAAATATATTTATATATTTAAAATATATATTTTTATCTATAGATTCCTAAGTGTTACTATACTAATTTTTGTTGCATCAGCAGTAAGAACATGGCATATCGATATAAAGAAGGACTTACTGTTGATGAAATACTACGTCATCTTGAGTTATTAGATGACCAAGAAGAGGAAGTTTCTGATGTTGAAGTAGTGATTGTACCCCCTGACCCTGATGAGGAAGATTTTGAGGAAAAGAAGCTTCTTGCTCATGAATTGAATGATGTAGCAGGAACTTTGGAGGTATTGCACACTTCAACAGAAATTGAAGAGGCTCCTGAGGTGGCATCAACTGAGAATTTACCATCCACCTCAGCAGGATCATCAAGTACCAGTAGCAGAAAACGACTAAGGAATCAAGCTTCAAAGCCAGTTATGAGCAAGAAAAAAAAATGCAACAGAAATATTACAATGTGTAGCAACTCCAAAATGGAAAAAAGGTCAACCAACATATGAAAGCAGTGCGGACCAGGATACATCCGAAATAAGCAACATTTGTGACCTTTTAGAAAATAAAAATGAAGTTGAAGTATTTGAAGAGTTTTTTTCCCCCCATGATGTTATGGATATTTTGACCCAAAGCATGCTATGAAAACCAAAAAAATAAACCCTCCTTTTCCATCAGCGAGGAAGAATTACAAGTTTTCTTAGGCATATTACTACTGTCTGGATATCATTCTCTCCCCCAAGAGGACATGTACTGGGAACAAGCTCAAGACGTGGGAGTTCCATTGGTGTACAAAGCAATGTCAAAGAACTGTTTTAGGGAAATTAAAATATATATACACCTAAATGACAATTCTAAAATTGACAAGTCTGACAAGATGTACAAAGTTAGTTTATTTTTTGAAGTACTGGGGAATGAATTCCTGAAATTTGGTGTATTCCACCAGGAACTTTCCTTAGAAGAAATGATGGTCCGCTACTACGGCAAACACCCTGCAAAAATGTACATGTGAGGCAAGCCAAAAAAATTCAGCTACAAAATTTGGTGTCTGCAGTTCCAACGGCTACCTCTACAAATTTGTGCCATACTGTGGCAAGTCTGACTAAGAGGAAGGACCGTTAGGCTTCAGAGTAACTTCACAACTTACAAATTAATTCCTAATTCCCAGTCATTCAGTTACAAGTTATTTTTTTGACAATTTCTTTACAAGAATTGATGCTCTGGTGATGCTGAAAAACAAAAACATGCAAGCTACTGGCACAAGACAGTGTCCTCTTATGCCAAGCAAGGAGATGGAAAAACAAAAGGAAAGAGGATTTTGTGATTACCGGTTTGATAAAGCAAATAACATTCTTGTGGTGAAATGGAAGGATAATAAGGTTGTCACATTTGGCACAAACTTCAGCACAATAGAACATTTGTCAACAGCTCGTAGGTACTCTCAAAAACAGGTCCAAATCTCAATGCCGCTGATGGTTCAGGAATATAATTCCCACACGGGGGAGTTGATTTATTGGACAAACAAATCTCCCTGTACTGTGTCAGAATCTGTTCCAGAAAGTGGTGGTGGCCCCTTTTCACTTAAATGATAGACATTGCCGTTGTCAACACCTGGAGGGCATATCAAAGGCAAATCCAGAAGAAAGTGTGCCACTGCTAAGTGTAAGGAGGAGGATTGCATTGGCCCAAGCAAAAGCACACAATTATTATTATTATTATTATTATTTATTGTTATAGCGCCATTTATTCCATGGCGCTTTACATGTGAGGGGGGTATACATAAAAACAAGTACAATAATCTTAAACAATACAAGTCATAACTGGTACAGGAGGAGAGAGGACCCTGCCCGCGAGGGCTCACAATCTTCAAGGGATGGGTGATAATACAGTAGGCGAGGGTAGAGCTGGTCGTGCAGCGGTTTTGGCGATCGGTGGTTACTGCAGGTTATAGGCTTGTCGGAAGAGGTGGGTCTTCAGGCTCTTTTTGAAGGTTTCGATGGTAGGTGAGAGTCTGATATGTTGTGGTAGAGAGTTCCAGAGTAGGGGTGATGCGCGAGAGAAATCTTGCATGCGATTGTGGGAAGAGGAGATAAGAGGGGAGTAGAGAAGGAGATCTTGTGAGGATCGGAGGTTGCGTGCAGGAAAGTACCGGGAGACGAGGTCACAGATGTATGGAGGAGACAAGTTGTGGATGGCTTTGTATGTCATGGTTAGGGTTTTGTAATGGAGTCTCTGGGCAATTGGGAGCCAGTGAAGGGATTGACAGAGGGGAGAAGCTGGGGAATAGCGGGGGGACAGGTGGATTAGTCGGGCAGCAGAGTTTAGAATAGATTGGAGGGGTGCGAGAGTGTTTGAGGGGAGGCCGCAGAGCATGAGGTTGCAGTAGTCAAGGCGAGAGATGATGAGGGCATGGACTAGGGTTTTTGCAGATTCTTGGGTGAGGAATGAACGGATGCGTGAAATATTTTTGAGTTGAAGTCGGCAGGAAGTGGAAAGGGTTTGGATATGTGGTTTGAAGGAGAGATCAGCATCAAGGATTACTCCGAGGCAGCGGGCTTGTGGGACTGGGGAGAGTGGGCAGTCATTTACTGTAATTGATAGGTTCGTAGGGGGGGTCACGTGAGATGGGGGAAAGATGATGAATTCTGTTTTGTCCATGTTGAGTTTCAGATATCTAGTGGAGAAGAAGGATGAAATAGTGGACAGACATTGAGGGATTCTGGTTAGTAGGGAGGTGATATCTGGTCCAGAGATGTAGATCTGTGTGTCATCAGCATAAAGATGATACTGAAAGCCATGAGATTCTATGAGCTGTCCCAGGCCAAAGGTGTAAATAGAGAACAGCAGGGGCCCAAGGACTGAACCTTGTGGGACTCCGACAGATAGGGGGCGAGGTGAGGAGGTGGTGTGTGAGTGGGAGACGCTGAATGTCCGGTCTGTTAGGTATGATGAGATCCAGGAGAGGGCCAAGTCTGTGATGCCGAGGGATGAGAGGGTCTGTAATAATAGGGAATGGTCCACTGTGTCAAAGGCAGCCGACAGGTCCAGGAGGAGGAGGACAGAGTAGTGTCGCTTGCTCTTGGCAGTTAAGAGGTCATTGGTGACCTTAGTAAGGGCAGTTTCAGTGGAGTGGTGTGACCGGAAGCCAGATTGTAAGCGGTCGAAGAGGGAGCAAGAAGAGAGATGGGAGGACAGTTCAAGGTAGACGTGTTGTTCCAGTAGCTTGGAGGCGTATGGGAGAAGTGATATAGGGCGATAGCTAGATACAGAGGATGGGTCAAGAGAGGGCTTTTTGAGGATAGGTGTGATGGAGGCATGTTTAAAGCTTGAGGGGAAAACACCAGTTGTTAGTGATAGGTTGAAGAGATGGGTTAGGGTTGGGATGAAGACTGTGGTGAGGTTTGGGATGAAGTGGGATGGGATCGGGTCGAGTGCACAGGTGGTGAGATGTGATCTTGAGAGTAGATTGGAGAGTCGATCTTCTGTAATGGTGGAGAAGTTGGTTTTGAAGGTGGAGGGCTGGGAAGTCGGGAGGAAGGGCTCTGGGGGTTGTTGACCAAAACTGTCCCTGATGTTATCAATTTTCTGCTTGAAAAATGAGGCAAAGTCTTCAGCTGAGATGAGTGGGGAGGGAGGAGGTGCTGGGGGGCGGAGGAGAGAATTGAAGGTGTTGAATAACTGTTTAGGGTTGTGAGACAGGGAGGATATGAGAGATGAGAAGTAGGTTTGTTTAGCTGTGGCGAGTGTGGTCTTGAAAGTAGTGAGGGACTGTTTGAATGCGATGAAATGCTCGTTGGAGTGGGATCTTTTCCATCTGCGCTCAGCAGCCCTGGAAGCTCGCCTCAGCTCTTTGGTCAGGCTGGTGTGCCAGGGCTGTCTGTTGATTTTGCGAGTTTTGGTATGTGTAAGTGGGGCAGCGGATTCCAAAGCTACAGCTATTGTGGTGTTATATAGCGCGGCAGCGTCATCCGCATTGTGTAAGGAACTTATATCTGTAAGAGGGATTCGGAGAATGAGTGTAGGTCAAGGTGTTTAAGATTCCTGCGAGGGTGTGAAAGTTTGTGGGGTGGGGATTGTAGACATGGAGTGAAGAGGGAAGAGAATGTGAGCAGGTTGTGGTCAGAGAGAGGAAGAGGTGAGTTAGAGAGGTTAGATAGGGAGCAGAGGCGGGTGAAGATGAGGTCCAGTGTGTGGCCATCTTTGTGGGTGGCTGTAGAAGACCATTGAGTGAGGCCGAAGGAGGAAGTGAGAGATAGAAGTTTAGTGGCAGCTGAGAGGGAAGTGTCAATGGGGATGTTGAAGTCGCCCATGATGATAGTAGGGATGTCCGCGGAAAGGAAATGAAGTAACCAGGTGGTGAAGTGGTCAAAGAAGGTGGTGGCTGGCCCTGGGGGGCGGTAGATGACAGCCAGTTGGAGGGGGAGTAGATGCGCACAGAGTGCACCTCAAAGGAAGGGAGGGTAACAGAGGGTGGCAGTGGGATTGGGGTGAAGGAGCAGGTATCTGACAGGAGAAAACCAACTCCTCCACCATGTTTGCTGCTGGGGCGGGGGGTGTGAGAAAGGTGGAAGCCGCCATACGAAAGTGCAGCAGGAGAGGCTGTGTCAGAAGGGGTGAGCCAGGTTTCGGTGATGGCGAGGAAGGAGAGTTTGGTAGTAACAAAAAGATCATGGATGTAGGAAAGCTTGTTGCAGACAGAGCGAGCGTTCCACAGAGCTCCTGTTAGTGGGACTGGGGAAGCGGGGGCTGGGTGAATGGGTATAAGGTTGGAGAGGTTACGGAAGGTTGTGATAGAGCGTGGATGGGAGGTAGAAATGACTGTGGGAATGTGGTGAGGAGGACCAGGATTTGGAGAGATATCACCAGCAGTGAGAAGGAGCAGAGAAAGTGTTAGCAGGTGGGAGCAGGAGAGGGCATGAGGGGGCTGTCTGTGTTTGGAGACAGAGGATTGTATGTTAAGGAACAGTTTTGAGGCGGAGGTGAGGTGGATGGGGAGGATTGAAGAAGAGATGAACAGTTCCTTACTAGGAGTAGGGATTAGGGGAATTAGCAGAAAGTGAAGGATTATTGGGGTGAAAGTGAAAACAAACAGAAACATTGTTTACAGTGACTGTGTCCAGTTACCTTCAGTTCCCTTCTGGTTCAATTCTGGTTTTAATTCTTAAATTAATCTTCACACTTCTAGCACACACTTCTAGCAATCACAATGCAGACTGAAGTCTATGCAGACTTGTACTCTGCAATATATGTACAACTAAGTGCAGTCAGGTGTGAAGCAGAGAGGAGTGGTCTCTGCTCATCTTGGCCAGACAATTAAGAGTGGACCAGATGTATATGATCAAGCCAGAGTAAACAAGGTCATAAATAACACTGGGGTAAGCTGGGGTTAGCTGAAAGGCATACCATGTGAATGCTAGGTGCAGAGGCAAGTCTATGTGCAAAGCTGGGTGACGCACTGTGTGTCCTTCATAGACAGACAGCAGGAGAGCAGGAGAGCTGGGTGGATGGACATACCATGTGAATGCTAGGTGCAGAGGCAAGTCTATGTGCAAAGCTGGGTGACGCACTGTGTGTCCTTCATAGACAGACAGCAGGAGAGCAGGAGAGCTGGGTGGATGGACATACCATGTGAATGCTAGGTGCAGAGGCAAGTCTATGTGCAAAGCTGGGTGACGCACTGTGTGTCCTTCATAGACAGACAGCAGGAGAGCAGGAGAGCTGGGTGGATGGACATACCATGTGAATGCTAGGTGCAGAGGCAAGTCTATGTGCAAAGCTGGGTGACGCACTGTGTGTCCTTCATAGACAGACAGCAGGAGAGCAGGAGAGCTGGGTGGATGGACATACCATGTGAATGCTAGGTGCAGAGGCAAGTCTATGTGCAAAGCTGGGTGACGCACTGTGTGTCCTTCATAGACAGACAGCAGGAGAGCAGGAGAGCTGGGTGGATGGACATACCTGTCGGAAGAATGCACAATCAACCCCAAAGTGATGTGGACCTCAACAGAGTAAACCATTATGTGGCAGAGTTAGTGATGACGTCAGATTTGATCCTGGTAATCATTTGATAGAGCCAATTGCTACACAAAGAAGGTGTGCTTTATGTAAGAAAAAAAGACAACCAGAATTTGCAAACGGTGTGATCTTCCCCTTCATGCTAAGTGTTTTGCTGTATTCCATTCCCCTAACTGATGTATTTGGAGAATTTTGTAATATCATATTTTGAGAAGAGTGCATAAACATATTGTTTGCATAATAGTTTGTAAGCAAAAAAACGCAAAAAATAAAGTGGAATAAGTTCTCTTTTCTGAGTTTTTGCTATCACTTTCTGCCAATGTCCCAAAATTGGTACGCCTTTTAATGAAAAATCCGTGCTTGTAAAAATTTGGCATATTATGTTTAATTCATTAGGACCCAAATCATTAAAAATCTGTAGTTTAAAAAAAAATGAAAAATTGCCAATTTGGCAAGTAATGGTTAATCTTTGTGGGCATTCATGCTGCTGCAAGCTGCCCTGAAATGAAGACTTTTTTGGAAGTGTAAACCAGCTATACATTCTGTTTAGCAACAGCCCTGAGAGATGGAACACCTTGTCTGAAGTAGTTGGAAGGTCTTTGCATGGTCTAAGTGACACCCGGTGGAGTTCAAGAATAGAGGCTGTACGTCCCATTGCTCAAAATCTGCCAATTATTTTGAAGGCTCTTGATAAAGTTATTTCTTCTGGAAAGCTCAAAAACGATGCGCATTCAGAAGCTGGAGGTCTGACCATTTTTCAGGGCAGTGGTTTTGGCTTCATTTGGGTAAGCGTTCTTACCAGTTTTGAGGAGAGAAACAAAATACTACAGTCTAGAGCCGTGTCCTTAGAAGTTGGTGCAGCAAACATTAAAGCTCTCTCTGAAGAGAAGAAATTACTTAGAGAAGTGGCCCACCCTGCTTTCCGAAGCCAGTTTGGTTGCAGATTGCATGGGCATTCCGAAGGACCTATTAAATGCTCAACAATTGTGCCAAAGAAAATCAAAGCATCATGAAGCTGCAAGTCCTGAAGAGCACTTCAAAGTTAATGTCTTTCTTGTGGCAATGGACACTAATTTCTAATCTTCACCAGCACTTCAGATCGATGGAAGATATCTGCAAGTTGCTTGCTCCAATTCTCAAGAAGACGACAATAAGTGCAGAGAATCTGATGGCATCCACTGAAGATTTCATGTTGTCGTTACTCTCAGAGCTGTAACATCTTAGGAAAGTTTATGAAGCTACATTTATAGACAACATGGGTCCAGTGGATTTGCTAAATGCCATCTACAAATTTGAGCTTCAAAGGAATATTTGGGAGAGGTGTATATTATACTCAGAATTCATCACGTTACCACTTTCAATAGCAGAAAGAGCATTTAGCAAACTCACTGGTCAAGAACTATCTGTGTTCTACAATGAAAGAACGATTGAACAGCCTAGCCCTTCTATCAATTGAACACGAGCTTGCCAGACGCCTGAATTTTAAAGATCTGATGTCAGATTTTGCGAAACAGAAGGTAAGACGACTGCCTGGTCCAAATATGTAAACGTAGACAGTTTTACATTTGTCTATTATTGCCACATATGTTCCCCTCTATTGTGGATGAGTGGCGTTGCCTGACTGTGGTTTACTGACCCAAATGTCAATCATTAGTGATATGCTACATCTCTCTAATGTTTCAGTTATGGGATTTGCACACGTGCACCCCAGATTGGAATGGCACTGTAATATTAGGCCTCAGTTCTTGGCACAGTGTTTGTTGTTCTTAAACTTATAATTATGTCCCTTTTTATATCAGGGCTCGGTTCTTAGCTCAGTGTGCACCATTGTTTGTTCTTACATTTTTGTAAATACGTATTTATTATGGTTCAGTCCCATAGATTGTGTGCAATATTCCTTGTTTTTAGCTTGTTTTTCTGACCTCACGAAATCACCTCTTTTTTATTATAATGATTGGTTATATTTGTTTGTCTCTGTTTCTGGTTTTGCACTTTCGTAATTGATCAAAGGATTTCACTGAATGACTCGTAATATATTTAGTTGCAAAATGTTTACTGGTAATGTGTTACGAACCTTTTATGTTAAGGGAATTGACCACTCTGGATTTTGTTAATCAATGTGTTTGAGATGATTAAAAGCCACTTAGTGCAGATATTCAGCATAGACTATATGCGTTTCCCATTCTTCAGATTTGGTGCCAAAATTCAGGGAAAGACATATTAGTAAGTGCCTTACCTCAAACACTTGTCAATTACCATAAAATGTCCAATCCTCTTAATAGTTTAACATTATGGAAGAATTCACTTTAAAGTAGGTTATCGCTTATATCGTAAAATTTAACAGCTTTTCTAGCAGGCTTACACTTCCATAAGAGATCCCTTTTCAGCTCTTTCCGCTCTTTCCTCCATCATAACCGCCAAGATTCCAATCACAGATAACAGAATCCACCATTCAAAATAGGTAGTGTCATGATTACCTCTTCCCCTTCCTGCACAATTACATATACATGTCAGTAAACATGAGAACAAGTATAGAAAACTCCCAAGGAGATCGTCCCCTATAAGATCAATAGATAAACACATGTGCATATGTCTAATGTCCTTATCTCCAAACAGGCGATCGAGCAGCTTCCATTAATGTATAGAAACCGTAATATATATATTTTTTAATTGGTATAAAAAAAAAAAGTATGTGACATATTCCCTTGAAGACAGACAATTAAAATATACCCCTCCAAACAAGTTACCAAATGTTTAATAGGTTAGAGTAGCGTAGGGCCCTGCCAATAGAGTCAAACTTGTCATGGTGGCAGTGTCATGCCGCTCTCACTTGGGGGTTGAACTTCAGGCCCAACATCACCACTTCCGGTGCCGTGGCCGCTCCGGGGGTCACGTCGGGTGCACACCTCTTGTACCTAGTCCCATGGCTGCGCAGTGTTCTAGGTGTGCACTTTTCAGCTCTGTCTATACCCATGTCCTCTCTATAGTCCTGGAGAACCTGACCCGGAAGTCCTAGTGCTCATGTGCTATATCAGGCTGCCTCTTCCTATGGGAGGTGCCTGATTATTGTTGTGCTTCCTGGCTTAGTCTGCTTAGTCCTTGCTTGGCTGTGCGCTGTACTCTGGTCCTCTGCCTTGTGCTCTGCCTGTACTCTGCTTCCTAGCACATGCTCCGCACCTACGCTCTGCCTTGTGTCCTGGCGTGCCTCTTGGTCAGTGGTGCTGTACGTCAGCTTAGATAGTTTCCACCATTATAGTGATCGGACAAATGGTGGAAACTGTCTAAAATGACGTCCAGCACCACTGAGCACTTATGCTTCACAGGGAGCCGACATACTGATATATGGAATCCACTATAGTGACAGAAAATTCTATTATAAGCCTCTTTTTCAACATAGCAGGTTCTGCCATCAGCTACTCTGGACTGTCGTGAATTTACAGCATCCTACCATAATAGGAATCTGTCAGTTCTTTGGGATTTTTCCCCCCCTACATTAATACACAATATCCCATTACTATTGGGAGCTGGACAGCTCAACTATAATCTACTATAAACAGGGTCCAAAGCTTGACCTTCATATTACCACTACAATTTTAAACCAGTCGGACTGACGAAGGCCATGTAGGCCAAAACGTTTGCAGACTGCGCAAATAAAAATATCTTCTACTTACACCTTAAGTGCCAAGTTATTCTTTGTTATTGGATAACCTACTTGTGCACCCTACAGTAGTGCCATGCTATATAATACACATTTCTCAATAGAGGATCCGCTTTTCTAAATAAGCCTCTAATTATTCCTGCAAGCCCTGCCCCATACATGTACTCATGACCGCAAAAACCCTCTAAACCGTGGCCCATCTGAGCAATATAGTAGCGGGCATAAATGGTTGGGTCTCTGTAAACACATTTCGACACCATTTTGAAGTGTCAAGCATGACACGGCCTAAAATTTAATTGCAACATATTTTTTCCATACTTGAATTTAACAGGCGTACCCTGATCAGTCAAGATAGAGATGCTTACAGAATCAAAGTGCTGTTTGCATAGAGGCACATAATCAGGTCTTGTGTATTGAAGTGTGATGATCTCCCCACTTTTACCGGTCACCAGCACAGTTCTCAGAAGCTGGACGCAAGAATCTCCTACTAGCTGATTAATAATGTCCGCGTAAACAAATATTATATAAAGTCAGTTCATGATATCTGTATTTCTTCTCCTTGGCTCTAAACACTAATATCATAGGCCTCAATATAAGGTGGTAGCCCTAAAATATGAGCCAATTTTGGTCCTGGAGCAAAATGTATCATGGGGGAATCCGATAAAGCAACACTTCACTTCATAGTAACAAAGTTTAAAGCCTTCGGATGTGATCTTCAAGCTGTCGATACGCTCATTAATGGCCCTTATGAGTTCCAAAATGTTTAAATAGCCTGCTTTTACGAAATATTCCCTTAGAACATCGCCTAGTTTTCCAAGAAAAAAAATGTACCTTTGCCATTTTCAAAAGTAAGCCATGTGTGGGGATACGGAAATTCTGTGAGTGCAACTTCATATGGGCCTACAAGATGTACAGGTTTTGCCAGTTTAGTGATAAAAGCCAAAATCGTGTTGTCTGGGAATAGCTTACTTGACGCATTACACGCTAGTGGTAACATAAAATTTTTTCTTAATACTTTTTCTATTTTGTAGATGCGATTCTCATCCGATGAGACTTTGTAGTTCCTCCTTATAAAATTATCCAATCACAGGTTCTCTGTACAAATCCACGATTTTGTAGAGAGGAAATTGGAATTGTGTTAATTTCAGTTATGATAAATATTTCACTGGTATAAGATTGTTCATATGCCTTTATAAATATACGTTTATATTAGACCAAACCTACATTGTCGCCAATTTTAAAAGGCTTAATATGCTTATTTTTCATGCTAGAGCCATAGATATTTTTCCATATTTGTAGAGAATTTTTGCTTGTAACCTCAATTGGTCTACATCGAATGGAGGAATGATAGCTACAATCTAACCTATCAACCAAATCTAGCAACATATCAATATACCCATACGAGTTATTTTTCATTAAAAACTGCCACATTCGGGTTTTTACTGTACGATTAAACCGCTCCACAATAGAGGCCTTAACTGCATTATTTGTAAGACAATGCAGATCATACGTTTTACAGAGACGCTTCATCGGCGAATAAATTCTTTGCCCCGATCAGTATAATTTCTTCGGTATGCGCTTATCATTTTGAAATATCAGTTCGCATGAATTGGCTACAGCGGCTCCGGTCTTGTTTGATAAGGCTACGCACAACACAAATTTCACTAGGCAATCATGGCAAGGATACTGTACATTTAACATTTTCCTTCGAATAGTCAATTAAACTCACTAACTCTCCTTGCCACAACGCATCCATGTTTGAGACCATGATCTTATTTGTCAGAAATCTCTCACGGGTTTGTGAAACAAATAGCTATCCTGGTTATTCAACCAATCACGCACAATTGTTTTTTTATTCCATAATCATTAGTTTCTCTATGTAATTTATCAATGCCGCCGTATGATCCTGATGCTTTAGGCATAAAATATTGTTTCTAATATTTTTTCATTGTGTCTAGAAGGAGTGTTCTCATGAACGAATGCCGTCTTTACCAGAAATTCAACATGTATAAAATGTAGTGTTGAGCATTCCGATACCGCAAGTATCGGGTATCGGCCGATATTAGCTGTATCGGAATTCCGATACTTAGTCCCGATACTTTTTTCATATCGAATACTGCAATCGGAAGTTCCCATAATGCTAGGAGCCCGCTCGATTTGATTCAGCCAATGGGGATCCTCAGAAGTGTGGGCACATCCTGTTAGGCATGTAGGCATGTTAACTACTGGCATGGCTGTGATTGGCTGCTGAAATGATGTCATGATGCACTATAAAAACAGCAGCCGCCGCCATTTCGGGTACACTCTGCTGTGAATTCAGTTAGGGACAGGCTGCTGTTGAAGACTGAGGGACATTTAGAAATAGCGATCAAACATATCTATTGCTCTACCCAGGCTACATAATCCACCACTGTAGAATTTTTTTAGCCCAGCAGCGCTGTTTTAATAGCTGTCTGCAAGGGTTGTGTGAGTGCAGACCCACGCTGTGTAGTATGTCCTGCAGGCATGTCTGCTTGTAGGCCGCCCAGCGTGTGTCTGCCTCATACACATTTTTCTTTTATTGCGGCTTTTTATTTTTCCTGTATAGTGTGCTTCCATACGTATCCATATACTTTGGTTGCAAACACTAAAGGAGTGGACAGCGGAGCCTTTCAGCAGCCTTTCAGTGCTATAGCCCATTTCTCTGCACTGTTTTTGGCTGTCTGATAGGTCTCTGTGTGTGAGTGCAGCTCACGTTGCAGTGTGTTCTACAGCCACCGCTGGTTGTAGCCCGCTCAGCGTGCGTCACTGCCTCATACATAGTCCTTTTTTTGCAGCTAATTTGGCCAGATTTTTGCTCCTATATTAGTGTGCTTCCATCCGCATCCATTGTCATTGGTTGGTTGCAAACACTATATAGGATTAGATAAAGGAGCCTTTTTGCTGGCTTGTGCCCTTCAGGGCCAGCCAGGCTAGTATCACCCTATTTTTTGGAGCCTCATCAATTGCATTGTAGGTTAGCTTCCTGCATTGTAATCGCTCCAAAAAGTTTGTGATACTATAGCTTTCAAACTTTGGTCACTTTTTTTGGGGGGGGAAAATAAAAGGAAATAAAGTTCAAACACTCCACTTTAGAGTTGTGTAGGCCACATTAGATCATATTAAAGTGTAGTACCCACACTCTTAGCAAAATTAGTGTTTCTTATACTGGTTAGCAGGTGTTCAGGAATAAGAACACTAAGCCCCCCCTTGTTTACTTTTATGCCTCTCTATCAGTCTACCAAGATGAAGAAAGCAGGGAGTAAGGCACGTGGTCGTGGCGTTTCAGCAGGGAGAGGACGGGGGGATTCGGTGTCTGCTGCGGCCACCAGTGACCTGGCATCCCCCCCACTTTTACCAGGCAACAGTCCTTCATGCGCAGCTTTGTAGGACCTCGCCGTACCCCACTGCTACGTAACGAACAAATTGAAACCGTTGTCAGATGGATGTCAGCAAACGCATCCACTTCAATGACTTCTGCATCCTCTCAGGGCCAGAGCACTGAAGAGCAACCATCTGTCTCTTCACCACCTGCCAAATTGCCCAGGCAGTCTGAGAGCCCTGGACAGGAGCAATCTCAATCTTTACTTCTGTTCTCAGAATCTGTTGGCTTGGAAAGAGGTGGCCAGCCAAGCAGCTTTCTAGAGCGTGAAGAGGGAGTATGCAGTGATGCGCAACTGCTTTGTCCCTCTGAATCTGAAGAGGCGGGTGGGCCAGTGCCTATTGTCAGCACACCTCAGTACTCATCTGATGAGACTCAGTTGCCAATTTCTGGTGTGTACGGTGCTGGCGAGACAACCCAGGACCAGTCGGTGCTTGAAGAGGGGAGTGGAGATGAGGTCCTTGACCCATCATGGCGTCAGCCACAGGAAGGTGGTGGGAGCAGCTCTGAGGAAGAGATTCCCCGAACGGCCAAAAGAGGAGGGAGAGGGCGGGGGCAGACTTGGTTGCCTGTAGCCTCCACTTTGGTACCCGTGAGGAGCAATCCTCTTCCAAAACACAAAATGGGCGCTCCCAGGACTTGCAGTGCGTGGTCTTTTTTTGACACAGTTGCAGATGACATTTGCTTTGTCAAATGCAAGCTGTGTCATCAGAAAGTTAAACGAGGGAAAAATGTGAGCAACCTCAATACCACAAATATGTGGAAACATGTGCGTACCAAGCACGAGGTGGAGTTACACAGACACACTGAAGATGTAGGCCAACCTTCAGCAGCACCTACCACCTCTTCAGCTCGTGTAGGGGCCTCTTCCTCCAGCTCTCACACAGCTGGTTCGGCTTCCTCACTGGAACGCCATGGAAGAACCTCTGCCACTGTTGTCCAGAGACCCAGTGAAATTCCACCCACTGAACCACGTTCTCAGTCATCAGCACACTCCCAGGCCACTCACCAGCAATCGGTAGCACAGGCATGGGAGAAAAAGCGGCCATACTCGGCAAACCATCCCCGAGCACTGGCTCTGAATGCTGGCATTGCCAAACTACTGGCCCTTGAGATGCTGTCATTCAGGCTTGTGGAGACTGACACCTTCCGGAACTTGATGTCATTGGCAGTTCCACAATACAATGTGCCCAGCCGCTTTTATTTCAGCAGGCAAGCCGTCAGTAGCAAGGTCCACCTGATCACCGATGTGTGGACCAGTAGCCATGGACAGGGACGATACCTTTCCCTCACTGCCCATTGGGTCAATGTTGTGGAGCCGGCTACAGATCTGGAGAGTGGCTCTGTACGTATTCTGCCAACTCCAAGGATTGCAGGAATGCAGTCTGTACATATTGAGTCCTCCTCCTACTCTAGTTCCTCGGAATCAGCACTGCATGAGCCTGTTAGGCCAGATCTGAACACAGGTGTGGCCAAACATCAACAGGCCGTCCTTATATTAATTTCTTTGGGGAATCAGAGCCACACAGCACAGGAGCTCTGGAATGCCATCAAGCAGGAGAGCGATGTGTGGTTTGTGCCAGCGAAACTCCAGCCAGGTTTGGTAGTGAGTGACAATGGCCGAAATCTAGTGGCAGCTCTGGGCCTAGGCAACCTCACTTACATACCATGTCTGGCACACGTGCTCAATTTGGTCATGCAGAGCTTTCTGAGGGACTATCCGGATCTTGATGCACTGCTGCACAAGGTTCGCCTAGAGTGTGCTCACTTGCGGCGTTCCAGCATGGCAAGATTGCGCATTGCATCTCTGCAACGCCGATTCCGCCTGCCAGAACATCGCATCATATGTGACCTCCCCACCAGGTGGAATTCAACGTTACATATGTTGGAGCAGTTGTGTGAGCAGCAGGCAGCAGTAATGGAGTACCAGCTGCATCAGGCGCAAACAAGTCGCACTGTGCGCCGGACACACTTCACCACCACTGAGTGGGCCACTATCAGGGACATCTGCCAAGTTTTGCGTGCCTTCGATGACTCCACGCGGATAGCCAGTGCAGATGATGCACTAGTCAGCATGACTGTCCCCCTATCTGTCTGCTGCAAAAAAACCTTACAAGCACTAAGTGAGGAGGTTTTTGAAGAGGTCGAGGATGAGGAGTCAGAAATGCCATCTGCTTCCACACAAAGGCCCAGGCAGGGGACACTTCGTGAGGAGGATGACGAGGAGTCAATGGAGGAGGAGGAACACACCTCTCCAGAGGAGGGAGGTACACAAGGTTCTAGTAGTCAGTGTACAGCGAGGGTGGGGTGATGCCTAGCAGGCTGAGATGCTGCCTCAAGCTGGGGACAGCGTTTCCGGTCCAGTTGGCAGTCTGCAGCACATGGTTGATTTCATGCTGCAGTGCTTGTTAAATGACCGCCGCATCGCCAACATTCTCCACACGGCTGATTATTGGGTGTACACCCTCCTAGATCCTCGCTACCGGGACAACTCACAAAGCCTCATACCACAGTTGAACCGGGAGCATAAAATACGGACGTACCAAGAAACACTTGTGCTGGCCATCATGTTCTCCATTCCCCCCGCAAGTGTTGCTGGTAGTGCTTTTCAAAGCAGCCATGTGGGTAGAGGCAGTGGAGGAAGCTCTGCACAAAGAGGTAGCAGAGGCAGTGCCGCAGGACAAGGCAAGGCCTGTACGGCCCAAATGTGGAAAAGTTTTGTGGGACCGCCACAAACGGCTACACCATCACAGACGGCTCCAGTCAGCAGGAGGTAACATTTCCGTCAGATGGTGACAGACTACTTGTCTTGCCTGTTAGTGTACTCCCAGACGGCTCTTCCCCGTTCACGTTTTGGGTCTAAGCTGGATACATGGCCAGAGCTTAGACAGTATGCATTGGAGGTGCTGGCTGCCCTGCTGCCAGTGTATTATCGGAACGTGTCTTTAGTGCTGCAGGTGGTCTGGTAACAGACCGTCGCAAGCGACTATCCGCCGATAATGTTGACCGGCTTACTTTTGTGAAAATGAACAAGGCCTGGATCTCACCTGAATTTGCCAGTCCTCTTCCAGAATAAATAATTGCCTGGCAACAGGATCCAGGTCTCCTGTTGTGTTCATGTTTCTATGGCCTGAACTTTATTTCCTGGGCTACAGCAACGCCAGTTGGTGCTCTGAAGTGCTGTCCACACAGAAAAAACACTTGTTCATGTGTCAGTGGGGTTCGGTAACGTCAGCTGATCCCCTGCTGTGTGGACGGCAAATTGTCCTGCTCCCTCCAAAGTCAAACTACCTCCGATTTTCACCTGGCTCCTAGTAGGCCTCAGCCTACTCCATGTTTGTCCCTGGGCTCCAACAATGCCAGTTGGTGCTCGGCAGTGTCTTTGGCACGGGTACTCCCTGTTGCCCAGCCTGGTTCCAGCACACCAGCTGTTTCCAGGTAGTGTCAATTTCAGTTTGCCACCAATCCGTTGTCCTGTCGTCTTGCGGCCGGGTTAGCTGACTCTATGGTGCCTGCAGTTTAGGTGACTCCTATGTGGACTGCGGGATCTGGCACTGAAGGCTGGATCCCTAGTGCCAATGGGACATGGACCCCCTGTTGGACTGTGGGTTTCGGTAACTGCGGCCGGCTTGCGGCATGGCTACTTTGCTTTGGATGGGTACCTTCTGCTACCCACCCGGGTTCCAGCTGGTTCTTGCCAGAGCCTTTGGCCTAGGTGCCTCCATCTCGGTATCCGAGGTCCAGCAACGTCAGCTGGTCCTTGGTAGTGCTTTTTAGCACAGGTACCTTCTGCTTAGTAACCGTGGTCCAGCCCCGTCAGTTTGTCCTCGGTAGTGCCATTGGCTCTTGTTCCTTCTGCTGCCAGTTTCACCCTTCTTGTACCTTCTGCTACATTTCCAAGATCAAGCTTTTTGAAATTGTCTTTGGTAATCCTTATTGATCTCCATGACGACGACCCTGAAGACCACACCAAAGAAGACCAGAAATATGACCCTAAATAATACTACCAAGGAGGACAAAGAACATGAAGACAACCACCAAGATACAGAACAAAAGACAGAAGAACAAGAAGCAGAAGCAAAAGCAGAAGAACAGAAAGCAGAAGAACATTAAGCATAAGACTAAAAATCAGCATAGAAAAAAAATCAAAATTATAAGCAGAAGACGACTAAGCAGTAAATGGGGGCGAGTCCGTTCCTCCTCGTGGTGCCCCTGGAAAATGCCTGCTGCTGCAGGCCAAACTGAACGAGGACAAATCCTGTTGTAAATCTTTTGTGACAGGCAGAATGTAAGGTGTAATCTTATAACTTTTATAGATAAGTACTACAGGAATGCCTGTCACCATAAGAAAATGAAGAAAAAGAATAGGAAGAAGATGAAGAAATAGCATATGAAAATTAATATTAGCTGAATAAGAAGAATATGAAGAGTGGAAAAAAAAAAAAATAATTGTAAGAAGGAGAAGAAGAAGATGAATAAGGTGAAGAAAAAGTTGATGAAAAAAATGCTACTGCTGCAGATCATGAAGGAGAAAGTGTGGGAGAAGTACAAAAGAAGGTGAAGCAATATAATGAAACTAGGAAACAGAAAAGCGCAATAGGGTCTTATCTGGTGGACAATTGAATAGATATAACAAAAGTCTACTCACCCTTTCCAGGAGAGGTATAAAGCATATAGACCCGCCGTCAGCCTGCTGCACGCCCGAAGGTCCACTGCGTGACCTCCAATAGGAATCCTTATGGATATAATGTTAATCTCGGGCTTACTGTGCGCTGCTTGACCAGGATAAAATCACCACAACATGAGAGATTTGACCATTTAATTTCCAACGCGTTTCAAAGTGTGAACCACTTCTTCTTCAGGGTAAGACATAAAGTGAACAGATACAGCCGCTTCTGGTTAAATACATACAATGTTTGAAATTTGGCGCCAAGAACGCATGTGACAGCGAACAAGAGTCAGAGTTCAGAGGTTAAGACTGCACAAAAACAAAGTTATAATCGTTATACTCATTTTTCTTTTTCTGTTGCAGAGAATATGTTGAAAAAAAAATTGGAAAAGGAAAGAAGGGGGGCGAGAAAGAAAGAAATTCTCCCAATACAGTGAAAATGATGATATAAAACGTACCCGTCAAAGGGGAGAATAAAGATTGAAAGTCCAGAGCCAGAACCACTGGGCCGGAGAAGAACACGCTTGGGAGAAGAGGATTAATTCCATATTTTAAAATTATTAAAACATATTTTATTTGTAAAATGAAAAAATAAAAAATGATAAAAATATATATATTAAATTGTCTTTTCTATAAAATTATATATAAGACAGATGTATTAACATGATAAAATTTGGAAAGAGTGAAAAAAAGCTCAATAAGCGCGAGGTGCAGGAAAAAACTGCAACCAAGCCGCTTGCGTATATAGAGAAAACAAACCCATCCATGAGGAGGGAAAAAAAGGACTCAAGTCTAGGGCGAAAACCGCCGGGCTGGAAGGAAACACGTCTGGGGGAAGAGGACAAAATCGTACATAATAGTTACTCCACTAAAACACACTTTATTATATAATTAAAAATTAAAATTAACCAAGTTTATAGGATATGTAAATATATACATAAAAAGGATGTTTTAAAATATAAAAAGGAAGCAAATTATCTCTGAGGAGTGTGACTCCTGAAAGAATAGCTTGGAAGTGGTAAAAGGGATCGTTTAGCGTGAGGCTCTGGGAATAGATCCGCAGTCGAGCAAATCTCTCATATAAAAAAAGGGAAAAAAAGGGGGGTATTAAAATATATGTGAAGGAAAGTTAACTATAATGAGGAGTGTGAATCCTGAGGAGGAATGCAAGGGAACGTTTAGCACGAGACACAGGGAAAGGACCTGCACCTTGCGCTTATTGAGCTTTTTTTCACTCTTTCCAAATTTTATCATGTTAAAACATCTGTCTTATATATAATTTTATAGAAAAGACAAATATATATTTTTATCATTTTTTATTTTTTCATTTGACAAATAAAATATATGTTTTAATAATTTTAAAATATGGAATTAATCCTCTTCTCCCAAGCGTGTTCTTCTCCGGCCCAGTGGTTCTGGCTCTGGACTTTCAATCTTTTTTCTCCCCTTTTTTGACGGGTTCGTTTTATATCATCTTTTTCACTGTATTGGGAGAATTTCTCTCTCTCACCCCCCTTCTTTCCTTTTCCAATTTTTTTCAACATATTCTCTGCAACAGAAAAAGAAAAATGAGTATAACGATTATAACTTTGTTTGTGTGCAGTCTTAACCTCTGAACTCTGACTCTTGTTCTCTGTCACATGCGTTCTTGGCGCCAAATTTCAAACATTGTATGTATTTAACCAGAAGCTGCTGTATCTGTTCACTTTATGTCATCCCCTGAAGAAGTGGTTCACACTTTGAAACGCGTTGGGAATTAAATGGTCAAATCTCTCATGTTGTGGTGATTTTATCCTGGTCAAGCAGCGCACAGTAAGCCCGAGATTAACATTATACCCATAAGCATTCCTAAAAGAAGGTGAAGAGCATGGAAGTTGTGAAACATACATATCTGACAAAATATAAAAAAGTTAACATAGTCAATATCTTTTTAACTCCGAACTTCTTGAAAAAAAAAATTGGAATTAATGCTATGCCATGTGATTTGAATAAACCTCTATGCCTTTAATGTCTCCTCCACCTCCCACAATACATTCTACATGATTATTTGTTTTCTATTATGTAGAATTAGCCAACAAGGAAATAAAGGGCTTTTTTTAATTCCGATTCCGAAAGTCCCATTGACTTGAATGGGACTTCCAGTATCGGAATCGGCAATACCAGATATTTTTTTCGTATCGGGCGATACCATCCGATACGATATTTGTGGAATGTAATACAAATATATCATGTTTGATAGCAGTATAACATGAGTATATCATGATTGCTTGGGTCAGCATGGTGGGATGTAACTGGGAGGCTCTTGTGGGTGTTAACCGGAGGTGTGGACTTTGCCAATTGCTTGAGGTCTTTTGGTGAGGCGTAACTGGTATGTGTTTGTAGGTGGAGTGATCCAGCTGTCTGGCTTTAACACAGGCCTTTAGGTACTGTCCTCACAGTCAGCATCAGAGGCAGTTTTCCATTTATACTGGGCAGCAATTTCTACTCTTTAAAATAGTAAGCAGTAACACATCAATTATTATTGTCTATTGTTGTATAGTAATATATAGGATATAATTGTATTTTCCTTAGAATAGATTTACTCTTTTAGAAGGTATTTAGATATTCAATACATTAATTGATGTTAGCGTATAATTTTATTTGCCTTTTGTAACATTTATCATATAGTATATAAAATGTATTTCCTCAGCATAGACTTAGATTATTATTTTATATTATCGTACTTTCCACTGCATTAGTTATAGCCAATTTTAGAAGTATAATAGTATTCACACTTTCAATCATTTTAGTTAAGATGGAAGCCGACGATTTTGAACAATCCGAGCCTCTTCTTATGAAGACACAATTCCAACTAATAGGTAGGGCTTCTATTGAATATAATGGACGGAGTATTAGACATTCTGATTAAAGGATTGTTTTGTATATTATATAATATTTCGTCCTTTTTAAGAAGAGTCTATAGGGAACACCTTTTCTGAGAGGTTTCCGACTTTGGATTTGGATTCCATAAATGCAGGCCCTTTAGGTTCTTTCACACTGGCGGACAAACAAGCGCAGCAATTTCACATTATCCCATCACTGGTGGTAAGCTGTATATTTGTATAATAACTGCTTTAATCATATGTAGACGTGAAACTAAATACAATTTCTCATACAGACGCCGAGATGCTGCAAGCGGCCAATAAGCAAGAAAACAGACATGTTTCTGAAGAGCCTATAAATCTGGCAAAGCCGCTGCGGAGGCGACAAACATATGAAAAAGGTAAGAACATATGGAAAAAGTAACATCTCTATGAATAAAAGTCCGTATGTATGCAGGTATGAAAATTTCCCCTAATTTCTTATACAGGTAACCAACACTTGAAAGAATTCTATAACGTTGATGGTCCCATGGTTTCTAACAGTCCTAAAGCGCCACGGAAACCACGAAACATCGCTCAAGATTAGTGTTCCCAGGGTTTCTATCAGGCCTAAAGAAAAAAACAAAAAACATGGCGCAGCTAATTCAAAAAGGTAACGTGACCATGGAAAACAATAGGCACTCAGTACCATGAAGAAAAACATTTCTGGACTGTGTAATAGTTTTATTTTATTTACAGCTGATAAATTATCGGCCAGAAAATTAAAACTATATTCAGATGAGAATGTATCCATCCCACTGACGGTGAATAGGAAGACGGCTGTGAACCCAGATCATTCTTGTAAGTATATATTTAGTCTTTTCTGTAATAATGATAATCTTTATTTATATAGAGCTTACATGTTCCGCAGAGATTTATAATTCAGATATTCATATACAACCAGTCATAACAGTTATCAAAAGCAATAATTAACGCAAAATTAATGATCTCCCTGCTCATAAGGGGTACAACCTAAAATACTATCTTTATACAAACACGTGTTTGACTGATACATGTAACATTTCTATTGTTACTCAAGACTCATGGATAACTAACACATGTAACTTTTAGATACAAAGAATATGCTAAAAATGATGCACAGCCATTGCTGCATCCTCAAGTACTGCAGGAGCGTACTTACGGACCAACGCAGAACTCCCCCCCCAAAGAGTTAATCCGGCTGTGAGATCAACTCCACTTTCACCAATCATTGTTCTGTCGGATGAAGACAGCCCTGTGAAAACCAAGCAACCTGGGAAGGCGGGACCGAAGTCTTCAGCCCGAAAATATAACGGCGACTCAGCCACTCCCAATATTACACATTCAGACATTTCTGTGGACGGTGTGACACAAGATGAATGTGAAGCCATAAACAGAGAAATTGATCAGCGTGCTGAGGGTAAGACAATTAATCTGGACAATATACGGGTGTATCATACTATACATGCTGCAGATATTACTTCTGCAGGTTCGTCTAATGATTTTGCACTTGTAAACCCTTTAAAGAGACAGTGTCAACCCAGAACCCAGGGGGCAAGTAAAAAACAAAAAGTACACAATTCCCCAATTACCCCTGGAAGGCCTGAAGAACACTATAAGGCGTTTCATGATATGGGACCTCAGTACATAAATTACAAAAACGCTTATGTTCAACTAAAATATTTCCCTGGCACCTTTGAAAGGTTACAAACTGCGACCCCAACACCTGACATTGTGGATGAGCTATATGCGTCCAAAAGACTGTGCATATGCGCCATTAGTCATTGTGAAATCAAATGCAAGTAATTCAATGTGACGAGGAATGGTTGGTTATGGTCTGCAGAAGTGGTCTAAAATATCTCCACAAAGGGGTTATAGATCGAGGACAATTAAACGTGCTCGAAGGCCGTTGGTTAGTGCAAGACGTTCACGAGCAGCTAGAAGCCTGCGAGAGCCGACTCACAGACCGATAACTACACGAAACCCTCAGCTGTTGATACATGCACAGAGTCCCTCTTTTCACAGCCATGATCCCCCTAGGGGTGTTAGCACCAATGTGTCTCCATTTGCTCAAAGCTTTGAGCCTCTTGAAACACAGGCTGAAAACGTACATGACGTTGCAGCTGATGGTCATGATAATGTACGGGACGTAGATCATTCAGTATTTTTATAACATTATCACCATCAAAGATGTCTGCAATTTCAATGCCCGCATGTATATTGATCATTTCAGATTTGTAAACTTAGACCGCATTCAATCATTTGTAGAGGCCCTAAACATCGTGCATGGAGCCAGAGTCAGAGACATTGATCCTGGAGACTTTGTTCAGTTAAGGCGTGAAGGCGGTGACACGTTAGATCCCATTTTCACTACAAAACAAACAAGGGAGGATTTTAGTTCTGAAGCATTCTTAAATGCCGTAGCTCGCACATCGCAAAGCAATGCTGAATGCTTAGCAAACAGCTCCCTGAAATTAGTCGTAACAAATATTAAAAGCAGACGTGGAGGCATAAAAAGATGTCTGAAATCTATAGCGAGTAGTCAAACCATTAAGCAAAAGAGACGGTGGCTGTACGACTAAATTACAGCACAAATCTGTGCTTTGCAGCTAGCGTGTGCGCCCTGATCACCGACACTGATGATGGTGATACAGTATCACTGAATCGTGCTAAAACCATACATGCGGCCCTGGCTAACCCTGAGGACCAACTTAAGTTAGTGATATTGAAGTGTGGCGCCCCTGAGGGTTCAGTCACCACAGAGGTACTGCACCTCCTGAGGTGTGGTACCCCACCATCCAGGTAAGGTGGAGACATCTGACTACACTCCAACACCTGCATCCCACACAATATCATAGTGTAGCAAAGCACCCTTTGGTGGCTCCCTGCTTGAAACACGAAGTGTGCTGGGATACGGGTAGAGTTTAGGATTTAGTCAGTCTGACAGTCAGAGGAGGAGAGAAGATCCCCTGAGTGGGATGGATTAAGGAAGTGCTGCAGCCGACCTCAGTGACCTGGGTCCGCTGGCACAGGAAAGGGACATTGATGGAAAGCCTGACACTCTCCATTAGAAAGAAGGATTAGTATGGAACGCAAGGAGAGGAGGACTAAGGATTAGGGTTAGAGCAGAACCCTTCCCAAGTTCACAGCGCAAGGCCAGGGTCCGGTCCCCGAGGTTGTATGGATACTAATGGTCCTGCAGCAGACCCCAGAGGAATATAAGTCACCACTTTATCCGACACCAGACTTGGGGGCACAGCAATGTGAGCGAGCTAGGACTTGGTAGCAAAGAGTCCCCGAAGCAGGCTACAGCTGCCTGCCGTACAAGTAGAGTTCATAAGAACATCTGACAGGAGGAACTCCAGTGTAACTCAGTACTGTGAGCACTTCACTATTAGCGCAATAAGGGAGACGTTCAGAAAAGGCACATATGTTGGCCGAGTATACTTCATCTTGCCTGGAAGTTGGCTGAGCTCCTGACCTGGAGGACACGGCATGGATGCGGGCACCTGCACGCACAACTGAGTAAAGCTTTGGAACTACATGCCCTGGTGTCCTCCACTTATTCCTGCGCCAACACACTCAGCACTGTTACATCTTTGTGCCTAACACTGCACCATCCACGTCTCCACTGCCCTGGGACTACTGCCCTACCTGTGGAGGGCCACAACATCATTGCTGCACCACACCATCTGTCCCAGTGGATCTGTCTGCAGCATCGGCTTAACATCTACATTGCCGAACACTACAGGTAGCATCACGAATCATTCACTCAAACTTTAATCAATCACCCACAAAAGCGACATTTCCCCTTTTACAATGGACGCCCAGGGCCACGGACCGGGTCACAGCTGCCGCGACATCTCCAATTGAAACCCATGGGCATGGTCCGAGTACCCCGCCGCCCTGGCATGGGGCGCTCCTGAAGCTTTTGAGAAACATCTGGGCGTCACCATTAAAGTACTGTACTACAATCAGGGGGACTGGTGTTTTCAAACAGGTAATGCCCCTAGTGCTAGAACTATTTTCATATTGCATCATGATAATCACTACTACAGTATCAAAAATATGAAGGGTTTTATCGGTGCGGATTACTTTTGTGAAAGATTCAAATTGTTGTTTCATCACAAGTTTAATCGTTCGTGTCAATATTTTTGCAAAGCTTGTCAAAGAGTTGTGTGGAGAGTTCCGACGCGCAACAACCGCCTCGTTGTCCTATCTGCCGTGTGTTGTCGGTCGAGTGAGTGCTTAGACCACCACATTTATCTACAGATAATCCAACATTCTGCAGACTAATCATTTTGTGATAATGTCACCATTTTGTCTCCAGAGAAAGTGATTCCGAACATAAATGTAAAGGGTCCACTACATTCCACCATTAAATATCCCCTTTTACTTGGGCACCCAGGACCACGGACCAGGTCACCGCTGCGGTGACACCTTCCCCTCTGAGTGACCGGCCCGGTACCGAGTGCCCCACAGCCCTGGGAGGGCGACCCAAGTACGCCTCCGTTACCACAATCCATGTGGCTCACTATCTTACATTGGTTCTGTTCAATTGTAATGCATTAAATCATGTAAGAAATATGATGTACATATGTGTAATATTAAATATGCAAAATGTTATACATGATTGTAACACTTTATATTGTCATATATTTGATTAACTGCAGCGCAGTGTGATAAATATGTAATTGATTGTACTTCTAAAATAACAGTGTAAATGTCAAATTGATGCTTTATAAAAATGTATTTGATTGTTGCTCAAACATGATTCTTTATCAAAATGGCGTCATTTTTATTTACAATTCGAATAAAATGTTTCCGTTATTAAAATATTGACCATATAATTAATATGACCAATGAATCAATACTAATTAAAGTATAAAGAGGCTATAAAAGGGAACCATTATTGGTCATATAGAAAGTTTAACAGCCTTTTATATCAAACCAACAGCGATTGATATAAAAGTGATTCAATCATGATCCTTTTATTCTACTTTATTAAGAGGCCTATAAGAAAATTGGACACAAATATTTTGTCCTATGATGACACATCTTCTAACAAATTTATATGAAATGGATATAAAAGGGCGTGTTTGGTACACTTTGATAGGGGCGTGTCACCTATCAGATTTCTTGTTGACAAGACATCCAGCCCACTTACTACTGTTGCTGAAGGCAGAGCAACAGAGGAGACCAGCGGCACATGTCAGCGCAGAAAGAGCATATGTGGTGCCCCCAGGAGTATGGCCGCCACACTGGCTTTGCCTTCCTCCAGGGGAGGGTAATGCCAGGCTTGGAGGCAATGATTGGTCTCTCTCGCAGTCAATCCATACATGCAGCACAGTTCCACTCCAGGCCAGCAGGGGGAGCTCTGAACCGGAATTAAGGGGAGGAGTGCTCTGAGGGCCAAGAGGAAGGAGTAGTCAGTCTGCGGAGGGTGAAGTGTGCAGACATGGAGAGAGAGAAGCTGGAGGTGGAGCTAGAAAAGGAGAGCTCCCTCACAGTGAGCGCATAAACTGGAGCCTGGTCTCCACAGTTGTACGGATACTAACGGTCCTACAACAGATACCAGAGGAGTAGGAAGCTGTAAATGCCCTACTCCCATCTAAGACTTGAGGCACAACAGCAGCTTGGATAGAGAGCCAGGACTCGGGAGAAAGGAGCCTCCGAGATAGACTACAGCTGTCTGCCGTGAAAGTAAGGTTCTTGAGAATGTCTGAGAGGAGGAACTTCAGTGTAACTCAGGACTAGGAGTACTTCATTCAAACAAGCGCTAGGAAGGAGACTGCACAGCCCATCTGCTGAGAGAAACCCTGAATTGCTTCCAGGCTAGCCTGCCCCGTTACCATCTTTAATCAGGTCCCTGGACTGCCATTATCTAGTAAAGGTACAGAAATTGCAACCCGCTGTGTCTTGTCTGCTTCCTACCCTTACGGAACTGCTACATCCCCGTGCCTACCACCTCTACTCTGCCCTGTGACTACAGCTTCGCCTGTGGGGAGCTTTTACATCCTTGCTGCACCCTACCATCAGTCCCAGCGGATCTGCATGCAACGTTGGCTTAACACCTCCCTTGCCGAGCACCACAGGTGGCGTCACAAACTATTCCATTAGCTACATTCTCCCATTACTTGGGCACCCAGGGCCATGGACCGGGTCACCGCTGCTGTGACACATCCCGCTGACATCAGCCCGGTACAGAGTACCCCACAGCCCTGGGAGGGCGACCCACATAATCTCCTCATGATGTCCACTTTGCTTCTGCTGCTTTCCCTTCCTGGTTCCGGCTCCATGTCATGAGCATCAAAGACAAGTTTTTGTGTTACAGCATGAACCAATTCTAGTTAAAGCCCTTATGGAGGTTGATGGTAAGGAATTCAAGTTTTTATAAAAATGTTACGTCATGTAAACTCAATAGTTTCCCTGAAGACTACGGTAATTTTTCAGCAAGTGGAGTTACTGTCAAGAAGGAGATTGCTATACTGCCTACAGGGTCAATGTTTCGGGATGACTACTTCTGGACCACTGCTCAGTTGGGAACATTTGTTCATTCTGAGTTAAGCGAAAAAAAGAAAAGTACATTGAAAGATTGTGGATATTGCTGTATCTTCCAATCTGGAACCTGAGCTGTGGTTTTGTGGCTGCAGATGAGGAGGAGTGAAGTGTGAGCCAACATAAAATGCAAGTAATGGCCAAGTTTTTCTGAAAATAGCACTGTAAACCTTGGGAGAATGCAAAAGACCTGAATCTTACATTATATACCGCTCAGCAACCGCAGCGCAGTCTGAGACTAATGGGCAAGAAGAGACCGGTGTACGATAAGGATTTATACCTGGAGCTCAATGTTAGGAGGAGAGGAAGGAGAGGGAAAGGTCAAAGAAAGTCTGCTGAAGACACCAGAAAGGCTTCAACCTGGGAACGTTCCTCCAGGAAGAGAAGACATGCCGATGAAGAGGTAGATGTGATTGCGGCAAATAATCACAGTGAGCCTCAATGTAAATCCAGAAACGGACGGTGGCAATGGACATGTGCAGCAAAGAAAAGGCAAGGCAAAAATGAGGCATGTCTGCATACTAAATCGCATCTTCTGTTTAGATTGTGGCACTGGCAACAAATCTTTAGGCCATCAATAAACCCAAGGTGAAATCTTATCCTGTAATTTTCCTTGGTCCTCAAATTGTAATTTCTACAGGCCAAATACTCCAGGATTAGGAGTCCTAACTATATAGCGAGATACGCAGCAGTTGGGAACCTCCGTAACTTGGCCGATCAGCATCCAGGAGACATGTGAGCATTGTCATATGGCTAGCTGTCATCTCAGACTAGAAGAGAACTAATGAAGAGCAGAGAAGAACTGATGTCTGCAGGAATTATATCTATTAGTAGAAGATATCTACAAGTCTTCTGTCCCTTTGTATCAGATATGTTTTCCCTTCTGCTTTTCAGCTGTGTGATCTTCTGTGTTGTCTTTTTCTTAGGTCGGCATGCAGGAGGACATGTTGAAGCGCTGTGTTCCTCAGATCGCCAGTGCTCTGGACTTTATGCACAACAGAGGAATGGTTCATCGGGATATCAAGCCAAATAATATTCTTTTCATGGATGCAGAATGTCACTGGATAAAGCTGGCAGACTTTGGACTCACCAGGCTCCAAAGCACGTTTGTTCCCCGAGAAGGGATCTGTCAGATGTTCCTGAGAAGTGGAAGAAAATTTTCACTACAGGTCATAGAAATGTTCTGGGAGCTGCTGGAAATAAATGCCTCTCAGAGGAGCTCAGCCATTGACATTCTAAAAACTATGCACTTGCCGTGCAAAGCCGAGGTATCTTCAGAGACCAAAATAATCTGATGTAGAATGTATGATATCCAAACTGCAATATAAATGGTTTTGTAATCCATGTCTAAGCAGTCAGACAATTATAAAGAAAAAACACTGGTGTCTTAATGGCTTACCCTCCAAACTGAGCTGTGATCAGAGATAAAGAGTTTGCCTGGTGGCAGGTGAAGACTGAAACGAACAAGTTTATAGTAGTAAAACACTGAACACGTGCACATGTGACCTTTGCATTATCGAGACTTAGCGGCTGAACCCTGAAAGAAGTCATGTGCACAAACTCCAAGCTTGGTCCTGGTACCTTATCTGTGCAGTAGGCTTCATTCTTTTACTGCTCCTATGCAGATTGCTTGGTTCTAGTACTGTGTCTGTGTATTGAGTGAGATTTTTGGTGAAGAGATTTCTAGAGTATATTGAACCCACTAAATAGGGAATGTTACACAGTGGTGAATTACTCCTCATTACCGACCACTGCAGCACTTACAGGATTGCACCGTTACTGACAGAACAATGTATCTAGGATTGCTCAGGCATGTGCTTCCATCTCCAAACATAAAAGCAGAGGGACACAAGGCTATACACTGATAAATCTGAAGAACCAGACATGAGGGGCCTGCTGGAGTCCGATACTCCTGATTTATTAACAGGTGCACAGCTCCTCATGAACCAGGAGCAGCTGATGAGCAGTGTACACCTGTGCGCGACTCGACAAGTCCCACTGCAGCCTCAGCTGGGTGAAGATTTGGGGTGTAGCGAACGCCGCTGGCTATGAAGTTGACAAGCGATGGTCACCAGGCCCCACTTCTGCCAAAATAGCCAGAGCTGGGAAACACCAGCATGAAGACACCATGAGTTGCTATATCTAGGCGCAATTCAGAGTTGCATTTAAGTTTTGTGACTTATTTCTTTTATGCCAGAATAGTGGAGTGATCACTTCGATTTATGGGGCAACACAAGGAGAGGGCTTAGTGTTGGACTCCGCTCTGCAGCCACTATTCCGTGATGTGGCAGATTTTATCCACAAACTGGTGGGAAAGAGAAAACAAAAGTCCTAGGGAACAAAAAGCATCAGAAGAGTAATATTCTGGAAGAACAAGTGGAAATAAGAGATTACGGCACATTGCTGGACACAATCAGGAACTAATCTGCGGCTTTTGGCTTCCAGACAGTTTCTCGTGTACCAACATGTCCTTCTGGAGATCAGATCATGAGAAGATCAGACATGCTTGAGAAGGTGGAACTCCCCTGGATTGTGACAGGTGTGGGGGACCCTCACTATCCCGCCAACATGTGGCATCTCAGTGAGTCCTCGTGGATTTATGATAGAAACTGAACCTGGTGAAGGATCCCTGCTGCTTACAGACGGGAAATATGCAGAATGCATTGGATGGGAGCTATGCATTGAGTTAATGGAAATGAAGAATGAGAAAGAAGACAATCAGGAGAAAAGGTGTTTCTTTAATTGGCCCCAAAGATGAAGATATCCTGAATATCTACTGATCCAGGCAGAGGCTGCTCACTTGGCTCATTTCTTAACTTAAAGGGGTATTCCAATCTCCAAGATTTTACCCCAATATGTAGGTGTAATATTAGCAACACTCCAATTAAAGTCATAGTTCTTCTGATAAGCCATGTTGCTTACACCAGGTGGGTGCATGGAACTGCAGTAACCTTGATAACCATGTTAATGACCACTAAGCTACTGCAGTGCCCTGCACATGGTGTAAGCAACATGGCTTATCAGCAGAAGTATGCGCATTTTAATTGAAGATATTTGCCAATATTACTACTACATCTATGATTATTTTACTTTGCATAGAATAATTTCAAAAAGAAATTACTGAGCTGAACACCAAGATCTGTACCATACAGCAACAATTGACAAATACACATTCAACTGAGAACATTACTGTAAACAAAAACTGATGACTTGGAGTTCCGGACTCCATTACAAGAGGAAAGTAACGTTCTTTACACACAGGACTACCAATGCAATTCAGTATAGAGATGGAGACTCAAATTTCCATAGACGTGGCAATTCATAAGCTTCTTCCAGCTCAGAGCGACTTTGGGTCTCTTAAGCCCGCACAACATCTTGTTTCTCAGAGAAAAGACCATAAGGCCAAAAGCAGAAAACGCTCCTGACGAGACCTCCAGGGCAAGGACCTGCTCGCAGGTATAACGGAGCGTATGGTCCAATATGTCATCCTGTTGTCTTTCCAGAGGGCATTAGCCATCTTACAAAAGGGTTTCTCTTTGCGCCCAACACCCTTATTTAAATAAATTTCAGCCAGGTCAGGAATTCCACCATACATTGGGACTTCAATGTAAAGCATGGCAGACTGTTAATATCTTCCATTACTCCTGGGGCACAGTTTGTTACTCATCCACAATTTTAATTGAAACATTTATAATTCACCATCACTGGTAGTTTTAAACCCCCCTCGGACATACGTGATAGAAACGTATATTTTTTTAATCCACAGGGATAAATAAAATGAGTACAGATTTAAAAAGGCGACTTTCATGTCTAAACATCTTACTACATCAGAGCTGAGGGCTCTTTGAAGGTCTTAACCAACAAATCCTAAAACCCACAGACAAGGGTGGATCAATAGTACTTCTGGGTAAAACACATTAAATAAAATTCCAATTGAGTGATCCATCCACCTATACACCAATCCAAAAGGATCCTACACTTGGTGACTAAATTCCGACACGATTTGGCTGATTAATATTAACAAAAGGGTGTTAGATATTAAACTCAGCAAGTACCTTATTAATAACCTTCCTGTTACTAGGTCCGATTAATACCCCAAGTATATTGTCACAATGGCTGTAAACAGCCTTTATATGACAATCATGAAGGGGCATCAAGATAGTTCACTCTTGTGAGTTCATTTTCCCCTTCATCATTGAGGTCTGATGAACTCCCTCTTCTGGTGAAGGAAGGTAGTGAGGCTGATTACCAAGCACCTGAGCAGGTAGAGGATGACTGGGCGACGGGGATTTCTGTCTGGATATAAGGCGCCGACGCCCTTCTGCCTCACTGGTGATTTCTCTGAGGGATTCTAGGAGACCAGTCTTATTCCTGCTCCTCAAAAGCTAAGTTGTCTGCTTTGCCTTTTTGCATTTGTGTTTTGGTTTTATTTTGCCTTGCTTTTCTTGATTTTGCCATTCCCTGCTGGGGTGAGCTGAATTCCTTTTTTGTCTGTTTGCTCTGTCTTCAGAAAATACCTGAGTACTGACAGTCTTTTCGAAGCCTAACGTCTTCAGGGCCTTTTTCCGTCTGTTATTTTGATAGGGTTTTTCACGGATTGCAGACAGCAGCTTTCCTATCCTGTCCTATCTAGTTAGCTTGGGCCCCATCATTTGCTCAGTCTATCATTCTATCTGTGTTAGTGTTTTTTCTTCTTGCTTCACCGTCATTATATGTTGGGGGCTGCCTATTGCTTTGGGGTCTGCTCTGGGGCAGTTTAGATTTCCCTTTCTGTCTTTAGGCTAGGCAGTTCTCCGGCTGTGATCAAGGCGTCTAGGGCATCATCGGAACCCCCCACGGCTACTGCTAGTTGTTGTTGATAGGTTCAGGGGTCTGCAATCAAATAGCTGCCAACTTCTCTGGTTTTCTGGACTTAGCTAGCATTTCTGTTTTTGCCTCCTACGGTGACTCATTCATAACAGTTCACTTATGTATAAAACTCAATTTTGCATATCTTTTTTTAATAGACAGGAACTGTGATGGGGTCAAGTGTGGCACCTCCCTATGAAAATATTTTTATGGCACAGTTTGAAGATGGATTTGTAAACACCCATAAACCAATCCAAACCCATTCCATCTGTTGGAAAACACCAACATGATGGAAGTTGCCAGTCCAACTTTTTTTTTTTTTAAAGACTTTGCCGATAACCCCAAACAGGCCATTTGCAACACCTGTCATGCCAGCATCAGCATGGGTAGCAGAACGACCAGCCTTACCATCACCAGTATGATCAGGCACATTGCAGCAAACCACCCAACTTTGTGCACCCAACCCCAGGCTCCAGGAACAGTGCCTGCAGGTAACACCACTGCTTCTTCCACTGTTGTGCGTGCAAGCCAATCCCCTGTCCACGGTGCATGTGAAGATGCCTCCTGCCCTGCACTTGCTGTTGTCCACAGTGAAATAGCACCATCAAGCACATCCACATCCCAGTACAGCCTTCAGTTGTCCATACCCCAGTCACTGGAAGGTAAGCGTAAACATGCAGCCAATGCCCCACAAGCCACAGTACTAAATTCACACATTTCTCATCTGCTTGCACTCAAAATGTTACCTTTTAGACTCATGGAGATGGAAGCTTTCCACAACCTGATGGTGGCAGCCATCCCAAGGAACTCAGTCCCCAGCCACCACTATTTCTCTTGCTGTGCCATTCCGGCATTACACAAGCACGTGTCCCACAACATAACCTGTGCCCTCAACAATGCAGTTACTGGGAAAGTACACCTAACCACGTACACGTGGACAAGTGCTTGTGGCCAGGGACTGTACATCTCGCTGACGGCACACTGGGTTAACAGTGGAAGCCAAGACCCAGTCAGACCTAGGTATAGAACATGTCCTCCCAACGCCAAGCATTGCGGACCCTACGTCAATCAGGGTTGACCCCATTGTGTACAGCTCCTGCACCTCCTCCGGCTCAGCCTCCATCTCTGAAATGAGCACATCAGTCACAAGCTGGAAGCCCTGCCATAGCCAAGCAGCAACAGGCTGTGCTGAAGATAATGTGCTTAGGTGACAAACCGCACAATGCTCAAGAGTTGTGGACAGCGCTGAAAGAGCAGGCAAATCTGTGGCTGACACGGCTGAACCTCCAGCCAGGCATAGTTGTGTGACAATGGCAGGATGCTGTTGGTGGCTCTGAGGCGAGGCGAACTGACACGTACCATGCCTGGCCCACGTGCTTAACATCGTTCAACTTTTTTTTTTTTAAAAAAGCTACCTGGAGCTGCCAGATTGGCTTGTGAAAGTGGTATGGTCTGTACCTCAAGCTACTAGAGCATGAACATAGTACACTGCATAGGAAGCACTACAGGAGTTGGAGAACACGCCAAAAGGCCATAATTGGCCATGGTATAGACTTCGAGATGCAAAGACTTTTAGCGAAGGAAGCGGAGAGGCTTGTGGCTCTTCTAGAAAGACTTTTGGATGTGTCACTGCATTTAGCTTCATGCAACCTGGCTTTCAGAGGAACATCACAGAGGAGTGGAGACCTACATAATGGCAATTTTCTTGGAACCTTGGAAATAATGTCACGATATGACAAATGTACTAAAAGAGCACCTAGAAAAGCTCAAGCTTAGTCAGGAAATGGGAATAAAAATGCCAGTTCGTTATCCATCTTGGGCAGCGCAAAATGAACTTATAAATATTTGTGGAAAACAGGTCCTGGATGCCAGACTCAGAAAGGAAAGAGGCAATTTATTTTTCTGTTATTTGTGATGCTACTCCAGATGTCTCACACACTGAACAGAATGTTATAGTTTTAAGGTTTGTATCCAGAGACCCCACCAAACAGGAATTTGGCATGTGCGAGAAAGGTTTTTGGAATTTTGCTTTTTTTTCCATTAGATGGGAGAACAAATTGCAGAAATGATTATATCAAGACTGCATGAGCATGCCATTGACCTTAAAGACTGCAGAGGCCAGGGATATGATAAATGGGGCAAAAAAGTGTCTGGTAGGATTAAAGGTGTAAGGTCCAAAATTCTAGCGAAATTTCCAAGAGCTCTTTTCTCCTTGTGCTGCCCATAAATCCCATTATCTACCAATGTCCTTTTTTGGAACGCCTAATCTTCTGCTTCTAGCAAGTAAGATTTTATAATTAGGTACAATTTTTTGTGTTTGTAAAATGAAATGTTTTCAAAGCAGGAAATCATGTCATTGTCATTTTTAATTGAATATTCTTCCACCCAGAGAGCTTTCAAAGCACCTATTGGAGGTTATTTCAAGATTAGGATCATAAGCTGAAATTTTTTAAAATCACAGTTCTGTGATCACAAAGTTATTAGAACTATTGTTTATACTTGAAGGAAGGTATATAATGCAATGGTGTTGATGTAGATTTACCAAGGCCAGCGTTATATTCAAGTGAAATTGCCGTCCCATTTTCAGAACATTAGCAGAATGCACTATTTTCGATGGTTTTTTTTTACATGGAAATTTGTTTGATTCACTAGTTTTTATACATAACCCTAAAACATTTACAACTGATATGGCAGGCAGAGGTCTTAGTCTGGAAATCCCTCAGCCCTCCACCTCCCTTCCCCAGTACCTTTCTGACTATATATGCTTTGTGAAACCAGATATCTCAGTTGTACTGGAGACACTCAGGAGAACAGACCCTGTAACTTGCTGGCTTGTCAGACATTGTTTACGATCACATCACAGTATATAAGGTTGGTATTTTATGTTTTTAATCATCACAATTGTTTATTTAGCTTGTTTATGAATGGATAGTATAATATGAAATTTATATATTTAAAATATATAATCTATAGTTTTCTAAATGTTACTATACTAATTTTTGTTTTTGTTGTATCAACAGTAAGAACATGGCATATCGATATAAAAAGGACTTACTGTTGATGAAATACTAGGTTATCTTGAGTTATTAGATGACCAAGAAGAGGAAGTTTCTGATGTTGAAGTAGTGATTGTGCCCCCTGACCCTGATGAGGCAACTGATGAGGAAGATTTTGAGGAAAATTAGCTTCTTGCTCATGAATTGAATGATGTAGCAGGAACTTTGGAGGTATTGCACACTTCAACAGAAATTGAAGAGGCTCCTGAGGTGGCATCAACTGAGAATTTACCATCCACCTCAGCTGGAACGTCAAGTACCAGTAGCAGAAAACGACTAAGGAATCAAACTTCAAAACCAGTTGTGAGCAAGAAAAAAAAAATGCAACAGAAATATTACAATGTGCAGCAACTCCAAAATGGAAAAAAGGTCAACCAACATATGAAAGCAGTGCGGACCAGGATACATCTGAAATAAACATTTGTGACCTTTTAGAAAATAAAAATGAAGTTGAAGTATTTTAAGAGTTTGTTTTCCCTTGATGTTATGGATATTATTTTGACCCAAAGCATGCTATATGCAAACCGAAAAAATAAACCCTCCTTTTCCATCAGCGAGGAAGAATTACAAGTTTTCTTAGGCATATTATTACTGTCTGGATATCATTCTCTCCCTGAAGAGGACATGTACTGGGAACAAGCTCAAGACATGGGAGTTCCATTAGTGTATAAAGCAACGTCAAAGAACTGTTTTAGGGAAATTAAAAAATATATACACCTAAATGACAATTCTAAAATTGACAAGTCTGACAAGATGTACAAAGTTAGTTTATTCTTTGAAGTACTGGGGAACGAATTCCTGAAATTTGGTGTATTCCACCAGGAACTTTCCTTAGAAGAAATGATGGTCCGCTACTATGGCAAACACCCTACAAAAATGTACATGCGAGGTAAACCAAAAAAATTCGGCTACAAAATTTGGTGTCTGCAGTTCCAATGGCTACCTCTACAAATTTGTGCCATACTGTGGCAAGTCTGACTAAGAGGAAGGACAGTTAGGCTTGAGTAATTTCACAACTTACAAATCTAATTCCTAATTCCCATTCAGTTACAAGTTATTTTTTTGACAATTTCTTTACAAGAATTGATGCTCTGGTGATGCTGAAAAACAAAAACATGCAAGCTACTGGCACAAGACAGTGTCCTCTAATGCCAAGCAAGGAGATTGAAAAACAGAAGGAAAGAGGATTTTGTGATTACCGGTTTGATAAAGCAAATAACATTCTTGTGGTGAAATGGAAGGATAATAAGGTTGTCACATTTGGCACAAACTTCAGCACAGTAGAGCATTTGTCAACAGCTCGTAGGTACTCTCAAAAACAGGTCCAAATCTCAATGCTGCTGATGGTTCAGGAATATAATTCCCACATGGGGGAGTTGATTTATTGGACAAACAAATCTCCCTGTACTGTGTCAGAATCTGTTCCAGAAAGTGGTGGTGGCCCCTTTTCACTCAAATGATAGACATGGCCATTGCCAACACCTGGAGGGCATATCAAAAGGCAAATCCAGAAGAAAGTGTGCCGCTGCTAAGGGTAAGGAGGAGGATTGCATTGGCCTAAGCAAAAGCACACAATCAACCCCAAAGTGATGTGGACCTCAACAGAGTAAACCATTATGTGGCAGAGTTAGTGATGACATCAGATTTGATCCTGGTAATCATTTGATAGAGCCAATTGCTACACAAAGGTGGTGTGCTTTATGTAAGGAAAAAAACAAACAGAATTTGCAAACGGTGTGATGTTCCCCTTCATGCTAAGTGTTTTGCTGTATTCCATTCCCCTAACTGATGTATTTGGAGAATTTTGTAATATAATATTTTGAAAAAAAGTGCATAAACATTGTTTGCATAATAGTTTGTAAGCAAAAAAAAAAAATTGCAAAAAATAAAGTGGAATAAGTTCTGTCTTTTCGCTATCACTTTCTGCCAATGTCCCAAAGTTGGGATGCCCTTTAATGAAAAATCCGTGCTTGTAAAAATTTGGCATCTTATATTTAATTCATTACGACCCAAATCATTAAAAATCTGTAGTTTAAAAAAAAATGAAAATTGCCAATTTGGCAAGTAATGGTTAATCTTTGTGGGCATTCATGCTGCTGCAAGCTGCCCTGAAATGAAGACTTTTTTGGAAGTGTAAACCAGCTATACATTCTGTTTAGCAACAGCCCTGAGAGATGGAACACCTTGTCTGAAGTAGTTGGAAGGTCTTTGCATGGTCTAAGTGACACCCGGTGGAGTTCAAGAATAGAGGCTGTACGTCCCATTGCTCAAAATCTGCCAATTATTTTGAAGGCTCTTGATAAAGTTATTTCTTCCGGAAAGCTCAAAAACGATGCGCATTCAGAAGCTGGAGGTCTGACCATTTTTCAGGGCAGTGGTTTTGGCTTCATTTGGGTAAGTTCTTACCAGTTTTGAGGAGAGAAACAAAATACTACAGTCTAGAGCCGTGTCCATAGAAGTTGGTGCAGCAAACATTAAAGCCCTCTCTGAAGAGAAGAAATTACTTAGAGAAGTGGCCCACCCTGCTTTCTGAAGCCAGTTTGGTTGCAGATTGCATGGGCATTCCGAAGGACCTATTAAATGCTCAACAATTGTGCCAAAGAAAATCAAAGCATCATGAAGCTGCAAGTCCTGAAGAGCACTTCAAAGTTAGTCTTTCTTGTGGCAATGGACACTAATTTCTGATCTTCTCCAACGCTTCAGATCGATGGAAGATATCTGCAAGTTGTTTGCTCTAATTCTTAAGAAGACGACAATAAGTGCAGAGAATCGATGGCATCCACTGAAGATTTCATGTTGTCGTTACTCTCAGAGCTGTAACACCTTAGGAAAGTTTATGAAGCTACATTTATAGACAACATGGGTCCAGTGGATTTGCTAAATGCCATCTACAAATTTGAGCTTCAAAGGAATATTTGGGAGAGGTGTATATTATACTCAGAATTCATCACCCTACCACTTTCAATAGCAGAAAGAGCATTTAGCAAACTCTCACTGGTCAAGAACTATCTGCGTTCTACAATGACAGAACAATTGAACAGCCTAGCCCTTCTATCAATTGAACACGAGCTTGCCAGACGCCAGAATTTTAAAGATCTGATGTCAGATTTTGCGAAACAGAAGGTAAGACGACTGCCTGTTCCAAATATGTAAACGTAGACAGTTTTACATTTGTCTATTATTGCCACATATGTTCCCCTCTATTGTGGATGAGTGGCGTTGCCTGACTGTGGTTTACTGACCCAAATGTCAATCATTAGTGATATGCTACATCTCTCTAACGTTTCAGTTATGGGATTTGCACACGTGCACCCCAGATTGGAATGGCACTGTAATATTAGGCCTCAGTTCTTGGCACAGTGTTTGTTGTTCTTAGACTTATAATTATGTCCCTTTTTATATCAGGGCTCGGTTCTTAGCTCAGTGTGCACTATTGTTTGTTCTTACATTTTTGTAAATACGTATTTATTATGGTTCAGTCCCATAGATTGTGTGCAATATTCCTTGTTTTTAGCTTGTTTTTCTGACCTCACGAAATCACCTCTTTTTCATTATAATGATTGGTTATATTTGTTTGTCTCCGTTTCTGGTTTTGCACTTTTGTAATTGATCAAAGGATTTCACTGAATGACTCGTAATATATTTAGTTAGCAAAGTGTTTATTGGTAGTGTTACGAACCTTTTATGTTAAGGGAATTGACCACTCTGGATTTTGTTAATCAATGTGTTTGAGATGATTAAAAGCCACTTAGTGCAGATATTCAGCATAGACTATATGCGTTTCCCATTCTTCAGATTTGGTGCCAAAATTCAGGAAAGACCATATTAGTAAGAGCCTTACCTCAAACACTTGTCAATTACCATAAAATGTCCAATCCTCTTAATAGTTTAACGTTATGGAAGAATTCACTTTAAAGTAGGTTATCGCTTATATCATAAAATAATTAAACAGCTTTTCTAGCAGGCTTACACTTCCATAAGAGATCCCTTTTCAGCTCTTTCCTCCATCATAACCGCCAAGATTACAATCACAGATAACAGAATCCACCATTCAAAATAGGTAGTGTCATGATTACCTCTTCCCCTTCCTGCACAATTACATATACATGTCAGTAAACATGAGAACATGTATAGAAAACTCCCAAAGAGATCGTCCCCTATAAGGTCAATAGATACACACACATGTGCATATGTCTAATGTCCTTATCTCCAAACAGGCGATCGAGCAGCTTCCATTAATGTATAGAAACCGTAATATATATATTTTTTAATTGGTATAAAAAAAAAAAAAAGTATGTGACATATTCCCTTGAAGACAGACAATTAAAATACACCCCTCAAAACAAGTTACCAAATGTTTAATAGGTTAGAGTAGCGTAGGGCCCTGCCAATAGTGTCAAACTTGTCATGGTGGCAGTGTCATGCCGCTCTCACTCGGGGGTTGAACTTCAGGCCCGACATCACTTCCAGTGCCATAGCCGCTCCGGGGGTCACGTCGGGTGCACACCTCTCGTACCTAGTCCCATGGCTGCACAGTGTTCTTGGTGCTCACTTCTCAGCTCTGTCTATAGCCGTGTCCTCTCTATGGTCCTGGAGAATCTGACCAGAAAGTCCTAGTGCTCATGTGCTATATCAGGCTGCCTCTTCCTATGGGAGATGCCTGATTATTGTTGTGCTTCCTGGCCTAGTCTGCTTTGTCCTTGCTTGGCTGTGTGCTGTACTCTGGTCCTCTGCCTTGTGCTCTGTGCCTGTACTCTGCTTCCTAGCACATGCTCCACACCTACGCTCTGCCTTGTGTCCTGTCGTGCCTCTTGGTCAGTGGTGCTGTACGTCAGCTTAGACAGTTTCCACCATTATAGTGATCGGACAAAATGGTGGAAACGGTCTAAAATGACGTCCAGCACCACTGACCACTTATGCTTCACAGGGAGCTGACATACTGATATATGGAATCCACTATAGTGACAGAAAATTCTATTATAAGCCTCATTTTCAACATAGCAGGTTCTGCCATCAGCTACTCTGGACTGTCGTGAATTTACAGCATCCTACCATAATAGGAATCTGTCAGTTCTTTGGGATTTTCCCCCTACATTAATACACAATATCCCATTACTATGGGGAGCTGGACAGCTCAACTATAATCTACTATAAACAGGGTCCAAAGCTTGACCTTCATATTACCACTACAATTTTAAGCAGTCGGACTGATGAAGGCCATGTAGGCCAAAACGTTTGCAGACTGCGCAAATAAAAATATCCTCTACTTACACCTTAAGTTGAGTGCCAAGTTATTCTTTATTATTGGATTTTGGTTTGGATAACCTACTTGTGCACCCTACAGTTGTGCCATGCTATATAATACACATTTCTCAATAGAGGATCCGCTTTTTTAAATAAGTCTAATTATTCCTGCAAGCCCTGCCCCATACATGTACTCATGACCGCAAAAACCCTCTAAACCGTGGCCCGTCTGAGCAATATAGTAGCGGGCATAAATGGTTGGGTCTCCGTAAACACATTGCGACACCATTTTGATGTGTCAATCACGACACGGCCTAAAATTTAATCACATTTTTTCCGTACTTAAATTTAACAGGCGTACCCTGATCAGTCAAGATAGAGATGCTTACAGAATCAAAGTGCTGTTTGCATAGAGGCACACAATCAGGTCTTGTGTATTGAAGTGTGATGATCTCCCCACTCTTACCGGTCACCTGCACAGTTCTCAGAAGCTGGATGCAAGAATCTCCTAATAGCTGATGGTTAATAATGTCCGAGACCACAAATAATGTATAAGTCAGTTCATGATATCTGTGTATTTCTTCTCCTTGGCTCTAATCACACTATCATAGGCCTCAATATAAGGTGGTAGCCCTAAAATATGAGCCAATTTTGGTCCTGGAGCAAAATGTATCGTGGGGGAATCCGATCGAGTAACACTTCTCTTCACTTCATCGTAACAAAGTTTAAAGCCTTCGGATGTGATCTTCAAGCTGTCAATACGCTCATTAATGGCCCTTATGAGTTCCGAAATATTTAAATAGCCTGCTTTTACGAAATATTCCCTTAGCACATCGCCTCGTTTTCCAAGAAAAAAACGTACCTTTGCTATTTTCGAAAATAAGCCAGGTGTGGGGATACTGAAATTCTGTAAGTGCAACTTCATATGGGCCTACAAGATGTACAGGTTTTGCCAGTTTAGTGGTAAAAGCCAAAATCGTGTTGTCTGGTAATAGCTTACTTGACGCATTACACGCTAGTGATAATATAAAATGATCCAGAATCCATGATCAGAGGTCCGTCAGCTGGTTTTCTTAAATCCAAGTGTTACATTTTTCCCGGATAGCCCACCCATTTCACGAGATGCAGGGTGGACCCACTGACGCGCTATTTTCTTAATACTCATCCGATGAGACATTTTGTAGTTCCTCCTCATAAAATGATCCAATCACAGGTTCTCCATACAAATCCACTATTTTGTAGAGCGGAAGTTAGAATTTTGTGTTAATTTCAGTTATGATAAATATTTCACTGGTATAAGATTGTTCATATGCCTTCATAAATATACGTTTATATTGGACCAAACATACATTGTCGCCAATTTTAAAAGGCTTAATATGCTTATTTTTCATGCTAGAGCCATAGATATTTTTCCATATTTGTAGTGCGTTTTTGCTTGTAACATCACAATTGGTCTACATCGAATGGAGGAGTGATAGCTACAATCGAACCCATCAACCAAATCTTGTAAAATATCAATATACCTATTAGTGTTATTTTTCATAAAATACCGCCACATTCAGGTTTATAATGTACGATTAAACCGCTCCACAATAGAGGCCTTAACTGCATTATTCGTAAGATAATACAGATCATCATACGTTTTACAGAGACGCTTCATCGGCGAATTAATATATTCTTTGCCCCGATCCGTCTGTAGTTTCTTCGGTATGCGCGTATCTTTTGAACTATCAGTTTGCATGAACTGGCTACAGCGGCTCCAGTCTTGTTTGATAAGGCTACACACAATGCAAATTTTAATGGGCAATCACTGCAAGGATACTGTATATTTAACATCATTTTCCTTCAAATAGTCAATTAAACTCACTAAATCTCCTTGCCACGACGCATCCATGTTTGAGATCATGATCTTATTTGTCAAATCTTTTTCTCACGGGTTTGTGCAACAAATAGCCATCCTGGTTATTCAACCAATCACGCACAGTTGTTTTTTTTATTCCATAATCTCTAGTTTCTCTATAATTTATCAATGCCGCCGTATGATCCTGATGCTGTAGGCATAAAATATTGTTTCTCTAATATTTTTTTCATCGTGTCTAGAAGACATGTTCTCATGAACGAATGCTGTATTTATCAGAAATTCAAAATGTATAAAATGATATTAAATGTGGAATGTAATACAAATATATCATGTTTGATAGCAGTATAATATGAGTATATCATGATTGCTTGGGTCAGCATGGTGGGATGTAACTGGGAGGCTCTTGTGGGTGTTAACCGGAGGTGTGGACTTTATGCCGATTGCTTGATGTCTTTTGGTGAGGCGTAACTGGTATGTGTTTGTAGGTGGAGTGATCCAGCTGTTTGGCTTTAACACAGGCCTTTAGGTACTGTCCTCACAGTCAGCATCAGAGGCAGTTTTCCATTTATACTGGGCAGCAATTTCTACTCTTTAAAATAGTAAGCAGTAACACATCAATTAATGTTATTGGCTATTGTTGTATAGTAATATTATATAGGATATAATTGTATTTTCCTTAGAATAGATTTACTCTTTTAGAAGATGTTTAATACATTAATTGATGTTAGCGTATAATTTTATTTGCCTTTTGTAACATTTATCATATAGTATATAAAATGTATTTCCTCGGCATAGACTTAGATTATAATTTTATATTACAGTACTTTCCACTGCATAGACTTAGATTATTATTTTATATTATCGTACTTTCCACTGCATAGTTATAGCCAATTTTAGAAGTATAATAGTATTCACACTTTCAATCATTTTAGTTAAGATGGAAGCCGACGATTTTGAACAAGCCGAGCCTCTTCTTATGAAGACAATTCCAACTAATAGGTAGGGCTTCTATTGAATATAATGGACGGAGTATTAGACATTCTGATTAAAGGATTATTTTGTATATTATATAATATTTCGTCCTTTTTAAGAAGAGTCTATAGGGAACACCTTTTCTGAGAGGTTTCCGACTTTGGATTTGGATTCCATAAATGCAGGCCCTTTAGGTTCTTTCACACTGGCGGAGAAACAAGCGCAACAATTTCACATTATCCCATCACTGGTGGTAAGCTGTATATTTGTATAATAACTGCTTTAATCATATGTAGACGTGAAACTAAATACAATTTCTCATACAGACGCCGAGATGCTGCAAGCGGCCAACAAGCAAGAAAACAGACATGTTTCTGAAGAGCCTATAAATCTGGCAAAGCCGCTGCGGAGGCGACAAACATATGAAAAAGGTAAGAACATATGGAAAAAGTAACATCTCTATGAATAAAAGTCCGTATGTATGCAGGTATGAAATTTCCCCTAATTTCTTATACAGGTAACCAACACTTGAAATAATTCTATAACGTTGATGGTCCCATGGTTTCTAACAGTCCTAAAAAGCCACGGAAACCACGAAACACAGCTCTCAAGATTAGTGTTCCCAGGGTTTGTATCAGGCCTAAAGAAAAAAACAAAAAACATGGCGCAGCTAATTCAAAAAGGTAACGTGACCTTGAATAATAGGCACTCAGTACCATGAAGAAAAAAAACATTTCTGGACTGTGTAATAGTTTTATTTTATTTACAGCTGATAAATGATCGGCCAGAAAATTAAAACTATATTCAGATGAGAATGCATCCATCCCACTGACGGTGAATAGGAAGACGGCTGTGAACCCAGATCATTCTTGTAAGTATATATTTAGTCTTTTCTGTAATAATGATAATCTTTATTTATATAGAGCTTACATGTTCCGCAGAGATTTATAATTCAGATATTCATATACAACCAGTCATAACAGTTATCAAAAGCAATAATTAACGCAAAATTAATGATCTCCCTGCTCATAAGGGGTACAACCTAAAATACTATCTTTATACAAACACATGTTTGACTGATACATGTAACATTTCTATTGTTACTCAAGCCTCATGGATAACTAACACATGTAACTTTTAGATACAAAGAATATGCTAAAAATGATGCACAGCCATTGCTGCATCCTCTAGTACTGCAGGACCTTACTTACGGACCAACGCAGAACTCCCCCCACAAAGAGTTAATCCGGCTGTGAGATCAACTCCGCTTTCACCATCATTGTTCTGTCGGATGAAGACAGCCCTGTGAAAACCAAGCAACCTGGGAAGGCGGGACCGAAGTCTTCAGCCCGAAAATATAACGGCGACTCAGCCACTCCCAATATTACACATTCAGACATTTCTGTGGACGGTGTGACACAAGCTGAACGTGAAGCCATCAAAAGAGAAATTGATCAGCGTGCTGAGGGTAAGACGACAATCTGGACAATATACGGGTGTATCATACTATACATGCTGCAGATATTACTTCTGCAGGTTCGTCTAATGATTTTGCACTTGTAAACCCTTTAAAGAGACAGTGTCAACCCAGAACCCAGGGGGCAAGTAAAAAACAAAAAGTACACAATTCCCCAATTACCCCTGGAAGGCCTGAAGAACACTATAAGGTGTTTCATGATATGGGACCTCAGTACATAAATTACAAAAACGCTTATGTTCAACTAAAATATTTCCCTGGCACCTTTGAAAGGTTACAAACTGCAACCCCAACACCTGACATTGTGGATGAGCTATATGCGTCCAAAAGACTGTGCAGATGCGCCATTAGTCATTGTGAAATCAAATACAAATATTTCAATGTGACGAGGAATGGTTGGTTATGGTCTGCAGAAGTGGTCTAAAATACCTCCACAAAGGGGTTATAGATTGAGAACAATTAAACGTGCTTGAAGGCCGTTTGTTAGTGCAAGACGTTCATTAGAAGCCTGCGAGAGCCAACTCACAGACCGATAACTACACAAAACCCTCAGCTGTTGATACATGCACAGAGTCCCTCATTTCACAGCCATTATCCCCCTAGGGGTGTTAGCACCAATGTGTCTCCATTTGCTCAAAGCTTTGAGCCTCTTGAAACACAGGCTGAAAACGTACATGTTGCAGCTTATGGTCATGATAATGTACGGGACGTAGATCATTCAATATTTTTATAACATCACCATCAAAGATGTCCGCAAGTTCAATGCCCGCATGTATATTGATCATTTCAGATTTGTAAATTTAGACCGCATTCAATCATTTGTAGAGGCCCTAAACATCGTGCATGGAGCCAGTCTTTACTGGACAGAGTCAGAGACATTGATCCTCGAGACTTTGTTCCGTTAAGGCTTGAAGGCGGTGACATGTTAGATCCCATTTTCACTACAAAACAAACAAGGGAGGATTTTAGTTCTGAAGCATTCTTAAATGCCGTAGCTCCCACATCGCAAAGCAATGCTGAATGCTTAGCAAACAGCTCCCTGAAATTAGTCATAATTATTAAAAGCAGACGTGGAGGCATAAAAAGACGTCTGAAATTTATAGCGAGTAGTCAAACCATTAAGCAAAAGAGACGGTGGCTGTACGACTATCAATTACAGCACAAATCTGATTTGCAGCTAGCGAGTGCGCCCTGATCAGCGACACTGATGGTGATACAGTTCCACTGAATCATGCTAAAACCATACATGCGGCCCTGGCTAACCCTGAGGACCAACTTATAAGTTTGTGATATTGACGTGTGGTGCCCCTGAGGGTTCAGTCGCCACAGAGGTACTGCACCTCCTGAGGTGTGGTACCCCACCATCCAGGTAAGGTGGAGACATCTGACTACACTCCAACACCTGCATCCCACACAATATCATAGTGTAGCAAAGCACCCTTTGGTGGCTCCCTGCTTGGAACACGAAGCGTATTGGGATACGGGTGGAGTTTAGTTGGCACCAAAAGAGTGGGAAGAGTTTAGGATTTAGTCAGTCTGACAGTCAGAGGAGGAGAGAAGATCCCCTGAGTGGGATGGATTAAGGAAGTGCTGCAGCCGACCTCAGTGACCTGGGTCCGCTGGCACAGGAAAGGGACATTGATGGAAAGCCTGACACTCTCCATTAGAAAGAAGGATTAGTATGGAACACAAGGAGAGGAGAACTAAGGATTAGGGTTAGAGCAGAACCCTTCCCAAGTTCACAGCGCAAGGCCAGGGTCTGGTCCCCGAGGCTGTACAGATACTAATGGTCCTGCAGCGGACACTGGAGGAATAGAAGTCACCACTTTATTCCCACACCAGACTTGGGGGCACACAGCAATGTGAGCGAGCTAGGACTTGGTAGCAAAGAGTCCCCGAAGCAGGCTACAGCTGTCTGCCGTACAAGTAGAGTTCATAAGAATATCTGACAGGAGGAACTCCAGTGTAACTCAGTACTGTGAGCACTTCACTATTAGCGCAATAAGGGAGACGTTCAGAAAAGGCATATGTTGGCTGAGTGTACTTCATCTTGCCTGGAAGTTGGCTGAGCTCCTGACCTGGAGGACACGGCATGGATGCGGGCACCTGCACGCACAACTGAGTAAAGCTTTGGAACTACATGCCCTGGTATCCTCCACTTATTCCGGCGCCAACACACTCAGCACTGCTACATCTTTGTGCCTAACACTGCACCATCCACGTCTCCACTGCCCTGGGACTACTGCCCTACCTGTGGAGGGCCACAACATCATTGCTGCACCACACCATCTGTCCCAGTGGATCTGTCAGCAGCATCGGCTTAACATCTACATTGCCGAACACCACAGGTGGCGTCACGAATCATTTACTCAAACTTTAATCATCACCCACAAGCTCGACATTTCCCCTTTTACAATGGACGCCCAGGGCCACGGACCGGGTCACAGCTGCCGTGACATCTCCATTTGAAACCCATGGGCATGGCTCCGAGTACCCCGCCGCCCTGGCATGGGGCTCTCCTGAAGCTTTTGAGAAACATCTGGGCGTCACCATTAAAGTACTGTACTACAATCAGGGGGACTGGTGTTTTCAAACAGGTAATGCCCCTAGTGCTAGAACTATTTTCATATTGCATCATGATAATCACTACTACAGTATCAAAAATATGAAGGGTTTTATCGGTGCGGATTACTTTTGTGAAAGATGCAATTCGTTGTTTCATCACAAGTTTAATCGTTCGTGTCAATATGTTTGCAAAGCTTGTCAGAGAGTTGTGTGGAGAGTTCCGACGCGCAACAACCGCCTCGTTGTCCTATCTGCCGTGTGTTGTCGGTCGAGTGAGTGCTTAGATCACCACATTTATCTACAGATAATCCAACATTCTGCAGACTTTAATCATTTTGTGATAATGTCACCATTTTGTCTCCAGAGAAAGTGATTCCGAACATAAATGTAAAGGGTCCACTACATTCCACCATTAAATCTCCCTTTTACTTGGGCGCCCAGGGCCACGGACCAGGTCACCGCTGCGGTGACACCTTCCCCTCTGAGTGACCGGCCCGGTACCGAGTGCCCCACAGCCCTGGGAGGGCGACCCAAGTACGCCTCCGTTACCACAATCCTTGTGGCTCACTATGTTACATCGGTTCTGTTCAATTGTAATGCATTAAATCATGTAAGAAATATGATGTACATATGTGTAATATTAAATATGCAAAATGTTATACATGATTGTAACACTTTATATGGTCATATATTTGATTAACTGCAGCGCAGTGTGATAAATATGTAATTGATTGTACTTCTAAAATAACAGTGTAAATGTCAAATTAATGCTTTATAAAAATGTATTTGATTGTTGCTCAAACACGATTCTCTTTTTTATCAAAATGGCGTCATTTTTATTTACAATTCGAATAAAATGTTTCCTTTATTAAAATATTGACCTTATAATTAATATGACCAATGAATCAATACTATTTAAAGTATAAAGAGGCTATAAAAGGGAACCATTATTGGTCATATAGAAAGTTTAACAGCCTTTTATATCAAACCAACAGCGATTGATATAAAAGTGATTCAATCATGATCCTTTTATTCTACTTTATTAAGAGGCCTATAAGAAAATTGGACACAAATAAATTGCCCTATGATGATACATCTTCTAACAAATTTATATGAAATGGATATAAAAGGGCGTGTTTGGTACACTTTGATAGGGGCGTGTCACCTGTCAGATTTCTTGTTGACAAGACATCCAGCCCCCTTACTACTGTTGCTGAAGGCAGAGCAACAGAGGAGACCAGCGGCACATGTCAGCGCTGAAAGAGCATATGTGGCACCCCCAGGAGTATGGCCGCCACACTGGCTTTGCCTTCCTCCAGGGGAGGGTAATGCCAGGCTTGGAGGTAATGATGGGTCTCTCTCGCAGTCAATCCATACATGCAACACAGTTCCACTCCAGGCCAGCAGGGGGAGCTCTGAACCGGAATTAAGGGGAGGAGTGCTCTGAGGGCCAAGAGGAAGGAGTAGTCAGTCTGAGGAGGGTGAAGTGTGCAGACATGGAGAGAGAAGCTGGAGGTGGAGCTAGAAAAGGAGAGCTCCCTCACAGTGAGCGCATAAACTGGAGCCTGGTCTCCACGGTTGTACGGATACTAACGGTCCTACAACAGATACCAGAGGAGTAGGAAGCTGTAAATGCCCTACTCCCATCTAAGACTTGAGGCACAACAGCAGCTTGGATAGAGAGCCAGGACTCAGGAGAAAGGAGCCCCCCCGAGATAGGCTACAGCTGTCTGCTGTGCAAGTAAGGTTCTTGAGAATGTCTGAGAGGAGGAACTTCAGTGTAACTCAGGACTAGGAGTACTTCATTCAAACAAGCGCTAGGAAGGAGACTGCACAGCCCATCTGCTGAGAGAGAAACCCTGAATTGCTTCCAGGCTAGCCTGCCCCGTTACCATCTTTAATCAGGTCCCTGGACTGCCATTATCTAGTAAAGGTACAGAAATTGCAACCCGCTGTGTCTTGTCTGCTTCCTACACTTAAGGCACTGCTACATCCCCGTGCCTACCACCTCTGCTCTGCCCTGTGACTACAGCTTCACCTGTGGGGAGCCTTTACATCCTTGCTGCACCCTACCATCAGTCCCAGAGGATCTGCATGCAACGTCGGCTTAACACCTCCCTTGCTGAGCACCACAGGTGGCGTCACAAACTATTCCATTAGCTACATTCTCCCATTACTTGGGCACCCAGGGCCACGGACTGGGTCACCGCTGCTGTGACACATCCCGCTGACATCGGCCCGGTACCGAGTACCCCACAGCCCTGGGAGGGCGACCCACATAAACTCCTCATGATGTTCACTTTGCCTCTGCTGCTTTCCCTTCCTGGTTCCGGCTCCATGTCATGAGCATCAAAGACAAGTTTTTGTGTTACAGCATGAACCAATTCTAGTTAAAGCCCTTATGGAGGTTGATGGTAAGGAATTCAAGTTTTTATAAAAATGTTACGTCATGTAAACTCAATAGTTCCCTGAAGACTACGATAATTTTTCAGCAAGTGGAGTTACTGTCAAGAAGGAGATTGCTATACTGCCTACACGGTCAATGTTTCAGGATGACTACTTCTGGACCACTGCTCAGTTGGGAACATTTGTTCATTCTGAGTTAAGCCAAAAAAAGAAAAAAGTACATTAAAAGATTGTGGATATTGCAGTATCTTCCAATCTGGAACCTGAGCTGTGGTGTTGTGGCTGCAGATGAGCAATGGAGGAGGAGTGAAGTGTGAGCCAACATAAAATGCAAGTAATGGCCAAGTTGTTCTGAAAATAGCACTGTAAACCTTGGGAGAATGCAAGAGACCTGAATCTTACATTATATACCGCTCAGCAACCTCAGCGCAGTCTGAGACTAATGGGCAAGAAGAAACAGATGTATGATAAGGATTTTATACCTGGAGCTCAATGTTAGGAGGAGAGGAAGGAGAGGGAAAGGTCAAAGAAAGTCTGCTGAAGACACCAGAAAGGCTTCAACCTGGGAACGTTCCTCCAGCAAGAGAAGACATGCAGATGAAGAGGTAGATGTGATTGCGGCAAATAATCACAGTGAGCCTCAATGTAAATCCAGAAACGGACGGTGGCAATGGACATGTGCAGCCAAGAAAAGGCAAGGCAAAAATGAGGCATGTCTGCATACTAAATCGCATCTTCTGTTTCGATTGTGGCACTGGCAACAAATCTTTAGTCCAATCAATAAACCCAAGGTGAAGTCTTATCCTGCAATTTTCCTTGGACCTCAATTTGTACAGGCCAAATACTCCAGGATTAGGAGTCCTAACTATATAGCGAGATACGCAGCAGTTGGGAACCTCCGTAACTTGGCCGTTCAGTATCCAGGAGACATGTGAGCATTGTCATATGGCTAGCTGTCCTCTCAGACTAGAAGATAACTAATGAAGAGCAGAGAAGAACTGATGTCTGCAGGAATTATATCTATTAGTAGAAGATATCTACAAGTCTTCTGTCCCTTTGTATCAGATATGTTTTCCCTTCTGCTGTTCAGCTGTGTGATCTTCTGCGTTGTCTATTTCTTAGGTCGGCATGCAGGAGGACATGTTGAAGCGTTGTGTTCCTCAGATCGCCAGTGCTCTGGACTTTATGCACAACAGAGGAATGGTTCATCGGGATATCAAGCCAAATAGTATTCTTTTGATGGATGCACAATGTCACTGGATAAAGCTGGCAGACTTTGGACTCACCAGGCTCCAGGGCACATTTGTTCCCTGAGAAGTGGAAGAAAATTTCACTAGGAGGTCATAGAAATGTTCTGGGAGCTGCTGGAAATAAATGCCTGTCAGAGAAGCTCGGCCATTGACATTCTAAAATCTATGCACTTGCCGTGCAAAGCCGAGGTATCTTCAGAGACCAAAGTAACCTGATGTGGAATCTATGATATCCAAACTGCAATATAAATGGTTTTGTAATCCATGTCTAAGCAGTCAGACAATTATAAAGAAATAACCCTGGTGTCTTAATGGCTTACCCTCCAAACTGAGCTGTGATCAGAGATAAAGAGTTTGCCTGGAGGCAGGTGAAATTTGAAAGTTGGCAGCTGCTGGGTGGCAACAAAGTATCCACAGGTAAAGGGCGAGTTACACATGGCGATGTCGCTAGCGGTGTCGCTATGGCGTCACTGGTTTTGTCGTTGTAGCGATGTCCCTGTATCTAATGCTTGCCTCCGACCGGCTCCCTTCTGTCCATCGCTGATCGTGCAAGAGTGTCCTGTGCAGTGTCTCATCGGCCACCTCCTGACGAGCTTCCTGTGGCACCGACGGGCGGCGCGTGGGCGGGGGGGGTTGTCGGGGTCGCCTTGTCTGACAGGTGGGGCCTTGGGGTATTTGTTTTCTTTTCACCATTCTAAAAGGAGCCTGCTGGCCGCCTCTTTATATCTTATGTTCCTCATACCACATCGTTTTTCATATCCTGATTCTTCTATTAAGACTTGCATCTGCCATATTATATCAGCTTTGATGTCTCTTATCCACATCCAAGATGACGAAATGCTTTATTTATAAAGAAGATTTATTTTCTCTAAGATTTTCTTCAAAAAGAATGCTGTGTGTGGATATAGATTGGACGTTGTAAATAGAGTTGAGCGATACCGTCCGATACTTCAAAGTATCGTATCGGATGGTATCGGCCGATCTTTAAAAAAAGTATCGGTATCGCCGATTCCGATACCGGAAGTCCCATTCAAGTCTATGGGACTTCCGGTATCGGAATAAGAAAAACCCTTTCCTGCCCTTGTACAGCCTCTCTGGGGTCTGTACGGGCCTTTCGGGGGGCTGTGCCGGCCTGCCAGGGGGTCTGTGCAGGCTCCGGTGGTCTGTGCCGGCCTGCCGGTGGTCTGTGCAGGCTCCGGGGGGCTGTGCCGGCCTGCCGGGGGGCTGTGCCGGCCTGCCGGGGGGCTGTGCAGGCATCGTCCGATGGGACTACAAGTCCCATCGGGCGATGCCTGCTACCATGACAGTGATTGACACATTAGCCAATGATGGGACAGTAGTAGTCCCATCATCCGGCTAATGTGTTAAATGTAAAAAAAAAAAAAAAAAAAAATTACATGCTACATACATACAACATGCATACTACATACATGCTACATTCATACTACATACATGCTACATTCATAATACATAAATACTACATGCAACATACATACTACATATATACTACATGCTACATACATACCACATATATACTACATACATACTACATGCATGCTACATACATACTGCATGCATACTACATACATACTACATACATACCACATACATACTACATGCATGCTACATACATACTACATGCTACATACTACATGCATGCTACATACTACATGCTACATACATACTACATATATACTACATGCATGCTACATACATACTACATACATACTACATGCATGCTACATACTACATGCTACATACATACTACATATATACTACATGCATGCTACATACATACTACATACATACTACATGCATGCTACATACATACTGCATGCTACATGCATGCTACATACATACTACATGCTACATACATACTACATATATACTACATGCATACTACATGCATGCTACATACATACCACATACATGCTACATACATACCACATACATAACACATATATACTACATGCATGCTACATACATACTACATGCATGCTACATGCATACTACATGCTACATACATACTACATGCATGCTACATACTACATGCTACATACATACTACATGCATGCTACATACTACATGCTACATACATACTACATGCATGCTACATACTACATGCTACATACATACTACATATATACTACATGCATGCTACATACATACTACATGCTACATACATACCACATACATACTACATATATACTACATGCATGCTACATACATACTGCATGCTACATGCATGCTACATACATACTACATACATACTACATGCTACATACATACCACATATATACTACATACATACAATACATTCATACAATACATACATAGACATACAGTACATATAACATAGAGTAACATACTTACCAATACTTGTCACATTGTTCCCCGAAGCCATTGTCTTTTCCGGAATAAATATTAACATAACAAACCACAAAAATACTCACCCACGATCCGAAGCAGTCCACGAGTGTGTCCCACGACGATCTTGGGTAGAGAACTGCAGCATCAGATGATGCTGCCGTTCTCTACGGGCTGCAGGAATCCAATGACGGAAGGTAGGTATCCTTCCGCACTGTATTCCTCCGCCACTTAAAAAAAAAAAAAGTCCCTAGTCTCACTTTATGCCATTGCTGTGTGGGAAATTCCCACACAGCAATGGCATAAAGTGAGACTAGGGACTTTTTTTTTTTTAAGTGGCGGAGGAATACAGTGCAGAAGGATACCTACCTTCCGTCATTGGATTCCTGCAGCCCGTAGAGAACGGCAGCATCATCTGATGCTGCAGTTCTCTACCCAAGATCGTCGTGGGACACACTCGTGGACTGCTTCGGATCGTGGGTGAGTATTTTTGTGGTTTGTTATGTTAATATTTATTCCGGAAAAGACAATGGCTTCGGGGAACAATGTGACAAGTATTGGTAAGTATGTTACTCTATGTTATATGTACTGTATGTATTGTATGAATGTATTGTATGTATGTAGTATATATGTGGTATGTATGTAGCATGTAGTATGTATGTAGCATGCATGTAGCATGTAGTATGTATGTAGCATGCATGTAGTATATATGTAGCATGTATGTAGCATGCATGCAGCATGCATGCAGCATGCATGTAGCATGCATGCAGCATGCATGTAGCATGCATGTAGCATGCATGTAGCATGCATGTAGCATGCATGTAGCATGCATGTAGCATGTAGCATGTATGTAGCATGCATGTAGTATTTTTTTTTTTTTTTAACATTTAACACATTAGCCGGATGATGGGACTACTACTGTCCCATCATTGGCTAATGTGTCAATCACTGTCATGGTAGCAGGCATCGCCCGATGGGACTTGTAGTCCCATCGGACGATGCTTGCACAGACCCCCGGACATCAGCACAGCCCCCCGGCAGGCCGGTACAGACCCCCACACGGTGCACAGACCACCGGCAGGCCGGCACAGCCCCCCGGCAGGCCGGTACAGACCCCGGGCAGTCCACACAGCCCCCCGGCAGGCCGGCACAGCCCCCCGGCAGGCCCGAAATGACGGCGCATCATGATGCGCACACACCGCGCATCATGATGACGTCAGGCCGTCAATCAACTGAACTTCCGATTCCGATGCCGAATTCCGATATTGAAAACATATCGGAAGTCGGTATCGGAATGCTCAACACTAGTTGTAAACGATTCCATGGGACTTATGCAAGTCTCTGGGTTCAGGCCTATTCTGGCCCCTTTGTTAGTATATAAATGGGAGGCAAATAACTGGTAATAGGTCAGGATGTTATCTTATGTAATATGAGATTAATTGTTGGGTTGCATTTATTTACATTATTAATACGATAGGTTATGAAGTCACTCTGTAATTGAAAAAATGTGAGAAAAAAAGTTTTGGGTATTCATTTGCTAGATTCACTATTATACTATCCACCTTATTGATATATTATGGCGGTATTCATTTAAACCCTGTTGATAGCAATTAGGTTAATGATTCACAAACACTGCTTTGCAAATAGCACTTTATTTAGTCATTAGTACCATTTATTTATATACTATATCATGATTTGCCGCTAGTGTGGCTTATTCATATAATATATTCATTCCAGCACTTTATCCAGGTTGTGCGCATGCGCTGTTGGAATCTCTCTGGACCTCCAGTTGTCCTGCAACATGACATGCGCGCCTGTCTTCTGCACGGGTTTCTGAGGTGGAACGCAGTGCACTCCGTCTGCCGGAGGTGGGCGGTCCAGTTGTGGGGTTGATGACATGGACGCATGCGCAGTCATATCCTGGCGTCACTAACACATAGTAAGGGCACCACGTGATCTAATACTGCGCCATCATATCCTGGCGTCGTGGTTGTAGTGACGACTTAGTAAGGACACCATGTTTTCCAGCAATTGAAACTGATTGGTTTGAGGGCATTTTAAACAGGGAAATCCCCCGACTTAAAACACGCCCCTTTTGAAAAAGGTACACCGAAACACGCGTCAGAGGACGCGGTGTGGGTCAAGGCACATCATCTCAGGTAACCCATCTTGTTTGGCACGGTCTTGGTTGGAGATCATCTCTTGTCTTACTAGTTATTTTGATCCTTTATGTTTGTTTTCTTTTGCACATGGTCACTTTATTATTAGCAGCTGGGCGCCATGATTGTATGACTGCATATAGACTTCATAGTCATCAGCAGCTATCTGGGGTTCCTTTATTGTGCTGCTCTTTAAATCATTTATAGCAACCAGAAAGGCTTCAACCTGGGAACGTTCCTCCAGGAAGAGAAGACATGCAGATGAAGAGGTAGATGTGATTGTGGCAAAAAATCACAGTGAGCCTCAATGTAAATCCAGAAACGGACGGTGGCAACGGACATGTGCAGCCAAGAAAAGGCAAGGCTAAAACGAGGCATGTCTGCATACTAAATCGCATCTTCTGTTTAGATTGTGGCACTGGCAACAAATCTTTACTCCATCAATAAACCAAAGGTGAAATCTTATCCTGTAATTTTCCTTAGTCCTCAAATTGTAATTTGTACAGGCCAAATACTCCAGGATTAGGAGTCCTAACTATATAGCGAGATACGCAGCAGTTGGGAACCTCCGTAACTTGGCCGTTCAGTATCCAGGAGACTTGTGAGCATTGTCATATGGCTAGACGTCCTCTCAGACTAGAAGATAACTAATGAAGAGCAGAAAAGAACTGATGTCTGCAGGAATTATATCTACTAGTAGAAGATATCTATAAGTCTTCTGTCCCTTTGTATCAGATATGTTTTCCCTTCTGCTGTTCAGCTGTGTGATCTTCTATGTTGTCTTTTTCTTAGGTCGGCATGCAGGAGGACATGTTGAAGCGTTGTGTTCCTCAGATCGCCAGTGCTCTGGACTTTATGCACAACAGAGGAATGGTTCATCGGGATATCAAGCCGAATAGTATTCTTTTGATGGATGCAGAATGTCACTGGATAGAGCTGGCAGACTTTGGACTCACCAGGCTCCAGGGCACTTTTGCTCCCTGAGATGAGATCTGTCAGATGTTCCTGAGAAGTGGAAAAAAAGGTCAGTGGAGGCCAGAGAAATGTTCTGGGAGCTGCTGGAAATAAATGCCTGTCAGTGAGGCTCGGCCATTGACATTCTAAAATATATGCACCTGCCGTGGAAAGCCGAGGAATCTTCAGAGACCGAAGCAACCTGATGTAGAATCTTTGACATCCAAACTGCAATATAAATGCTTTTGTAATCCATGTCTATTTAAGCAGCCAGACAATTATAAAGAAAGAACAAAAAAAAAGCAAAAACACTGGTGTCTTAATGGCTTACCCTCCAAACTGAGCTGTGATCAGAGATAAAGAGTTTGCCTGGTGGCAGGTGAAAACTGAAACAAGTTAAAAGTAGTAAAACACTGAACACGTGCACATGTGACCTTTGCATTATGGAGACTTAGCGGCTGAACCCTGAAAGAAGTCATGTGCACAAACTCCAAGCTTGGTCCTGGTACCTTATCTGTGCAGTAGGCTTCATTCTTTTACTGCTCCTATGCAGTTTGCTTGGTTCTAGTACTGTGTCTGTGTATTGAGTGAGATTTTTGGTGCAGAGATTTCTAGAGTATATTGAGCCCACTAAATAGGGAATGTTACACAGTGGTGAATTACTCCTCATTACCGACCACTGCAGCACTTACAGGATTGCACCGTTACTGACAGAACAATGTATCTAGGATTGCTCAGGCATGTGCTTCCATCTCCAAACATAAAAGCAGAGGGACACAAGGCTATACACTGATAAATCTGAAGAACCAGACATGAGGGGCCTGCTGGAGTCCGATACTCCTGATTTATTAACAGGTGCACAGCTCCTCATGAACCAGGAGCAGCTGATGAGCAGTGTACACCTGTGCGCGACTCGACAAGTCCCACTGCAGCCTCAGCTGGGTGAAGATTTGGGGTGTAGCGAACGCCGCTGGTTATGAAGTTGACAAGCGATGGTCACCAGGCCCCACTTATGTAGAAATCGGCAGAGCTGGGAAACACCGGCATGAAGACACCATGAGTTGCTATATCTAGGCGCAATTCAGAGTTGCATTTAAGTTTTGTGACTTCATATTTCTTTTATGCCAGAATAGTGGAGTGATCACTTCGATTTATGGGGCAACACAAGGAGAGGGCTTAGTGTTGGACTCCGCTCGGCAGCCACTATTCCGTGATGTGGCAGATTTTATCCACAAACTGGTGGGAAAGAGAAAACAAAAGTCCTAGGGAACAAAAAGCATCAGAAGAGTAATATTCTGGAAGAACAAGTGGAAATAAGAGATTACGGCACATTGCTGGACACAAAATCAGGAACTAATCTGCTGACAGGAAATATGCATAATGCATTGGATGGGAGCTATGCATTGAGTTAATGGAAAGGAACAATGAAGACAATCAGAAGAAAGTGATGTGTTTAATTGGCCCCAAAGATGAAGATATCCTGAATATCTACTGATCCAGGCAGAGGCTGCTCACCTGGCTCATTTCTTAAATTAAAGGGGTATTCCAATCTCCAAGATTGAACCCCAATATGTAGGTGTAATATTAGCAACACTCCAATTAAAGTCATAGTTCTTCTGATAAGCCATGTTGCTTACACCAGGTGGGTGCATGGAACTGCAGTAACCTTGATAACCATGTTAATGACCACTAAGCTACTGCAGTGCCCTGCACATGGTGTAAGCAACTTGGCTTATCAGAAGAACTATGTGAGTTTTAATTGAAGATATTTGCCAATATTACTACTACATCTATGATTATTTTACTTTGCATAGAATATCTTCAAAAAGAAGTTACTGAGCAGAACACCAAGACCTGTACCATACAGCAACAATTGACAAATGCACGTGCAACTGAGAACATTACTGTAAACAAAAACTGATGACTTGGAGTTCCGAACTCCATTACAAGAGGAAAGTAACGTTCTTTACACACAGGACTACCAATGCAATTCAGTATAGAGATGGAGACTCAAATTTCCATAGACGTGGAAATTCATAAGCTTCTACCAGCTCAGAGCGACTTTGTGTCTCTTAAGCCCGCACGCCATCTTGTTTCTCAGAGAAAAGACCGTGAGGCCAAAAGGCCGACGAGGAGGGGCAGCAGAAAACGCTCCTGACGAGACCTCCAGGGCATGGACCTGCTCGCAGGTATAACGGAGCGTATGGTCCAATATGTCATCCTGTTGTCTTTCCAGAGGGCATTAGCCATCTTACAAAAGGGTTTCTCTTTGTGCCCAACACCCTTATTTAAATAAATTTCAGCCAGGTCAGGAATTCCACTGTTTCCATCATACATTGGGACTTCAATGTAAAGCATGGCAGTGCGTTAATATCTTCCATAACTCCTGGGGCACAGTTTGTTACTCATCCACAATTTTAATTGAAACATTTATAATTCACCATCACTGGTAGTTTTAAAACCCCTCGGACATACGTGATAGAAACGTATATTTTTTTAATCCACAGGGATATATAAAATGAGTACAGATTTAGAAAGGCGACTTTCATGTCTAAACATCTTACTACATCAGAGCTGAGGGCTCTTTAAAGGTCTTAACCAACAAATCCTAAAACCCACAGACAAGGGTGGATCAATAGTACTTCTGGGTAAAACACATTAAATAAAATTCCAATTGAGTGATCCATCCACCTATACACCAATCCAAAAGGATCCTACGCTTGATGACTAAATTCGTACACGATTTGGCTGATTAATATAAACAAAAGGGTGTTAGATATTAAACTCAGCATGTACCTTATTAATAACCTTCCTGTTACTAGGTCCGAGTAATACCCCAAGTATATTGTCACAATGGCTGTAAACAGCCTTTATACGACAATCATGCAGGGGCATCAAGACAGTTCACTTATGTATAAAACTACATTTTGCATATCTTTTTTTAATAGACAGGAACTGCGATGGGGTCAAGTGTGACCTATGAAAATATTTTTATGGAACAGTTTGAAGATAGCTTTGTAAACACCCATAAACCAATACAAACCCATTCCATCTATTGGAAAACACCAACATGATGGAAGTTGCCAGTCCAACTGTAAGGTCACGTCTGGTTGTTTATTTTAAAGACCCTGCCGATAACCCCAAACAGGCCATTTGTAACACCTGTCAGGCCAGCATCAGCATGGGTAGAACTACCAGCCTTACCACCACCAGCATGATCAGGCACATGGCAGCAAACCGCCCAACTTTGTGCGCCCAACCCCAGGCTCCAGGAACAGTGCCTGCGGGTAACACCACTGCTTCTTCCACTGTTGTGCATGCAAGCCAATCCCCTGTCCACGGTGCATGCGAAGATGCCTCCTGCCCTGCACCTGCTGTCGTCCACAGTGAAATAGCACCATCAAGCATGTCCACGTCCTGTCCCAGTGCAGCCTTCAGTTGTCCATACCCCAGTCACTGGAAGGTAAGAGTAAATATGCAGCCAATGCCCCACAAGCCACAGTACTAAATTCACACATTTCACATCTGCTTGCGCTCGAAATGTTCCCAGCCACCACTATTTCTCTTGCTGTGCCATTCCGGCATTACACAAGCACATGTCCCACAACATTACCTGTGCACTCAACAATGCAGTTACTGGGAAAGTACACCTAACCGCGTACACGTGGACAAGTGCTTGTGGCCAGGGACTGTACATCTCACTGACGGCACACTGGGTTAACAGTGGAAGCCGGGACCCAGTCAGACCTAGGTATAGAACATGTCCTCCCAACGCCAAGGATTGCGGACCCTACGTCAATCAGGGTTGACCTCATTGTGTACAGCTCCAGCACCTCCTCAGCCTCTATCTCTGAAATGAGCACATCAGTCACAAGCTGGAAGCACTGCCATAGCCAAGCAGCAACAGGCTGTGCTGAAGATATTGTGCTTAGGTGACAAACCACACAATGCTCAAGAGTTGTGGACAGCTCTGAAAGAGCAGGCAAATCTGTGGCTGACACTGCTGAATCTCCAGACAGGCATAGTTGTGTGTGACAATGGCAGGATGCTAGTGGTGGCTCTGAGGCGAGGCAAACTGACACGTACCACACCTGGCCACGTGTTTAACATTTTTTTTTTTTTTTTTTAAAGTTGAACAAAGCTACCTGGAGCTGCCAGATTGGCTTGTGAAAGTGGTATGGTCTGTACCTCAAGCTACCAGAGCATGAACATAGTGCACTGCATAGGAAGCACTACAGGAGTTGGAGAACACGCCAAAAGGCCATAATTGGCCATGGTATAGACTTCGAGATGCAAAGACATTTAGCGAAGGAAGCAGAGAGGCTTGTGGCTCTTCTAGGAAGACTTTTGGATGTGTCACTACATTTAGCTTCATGCAACCTGGCTTTCAGAGGAACATTGCAGAGAATTGGAGATCTACATAATGGCAATTTTCTTGGAACCTTGGAAATAATGGTCATGATATGACAAATGTACTAAAAGAGCACCTAGAAAAGCTCAAGCTTAGTCAGGAAATGGGAATAAAAATGCCAGTTCGTTATCCATCTTGGGCAGCGAAAAATGAACTTATAAATATTTGTGGAAAACAGGTCCTGGATGCCAGACTCAGAAAGGAAAGAGGCAATTTATTTTTCTGTTATTTGTGATGATACTCCAGATGTCTCACACACTGAACAGAATGTTATAGTTTTAAGGTTTGTATCCAGAGACTTCCCCAAACAGGAATTTGGCATGTGCAAGAAAGGTTTTTGGAATTTTGCTTTTTTTTTTCCATTAGACGGCAGAACAAATTGCAGAAATGAATATATCAAGACTGCATGAGCATGCCATTGACCTTAAAGACTGCAGAGGCCAGGGATATGATAATGGGGCAAAAAAGTGTCTGGTAGGATTAAAGGTGTAAGGTCCAAAATTCTAGCGAAATTTCCAAGAGCTCTTTTCTCCTTGTGCTGCCCATAAATCCCATTATCTACCAATGTCCTTTTTTGGAACGCCTAATCTTTTGCTTCTAGCAACTAAGATTTTATAATTAGGTACAATTTTTTGTGTTTGTAAAATGAAATGTTTTCAAAGCAGGAAATCATGTCAGTCATTTTTAATTGAATATTCTTCCACCCAGAGCTTTCAAAGCACCTATTTGAGGTTTTTTCAAGATTAGGATCATAAGCTGAAATTTTTTAAAATCAGAGTTCTGTGATCACAAAGTTATTAGAACTATTGTTTATACTTGAAGGAAGGTATATAATGCAATGGCATTGATGTAGATTTACCAAGGCCAGAGTTATATTCAAGTGAAATTGCCGTCCCATTTTTTGGGACATTGGCAGAATGCACTATTTTCGATGTTTTTTTTTTTTTTTTTTTTTTTTACAAGGAAATTTTTGTTTGATTCACTAGTTTTTATACATAACCCTAAAACATTTACAACTGATATGGCAGGCAGAGGTCTTAGTCTGGAAATCCCTCAGCCCTCCACCTCCCTTCCCCAGTACCTTTCTGACTATATATGCTTTGTGAAACCAGATATCTCAGTTGTACTGGAGACACTCAGGAGAACAGACCCTGTAACTTGCTGGCTTGTCAGACATTGTTTACGATCACATCACAGTATATAAGGTTGGTATTTTATGTTTTTATTCATCACCATTGTTTATTTAGCTTGTTTTATGAATGGATAGTGAAATGTGAAATATATTTATATATTTAAAATATATATTTTTATCTATAGATTCCTAAATGTTACTATACTAATTTTTGTTGCATCAGCAGTAAGAACATGGCATATCGATATAAAGAAGGACTTACTGTTGATGAAATACTACGTCATCTTGAGTTATTAGATGACCAAGAAGAGGAAGTTTCTGATGTTGAAGTAGTGATTGTACCCCCTGACCCTGATGAGGAAGATTTTGAGGAAAAGGAGCTTCTTGCTCATGAATTGAATGATGTAGCAGGAACTTTGGAGGTATTGCACACTTCAACAGAAATTGAAGAGGCTCCTGAGGTGGCATCAACTGAGAATTTACCATCCACCTCAGCAGGAACATCAAGTACCAGTAGCAGAAAACGACTAAGGAATCAAGCTTCAAAGCCAGTTATGAGCAAGAAAAAAAAATGCAACAGAAATATTACAATGTGTAGCAACTCCAAAATGGAAAAAAGGTCAACCAACATATGAAAGCAGTGCGGACCAGGATACATCCGAAATAAGCAACATTTGTGACCTTTTAGAAAATAAAAATGAAGTTGAAGTATTTGAAGAGTTTTTTTCCCCCCATGATGTTATGGATATTTTGACCCAAAGCATGCTATGAAAACCAAAAAAATAAACCCTCCTTTTCCATCAGCGAGGAAGAATTACAAGTTTTCTTAGGCATATTATTACTGTCTGGATATCATTCTCTCCCCGAAGAGGACATGTACTGGGAACAAGCTCAAGACATGGGAGTTCCATTAGTGTATAAAGCAACGTCAAAGAACTGTTTTAGGGAAATTAAAAAATATATACACCTAAATGACAATTCTAAAATTGACAAGTCTGACAAGATGTACAAAGTTAGTTTATTCTTTGAAGTACTGGGGAATGAATTCCTGAAATTTGGTGTATTCCACCAGGAACTTTCCTTAGAAGAAATGATGGTCCGCTACTATGGCAAACACCCTACAAAAATGTACATGCGAGGTAAACCAAAAAAATTCGGCTACAAAATTTGGTGTCTGCAGTTCCAACGGCTACCTCTACAAATTTGTGCCATACTGTGGCAAGTCTGACTAAGAGGAAGGACCGTTAGGCTTCAGAGTAATTTCACAACTTACAAATCTAATTCCCAATTCCCAGTCATTCAGTTACAAGTTATTTTTTTGACAATTTCTTTACAAGAATTGATGCTCTGGTGATGCTGAAAAACAAAAACATGCAAGCTACTGGCACAAGACAGTGTCCTCTAATGCCAAGCAAGGAGATTGAAAAACAGAAGGAAAGAGGATTTTGTGATTACCGGTTTGATAAAGCAAATAACATTCTTGTGGTGAAATGGAAGGATAATAAGGTTGTCACATTTGGCACAAACTTCAGCACAATAGAACATTTGTCAACAGCTCGTAGGTACTCTCAAAAACAGGTCCAAATCTCAATGCCGCTGATGGTTCAGGAATATAATTCCCACACGGGGGAGTTGATTTATTGGACAAACAAATCTCCCTGTACTGTGTCAGAATCTGTTCCAGAAAGTGGTGGTGGCCCCTTTTCACTTAAATGATAGACATGGCCATTGCCAACACCTGGAGGGCATATCAAAGGCAAATCCAGAAGAAAGTGTGCCACTGCTAAGTGTAAGGAGGAGGATTGCATTGGCCCAAGCAAAAGCACACAATCAACCCCACAGTGATGTGGACCTCAGAGTAAACCATTATGTGGCAGAGTTAGTGATGACATCAGATTTGATCCTGGTAATCATTTGATAGAGCCAATTGCTACACAAAGAAGGTGTGCTCTATGTAAGGAAAAAAACAAACAGAATTTGCAAACGGTGTGATGTTCCCCTTCATGCTAAGTGTTTTGCTGTATTCCATTCCCCTAACTGATGTATTTGGAGAATTTTGTAACATCATATTTTGAGAAGAGTGCATAAACATATTGTTTGCATAATAGTTTGTAAGCAAAAAAACGCAAAAAATAAAGTGGAATAAGTTCTGTCTTTTCTGAGTTTTTGCTATCACTTTCTGCCAATGTCCCAAAATTGGTACGCCCTTTAATGAAAAATCCGTGCTTGTAAAAATTTGGCATATTATGTTTAATTCATTAGGACCCAAATCATTAAAAATCTGTAGTTTAAAAAAAAATGAAAATTGCCAGTTTGGCAAGTAATGGTTAATCTTTGTGGGCATTTATGCTGCTGCAAGCTGCCCTGAAATGAAGACTTTTTTGGAAGTGTAAACCAGCTATACATTCTGTTTAGCAACAGCCCTGAGAGATGGAACACCTTGTCTGAAGTAGTTGGAAGGTCTTTGCATGGTCTAAGTGACACCCGGTGGAGTTCAAGAATAGAGGCTGTACGTCCCATTGCTCAAAATCTGCCAAGTATTTTGAAGGCTCTTGATAAAGTTATTTCTTCTGGAAAGCTCAAAAACGATGCGCATTCAGAAGCTGGAGGTCTGACCATTTTTCAGGGCAGTGGTTTTGGCTTCATTTGGGTAAGTTCTTACCAGTTTTGAGGAGAGAAACAAAATACTACAGTCTAGAGCCGTGTCCTTGGAAGTTGGTGCAGCAAACATTAAAGCCCTCTCTGAAGAGAAGAAATTACTTAGAGAAGTGGCCCACCCTGCTTTCTGAAGCCAGTTTGGTTGCAGATTGCATGGGCATTCCGAAGGACCTATTAAATGCTCAACAATTGTGCCAAAGAAAATCAAAGCATCATGAAGCTGCAAGTCCTGAAGAGCACTTCAAAGTTAATGTCTTTCTTGTGGCAATGGACACTAATTTCTGATCTTCTCCAACGCTTCAGATCGATGGAAGATATCTGCAAGTTGTTTGCTCTAATTCTTAAGAAGACGACAATAAGTGCAGAGAATCGATGGCATCCACTGAAGATTTCATGTTGTCGTTACTCTCAGAGCTGTAACACCTTAGGAAAGTTTATGAAGCTACATTTATAGACAGCATGGGTCCAGTGGATTTGCTAAATGCCATCTACAAATTTGAGCTTCAAAGGAATATTTGGGAGAGGTGTATATTATACTCAGAATTCATCACGTTACCACTTTCAATAGCAGAAAGAGCATTTAGCAAACTCTCACTGGTCAAGAACTATCTGCGTTCTACAATGACAGAACAATTGAACAGCCTAGCCCTTCTATCAATTGAACACGAGCTTGCCAGACGCCAGAATTTTAAAGATCTGATGTCAGATTTTGCGAAACAGAAGGTAAGACGACTGCCTGGTCCAAATATGTAAACGTAGACAGTTTTACATTTGTCTATTATTGCCACATATGTTCCCCTCTATTGTGGATGAGTGGCGTTGCCTGACTGTGGTTTACTGACCCAAATGTCAATCATTAGTGATATGCTACATCTCTCTAATGTTTCAGTTATGGGATTTGCACACGTGCACCCCAGATTGGAATGGCACTGTAATATTAGGCCTCAGTTCTTGGCACAGTGTTTGTTGTTCTTAGACTTATAATTATGTCCCTTTTTATATCAGGGCTCGGTTCTTAGCTCAGTGTGCACTATTGTTTGTTCTTACATTTTTGTAGATACGTATTTATTATGATTCAGTCCCATAGATTGTGTGCAATATTCCTTGTTTTTAGCTTGTTTTTCTGACCTCACGAAATCACCTCTTTTTCATTATAATGATTGGTTATATGTGTTTGTCTCCGTTTCTGGTTTTGCACTTTTGTAATTGATCAAAGGATTTCACTGAATGACTCGTAATATATTTAGTTAGCAAAGTGTTTATTGGTAGTGTTACGAACCTTTTATGTTAAGGGAATTGACCACTCTGGATTTTGTTAATCAATGTGTTTGAGATGATTAAAAGCCACTTAGTGCAGATATTCAGCATAGACTATATGCGTTTCCCATTCTTCAGATTTGGTGCCAAAATTCAGGAAAGACCATATTAGTAAGAGCCTTACCTCAAACACTTGTCAATTACCATCAAATGTCCAATCCTCTTAATAGTTTAACGTTATGGAAGAATTCACTTTAAAGTAGGTTATCGCTTATATCATAAAATAATTAAACAGCTTTTCTAGCAGGCTTACACTTCCATAAGAGATCCCTTTTCAGCTCTTTCCTCCATCATAACCGCCAAGATTACAATCACAGATAACAGAATCCACCATTCAAAATAGGTAGTGTCATGATTACCTCTTCCCCTTCCTGCACAATTACATATACATGTCAGTAAACATGAGAACATGTATAGAAAACTCCCAAAGAGATCGTCCCCTATAATGTCGATAGATACACACGTGCATATGTCTAATGTCCTTATCTCCAAACAGGCGATCGAGCAGCTTCCATTAATGTATAGAAACCGTAATATATATTTTTTAATTGGTATAAAAAAAAAAAAAGTATGTGACATATTCCCTTGAAGACAGACAATTAAAATACACCCCTCAAAACAAGTTACCAAATGTTTAATAGGTTAGAGTAGCGTAGGGCCCTGCCAATAGTGTCAAACTTGTCATGGTGGCAGTGTCATGCCGCTCTCACTCGGGGGTTGAACTTCAGGCCCGACATCACTTCCAGTGCCATAGCCGCTCCGGGGGTCACGTCGGGTGCACACCTCTCGTACCTAGTCCCATGGCTGCACAGTGTTCTTGGTGCTCACTTCTCAGCTCTGTCTATAGCCGTGTCCTCTCTATGGTCCTGGAGAATCTGACCAGAAAGTCCTAGTGCTCATGTGCTATATCAGGCTGCCTCTTCCTATGGGAGGTGCCTGATTATTGTTGTGCTTCCTGGCCTAGTCTGCTTAGTCCTTGCTTGGCTGTGTGCTGTACTCTGGTCCTCTGCCTTGTGCTCTGTGCCTGTACTCTGCTTCCTAGCACATGCTCCACACCTGCGCTCTGCCTTGTGTCCTGTTGTGCCTCTTGGTCAGTGGTGCTGTACGTCAGCTTAGACAGTTTCCACCATTATAGTGATCGGACAAAATGGTGGAAACTGTCTAAAATGACGTCCAGCACCACTGACCACTTATGATTCACAGGGAGCTGACATACTGATATATGGAATCCACTATAGTGACAGAAAATTCTATTATAAGCCTCATTTTCAACATAGCAGGTTCTGCCATCAGCTACTCTGGACTGTCGTGAATTTACAGCATCCTACCATAATAGGAATCTATCAGTTCTTTGGGATTTTCCCCCTACATTAATACACAATATCCCATTACTATGGGGAGCTGGACAGCTCAACTATAATCTACTATAAACAGGGTCCAAAGCTTGACCTTCATATTACCACTACAATTTTAAGCAGTCGGCCTGATGAAGGCCATGTAGGCCAAAACGTTTGCAGACTGCGTAAATAAAAATATCTTCTACTTACACCTTAAGTTGAGTGCCAAGTTATTCTTTATTATTGGATTTTGGTTTGGATAACCTACTTGTGCACCCTACAGTTGTGCCATGCTATATAATACACATTTCTCAATAGAGGATCCGCTTTTTTAAATAAGCCTCTAATTATTCCTGTAAGCCCTGCCCCATAGATGTACTCAGGACCGCAAAAACCCTCTAAACCGTGGCCCGTCTGAGCAATATAGTAGCGGGCATAAATGGTTGGGTCTCCGTAAACACATTGCGACACCATGTTGATGTGTCAATCACGACACGGCCTAAAATTTAATCACATTTTTTCCGTACTTGAATTTAACAGGCGTACCCTGATCAGTCAAGATAGAGATGCTTACAGAATCAAAGTGCTGTTTGCATAGAGGCACACAATCAGGTCTTGTGTATTGAAGTATGATGATCTTCCCACTCTTACCGGTCACCTGCACAGTTCTCAGAAGCTAGATGCAAGAATCTCCTAGTAGCTGATGGTTAGTAATGTCCGAGACCACAAATAATGTATAAGTCAGTTCATGATATCTGTGTATTTCTTCTCCTTGGCTCTAATCACACTATCATAGGCCTCAATATAAGGTGGTAGCCCTAAAATATGAGCCAATTTTGGTCCTGGAGCAAAATGTATCGTGGGGGAATCCGATCGAGTAACACTTCTCTTCACTTCATCGTAACAAAGTTTAAAGCCTTCGGATGTGATCTTCAAGCTGTCAATACGCTCATTAATGGCCCTTATGAGTTCCGAAATATTTAAATAGCCTGCTTTTACGAAATATTCCCTTAGCACATCGCCTCGTTTTCCAAGAAAAAAACGTACCTTTGCTATTTTCGAAAATAAGCCAGGTGTGGGGATACTGAAGTTCTGTAAGTGCAACTTTATATGGGCCTACAAGATGTACAGGTTTTGCCAGTTTAGTGGTAAAAGCCAAAATCGTGTTGTCTGGTAATAGCTTACTTGACGCATTACACGCTAGTGATAATATAAAATGATCCAGAATCCATGATCAGAGGTCCGTCAGCTGGTTTTCTTAAATCCAAGTGTTACATTTTTCCCGGATAGCCCACCCATTTCACGAGATGCAGGGTGGACCCACTGACGCGCTATTTTCTTAATACTCATCCGATGAGACATTTTGTAGTTCCTCCTCATAAAATGATCCAATCACAGGTTCTCCATACAAATCCACTATTTTGTAGAGCGGAAGTTAGAATTTTGTGTTAATTTCAGTTATGATAAATATTTCACTGGTATAAGATTGTTCATATGCCTTCATAAATATACGTTTATATTGGACCAAACATACATTGTCGCCAATTTTAAAAGGCTTAATATGCTTATTTTTCATGCTAGAGCCATAGATATTTTTCCATATTTGTAGTGCGTTTTTGCTTGTAACATCACAATTGGTCTAAATCGAATGGAGGAGTGATAGCTACAATCGAACCCATCAACCAAATCTTGTAAAATATCAATATACCTATTAGTGTTATTTTTCATAAAATACCGCCACATTCAGGTTTATAATGTACGATTAAACCGCTCCACAATAGAGGCCTTAACTGCATTATTCGTAAGATAATACAGATCATCATACGTTTTACAGAGACGCTTCATCGGCGAATTAATATATTCTTTGCCCCGATCCGTCTGTAGTTTCTTCGGTATGCGCGTATCTTTTGAACTATCAGTTTGCATGAACTGGCTACAGCGGCTCCAGTCTTGTTTGATAAGGCTACACACAATGCAAATTTTAATGGGCAATCACTGCAAGGATACTGTATATTTAACATCATTTTCCTTCAAATAGTCAATTAAACTCACTAAATCTCCTTGCCACGACGCATCCATGTTTGAGATCATGATCTTATTTGTCAAATCTTTTTCTCACGGGTTTGTGCAACAAATAGCCATCCTGGTTATTCAACCAATCACGCACAATTGTTTTTTTTATTCCATAATCTCTAGTTTCTCTATAATTAATCAATGCCGCTGTATGATCCTGATGCTGTAGGCATAAAATATTGTTTCTCTAATATTTTTTTCATCGTGTCTAGAAGGAGTGTTCTCATCAACGAATGCTGTATTTATCAGAAATTCAAAATGTATAAAATGATATTAAATGTGGAATGTAATACAAATATATCATGTTTGATAGCAGTATAACATGAGTATATCATGATTGCTTGGGTCAGCATGGTGGGATGTAACTGGGAGGCTCTTGTGGGTGTTAACCGGAGGTGTGGACTTTATGCCGATTGCTTGATGTCTTTTGGGGAGGCGTAACTGGTATGTGTTTGTAGGTGGAGTGATCCAGCTGTTTGGCTTTAACACAGGCTTTTAGGTACTGTCCTCACAGTCAGCATCAGAGGCAGTTTTCCATATATACTGGGCAGCAATTTCTACTCTTTAAAATAGTAAGCAGTAACACATCAATTAATGTTATTGGCTATTGTTGTATAGTAATATTATATAGGATATAATTGTATTTTCCTTAGAATAGATTTACTCTTTAAGAAGATGTTTAATACATTAATTGATGTTAGTGTATAATTTATTTGCCTTTTCTAACATTTATCATATAGTATATAAAATGTATTTCCTCGGCATAGACTTAGATTATTATTTTATATTATCGTACTTTCCACTGCATTAGTTATAGCCAATTTTAGAAGTATAATAGTATTCACACTTTTATAAATTTAAGTTAAGATGGAAGCCGACGATTTTGAACAAGCCGAGCCTCTTCTTATGAAGACACAATTCCAACTAATAGGTAGGGCTTCTATTGAATATAATGGACGGAGTATTAGACAGTCTGATTAAAGGATTGTTTTGTATATTATATAATATTTTGTCCTTTTTAAGAAGAGTCTATAGGGAACACCTTTTCTGAGAGGTTTCCGACTTTGGATTTGGATTCCATAAATGCAGGCCCTTTAGGTTCTTTCACACTGGCGGAGAAACAAGCGCAGCAATTTCACATTATCCCATCACTGGTGGTAAGCTGTATATTTGTATAATAACTGCTTTAATCATATGTAGACGTGAAACTAAATACAATTTCTCATACAGATGCCGAGATGCTGCAAGCGGCCAAGAAGCAAGAAAACAGACATGTTTCTGAAGAGCCTATAAATCTGGCAAAGCCGCTGCGGAGGCGACAAACATATGAAAAAGGTAAGAACATATGGAAAAAGTAACATCTCTATGAATAAAAGTCCGTATGTATGCAGGTATGAAATTTCCCCTAATTTCTTATACAGGTAACCGACACTTGAAAGAATTCTATAACGTTGATGGTCCCATGGTTTCTAACAGTCCTAAAAAGCCACGGAAACCACGAAACACAGCGCTCAAGATTAGTGTTCCCAGGGTTTGTATCAGGCCTAAAGAAAAAAACAAAAAAACATGGCGCAGCTGATTCAAAAAGGTAACGTGACCTTGAATAATAGGCACTCAGTACCATGAAGAAAAAAAACATTTCTGGACTGTGTAATAGTTTTATTTTATTTACAGCTGATAAATGATCGGCCAGAAAATTAAAACTATATTCAGATGAGAATGCATCCATCCCACTGACGGTGAATAGGAAGACGGCTGTGAACCCAGATCATTCTTGTAAGTATATATTTAGTCTTTTCTGTAATAATGATAATCTTTATTTATATAGAGCTTACATGTTCCGCAGAGATTTATAATTCAGATATTCATATACAACCAGTCATAACAGTTATCAAAAGCAATAATTAACGCAAAATTAATGATCTCCCTGCTCATAAGGGGTACAACCTAAAATACTATCTTTATACAAACACGTGTTTGACTGATACATGTAACATTTCTATTGTTACTCAAGCCTCATGGATAACACATGTAACTTTTAGATACAAAGAATATGCTAAAAATGATGCACAGCCATTGCTGCATCCTCAAGTACTGCAGGAGCGTACTTACAGACCAACGCAGAACTCCCCCCACAAAGTTAATCCGGCTGTGAGATCAACTCCGCTTTCACTAATCATTGTTCTGTCGGATGAAGACAGCCCTGTGAAAACCAAGCAACCTGGGAAGGCGGGACCGAAGTCTTCAGCCCGAAAATATAACGGCGACTCAGCCACTCCCAATATTACACATTCAGACATTTCTGTGGACGGTGTGACACAAGCTGAATGTGAAGCCATAAACAGAGAAATTGATCAGCGTGCTGAGGGTAAGACGACAATTAATCTGGACAATATACGGGTGTATCATACTATACATGCTGCAGATATTACTTTTGCAGGTTCGTCTAATGATTTTGCACTTGTAAACCCTTTAAAGAGACAGTGTTAACCCAGAACCCAGGGTGCAAGTAAAAAACAAAAACGTACACAATTCCCCAATTACCCCTGGAAGGCCTGAAGAACACTATAAGGCGTTTCATGATATGGGACCTCAGTACATAAATTACAAAAACGCTTATGTTCAACTAAAATATTTCCCTGACACTTTTGAAAGGTTACAAACTGCGACCCCAACACCTGACATTGTGGATGAGCTATATGCGTCCAAAAGACTGTGCATATGCGCCATTAGTCATTGTGAAATCAAATACAAGTAATTCAATGTGACGAGGAAGGGTTGGTTATGGTCTGCAGAAGTGGTCTAAAATATCTCCACAAAGGGGTTATAGATTGAGGACAATTAAACGTGAGCGAAGGCTGTTTGTTAGTGCAAGACGTTCACTAGAAGCCTGCAAGAGCCGACTCACAGACCGATAACTACACAAAACCCTCAGCTGTTGATACATGCACAGAGTCTCTCTTTTCACAGCCATTATCCCCCTAGGGGTGTTAGCACCAATGTGTCTCCATTTGCTCAAAGCTTTGAGCCTCTTGAAACACAGGCTGAAAACGTACATGATGTTGCAGCTTATGGTCATGATAATGTACGGGACGTAGATCATTCAATATTTTTATAACATCACCATCAAAGAGGTCTGCAATTTCAATGCCCGCATGTATATTGATCATTTCAGATTTGTAAACTTAGACCGCATTCAATCATTTGTAGAGGCCCTAAACATCGTGCATGGAGCCAGTCTTTACTGGACAGAGTCAGAGACATTGATCTTGGAGAAGTTGTTCAGTTCAGGCGTGAAGGCGGTGACACGTTAGATCCCATTTTCACTACAAAACAAACAAGGGAGGATTTTAGTTCTGAAGCATTCTTAAATGCCGTAGCTCGCACATCGCAAAGCAATGCTGAATGCTTAGCAAACAGCTCCTTGAAATTAGTCGTAACAAATATTAAAAGCAGACGTGGAGGCATAAAAAGATGTCTGAAATCTATAGCGAGTAGTCAAACCATTAAGCAAAAGAGACGGTGGCTGGACGACCAAATTACAGCACAAATCTGTGCTTTGCAGCTAGCGTGTGCGCCCTGATCACCGACACTGATGATGGTGATACAGTATCACTGAATCGTGCTAAAACCATACATGCGGCCCTGGCTAACCCTGAGGACCAACTTATAAGTTAGTGATATTGAAGTGTGGCGCCCCTGAGGGTTCAGTCACCACAGAGGTACTGCACCTCCTGAGGTGTGGTACCCCACCATCCAGGTAAGGTGGAGACATCTGACTTCACTCCAACACCTGCATCCCACACAATATCAGTGTAGCAAAGCACCCTTTGGTGGCTCCCTGCTTGAAACACGAAGTGTGCTGGGATACGGGTAGAGTTTAGGATTTAGTCAGTCTGACAGTCAGAGGAGGAGAGAAGATCCCCTGAGTGGGATGGATTAAGGAAGTGCTGCAGCCGACCTCAGTGACCAGGGTCTGCTGGCACAGGAAAGGGACATTGATGGAAAGCCTGACACTCTCCATTAGAAAGAAGGATTAGTATGGAACGCAAGGAGAGGAGGACTAAGGATTAGGGTTAGAGCAGAACCCTTCCCAAGTTCACAGCGCAAGGCCAGAGTCCGGTCCCCGAGGTTGTATGGATACTAATGGTCCTGCAGCAGACCCCAGAGGAATATAAGTCACCACTTTATTCCCACACCAGACTTGGGGGCACAGCAATGTGAGCGAGCTAGGACTTGGTAGCAAAGAGTCCCCGAAGCAGGCTACAGCTGTCTGCCGTACAAGTAGAGTTCATAAGAACATCTGACAGGAGGAACTACAGTGTAACTCAGTACTGTGAGCACTTCACTATTAGCGCAATAAGGGAGACGTTCAGAAAAGGCACATATGTTGGCTGAGTGTACTTCATCTTGCCTGGAAGTTGGCTGAGCTCCTGACCTGGAGGACACGGCATGGATGCGGGCACCTGCACGCACAACTGACTGAGTAAAGCTTTGGAACTACATGCCCTGGTGTCCTCCACTTATTCCTGCGCCAACACACTCAGCACTGTTACATCTTTGTGCCTAACACTGCACCATCCATGTCTCCACTGCCCTGGGACTACTGCCCTACCTGTGGAGGGCCACAACATCATTGCTGCACCACACCATCTGTCCCAGTGGATATGTCTGCAGCATCGGCTTAACATCTACATTGCCGAACACTACAGGTAGCATCACGAATCATTCACTCAAACTTTAATCATCACCCACAAAAGCAACATTTCCCCTTTTACAATGGACGCCCAGGGCCGCGGACCGGGTCACAGCTGCCGCGACGTCTCCAATTGAAACCCATGGGCATGGTCCGAGTACCCCGCCGCCCTGGCATGGGGCTCTCCTGAAGCTTTTGAGAAACATCTGGGCGTCACCATTAAAGTACTGTACTACAATCAGGGGGACTGGTGGTGTTTTCAAACAGGTAATGCCCCTAGTGCTAGAACTATTTTCATATTGCATCATGATAATCACTACTACAGTATCAAAAATATGAAGGGTTTTATAGGTGCGGATTACTTTTGTGAAAGATGCAATTCGTTGTTTCATCACAAGTTTAATCGTTCGTGTCAATATTTTTGCAAAGCTTGTCAGAGAGTTGTGTGGAGAGTTCCGACGCGCAACAACCGCCTCGTTGTCCTATCTGCCGTGTGTGGTCGGTCGAGCGAGTGCTTAGATCACCACATTTATCTACAGATAATCCAACATTCTGCAGACTTTAATCATTTTGTGATAATGTCACCATTTTGTCTCCAGAGAAAGTGATTCCGAACATAAATGTAAAGGGTCCACTACATTCCACCATTAAATCTCCCTTTTACTTGGGCGCCCAGGGCCACGGACCAGGTCACCGCTGCTGTGACACCTTCCCCTCTGAGTGACCGGCCCGGTACCGAGTGCCCCACAGCCCTGGGAGGGCGACCCAAGTACGCCTCCGTTACCACAATCCATGTGGCTCACTATGTTACATCGGTTCTGTTCAATTGTAATGCATTAAATCATGTAAGAAATATGATGTACATATGTGTAATATTAAATATGCAAAATGTTATACATGATTGTAACACTTTATATGGTCATATATTTGATTAACTGCAGCGCAGTGTGACAAATAAAATGTAATTGATTGTACTTCTAAAACAACAGTGTAAATGTCAAATTAATGCTTTATAAAAATGTATTTGATTGTTGCTCAAACACGATTCTCTTTTTTATCAAAATGGCGTCATTTTTATCTACAATTCGAATAAAATGTTTCCGTTATTAAAATATTGACCATATAATTAATATGACCAATGAATCAATACTAATTAAAGTATAAAGAGGCTTTAAAAGGGAACCATTATTGGTCATATAGAAAGTTTAACAGCCTTTTATATCAAACCAACAGCGATTGATATAAAAGTGATTCAATCATGATCCTTTTATTCTACTTTATTAAGAGGCCTATAAGAAAATTGGACACAAATATTTTGTCCTATGATACATCTTCTAACAAATTTATATGAAATGGATATAAAAGGGCGTGTTTGGTACACTTTGATAGGGGCGTGTCACCCATCAGATTTCTTGTTGACAAGACATCCAGCCACTTACTACTGTTGCTGAAGGCAGAGCAACAGAGGAGACCAGCGGCACATGTCAGCGCAGAAAGAGCATATGTGGCGCCCCCAGGAGTATGGCGGCCACAACGGCTTAGCCTTCCTCCAGGGGAGGGTAATGCCAGGCTTGGAGGCAATGATTGGTCTCTCTCGCAGTCAATCCATACATGCAGCACAGTTCCACTCCAGGCCAGCAGGGGGAGCTCTGAACCGGAATTAAGGGGAGGAGTGCTCTGAGGGCCAAGAGGAAGGAGTAGTCAGTCTGCGGAGGGTGAAGTGTGCAGACATGGAGAGAGAAGCTGGAGGTGGAGCTAGAAAAGGAGAGCTCCCTCACAGTGAGACTGGAGCCTGGTCTCCACGGTTGTACGGATACTAACGGTCCTACAACAGATACCAGAGGAGTAGGAAGCTGTAAATGCCCTACTCCCATCTAAGACTTGAGGCACAACAACAGCTTGGATAGAGAGCCAGGACTCGGGAGAAAGGAGCCCCCGAGATAGGCTACAGCTGTCTGCCGTGAAAGTAAGGTTCTTGAGAATGTCTGCGAGGAGGAACTTCAGTGTAACTCAGGACTAGGAGTACTTCATTCAAACAAGCGCTAGGAAGGAGACTGCACAGCCCATCTGCTGAGAGAGAAACCCTGAATTGCTTCCAGGCTAGCCTGCCCCGTTACCATCTTTAATCAGGTCCCTGGACTGCCATTATCTAGTCAAGGTACAGAAATTGCAACCCGCTGTGTCTTGTCTGCTTCCTACACTTAAGGCACTGCTACATCCCCACGCCTACCACCTCTGCTCTGCCCTGTGACTACAGCTTCACCTGTGGGGAGCCTTTACATCCTTGCTGCACCCTACCATCAGTCCCAGAGGATCTGCATGCAACGTCGGCTTAACACCTCCCTTGCCGAGCACCACAGGTGGCGTCACAAACTATTCCATTAGCTACATTCTCCCATTACTTGGGCACCCAGGGCCACGGACTGGGTCACCGCTGCTGTGACACATCCCGCTGACATCGGCCCGGTACAGAGTACCCCACAGCCCTGGGAGGGCGACCCACATAATCTCCTCATGATGTCCACTTTGCCTCTGCTGCTTTCCCTTCCTGGTTCCGGCTCCATGTCATGAGCATCAAAGACAAGTTTTTGTGTTACAGCATGAACCAATTCTAGTTAAAGCCCTTATGGAGGTTGATGGTAAGGAATTCAAGTTTTTATAAAAATGTTATGTCATGTAAACTCAATAGTTCCCTGAAGACTACGATAATTTTTCAGCAAGTGGAGTTACTGTCAAGAAGGAGATTGCTATACTGCCTACAGGGTCAATGTTTCAGGATGACTACTTCTGGACCACTGCTCAGTTGGGAACATTTGTTCATTCTGAGTTAAGCCAAAAAAAGAAAAAAAGTACATTGAAAGATTGTGGATATTGCTGTATCTTCCAATCTGGAACCTGAGCTGTGGTGTTGTGGCTGCAGATGAGCAATGGAGGAGGAGTGAAGTGTGAGACAACATAAAATGCAAGTAATGGCCAAGTTGTTCTGAAAATAGCACTGTAAACCTTGGGAGAATGCAAGAGACCTGAATCTTACATTATATACCGCTCAGCAACCTCAGCGCAGTCTGAGACTAATGGGCAAGAAGAAACAGATGTATGATAAGGATTTTATACCTGGAGCTCAATGTTAGGAGGAGAGGAAGGAGAGGGAAAGGTCAAAGAAAGTCTGCTGAAGACACCAGAAAGGCTTCAACCTAGGAACGTTCCTCCAGCAAGAGAAGACATGCAGATGAAGAGGTAGATGTGATTGCGGCAAATAATCACAGTGAGCCTCAATGTAAATCCAGAAACGGACGGTGGCAATGGACATGTGCAGCAAAGAAAAGGCAAGGCAAAAATGAGGCATGTCTGCATACTAAATCGCATCTTCTGTTTCGATTGTGGCACTGGCAACAAATCTTTAGTCCAATCAATAAACCCAAGGTGAAATCTTATCCTGTAATTTTCCTTGGACCTCAATTTGTACAGGCCAAATACTCCAGGATTAGGAGTCCTAACTATATAGCGAGATACGCAGCAGTTGGGAACCTCCGTAACTTGGCCGTTCAGTATCCAGGAGACATGTGAGCATTGTCATATGGCTAGCTGTCATCTCAGAATGGAAGGTAACTAATGAAGAGCAAAGAACTGATGTCTGCAGGAATTATATCTATTAGAAGAAGATATCTACAAGTCTTCTGTCCCTTTGTATCAGATATGTTTTCCCTTCTGCTGTTCAGCTGTGTGATCTTCTGCGTTGTCTATTTCTTAGGTCGGCATGCAGGAGGACATGTTGAAGCGCTGTGTTCCTCAGATCGCCAGTGCTCTGGACTTTATGCACAACAGAGGAATGGTTCATCGGGATATCAAGCCAAATAGTATTCTTTTGATGGATGCACAATGTCACTGGATAAAGCTGGCAGACTTTGGACTCACCAGGCTCCAGGGCACATTTGTTCCCTGAGAAGTGGAAGAAAATTTCACTAGGAGGTCATAGAAATGTTCTGGGAGCTGCTGGAAATAAATGCCTGTCAGAGAAGCTCAGCCATTGACATTCTAAAATCTATGCACTTGCCGTGCAAAGCCGAGGTATCTTCAGAGACCAAAGTAACCTGATGTGGAATCTATGATATCCAAACTGCAATATAAATGGTTTTGTAATCCATGTCTAAGCAGTCAGACAATTATAAAGAAATAACCCTGGTGTCTTAATGGCTTACCCTCCAAACTGAGCTGTGATCAGAGATAAAGAGTTTGCCTGGTGGCAGGTGAAATTTGAAAGTTGGCAGCTGCTGGGTGGCAACAAAGTATCCACAGGTAAAGGGCCAGTTACACATGGCGATGTCGCTAGCGGTGTCGCTATGGCGTCACTGGTTTTGTCGTTGTAGCGATGTCCCTGTATCTAATGCTTGCCTCCGACCGGCTTCCTTCTGTCCATCGCTGATCGTGCAAGAGTGTCCTGTGCAGTGTCTCATTGGCCACCTCCTGACGAGCTTCCTGTGGCACCGACGGGCGGGGGGGTTGTCGGGGTCGCCTTGTCTGACAGATGGGGCCTTGGGGTATTTGTTTTCTTTTCACCATTCTAAAAGGAGCCTGCTGGCCGCCTCTTTATATCTTATGTTCCTCATACCACATTGTTTTTCATATCCTGATTCTTCTATTAAGACTTGCATCTGCCATATATCAGCTTTGATGTCTCTTATCCACATCCAAGATGATGAAATGCTTTATTTATAAAGAAGATTTATTTTCTCTAAGATTTTCTTCAAAAAGAATGCTGTGTGTGGATATAGATTGGACGTTGTAAACGATTCCATGGGACTTATGCAAGTCTCTGGGTTCAGGCCTATTCTGGCCCCTTTGTTAGTATATAAATGGGAGGCAAATAACTGGTAATAGGTCAGGATGTTATCTTATGTAATATGAGATTAATTGTTGGGTTGCATTTATTTACATTATTAATACGATAGGTTATGAAGTCACTCTGTAATTGAAAAAATGTGAGAAAAAAGTTTTGGGTATTCATTTGCTAGATTCACTATTATACTATCCACCTTATTGATATATTATGGCGGTATTCATTTAAACCCTGTTGATAGCAATTAGGTTAATGATTCACAAACACTGCTTTGCACATAGCACTTTATTTAGTCATTAGTACCATTTATTTATATACTATATCATGATTTGCCGCTAGTGTGGCTTATTCATATAATATATTCATTCCAGCACTTTATCCAGGTTGTGCGCATGCGCTGTTGGAATCTCTCTGGACCTCCAGTTGTCCTGCAACATGACATGCGCGCCTGTCTTCTGCACGGGTTTCTGAGGTGGAACGCAGTGCACTCCGTCTGCCGGAGGTGGGCGGTCCAGTTGTGGGGTTGATGACATGGACGCATGCGCAGTCATATCCTGGCGTCACTAACACATAGTAAGGGCACCACGTGATCTAATACTGCGCCATCATATCCTGGCGTCGCGGTTGTAGTGACGACTTAGTAAGGACACCATGTTTTCCAGCAATTGAAACTGATTGGTTTGAGGGCATTTTAAACAGGGAAATCCCCCGACTTAAAACACGCCCCTTTTGAAAATGGTACACCGAAACACGCGTCAGAGGACGCGGTGTGGGTCCAGGCACATCATCTCAGGTAACCCATCTTGTTTGGCACGGTCTTGGTTGGAGATCATCTCTTGTCTTACTAGTTATTTTGATCCTTTATGTTTGTTTTCTTTTGCACATGGTCACTTTATTATTAGCAGCTGGGCGCCATGATTGTATGACTGCATATAGACTTCATAGTCATCAGCAGCTATCTGGGGTTCCTTTATTGTGCTGCTCTTTAAATCATTTATAGCAACCAGAAAGGCTTCAACCTGGGAACGTTCCTCCAGGAAGAGAAGACATGCAGATGAAGAGGTAGATGTGATTGTGGCAAATAATCAGTGAGCCTCAATGTAAATCCAGAAACGGACGGTGGCAACGGACATGTGCAGCCAAGAAAAGGCAAGGCTAAAACGAGGCATGTCTGCATACTAAATCGCATCTTCTGTTTAGATTGTGGCACTGGCAACAAATCTTTACTCCATCAATAAACCCAAGGTGAAATCTTATCCTGTAATTTTCCTTAGTCCTCAAATTGTAATTTGTACAGGCCAAATACTCCAGGATTAGGAGTCCTAACTATATAGCGAGATACGCAGCAGTTGGGATCCTCCGTAACTTGTCCGTTCAGTATCCAGGAGACTTGTGAGCATTGTCATATGGCTAGCCGTCCTCTCAGAATGGAAGGTAACTAATGAAGAGCAGAGAAGAACTGATGTCTGCAGGAATTATATCTACTAGTAGAAGATATCTACAAGTCTTCTGTCCCTTTGTATCAGATATGTTTTCCCTTCTGCTGTTCAGCTGTGTGATCTTCTATGTTGTCTTTTTCTTAGGTCGGCATGCAGGAGGACATGTTGAAGCGTTGTGTTCCTCAGATCGCCAGTGCTCTGGACTTTATGCACAACAGAGGAATGGTTCATCGGGATATCAAGCCGAATAGTATTCTTTTCATGGATGCAGAATGTCACTGGATAGAGCTGGCAGACTTTGGACTCACCAGGCTCCAGGGCACATTTGCTCCCTGAGAAGAGATCTGTCAGATGTTCCTGAGAAGTGGAAAAAAAGGTCAGTGGAGGCCAGAGAAATGTTCTGGGAGCTGCTGGAAATAAATGCCTGTCAGTGAGGCTCGGCCATTGACATTCTAAAATATATGCACCTGCCGTGGAAAGCCGAGGAATCTTCAGAGACCGAAGCAACCTGATGTAGAATCTTTGACATCCAAACTGCAATATAAATGGTTTTGTAATCCATGTCTATTTAAGCAGCCAGACAATTATAAAGAAAGAACAAAAAAAAAGCAAAAACACTGGTGTCTTAATGGCTTACCCTCCAAACTGAGCTGTGATCAGAGATAAAGAGTTTGCCTGGTGGCAGGTGAAGACTGAAACAAGTTTAAAGTAGTAAAACACTGAACACGTGCACATGTGACCTTTGCATTATCGAGACTTAGCGGCTGAACCCTGAAAGAAGTCATGTGCACAAACTCCAAGCTTGGTCCCTTATCTGTGCAGTAGGCTTCATTCTTTTACTGCTCCTATGCAGATTGCTTGGTTCTAGTACTGTGTCTGTGTATTGAGTGAGATTTTTGGTGAAGAGATTTCTAGAGTATATTGAGCCCACTAAATAGGGAAAGTTACACAGTGGTGAATTACTCCTCATTACTGACCACTGCAGCACTTACAGGATTGCACCGTTACTGACAGAACAATGTATCTAGGATTACTCAGGCATGTGCTTCCATCTCCAAACATAAAAGCAGAGGGACACAAGGCTATACACTGATAAATCTGAAGAACCAGACATGAGGGGCCTGCTGGAGTCCGATACTCCTGATTTATTAACAGGTGCACAGCTCCTCATGAACCAGGAGCAGCTGATGAGCAGTGTACACCTGTGCGCGACTCGACAAGTCCCACTGCAGCCTCAGCTGGGTGAAGATTTGGGGTGTAGCGAACGCCGCTGGTTATGAAGTTGACAAGCGATGGTCACCAGGCCCCACTTATGCAGAAATCGGCAGAGCTGGGAAACACCGGCATGAAGACACCATGAGTTGCTATATCTAGGCGCAATTCAGAGTTGCATTTAAGTTTTGTGACTTCATATTTCTTTTATGCCAGAATAGTGGAGTGATCACTTCGATTTATGGGGCAACACAAGGAGAGGGCTTAGTGTTGGACTCCGCTCGGCAGCCACTATTCCGTGATGTGGCAGATTTTATCCACAAACTGGTGGGAAAGAGAAAACAAAAGTCCTAGGGAACAAAAAGCATCAGAAGAGTAATATTCTGGAAGAACAAGTGGAAATAAGAGATTACGGCACATTGCTGGACACAAAATCAGGAACTAATCTGCTGACAGGAAATATGCATAATGCATTGGATGGGAGCTATGCATTGAGTTAATGGAAAGGAACAATGAAGACAATCAGAAGAAAGTGATGTGTTTAATTGGCCCCAAAGATGAAGATATCCTGAATATCTACTGATCCAGGCAGAGGCTGCTCACCTGGCTCATTTCTTAAATTAAAGGGGTATTCCAATCTCCAAGATTGTACCCCAATATGTAGGTGTAATATTAGCAACACTCCAATTAAAGTCATAGTTCTTCTGATAAGCCATGTTGCTTACACCAGGTGCATGGAACTGCAGTAACCTTGATAACCATGTTAATGACCACTAAGCTACTGCAGTGCCCTGCACATGGTGTAAGCAACTTGGCTTATCAGAAGAACTATGTGATTTTTAATTGAAGATATTTGCCAATATTACTACTACATCTATGATTTTACTTTGCATAGAATATCTTCAAAAAGAAATTACTGAGCGGAACACCAAGACCTGTACCATACAGCAACAATTGACAAATGCACGTGCAACTGAGAACATTACTGTAAACAAAAACTGATGACTTGGAGTTCCGGACTCCATTACAAGAGGAAAGTAAAGTTCTTTACACACAGGACTACCAATGCAATTCAGTATAGAGATGGAGACTCAAATTTCCATAGACGTGGAAATTCATAAGCTTCTACCAGCTCAGAGCGACTTTGTGTCTCTTAAGCCCGCACAACATCTTGTTTCTCAGAGAAAAGACCGTGAGGCCAAAAGGCCGACGAGGAGGGGCAGCAGAAAACGCTCCTGACGAGACCTCCAGGGCATGGACCTGCTCGCAGGTATAACGGAGCGTATGGTCCAATATGTCATCCTGTTGTCTTTCCAGAGGGCATTAGCCATCTTACAAAAGGGTTTCTCTTTGTGCCCAACACCCTTATTTAAATAATTTTCAGCCTGGTCAGGAATTCCACTGTTTCCATCATACATTGGGACTTCAATGTAAAGCATGGCAGTGCGTTAATATCTTCCATTACTCCTGGGGCACAGTTTGTTACTCATCCACAATTTTAATTGAAACATTTATAATTCACCATCACTGGTAGTTTTAAACCCCCTCGGACATACGTGATAGAAACGTATATTTTTTTAATCCACAGGGATAAATAAAGTGAGTACAGATTTAGAAAGGCGACTTTCATGTCTAAACATCTTGGTACATCAGAGCTGAGGGCTCTTTAAAGGTCTTAACCAACAAATCATAAAACCCACAGACAAGGGTGGATCAATAGTACTTCTGGGTAAAACACATTAAATAAAATTCCAATTGAGTGATCCATCCACCTATACACCAATCCAAAAGGATCCTACGCTTGATGACTAAATTCGTACACGATTTGGCTGATTAATATAAACAAAAGGGTGTTAGATATTAAACTCAGCATGTACCTTATTAATAACCTTCCTGTTACTAGGTCCGAGTAATACCCCAAGTATATTGTCACAATGGCTGTAAACAGCCTTTATACGACAATCATGCAGGGGCATCAAGACAGTTCACTTATGTATAAAACTACATTTTGCATATCTTTTTTTAATAGACAGGAACTGCGATGGGGTCAACTGTGACCTATGAAAATATTTTTATGGAACAGTTTGAAGATAGCTTTGTAAACACCCATAAACCAATCCAAACCCATTCCATCTATTGGAAAACACCAACATGATGGAAGTTGCCAGTCCAACTGTAAGGTCACGTCTGGTTGTTTATTTTAAAGACCCTGCCGATAACCCCAAACAGGCCATTTGTAACACCTGTCAGGCCAGCATCAGCATGGGTAGCAGAACTACCAGCCTTACCACCACCAGCATGATCAGGCACATGGCAGCAAACCGCCCAACTTTGTGCGCCCAACCCCAGGCTCCAGGAACAGTGCCTGCGGGTAACACCACTGCTTCTTCCACTGTTGTGCATGCAAGCCAATCCCCTGTCCACGGTGCATGCGAAGATGCCTCCTGCCCTGCACCTGCTGTTGTCCACAGTGAAATAGCACCATCAAGCACGTCCACGTCCTGTCCCAGTGCAGCCTTCAGTTGTCCATACCCCAGTCACTGGAAGGTAAGAGTAAATATGCAGCCAATGCCCCACAAGCCACAGTACTAAATTCACACATTTCACATCTGCTTGCGCTCGAAATGTTCCCAGCCACCACTATTTCTCTTGCTGTGCCATTCCGGCATTACACAAGCACATGTCCCACAACATTACCTGTGCACTCAACAATGCAGTTACTGGGAAAGTACACCTAACCGCGTACACGTGGACAAGTGCTTGTGGCCAGGGACTGTACATCTCACTGACGGCACACTGGGTTAACAGTGGAAGCCGGGACCCAGTCAGACCTAGGTATAGAACATGTCCTCCCAACGCCAAGGATTGCGGACCCTACGTCAATCAGGGTTGACCTCATTGTGTACAGCTCCAGCACCTCCTCAGCCTCTATCTCTGAAATGAGCACATCAGTCACATGCTGGAAGCACTGCCATAGCCAAGCAGCAACAGGCTGTGCTGAAGATATTGTGCTTAGGTGACAAACCACACAATGCTCAAGAGTTGTGGACAGCTCTGAAAGAGCAGGCAAATCTGTGGCTGACACTGCTGAATCTCCAGACAGGCATAGTTGTGTGTGACAATGGCAGGATGCTAGTGGTGGCTCTGAGGCGAGGCAAACTGACACGTACCACACCTGGCCACGTGTTTAACATTTTTTTTTTTTTTTTTTAAAGTTGAACAAAGCTACCTGGAGCTGCCAGATTGGCTTGTGAAAGTGGTATGGTCTGTACCTCAAGCTACCAGAGCATGAATATAGTACACTGCATAGGAAGCACTACAGGAGTTGGAGAACACGCCAAAAGGCCATAATTGGCCATGGTATAGACTTCGAGATGCAAAGACATTTAGCGAAGGAAGCAGAGAGGCTTGTGGCTCTTCTAGGAAGACTTTTGGATGTGTCACTGCATTTAGCTTCATGCAACCTGGCTTTCAGAGGAACATTGCAGAGAATTGGAGATCTACATAATGGCAATTTTCTTGGAACCTTGGAAATATTGTCACGATATGACAAATGTACTAAAAGAGCACCTAGAAAAGCTCAAGCTTAGTCAGGAAATGGGAATAAAAATGCCAGTTCGTTATCCATCTTGGGCAGCGAAAAATGAACTTATAAATATTTGTGGAAAACAGGTCCTGGATGCCAGACTCAGAAAGGAAAGAGGCAATTTATTTTTCTGTTATTTGTGATGATACTCCAGATGTCTCACACACTGAACAGAATGTTATAGTTTTAAGGTTTGTATCCAGAGACTTCCCCAAACAGGAATTTGGCATGTGCTAGAAAGGTTTTTGGAATTTTGCTTTTTTTTTCCATTAGACGGGAGAACAAATTGCAGAAATGAATATATCAAGTCTGCATGAGCATGCCATTGACCTTAAAGACTGCAGAGGCCAGGGATATGATAAATGGGGCAAAAAAGTGTCTGGTAGGATTAAAGGTGTAAGGTCCAAAATTCTAGCGAAATTTCCAAGAGCTCTTTTCTCCTTGTGCTGCCCATAAATCCCATTATCTACCAATGTCCTTTTTTGGAACGCCTAATCTTTTGCTTCTAGCAACTAAGATTTTATAATTAGGTACAATTTTTTGTGTTTGTAAAATGAAATGTTTTCAAAGCAGGAAATCATGTCAGTCATTTTTAATTGAATATTCTTCCACCCAGAGCTTTCAAAGCACCTATTTGAGGTTTTTTCAAAGATTAGGATCATAAGCTGAAATTTTTTAAAATCAGAGTTCTGTGATCACAAAGTTATTAGAACTATTGTTTATACTTGAAGGAAGGTATATAATGCAATGGCATTGATGTAGATTTACCAAGGCCAGAGTTATATTCAAGTGAAATTGCCGTCCCATTTTTTGGGACATTGGCAGAATGCACTATTTTCGATGTTTTTTTTTTTTTTTTTTACAAGGAAATTTTTGTTTGATTCACTAGTTTTTATACATAACCCTAAAACATTTACAACTGATATGGCAGGCAGAGGTCTTAGTCTGGAAATCCCTCAGCCCTCCACCTCCCTTCCCCAGTACCTTTCTGACTATATATGCTTTGTGAAACCAGATATCTCAGTTGTACTGGAGACACTCAGGAGAACAGACCCTGTAACTTGCTGGCTTGTCAGACATTGTTTACGATCACATCACAGTATATAAGGTTGGTATTTTATGTTTTTATTCATCACCATTGTTTATTTAGCTTGTTTTATGAATGGATAGTGAAATGTGAAATATATTTATATATTTAAAATATATATTTTTATCTATAGATTCCTAAATGTTACTATACTAATTTTTGTTGCATCAGCAGTAAGAACATGGCATATCGATATAAAGAAGGACTTACTGTTGATGAAATACTACGTCATCTTGAGTTATTAGATGACCAAGAAGAGGAAGTTTCTGATGTTGAAGTAGTGATTGTACCCCCTGACCCTGATGAGGAAGATTTTGAGGAAAAGGAGCTTCTTGCTCATGAATTGAATGATGTAGCAGGAACTTTGGAGGTATTGCACACTTCAACAGAAATTGAAGAGGCTCCTGAGGTGGCATCAACTGAGAATTTACCATCCACCTCAGCAGGAACATCAAGTACCAGTAGCAGAAAACGACTAAGGAATCAAGCTTCAAAGCCAGTTATGAGCAAGAAAAAAATGCAACAGAAATATTACAATGTGTAGCAACTCCAAAATGGAAAAAAGGTCAACCAACATATGAAAGCAGTGCGGACCAGGATACATCCGAAATAAGCAACATTTGTGACCTTTTAGAAAATAAAAATGAAGTTGAAGTATTTGAAGAGTTTTTTTCCCCCCATGATGTTATGGATATTTTGACCCAAAGCATGCTATGAAAACCAAAAAAATAAACCCTCCTTTTCCATCAGCGAGGAAGAATTACAAGTTTTCTTAGGCATATTATTACTGTCTGGATATCATTCTCTCCCCCAAGAGGACATGTACTGGGAACAAGCTCAAGATGTGGGAGTTCCATTGGTGTACAAAGCAATGTCAAAGAACTGTTTTAGGGAAATTAAAATATATATACACCTAAATGACAATTCTAAAATTGACAAGTCTGACAAGATGTACAAAGTTAGTTTATTCTTTGAAGTACTGGGGAATGAATTCCTGAAATTTGGTGTATTCCACCAGGAACTTTCCTTAGAAGAACTGATGGTCCGCTACTACGGCAAACACCCTACAAAAATGTACATGCGAGGTAAACCAAAAAAATTCGGCTACAAAATTTGGTGTCTGCAGTTCCAACGGCTACCTCTACAAATTTGTGCCATACTGTGGCAAGTCTGACTAAGAGGAAGGACCATTAGGCTTCAGAGTAACTTCACAACTTACAAATCTAATTCCTAATTCCCAGTCATTCAGTTACAAGTTATTTTTTTGACAATTTCTTTACAAGAATTGATGCTCTGGTGATGCTGAAAAACAAAAACATGCAAGCTACTGGCACAAGACAGTGTCCTCTTATGCCAAGCAAGGAGATGGAAAAACAAAAGGAAAGAGGATTTTGTGATTACCGGTTTGATAAAGCAAATAACATTCTTGTGGTGAAATGGAAGGATAATAAGGTTGTCACATTTGGCACAAACTTCAGCACAATAGAACATTTGTCAACAGCTCGTAGGTACTCTCAAAAACAGGTCCAAATCTCAATGCCGCTGATGGTTCAGGAATATAATTCCCACACGGGGGAGTTGATTTATTGGACAAACAAATCTCCCTGTACTGTGTCAGAATCTGTTCCAGAAAGTGGTGGTGGCCCCTTTTCACTTAAATGATAGACATGGCCATTGTCAACACCTGGAGGGCATATCAAAGGCAAATCCAGAAGAAAGTGTGCCACTGCTAAGTGTAAGGAGGAGGATTGCATTGGCCTAAGCAAAAGCACACAATCAACCCCACAGTGATGTGGACCTCAGAGTAAACCATTATGTGGCAGAGTTAGTGATGACGTCAGATTTGATCCTGGTAATCTTTTGATAGAGCCAATTGCTACACAAAGAAGGTGTGCTCTATGTAAGAAAAAAAAGACAACCAGAATTTGCAAACCGTGTGATGTTCCCCTTCATGCTAAGTGTTTTGCTGTATTCCATTCCCCTAACTGATGTATTTGGAGAATTTTGTAATATCATATTTTGAGAAGAGTGCATAAACATATTGTTTGCATAATAGTTTGTAAGCAAAAAAACGCAAAAAATAGAGTGGAATAAGTTCTGTCTTTTCGCTATCACTTTCTGCCAATGTCCCAAAGTTGGGATGCCCTTTAATGAAAAATCCGTGCTTGTAAAAATTTGGCATATTATGTTTAATTCATTACGACCCAAATCATTAAAAATCTGTAGTTTAAAAAAAAATGAAAATTGCCAGTTTGGCAAGTAATGGTTAATCTTTGTGGGCATTTATGCTGCTGCAAGCTGCCCTGAAATGAAGACTTTTTTGGAAGTGTAAACCAGCTATACATTCTGTTTAGCAACAGCCCTGAGAGATGGAACACCTTGTCTGAAGTAGTTGGAAGGTCTTTGCATGGTCTAAGTGACACCCGGTGGAGTTCAAGAATAGAGGCTGTACGTCCCATTGCTCAAAATCTGCCAAGTATTTTGAAGGCTCTTGATAAAGTTATTTCTTCTGGAAAGCTCAAAAACGATGCGCATTCAGAAGCTGGAGGTCTGACCATTTTTCAGGGCAGTGGTTTTGGCTTCATTTGGGTAAGTTCTTACCAGTTTTGAGGAGAGAAACAAAATACTACAGTCTAGAGCCGTGTCCTTAGAAGTTGGTGCAGCAAACATTAAAGCCCTCTCTGAAGAGAAGAAATTACTTAGAGAAGTGGCCCACCCTGCTTTCTGAAGCCAGTTTGGTTGCAGATTGCATGGGCATTCCGAAGGACCTATTAAATGCTCAATTGTGCCAAAGAAAATCAAAGCATCATGAAGCTGCAAGTCCTGAAGAGCACTTCAAAGTTAATGTCTTTCTTGTGGCAATGGACACTAATTTCTGATCTTCACCAGCACTTCAGATCGATGGAAGATATCTGCAAGTTGCTTGCTCCAATTCTCAAGAAGACGACAATAAGTGCAGAGAATCGATGGCATCCACTGAAGATTTCATGTTGTCGTTACTCTCAGAGATGTAACATCTTAGGAAAGTTTATGAAGCTACATTTATAGACAGCATGGGTCCAGTGGATTTGCTAAATGCCATCGACAAATTTGAGCTTCAAAGGAATATTTGGGAGAGGTGTATATTATACTCAGAATTCATCACGTTACCACTTTCAATAGCAGAAAGAGCATTTAGCAAACTCACTGGTCAAGAACTATCTGCATTCTACAATGACAGAACAATTGAACAGCCTAGCCCTTCTATCAATTGAACACGAGCTTGCCAGACGCCTGAATTTTAAAGATCTGATGTCAGATTTTGCGAAACAGAAGGTAAGACGACTGCCTGGTCCAAATATGTAAACGTAGACAGTTTTACAGTTGTCTATTATTGCCACATATGTTCCCCTCTATTGTGGATGAGTGGCGTTGCCTGACTGTGGTTTACTGACCCAAATGTCAATCATTAGTGATATGCTACATCTCTCTAATGTTTCAATTATGGGATTTGCACACGTGCACCCCAGATTGGAATGGCACTGTAATATTAGGCCTCAGTTCTTGGCACAGTGTTTGTTGTTCTTAGACTTATAATTATGTCCCTTTTTATATCAGGGCTCGGTTCTTAGCTCAGTGTGCACTATTGTTTGTTCTTACATTTTTGTAAATACGTATTTATTATGGTTCAGTCCCATAGATTGTGTGCAATATTCCTTGTTTTTAGCTTGTTTTTCTGACCTCACGAAATCACCTCTTTTTTATTATAATGATTGGTTATATTTGTTTGTCTCTGTTTCTGGTTTTGCACTTTCGTAATTGATCAAAGGATTTCACTGAATGACTCGTAATATATTTAGTTGCAAAATGTTTACTGGTAATGTGTTACGAACCTTTTATGTTAAGGGAATTGACCACTCTGGATTTTGTTAATCAATGTGTTTGAGATGATTAAAAGCCACTTAGTGCAGATATTCAGCATAGACTATATGCGTTTCCCATTCTTCAGATTTGGTGCCAAAATTCAGGGAAAGACATATTAGTAAGTGCCTTACCTCAAACACTTGTCAATTACCATAAAATGTCCAATCCTCTTAATAGTTTAACATTATGGAAGAATTCACTTTAAAGTAGGTTATCGCTTATATCATAAAATTAAACAGCTTTTCTAGCAGGCTTACACTTCCATAAGAGATCCCTTTTCAGCTCTTTCCTCCATCATAACCACCAAGATTCCAATCACAGATAACAGAATCCACCATTCAAAATAGGTAGTGTCATGATTACCTCTTCCCCTTCCTGCACAATTACATATACATGTCAGTAAACATGAGAACATGTATAGAAAACTCCCAAGGAGATCGTCCCCTATAAGGTCAATAGATACACACACATGTGCATATGTCTAATGTCCTTATCTCCAAACAGGCGATCGAGCAGCTTCCATTAATGTATAGAAACAGTAATATATTTTTTTTTTAATTGGTATAAAAAAAAAAAAAGTATGTGACATATTCCCTTGAAGACAGACAATTAAAATATACCCCTCAAAACAAGTTACCAAATGTTTAATAGGTTAGAATAGAGTAGGGCCCTGCCAATAGAGTCAAACTTGTCATGGTGGCAGTGTCATGCCGCTCTCACTTGGGGGTTGAACTTCAGGCCCAACATCACCACTTCCGGTGCCGTGGCCGCTCCGGGGGTCACGTCGGGTGCACACCTCTTGTACCTAGTCCCATGGCTGCGCAGTGTTCTAGGTGTGCACTTTTCAGCTCTTTCTATACCCATGTCCTCTCTATAGTCCTGGAGAACCTGACCCGGAAGTCCTAGTGCTCATGTGCTATATCAGGCTGCCTCTTCCTATGGGAGGTGCCTGATTATTGTTGTGCTTCCTGGCTTAGTCTGCTTAGTCCTTGCTTGGCTGTGCGCTGTACTCTGGTCCTCTGCCTTGTGCTCTGCCTGTACTCTGCTTCCTAGCACATGCTCCGCACCTACGCTCTGCCTTGTGTCCTGGCGTGCCTCTTGGTCAGTGGTGCTGTACGTCAGCTTAGACAGTTTCCACCATTATAGTGATCGGACAAATGGTGGAAACTGTCTAAAATGACGTCCAGCACCACTGAGCACTTATGCTTCACAGGGAGCCGACATACTGATATATGGAATCCACTATAGTGACAGAAAATTCTATTATAAGCCTCGTTTTCAACATAGCAGGTTCTGCCATCAGCTACTCTGGACTGTCGTGAATTTACAGTATCCTACCATAATAGGAATCTGTCAGTTCTTTGGGATTTTTCCCCCCCTACATTAATACACAATATCCCATTACTATTGGGAGCTGGACAGCTCAACTATAATCTACTATAAACAGGGTCCAAAGCTTGACCTTCATATTACCACAACAATTTTAAACCAGTCGGACTGACGAAGGCCATGTAGGCCAAAACGTTTGCAGACTGCGCAAATAAAAATATCTTCTACTTACACCTTAAGTGCCAAGTTATTCTTTATTATTGGATAACCTACTTGTGCACCCTACAGTAGTGCCATGCTATATAATACACATTTCTCAATAGAGGATCCGCTTTTCTAAATAAGCCTCTAATTATTCCTGCAAGCCCTGCCCCATACATGTTCTCATGACCGCAAAAATCCTCTAAACCGTGGGCCGTCTGAGCAATATAGTAGCGGGCATAAATGGTTGGGTCTCTGTAAACACATTTCGACACCATTTTGAAGTGTCAAGCATGACACGGCCTAAAATTTAATTGCAACATATTTTTTCCAAACTTGAATTTAACAGGCGTACCCTGATCAGTCAAGATAGAGATGCTTACAGAATCAAAGTGCTGTTTGCATAGAGGCACATAATCAGGTCTTGTGTATTGAAGTGTGATGATCTCCCCACTTTTACCGGTCACCTGCACAGTTCTCAGAAGCGGGACGCAAGAATCTCCTACTAGCTGATTAATAATGTCCGCGTAAACAAATATTATATAAAGTCAGTTCATGATATCTGTATTTCTTCTCCTTGGCTCTAAACACTAATATCATAGGCCTCAATATAAGGTGGTAGCCCTAAAATATGAGCCAATTTTGGTCCTGGAGCAAAATGTATCATGGGGGAATCCGATAAAGCAACACTTCACTTCATAGTAACAAAGTTTAAAGCCTTCGGATGTGATCTTCAAGCTGTCGATACGCTCATTAATGGCCCTTATGAGTTCCGAAATGTTTAAATAGCCTGCTTTTACGAAATATTCCCTTAGAACATCGCCTAGTTTTCCAAGAAAAAAAATGTACCTTTGCCATTTTCAAAAGTAAGCCATGTGTGGGGATACGGAAATTCTGTGAGTGCAACTTCATATGGGCCTACAAGATGTACAGGTTTTGCCAGTTTAGTGATAAAAGCCAAAATCGTGTTGTCTGGGAATAGCTTACTTGACGCATTACACGCTAGTGGTAACATAACATTTTTTCTTAATACTTTTTCTATTTTGTAGATGCGATTCTCATCCGATGAGACTTTGTAGTTCCTCCTTATAAAATTATCCAATCACAGGTTCTCTGTACAAATCCACGATTTTGTAGAGAGGAAATTGGAATTGTGTTAATTTCAGTTATAAATATTTCATTGGTTTAGGATTGTTCATATGCCTTTATAAATATACGTTTATATTGGACCAAACCTACATTGTCGCCAATTTTAAAAGGCTTAATATGCTTATTTTTCATGCTAGAGCCATAGATATTTTTCCATATTTGTAGAGAATTTTTGCTTGTAACCTCAATTGGTCTACATCGAATGGAGGAATGATAGCTACAATCTAACCTATCAACCAAATCTAGCAACATATCAATATACCCATACGAGTTATTTTTCATTAAAAACTGCCACATTCGGGTTTTTACTGTACGATTAAACTGCTCCACAATAGAGGCCTTAACTGCATTATTTGTAAGACAATGCAGATCATACGTTTTACAGAGACGCTTCATCGGCGAATAAATTCTTTGCCCCGATCAGTATAATTTCTTCGGTATGCGCTTATCATTTTGAAATATCAGTTCGCATGAATTGGCTACAGCGGCTCCAGTCTTGTTTGATAAGGCTACGCACAACACAAATTTCACTAGGCAATCATGGCAAGGATACTGTACATTTAACATTTTCCTTCGAATAGTCAATTAAACTCACTAACTCTCCTTGCCACAACGCATCCATGTTTGAGACCATGATCTTATTTGTCAGAAATCTCTCACGGGTTTGTGAAACAAATAGTTATCCTGGTTATTCAACCAATCACGCACAATTGTTTTTTTATTCCATAATCATTAGTTTCTCTATGTAATTTATCAATGCCGCCGTATGATCCTGATGCTTTAGGCATAAAATATTGTTTCTAATATTTTTTCATTGTGTCTAGAAGGAGTATTCTCATGAACGAATGCCGTCTTTACCAGAAATTCAACATGTATAAAATGTAGTGTTGAGCATTCCGATACCGCAAGTATCGGGTATCGGCCGATGTTAGCTGTATCGGAATTCCGATACTTAGTCCCGATACTTTTTTCATATCGAATACTGCAAATCGGAAGTTCCCATAATGCTAGGAGCCCGCTCGATTTGATTCAGCCAATGGGGATCCTCAGAAGTGTGGGCACATCCTGTTAGGCATGTAGGCATGTTAACTACTGGCATGGCTGTGATTGGCTGCTGAAATGATGTCATGATACACTAGAAAAACAGCAGCCGCCATTTCGGGTTCACTCTGCTGTGAATTCAGTTAGGGACAGGCTGCTGTTGAAGACTGAGGGACAGTTAGAAATAGCGATCAAACATATCTATTGCTCTACCCAGGCTACATAATCCACCACTGTAGAATTTTTTTAGCCCAGCAGCGCTGTTTTAATAGCTGTCTGCAAGGGTTGTGTGAGTGCAGACCCACGCTGTGTAGTATGTCCTGCAGGCATGTCTGCTTGTAGGCCGCCCAGCGTGTGTCTGCCTCATACACATTTTTCTTTTATTGCGGCTTTTTATTTTTCCTGTATAGTGTGCTTCCATACGTATCCATATACTTTGGTTGCAAACACTAAAGGAGTGGACAGCGGAGCCTTTCAGCAGCCTTTCAGTGCTATAGCCCATTTCTCTGCACTGTTTTTGGCTGTCTGATAGGACTGTGTGAGAGTGCAGCTCACGTTGCAGTGTGTTCTACAGCCACCGCTGGTTGTAGCCCGCTCAGCGTGCGTCACTGCCTCATACATAGTCCTTTTTTTGCAGCTAATTTGGCCAGATTTTTGCTCCTATATTAGTGTGCTTCCATCCGCATCCATTGTCATTGGTTGGTTGCAAACACTATATAGGATTAGATAAAGGAGCCTTTTTGCTGGCTTGTGCCCTTCAGGGCCAGCCAGGCTAGTATCACCCTATTTTTTGGAGCCTCATCAATTGCATTGTAGGTTAGCTTCCTGCATTGTAATCGCTCCAAAAAGTTTGTGATACTATAGCTTTCAAACTTTGGTCACTTTTTTCGGGGGGGAAAATAAAAGGAAATAAAGTTCAAACACTCCACTTTAGAGTTGTGTAGGCCACATTAGATCATATTAAAAGTTTAGTACACACACTCTTAGCAAAATTAGTGTTTCTTATACTGGTTAGCAGGTGTTCAGGAATAAGAACACTAAGCCCCCCCTTGTTTACTTTTCTGCCTATCTTTATCAGTCTACCAAGATGAAGAAGGCAGGGAGTAAGGCACGTGGTCGTGGCCGTGGAGTTTCAGCAGGGAGAGGACGGGGGGATTCGGTGTCTGCTGCGGCCACCAGTGACCTGGCATCCCCCCACTTTTACCAGGCAACAGTCCTTCATGCGCAGCTTTGTAGGACCTCACCGTACCCCACTGCTGCGTAACGAACAAATTGAAACCATTGTCGGATGGATGGCAGCTAACGCATCCACTTCAATGACTTCTGCATCCTCTCAGGGCCAGAGCACTGAAGAGCAACCATCTGTCTCTTCACCACCTGCCAAATTGCCCAGGCAGTCTGAGAGCCCTGGACAGGAGCCATCTCAATCTTTACTTCTGTTCTCAGAATCTGTTGGCTTGGAAAGAGGTGGCCAGCCAAGCAGCTTTCTAGAGCGTGAAGAGGGAGTATGCAGTGATGCGCAACTGCTTTGTCCCTCTGAATCTGAAGAGGCGGGTGGGCCAGTGCCTATTGACAGCACACCTCAGTACTCATCTGATGAGACTCAGTTGCCAATTTCTGGTGCGTACGGTGCTGGCGAGACAACCCAGGACCAGTCGGTGCTTGAAGAGGGGAGTGGAGATGAGGTCCTTGACCCATCATGGCGTCAGCCACAGGAAGGTGGTGGGAGTAGCTCTGAGGAAGAGATTCCCCGAACGGCCAAAAGAGGAGGGAGAGGGCGGGGGCAGACTTGGTTGCCTGTAGCCTCCACTTTGGCACCCGTGAGGAGCAATCCTCTTCCAAAACACAAAATGGGCGCTCCCAGGACTTGCAGTGCGTGGTTTTTTTTGACACAGTTGCAGATGACATTTGCTTTGTCAAATGCAAGCGGTGTCATCAGAAAGTTAAACGAGGGAAAAATGTGAGCAACCTCAATACCACAAATATGTGGAAACATGTGCGTACCAAGCACGAGGTGGAGTTACACAGACACACTGAAGATGTAGGCCAACCTTCAGCAGCACCTACCACCTCTTCAGCTTGTGTTGGGGCCTCTTCCTCCAGCTCACACACAGCTGGTTCGGCTTCCTCACTGGAACGCCATGGAAGAACCTCTGCCACTGTTGTCCAGAGACCCAGTGAAATTCCACCCACTGAACCACGTTCTCAGTCATCAGCACACTCCCAGGCCACTCACCAGCAATCGGTAGCACAGGCATGGGAGAAAAAGCGGCCATACTCGGCAAACCATCCCCGAGCACTGGCTCTGAATGCTGGCATTGCCAAACTACTGGCCCTTGAGATGCTGTCATTCAGGCTTGTGGAGACTGACACCTTCCGGAACTTGATGTCATTGGCAGTTCCACAATACAATGTGCCCAGCCGCTTTTATTTCAGCAGGCAAGCCGTCAGTAGCAAGGTCCACCTGATCACCGATGCGTGGACCAGTAGCCATGGACAGGGACGATACCTTTCCCTCACTGCCCATTGGGTCAATGTTGTGGAGCCGGCTACAGATCTGGAGAGTGGCTCTGTACGTATTCTGCCAACTCCAAGGATTGCAGGAATGCAGTCTGTACATATTGAGTCCTCCTCCTACTCTAGTTCCTCGGAATCAGCACTGCATGAGCCTGTTAGGCCAGATCTGAACACAGGTGTGGCCAAACATCAACAGGCCGTCCTTAAATTAATTTCTTTGGGGAATCAGAGCCACACAGCACAGGAGCTCTGGAATGCCATCAAGCAGGAGAGCGATGTGTGGTTTGTGCCAGCGAAACTCCAGCCAGGTTTGGTAGTGAGTGACAATGGCCGAAATCTAGTGGCAGCTCTGGGCCTAGGCAACCTCACTTACATACCATGTCTGGCACACGTGCTCAATTTGGTCATGCAGAGCTTTCTGAGGGACTATCCGGATCTTGATGCACTGCTGCACAAGGTTCGCCTAGAGTGTGCTCACTTGCGGCGTTCCAGCATGGCAAGATTGCGCATTGCATCTCTGCAACGCCGATTCCGCCTGCCAGAACATCGCATCATATGTGACCTCCCCACCAGGTGGAATTCAACGTTACATATGTTGGAGCGGTTGTGTGAGCAGCAGGCAGCAGTAATGGAGTACCAGCTGCATCAGGCGCAAACAAGTCGCACTGTGCGCCGGACACACTTCACCACCACTGAGTGGGCCACTATCAGGGACATGTGCCAAGTTTTGCGTGCCTTCGATGACTCCACGCGGATGGCCAGTGCAGATGATGCACTAGTCAGCATGACTGTCCCCCTTATCTGTCTGCTGCAAAAAAACCTTACAAGCACTAAGTGAGGAGGTTTTTGAAGAGGTCGAGGAGTCAGAAATGCCATCTGCCTCCACACAAAGGCCCAGGCAGGGGACACTTCTTGAGGAGGATGACGAGGAGTCAATGGAGGAGGAGGAACACACCTCTCCAGAGAAGGGAGGTACACAAGGCTCTAGTAGTCAGTGTACAGCGAGGGTGGGGTGATGCCTAGCAGGCTGAGATGCTGCCTCAAGCTGGGGACAGCGTTTCTGGTCCAGTTGGCAGTCTACAGCACATGGTTGATTTCATGCTGCAGTGCTTGTTAAATGACCGCCGCATCGCCAACATTCTCCACACGGCTGATTATTGGGTGTACACCCTCCTAGATCCTCGCTACCGGGACAACTCACAAAGCCTCATACCACAGTTGAACCGGGAGCATAAAATACGGACGTACCAAGAAACACTTGTGCAGGCCATCATGTTCTCCATTCCCCCCGCAAGTGTTGCTGGTAGTGCTTTTCAAAGCAGCCATGTGGGTAGAGGCAGTGGAGGAAGCTCTGCACAAAGAGGTAGCAGAGGCAGTGCCGCAGGACAAGGCAAGGCCAGTACGGCCCAAATGTGGAAAAGTTTTGTGGGACCGCCACAAACGGCTACAACATCACAGACGGCTCCAGTCAGCAGGAGGTAACATTTCCGTCAGATGGTGACAGACCCTGAAGACCACACCAAAGAATACCAGAAATATGACCCTAAATAATACGACCAAGGAGGACAAAGAACATGAAGACAACCACCAAGATACAGAACAAAAGACAGAAGAACAAGAAGCAGAAGCAAAAGCAGAAGAACAGAAAGCAGAAGAACATTAAGCATAAGACTAAAAATCAGCATAGAAAAAAAATCAAAATTATAAGCAGAAGACGACTAAGCAGTAAATGGGGGCGAGTCCGTTCCTCCTCGTGGTGCCCCTGGAAAATGCCTGCTGCTGCAGGCCAAACTGAACGAGGACAAATCCTGTTGTAAATCTTTTGTGAGAGGCAGAACGTAAGGTGTAATCTTATAACTTTTATAGATAAGTACTACAGGAATGCCTGTCACCATAAGAAAAAGAAAAAGAATAGGGAGAAGATGAAGAAATAGCATATGAAAATTAATATTAGCTGAATAAGAAGAATATTTCAAACATTGTATGTATTTAACCAGAAGTGGCTGTATCTGTTCACTTTATGTCATCCCCTGAAGAAGAAGTGGTTCACACTTTGAAACGCATTTGGAATTAAATGGTCAAATCTCTCATGTTGTGGTGATTTTATCCTGGTCAAGCAGCGCACAGTAAGCCCGAGATTAACATTATATCCATAAGGATTCCTAAAAGAAGGTGAAGAGCATGGACGTTGTGAAACATACATATCTGACAAAATGTAAAAAAGTTAACATAGTCAATATCTTTTTAACTCCGAACGTCTTGAAAAAAAAATTGGAATTAATGCTATGCCATGTGATTTGAATAAACCTCTATGCCTTTAATGTCTCCTCCACCTCCCACAATACATTCTACATGATTCTTATTTGTTTTCTATTATGTAGAATTAGCCAACAAGGAAATAAAGGGCTTTTTTTTAATGCCGATACCGAAAGTCCCATTGACTTGAATGGGACTTCCAGTATCGGAATCGGCAATACCAGATATTTTTTTCGTATCGGGCGATACCATCCGATACGATATTTTTGGGTATCGAACGGTATCGCTCAACACTAATAAAATGATATTAAATGTGGAATGTAATACAAATATATCATGTTTGATAGCAGTATAACATGAGTATATCATGATTGCTTGGGTCAGCATGATGGGATGTAACTGGGAGGCTCTTGTGGGTGTTAACCGGAGGTGTGGACTTTCTGCCGATTGCTTGAGGTCTTTTGGTGAGGCGTAACTGGTATGTGTTTGTAGGTGGAGTGATCCAGCTGTCTGGCTTTAACACAGGCCTTTAGGTACTGTCCTCACAGTCAGCATCAGAGGCAGTTTTCCATTTATACTGGGCAGCAATTTCTACTCTTTAAAATAGTAAGACGTAACACATCAATTATTGTCTATTGTTGTATAGTAATATATAGGATATAATTGTATTTTCCTTAGAATAGATTTACTCTCTTAGAAGGTATTTAGATATTCAATACATTAATTGATGTTAGCGTATAATTTTATTTGCCTTTTGTAACATTTATCATATAGTATATAAAATGTATTTCCTCGGCATAGACTTAGATTATTATTTTATATTACAGTACTTTCCACTGCATTAGTTATAGCCAATTTTAGAAGTATAATAGTATTCACACTTTCAATCATTTTAGTTAAGATGGAAGCCGACGATTTTGAACAAGCCGAGCCTCTTCTTATGAAGACACAATTCCAACTAATAGGTAGGGCTTCTATTGAATATAATGGACGGAGTATTAGACATTCTGATTAAAGGATTGTTTTGTATATTATATAATTCATTCTTTTTATGAGGAGTCTATAGGGAACACCTTTTCTGAGAGGTTTCCGACTTTGGATTTGGATTCCATAAATGCAGGCCCTTTATGTTCTTTCACACTGGCGGAGAAACAAGCGCAGCAATTTCACATTATCCTATTACTGGTGGTAAGCTGTATATTTGTATAATAACTGCTTTAATCATATGTAGACGTGAAACTAAATACAATTTCTCATACAGACGCCGAGATGCTGCAAGCGGCCAATAAGCAAGAAAACAGACATGTTTCTGAAGAGCCTATAAATCTGGCAAAGCCGCTGCGGAGGCGACAAACATATGAAAAAGGTAAGAACATATGGAAAAAGTAACATCTCTATGAATAAAAGTCCGTATGTATGCAGGTATGAAAATTTCCCCTAATTTCTTATACAGGTAACCGACACTTGAAAGAATTCTATAACGTTGATGGTCCCATGGTTTCTAACAGTCCTAAAAAGCCACGGAAACCACGAAACATCGCTCAAGATTAGTGTTCCCAGGGTTTCTATCAGGCCTAAAGAAAAAAACAAAAAACATGGCGCAGCTAATTCAAAAAGGTAACGTGACCATGGAAAACAATAGGCACTCAGTACCATGAAGAAAAACATTTCTGGACTGTGTAATAGTTTTATTTTATTTACAGCTGATAAATGATCGGCCAGAAAATTAAAACTATATTCAGATGAGAATGCATCCATCCCACTGACGGTGAATAGGAAGACGGCTGTGAACCCAGATCATTCTTGTAAGTATATATTTAGTCTTTTCTGTAATAATGATAATCTTTATTTATGTAGAGCTTACATGTTCCGCAGAGATTTATAATTCAGATATTCATATACAACCAGTCATAACAGTTATCAAAAGCAATAATTAACGCAAAATTAATGATGTCCCTGCTCATAAGGGGTACAACCTAAAATACTATCTTTATACAAACACGTGTTTGACTGATACATGTAACATTTCTATTGTTACTCAAGACTCATGGATAACTAACACATGTAACTTTTAGATACAAAGAATATGCTAAAAATGATGCACAGCCATTGCTGCATCCTCAAGTACTGCAGGACCTTACTTACGGACCAACGCAGAACTCCCCCCCCAAAGAGTTAATCCGGCTGTGAGATCAACTCCGCTTTCACCAATCATTGTTCTGTCGGATGAAGACAGCCCTGTGAAAACCAAGCAACCTGGGAAGGCGGGACCGAAGTCTTCAGCCCGAAAATAACGGCGACTCAGCCACTCCCAATATTACACATTCAGACATTTCTGTGGACGGTGTGACACAAGCTGAATGTGAAGCCATAAACAGAGAAATTGATCAGCGTGCTGAGGGTAAGACGACAAATAATCTGGACAATATACGGGTGTATCATACTATACATGCTGCAGATATTACTTCTGCAGGTTCGTCAAATGATTTTGCACTTGTAAACCCTTTAAAGAGACAGTGTCAACCCAGAACCCAGGGGGCAAGTAAACAAAAAGTACACAATTCCCCAATTACCCCTGGAAGGCCTGAAGAACACAAAGGCGTTTCATGATATGGGACCTCAGTACATAAATTACAAAAACGCTTATGTTCAACTAAAATATTTCCCTGGCACCTTTGCAAGGTTACAAACTGCGACCCCAACACCTGACATTGTGGATGAGCTATATGCATTCAAAAGACTGTGCATATGCGCCATTAGTCATTGTGAAATCAAATACAAGTAATTCAATGTGGCGAGGAATGGTTGGTTATGGTCTGCAGAAGTGGTCTAAAATATCTCCACAAAGGGGTTATAGATTGAGGACAATTAAACGTGCTCGAAGGCCGTTGGTTAGTGCAAGACGTTCACGAGCAGCTAGAAGCCTGCGAGAGCCGACTCACAGACCGATAACTACACGAAACCCTCAGCTGTTGATACATGCACAGAGTCCCTCTTTTCACAGCCATGATCCCCCTAGGGGTGTTAGCACCAATGTGTCTCCATTTGCTCAAAGCTTTGAGCCTCTTGAAACACAGGCTGAAAACGTACATGACGTTGCAGCTGATGGTCATGATAATGTACGGGACGTAGATCATTCAGTATTTTTATAACATTATCACCATCAAAGATGTCTGCAATTTCAATGCCCGCATGTATATTGATCATTTCAGATTTGTAAACTTAGACCGCATTCAATCATTTGTAGAGGCCCTAAACATCGTGCATGGAGCCAGAGTCAGAGACATTGATCCTGGAGACTTTGTTCAGTTAAGGCGTGAAGGCGGTGACACGTTAGATCCCATTTTCACTACAAAACAAACAAGGGAGGATTTTAGTTCTGAAGCATTCTTAAATGCCGTAGCTCGCACATCGCAAAGCAATGCTGAATGCTTAGCAAACAGCTCCCTGAAATTAGTCGTAACAAATATTAAAAGCAGACGTGGAGGCATAAAAAGATGTCTGAAATCTATAGCGAGTAGTCAAACCATTAAGCAAAAGAGACGGTGGCTGTACGACTAAATTACAGCACAAATCTGTGCTTTGCAGCTAGCGTGTGCGCCCTGATCACCGACACTGATGATGGTGATACAGTATCACTGAATCGTGCTAAAACCATACATGCGGCCCTGGCTAACCCTGAGGACCAACTTAAGTTAGTGATATTGAAGTGTGGCGCCCCTGAGGGTTCAGTCACCACAGAGGTACTGCACCTCCTGAGGTGTGGTACCCCACCATCCAGGTAAGGTGGAGACATCTGACTACACTCCAACACAATATCATAGTGTAGCAAAGCACCCTTTGGTGGCTCCCTGCTTGAAACACGAAGTGTGCTGGGATACGGGTAGAGTTTAGGATTTAGTCAGTCTGACAGTCAGAGGAGGAGAGAAGATCCCCTGAGTGGGATGGATTAAGGAAGTGCTGCAGCCGACCTCAGTGACCTGGGTCCGCTGGCACAGGAAAGGGACATTGATGGAAAGCCTGACACTCTCCATTAGAAAGAAGGATTAGTATGGAACGCAAGGAGAGGAGGACTAAGGATTAGGGTTAGAGCAGAACCCTTCCCAAGTTCACAGCGCAAGGCCAGGGTCCGGTCCCCGAGGTTGTATGGATACTAATGGTCCTGCAGCAGACCCCAGAGGAATATAAGTCACCACTTTATCCCACACCAGACTTGGGGGCACAGCAATGTGAGCGAGCTAGGACTTGGTAGCAAAGAGTCCCCGAAGCAGGCTACAGCTGCCTGCCGTACAAGTAGAGTTCATAAGAACATCTGACAGGAGGAACTCCAGTGTAACTCAGTACTGTGAGCACTTCACTATTAGCGCACTAAGGGAGACGTTCAGAAAAGGCACATATGTTGGCTGAGTGTACTTCATCTTGCCTGGAAGTTGGCTGAGCTCCTGACCTGGAGGACACGGCATGGATGCGGGCACCTGCACACACAACTGACTGAGTAAAGCTTTGGAACTACATGCCCTGGTGTCCTCCACTTATTCCTGCGCCAACACACTCAGCACTGTTACATCTTTGTGCCTAACACTGCACCATCCACGTCTCCACTGCCCTGGGACTACTGCCCTACCTGTGGAGGGCCACAACATCATTGCTGCACCACACCATCTGTCCCAGTGGATCTGTCTGCAGCATCGGCTTAACATCTACATTGCCGAACACTACAGGTAGCATCACGAATCATTCACTCAAACTTTAATCATCACCCACAAAAGCGACATTTCCCCTTTTACAATGGACGCCCAGGGCCACGGACCGGGTCACAGCTGCCGCGACATCTCCAATTGAAACCCATGGGCATGGTCCGAGTACCCCGCCGCCCTGGCATGGGGCGCTCCTGAAGCTTTTGAGAAACATCTGGGCGTCACCATTAAAGTACTGTACTACAATCAGGGGGACTGGTGTTTTCAAACAGGTAATGCCCCTAGTGCTAGAACTATTTTCATATTGCATCATGATAATCACTACTACAGTATCAAAAATATGAAGGGTTTTATCGGTGCGGATTACTTTTGTGAAAGATTCAAATTGTTGTTTCATCACAAGTTTAATCGTTCGTGTCAATATTTTTGCAAAGCTTGTCAGAGAGTTGTGTGGAGAGTTCCGACGCGCAACAACCGCCTCGTTGTCCTATCTGCCGTGTGTTGTCGGTCGAGTGAGTGCTTAGATCACCACATTTATCTACAGATAATCCAACATTCTGCAGACTTTAATCATTTTGTGATAATGTCACCATTTTGTCTCCAGAGAAAGTGATTCCGAACATAAATGTAAAGGGTCCACTACATTCCACCATTAAATATCCCCTTTTACTTGGGCACCCAGGACCACGGACCAGGTCACCGCTGCGGTGACACCTTCCCCTCTGAGTGACCGGCCCGGTACCGAGTGCCCCACAGCCCTGGGAGGGCGACCCAAGTACGCCTCCGTTACCACAATCCATGTGGCTCACTATCTTACATTGGTTCTGTTCAATTGTAATGCATTAAATCATGTAAGAAATATGATGTACATATGTGTAATATTAAATATGCAAAATGTTATACATGATTGTAACACTTTATATGGTCATATATTTGATTAACTGCAGCGCAGTGTGATAAATATGTAATTGATTGTACTTCTAAAATAACAGTGTAAATGTCAAATTGATGCTTTATAAAAATGTATTTGATTGTTGCTCAAACATGATTCTTTTTTATCAAAATGGCGTCTTTATTTACAATTCGAATAAAATGTTTATGTTATTAAAATATTGACCATATAATTAATATGACCAATGAATCAATACTAATTAAAGTATAAAGAGGCTATAAAAGGGAACCATTATTGGTCATATAGAAAGTTTAACAGCCTTTTATATCAAACCAACAGCGTTTGATATAAAAGTGATTCAATCATGATCCTTTTATTCTACTTTATTAAGAGGCCTATAAGAAAATTGGACACAAATATTTTGTCCTATGATGATACATCTTCTAACAAATTTATATGAAATGGATATAAAAGGGCGTGTTTGGTACACTTTGATAGGGGCGTGTCACCTATCAGATTTCTTGTTGACAAGACATCCAGCCCACTTACTACTGTTGCTGAAGGCAGAGCAACAGAGGAGACCAGCGGCACATGTCAGCGCAGAAAGAGCATATGTGGCGCCCCCAGGAGTATGGCCGCCACACTGGCTTTGCCTTCCTCCAGGGGAGGGTAATGCCAGGCTTGGAGGCAATGATTGGTCTCTCTCGCAGTCAATCCATACATGCAGCACAGTTCCACTCCAGGCCAGCAGGGGGAGCTCTGAACCGGAATTAAGGGGAGGAGTGCTCTGAGGGCCAAGAGGAAGGAGTAGTCAGTCTGCGGAGGGTGAAGTGTGCAGACATGGAGAGAGAAGCTGGAGGTGGAGCTAGAAAAGGAGAGCTCCCTCACAGTGAGCGCATAAACTGGAGCCTGGTCTCCACAGTTGTACGGATACTAACGGTCCTACAACAGATACCAGAGGAGTAGGAAGCTGTAAATGCCCTACTCCCATCTAAGACTTGAGGCACAACAGCAGCTTGGATAGAGAGCCAGGACTCGGGAGAAAGGAGCCCCCGAGATAGACTACAGCTGTCTGCCGTGAAAGTAAGGTTCTTGAGAATGTCTGAGAGGAGGAACTTCAGTGTAACTCAGGACTAGGAGTACTTCATTCAAACAAGCGCTAGGAAGGAGACTGCACAGCCCATCTGCTGAGAGAAACCCTGAATTGCTTCCAGGCTAGCCTGCCCCGTTACCATCTTTAATCAGGTCCCTGGACTGCCATTATCTAGTAAAGGTACAGAAATTGCAACCCGCTGTGTCTTGTCTGCTTCCTACCCTTACGGAACTGCTACATCCCCGTGCCTACCACCTCTACTCTGCCCTGTGACTACAGCTTCGCCTGTGGGGAGCTTTTACATCCTTGCTGCACCTACCATCAGTCCCAGCGGATCTGCATGCAACGTTGGCTTAACACCTCCCTTGCCGAGCACCACAGGTGGCGTCACAAACTATTCCATTAGCTACATTCTCCCATTACTTGGGCACCCAGGGCCATGGACCGGGTCACCGCTGCTGTGACACATCCCGCTGACATCAGCCCGGTACAGAGTACCCCACAGCCCTGGGAGGGCGACCCACATAATCTCCTCATGATGTCCACTTTGCTTCTGCTGCTTTCCCTTCCTGGTTCCGGCTCCATGTCATGAGCATCAAAGACAAGTTTTTGTGTTACAGCATGAACCAATTCTAGTTAAAGCCCTTATGGAGGTTGATGGTAAGGAATTCAAGTTTTTATAAAAATGTTATGTCATGTAAACTCAATAGTTTCCCTGAAGACTACGGTAATTTTTCAGCAAGTGGAGTTACTGTCAAGAAGGAGATTGCTATACTGCCTACAGGGTCAATGTTTCGGGATGACTACTTCTGGACCACTGCTCAGTTGGGAACATTTGTTCATTCTGAGTTAAGCGAAAAAAAGAAAAAAGTACATTGAAAGATTGTGGATATTGCTGTATCTTCCAATCTGGAACCTGAGCTGTGGTTTTGTGGCTGCAGATGAGGAGTGAAGTGTGAGCCAACATAAAATGCAAGTAATGGCCAAGTTTTTCTGAAAATAGCACTGTAAACCTTGGGAGAATGCAAAAGACCTGAATCTTACATTATATACCGCTCAGCAACCACAGCGCAGTCTGAGACTAATGGGCAAGAAGAGACCGGTGTACGATAAGGATTTATACCTGGAGCTCAATGTTAGGAGGAGAGGAAGGAGAGGGAAAGGTCAAAGAAAGTCTGCTGAAGACACCAGAAAGGCTTCAACCTGGGAACGTTCCTCCAGGAAGAGAAGACATGCCGATGAAGAGGTAGATGTGATTGCGGCAAATAATCACAGTGAGCCTCAATGTAAATCCAGAAACGGACGGTGGCAACGGACATGTGCAGCAAAGAAAAGGCAAGGCAAAAATGAGGCATGTCTGCATACTAAATCGCATCTTCTGTTTAGATTGTGGCACTGGCAACAAATCTTTAGGCCATCAATAAACCCAAGGTGAAATCTTATCCTGTAATTTTCCTTGGTCCTCAAATTGTAATTTGTACAGGCCAAATACTCCAGGATTAGGAGTCCTAACTATATAGCGAGATACGCAGCAGTTGGGAACCTCCGTAACTTGGCCGATCAGTATCCAGGAGACATCTGAGCATTGTCATATGGCTAGCTGTCATCTCAGACTAGAAGAGAACTAATGAAGAGCAGAGAAGAACTGATGTCTGCAGGAATTATATCTATTAGTAGAAGATATCTACAAGTCTTATGTCCCTTTGTATCAGATATGTTTTCCCTTCTGCTTTTCAGCTGTGTGATCTTCTGTGTTGTCTTTTTCTTAGGTCGGCATGCAGGAGGACATGTTGAAGCGTTGTGTTCCTCAGATCGCCAGTGCTCTGGACTTTATGCACAACAGAGGAATGGTTCATCGGGATATCAAGCCGAATAGTATTCTTTTCATGGATGCAGAATGTCACTGGATAAAGCTGGCAGACTTTGGACTCACCAGGCTCCAAGCACGTTTGTTCCCTGAGAAGGGATCTGTCAGATGTTCATGAGAAGTGGAAGAAAATTTCACTACAGGTCATAGAAATGTTCTGGGAGCTGCTGGAAATAAATGCCTCTCAGAGGAGCTCAGCCATTGACATTCTAAAAACTATGCACTTGCCGTGCAAAGCCGAGGTATCTTCAGAGACCAAAATAACCTGATGTAGAATGTATGATATCCAAACTGCAATATAAATGGTTTTGTAATCCATGTCTAAGCAGTCAGACAATTATAAAGAAAAAACACTGGTGTCTTAATGGCTTACCCTCCAAACTGAGCTGTGATCAGAGATAAAGAGTTTGCCTGGTGGCAGGTGAAGACTGAAACGAACAAGTTTAAAGTAGTAAAACACTGAACACGTGCACATGTGACCTTTGCATTATCGAGACTTAGCGGCTGAACCCTGAAAGAAGACATGTGCACAAACTCCAAGCTTGGTCCTGGTACCTTATCTGTGCAGTAGGCTTCATTCTTTTACTGCTCCTATGCAGATTGCTTGGTTCTAGTACTGTGTATTGAGTGAGATTTTTGGTGAAGAGATTTCTAGAGTATATTGAGCCCACTAAATAGGGAATGTTACACAGTGGTGAATTACTCCTCATTACCGACCACTGCAGCACTTACAGGATTGCACCGTTACTGACAGAACAATGTATCTAGGATTGCTCAGGCATGTGCTTCCATCTCCAAACATAAAAGCAGAGGGACACAAGGCTATACACTGATAAATCTGAAGAACCAGACATGAGGGGCCTGCTGGAGTCCGATACTCCTGATTTATTAAACAGGTGCACAGCTCCTCATGAACCAGGAGCAGCTGATGAGCAGTGTACACCTGTGCGCGACTCGACAAGTCCCACTGCAGCCTCAGCTGGGTGAAGATTTGGGGTGTAGCGAACGCTGCTGGCAATGAAGTTAACAAGCGATGGTCACCAGGCCCCACTTCTGCCAAAATAGCCAGAGCTGGGAAACACCAGCATGAAGACACCATGAGTTGCTATATCTAGGCGCAATTCAGAGTTGCATTTAAGTTTTGTGACTTATTTCTTTTATGCCAGAATACTGGAGTGATCACTTCGATTTATGGGGCAACACAAGGAGAGGGCTTAGTGTTGGACTCCGCTCTGCAGCCACTATTCCGTGATGTGGCAGATTTTATCCACTTAAACTGGTGAGAAAAAGAAAAAAAAGTCCTAGGGAACAAAAAGCATCAGAAGAGTAATATTCTGGAAGAACAAGTGGAAATAAGAGATTACGGCACATTGCTGGACACAATCAGGAACTAATCTGCTGCTTTTGGCTTCCAGACAGTTTCTCGTGTACCAACATGTCCTTCTGGAGATCGGATCATGAGAAGATCAGACATGCTTGAGAAGGTGGAACTCCCCTGGATTGTGACAGGTGTGGGGGACCCTCACTATCCCGCCAACATGTGGCATCTCAGTGAGTCCTCGTGGATTTATGATAGGAACTGAACCTGGTGAAGGATCCCTGCTGCTTACAGACGGGAAATATGCAGAATGCATTGGATGGGAGCTATGCATTGAGTTAATGGAAATGAAGAATGAGAAAGAAGACAATCAGGAGAAAAGGTGTTTCTTTAATTGGCCCCAAAGATGAAGATATCCTGAATATCTACTGATCCAGGCAGAGGCTGCTCACTTGGCTCATTTCTTAACTTAAAGGGGTATTCCAATCTCCAAGATTTTACCCCAATATGTAGGTGTAATATTAGCAACACTCCAATTAAAGTCATAGTTCTTCTGATAAGCCATGTTGCTTACACCAGGTGCATGGAACTGCAGTAACCTTGATAACCATGTTAATGACCACTAAGCTACTGCAGTGCCCTGCACATGGTGTAAGCAACATGGCTTATCAGCAGAAGTATGCGCGTTTTAATTGAAGATATTTGCCAATATTACTACTACACCTATGATTATTTTACTTTGCATAGAATAATTTCAAAAAGAAATTACTGAGCTGAACACCAAGACCTGTACCATACAGCAACAATTGACAAATACACATTCAACTGAGAACATTACTGTAAACAAAAAATGTAATGAGTTCCGGACTCCATTACAAGAGGAAAGTAACGTTCTTTACACACAGGACTACCAATGCAATTCAGTATAGAGATGGAGACTCAAATTTCCATAGACGTGGCAATTCATAAGCTTCTTCCAGCTCAGAGCGACTTTGGGTCTCTTAAGCCCGCACAACATCTTGTTTCTCAGAGAAAAGACCATAAGGCCAAAAGCAGAAAACGCTCCTGACGAGACCTCCAGGGCATGGACCTGCTCGCAGGTATAACGGAGCGTATGGTCCAATATGTCATCCTGTTGTCTTTCCAGAGGGCATTAGCCATCTTACAAAAGGGTTTCTCTTTGTGCCCAACACCCTTATTTAAATAAATTTCAGCCAGGTCAGGAATTCCACCATACATTGGGACTTCAATGTAAAGCATGGCAGACTGTTAATATCTTCCATTACTCCTGGGGCACAGTTTGTTACTCATCCACAATTTTAATTGAAACATTTATAATTCACCATCACTGGTAGTTTTAAACCCCCCTCGGACATACGTGATAGAAACGTATATTTTTTTAATCCACAGGGATAAATAAAATGAGTACAGATTTAAAAAGGCGACTTTCATGTCTAAACATCTTACTACATCAGAGCTGAGGGCTCTTTAAAGGTCTTAACCAACAAATCATAAAACCCACAGACAAGGGTGGATCAATAGTACTTCTGGATAAAACACATTAAATAAAATTCCAATTGAGTGATCCATCCACCTATACACCAATCCAAAAGGATCCTCCACTTGGTGACTAAATTCCGACACGATTTGGTTGATTAATATAAACAAAAGGGTGTTAGATATTAAACTCAGCAAGTACCTTATTAATAACCTTCCTGTTACTAGGTCCGATTAATACCCCAAGTATATTGTCACAATGGCTGTAAACAGCCTTTATACGACAATCATGAAGGGGGCATCAAGATAGTTCACTCTTGTGAGTTCATTTTCCCCTTCACCATTGAGGTCTGATGAACTCCCTCTTCTGGTGAAGGAAGGTAGTGAGGCTGATTACCAAGCACCTGAGCAGGTAGAGGATGACTGGGCGACGGGGATTTCTGTCTGGATATAAGGTGCCGACGCCCTTCTGCCTCACTGGTGATTTCTCTGAGGGATTCTAGGAGACCAGTCTTATTCCTGCTCCTCAAAAGCTAAGTTGTCTGCTTTGCCTTTTTGCATTTGTGTTTTGGTTTTATTTTGCCTTGCTTTTCTTGATTTTGCCATTCCCTGCTGGGGTGAGCTGAATTCCTTTTTTGTCTGTTTGCTCTGTCTTCAGAAAATACCTGAGTACTGACAGTCTTTTCGAAGCCTAACGTCTTCAGGGCCTTTTTCCCTGTCTGTCTGTTGGCTCTTATTTTGATAGGGTTTTTCACGGATTGCAGACAGCAGCTTTCCTATCCTGTCCTATCTAGTTAGCTTGGGCCCCATCATTTGCTCAGTCTATCTTTCTATCTGTGTTAGTGTTTTTTCTTCTTGCTTCACCGTCATTATATGTTGGGGGCTGCCTATTGCTTTGGGGCAGTTTAGATTTCCCTTTCTGTCTTTAGGCTAGGCAGTTCTCCGGCTGTGATCAAGGCGTCTAGGGCATCATAGGAACCCCCCACGGCTACTGCTAGTTGTTGTTGATAGGTTCAGGGGTCTGCAATCAAATAGCTGCCAACTTCTCTGGTTTTCTGGACTTAGCTAGCATTTCTGTTTTTGCCTCCTACGGTGACTCATTCATAACAGTTCACTTATGTATAAAACTCAATTTTGCATATCTTTTTTTAATAGACAGGAACTGTGATGGGGTCAAGTGTGGCACATCCCTATGAAAATATTTTTATGGCACAGTTTGAAGATGATTTGTAAACACCCATAAACCAATCCAAACCCATTCCATCTGTTGGAAAACACCAACATGATGGAAGTTGCCAGTCCAACTGTAAGGTGACGTCTGGTTGTTTTTTTTTTAAAGACTTTGCCGATAACCCCAAACAGGCCATTTGCAACACCTGTCATGCCAGCATCAGCATGGGTAGCAGAACGACCAGCCTTTCCATCACCAGTATGATCAGGCACATTGCAGCAAACCACCCAACCCCAGGCTCCAGGAACAGTGCCTGCAGGTGACACCACTGCTTCTTCCACTGTTGTGCGTGCAAGCCAATCCCCTGTCCACGGTGCATGTGAAGATGCCTCCTGCCCTGCACTTGCTGTTGTCCACAGTGAAATAGCACCATCAAGCACATCCACATCCCAGTACAGCCTTCAGTTGTCCATACCCCAGTCACTGGAAGGTAAGCGTAAACATGCAGCCAATGCCCCACAAGCCACAGTACTAAATTCACACATTTCTCATCTGCTTGCACTCAAAATGTTACCTTTTAGACTCATGGAGATGGAAGCTTTCCACAACCTGATGGTGGCAGCCATCCCAAGGAACTCAGTCCCCAGCCACCACTTTCTCTTGCTGTGCCATTCTGGCATTACACAAGCACGTGTCCCACAACATAACCTGTGCCCTCAACAATGCAGTTACTGGGAAAGTACACCTAACCACGTACACGTGGACAAGTGCTTGTGGCCAGGGACTGTACATCTCGCTGACGGCACACTGGGTTAACAGTGGAAGCCAGGACCCAGTCAGACCTAGGTATAGAAGATGTCCTCCCAACGCCAAGGATTGCGGACCCTACGTCAATCAGGGTTGACCTCATTGTGTACAGCTCCAGCACCTCCTCAGCCTCTATCTCTAAAATGAGCACATCAGTCACATGCTGGAAGCACTGCCATAGCCAAGCAGCAACAGGCTGTGCTGAAGATAATGTGCTTAGGTGACAAACCGCACAATGCTCAAGAGTTGTGGACAGCGCTGAAAGAGCAGGCAAATCTGTGGCTGACACTGCTGAACCTCCAGCCAGGCATAGTTGTGTGACAATGGCAGGATGCTGTTGGTGGCTCTGAGGCGAGGCGAACTGACACGTACCATGCCTGGCCCACGTGCTTAACATCGTTCAACTTTTTTTTTTTTAAAAAAGCTACCTGGAGCTGCCAGATTGGCTTGTGAAAGTGGTATGGTCTGTACCTCAAGCTACTAGAGCATGAACATAGTACACTGCATAGGAAGCACTACAGGAGTTGGAGAACACGCCAAAAGGCCATAATTGGCCATGGTATAGACTTCGAGATGCAAAGACTTTTAGCGAAGGAAGCGGAGAGGCTTGTGGCTCTTCTAGAAAGACTTTTGGATGTGTCACTGCATTTAGCTTCATGCAACCTGGCTTTCAGAGGAACATCACAGAGGAGTGGAGACCTACATAATGGCAATTTTCTTGGAACCTTGGAAATAATGTCACGATATGACAAATGTACTAAAAGAGCACCTAGAAAAGCTCAAGCTCAGTCAGGAAATGGGAATAAAAATGCCAGTTCGTTATCCATCTTGGGCAGCGCAAAATGAACTCAAATATTTGTGGAAAACAGGTCCTGGATGCCAGACTCAGAAAGGAAAGAGGCAATTTATTTTTCTGTTATTTGTGATGCTACTCCAGATGTCTTACACACTGAACAGAATGTTATAGTTTTAAGGTTTGTATCCAGAGACCCCACCAAACAGGAATTTGGCATGTGCGAGAAAGGTTTTTGGAATTTTGCTTTTTTTTTCCATTAGATGGGAGAACAAATTGCAGAAATGATTATATCAAGACTGCATGAGCATGCCATTGACCTTAAAGACTGCAGAGGCCAGGGATATGATAAATGGGGCAAAAAAGTGTCTGGTAGGATTAAAGGTGTAAGGTCCAAAATTCTAGAGAAATTTCCAAGAGCTCTTTTCTCCTTGTGCTGCCCATAAATCCCATTATCTACCAATGTCCTTTTTTGGAACGCCTAATCTTCTGCTTCTAGCAACTAAGATTTTATAATTAGGTACAATTTTTTGTGTTTGTAAAATGAAATGTTTTCAAAGCAGGAAATCATGTCATTGTCATTTTTAATTGAATATTCTTCCACCCAGAGAGCTTTCAAAGCACCTATTTGAGGTTATTTCAAGATTAGGATCATAAGCTGAAATTTTTTAAAATCAGAGTTCTGTGATCACAAAGTTATTAGAACTATTGTTTATACTTGAAGGAAGGTATATAATGCAATGGTGTTGATGTAGATTTACCAAGGCCAGAGTTATATTCAAGTGAAATTGCCGTCCCATTTTCAGAACATTAGCAGAATGCACTATTTTCGATGGTTTTTTTTTTACATGGAAATTTGTTTGATTCACTAGTTTTTATACATAACCCTAAAACATTTACAACTGATATGGCAGGCAGAGGTCTTAGTCTGGAAATCCCTCAGCCCTCCACCTCCCTTCCCCAGTACCTTTCTGACTATATATGCTTTGTGAAACCTGATATCTCAGTTGTACTGGAGACACTCAGGAGAACAGACCCTGTAACTTGCTGGCTTGTCAGACATTGTTTACGATCACATCACAGTATATAAGGTTGGTATTTTATGTTTTTATTCATCACAATTGTTTATTTAGCTTGTTTTATGAATGGATAGTGAAATGTGAAATATATTTATATATTTAAAATATATATTTTTATCTATAGATTTCAAAATGTTGCTATACTAATTTTTGTTGCATCAGCAGTAAGAACATGGCATATCGATATAAAGAAGGACTTACTGTTTGATGAAATACTAGGTTATCTTGAGGAATTAGATGACCAAGAAGAGGAAGTTTCTGATGTTGAAGTAGTGATTGTGCCCCCTGACCCTGATGAGGAAGATTTTGAGGAAAAGGAGCTTCTTGCTCATGAATTGAATGATGTAGCAGGAACTTTGAAGGTATTGCACACTTCAACAGAAATTGAAGAGGCTCCTGA